>NC_134702.1:155298277-156691610 GCF_043290135.1 Rhipicephalus microplus
AAGTTGAAAGAAATACGGGAACGGATAGAGGGAATACAAGCAGAGCACATTTACTAACATTAAGTGAAAAAGACAGCCCGCCAAGCCATACCTCAAGCTCACTCAAATATGACTGCAAGATTTGATATAAACTATTGATATCTCGGGATGACGAGAAAAAAGCAATATCATCGGCGTAGACATAAAGAGGAACATTTTTATGAACGGGAATAGATGATAATAATATATTAAATAAAAGAGGTGACAGGACTGATCCTTGCGGAACACCTCTTGTTTGCTTATATGAGGCAGAAGTAATTCCCTCGTGGCAACAAAAGAATTGTCTCTCAAAGAGAAACTCCTGAACCCAAGATATAATGTACTTGGGAACCTCACAGTCCACTAATCTTGAAATTAATGTACTGTATTCCACACTATCGTAGGCTTTTGCGATATCTAACGTGACTAATGCAGAAAGCTCACCAGATACTTTTGCAAGGCGGATTCGGCTTTCCAAATCAACATGAGCCGACCATATAGAGCACCCCTGTCTAAATCCTACTTGCCTTGGTGAAAGAATGTCCTGACGAGCGATGAATTCACTGAGCCTTCTATGAAGAATTCTTTCAATTATTTTAATTAGGTTTGAAGTAAGCGAAATTGGCCGAATGTTATCCAGGACATATCCGAGGCTTGGATTTTTTTGCAGCAACACAACTTTAGCAACTTTCCATGCGCTTGGAATCCATGTGTGATGTAAGGAGCAGTTAACAATATTCAAAAGCTCCTCGGGATGGGAATTAAATATCAATTTAATCATAGAGTTTGTAATCTGGTCTGGACCGGGAGCTGCTTGCTTTACAGTTAGTATCACATCTGCCAGTTCAGCCATAGTGACTTCCCGAAAGTCCGAGGTTGCGCTTTTGAATGTCACAGGTCTCAAGCATGACGAAGCAAAACGCGCTTCAAGTCCTTTCGCGATGCCCTCTAACAAATCTGTTGTCTCTTTAGGAGACAGCACTACTGAATGCGAATATGCTGGTACCTTCGTCGATTTTTTGTTCCGTAGAAACCTGTACAGGGCAGATCTTTTATCGGGTTTTGATAAACGCGAATGTAAGTCAGAATTGTGCTTATCTTTAGCTATTGCAACTGTACGTTTAAACAGCGCTGCGTGGAACTTATAGTCAACCCAATTTTTTGGAGTATGGTTGTGGCGTAAACGTTTCCAAGCAGCTTTACGTCGCCTATACGCAAGCGTACAATCTTCATTCCACCAAGCTGAATTTGACGGTGTGCTGCCGTACTTAACAGAAAACTACGGGCTTCTTCCATTCACTTCTTCTTCCTCCTCCTTTGGTGAAAATGGCTTGTCTGGATATATCGGGTCTTCGAAAATACAATTTAAAGTCTCGAAGCTTCCCAGACACTCGGCTCGTAGCAGGATGTACGGACAAGCAGAAACGTTGCACGCATAAAGTACCGCCAAACCATTGGAAAAGTTGATGACGGCAAACGGGAGGACGATGGTTCGGTGTGGCACACTAGCTATAGTTGGTTCGAACAGGAGCGTCGAGTTAGTGGCAGCAGGGGAAAACACAGGCACTAGGACGGCGGACAACGGCGCGATGCGGACGTCAGCTGCGGCAAGCACTTTCGAGGGACTGTGGTGGTCGATATCAAGGCACGGATTCATCAACGTGAGTTCAGCACGAGCGCAGTCGACGTGGGTCTGATGGGTAGAAAGGAAATCCCATCCTAGTATGACGTCGTAAGATGAACGTGGGAGAACAACAAAGTTGACGGCGTACCAAACATCTTGAATAAGAACGCGTGCTGTACACTGAGCTGTCGGCGCGATGAAATGGGAGGTGGCTGTACGCGGAGCAAGATTCGTAAGCGGCGTTGTGACTTTTCTCAAATGGCGACACAGTTTTTCACTAATTACAAAAACGACGGCGCCTGTGTCGACAAGTGCACGTACAGCAACACCTTCTACTAGCACATCAATTTCGTTGGTCGGACAAAGAGGAGGTCTTGGAAAGTTCGACGATGACGCAGTTCTTGACTCCGGAACTGCGGCTGTCAGTTTTCCTCTCGAGCGGGGCTCGTGCGCCGAAGAATCAGGGAGACAGATCGGCGACGGGGTGGTAATGACCGGCGAAAATCGACAGGGCGTCATGGGGACAATGACTCGGTGATAGGAGAAGATGGTCGCTGGGGATTCTGGGCAGCCTGGTAATTTGCAGAATTCCCATACTCTGGAGGCTGGAAGTTGCGACGGCGACAGTAGCGTTCTATATGTCCCACGAAACCGCATGCGAAACAGATGGGTCGATTATCCAAGGTGCGCCATGGGTTTACGACAGAAGGTGCAGGGGGCGAAACGGGATGGGGTGCCGTGTATGTAGGCAGCGTCGTAGGGTAGGAGGACCCGGTGCCCCGGTATGCGCCAGAGACAGGTGGGGCTGGGGGTCTAGTAACTACGGCAGCGTAGGTCAGCGGCGTAGGGACAGATGGCGATGGAGGCAGTGCCTGCGTGACCTGTGTCAATGACCTGGCGTAGACGTGGGTCTTACGAGGTCACTGGCGCGGATGCTTCGGCCACAAGAGAAAGCTGACGCGCAACTTCTTCACGAATGAATTGTTTGATGTGGGGCAGTAAGACGATGTGATCAGCAGTGACGTCGTGCACGAGGGCGGACCCTTCCGCCGTATCTTCAGCGGCCCTTCGCGTCGAGACACGCTGCTTACGCAACTCGTCGTACTCCTCACAGAGCTGGACAACATCGGTGACGGTCTGTGGATTCCTTGCGTCGAGCATCTCGAAGGTATCATCGTCAACTCCTTTGATGATGTGCTTGATTTTGTCGTGTTCGATTAGAGATTCATCGACGCGCTTGCAAAGAGACAAGACATCTTCAATGTAACTTGTGAAGGTCTCGTCCCTGCGCTGGACTCGACTACGGAGACGCTGTTCCGCGCGAAGCCGGCGCACGGCGGGACGACCGAAGACCGCAGCGATGGTGGTATTGAAGGCGGACCAGTTGGTGACTTTGCCTTCGTGGTTTCGCCTTCGTGGTGATTTCGCCTTCGCCTTCGTGATGTGGCCAACCAGAGGCTGGCCACATCAGCGAGGTAAAAGCGCACGTTTGTGAGCAGGTCGCAGGCGTTCCACTTGTTGGAAGCGCTTGCTATTTCGTACTCGACGAGCCAGTCCTCGACGTCTTGTTCATCGTTGCCGTGAAAAATTGGTGGGTCGCGTTGGCGAGGCACGCCAGTACAGTAGACTGTCGTTAGTAAGGCGGCTTGAGAAGGGCCAGGAGCAGTCATAGTGAACAGTGAGGGTAGCGTCCGATCGCGAAGTTCCAGGTTGATGGGAACCCCGGCTCCTCCACCACTTTTGTACGTCGAGAAAGGTTCAGACGCAGCCTGGCGAAATGTGCTTTATCAGGCAGGTCTGGCTAATGGCGAGCTACTACTACAGCCACTGATCATCAACATCGTCTTCTTCACTACCTGGAGAGCGTCCGTTATTCAGATATATATATATATATATATATATATATATATATATATATATATCTGAATAACGGACGCTCTCCAGGTAGTGAAGAAGACGATGTTGATGATCAGTGGCTGTAGTAGTAGCTCGCCATTAGCCAGACCTGCCTGATAAAGCACATTTCGCCAGGCTGCGTCTGAACCTTTCTCGACGTACAAAAGTGGTGGAGGAGCCGGGGTTCCCATCAACCTGGAACTTCGCGATCGGACGCTACCCTCACTGTTCACTATGACTGCTCCTGGCCCTTCTCAAGCCGCCTTACTAACGACAGTCTACTGTACTGGCGTGCCTCGCCAACGCGACCCACCAATTTTTCACGGCAACGATGAACAAGACGTCGAGGACTGGCTCGTCGAGTACGAAATAGCAAGCGCTTCCAACAAGTGGAACGCCTGCGACCTGCTCACAAACGTGCGCTTTTACCTCGCTGATGTGGCCAGCCTCTGGTTGGCCACATCACGAAGGCGAAGGCGAAATCACCACGAAGGCGAAACCACGAAGGCAAAGTCACCAACTGGTCCGCCTTCAATACCACCATCGCTGCGGTCTTCGGTCGTCCCGCCGTGCGCCGGCTTCGCGCGGAACAGCGTCTCCGTAGTCGAGTCCAGCGCAGGGACGAGACCTTCACAAGTTACATTGAAGATGTCTTGTCTCTTTGCAAGCGCGTCGATGAATCTCTAATCGAACACGACAAAATCAAGCACATCATCAAAGGAGTTGACGATGATACCTTCGAGATGCTCGACGCAAGGAATCCACAGACCGTCACCGATGTTGTCCAGCTCTGTGAGGAGTACGACGAGTTGCGTAAGCAGCGTGTCTCGACGCGAAGGGCCGCTGAAGATACGGCGGAAGGGTCCGCCCTCGTGCACGACGTCACTGCTGATCACATCGTCTTACTGCCCCACATCAAACAATTCATTCGTGAAGAAGTTGCGCGTCAGCTTTCTCTTGTGGCCGAAGCATCCGCGCCAGTGACCTCGTAAGACCCACGTCTACGCCAGGTCATTGACACAGGTCACGCAGGCACTGCCTCCATCGCCATCTGTCCCTACGCCGCTGACCTACGCTGCCGTAGTTACTAGACCCCCAGCCCCACCTGTCTCTGGCGCATACCGGGGCACCGGGTCCTCCTACCCTACGACGCTGCCTACATACACGGCACCCCATCCCGTTTCGCCCCCTGCACCTTCTGTCGTAAACCCATGGCGCACCTTGGATAATCGACCCATCTGTTTCGCATGCGGTTTCGTGGGACATATAGAACGCTACTGTCGCCGTCGCAACTTCCAGCCTCCAGAGTATGGGAATTCTGCAAATTACCAGGCTGCCCAGAATCCCCAGCGACCATCTTCTCCTATCACCGAGTCATTGTCCCCATGACGCCCTGTCGATTTTCGCCGGTCATTACCACCCCGTCGCCGATCTGTCTCCCTGATTCTTCGGCGCACGAGCCCCGCTCGAGAGGAAAACTGACAGCCGCAGTTCCGGAGTCAAGAACTGCGTCATCGTCGAACTTTCCAAGACCTCCTCTTTGTCCGACCAACGAAATTGATGTGCTAGTAGAAGGTGTTGCTGTACGTGCACTTGTCGACACAGGCGCCGTCGTTTTTGTAATTAGTGAAAAACTGTGTCGCCATTTGAGAAAAGTCACAACGCCGCTTACGAATCTTGCTCCGCGTACAGCCACCTCCCATTTCATCGCGCCGACAGCTCAGTGTACAGCACGCGTTCTTATTCAAGATGTTTGGTACGCCGTCAACTTTGTTGTTCTCCCACGTTCATCTTACGACGTCATACTAGGATGGGATTTCCTTTCTACCCATCAGACCCACGTCGACTGCGCTCGTGCTGAACTCACGTTGATGAATCCGTGCCTTGATATCGACCACCACAGTCCCTCGAAAGTGCTTGCCGCAGCTGACGTCCGCATCGCGCCGTTGTCCGCCGTCCTAGTGCCTGTGTTTTCCCCTGCTGCCACTAACTCGACGCTCCTGTTCGAACCAACTATAGCTAGTGTGCCACACCGAACCATCGTCCTCCCGTTTGCCGTCATCAACTTTTCCAATGGTTTGGCGGTACTTTATGCGTGCAACGTTTCTGCTTGTCCGTACATCCTGCTACGAGCCGAGTGTCTGGGAAGCTTCGAGACTTTAAATTGTATTTTCGAAGACCCGATATATCCAGACAAGCCATTTTCACCAAAGGAGGAGGAAGAAGAAGTGAATGGAAGAAGCCCGTAGTTTTCTGTTAAGTACGGCAGCACACCGTCAAATTCAGCTTGGTGGAATGAAGATTGTACGCTTGCGTATAGGCGACGTAAAGCTGCTTGGAAACGTTTACGCCACAACCATACTCCAAAAAATTGGGTTGACTATAAGTTCCACGCAGCGCTGTTTAAACGTACAGTTGCAATAGCTAAAGATAAGCACAATTCTGACTTACATTCGCGTTTATCAAAACCCGATAAAAGATCTGCCCTGTACAGGTTTCTACGGAACAAAAAATCGACGAAGGTACCAGCATATTCGCATTCAGTAGTGCTGTCTCCTAAAGAGACAACAGATTTGTTAGAGGGCATCGCGAAAGGACTTGAAGCGCGTTTTGCTTCGTCATGCTTGAGACCTGTGACATTCAAAAGCGCAACCTCGGACTTTCGGGAAGTCACTATGGCTGAACTGGCAGATGTGATACTAACTGTAAAGCAAGCAGCTCCCGGTCCAGACCAGATTACAAACTCTATGATTAAATTGATATTTAATTCCCATCCCGAGGAGCTTTTGAATATTGTTAACTGCTCCTTACATCACACATGGATTCCAAGCGCATGGAAAGTTGCTAAAGTTGTGTTGCTGCAAAAAAATCCAAGCCTCGGATATGTCCTGGATAACATTCGGCCAATTTCGCTTACTTCAAACCTAATTAAAATAATTGAAAGAATTCTTCATAGAAGGCTCAGTGAATTCATCGCTCGTCAGGACATTCTTTCACCAAGGCAAGTAGGATTTAGACAGGGGTGCTCTATATGGTCGGCTCATGTTGATTTGGAAAGCCGAATCCGCCTTGCAAAAGTATCTGGTGAGCTTTCTGCATTAGTCACGTTAGATATCGCAAAAGCCTACGATAGTGTGGAATACAGTACATTAATTTCAAGATTAGTGGACTGTGAGGTTCCCAAGTACATTATATCTTGGGTTCAGGAGTTTCTCTTTGAGAGACAATTCTTTTGTTGCCACGAGGGAATTACTTCTGCCTCATATAAGCAAACAAGAGGTGTTCCGCAAGGATCAGTCCTGTCACCTCTTTTATTTAATATATTATTATCATCTATTCCCGTTCATAAAAATGTTCCTCTTTATGTCTACGCCGATGATATTGCTTTTTTCTCGTCATCCCGAGATATCAATAGTTTATATCAAATCTTGCAGTCATATTTGAGTGAGCTTGAGGTATGGCTTGGCGGGCTGTCTTTTTCACTTAATGTTAGTAAATGTGCTCTGCTTGTATTCCCTCTATCCGTTCCCGTATTTCTTTCACTTCATTATCGAAATGATCCGATTCCACAAGTAACAGCGCTAAAATATCTTGGTATTGTTTACGTGGACAATTTAAATTGGCAGCAACAAATAGAATCAAACACCCGTAAAGCAGAAAGCGCCGTAGGATTGCTCCGCCGGTTTTGCAATAAGAATTCAGGGATGCGCAGGAATACGTTACTTATGATATACAAACTTTACGTACGCCCAATTCTGGAGTTTGGCTGCGTTCTGTTTTCTGGAAGTGCTGAGTACAAATTAAGACCACTTATATTGCTAGAAAGGCAAGCTCTGCGGCTGTGTCTCGGACTACCTAGGTGTGTAGCGAATAGCGTGCTTTATTTGGAAGCTAGAATTACTCCACTTGATGCTAGATTTCGACAGCTTACTGTGCAAACATTTTTAAAACTTTACGATGCACCCCTCTTCTGTTCTCAGACAGTGTTCATCAAACATCCAGTTTCTTTCTTTCAGCGCCCGTGGTCTCGTTATCAAAGACCCCAAGTCATTTTCGTCGAGTCTCTGTTATCAAATCTTCACGTTTCCCTCCGGCATTTAACTCCCCAAACCCAATGCTCGGTGCCAGTTGACTTAATTTTCGATGATATTTTTCCAAAAAATGCCAAGTTACTTCCAAAGCATGTTCTGGAGGGCCTCCTTCAAGACCATCTAAGTCATTTTCCTAAATACGTAGTAATTTCGACGGACGCAACGCAAAATCTTCAGAAGGCTGGAGTAGGTATTTTTTCTCATCAGCTTAATTGGTCTTTTGCGCTCCGTTTGCCTGACTTCACACCAATTTATCTCGCAGAATTCCTGGCTATTACATTGGCTCTTCGAAAACTAAATTATCAGCAATCAAAAGCTATTATTATTTCGGATGCTTTGTCTGTATGTACACATCTAACGTCCGCAAAGAAGTCTCCTCTTCTCAGGATATTTTGGTCTCTCGTACCGCATAGCCTATCAGAAGTTCGGTTTATTTGGGTCCCCGGGCATGCTGGAATTGAACTAAATGAAATTGCTGATTCGCTCGCTTCGGCATCTTTAAATTTCCCTGTGGTGCCAGTAGCTCCACAGTTTCCTTTTATTACTGCCGAACGATTCAAACGCCTGTTAATCTTAAAAATGAACGAAACGTCGCTTCTACAATCTGAAGAATTTCGGCACTTGCAATTCACATGGAACACCGCAAAATGCCTTTCCCGTCAATGTGAGGTGACCCTCACAAGCTTTCGCTGTAGAATTCCTCTGTTAAATTTTTATCTCAACAAATCAGGATTTTCATTAACTAACCTATGTGTAGTTTGCAATGAACCGGAAACAATAGATCACTTTCTTCTCACATGCCGCCGCTTCGCCTCACTGCGCCGAATAATTCTTGAAAGACCGATTGGTATGCTCGGATTGCCAGTCAATACATCCACCGTATTATCGTTTGGAGCCAGTCAGTTGGGTGTGGGCCACAGTGCTATTCTGTCAGCGCTACATAAATTCATTCAGGCAACCAGAAGGATACGCTGCTAGTGGTACTGCCAGATATATCCAATTCTTTCTTCCCCTTCCTCATTCTTGTTAATTCGTTTTATATATTCTGTTTTATCGTATTCTTCTAAAATTTTATCACGTTTTTTTTAAAGGAACCTTATTATTGTTTCTATCTAATTTCTCTTTATTTTTTAGCAAGCGTTATAAAAATTATCTATCATGAGGTACAGTGTGGCCAATCCCCCATGTGGGTATGAGCCAAAATCTTCTAGGAGACAAGACAAGACAAGCTTCATTTCGCTGTCTTAATTCAGTTATTATATTGAGTTCAGGATCTTTTTACAGTGTGTGCGGTAGGTGAACTGTCTCCAGAGTGGCAGTTAAACATCGGTGAGTCGGAGATTCACTACGCATCGCGATCAGAGGTGCCCCTTAGCGGGCCCGTGCCTCATACCTGGCAAAGCCCGGGTATGGGGGACAACGAGATGCCGCTAGCGCCAAGAGGAGCACCACTTATCCATCCCGCTCGACTTTAAGTTGCTGCAGGCTCAGCAACAATATTGACGTCCCCTACAGAGAGCAGCGAGGCCTCGCAGTGCAAGAAGAGGCGTACAGAGGAGGAAGAGGTTGACAACGATGACGCTACATCGACGTACTCCCTTAATGACATGACACAGATGGATACAGAAGCACCCAAGGAAGACGAGGGAGCTTACACGGTGGTCACCCATCACAAGAACAGAGCTACGGGGATACCGGTGGTATTCAGACCAATCGCTGCCGAGGACTCCTTGTGGAAGGTGAATCCCAATCGCATAGCGTCTGAGATAATCTCTGCTATCAATGAGAAAGTGAAATCATCAAGAATCAACAGAGACGGAAGTTTTTGTGTTGGAGTACGGTCTTTGTACTCGGCAAACAAGTTACTGCTGATCAAGAGTCTGGCTGGATTGCCTGTACAAGTGATGATACCTCAGTCTTACATGAAGACCTTAGCAAAGATAAGAGATGTTCCACTCGAATACAGTGATTATGACCTACTGGATTATCTTAAAGATGCTGGAGTAATCTCGGTCACACGACAAATAGATGGGTAAGAAATGAAGATGGAAGTGTCACAATGCAGCCCATACGAAATGTAATACTCCAGTTTAGACATGACATGCCATTGCCAAAAAGAGTTGCTCTCGGCTTTACGGTTCACACTGTCGAGGAATACATTGAGCCGGCGGTAAGGTGTTACAACTGCCAGAGATATGGGCATAAGGCTAAGACTTGCAGGGGAACCAAGAGGTGCAAGGTATGTGCGGGCGCACATGATTACAAAGAATGCACCTCGAAGCGTCAACCTAAGTGTGCAAACTGTGCTGGACCACATCCGGCGTCGTTCTCAGGCTGCTCTCGAAACCGTTTGGCATCAGCGGCACAAAGAGAGAGAATTGTAAAAGGGTACCATAAGATACAAAAAGGTCCAGCACCCAATGCGCATATAGTCGAAGATGTTCCTGCGGCACAAAGAAGTGCAAAACAGTGGTGCCACGACTCTTACTCGGAAGTATTGAAGCGCTCAGCACCAAAACATCGCGTTGGAAAAGAAGTCCGGGCCCAGGAACATGCTGAAGTGGAACTTTCTACCAGGCCAGACACAGACAAGGAGCCACTGACTACCAAAGGGAAGGGTCACAGCAGCTTGCTGAGTAAAACTTCTTCGAGAAATGCGATCTCGGCGGAGACAGCCGGAAGCGAGCAAGTCATTTTCCCAATAATCTTTGCGGCTCTCAAAGCAATTCTGCGATCCCTGCCACAAGCAGGTTCTTTATCAGAAGTGAAATTGCTGCTAGATGTTGAGCTTTTTCTCTTGTCGTAATCATGGCTACCGGACTATCTAACTGGTACAAAAGAAGTGCAATATTCCAGTGGAACTGCAACGGTTTGCAGAATAAGAGTGAAGATTTTCGGAAATTCGTCGCTCAGCACGGGTTTCCGATTTTGTGTATTTCCGAAACAAGAGTATCCACTAACTTTCGCTTGTCCAATTATGTGGTGTACCAAGCAGACCGTCCTGCTGCAAAAAGCAGAGTGATGTTGTGTGTGAGACGCAATATTTCGTCGACACTAGTGGCTACTTCAAAAACAGATGCGCCGGAATTTGTTAGATGCAAAGTGAAGTTTGGTAACGTTACTGTAACTGTAGTTAGTGTTTACGTGCACCCTCAAGCAAACGTTTCATACGCAGAGTTGGCTGCAGTGTGTAGATCTGACCATGATCCCATAATTATATGTGGTGATTTTAACGCGCACCATGAATTGTGGGGTAGTGAGCGTTGTAGTGAAAGGGGATCTGCTATAGTAAAAATATGCGAAGATTATGGTTACACTATACTAAATGATGGTTCTCCAACGTTTCTACGGGGGCATAACTACTGCAGCGTACTAGACATTACTGTGTGCTCCTCTGAATTAGCGGCTGGAGCAGACTGGACTGCAGACGCTGACACAAGAGGAAGTGACCATTTGCCAGTATTCATATATCACCCAAAGTTTAAGAAAACAAAAAATAACCGCACAACAAGAATTACAAACTGAGCAATCTTTCGAGAACTACAGAGACAAAATCTTGAACCCTGTTCTGACGCAGAAACGTATGCATCTAAGATAAAAATTTTTCTAACAAAAGCAACTCGTACAGTACCAATTCCAGATGGGTATTCAGGTGTTGGCGCTGAGTATGAGAGGCTTCTGGCAATACCACGCCGATCTGAAAGAAGATATCGCAGGTCAGGTAATTTAGAAGATTTCAAGGTTGCACAGAAAGTACACACTACAATGCGTAACCAACTGCAGAAGCTTTCAACCAAAAGGTGGCAAGATTTATGTGCCTCACTTTCCCCATTTACCTCGGCGACTCAACTGTGGAACATGGTACGCGCCCTCCGACAGCCAGTAGTCCACTCGAGACCACTACAGGCTCTAGCGCTGTCTCGAGGAGTTAGCGAACGGGTGATTGCCGAAGAATTTTGCGATCTTATACTAAGAAATGGAGAGACCGCCCAAACGAGCAAATATAAATCCTCAGCAGAATCAGCTTCGGCGGTTGTAACAAAGTCCTCTGCGATCAGTTCATCAGATCTGGATGACAGCTTCACACCAGAGGAGCTCCAATATGTGTTGTCTTCACTAAAACGAACAAGTTCACCAGGAACAGATGGAGTTACATACGCTGCTCTTGCTAATTCGTGCAAAAAAGGAAAATTACACCTGTTGGACATCTATAATAAAATTTGGCAAAAAGAAAAAGTTCCGGAAAGTTGGAAGATATCAAAAGTAGTACCGTTGCTAAAGCCAGGGAAGAGCCCTATGCAGTTGGACTCGTTTAGGCCGGTTAGTTTGACAAGTTGTTTTTCAAAAGTGATGAAAAAAATGATCAATGAACGAATTTTATGGTGGCAAGACATGAAAAAACTACTACCAGAAAGCATAGCCAGCTTCACAAGAGGTAGATGCACAATGGACTGCATTCTGGATTTGGTCACAGATGTGGAAAACCAACGAACGCAAGGAAACATCACTGTCGCTGTATTCCTTGATGTCCACTGAGCATACGACACAGTGAGTCACGTTCACGTTCTGGAAGGCCTGGCGTTACAGGGATTCAAGGGCAAGATACTGCGTTGGATCGCTGACTTCCTGAAGCACAGGAAAATTTTTGTAGTTACGCAGGAGGGCCCAACGTCAGATCATGTCGTCAACCAAGGAGTGCCACAGGGCAGCGTACTAAGCCCTACTTTCTTTAATGCAGTCATGGCGCAGCTCCCGTATAATCTTCCACCCAACATCATTGATTGATTTGTGGAGCTTAACGTCCCAAAACCACCATATGATTGTGAGAGACGCCGTAGTGGAGGACTCCGGAAATTTCGACCACCTGGGGTTCTTTAACGTGCGCCCAAATCTGAGCACACGGGCCTACAACATTTCCGCCTCCATCGGAAATGCAGCCGCCGCAGCCGGGATTTGAACCCGCGACCTGCGGGTCAGCAGCCGAGTACCTTAGCCACTAGACCACCGCGGCGGGGCTTCCACCCAACATCAGATGTTCAGTATATGCTGATGATATAAGTATATGGACGTCTGGTCCATCGTTTTTGGATATACAACAAACTCTACAAGAAGGATTGGATAATGTAGACAATTTTCTAAAACAAAGAGGTGTGGCACTGAGTCTGGCCAAAACAGCCATACTTCCGTTTACATTAAAAAGACCTAGAAATTTCCAGATTATTCTGCAAAATCAGCCTATTAAAATGGTGAAAACTCATAAATTCTTGGGAGTAATTTTAGACCGGAGACTAACATGGTCGCCTCATGTCCAGTCCCTGGAACAAAAAGTGAATCAGGCCATTCGAATCCTCCGGCATCTCTGCGGGGCCAAATGGGGTGGTACTACAGAGTCGTTATTAGCCCTACATGTTGCCTGGATACGCCCCATCGTAACTTACTCACTGCCCCTGCTGCACGGACTCCCAGCCTCCACCGAAAGGAGACTTCACTTGTTATTGGCAAGGAGCTTGAGGGTATGTCTGGGTTTACCACGGTCAACTTCCAGTGATTTAGTGTATGCGGAGGCTCGAGAGCCACCTTTGGCAGTACTTCGAACTAAAGAAACATCTCAAAATTTATTTAGAATTTTCACGCAACATGAAAGTCATTTTTTATCTGGTGCACTAACACAAAGAACGGCAACGAGACTACAGGATACTATATCATCATTTCAAGCAGTAGTACCAGAATTTAAACAATGGAAACCTTCAAAACCACCTTGGGCGCTGCGACTTCTCAACGTTATCCGTGAAATAGACGGCATAGAGAAGAAAGCAGCCATGGCACCTCTAGTAGCGGCACAGTTGGTACTTCATCAGCTTCATGTAATGCATAATGAAAAAACGAAGATATATACAGATGGATCATGCACAGAAGAAGCGTCAGCCTGTGCGGTCTTTATACCCGAAATTCAGGAAAAGAAGATGTACAAAGTACCGCTCAAATCTTCATCGACGACAGCAGAATTGGTGGCTATCTTTGAAGCAGTTAAGCTTATCTGCGAGAATCCCAAGCCACGAAAATGGGTGATATGCACTGATAGTAAACCTGCTCTTCAGCTAATCGGAAACGTGAGATCACCTTACAAAATTGGTGAAATACCACAATGTATCGCAGAAACTGTGGAATATGCCTCAGCGCAGGGTCACAACATCGTATTCCAATGGATACCCAGCCACATTGGAATAAAGGGAAATGAATATGCTGATAGTCTCGCGAAGAAAGCATTGAAGGAAGGACGGGATTGCACAATCCCTATATCTGGGACGGATATTCGACATTTTATATCGCAAGGAGCCAACCATTGTTCGATGGAGAAGTGGTTTGAGAGCCCTAAATCAAAGGAAACGGTACTTTATGAAGCTGATCCACACAGAAAATTTTCCATAGCGACAGACCTTCCACGACACCTAGAGACATTGATCCACCGACTTAGATTGGAAGTAGCATACACAAACAGCTTCCTGCACAAGATACATCGATCCAACTCACCGGAATGCCATTGTGGTCATGCAGAAGAAAATGTTCGCCATATTCTTTTGGAGTGCATTAAATACGCGAAAGAAAGAGAAAAATTAAAGGACAAATTAGCAAGTTTGGACAGACGGCCCCTCACAATAAAGAAACTACTTGGACCATGGCCTGAGATGCATCTTCAGAAAAAGGCAATAATCTTCCTGACAGACTTTTTAGTGGAGACCGGACTGGACAAGCGCCTATGACTGACAGCCAGAAATGAGTATTATGTAAAGTGTGGTCATGTATATACTGGCATTAGAGTAGTAAGGTGTGCGTGAAAGTAGTTTATGACTGTGTGAACTGCGTGAAGAAAACTGTGTATTGACATGTTATTTGAACTGGTTTCACTGTGCTATTATGTGTTTTTTTTCCTTTTCCGTATTGTTAATTTTTGGGTACCGTTCTGTATTATTATTTTATTTTTCGCTGCAGAACTATGTGAGATGGAGTAGCAGAGGCAATAGGCTCCTCAACCTCTCCACAGCAAAACAGTTAAAACAACAACAAAACAACAACAACATTTTCACCGACTTGTCCCATTACACCCGCAATTGACGCTAATGAACCTATGAATGTATTCCGCAAGTCCATTGATTGCAACCTCACGCCTGGGCAGCAGGAACAGCTGATCAAGCTCCTACAGCGTTTTCGAGCCCCGTTTGACCAGAATCAGCCTTCCTTAGGTCGAGCGTCATCTGTTGTTCACCGTATAGATACCGGTCAAGAGACGCCATTACGGCAGCATCAATATCGTGTGTCAACTACCGAACGCCGTGTCATCAATGAACAGGTTGACGACATGCTGACACGTGGCATAATCGAACCGTCAAGCAGTCCCTGGGCCTCTCCAGTTCTGTTGGCGAAGCAGAAGGACGGATCAATCAGGTTTTGCGTGGACTACCGACGTCTCAACCGAATCACGCGCAAGGATGTCTATCCGCTGCCACGCATTGACGATGCCTTGGACTGCCTACAGTGAGCCGAATTTTTCTCTTCTTTAGATCGGCGCTCTGGATACTGGCAGGTACCCATGGCAGAGGCCGATCACGAAAAAACAGCTTTCATCACGCCCGACGGGCTTTACGAATTCACAGTCAAGCCCATCGGCCTCTGCAACGTGCCAGCTACTTTCGAGCGAATGATGGACTCTATCCTTCGAGGCCTCAAGTGGAACGTTTGCCTTTGTTGTTTAGATGAAATTGTCGTCTTTTCAACTGATTTCGCAACCCATTTAACCCGCCTCGAGAAAGTCCTCGCGTGTAATTCTGCCGCGGGGCTGCAACTGAATCTGAAGAAGTGCCATTTCGCCGCTCGAAAGCTTACGATCCTTGGCCACGTGGTTTCAAAAGACGGCATTCTTCCTAATCCCGCCAAACTTACAGCCGTTTCAGCGTTTTAAAAACCTACCACCATGAAAGAGCACCGAAGCTTCATAGGCCTTTGCTCTTACTTCCGGTGCTTCGTCCGCAATCTCGCGACGATCATCGCTCCTTTGACCAAGCTTCTTGCCGGCTCTAGAGACCTTTCAGCCTGGTCTGCCACCTGTAACTATTTTTTCAATGAACTGCGCCGCCTCCTCATGTCGCCGCCTATTCTGCGACACTACGACCCATCGGCACCCACAGAGATCCACACCGACGCCAGTGGTGTCGGGCTAGGCGCTATTCTTGCACAGCAGAAAGACGGCTTTCATGAGTACGCGGTTGCCTACGCAAGCCGAACTCTTAGCAAAGCCGAAATCAACTATTCCGTTACTGAAAAGGAATGCCTCGCTATTATTTGGGCGATAGAGAAATTTCAACCTTACGTGTACGGGTGCCCTTTTGACGTCGTGACTTACCACCACGCCCTCTGCTGGTTGTCGTCACTGAAGGATCCAAGCGGTCACCTCGCCCGATAGGCATTACGCCTCCAAGAATATAATATTCGCGTGGTCTATCGCTCCGACCGGAAACATTCGGACGCAGACGCCCTATCCCGTTCGCTTCAACTCCCTAACCCGGACAGCTGCGAAAGTCTAACCTGTGATGCCACTGTCATCACCATCGCCGACATGCCATCTGAGCAACGCAAGGACCCTTGGGTTGCATCGATTCTAGACATCCTAGCTAGGCGGTTGGCTTCACCCTTCTCGCACATTGCGTCGGCAAGTCGAGCACTTCGCCACTCGCGACGACGTGCTGTACCGACGCAACTACGCACCCGGTGGACGTCAGTGGCTACTCGTTATTCCACGTCATCTGCGATCCGAAATTTGTTCCACGTTTCATAACGACCCTCAATGTGGCCACGCAGCTTTACTGAAAACTTATTCTCGCATACATCTCTGATATTACTGGCGTGGCATGTATCGTTTTATACGAAAATATGTTCGGGCCTGCTTGACGTGCCAGAGACGAAAAACTCCCCCTTATCACGCCAGCGGTACCTTGTTACTCTTACCATGCCCATCCCGACCATTCGACCACGTCGACATCGATATCTATGGTCCCCTTCCCGACACTGCTGACGGTAACCGCTGGATCATAGTTGCCGTCGACCATCTCACACGGTATGCCGAAACTTCATCCCTTCCCTCGTCTACAGCAAAAGACGTTGCGACTTTCGTTCTTCACAACATCGTATTACGTCATGGAGCACCTCGGGAGTTACTGAGCGATCGTGGTCGCGTATTCTTGTCAGACGTCAACACAGCATTGCTGCGTGAGTGCCACGTCGTTCACCGCACTACAAGCGCCTATCATCTCCAGACCAATGGAATGACAGAGCGCTTCAACCGCACCCTTGGTGACATGCTGTCTATGTATATCTCGTCAGACCACTTCATTTGGGACCGAGTGCTCCCGTTTATCACGTTCGCCTATAATACCGCCATTCAAAGCATTACTGGGTTCTCTCCTTTTTTCCTCCTTTACGGACGCGAACCTTTTTGCACTATGGACACCATTTTTTCGTACAAACCTGACTCCTCAGAGTCCACGACTTTGTCTCAAGCCGCTACATACGCTGAAGAATGCCGCCAACTGGCAAGATCATTCACAACCCAAGACCAAGGACGCCAAATCACCACCATGACGCATCAAATAACACTACTTCCTACGATCCAGGTTCACTCGTCTGGCTGCATGTCCCTTCTGCTGCACCTGGCCTTTCTATCAAGTTGGTCCCCAAGTATCATGGCCCATATTGTGGGCTACAAAAAACGTCAGCACTGAATTATCTCATTGAGCTAATTCAGTGCTCAATTCAGTGCTCAATTAATTCAGTGCTCAATTCAATTGAGATATATATATATATATATATATATATATATATATATATATATATATATATATATATATATATACCTTGTCACCTGAATACGGAAAGACTACAACGTCTGTTCACAGGAGCAGCAGCACTAGACGTCGAGGCGAACCGAACGTTAGACCACGAGCACAACAACCAGTCTTCTCCTTTTTCACAAAATGGCACATACTCGAATTGGCATAACTTAATCTCGTTAGATTCCCTAGGCATTATTCTCCTTTCAAAACAAAGACCGCCCTGATGCTCAATGCCGATTAAAAGCTAAAGTAATCGCGTACACGCTCAAAGACGCATGATGAAGCAGTGTTAGGTGACTCGGGGGTAGTGTGGGTTCATCCGTCACACATGCACAATGTCGGCCTGCTGTGAACATCGAGATCACCGAGCTGTGCCTTCAAGCAGAATTTCGTAGTTGATATCTGTGAGGCGCGGTGAAGTAACTTCACCGAAGTATCGGAGAAGTAGCTTTTCTGAGCGGCCCCTTTCGCGAACGGGGATCCACAGCCACACCAGATCACCATGTTGGTAAATAACATTGTGATGACGGGAGTTGTACCTCTGCGAGTCGATGCGTTGTTGTTTTTGGGATCCGCTCGAGGGCAAGCTGGCGGGCCGCGTCGGCGAGCCCGATAAAGTCGTTCACATCAGTTCACATCAGAATCTCGGTCATGTCAGACAAGAGCATGGCATCTAGCATCGTAAGTGCTTCACGGCCGCAAAGCAACCGGAAGGGAGTGGAACCCGTAATCTCTTGAACCGCAGTGTTGTAGGCGAACGTTACGTATGGCAAAATTTCATCCCAGTTTTTGTAATCGCGGTAGACGTACATAGATAGCATGTCAGCGAGCGTCTTGTTTAATCTCTCCGTAAGACCATTGGTTTGTAGATGGTATGCGGTCATTTTGCGATGACCTGTTTTACTAAGTCTCACGACGTCTTGCATCAATTGGGCTGTAAAGGCTGTTCCACGGTCAGTGATAAGAACTGTTGGCGCTCCATGGCGGTGGACGATGTTGTTGATGAAAAAATACGCAATTTCATTGGCGGTGCCTCATTGTACGGCTTTCGTATCGCAGTACTTCTTTAAATAGTCAGTAGCGACTACGATCCAGTGGTTGCCATAGCAAGTCCATGCCGATTCGTTCAAATGGTTGTGACGGGGGTGCAACAGGCTGCAATGAACCAGCAGGGCGCACAGGTGGGGCTTTACGGCGATGGCAAAGATTGCACGTTTTAACGTAATGCTTGGCGTTTTGGGTGAGCTTCGGCCAGTAGTAGCGAGTTCAAATCCGGGCAAGGGTACGTGTGAGTCCTAGGTGGCCGGAAAAAGGCTCGTCGTGGCAGGCAGATAAAATGTCAGCACGTAGCCCTGGTGGAACGACGAGGAGGTACTCAGTCGCATAAGGTTCGAAGTTCTTTTTGTAGATGATGTCGTTGCGGAGACAAAATGACCCTGAACGTGCGAATGCCGATATTGTACTCGAGCGGCGACCTTGAAGGTATTTGATAAGTTGTCAGATCTCTGAATCATTCCACTGTGATTGGGCCAAATTAGATTTACTGACTGCACAAATGGTCAAAAGATGCCGCCACCAAACTTCACACTGACGCAAGCAACATCGGTCTTGGTGGAGTGCTCTTCCAGTGGCGGCATCTTCATCAAAGTGCCCTATAAAGGGTTCACTCTGAAGGCACTGTTGAAGCTTGGAAGAAGCGGCTCTCTGCTCTGGACCCCACACAAAAGGAGTATCCTCCTTCGTTAGGCGGGTAAGGGGTTCAGCGATGTTGGCAAAGCGCCTGTAGTAGGCGCAGAGACTCAAAAATCGGCGCAAATCCCGTTTGTTCGAAGGTGGAGGATATGCAGCAACGGCCATGGCTTTTTCTTGGTCTGGTCAAATGCCATCGTGACTGACAAGGCGGCCGAGGTACTGTAGTTCTTCGTAGCCAAAACGACACTTCTCCGGTTATAGCGATAGGCCTGCGGATCGAATAGCGACGAAGAAGGACTGAAGTCATGTAAATGTTGCTCAAATGTTTTGGAAAAAACAACGACGTCGTCTAAACAGACGAGGCAGGATTCCCACTTCAGACCGGACAGGAGAGTGTCTATCATCCTTTGGAACGTTGGCGGTGCAGAGCACAATCCAAATGGCAACGCTTTGAATTCGTAGAGGCCATCAGAAGTTATGAATGCTGTTTTTTCCCTGTCACGTTCATCGACCTCGATCTTCCAGTAGCCGCTACGTAAATCTATTGATGAAAAATATCGGGCATGTCGAAGTCGATACAGTGAGTCATTTATGCGTGGGAAAGAGTAGACGTCTCTCATCGTTACTTTGTTGAGCTTCCGGTAATCGACGCAAAATCGAAGAACGCCGTCTTTCTTTTTAACAAGTACGAATGGTGACGCCCATGGACTGTTCGAGGGTTGGATGACGTCGTCGTTGAGCATCTGTTTCACCTAAAAATGTATTGCTTCTTGTTCTTTTTGTGACCCGCGGTAGGCATGCTGTCGTATAAACCGTTCGATAGAGTGCGTTATAATGCGGTGCTTCACAGTTGGGGTCTGCTTGATTTTGGAGGTGGACGCAAAGCAGTCACTATACGTACGTAAAATCATGCGTATCTGCTGCTGCTGCGCAGAGGATAGCTGGCAATTCACGTCCGCTGTACTGGCTAATGCAGTGTCACCTTTGGCAGCAGTGGCGATCGGAGCGATACTGGAACATTCTTCATCATCAATAGCTTGAAAGTTCGTGTTCACTGTTCCCTTTGCCAAGTGTTAGTACTTGCCGCCGAAATTCGTGATCTGAAACTGAGTCCCCCGATGTTTCAGTTGGACGATAGCGCGCGCGACACAAATCTGCCGAACGAAGAGCACCGAGAGCTTAGTCTACGCGATGCCACTACTCTTGTTGTCACAGTCGCTCTCCTCAGTTACCAACATACTGGCTTGCGGCGGAAGTGCGATGGTGTCGTCAGCAATTGGAAGTGTTCTGATCTGCGCAACTGCATCTTTTTGTAGGGCTGTATGGTCGTTAGAGAACGTTATGAGCAGGTCTCAAAGGTTAATAACGGCTCTATGCTGGCGGACAAAATCCAATCCGAGAATTACGTTTTTGGAGCATTCGCGCAATACGACGAAGGAAGACATGTATGTCAACTAACGAATTCGGAGGCGGGCAGTGCATATTCCCAGCGGTGTCCATAGGTGACCACCCGCAGTCCGGAGGTTTGTTCCGTGTCCCCGAGGTCTCGTTACCTTTCTTAGCTCTGCGGCGAGGTCAAAGCTTACAACTGAATATTCGGCACCCGTATCTACCAGAGCGGTTTGCGGGTGGTTGTCGACAAGGACAGAGATGCGAGGAGAGACACGTTTGGCGTCGATGGCACACGTCGGTGAAAGGATGTCGTCGGATGTCGGCAGGCAGTTCGGAGGAGGGTCTTGTAACGGTCTATCAACAGGGGCCTCACCCCCAGAGGTTGCTGTTCTTAGTTTCCCCGGCTCGTGCTTGGGTGTCAAGACGATCTTCCTGCAAGGGCGTCTGCAATGGTCGATTGTTGGCCAGGTGACGTGGAACGCCGTGGGGACTGTGAACAAGATTGGCGACGCAGAAGGGTTGAGGATTGCTGGCTTGCTAAGTATTCGGCGATAACACGGGGCTGCTCACCATCTCTGGGTCGACGAGCGTCCGGACAAAAGCCAGGAAGACCCATACGCCTGTATGCGCACTCACGGTAGATGTGACCTAGTTAACCAGAGTGATAACATAGAGGCTGGTTGTCGGGAGCACACCATACACTGGATTTCCGTGTAAGGGGTGGGCTGCCGTACTGCGGTGGTCCTGAGTAGAATGGCGGCGCCGTCTGCAGGGTGGACGGACGGGACGAATAGCCAACAGCCGGTGCAAGAGCACGTATTGCTTCCGCGTACGCTAATAGTGGAGCATCGGCTGGATGCGGGGTCGTCATAGGTTAGACCTCGGCTGCACGCAGAGTCGTCAAGGCGTGCACCATCTGCCGGATCTCTTCACGAACGACATCCATTAAAGCAGCAACATGGGGCGGATAAGACACCGCGTGCAGCTTCTGCAGCTCCTCGCGCAAAATACTGCGCAGAAGCTCCGTCAGCTCTCTTATGATCGTGACGTCAGGTGTTGCCAGAGCCGACGACACTGACGAAAAACTGCCAGGACGCTCATACTGATATGAATTCTGCCTTAGCATTCTCTCTATTGTCGTGGCTTAGCGGAGGAAATCTTCTACAGTGCTGAGAGGGTTCCGCACTAGTCCAGTGACCAGCTGCTCTTTCACTGCCCGCATAAGGAGGCGCATCTTCTTCTCTTCCGTCATTGGGAAGTCAGCTCGCCTGAACAGCCGCGATATGTCCTCAACGAACATAGCAACACTCTCGTTGAGACGCTGATTTCGGGAATTGAGGAGCCGTTCCGCTTGCTCTTTTCCGTCAGAGCTTCAGAAGGTATTCCGCAACTGGTTGCAAAACTCTGGCCCGGTTGTCATAGTGGCTTCATGGTTTTCGAACCAAGTGCACGCAGAGTCCTCGAGGTAAAAGTAGACATACCGAAGCTTTCGGTGCACGTTCCACTCGTTGACGCGGGCGCAACGGTTTTAGTCGTCAAGCCAGTCGTTGGCGTCCTCGTAAGGGTCACCGTGGAACGGCTTCGGGGTTCGCAGGGCGTTTAAGAACCATGGAGGAGACAGCACCGATGTCTCTTGGGTTTGTGTTCCCGCATTAGCCATAGTTCTGTCGAGTTGTGGAAGCGGTCCAAATTCTGGTGGTAGGCCTAGTTGTCACCTGCTACGCAGTAGGTTAGCTGGTTCTTCCAAGTAGCGACTAGTGTCGCGATCTTGTTGCTGATTGAAGTGCATACAATACTACCCAGCACCTCCACCAGAAAATGTCACGTGATTACGGAAAGACCACAACGTCTGTTCACAGGAGCAGCAGCACTAGACATCGAGCCGAAGCGAACGTTAGGCCACGAGCACAACAACCAGTCTTCTTCTTTTGCACAAAATGGCACACATACTCGCACATTGGCATGGCTCAATCTCGTTCCATGCCCATGGCTATATATATATATATATATATATATATATATATATATATATATATATTATCACGCGCTAATAGCTCGAACGAACGTACAAAGGGACGCGACTGTCCAAAATCTCAGAGACAAAGAAGGACGTCTCCGTTGGCACGGGTTGCTCGTCTTCGTCTTCCTCGTTCACCGGCACAGAACTGACCACTGTTCACTGGCACAGAACACCAGGTGGCATTACTACTCCTCCCAAGAGTGCATCGACCCGATGCTCAAACAAAAGTGTGCACAGCAGTGGCTCGAAGTAGGTAAAATAAAGAAACATTAAACAAATTAGTGCACGAGAGAAAATGCGTCCTGGGCCCGGCAATTGGAAATAAACAGCATTCACTGTTCAAATGAAGAGTTCACTGGCACAAGAAGAAAATTCGCATCACCGCGTAAAGTATGGTTTTAGGCGGACTACGTTTACAGTCACTGGGCGTGGTAACCTGCGCTGGGATGATGGCGAGCCTCCGTCTGGAACCACTTCGTAGTTCACGTCGCTCACACGTCTGAGTACTTTGTAAGGTCCAAAGTACTTCCTCAAGAGTTTCTCACTGAGGCCTCGCCGCCTAATGGGTGTCCAAACCCAAACTTGGTCACCAGGTTCATGAATAACTTCTCGATGGTGGGTGTTGTACTGCCGTGCATCTGCGCACTGTTGAGTTCGGATGTGCACACGGGCCAGTTGACGTGCTTCCTCAGCGCGCTGAATGTACTCATTGATGTCGGGGGCTAATTGGTCGAGCTTGTTGATGTCCTCATATGGAATCATGGCGTCCAGCATAGTTCTAACATCTCGACCATAAACGAGCCAGATTGATGTAAAGCGTGTAGCTTCCTGCGTTGTAGTGTTATACGCAAATGTTACGTACGGCAGGATGTCGTCCCACGTTTTGTTCTGCACATCCACGTACATAGAGATCATGTCAGCTAGCGTTTTGTTTAGCCTTTCTGTTAAACCATTACTCTGAGGGTGATACGCAGTGGTCTTTCGATGGGTTGTGTAACTCAACCTGAAGATATCATCCAAGAGTTTCGCTGTGAATGATGTCCCTCAATCAGTGATGACATGTGACGGGGCGCCATGCCGTAGCACAATTTGATGCATAAAAAAACTGGCAACTTCAAATGCGGTCCCTCGTGGCAAACCCTCGTCTCAGCATAACGCGTCAAATAATCGGTTGCGACAATAATCCATTTGTTGCCAGAAGAAGACAAAGGAAACGGGCCTAGGAGGTCCATCCCCACTTGTTCAAACGGTGTACATGGTGGATCGATCGGTTGTAGATGGCCTGCAGGCTTTAAATGTGGTGTCTTGCGACGCTGGCATTCACGGCATCTCTTCACATAGCGTTTGACACAGGCAGACATTTTAGGCCAGTAGTAGAGTTGTCGCACCCGATCCATAATTCTCGAGTAGGCCAGATGGCCAGATGTGGGCTCGTCGTGGCAAGCTAATAAGACGTCATCGCGGAGGGCTTCAGGAACGACGAGAAGATGAGATCTGTCACCAGTACCGGCGTTCCTTTTGTATAAGACGCCATTTTGTAGGCAAAATGATGGCAACGTTCGCGACATCGGACGAGGAATGGGCGCAGTGCTACCTTCTAAATGATCTATAATCATTCTTAGATTGGCGTCATTTCGTTGATGCGACATCATATCCGGTCCGCTGACAGTTGCCACGAAGGCGCCGTCCTCTTCTGCGCTAGTACTGGCGGATTGAAGGGGTGCTCGTGATAGCGTGTCGGCGTCTTCGTGCTTTTTGCCTGACTTGTACACGATGGTGACATCAAATTCCTGAAGGCGCAGACTCCATCGTGCTAATCATCCTGAAGAGTCTCGAAGATTGGTCAACCAGCACAAAGCATGATGGTCAGTCACCACTTTAAATGGTCTTCTATAGAGATATGGCCTAAACTTTGTAATTGCCCAAATGACCGCGAGACATTCTTTCTCTGATGTGGAATAGTAAGATTCTGCGTGAGACAGTGTGCGACTTGCGTAGGCTATCACCCGTTCAATGCCATCTTGTCTTTGTACCAAAATAGCTCCAAGACCAATATTGCTGGCATCAGTGCGTACTTCAGTGTCAGCATCTTCATCGAAGTGGCCGGGCACGGGATGGGAAGAGAGCCGGTGCTGTAGTTTCGCAAAGACAGTCTGCTGTTCGTCAGCCCAGACAATTGGTGTGTCATCACACGTGAGGCGTAATAGTGGCTCCGCAATGTTAGCGAAATTTTCAATAAAGCGCCGGTAATAAGCACACAGACCCAGAAATTGTCGAAGACTTTTCTTGTCAGTTGGAGGTGGAGAGGCGGTGACGGCAGCAGTTTTGTCAGGATCAGGCCGAACACCAACGGCGCTCACGACGTGACCAAGTAACTTTAATTCTTCGTAACCGAAATGACATTTCTCAGGCTTGAGTGTGAGATCGGCCGATATAATGGCTTCGAGCACATTCCGAAGGCGACGAAGATGCTCGTCAAACCTTTCTGAAAATACAACGACATCATAGAGGTAGACGAGACAGCTTTTCCACTTGAGGTCTGCCAGGACGGTGTCCATCATTCGCTGGAATATGGCTGGAGCGAAACAAAGGCCGAAAGGGAGCCCTTTGAATTCGTAAAGGCCATCCGGCGTTACAAAAGCGGTCTTTTCCCGGTCACGTTCATCGACCTCTATTTGCCAATAACCGCTCTTCAAGACGACGGACGAAAAATACTTCGCGCGTCGCAGCTTGTCCAGAGAATCATCGACTCTGGGCAACGGGTACACGTCTTTCTTTGTGACATTGTTCAACTTTCTGTAGTCGACACAAAAGCGAAGCGTGCCATCTTTCTTTTTCACAAGAACGACTGGTGATGACCAAGGGCTGCTTGAAGGCTGTATCACGCCATCCTGAAGCATTTCCTTTACCTGCGTTTGAATCGCGTGCCGTTCGGTTAGCGAAACACGGTAAGGCTGCTGACGTATGGGATGCGCGTCGTCGTAGGTGATAATACGGTGTTTCGTTATCGGTGTTTGACGTATCTTTGAAGAACGTGCAAAGCATGTGTGGAACTCCAGCAGCAGCTCACTCAAACGCTGCTTGTTCGCTTCAGAAAGCGTTGGATTAATGTCGACGCTGCGGAAAGGCGCTTCAGCAGTGCCGATGGCCTCGGAAGCAAAACACTCTGTGACATTGGCGATTGGGTCGGCGTAGGCGATGACAGTTCCAGGAAAAAGGTGCCGGTGCTCGTAGCTGAAGTTTGTGACAAAAATGTTGTAGTGATCATTACGAAGGTCCACAAGGCTTCTCGCTACGCAGACACCCTGAGACAGCAAAAGCGAGTGATTGCTTTCTACGACTGCTTCACCGTGCATCGCTCCGTCCCACGCCACCTGAACCACAACAGTTGCTCGGGGTGGTAACGTGACAGCGTCGTCGACGACGCGAAGAGACACTCGGGAGTGGCTGGGGTCGGCGTAAACTGTTGTGGCGTTTGTGGTCGCGAAAGTGACTAGACGTTGTCGAATGTCAATTATAGCACCATGTTCCCTGAGAAAATCCATGCCAATGATCAGGTCTCGAGAACACTGCCGTAGAACGCTCAAACTGGCAACAAATGTACAACCGCGGACTTGCAGTCTTGCCGTGCACATACTGAGTGGCGTGACGATATGCCCGCCAGCTGTACGAATTGGCGTTCGGTTCCAAGGCATCGTTACTTTCTTGAGAAGGGCGGCCAGCTTCTCGCTAATTATGGAATAGTCCGCACTAGTGTCCACTAAAGCGCTGACTTCGCGACCATCTAGCAGAACAGGAATATCTAAGGACACTCTTCCGCAATCAGCCGGTGGTGTCGTTGTCGATGTATTGTTGGTATCTTCAGTCCGCGTCGATAAGGGGTCTTGAGCTTGACCAGTCTGAGCGGCCTTGCCCCTGAAGGTCGCTGAGGCTAGTTTTCCCTACGTGGGCTAGGTGACCGGCCTTGCGCCACGCCCGCATAGGTGCGATGATTCAGCGAGAACCGCCGCGGTGATGGAGAGCGTGAGTGGTGCCGATATGTCGACCCGTGCTGCTGAGCAACGTAGTCAGCGATTTCCGGAAGCCACTGGCCGAACCTAGGAGGTGGGGAGTTGGCCGAAAAACCACGAAGTCCCAGCTCTCGATAAGTGAACTCTCGGTAGATGTGCCCAGGTTCACCACAGTGATACCAAAGGGGACGTTGATCGGGGGCCCGCCACACGTCTGATTTTCGCGGAATCGGTCGGTGGTCACTGAGGTACGGGCCCGCTTGGACTGCCTGAAGCATGGCTGGGGCTGTGGTATAAGGCGGAGTGAAATGTGGTGCAGGTGGGCGCATAGTTTGATCTGCCGGAAGCATGGCAGGGGCCGCGGTGGGAAGCGGAGGCAAAGGTGGTGCTGGCTGGAGCAGAGTTTGCGCATACGACATGCGAGGGAAGTCATTTAGGGGCCGTGGCTCTGTCTGACAGGACGGTTCTCGTAGTGCCTGCTGAACTTCATCTCGGACGATGCTGGACAAAGAACTGACAGTGGACGCCGAGGGTACAGATAACTTCTGCAGTTCTTCGCGAATTACACAGCATATGAGCTCTCGGAAGAAGTCGACGTGGGCCCCAAAACCACCCGTGTAGTCCGTAGCAGAAGCAAAGATCACATGTCGCTCGTACGTCTGGGTCCGTTGCCGAAGCGTGCTTTCAATCAGGACGGCTTCAGCAAGAAACTCTGACGTAGTCTTGGGGGGGGGGGGGTGCGTACAAGACCACCGAACAACTGCTCCTTCACTCCACGCATCAGGTATCGCACCTTCTTTTCTTCCGGCATGTGAGGGTCGGCTCGTCGAAAAAGACGCGTCATGTCCTCAACATACATTGCTACGCCTTCATTTGACATTTGCATACGGCACTGGAGTTCACGTTCAGCTCGCTTTCGGCGATCGGGACTTGCATACGTTTCGAGAAGCCGGCGTTTGAAGTCCGCCCATGACGTGAACACACCTGCCCGGTTTTCGTACCAAACACGTACCCCGTGTTTGGGTACCCCGCACCTCCACCAGTTGTCACGCGCTAAGAGCTCGAACGAACGTACAAAGGGACGTGACTGTCCAAAATCTCAGAGACAAAGAAGGACGTCTCCGCTGGCACGGGTTGCTCGTCTTCGTCTTCCTCGTTCACCGGCACAGAACTGACCCACTGTTCACTGGTACAGAGCACCAGGTGGCAATACACACACACACACACACACACACACACACACACACACACACACACACACACACACACATATATATATATATATATATATATATATATATATATATGTGTGTGTGTGTGTGTGTGTGTGTGTGTGTGTGTGTGTGTGTTACGGACAATGCGATAAGATAAAAGTGGTAAAGTGGTTAGTGCGCAACAACCTAGCCCGTTTTGCGTTTATTCTGTCAATCTTCTGGGCGTCGTTACATTTTTACTTCAGAGAAGTGTTAGTTATTGCTCATCAATGAGTAACTGGAAACGAGTCTCAACGAGCTACAGTGCGGTACCAGCAGTGCCTTCTCAATGGCGTTAAAAGTCTGAAGCACTCTATGCCTTGCACTACTGCTTAGCTACTGAGTAATGCTGTTGCACCCCTATTTTTGTTAAGTGCGGTAAGTAAACCAGCCCTACTGTACTTATTACTACTCGGCCCGCTACATATAAAAATGTGGCTGCTGTTTTTAACTGCAAATCATTTCTTAGTGTAGAACAGGCTCTTCTGTCTGTCTGTCTGTCTGTCTGTCTGTCTGTCTGTCTGTCTGTCTGTCTGTCTGTCTGTCTGTCTGTCTGTCTGTCTGTCTGTCTGTCTGTCTGTCTGTCTCTCTAACCAGCTAGCTAGGTAGCCAGCCATCTGCCTGCGTTCGGGTGCTCTCCTGATTGCCTTTTAGAACCTGCAGTAGACCAAGTCAAGATTAGTATGGTATAGTAAGAGTGCTTTACGAATATGTCTGGCTCGTGATGACATGAATAGCATCAAAATCCCGTCGCGTACGCCATCGAATTTGTTCCCCAGACGGGTGTGACACTCGCCTTTATACCATGGGTTTCGGTTTCTGGATGTGCGCCCTAGGCGATTGACAGTCTATGTCTACCCAGTAATCACGAGAACAGACATTGCAATTTAACTCCGAGTACATTAAAAAGTGACATCGGCAGCGTTTAACCCGATGAATCCAAAGAATAAATATCGGGGTGCCAACAGAGTTTGAACCCAAACATCCTGTGCGGAAATTCAACATTCTACCATAAAGCTACGCCAGGTCTCTAAACAGCTTTGGAAAAAGAAATTCAGGATTACCACTGCTGAAACATCAATTGTGGTGGCAGGGCTAGCAAGTTATTTCTATAAATAATACACATGTAGGTTGGTTTTATGAAACGTGAATTGCACACATAAGTGTCATTAACTGAAGTTGGTCTACATAGCACTCCCTATGCCTACCAATCTCGCAAACACCGCTACATACCAGCCTAGCAGATCTTGGTGTTGGCTATACCAATTTTCCCTGTGGCGTCCTTACACAGCTGTAAACAAGTCGTCATGAAAAAAACCTCTCATTGTTCTCATGACGACCAGCGCAAGCGAGTGCACGAAAAGTAGGTTTCAACCTGCCAAATCTGGCGCGTTACTCCAAGTGTTCACCACAAGTATGTGCGTTTAACATTGCACATGTTTAGCGTCAGGTAATGACGTTCCACACAATAAAAAAATACGCTTCAGTTACCCTTCTCCACATGCTTCGCGTAACATTGATTGCCATGATACATGACATCTATCGAATTATAGGAGAGAAGCACCTCTTAGTCTGGCCTTGTCTCGTGCCAGGCGTTACCCGCAGTATCTCCCGAACAGTAAATTAGGTAGCGCTGCCTTATGGAAGTACATACAAGCTGCAGTTGAGTGAAGATATTCTAGATGACTCTGCACCACTACTCTCCGACTAGCTGCTTCGTGGGCTGTGCCTGGGTGCGTGGAAAACGAGTGCCTCTCACAGTCTCCTGGATCGCCATCTTGCGTGTCGAGTCGTTGGTGGGGCATGGATGAAGCGGAGAGGCGGGTGCGGAGAGCAGAAGTGGCTCGTGCTGGTCGCCAGACAAACAGACAGACAGACAGACAGACAGACAGACAGACAGACAGACAGACAGACAGACAGACAGACAGACAGACAGACAGACAGACAGACAGACAGACAGACAGACAGACAGACAGACAGACAGGTGGATGGAAGGACTCATGGATGGAAGGACGCTTCACACTTCTCATCATCATTTGCTTTGTGAATGTATTTTTCATTACCAATTCATTCATTTATATATTTGTCCTATTTACTTATTTATTTAGGGGTTTCTGCTGGCTTCAGAATGAAGTCATAACATACAGAAAAAGATAGCACACTCAACATTTTTGTGGAGAAAAACGAGGAAAACAAAGGCAAATGCCGAAATCATTGGATAAGATAATTATCATCTCTATTAACAACGCAAATTGTGCAGAACATAGTTGGCGCAAACTTCAAAGACGTCAAAAGAAGGGACTCGGAAAAACCCACACTCGCAACTGACTTTTATTGAAGCGAAGCTGGTCTTATGAAGCCTCACGCATGCATACAACCACAAGAAGAGACCAGCCAACTATAATCACGATCTATCAGATAGCAAATCAAATTCATTATGATACAATGACAGAGATGGAACGCTTATACATTGTTCGCCAAATTGTCTAATAAACATCGCCTCTGCCAATCCACGTGCGACTTGGTCTTTGCTTCTTAGCAATATTCTCGTACGGTGCAGTGGCGGTTCACACGAGCATTCTTTACAATGATGCGGCAAATGCGAACCCGTGCCGTTTCTCATCGACAGTGCATGTTCCCTGAAGCGATCGTTTATACAAGGGCCCGACTGGCCCATGTATACCTTGCCACAGCTGAGCAGGATCAAGTAGACGATGTCTACCAAACAATTCAAAAACTTCCTTTCATGCTTATTTTAACTATGAGCACTTGGTACGCCACACGAACGAGCAAAATGCGCGAAAGCCTGCAAACACGACAGGGACCTCAAAACGAGAGGCGGCGTGCTTCAATGAATGAGCCACTCTGTGCACATACGGAATGAGAACAGGTTGCTTCTTCTGTGTATTTTTTGTGCCAGAATCGCCGGTGGCGTCATGTCCACATTTTCTCAGTAAAGCTTCGCACACTGTCGTTAACACCAACAAAGAAAAACCTGCAAACACGAGCCTGCCTATTTGCTCCTTGAAACTCTCATCAAGAACGTGGTGGCAAGACCTTGTAAGAGCCAACTGTAAGCTCTTACTAGCAATGAAAAGTTCTTTAGTTTCGAACTGGGTGTAGTAGCTTTACTTCAACTTGAAAGTACGAGATCCCCTTCTCGCACTTATAAGCACTTCGGTTGCACAAAATGGGCGATAGTTTGCGTGCAAGCGCATGCTGATGATCACGGCGCTGCTGAAGTGCAGCGTGGCATCTTAATTCATAATAATAGTTATTAACAAGTTGCTGTCATTGCTATTTGAGTTGTTATTTTTATTTGTTAAACCTCACGACGCAAACAATGTGAGTAGCACCTCCTCAAAAAAAGCCTAAAACAATTTTTAAAAGCGATTAAAGTCCATTGCTCAGATGAGTTTTACCAAAATAATACTGAAATTCACTTAGTACTTTTTCTCTGTTTTGAGTCATCGTCCACAGCGGCAGCAAGTGTTTCTCAATTTGTTTAAAATGAATACCTCACTACTTTCAACAGTAGTCGCAGAAAAGTACAGCATCCGTCAGTTAGGTGGTTTAAAGTATTTGCAGAGTCACTTCATGCTCCGGTGTGTACCTTTTGACCCACGTAGAAGTGGTGCAGGCAAAAGCCTTCACCAAATCTAACCAACCAAAAAGAGCCATTGCAACTCTTTCAGGACAGTCGTATACGTGGCAAGTCAAAACTGTGCGAAAAGAGTCCCACATACTCCTTTTTTCCCTAATGTATGAAATTCTGGTTGAGTGCTTTTTTTCGCGAATGTGCAGGTGTTGTTGAAAATTCATTCCTGAACATGTGCGAAATTATTAGATTGATGATCACATAAACAACTAGGTAGGGGTCTAGAGCACTGCACGGATAATATGCTAATTGATATTATAAAAATTAGGTACCAATAATATTAGGGTATGTGTTGTAGCCTCAATAGCAACCACCTGTCAGCAACGAACTCCCTCATCAGAGCGGGACTGGAAACCATGGCGCAGTACTTGGCCCCTACTTTCCGTATGAGCACATAAACTTACCCTCGGCCCTCAGTTCCCAGCGGCAGTGAAGTAAGTGACCAAGGCGGCTTTCATATCAGTGACGCAGCGTAAGGTGTAAAGAGTCTCAGGACCCGGACAGGTTGCCAATAGAATCTGACCTTGGCTCCGTGTAAAGTAAGAACGTCATCTAGTGAAGTAAATCTAGCCATGCTATTCGAGGAATTAGACACTGTTGAATGGAAGTAAATAGGGCTCAGTGAAGCTAGGAGGACCCGTGAGGCCTATACAGTGCCACACAATGAGCATATCGCTTGCTACCGTGGCTTGGCTAGCAGAAGATAACTATGGCTAGGGTTCCTTGTCCACAGAAATATAGCTGGTGACATAGAGTTATACTATAGCATTAGTAGAAGGGTATCAGTAAAAGTATTGTGCATACGTTTAACGAAATGTGCACAATGAAGGTGGTACAGGCCTACGCGCCTACATCTACTCACGACAATCATTTGGTGTAACGCCTTTATGAAGACATAGAGTCAGCAAATAATAAAGTGAAAACTCAGTGTACTATATTGATGTGCGACTATTGCCAAAGTAGGCAAGAAACAGGCCGGAGACCATAAAGAGGGGAATATGAGATCTACTCGGTAAATGTCAGAGGGGAGTTATTAGGAGAGTCAGCCGAACGTAATAATTTGTGAATCTTGAATACCTTCTACAGAAAACGGGCTAACGATAAGTGTACATGGCGGAGTACCAATCGGGAAACCAGAAAAAAAAACGCCTGGCATGCGCGTAAGCCGCGGCACAGTCCCAGCGAAAGCTAGAAGAGCGGCCTTTTCGAGCCTTTTCAAAACACTCATTCGGTAACTACTGCAAGCACACTTGCTTGGTACCCACAAGGGCATTAATAATAAACTTTTGGGTAGTAGGCTGGCATTCGCTATGCTATTTTTGGCGTTCTTCTGAGAAGCGTGGTATCCGCTCAACAGTTGCAATGAATATTGTGCCAATTTTTCATGGCGTGCCTGACGACAATGAAAAAATATGCCTGAAGTAGCGATGCGCCACAGTTGACAGGTGAACAAGAGCAAGCTTCTGTAATGGGTTGGATCATTGGACGACTCACTCGTTACGCTATTCACACTGTGCGACGACAAGTTATTCGTTCGCAGTTTTAAAATGCTTTATAAGTCGTATTAAAGCGATTGTTTTCTCGACATCAAGCCTGCCTTAGGCAAGTTTCCCAACAAGTTCCAAGCAACACTATGCGTTTACGCGAAATTTCCGGAGCTAATACAAATTTTGATAAAACCAGGAGATTCTGGCTGGGCGCATCAGATCTAACTCCCTCGGTGTTTGCAAATATACACTGGAACGGAGCTGTAGTACGTTATCTTGGTGTGCCTCTTGATAACCACCGTCATAGCAGCTCTAGTTGGACGTCAGCCATAACCACTATCTGTCAAAAGGAAATTACCTTTGAAAAAACGCGATCTTTGCGTTTTTACGAGAGCTACATATTGCAACATCTTTCTTGCATCAAAGGCTGTCTACATTCTGCAAGTATTACATTTCTCTTGCGTACATATCCACGCATTTCGCAGGATATTTGCCTGATTTATTTGAAATTCTTCATGGGAAGCCATGAGAATAGACCTTTTTTTCCCGCTTGAGAAAGGGGGGCTTGGTCTTGTGCATTTGTTTGTACAACAACTGCTGATGTGATTTTTGTACCATAAGGATGTGTGTCACTCGTTTCTTCTGGCTGTTATTCAGAACCGTCTTGCTTACCACCTCCCTTTTCTTTTTGTCACAACAAGAGTTGCGGAACACTTGCAATTGTGGAGTTTCTTGAAAGAAGTGGTTAAGGCTATGCAGTTTTAAAAGCCAGATTCCCTTTAGAATATATCTACAGTGTATACAGAATGGCACTTAATGCTGCACTCCTCAGCACCATTTTCCCTGAACCTGTTTACTGGCAGCAATATGTATCTCGACCTGGTCATGATGTGTTATACAGTGTGCATAACATAGTATACCGACTGCGGCGAAAACGTCTTTCTTTAAGATACACACCTCAGAATTACCGGTAAAGACGTGGCTTCATGAGAAAGGTATATACGTGCCCTGGTTTCTAAATTGCAGACTGTGTAACGAGCCTTAAACAATCGAGCATTGTTTTCGTCATATCCACGATGCGTGTCATTTCTGGGAGAATCTTAACAGAACCTTCGAAAAAGAATTTCCTAATACAGCTCATGCTGTTAGATTTTTACCGTTCAAAAAGACATTAACAATAATGCACTATACGATTGAATTATGTTATTGGACTTTTATTCATTATGGAGGAGTCGCATGGTTGACATCCATGCTGAGCCACCTCGTTTGACAAAGACTGTTATCCGCGAAGCAGCAGCCAATGAGCGTAGTGTTGTAGAGGCTTTCGACCCTATTCCGGAGTGGCTTGGACTTCTGGAGATGCGTGTTTGTTTACCGGACTTTCTAAGGTTCATTAAACTGTAGGAAATTGCGTCTTCTAAATGTGTGCATGCGAGCATGATTTTGAAACGCTTAATTGTATTCATATATCTGACAACCTTTGATTGCATTATTATTATAGACAAAAGAAAATAAAAACGGCATAGCTTAGTGGTAGAATACTGAGCTGGCACCCAGTGGACCCGGGTTTGAGCACTACTGTGTCATTGGCGGAGTTTTTTTCTGATTTCGGGCTATGTGGTAACGGACATCGGAAGCGGCGGCGGCGTCGGACAAGTACGATGGCGCTTGACAAAGTTTTGATCTCATAGCAGCTTTCGCTGTAAAATAAAATTTTTTTTTGTTTTGCACGCAGAAGCAGACATTCTACAGCACTAAGAAGTATTTGGCAATGTCCGATACAGTGACCATAGAAAGGTAAAAGCCCGAATTTACCAAGGCCTAGAAAAGCAAAGGCATAAACTGATACACGAGAAGCCAAATAATGAGCTAAAGTGGAGAGGGAAAATACAGAACTTCAGAGTTTTGCTTCAGAATATATTCGCAGCTCTAAACGAGGTGACTGAAGATAGCGTTGACCCAATAAACGATAATTTTACTCGTATACATTCTCAAAGAATTTCCGACGGAAATCAGGGGTGCTGTCACTAGACAGGGCACTGGCAAACTATACCAGGTGACAAAAAATTTCATTGAAAGACAAAAAACCATAAAAGCCTCAAATGCGAGACAAAAAGACCTAGTGGAGCTTTCGAAATTATTAAATAGGCATCTTCTTTATTTTTATGTTTTATTCATTTCTTTTTGTCTTTCGAATGTCCATTTGCTGGGTCTTCTTTTAGTTTAACGTGTTCTCTCTTTTGCTTGAGGTTAGATGTATATTATCCTGTTTTCACGTCAATAGCATGTTGCTCGTTTTACATTCTATGGTCATAGCATTAGATGCAAGTAAACGAAATAAGTGGCGATCGCTTCCTCGGGATAGTACTGTATACTAGACGTCCTTGCGAAAGCTAGAAGAGATCGCAAAGGCTAACATCGGCAGGCAGTTAATTGCTTTCCCCTTCAGTTTTCACAATATTGTTTACATTGAGTCTTCCTGTGGCCACTATTCACAACTATGTCTTGTGGAAATGAATGTATTAGCCGACATAAGAAGCTATAATATGCAAAGAGTCGAGCAATCTGTAAAAAGCGCAAGAAGCCTAAACAGTGAAGGCAATGTTGTGCAAAAGCGAAAATCGGATGTACGCATTAAGAAACAAGGAAAGAAAGCTCACAATCAATGTGAATGAGATAATCGACATGGCGGATGACTTCTGCAGAGAGCTGTACAGAAGCCGGAACAACCAGGATGATAACGTAAAAAGCGATAATAGCCCGAACGAATTTGACAATTTACCAGTAACGACTGGGGAAGTAATGAAAGTCTAGAAGAAATGCAAAGAGACAAAGCCGCTGGTCAGGATAAGGTAGCAACGAACCTGGTGACAGATGGCGGAGAGATTGTGTTAGAAAAACTGATTCCCTTATTAAAAATTGTCTTTTGACGGGCCGGCTACCGGATTCTTGGAGGAATGCCAACGTCCTCTTAACGCGTACGAAAGGAGATGGCAAGGACTTGAAAAATTACAGGCCGATCAGCCTACTGTAAATTCTGTACAAGCTATTTTCAAATACATTTCCTAATAAATTGAGGCCAATATCAGAGCTCACTCAATAGAAGTATTAGGCAGGATTTATTGCAGGCTGCTCCACAATAGAGCATGCACATATTATAAATCGTGGGATAGATAAATGCGTGGAATACAACTAACTTTACACATAGCTTTCACAAATTACGTGAAGGCGCATGACTCAGTCGAGATATAAGCAGTAATGCAGCCACTAAGAATTCAGGGCATGAAAAAAGGGAGAAAAGAAGCAACAAAAGGGAGAATGACGGGAAGCTAACCAAAAGACATTTGGTTGGCTACCCTACACTGGGGAATTAAGGAAGGGGACAAGAAAATTGAAAAAGAGGGAAAAGAAGTAAAAGAAAAGAGGAGAGACTGACAGTATTTTCATTGCAGCGTGTAGAACTCTGCCGTATCTCAGAGGCATTCACAAAAACCTGTCTTTTTCGATAAACACAAGAGAGCTTTTACTGCCTAGTGGGCTGTCGAGGGATGTGCACGCTACTGTAATATCACCTGCACAGAAAGAGGCCGATCATCCAGTCGCCGCATTGCGTTGGCCAGTACTTGTTTGCCTGAGGCAAATCGAGGACAGTGGCACTGCAGGTGTTCGATATTTTCATCGGTGCCGCCAACATCGCATGCCGCACTGTCAGTCATTCCGATTAGCATAGCATAAGCTTTCGTGAAAGCAACTCCCAGCCAAAGGCGATAGATAAGTGAAGCTTCACGTCGATGTAGGCCAAGTGGATTTCAAAGTTGTAACGAAGGGCCAAGCTAGTGTAGTCTTGAGCGTCGTATGCTTGGTGTGCTCCACTCAGTCAGTGTGAGACTGCGGGTCAGTTGACGAATCCGCCTCACCGCGTCCGCTCTTGAAAGCGGAATTGAAATGCTGTTTGCTTCTTCATATTAGGTGCAAGCAGCATAATCTGTAGAATCATTTCAGTATATACCACATTGCCCAGGTAATCATTGAAAGACGATGTCGTGGGCGTTTATTATTAAGAGGTGGTAAAGTTTTGTGGTTTGGTAGGTCAGCTGGTCGTGGCGTCCGCGTCGGGGAACTGGCCGCACGCACTGTAGCGCTCGTTTTGAGTCAGAAAACACGGCCCATTTACTCAGTATTTCTTCAGAATTGATGAATTCCAGCGCAACACAAAGAGCCTCAAGTTCTGCCGTTTTGGGCGTCGTCGCATTTAATGTCTGAAACGCTGAGTTACCCCTTTTGATGGTATAACTGCTGCTTTACCTGAACTGGACGGCGTAGTCGAGACATCCGTGTAAATGTGCACGCGTTACTGTAGTTTTGTTCCAGTAGGAGTAGACTCAGTTGTTTTAAGGCATGTGTTCACAAGTTCGATTCTTTCCGCATTCCGGCGATCATTAAGTAAACTCGCGGCCGGCTCAAGCTCCAAGGAGAAAATAATGGCTCTGATGCAGGTGCGTACGACTCAGTAAACGACGAGTGATGCTTGCAGGCAGTGGTATTGTATATCGTGCGGGGCCTTTCAGCAGCGAGGCTCACCAGGTGGGGGGAAGGGCATCGAAAAACCCTACATACACATATTAGGATCAATCTACAGTGAATCCACCGCCACCATTGTTCTCCATAAAGAAAGTGACAGAATCTCAATAAAGAAGGGTGTAAGGCAGGAGACACTATTTCTCCTATGCTTTTTCACCGCATGTTTACAGGTTTTCAGGACCGTCGATTGGGAATGTTAGAGATAAGAATAAATAAACAGTACCTTAGTAACTTGAGATTCCCTGATGACATTTTTTTCATGAGTAGTAACTCAGGGGACAAATCACAGCTCATTCTTAGAGAACTAGACATCAAAAGCAGAAGAGTAGGTGTGTATATTATTATGAAAAAAAACGAAATAATGTGCTAGATTTTCGGCAGAAAACAGCGACTTGTGGTAAGGGGAGAGACGTTGGAAGTTGTAAAGGAATATGCCTTCTATAGGACAGGTAGTAACCGTGGTGCCGAACTATGAGAGAAAGAATCGGGTGGATCATATTCAGCAAGCATTCTCAAATCATGAATGGTAATCTACCACTAACCCTCAAGAGAAAGGTATGTATTAGCTGCATCTCGCTGTTACTTACCAAAGGAACGGAAACGTGGAGGCTTGCAAAGAGAGCTCAGCTGAAATCTAAGACGGCACAGCCACTGATGGAAAGGAAAATGATAGGCGATTGAGACAGAGAAGAGTGGGTCAGGGAACAAACCGAGGTAAAGAATGCCCTAGTTGAAATCAAGAAGAAATGGACATGTGCAAGGCATGCAGCACGTAGGTAGGATAACCACAGGTCATTAAGGGTAACTGACTGGATATCCCGAGAAAGCAAACACATGAGGGGAAAACGGAAAGTTAGGTGGGCCGATGAGAATAAAAAGTTGGCAGGTATGACGTGGAAAGAGAAAGCACGAAGCCGGATTGATTAGCGAAACACAGGAAAGGTCCTTGCCTTGCAGCGGGCATAGTCATGCTGATGATGAATAAATAATCAACTGCCTATTAAGCCTGCGTGAATGACTACATGCAACGCTCATGATGCGCTGGCAGCCGTTTCGCTAGCTTCACTTATAACAAATTAGGTATTACAGGAAGTGAAAGGATGACGAAGCTATCATACTGGTGCAAACATGAAAAACATGAGATGCCAGTCATGTAACAACATGACTGCATGCCACGTTCATGATGCGTTTGAAGCCGTTTCGCTAGCTTCACATATGCCAAATTTGGTATTACGAGTGACGCCAATGAATGATGAAAATATGTGACTGGCGCAAAGGTGATAAATATGAGATCTGTGTCTTTTGAGAATATGACTACGTGCCACAGTCGTGGCTCCAATACATTTTGACACGACGCGGTGCGCGTGCTCGCCGGCGTTTATTTCGTCGCGTCACGTCGGCGTTGCCACGCCAGGTGCTGAAACTGCCACATACTCGTAGGCGCGTGCTGCGCTGCATTGCTTTTGACGCATGCGCGTTTCAGCGCGTCCGGCGTCCCTCCGTCACGAAAAGAGGAGACGCAGTGTTGTCTGGGTAACGCATCGGTGCGAAATGCAGCACTTCGCATTTCGCACCGGTTGCCGTCGGGCCGCGTTGACGGACGCTGGTCGCGCCGGGCGTCAGACTATAACGTGTTCGTGTTTCGCTCACCTAGTGTCGCTGTGCCCAGCGTGCGCGCGCGTCAGCGCTACATTTGAAGTACATTGGGCCTTTCATGACGCGCTCGGGGCCGTTTTGCTAGCTCCACATATACCAGATTTCGTGTTACGTGGCGCCAATGAATGACGAAATATATGACTGGTGCAAACATGATAATCCTGACATGCGTGTCATGTAAGAACATGACAACATAATACGCTCATAGCGTGCTTGCGGCCGTTTCTCTAGCTACACATACCCTAAATTTGGTATCACGTGATGTGAAAAGATGACGAAGGTAAGCGAAACGTCAAAACATGATAGTCATGACAGAACAGTCATGTACGGCATTATTTACTTCCACCACGTAACGCTGTGCTGACTTTAAAGTGACATGTCAAAATTTTTCACTCGTGCTTCGCATATCATAGATTCCCACTGTACGTGGAATCTGCCAATTTTTTCCGTACCACCCTTACGCAGTCTTAACTTCACTGGAGAGATTCTGCCCCTTGCAAAGCTGTCTAAAGTATTTTATGTCTGAAGAAGCTGCTGCTTAGCATGCACCTAATGAAACACTTGAGAGTAAAACCAGGAATACGACAGTCACAAGTTGAAGTCAAGGGCTACTCAGAATCAACGAGCTTGAACCAGAGTTCACACGTCAATTAGTTCCATTGACAGACATTATCGCCGAATATCTGGTCCGCCCACAGCATTTGCTCTTGCCGAGGAGCAGTGCTCACGCCATCAGGCTAGTGAGAGGCAAGATTGATCTGCTAACTTAATCCCACAGACTACGTGCACACGCATGAAGAACTAAATGTGATTATCACTTTAGCACACTGTGTTGTTTGGCGAAGTGGTGCATAGCTTAGTAAAGTGATGCTGGCGAAACAGACGCTAGCGAGAAAAAAAAGGAGACGGGATAGAGCACCACATTTTCAACTCGTTTATTTTTCTCGCATCCCCCTGAATCTATATGCTTCCAGGATGCTCACAAGGAGGGGGTGCAGCACAAGCGAGTATCACTTTGCACACACAAAAAACCTAAACAGAAGAAAGCTATTGCACAGCACTATCTATTTAATATTTTTATTTCTTCATTTGTGCAACAATACAAGATTGTCATGGGGCTGATGGCAAAAGGTGACGTTAGATGAAACGTCACCTGACTAGGTCTCCAGCATCATACATGCCCTCACTGCTCAGAATAATCAGTTTCGTGTGGTGAATAATTACCAAAAGCACTAGCTTGGCTAAATAAACAGTATAAATTACATTTAGTTAGTGGTGCAAATAACTAAAAGAAGAAGAAATGTGTCTGTCACTTAGTACGAGATACATCATATACACAAATAATACATAGGAATTGTAAAAAAAAACTGACTTAACAATATATTGACAATATTGGCATTGCAATTCACTTATTACAAAGAATAAATAAAGAGATACATATTAGTCAACCAAATGAGTGCTCTAAATGAGTAAAAATTAAAAAATGTATTTATGAAAGTTCAGAAACAGGTATTCGTTCTTGTACAAAGTGATCGACGGGACACTGACGCATTCGTTCCCCTTTCTTTGTATGTGGTGTGCCGCCAGTACTTCACGTGCTAACGTTTCTCTGCTTCGTCCTAACACACGTGTCTCTCGGAATAGTAGTGTGCAGCCACACGAAGCACAATGTAACGAAAGCTGCGAACCCATGCCATTTTTAATTGATAAGATATGCTCCCTAAGGCAGTAATAATTACAGCGTCTTGTTTCGCCTATATACATCTTGCCACAGCTCAACAAAATTGAATAAAACGCCCACTATGCAATGGTAGTGGGCGTTATTATGACCAGGCATTTGCTAGAATCCTCCGCTCGGAACTTTGTTCCTAAGTTTTTCGATACGTTGACGAATTTCTGGTATTTTTAAACAGCCCTTATTTTTTGACCACTTGTGACAATGTGAAGAATATTTTATCAGTTTTTATTCATCAGGGAAAGGGCTTGACATTTACGTATGAGCTACCTGAAGACAATCATTTGCAGTTTTTAGACATCAACCTGTCATTGAATGCTACACATTCGTGCTATATGTACAGCCCCCGTGCACCCAAAGACCTCCTGCCTCACGAATCAGCACACTCGAACACCGTTAAAAGAGCGATTGCAAAAATGTGTCTCCGGTCTGCGTTGTTGAAGTCGTGCAAGCAAACCATGGATGATAGTTTTCAGAAACAGATTTCAAGGCTGGTTACAGCTCGTTCCCCTTGGACGGTTTTAACCAGTGTGTCCAGATCTCTGCTTCGGAAGCCTAAATAATGCTGCAGAAAGCCCGAGGCGGTGCAAAAAAAAAGCAACCACTATTTCTGCTTTACATGTACTAAATTGCCCACAATTTGAAGAAAGTTGCAAACAGGCATGACGTTATAGTGGTATTCTCGGCACCCAACAAGCTGTCGAAGCTCTGTGCCCGCATTTGTTCGCAGAAAGCTAACCTTTCATGCGAAAAGAAGCACGCCCGGCCAGTTCTGCATTGCATAGTGGGCGTTATTATTTCCATTCCGTTGCGCTGTGGCAAGGTGTATATAAGCCAAACAGGACGCTGTAATAATTATCACCTGAGGGAGCATATCGTATCAATTAGGAATGGAGTGGGTTCACACCTGCCGTTACATTGTGCTTCGTGTGGCTGCACACCACTATTCCGAGAGACACGTGTGTAGGTAGAAGCAGAGATACGTTAGCAGGTGAAGTACTGGAGGCATATGGAGGCGGAAATGTTGTAGGCCCGTGTACTCAGATTTGGGTGCACGTTAAAGAACCCCAGGTGGTCAAAATTTCCGGAGCCCTCCACTACGGCGTCTCTCATAATCAAATGGTGGTTTTGGGACGTTAAACCCCACAAATCAATCAATCAGTACTGGAGGCATACCAGATACAAAGGAAAGGGAATGAACGCGTCAGCGTCCCGTCGATCACTTTGTACAAGAAGGAATACCTGTATCTAGATAGCGCTGTGTGATAGCTTTCTTCTGTTTATGTTGTCGTGTGTGTAAAGTGATACTTGCTTGTGCTGCGCCCCCTGCTTGTGCGCATACTGGAGTCATAATTATTTGGGTGATGTGAGTAAAATAAACGAGTTGAAAGTCTCGCGCTTTATCCTGTGTCCTTTTTTCTTTGCTGGTATCTGTTGCACCATCATCGTTTTATTAACTGTTTATTACTACGTAACCATGGCCTCAGGCATTCAATATCTCCACGCTCATGACATACTACTCATAGGGATGAAGCAAGTGCCGCTGGTTGCTTTCGGGGCGAGAAATGTTGCTGTTTACTTGTTTATAGAGATAATCTGTCAACCCTATTCGTTGCCACAGAAAATTCTTCATACATGTAATGGAAATACCAGTAACTCGTTCATTTATTTCTGTGTTGTATTCGACATAAACTAAATGAGCAGTACCAGAGTACTGTGTGCGTGCGTTTGTTGCCTTCAAGAGCGGAAATTTTAAGCTACAGGTGAAACAAAAGAGCTTGCCCGAATCAGAAGCAATGGTCGTGAGCACGCCTATATGAGAAGTGACATTCAAAAGCGAAAAATTGGCAGATCACACGTACTGTGGAAATCGATGATATGCGAAGCACGAATAAAGTTGGCAGATCACACGTACTGTGGAAATCGATGATATGCGAAGCACGAATAAAGAAGGTTAATATGTCACACCAGGATGGCCGCAAAGTTCCGAGGTAGACGTAAATTATGCCGTACATGACTTCTATGCCTCGATTCTCATGTTTAGAAGTGTCATTTACCTTCGTCATTCATTCAAGTCACCTGATACGAAATATGATATATATAGAGCTAGCGAAACGGCTGCGCCCACGCTATAATCGTAGCATGTAATCACGTTGCACATGACGCACATATAGAGACTATTATGTTTAGAGTTGTCATTTGCCTTCGTAGTTTATTCATGTCACCTGATACCAAACTTGGTATATGTAAAGCTAGCGAAATGGCTGCGAGCACGCTACGAGCGTAGCATGTAATCGTGTTTCACATGCCACGCATATCAAGATCATTATGTTCGGACGTGTCATTTACCTTCGCCATCGATTCAAATCACGTATAATGAAATTTTGTACATTTGGAGCTAGCGAAACGGCCGCGAGCGTATCATGAGCGTGGCGTGTAGTCATGTTGTAGAAGATACGCATCTTATGCTCATCATGTCTGCACCACTCATGTAATTTCGTCAGCCATTCACGTTTCGCAATACCGAATTCGGTATATATGAAGCTAGCGTAACGACCGCCATCGCACCATGAGCGTGGCGAGTAATGATGACAAGACATAACATGAAAATCACGACCGGCGTGTCATGATTTCCACGTTAGGGTGTGTCACTTATGTTCGTTATGTCATGTCATCCCATGCCAGTTTTGCGAAATGCCATGTGAACGAAACCACAAGAACAGCAAGACCAAGAAACGTAAATCATGACATTCACAACATACATATCATGATTTTGATGTCATGACTAGTAAATATGTTTCTCATATATTATAGTCATGCCATATCAAGTTTGGTATCGATACCATCATCAAAATGGCCATGAGAGCTAAAAGTCGTAGGCGGCTAGATAGATAGATAGATAGATAGATAGATAGATAGATAGATAGATAGATAGATAGATAGACAGACAGACAGAGAGACAGACAGACAGACAGACAGACAGACAGACAGACAGATAGATAGATAGATAGATAGATAGATAGATAGATAGATAGATAGATAGATAGATAGATAGATAGATAGATAGATAGATAGATAGATAGATAGATAGATAGATAGATAGATAGATAGATAGATAGATAGATAGATACGCTCAAAGTCGCCGTCGCCGAAGCTGGCTAAAAATGCTTCACATTTAAAAGGGGAATGCGACACCCACGCTGGTGTTATGGCACTGTTGATGTGTTTGCTGAGGGGTGGTGCTGACGCGTTCGCACGCTGTTTTAAAGACGATAGTCGTTATTTTTCTTAGGAAACCACCAGAAACACCGCGCATGTGCTTGTGACGTCACGAACGTTTTTCCAGTCTCTTTCAGCAACGCCGCTTGTTTTGTGTACCATTTAGGGCGAGCTCGGAGCAAAGTCGTGCGCCCGAGAATATCGTGCTATCCTTCGTAGCGCCTCAGTACGCAAACCGAAACGGCTTGGGGTGTAAAAATGGCCACAAGAACAGGACATCAAGGTGATAAATTTCGAATTCCGATCAAAATATGTAGTTAGACCATTCACAGTTGCATCACCGCCCATTCATATTTAGAAACAATACATCGATCTGTTTGTTCGTCAGCTGCTTGTGCGCATACTTGAATGAAATTATGATGGTTGAAAGTGTTCCGCTAGCTCTGTATTCCTGGTGCGTCAGTGCGAGGTGCCATCAATCAAGTAAAATGTTGGGAGACCCTTATGCTTCACCTTTAAGAGTTGAACGCGATAACAATATCCTCTCTTTAGTGGGTATTTCAACCTTCTAATTAATGATTTTATATATATGATATCTCTAGAGAATTTTAAATATTGGATTACTACATTGTAATCGATAAAGTTTAAAGTGGTTTGTGTTAGTGAAGCTTTCGCTTATGGCTGCATTCTGTGTAATGAGTAGCATGCTTTACGTCACGAGAACTCATGCACGTGAATTGTTTTGCAACTTGCTATGTACCCACTACATAATCCTGAGACAATACGCGCCGTAACGTGTGTGAAATGGTCGACCAGCTGTAAACCACGGATTCATTATTATATTCAGATACTCAACCAAATCGCAATGTACGCTTGTATCATTTAATATTAAGGCGCGTATTCTGAAAGTCTCCTTACTTCAGGTCATTTCTCACGAGCCTTTACCTGAGGAGCCCTCTAAGCCTCCTTATCTTGAGGAGCCCCTCAAAGGAACTAGCATATTCTGAAAACTTGCTTCAGCCTCCCTTTGACAAGGGGCGCCTCTGTAAGGTAGAGCGCGTGTTTCACAAGTGTGGTATCGAGAGTAGCTGCAACCTTTCGAGGAATGAATAATCAATATTGTTCACGCATACCGGTCGGCAATAACGTGTACGCTGATTTTTCGCCGTACAGGCTCACATTGTTTCCCGTTGATTTCACTTTCGCCTCTTGCAGCACAAAAAAAAGACGATGGAGTAACCTGGGTTCTCATTGCTTTCATTCAAACAGTCAACGGTCCGTTACGTGGTAGCGAGTTATGAAGATTGTTTAGAGAACTGAGAAAGTGGGCGAAGTGATTTTCAAAACAAAGCACTGGTAATCATCTGAAATTTCCTCAAATAAGGGCAATCCTATGTAGAATGAACGCATACGTTTTTGAAGTTTACATTTAGAACAAGGCCACGTGTATAGATTCGTGCATCGCACATTTGTGGAGCCACAGTATGTCTTCAGTTTGAATTCTGTTGTCAGAAGTGCTGCGCATATTTGTAGAACGCCCGTCCATCTGGTCAACAGGAAAGCTTGCTTTCACCAGTATGTTTGCTCTATCTGCAACCAACGTGCAAAAATACCGCCCGCGTCTGCACACCGCAAACTTGTCAAAAGGGCTATTGTTTCGGTTTGCTTCTCAAACGCGTTAAACCAGTCTACTGCCTCAGAGTAGGGGCTAGTTTACTGACAAAAGCTACTCGCCTGAAAGTCTCATCGTGGTGAATGAGTGAGCTCAGTAGCTGGGTCAGTGCACTGAAAGCATAAAGCAAGCAGCCAGTCTTATTTTTACCTACCCGAATGGAGCTTCGTGGTTTATCAAAAAGCAGCAGCCTTTCGAGAAATAAACCAGCATAACTGATTTGTGGTATGTACGATGAGAGTCATGTACAGGACGTCCTTATACTTGCAGATCTTGGAACGACCGACTGTGAAAACGTGCCAACTGCACTAGAAACATGCCTTCGAGTGCGCTGAGTTTCGTTGGTAGGCATTGGAAACGCTTTTCTCATCTCCAACGCACAGCAAAACAAATGCAGTGCATTTTACAATATATTGCGGTTAATAAGTAGTAGTAATCACTACTTAATAACTTGATTGTGGCTTTTACTACTTAGGATTATGAGCAGCAGTATTAACGCGTTTTACTCGGTCATGCGTGAATAGTATTTAGGCATCCCCCTCTCTCGTAGAGAGGCAGGACGTAAAGTACTTCTACTCACTCTATTCATACAGAGTGGAAATGCATTTCACTCTATTCGATGTTTTGCGAGAGTAGAAGACTCCGAAGAGTTACTTGGCCTTTTGTACTTCTGCGTTAGTATGCGAATTTATTAAAGTGAATGTGACATTACATGTTTTATAGTGAAGCTTGTATACGAAAGGGGTCTTAGTCTATCGTGAACGTTATTTTTAATGCATTTGCAAGCAGAGGAAGTCATTTTAACTGTCTTTCTAATCTTATTTCAAAGTTTGCTTGCCGCGAACCATTTCTGCGAAATATGATTGCAATATGAGTCGTAAGTTGAATCCTGTATATAAAAAAACGTGTTTGTAAAGCAGGAACAACGCCAATTGAAGTTTGAGTTTCAGTTTATTTACTCACGTGACAAGTACATGAAAAAACTCTGTTTACGTGGTTTGGTACGAAGAAGAAAAAACGTTCATATCACACCGTGACTGGCCCTTTATTTCAGAAAGAGCTGCATTTACAAGCAGAGGAAATTATAGTAACTGTATTTCCAAGCAAACGGAGTAGAGCCATCCTCACTCAGACAAATGTTTATTTTATTTTATTTTATTTTATTTCATTTGCACGTTATGAATTGTTTTGGTCATGGACAATATGATGACTTTTTGCACACAGCTGGCTAACCTACCAGCCTTTCCTTGCATCATTATCTCTCTCTCTCTCTAACGACATTCATTCCGACGCCCACGCCAGAATTTCTGCGGAACGAGATAATGGCATCGCGTTGAAAATGAATGCTCTTCATGGAGCGCCAATCAGCGCGATGCTTTGGAAGTGCTTGTACTATGAAACACAATTACGTGTGCGTGAAAGCACGCATTGGATAAAGGCTTCTGTTTGCCGCACGCATGCGAAATGGCATTCGTTCATAAGCGCTCTGTAGGGTTTCTCTTCACCCCATTCACGGGGGCGAGAAGGATCAGTGCAGCGACCTCCAATCCCTATTAACTCAATGTATCAGGCCGACTTCGCTCTGCTCACGTCAGTCGGGGCCCTCTTTCTTCGCCTGTGCTTGCCTATGTTTCAACCAACGTTGATTTCAACAACACTCTACGCCTGCCGTAGTGACTCAAAAGGGTGGGGGCCCAATTATCTTACTGAGCATGCTCGGTAAGATTTTTTTCCACATCTTTTATTCAGCCCAATCTAGCCGCAGCAGCTGCGACAGCGGGAGCATTGGTTCTCCTAAAACTTGAGCGAAACACTGGTTTTCCGCCCCATTCGTGGCGTAACTGGGCCCCCACCCTCTGACATCACTGAGGCAGCCCTTCGGCCTTGAAATTTAGTCGGTTTTGGTTGAGCCCTTGGTACATTCTCTAGACCACGTAGACAAGAATATATTATCGCTCATGCCAATTTCTTATACCCTTCAGTAAATCTTACCACAATCACCTGCTGTGAGCTCACACCAGCTTACGCTGTAAAAATTAAACGCGCTGACATACCAACTACTCGATCAGCTTAAATAGCGGTGATACTACCTCAACAAGTGCGCACACGGAAGGCCTATGACTGCTGCAAGACTTAATTCTATTCAAAACAGTTTTGTTAAACGCACGTGCATGACGCAGGACGGCATTTGAATCATGTGAGTGACGCCACTCTGAAGACAATGACTTCTTTGAAAAGAGAACCATTTCGCACACAATGGTGCTTGTGCAGATGAAAGGGTTGTTGTTGTTCAGTCTTCTTCCACTATGTCCTAGCGACACCAGCTAGCATTCAGCGCATCCCACGACGCACCATGGAAAAAACCGTCAGTTGGAAGCCGGTACGTAAAAGTCACCTGTATTCGTCCCTTGTGGATGCTTTATTGGGGGGGAACCTTTTGCGAACATTTTGTAGACAGTGCAGGACTTGCAAAGCACGTGCAGATGAAATCACACTTTTTTGGAGTGGTGGAGCGCGTGCCCGTGGACACTGTTTTGGTACGCAGCTGCTACATCACGTTAGTTACAAGCTTCGGCTGATTCTAGAGTTATAGTGCAGAAAACTAGCATGCAGCATATACTCGGTGACAACTTTTCTTGGCACTGAACGGGAAGCTTTGGAGCCAAATCATGTGCATTCAACCACCAGTGAAGGTAGTATCACATTAGCGCCCGTAATTTCAACGTGATATATAAACGTTCCTCCTTTATATTTTACGCGGAGCTATTTGAAACAAGACGCAGCTCACAGCTGTTAGAAAATCTCAATTCTTTTAATTTGTTTTGATTGCGCTTTTTTGAGTGAGTGAAAAAATTCCGCTTTTTTACTTGCACCACAAACGCAAAGCGGCATGTGCACCATGAAACACTGATGGTGCACCCCCATCACTTTACACAGCGTTACGAGACGCACGCCAAAACAAACTACTTCGCATAGTAGGGAGCTCTAAAATATCGCACCGCGAGCCCTTGCAGTATGGTCGCTGCCACTGCGCATGCGTTGTAACGCGAGTAGGCGTTCGCGTTCGCGGACCGCACGCAAAAAATCCGAAATTGCGTGCGGTAATGGCGGCCCGCATGTGGCCCGCAAGCGCTGGTTTCTAGGCTACGAGCGGTGATGGCGGCCCGCATGTGGCACGCAAGCGCTGGTTTCGAGACTACGGTGTCACTTAAATCTTGCGTTGCGGTTAGCAGCAGGGTAAACGTTATTCTGAAACCTATATGACGCTCGCTACGCCCGCAACGCCCGCAGTCCTTGCAATCGGTATTCTAAAGCTCCCTATTGCTACATGTGCAGAAGCTCCGCCTCCGTAATTTACCCTTCAGTGCCAAGAAAAGTTGACGCTGAGTATAGTTAAGTTGGGTATCAAAACCACGTCGATACTTGTATTTTTTAGAAGCTTCAAGCTTCAAGTGCCGGTGCTCTGTTGGGCGGTGTATTCTGGCAGCAGGCGTCTACGCTAGGGTTGTCGGTATAAAAATCTCCGGTCACCGCTCAAGGCGGTGATTCCAATAATGCTCAACAGATCGTGCGCCGCCTTCCAGAGCATCAAAGTCATCAGAACTAGGAAAGTACCGCCATCCTGTTCTCTTCACCGCCACGGGGAGTCGATGGGCTTCGCCTCAGAAATGATCCAACTCGCTCGGTTCACCAGTCTTTCCCGGATACTAGAGTTAAGCGCTTTGGGGGGGGGGGGGCTATTTTGTATAGCCTCAAAAAATCATTCAAAAACTTTTGGGCACCAAGATTCATTTGCACACTTAATCGCAGGCTCGTTTAGCCATCGAAAATTGTCCGGGAAAACCAGCGAGAAACGGGCGAAGCCTTCTGGTATTCCCAGAGAGAAAAAGTACGCCAAGCGACGGGTTCTGTGACTGCACATAATATTATATTACAGCATATCTTTTGCGATTGTCCTCGTTACAATGACGCGCGGTAACACTATAGGTCACACAGTTCACAGAAGATGGTGATATAAGCCATTTCGAAATATCATCCATAGATGTCATCGCAGGTGAAGGAGACAAATTCAGTGCTCAATTTCTTGAGGACACCAGACTTCTAGCGGTGGTTATAGATCGATATTGTTATCATGACTATGAGGTACGGGACTTCATGCGCACGTACGATTACCTTCATCCTTAAGTCTTTTCAGCACGGGAAGTGCTCAGAACCACCTTATTCTTTTTCTCAGCATACGCTATATATATACCAGCCCTTTTAGATTGGTTAACATGTCTGCCTCCCCATTCTTTTCTATCCCTTCCTTAGACGCCTTTGTCTCTGGTCCTTCTATTGTCTTTTTCGACTCTTCGTAACTCTCTTTGGAAAGCATATATGTAGACGGCGTGACAAAATTGAAGGACGGAGATACAGGACGAACATATGGCGAGTGCTTCATGCGTCCTGTCCTTCAAGGGCTTTGCTGTCACTACGTCACACCAGGAAAGCTGAACATCGTACTGTTACTTGTTTTGCGTTCTTGTTAAGTGTTGTTCTCACATAGCCACTTCCGGCTTCCTTAGATAAACGGTGCCTATTGCGGTGCTTTACTGAAAACTGTGCATGAAAACACTGCACTTTCCTTTTTATGAACGTTTTCGATGGCAACTTGCTTCTGAAGATTCCCACCGCACTCACAGAAGGTGATATATAGTCAGACTGCTACGTACATACAGTCTTCAATCAGGGCGTCCCCCCTCCCCCTTTTTTTTGAGAGAGCGTTGCCTCACACACAAAACGCAATTAAAATCTTATTTGACGTTCGTCTACAGCTTTGAGCATATTCAGCACGAAGAGCTTTTATAGTGTTTTTATAGAGCCTATAAACGTCCATTTTTTATTTTAGTGCCTACATTCTCATAAGTTGCTATAAATACCAATTTTAAACTCGAGGCCTGAGCGAACGCCAGTTAAACTAAAATATTGATTTCGAGCACACTTGGCGACTGGTGTTCATGTTGCCGGGACAAAAGTTAGCTTTCGGACCACTATGGGTGAGGGGTGACCTATATTCTATCTCATAGGTCACTTTTAGCCCTGTCGGTAAGAGGCTACAGGGCCTTTTACCGAATAGGAAGGTCGAGTAGCCTCTACACGTGTATTCATGGGCGTCGTGTCATCCGCTCGGCATCTCCCCGGCGCCTGCTCGCATGCGCAGGGAACAGGAGGAGCTTCTGTGCAGGTATTGCACGATGAAGAACAAATTTGGAACCGTGGAATGCCATCAGGGGAGAGTAGAGCGCTAACAAAAAAAAGGTATCCACGTGGTTTTTGTTTGGTTGGCCATTTACTTGTTTAGTGACGCCTAACGAGATTATGAAAAACTGATCTAAATACTGAAAGTTCTTGCGTGCCCAAAGGAAAAAAAATTACCACTAAATCTTTTGAATTGGTTCATTACACGTCGCAAAAGCATGATGGAGGACGTGAAATTGAAACCTTTGCCACTCGCACGATGTAGACTTCGCATGTCCAATGTCTTACCTGCTCTCTTCGGTAACGGAACAACACGCAGCCTGAAGATCACATGACGCTGACGCATCTACACCTCATGAGCACGCAAGGTTACATTCGCATGATATGCCCATGGCAGGCCGTGCACGCGAGCAGTGTTGTATCGTTTCGCCATTCTCTGTGTTGTGCTACCTGTTTCTATGGGATATGCATGCACGCTTCAAGAGGCTGGCATCAATAATGTATCCTTACTACAATAAACAGCACCGCACCACTGAAACTGCTCTGAGGGATGATTCAATAAAAACATGCCAAGCGTGGCGAATGCTGACATCGACACGATGTGATAACAGCAAGTGCACCAACGCAAACCAAATGAAGGCAGCTTAGTCTCGTATCTTCCTCGATACGAAGTTAAAAAATAGAAAGCACGCAGATTTCTTTTGGATGTTCTAATATATCTGTGAGCCTGCACACACTTCTTTAGCCAACAGTTTGCACAAACTTAACACGTCGCCTTGAATAATTCTTGCACTGTCACGTACTGCTTTGACGTACGCAGGACCATTCCTCGTTGTATACGTCACCTCCATCATGTTAGGGCACGAGCCCATGAGATGAAGGTCAGGCGGCGTTCAGTCTAACGTTTTACTTCTTCCCGGGGCAAGTAGTATTGCAAATATTGGCAGATGAGAAAAAAGACCCTTCCGGCCTATTAGCGCGCTGCTTTTTGCTCCTGTGTTGTTATTCTCAGCCATGCCGAAAGGAAACAGACCCTGGAGCGTGTTTGTTTGATGGTGGTCATTTAACTCACCATGATGAATAAGAAATGAAGAGACTATAATCTGAAAATTCTGAGAGAAAAAAAACGGATGGCTAGGCTAAACTATTGGCACCTCTGTATTACCATAGCCTAAAACATTTCTGTTTGCGTTCCTGTCGCACACACAGATGCCACACGTAATTTGTCGGAAATTTATGATTTTAGTGGCCTCAAACAGTGTTTTGCAAGCCTACTTTTTAGCATAAAATACATTTTTGTGCCTATCAATCTGGCTTCTAGTAGTGGCACTGGCATTTGCTGTATTATAGCCCACGCCTTTTGCATAATTTCACCTGCTGTTTTACCTCAATACCTTATTTCACCTTCCACAAGGCGTCGACATGGCTACACAAAAGTGAGGAGTAACACAAATGTTACCCATCATTTTTAGAGAGACGGACCAGGAGGAGGGGGGGAGGGGTACTCCTAAGCATTCAACTTTAATTGTTACGTTCGCTACGCCTTTAGAAACATTCTACTTCTCTGAGGTCATAGTGTCTGCTACGTGGGCCATGTTTATAACTACGAGGCGGTTAGAGCGCAATAGAAGACCTGGTGTTGTGTTAGAAGTCACCTGCTCAACTTCCTCGACAAACAAGACCTGATGTAAGTGTCATGAAGACAGTCATACCTTCTAGCACTACATGTGGATGGATCTTACGACGCACATGTGAACATCTTTGAATAAGCAAATTCAAGAACCCATTAGGGTTGTTGTATACATATGGTTACAATATCAAGAGATAGTATCATCTCAAGAAAACACACTGGTGCGTGTTTCTGGTTAGAGCGACTCTATTATATCCACCCTCATTCCGATGGTGGTGACTACTGAATGACGTATGCTAAAGTATTAGATATCCGTTAGGAAGTACAACCAAGTAGACCTAGTTTGAGTCTTATTACAATATTTATAATTATAAACGGTTGCAACGTCTCAATGCTTGTCCCAAATTCTGGGTGTGCAACAATAATAACTTTTGGGATTTTACATCCAAAAACTCCAATAAGACTTCAACGCACGCCATAGGCGACGGCTCAGTGAATGTGGACAAGCTGGGTTTTGTTAAAGGAGTACCGACAGGAGTTTACAAAATGTTTTTAGATTCTTGCTTTAATTAAAAGAACTGATGTAGAGAAACCTAAAATGAGTACTGTCGAGCCTGTGAATGAATTGGTTGTTTTTGTTACCGCTGTCTTTGAGACACACTCGCACACTCTCGGTTTCTATATGATGGGGTGGCTTCTCAATGACGTGCGATAGTAGTGCGACGACACGGAAAGACAGGAAATGGTGACGTCCTAACCACGAATCTGTCACCTGTGCGTGGTACACGTAAACAGCAATAAACGAACCGTAGGTTAATGAACCTGACTGGTTTATGCGATTTAGGATGCGTGCAGGCCACGGAGCTTACAAACTCAGGAAGAATCTTGACTCGTCGGGAAATGTTGATGACAATAAAGCTGGTGCGCAGACTTTCAGCGATGAAAACATTAAGTATTAAAAAACTGTTCTTTTCATGCCGCCCGACTCCGGTGTGTGGAAGTGTTGAGAGTGTCATCATCATCATCATCATCAGCCTGACTTCGTCCACTACAGGACAAAGGCCTCTCCCATGTTCCACCAGTTAACCCGGTCCTGTGCTTGCTGCTGCCAATTTATACCCGCAAACTTCTTAATCTCGTCTGCCCACCTAACCTTCTGTCTCTCACTAACCCGCTTGCCTTCTCTTGGAATCCAGTTAGTTACCCTTAACGACCAGCGGTTATCCCGTCTACGTGCTACATGCCAGGCCCATGTCCATTTCTTCTTCTTGATTTCAGCTATCATATCCTTAACCCCCGTTTGTTCCCTAATCCACTCTGCTCTCTTCTTGTCTCTTAGGATTACACCTACCATTTTTCTTTCCATCGCTCGCTGCGTCATCCACAATTTAAGCTGAACCCTCTTTGTAAGCCTCCGGGTTTCTGCTCCGCAGCTAAGTACCGGCAAGATACAGCTGTTATATACCTTCCTCTTGAGGGATAATGGCAATCTACCTGTCATAATTTGAGAGTGCTTGCCAAATGTGCTCCACCCCATTCTCATTCTTCTAGTTGCTTCAATCTCGTGGTTCGGCTCCGCGGTTATTATCTGCCCTAAGTAGACATAGTCTTTTAAAACTTGAAGTGCACTATTACCTATCTCGAAGCGCTGCTCTTTTCCGAGGTTGTTGTACATTACTTTCGTTTTCTGCAGATTCATTTTAAGAGCCACCTTTCTGCTCTCCTTATCTATATCCGTAATCATGAGTTGCAATTTGTCCCCTGAGTTACTCAGCAATGCAATGTCATCGGCGAAGCACAGGTTACTACGGTACTCTTCATTAACTCTTATCCCTAACTGTTCCCATTCTAGGCTTCTGAAAACCTCCTGTAAGCACGCGGTAAATAGCATTGGGGAGATTGTGTCCCCCTGCCTTACACCCTTCTTGATTGGTATTCTGTTGCTTTCTTTATGAAGCACTATGGTAGCAGATGATCCCCTGTAGATTTCTTCCAGGATGTTTATATATACTTCATCGACGCCCTGATTCCACAGTGTCTGCATGACGGCTGATATTTCTACTGAATCAAACGCCTTCTTGTAATCTTTGAAGGCTATGTATAGTGGTTGGTTATATTCTGAGCATTTCTCTATTACCTGATTGATAGTATAAATGTGGTCGAATGTTGACGATGAGGGGGTATACTAAGAAAAAAAAGATACTTTTTTTGCGAAGTCCCTAAATATTCTCAGTTCTGTTTTAACTTTTGGCTCATTTTATAAGCACACACTCATGAAGAGTTTGACCTCATCAAAACGCGGCCACATCCCTGCCAAGACTCTATCGTGTGACCTTCGGCATAGCAGTCAAACGTTGTGATCACTATCAGCCAGCGTGTATATACGAGGTCATGTCAACATCGCAATTACGGTTAACATTACATATTAGGCTTTTAGTACGTTGACAGTGCAATTTGCGGGCACTATATTGACTGCGATCACACTTCTAAAGGTCGCAGAATTGAATTCCGGCCCCGGGGGCAGCATACTCGACAGTTGTTCAAGTACTTAATTTTTAATTGCACGTTGCCCTCGGGCTTGTTGAAAAAACACATCCTGCGTAAAGCAGATAGGGCCATGAAATGCTCAGTCTAAGATTGCAGCCGTGCACGCCCCGTAAAGGCTGCAGTCCGGAGCGCGAATTTGCTGTTGTCTCAAGGGCCTTCGTTTCAAACAGAGGCCGCTTTTCACTCTCGTCAGTGGCCGGGCGTCTCGCATCTGACGTCCTTTTTCTGTGATACGACGTCGTGAGGTATTATTTGTCAATAGCTGATATACGTAGAGACAGCTGTTTGGATCAGATGTGCTTGTTTCTGTTGGTACTGAGTATAACAGTTGAAGGTAAATGAATAGGCTGAAATATGGAAAAATTTCTTGTGGGTTTTCAAAAAGATGACTCGTGTACTTTTGGTAGAGGCCAACTGTGGCCTGTTGAACTCAGCGCACCCGCGTACGTTCAAGCGAGCGCTCATGAAAATTTCCTTTCGAATTCACTGCAGCTCACATTCGTGGTTGGGCTAACATGTTTTTACACAAAACGTGCGAGATGGACGTTCTGATACTGGGCAAAACGTAACTAACGAACGAATTGCATTGGATTAGGTTGTCGTGAGCAGTGATAGACTAAAATATGATATTGTAAACAAGCTGGTGACATGATGGGCCAACAAAATAATGTATAAATAAAAACACCACACTTCGTGTTTTAGGCATATGTAGCAATAGCGGGCCATCTTTACGTGTGCGTCGACGGGCTGGGTTCGAACCGCACTAACTCCAAGTTCCTTTCAGTTTATTGCGTTTTTTTCTTCGTTGCAGAGCTTGTGTTTTAGAAAGAATCATAATGAGATCTTGAGAAAGATTTTCAAAAGCAATTCAAAAGCCCAATTTTGGTCCAAAATGGCTTTGTCGCCCCAGCGTCAAGCGTGCGTCGTGTGGTGTGCCATGCCTCCCAGTAGCCTGCGCCACGCTGGCCAAAGCATTATATATGCCTGTGAGACAGCAACGTGGGGTTTTCCGATAAGGTAGCGCGTAATGAGCGCGTGCATCGGGTACCTTCGCTCGTGAGCAAACATGAGCGCATTGGTCAATTTGTGCAACACCGGGGCCGTTCTTTCTACTCCAGTGGCAAGTCGAACGGGGGTTCCACCGCCGCAGAATCCGACACAGAAAGTCTGCAATGTATCCAGCTATTTTGCCAACATATGCTGACAGCAAAGGACTGCTCTCAGCATGCCCTTCGAGTTCGATTAGTAGGGGAGCCAACAACAATGCAGGGATTTTGCTATCTTAGTGTGTTGGGGTCACTGGGGTGCCAGTAACTCACGTGCTGCGTATTTTGCAAGTGTTTTGCAGTGTTTTGCAAGAACCAGGGATGAAGCCGAGTCACCGGGAAGCTGGAGTGACCGCGTTTAGTTTATATTATGATTGATGATTGATATGTGGGGTTTAACGTCCCGAAACCAGCATGTCATTATGAAACGCCCCGTAGTGTAGGGCGCCAGAAATTTCTACCACGTGGGGTCGTGCACCCAAATCTTAGCACACGGGCCTACAACATTTTCGCCTCCATCGCAAATGCATCTGCCGCAGCCGAGATTTTTTCGTTTATATTTCATCCCCGTTACCGTGCGTGAACGACGCTCTAAGATATCCTGCGTGGGTTACAGAAAACCACGTGAACTATATTAGACGTATGAACTGAACGGCACTGCGGTATGTTCTAAGCCTGCCTGATGAATTTCGCTGCCGTAGTAGGCCACTAGCAAGTAGCGTCATCGTTGCTATGCGGGATCAAAAGTTTAACGTGGTGATGGTTTCCAAAATAATACGCCATCGTCATACACTTACAGCGAGGAACGTGGAGTTGTTTCTACAAACGATGACAAGCGAATAACATCTTATTACGCAGCGCTTGTATCGCAGTTATGCTCACACTCTTTAGCCGTGCACAACTCTATGCCCTCGGATATTGCAGGTTCGATCAGCGAAACAAGAATAACGAAAAGGATACACACGTATCCTTTTCGCAACGTCGACACTGCGAAAATTTGTCGCACAACAACGCCGTTTGGAAGGTACCGATGAATCATAGCAGTAGCTAGAAGAGAGGCGTGGATTGTAGTCCTATATCTGCACGTTTCATTGCTGCATTTCGCTTCTCTGATTTACCTCGAGCAGGTTGCCGGCATGCATTGCTTCATAATATTCACAGCACTTGCGCTATATGCTACGTAGCGGTAAAATCGGGCTCTTATTTTGACCTTAGCTATGATTTTAATACATAATTTACTGTCAAAGTGGCTTACGAACAGGAAAAAAAACAGTAACGAACAACTAGGCGTGGAGTGCAGATTTTTAAGGGCGAAGCTCCTTAGGGCGTGGGCTGTGCGTCCCCTGTAGCCTGTATGTAGCCACCTCTAGTTTAGTTCTTGCAGTGTTTACTAGATGGCGGTACCGTCCCCTGTATGTAACCACCTCTAGTTTAGTTCTTGCAGTGTTCACTAGACGGCGGTACCGTCTCCTGTATGTAGCCACCTCTCGTTTAGTTCTTGTAGTGTTTACTAGATGGTGGTACTTGTAGCTGATGATGAAAAGATGCAAGATGTTATAAACTAGAAAGCGGTACTTGTAGTTGATGAAAGACGCGAGATGTTATAAAATAGGAATGATGTCACATATGGTGCGTGTCATTGGTTGAAGGCAATCGTTCGATTTAGTGCGGCGACGTACGCTAGGGAGAGCGATCTAATAAAATCTAGTGCGCAAAATGTACAGAGGAATCATGGTTTACCAGGGTTACCTCTGGAGCTTCGCCCACTCATCATCATTCACTTCGTGGATATGGCGGAATTTTTTTCTCGTGAGTGTTGCAGGTGATCGTTCATCGTCACTGCCACTCTCGGTGCGTTCACAGCCGCCTACGTCCAGAGACAAAATTCTCGTCGTCGTAATATTCTTTCTCAAAATGATTGCTCAAAGCAATCTTAAGAATTTCTTCCGCCGAACAACTTTGACCACAGCAACATCGTGTCACCGTTTTCAGCTGGGCGCCGGAGAACATTTCTCCAATTTCGCTTTGAAACCCGTCAACAAGCAAATCAGTTGCAGTGTGCTGCCATTCATCAACAAACATACAAGAACAAGCGGCCCAGAGCTAGCCTATTTGAGAAAGCAAATCGGGAGCTAGTATGAATTTCAGCATACTATGTTGTTGGCATTCAAGCTAAAGCACTGCAGATGTTATATGGAAGTAAAACAAGGTGAGCTTCAACTGGAAAGGTCAGACGTCAACATTTAACTAACCTAAGTGGCTACAGTAAGCCTCACAAAACTTATGAGTGCACTCAGTGGGCTATCATCGAAAGTGCTCATTTCCTGGTATTTGCAAATAAGTTCTGCGGAAACACGCCAGGTGGCGGAAGGGTGGTTGCCTTCTTTCCTTTTCATTTCCGTGGTATTTTCACAAAAACTTCGCGTAACGCGAGAACAATTAGATTTATTGTATCATGGAGGGTCCGGTTTGGGCATTGATGCAAGAAACATGCAAAGTGGTAGTGTTCGTTTTGCGCAGCTGAACAAGGGAGCGTCTGCCTGTTGACCATATTTGAGAGGACGCTCCCGAATAACGCCTGGCGGCACGACAGTTTATGGGCAGTGCGAATACTATATTTCGGAGATCATGAGTGTGATGTATCACACTGCTGTCCACGTGTTGTCCGGACTTCTGAGACGCCGTTCACCTATCCTGTTAAACCAGTCGTTACGCGTGCGTTTCCCATTTTTCTGACACAATCGAATTCGAACGCGTGAATTTTTTACTTCCGAGGCACGATCAAGTCTGATATGTTAATTGTAAGATGGAACATCCAGCGAAAAAAAGAAAAAAAAGGGAGGGGGGGCTTCTACTTATGGAACACCGGAACCGTTTAGTAAAACTGGCAATGCCAACAGACCACTGACACAGTAGATCATTCAACAACCATGGGGCAAAGCCGGAACTGCAGAGGAAAATAACCCCAAGTCTCGCAAACAACTTGGTGATAATTGTGGCCGCATAGGTTAAGTCAGTCAGAGGAAAGTTCCAGAAAATGTTGCACCGCAGATTAAACGGTAGGTCCGACTAAACCTTCAATTCGAATTCACAGAAAGCTCTAAGCACCCCTCGTAACTTTTTTCTGTCAAATATTTTTTAGCCAATCAAGACGTCAACTTTGACGGTGGTTGCCAGGCTAGTGCGTAGCGATGCAATGAGAAACCATATAGGCGTATGGTTTCGCTGCTATAACAAAATGACGTGAATGACGTGCCTCAGTGACAAGATAAGCATAAGAAGTGAGCGTCATGTCAAACAACGGTATTTCATATGCAATACAGCATTGATTTTGAGACCACAAAAGAGCGCTATTGGTGATACGTGCAACAGAAATATCTCGACCTTTCAATATGTGTCTTTATTCGCCCAGTATACTCAATGGTGATCAATTATAAATTATATATGAAATATTGATTATATTAAATCATTAGAGTCACAGCTTCACTGGCTTCCAACATAACAAGTGTAAATAACAACGCGGGTACTTTTACGTCCCGGAATTACGATATAATGACGAGAGCTGCCGTGCTGGAATGCTCTGGTAATTTTGACCATTTGGTGTTCTTTGCACCGACATCGCTCTGGACACGGGCTTTTGGAATTTCGCTTGCGTTAAAGTTTTACCACCATGGCAGGTATCGAAGTAGCGACGATTGGGTCGGAAGCTGAGCACCATTACAACTGCCCAATAACAGGGAACAGATTTGAGCCGACGCAAAATGCAAAAGAACGTCCGTGTGCTTGTATATCGGCGCACGTAAATCAACCCGACGTGATCGAAACTTCTATAGTCTTCCACTACGGTGGAAGACTACAGAAGGAGGGGCAGGGTAGCAAACCGGATGTGCGTCTGGTTAACCTCCCTGCCTTTGCTTGCATCTTTATCTCTCTCTCATTCTCTCACTACGGTGGCACTCATAATAATATTCATGTTTTTTGAACGTAAAGCATAGAGAATATATATATATATATATATATATATATATATATATATATATATATATATATATATATATATGACACAACGGGAGCATTGTCAACAAGGATAAATATATTTATTTCTTAACAGTTTCGGGAGATGTCCTCCCTTCGTCAGGGGATGAGTTATACTAACATAGAAGTTCAAACTTCATTGCTGCTGCATCCCTCTCGCCTTGAAAGATGTTTCCGAAAGTGGGAGAGAGAACTGAAAAAAAATAAACAAAACACTGTGAACGCTGAGCTCGAAACCAGACTGTGCACATCCAAATGTCGGTGTAAGTCCACATCCGCTTCTCATCTTGTGCTGGCCAGTTCTCGACGTGTGTCGGGTCACCCAAGATTGTCACAGCGGAGGGGGGAGGGGTCCGTGACGGCGTGCGTAAGGAAAGAGTATCCCCTTTATGAGTCGGTCGGCTCTTAACCTTTTATCTATGCCCGCTTCCCCTCCATGACCGTAAAGTGGTAGGCGAGCGTAAACACTTTGTATGTACACGTGAAAATATATACATATATATAAGAAGAAAAAAACAAGAAAGCACAGTGTACACGTACGAGTCAGTCAGAAAAAAATAAGCATGGTCTCCAGTTATGAATCTTTGTCGTCAATTTCCTCCTGGCTTACTTCTCGGAGGTTGGAGAGTCTTCCTGGGTCCTCGTTGATGCCGGCTACTAATGTTCTAAATTTGAAAATAAAATATGCCTCACGCTGTTCGCGCTCGCGCTTGTTTGAGAAACCAGGCTGTAAAAGAGTTACGCTGATATCTTCAAAACTGTGGTTTGGCAGGCGCAGGTGTCTAAATAAAGGTAGCTTCGGCAGTGAAGTAACGTGGTACCGGTGATTATTGAACCGCAGCCGAAAGGGCGTGTCTCTTTGGCCGATATATTCTTGCCCGCAGATGTTGCAATGTAGCATGTATATTACGTTACTGGAGTCACAACTAAGGCTTTCAGTTAAGCAGAATTTGAAATCCGAAAAGTTCGCTTTTGATTCACGTGTTGCGATCATCTGTGGGCTTACATTGCATAGAGCTTTTCCGCAAGGATGGCACGCTGATTGAATTTCGGAGAGGTTTGTTTTGCTCTGACAAGACTGTCCTTCAGGTTTTTATCACTGCGGTACACCACGTGAGGTGGCGTCGCGAAACAACGCTTCTGTTGTGCCATATCCGATACCTGTACAAAGACTAACTGACCCATTGCATTATTATTATTATATATTTATATATATATATATATATATATATATATATATATTGCTTATCTGCTATACTGATAAAAGTTTCCTTAAAATCTCTTTCAGACGCACATTGAACAGGAGTATGCAGCGAAACATGCTATAACTAACGGCGACTCAAGCGCACTGAACAGCACTAGTTGTTTAAGAACTGCGAGCATCTCAATTCATGGCGGCGGCACCACGGAGATAGGAAAACATCACACTAGGGCTCCCGAGCCTGATGGCAGGCTGAGTTGGTGGATTGCTGTATTCTGCTTCCTGGTCAATATGATGGCAGCCAGCTACTTTCGCTGCGTAGGGCTCTTCTACAGTGCCTTAATGTCCACTTTAGGGGTGTCTCGGGCTGAAGCATCGCTGCCTTCGTCTGCCTACACAGGCTTCAAGCTCTTGTCTGGTAAGAACGTCTTTTATACTTCGCCGGGGCGACATTTTGCTTCATTCACTTTTTGCTTCATTCACTTTTGCTTCATTCACTTTTGGCTGAAATTTCATCGGGCCTTGGGGACAGTGACAAACGTCTTCTGTGCAAAGCTTACCTCATGGCTTCCTTGTGTTAGCTTGGCTCTGCTGTCTATTGAGGCTCACGTGGTCTGGTTCATAGAGTTTCCCAAAATTAACTAGAGGGCACTTTGGCGCTGCGATCGTTCAGCGACCATGGGAATGATGGGTAGTACACACATTTGCCTAGTCTTCGTACTTGCAAGCGGCGAATCGTACTTGCGGCTTCGTTAATTGGCGGTTATGGTTTTGTTTTGAAAAAAAAAACCCTTTTCAGCTTAGTGACTTGATTCGAAATGGTAAGCCGAAAAGAATAAGGTTGTGAAGCGCAAACGGTGAACATTTGCTAATTTATGTTTTCATTAAAAAACAGCTTCAAGCCACACGAACAAACCCGGAGCCAGAATCAGGCCAGAAGTAGGAAAATTAGACAAATGTGTGTACTACCCATAATTCCCATGCTCACTGAAGCGCCGTGTGTTGCAGCTTCCATAGACACTAGCGCCAGAGTTCCCTCTAGTAAGTATTGTGGGAAACTCTATGGTCTGGTCAAAGGTCGGCTTGCTAAGTCTAGGTTGGTAAGTTGCCCCTCCTGCGACCACGTTGCGATTCCACCATTAGTTAGCGGTCAAGAGTTTGTCAGCCGCACGTTGGTGTCTTGGTAAGTTATGTGTTTGAGTGCCGAGAGGGAGCCGCACTACGCATATTCGTCCTTCTGTTTCTGAAGACATCCTGTTAGGTTTCTGTAAGTGTTTGTACTCGGCCACGACTAATTTTTCTGGCAAAGCGTCATACCTGGGTCAAGTGTTTTCATGTTGCGGTAATTTCTTGTTTGTAAGAATGTTCATCGTCATTATCATAGACCATAGGGCGTACATGCTCCACGTCCTGACCAGGCGGAGCCATTAGACCTCGCAAGAGTGTCTCTCGATGGTCGATGGCAGCCCAGTAGGCAAAGCAGCTAGATTTCACGGAAGGTGCAGAAAATGTTTATGGTGACAGTTTCGTGAGCCCGTGTACACGACAAAACGTTTCAACGTAGTTTGCGCAAAACACTTTTGTGCTAAGAGTATGAATATATTTGTGCTAAACTTTCAACTGCATCGTCACGTTCTTATTTTTTTATTTAAACAATACTGCAGACCTTAATTGGGTCCATGCAGGAGGGCAGCACATAAACACATACATACAGAGAACCACAACGAAATAAGACAAATTTTAAAGACCAGAAGAAAAAACAAAATACCAATAACTTCACAACAAAACAAAAATAATAATAAAGAACATAATGCGCACGCATGAACATTAGATAACACTCATACAAGATCGAAGACAGCCATAACACTTTTTAAATACTCAAGAACAGTTACCGTAAAACCAAGGAACGAAGGCTAATAAATGTGACCATGTTGATAACAATAAATAGATATACGTTCAATAGAATCTGCGTTTATTATTTGCGGTATTTCCAGGTTATTCCAATCGTTAACAGTTCATGAGATATGATTGGTTTATATGCTGGGTTTAATGTCTCAGAACCACTATATGATTATGAGAGACGCCGTAGTGGAGGGCTCCGAAAATTTCCACCACCTGGGTTTCTTTAACGTGCACCCGAATCTGAGCACACGGACTTAACATTTTCGCCTCCATCGGAAATGCAGCCGCCCCAGCTGGGATTCGAACCCGCGACCTGCGGGTCAGCAGCCGAGCACCTTAGCCACTACACCACCAGGGCGGGGCTCAGTTCATGAGAAGAAAGAAAGCTGGAATATGTTAGTTCCGGGGCTGTATAGTATTAAAGAAAGATCATGACGATGCCTTGTTCGACGTGCTATAAGTGGGGACATGTAAGCCGGTGGGTTAAAAGAGAAGCAATTGTTTTTAAGTTGGATAGAGAATTTTAGCCGGCGTATTTTCCTTCGGAGTTTTAGAGTCTGAATATTATGATGTATTATTAGGACTGTGGGAGAATCATGTATTCTGTATTTAGAAAAAATAAACCTAGCTGCCCGGCGTTGTATTATCTCTAACGCATCAACGTTATTTTTTGTCTAGGGGTCCCATACGATGCAAGCATATTCGTGTTTTGGTCGGATTAGTGATGTGTAAGCCAAAAGACTAGTGTCGCGAGGAGCATGCTTCAGTTTGTGCCTGAGGATACAAAGTTTCTTGAAAGAAGAGTTACAGATAATGGAAATGGGGTTATTCCAGCTTAGGACACTGGTTATGGCGATTTCAAGGTATTTATATTAGTTTACTTTGGTGAGCGGTGTAAATCTAAGGTTGTAAATGAACGACACTTTTTTCAGTGTTCAGTTCCATGCCCCACTGCTTGCACAACGACAAAATATTTTGAAGGTTAGAGTTAAGTATTAACTGATCATTAAGAGAACAGACTTTGTTAAACAAAACACAATCATCTGCGAACAGCCTGTTTGTACAACTATGATACTGCTGTCGCCATAACAGACAAAGGTACCGCGTGTACAGCCGAGCTTTTGCGCACTGTGCTTACGCTCAGTGGCACAGCGCATAGGAAGACGACAGCTTACCACCCACAAACGAATGGGCTTACAGAAAGACCTAACAAGACAATCGCTTACATGCTTTGCATGTACGTCGACGAAGAACACAAGAATTGGGACCGAATAGTGCCGTACATCACATTCGCGTATAATACGGCACGCCAGGAAACAACAAAAATGACGCCGTTCGCACTAATTCATGGCAGAGGAGTTACGACAATGCTTGACGCCATGCTGCCTTACGATTGCAATGACTCAGGGACAGACGCCGCAGACTTCACTGGGCGCGCCGAGGAAGCAAGGCAGCTTGCCCGCGTCAGAATAATGAAGCAGCAGCAGCTTGACGCTCAACGGTACAACCTTCGCCATCGATTCGTCATTTATCAACCAGGAGATAGAGTCTGGGTTTGGTTTCCTGTACGACGACGAGGCCTCTCAGAGAAACTCCTACGCCGATACTTCGGCACTACAAGGTTTTGCGCCGTCTTAGCGACGTGACGTACGAAGTCGTGCCCGACGCCTCCTCCTGTTTGAAATATCGCCAGCATTTGCCTGAGACAGTGCACGTGGTCCGCATGAAACTTTACCGCTCTCAGTGATGTAAACACCCGCTGGCCGCATCTCTACCTGTTGAGCATCGGGACGACGCTCACTCTGGCGGGAGGGTAATGCCACGTGCATAGCTGCATTTAGCGGCGAGATAGCGACGACAACGAAGAACGCGGATTTGCTCGAGAGGCGCAGCGCAGGTGATTGAAGAAGACGACAATCTTAGCGGCCTTCTCTGAGAGCGTCTCTACAAGTTCCACAGTCCGTGTTTTTAAATAAACCCCCTGTAATTTATAACCCACGACAACATGTCGCACCTTGTCAGTTTCTGCCATCGACGGGTCGACACGCCAGGAGAGGTCGAGGATGTCCTCTATGTAGCTAGTGAATGTTTCACCAGTTTGTTGGAACCGGCTTCGTAGACGTTGTTCTGCGCGAAGTTTGCGCACACCAGGGCACCCAAAAACATCTTTGATGCAGGCTTTGAAGGTCGTCCAGGTAGGGATATCCACCTCATGGATTCTTTACCACAGTTTGGCAACATTCGTTAAATAAAACATCACGGTACCAAGCATTGTAGGATCGTCCCATTTGTTAGTAGCGCTGGCTCGTTCATAAGATTCCAGCCAATCATCAATGTCTTTCTCGTTGGTGCCGCTGAAGATGTTGGGTTCTCGCAAAAGCTGGGCACCGGGACAGCTCCTGCGTGGCGAAGCCAGTGGGGGTGTGAAGACAGCGTCGTCAGGCATGACGGATGGCAGCTTTCGGCTACGCAGTTCTACGACTGGGGAAGACTGCAGCACTCTCTACCAAAATATATTGTAAATGCAAGGTGAAAAGCGGCATCAGCGTCTGTACAGAGGCAGCAAGAGCTGGCCGGGTGTACGGGCAGCGTCGCAGCAGCAACCAGGCAGCCTTAGCTCGAGCCTCGCGCCAACGTGTCTATGTGGCTGCAGTAGTGGGCATTCCTCTTCACTACAATTAATTTAAAAGCGTCATTCAAGAAATGTGGGAGACATTGCCGCTCCTTCGTCTCCCACAGGTAGTAAGAATATGACAGTCGATGTTGCTCAGCGCCAGTGTACGGAAATGTAATAAAAAGAGGCACGCACAGTGCTGAACGTACAAGAAACGTTTATCATCATCGGTGCATCGGAAAATTTTGGAGCTTGCGCTAATTGGCTCCCTATATAGATATCAAATGTAAAAAAGAAGATCACTGCTGGTCCCTACTTTAGGACACCAGGTGGCCGCTGCTGTACGCTGAGCCTGATCCTGGGTCTTCAAGTCGGCACAAGCGATAATGGCCGGCCAAAACCGTTCTCGGTAATGCACTTGGCGAGGTATATACTACAGGAGAGTTGATGTTTTTGGCATAGACATTCATTCTCACATAATATGTGGAAACAACTGATGCCTGTACCCCCCCCCCCATGAACATTGAGTGGCGTACACCATTGGCCACATCGCGTGCCGTAGTCACAAGTGCGTATGCTCGTCTGGATCTATCTGTGTTTCCGGCCATCTCATACTTTGAGCTCTGGATACAAAAAAGCGAAAATGTGTTTTGCGACGCCTGTGCTGCAGGAAGTTGTTCGGGTTATTATTGTCTGTTAGTATTTTAGTCAGGTCATCGTCTGGTTGGTTTGCTAGCTCGCGAACTAGTACGTGCGGCCGTTCATTTCCTGGGACGTTCGAGTGTCCCTGACACACTATGGTGCTTTGTGACTCGCGGAGTAATTAGCCTAGTAGCTTAGGGGTTATGCGGGAAAAACCTCCGTTTATGAATATTTATTGTTACTGTGTGCCCACTTACGTCTGTTTGTTTAAGTTTTGATGCTATGGCAGTTGCTTCAGCTGTGATAGTACGAGGGGTTCGCAATGAGGTGGAGGTTGTTTAGTTTGAATGTTCGGAGTAGTTTATTGCCATTAGAACATGACTATATTTGAGAAGCAACGTATACACAAGGTAGCTTCGTAGTGGTTAGTCAAGATATTCGGTATTGAGGTGGTGTGGTACATTCTAGTTAATATGACGACAAAAATAACAATTTCACCAATATATGAGGTAATGGTAGCCTTGTTAAAACAAATACAGAAATAAGCAAATTTCTTCTGCCTTTTCTTCTTGTTTTTATCTCCCTATCCCTTGACCCGTTTTTCCTCTGTGAAGCTCTGCAGACAAAATTTATGCGTATACGCTTGGATTAACTACCCATCATCAGTCAATATAACTTTTTTTTTTTACTTAAAGGCCTGTTCTCTGGTGTCCTGATTCAGTATTGTGGAGCACGAAGGGCTGCCACCATTGGGGCCAGTCTGCTCACCACGGGTTTGTCGGTGTCCTTCTTTGCCAAAGGAGTGTCCTTCCTTGTCTTCTCTGCTGGGTTCTTAGCTGGTGAGTATGCCTCGGATAGGCTGCTTTTTATGATGAATAAACTAAGTTCAATAATCTTCATACTATAGCAACTACATCCTATGCCAACCGTGGGGTTCTGGGGCTATACGGGGCTCGACTGTAAACCCGCAGGTCACGGGATTGAATCCCGACCACGGCATTCACATATACAATGAAATCGAAACTGCTTGAGGCCTAATTAATTACAACAGATGGTCAAAACTTCTGGAGCCATTCACTACGGCGTCTCCCATATTTATACGGTATTTTTGGGATGTTAAAACCCATATCGTATTATTATATTATGACTAAACTTCATGCTGCATTCATAAAGCATCAAACTTTATGACGGCGAAATTTGACAAAAAGGCAAGCTATTGATGGAATCTCGTGAGACTTAAACGACTGCAGTGTAAGAGTTGAAAAAGATAGTAAGCGCACACCATTAATCCTTTTCGATAATTTATTACTAAAGCTTCGTGGCAGTTTATCTTGTTCATATGTTATCACGACATACGGCACGCTAAGACTCACGCAATAATGCACAACCTGATCCCCTCCAAGTCGAGTATAGTATCTAGATTTCTGGCCTGCACCGCGACGTCATGCCCACTGTCATTACCTGTTATTCGTGTGAATTCATACTGCATCCTTATGTACGGTCCACCTCGTTATACTCATAAAGAGGGCTGCTGTGAAATATGTTTATTAAAAAAGACAATTTTGAAAGAACAGAGTTCATCTACAGGTGAGAACTCGGTGCTTTTGATCTGACGTCAGTCATCTGAATGATAATAAAACAAGCATTGAAAGACCTAATGGCAGTGCAACTCAGTGCAATTAAGCGTTTTGTACATTGTTGCACTATATACATTACTACGCTGAAGAGAGCTGAGCTTCAAATCTTTCACATTTCATTCTCTGAACATGACTACTACACACAGGTGCACGCACACTAAAGTTTTGGAGCCCATCTGCCTCCCCTCTCCAACACGTGGGAAGTGTTTTCTTGCACCTCTCCAGAGCCTCATTGTAGTAAATTCGAAAGATTTATGAGAAAAACGAAGAATCCATCCGCGTGTCCGTCCGTCCGTCCGTCCATCAATCCATCCATCCATCCATCCATCCATCCATCCATCCATCCATCCATCCATCCATCCATCCATCCATCTATCCTTTAGTCCATCCGTCGCTCCTAATGAGCATTAGTAAGATTTTCGAATGTCTCTACGCTTATTTTAGCTTTTTCGTAGTTCCTGTATGAAGCCTTCGAATCCACGAATATCGCCAGTGGGGCGTTTCGTTTTCTGTACTTCTTGATTGTCATTGTGAGCGCTATCTCCTTTGATTTTGTAATATAGGCTTGGGCTACGGACATCACTGTAATGTTTGCTTTTCTGTCTGCCACCACGACCACCTTGTTCTCTGCGTTTGACTGATATGGCCAAGCGTCTGTAAATCTCGCCATATTCAAATATTTCATCTTTTTATCTATGTTAGCTGTTCTTGCTTTACGTCTTTCAGCGTGTAGATGGAACCCATATTATTTGGTAGGGGGGATAACTTGTAGGAGCCTCTGAATAAGCAGGATAATTCCTTAGCTCTTCATGTACCTGCACTTGTTCACCGGTGCTGATCCTGTGGAGAAGTTCTTTGGCGGGTGGCGTCTGTAGTAGGCAGTTAATTTGAGCAGTCACTTGCGCTTCAGCCAACTCATGAAATGTGTTGGGGAGCCCAATCGCTAACCACCTCTCACAACAAGTACTTTGTAATAGTCGCAGAGCTGCTTTATGTGTCATTTTTATTATTTTATCCGCTTTTCCTTTCTCCTCTCTTTTCATGTTGTGGTAGGGTTAGCCTGCTGATGACTAGACTCTGCACCAAACGAAGTACGTCTTGCTGTTTCAGTCCAGCTCGATGATTCATTATTTTAATTATCATACGGACAATTTTTGGAGCTGTTTCTTTATTCATGTTCACTGTGTGAAGGGATCGCTGATTCGACTGTAGCGCATTCCTAGAATTCGAATGGTTGCCTTCTCTGGAATAATATTGTCATGTAGCTTGACCTTAATCTGAAGGCTTTTGTCGACTGTTGATGCTGTGTGTCCATAGCGAGGTGTGCCAGCAGTAGCAGAGGCCGAACATTGTGAGATAGCCGTCTTTGCGTTTCAAAAACTATGTGCACTTCTCAGCGTATGACGCCTGGTAGTAGTGGCGGAGGTGGCCTTAGTCATCCTGGCGGCGGCGAAGTATACGTACGCACATTGTGCAGAAGACTGCTGTTTCTTTATCATCGTTGACGTGAACGCCATTGACGTGAACGCTGTCTTTGAAGAGATGTTAAGACATCTTTTCTTGAGGGCCTATTCTTCATTTGTCTCAAGATGCTCCACTCCTCCTTGATTACTAGGAATTATTTTAGGGGGAAGGTCCTTATGGTGTGACTTGTGCGTCCCCATTGTAAGTAACCACCCCTCGTTAATTCTTGAAACAGCCATAGAGCGCGGTACTTTACTACACGCTGAAAAGTGCAAATGGTACGAGACTAGAGGGCATTACTTGTGGAAAATAAGGATTGACGTCACACGTACGGAAGGAGAAAGAGACGATCACGCGACTATAGTCCCATGTTTTTCGGGGGCGCCGTACGCATGGGGCTGCTCTATAGTACAATCAAAGCGCCTTTTTTTGCGTGGGTGCATGGACAAGGCTCCTGAGTGGCGTGCTCGCAGGGTGGCAGCAATTCGAGCTCGAAGAAGTTTGTGTATACTCAAGCCTGTAGATTTACCTTTGATAAATCTAGTTTATAGTTTGCGCCCCAGCTCGTCAGCTTCATTCTGTTTTCCTTTTTTCGTCACGCTACTCATGATGGCTTGAAGGTGATGTTAGTTCCTTAAACAGTATTCCTTATACATTAGAAGGCTTCATAACGATCGTGGTAAATAAATCATAAATTATGGTGAATTGTAGATGAATCAGCGGTCAACTGCATCACTTAGTCTTTTATACTTGTTTCTTGTTGTTCCCAAACGCCTTTGTTCATAACTACATTCTGAAAGCGTTGGTACTTTCTTCGAAGCAATTTCGGCTTATGAGCATTTTGCCGGTCCTGGAGGTGAAAGAGTGCGACACAGTAAATATCACTGTGCTGTCTTTTCCGATGGTTCAGAACAGAGTTATTAAAGCAGACTTATAGCTTCAATGGGTAATGGCGGCGATGGCGTAGTGGTTAGAGCATCCGCCTCGCATGCAAGAGGTCCGTGGCTCAAATCCCGGTACCGCGCAGCTCCCAATCGGATTAAAAAAAATCCGCGTGTTGATAGAGCTGCATTAAGAGGCCTGGATGCGGCCTCACCGGCAAACACCGCCGAGAACGCACTACCTCACCAGAGAAGGAATGGCCACCCTGGTGCAGTATCTGGCCACTACCTCCCACATGCTTACGTCAAATAACTCACGGCCCTCAGTCCTCAGCAGCTGCGAAGCAACTGACCACGGCGGCGGTCAGATCTGCAACGCAGCAGAGGGTGCTAAGAATCTCTGGATCCGGACAGGCCGCCATTGGAACCTGAACTTGGCAACGTTTAACGCTAGAACCTTATCTAGTGAGGGAAGTCTAGCTGTACTATTCGAGGAGCTAGAGGGTGTTAAATGGGATATAATAGGGCTCAGTGAGGTTAGGAGGACAGATGAGTCCTATACGGTGCTACAGAATGGGCACGTCCTTTGCTACAGGGGCTTGGCAGACAGAAGAGAACTGAAAGTGGGGTTCCTAATTCACAGAAACATAGCTGGCAACATAGAGGAGTACTATAGCATTAATGAAAGGGTTGTAGGTATCGTAATTAAACTGAATAAAAGATACAAGGTGAAGGTAGTACAGGCTTACGCGCCTACATCCAGCCATGATGACGCTTCAGTTGAAAGCTTCTATGAAGACGTGGAATCGGCAATGAGTAAAGTAAAAACACAGTATACTATAGTGATGGGCGACTTTAATGCCAAGGTAGGGAAGAAGCAGGCCGGAGACCAGGCAGTAGGAGATTATGGCATCGGTACTAGAAACGCCAGAGGAGAGCTACTAGTAGAATTCGCAGAACGCAATAATTTACGGATTTTGAATACCTTCTACCGAAAACGAGAAAACCGCAAGTGGACATGCAGGAGCCCTAATGGCGAAAATAAGAACGAAATAGACTTTATAATGAGTGCACACCCTGGAATCGTGCAGGATGTGGAAGTGATTGGCAAGGTACGATGCAGTGACCATAAATGGTACGGTCTCGAATTCGCCTAGACTTGAAGAAGAAACGACAGAAACTGATACGCAAGAAGCCAATCAATCAGCTAGCACTGAGAGGGAAAGTACAGGAATTCAGAGTGTCGCTGCAGAACAGGTACTCGGTTCTTAGTGAGGAAACCAACCTTCGCCTAGAAACAATGAATGAGAATCTGACCAGTATAATTACGGAGTGTGCAGTGGAAGTTGGAGGCAGGGTAGTTAGACAGGACACTGGCAAGCTTTCCCAAGAAACGAAGAACCTAATTAAGAAGCGTCAAATCATGAAAGTGTCAAGTACAACAGACAAAATATAACTGGCAGAGCTTTCGAAGTTGATTCATAGACGTACGGTATGCGATGTAAGAAGGTATAACATGGAGAGAATTGAACACGCTCTCAAAAACGGAGGAAGTGTCAAAGCATTGAAGAGGAAACTTGGGATAGGCAAAAGTCGGATGTATGCACTAAGGCACAAAGAAGGCAAAATAACTACCAATATGGATAGGATAGTTAAAATAGCGGAGGAGTTTTACAGAGATCTGTACAGTAGTCGAGACAACCACGACCTTAATACTATAAGAACTAGCAGTAACCCAGATTACACCCCACAAGTAATGATAGAAGAAGTCAGAAAAGCTTTGGAGAGCATGCAAAGGGGCAAAGCTGCTGGTGAGGATCAGGTAACATCAGATCTGCTGAAAGATGGAGGACAGATTGTGTTAGAAAAACTAGCCACCCTGTTTACGAGGTGTCTCCTGACGGGAAGAGTACCAGAGTCTTGGAAGAACGCTAACATCATCTTAATGCACAAGAAAGGAGATGACAAGGACTTGAAGAATTACAGGCCGATCAGCTTGCTCTCTGTAGTATACAAGCTATTTACAAAGGTAATTGCTAACAGAGTAAAGAAAACATTAGAATTCAATCAACCAAAGGAACAAGCAGGATTTTGAACAGGCTACTCAACAATTGACCACATTCATACTATCAATCAGGTAATAGAGAAATGCTCAGAGTATAACCAACCACTATACATAGCCTTCATAGATTACGAGAAGGCGTTTGATTCAGTAGAAATATCAGCCGTCATGCAAATACTGCGGAATCATCAGGGCGTAGATGAAGTATATATAAACATTGTGGAAGAAATCTACAGGGGATCAACTGCTACCATAGTGCTTCATAAAGAAAGCAACAGAATACCAATCAAGAAGGGTGTAAGGTAGGGGGACACAATTTCCCCAATGCTATTTACCGCGTGCTACCAGGAAGTTTTCAAAAGCCTAGAATGGAAACAGTTAGGGATAAGAGTCAATGGAGAATACCTTAGTAACCTGCGCTTCGCCGATGACATTGCATTGCTGAGTAACTCGGGGGACGAATTGCAACTCAAGATTACGGAGTTAGACAAGGAAAGCGGAAAGGTGGGTCTTAAAATTAATCTGCAGAAAACGAAAGTAATGTACAACAACCTCGGAAAGGAGCAGCGCTTCGAGATAGGTAATAGTTCACTTCAAGTTGTAAAAGACTATGTCTATTTAGGGCAGGTAGTAACCGCGGAGCCGAACCACGAGATTGAAGTAACTAGAAGAATAAAAATGGGGTAAAGCACATTTGCCAAGCACTCTCAAATTATGACAGGTAGATTGCCACTATCCCTCAAGAGGAAGGTATATAACAGCTGTATCTTGCCGGTACTTAGCTACGGAGCAGAAACCTGGAGACTTACAAAGAGGGTTCAGCTTAATTTGAGGACGACGCAGCGAGCAATGGAAAGAAAAATGGTAGGTGTAACCTTAATAGACAAGAAGAGCGCAGAGTGGATTAGGGAACAAACGGGGGTTAAGGATATCATAGCTGAAATCAAGAAGAAGAAATGGACATGGGCAGGGCATGTAGCGCGTAGACAGGATAACCGCTGGTCATTAAGGGTAACTGACTGGATTCCCAGAGAAAGGAAGCGGGTTAGGGGGAGACAGAAGGTTAGGTGGGCAGATGAGATTAAGAAGTTTGCGGGTATAAATTGGCAGCAGCAAACACAGGACCGGGTTAACTGGCGGAACATGGGAGAGGCCTTTGTCCCGCAGTGGACGTAGTCAGGCTGATGATGATGATGATGATGATGATGATGATGATCATAGCTTCAACGCGTTTGATACAGCGCCGCCGTAAAGCTTATTTGCCGCACGTATGAAGATGGCAAGGGTATGTAATGATTTAATATTTAGTTAGCTGTTGTAGTTAACTTTACTATTTTATGAAAAAATTATGTGATTGAGCATAATCAGAAATATACACAATATGACATGCGAATTATAGGAGCTGACAAAGAGTACCACTAGCACGTGCAAGGAAGACGGGGCAGGGGGGCATCTCCAATAATTATCTAATAGAAGAGGGCGCTATGTCTGCAACATAGGTTGGCTTCCTAGGGGGAGGAAAGTAGTTTCATCGCAGTGCATGAACCCTTGCACCCCTTCCCCTCCTTCCTTTAAAGGAACCCTTCACACGCCTATAGTGTTGGAAGAGTTGCCGGAAGCGCTGCGTGGGGGCAGAAGAAACACGTATTTCAAAAACTATTAGGACGATGTGCCTGGGTCGTCACCTTTTTTTTAATTTCACTCCTAGTTCTTACCGTACAGAACAAACACAAGGAAAGCGTCACGGCTGTCTGCCAGGGCAAAAGCTTCCATCTAGCAGACCGCTAGATTCGCTTATCACTTTGAACTTTCCAACTACTTTATCATGAAATCGAGCGTTAATATTGTTTTCTTCTTGATGCAACCATACAAAGTGTAATACGTGCTTTTCCCCCTGGCTATTTCAGGCACCGGTCATGGAATAATCATCAACAGCAGCGTAGCATGCGTATGCCGATACTTCGACAGGCGACGAGGAGCTGCGTTAGGCCTAATTGCGACTGGAGGAACCGTTGCAGCTCTGGTGTTCGCCAAAGTGTACGAGTACTTGCTCGCGGAGTATGGCGTTCGAGGTGCTTTCCTCATTATTGGTGCGTCAGTGGGAAATGTTGTGCCCCTAACATTTTTAATGCACCCACCACCGTGGGAGGCCGTACGCAGTGGGAGAAAAATTGTTGCTAAAGGTACCACTGGCACTGAACAAAGTTCGTGTTGCGCTGCACCGACAAATACAACTAACGATGGCGGTCACAAAGCACACCTGGGAATGGAACAGATGCGGCCTGCGCCATTACAAACGGGAAAGCAAGCTTCCTGCAGTCAAGTCACCTGCGAGGACAATTATAGGAGGGCCACTGTATTTAGCATCAACGCAACCCCGAGCGTCGTAAGAAGCAGCAGGGAAACTGTCATAAGTAGAACAAATGGCGCAGAGATGCCCCGGCGTAGCACTTTCCCATGCAGCCAACCGTCCATGTTGTCCAGGCGAAGGACGTACGCCAACTGTAAAGAAATGTGTCCGCTGCCTCCGTATGTCGCGCCGGACTTGGACGAACTATGCGCAAGGAGGGGAACCATGGAAAGTGTCGCTGGATCGCTATACACGCCCAACCAAGTTCCAAAGCGATCCATAGGAACTGATTCGAAGCAGGCACAGTCAACCTCGGTCGCAAGCGTCAGCCACTCGTGCCCACCCAGTGCTTCAACTGTGCGTAGCGATTTACGAAGCCGCGGGCCTTCAATGATTGAAGACGTGGCACCTATCACGACGACCTCACTTCTTCAGAATGTCCTGCAAGTGCTCAAGAATCCACGATTTTACTTCCACGCGTTGAGTTACGTATCAAGAGGATTCTTCGTTGAGTGCTTCATGACGGTGGCGTTAGACTTTGCGCAAGACGCAGGCGTAGCACGTGCTGACTGTGTGTACGCGCTGACATTCTACGCGGTCGCTGACGCCATAGGTCGGTTGTTTGTTCCTTATCTGAGTGACTATGGCCTGATATCAAACTGCGGCCTGCTCACCATCAGCTACTTGGCACTATGCTTCCTCCAACAAGCAGCACCTTTTGTTGTGGGGAAATTAGGTGTCTGGGCGCTCTCCTGGGCATTCGGCCTGCCATGTGGTTACATCATGGTTGGAGCCCCTCAGATACTCTCTACAGAAATAGGACGCAAGAATCTACCAATCGCTTATGGTTTCATGACCACAGCGACGGCCACGGGGAGCTTTCTGCGGCCACTACTAATAGGTAAGCGTATACTGACTTGCTCTTCTTATGCCTATAGAGAAGAGCATGTAAAAATTCACACAATATCGACGGAGTGAATTATGATGAGTGGAGCAAAGCGGCCACCAACATGTCAATGCGCATGTCCATTCGTTCTTGCTTCCGTACATCAGTGCGTCTATCCGTGCGTCCGTCAGTCAGTCTGTCCGTCCATTCGTCCGTACGTGCGTGCATCTGTAAGTCCACCTGTCATCCGTGTGTCCGTTCGTCTGTCTGTCTGCCTGTCCGTTCATCCGTACGTCCGTGCTTTCGTCGGTGCATCCGTCCATCCATCCGTACGTTCAGATGTCTGTCTCTGTGTCCGTTCATCCATGCATCCGTACGTGCATCTGTCTGTCCATCCGTCTACCCATGCCTCTGTCTGTCTGTCTGTTCGTCCGTCCGTCTGTCTGTCCGTTCATCGGTCGGTCGGTCGGTCGGTCGGTCGGTCGCTGTCCTTTAAGAAACTGGCCTGCAGCTGCTCCTGTCTGATAAAGACTAAGGATGCGTCCCAGTGCCCACTGCTGTACACAAAGGGAAGCAGACGCGGCCATTAACGAAAACATCAACGATGTGAAAAAAGTGGTTCTTACCATTTCTTGCATCAATGGGATCATGCCTAAAGGCGTGCAAGGGAATCAACTAAAAACAATGCTTAGCGGCTGGTCAATCAATGAGACACCAACAAAAAACCTAAGCTGTCATTTTGAGCTGTCATCCTTTATGTTTACCATATGGCGCATAATCGCATAGTCCTCACAATGTAGCTGGCAGGGCAGGCGTTAGGTAGTTGTTTTCAATAGCAGTGATAACCTTGATATCCTGTGCCAGCAAGTAGATCGATAAATCAATAGAAAAAGATGTAGCGAAAAACATCGGTAGAAGCTTGTGAAATGTTGCAATGCTGTTGGGTACTACATTCCTCTTTTTTTTTGTGGGCGTTACTATATTGAACAAACGGAGTGCTGCGCTAATAACTCTGATGTTCGAGCATGCAAACACGGTCTATAAGGAAGCTATAGATATAGCCAACTCTCTTTTCATCGTAACTACTATGGTTGCCACTCATCCTCTAAAGTTGCCACTCTCCTGTCAAAATACTAAAACGAACACGCGTGTTTCATTTCTGAAGCTTGTCATATCTACAACGAAGGTGAGGCGCGTGTGAGCCTCCCCTCAAATTTCTTTCTTTCGAAAGAATGTTCAGTTCTGTCCCGTTAGGCACTTTATTGGCTCTGCCGCTCTGCGCAGACTAAGTCTCCTTTCTTCACCTGTTTGATTGCGATGGTGGTGGAGTGTATATGTGCGGACTGGAAGAGTATAACACACTCAGTTGTTTGTCAGTGCCACGATTTGGGTCCTCTCTTCGATCAGCCGTTTCAGCGCTCTTTTCTGTTGAAAACAAGTCAAGTTATTTTTCGAATCAACTACTTTAAAAGCAGGGTTTGTGTTTTTGTTGCACTAAAAACACCAGCTTATTTATGTTTCATCACCTGCCACTGGAAGCGGGCTTTTCCGCACATTTAAAAAATTGTTCTTTATTCGAGTGACAGTGAGTTCAAAGTGAGACAGAAAACCATGGCTGCTAGGCGCTTTGTGCGCCGTGAAAATAACGATTGGTCGCTGTTTGTTTAGTGTGAAGCAGTCACGCAAGACTCTGCCCAGTGTTTCTTATGCTAGGCACTTTCTAAGCGCATCTACGATGTCAGAAGCTCAGGGCGGCAACCCACGTACAGATGATATATGCAAGGGGGGGAAGCATGGCCGTTCTATTGTGAAAAGCCCGCTGTTATACAGTTGCTCTGAGAGTTCCCCACTGCAAGGTCATGGCACATTCTTCCTATATCAGTCCCTGCAGTTTATGCTTCAAGCATCATCAAGCCAGAACTCCACGATGACTCTCGTTGTTGTCATTTTTCGCAGCATTCGTGCTCAAACACTGACCCCATTTACACACGCAGGTTTCTTCCGGGACAACTACGGCAGCTACAATGGTCTGTTCCGCCTCATCGGTGGCATGCTGGTCGTGTCCTTCCTGTTCACTCTAGGCCTTTGGATCACCGGTCGCTCCAAGCTGCGAGAAGCCGCTGATGTCGGCACAGACTCGCCCGTAATAAACGCCGAGCCGGAAACAACTACTGAAAAGGAGAACACCCATATGTGAATAGTTGATATATATGTAGGGTTTAACGTCCCGAAAGCATTATATCATTTTGAGAGACTCCGTAGCAGAGGACTCCGGAAATTTCGACCACCTGGGGTTCTTCAACGTGCACTCTAATCTCAACACATGGGCCTACAGAATTTCCGCCTCCACCGAAAATGCAGCCGCCGCAGCCAAGATTTGAAGGTCGCGGGATCGAATCGCGGGTCCAATTATAAGTGAATGGTGAGAAACAGACAAGTGCTGATTGCGAGATTGTCGAGCGGAGCAGCAAGAAGCGTCTGTGGGGCGACTGTTTGTTGGGTCGTGAACCCACTCAGTTCACTACACAGCCGAACATGCTTTCAGGCTGTAGCACGCTCAGCAGTGTTATTTCAAGCTCAAATCATTCTAAGCACGTTCATATGTATAAGAGATCCAGGCATCAGAAAAGGGGGTGGTTTTTAAGCACTGGGTCTTTTTGGACGCAATATTGTCACGTAATGTTGTTGCACATGAACAGGAACATGAAGGCATGTATTGGGGCAACGACTTTGTTAGGGCACGACCTAGATTGGCGGCGGTAACATGGACAAGTACGGATGCAGCTTCGGGGGGTCACAAAAAACACACGTGGCTCGGCGCCAAACGCTGTTTGATACCCGGCAGTGTTCTGGCTGACAGCCTTTATAAACGCGTCAAGTCGAAGGAGAAGGACGAAATGAGGTACTAACATTCAGGAATGATCATATTGGGCACTTTTTTTACGCATGCAGATACGGAAGGCACAAGTGATACGAGCACACTCCCGTTGCGTCAAACGAAAGGGCGTCGCGAGGCATTATTAATGAGACGTAACACAATAGTACTAAGAAAAGTATGGGGGATATTTGTGATAACAATAATAAAAGTAAGAAGAAAGTAAGCCGGCATAGACCACACATGAAACCATCGAACGACTCATTCATTGCCGTGCCAACAGAGCTACATCGGTGTTTGTTCCTGCGTCCCCTTCATTAGATATATTCACAAGCACGCAAGGTTAGCCTAAAAGCCCTCCATCGCCGCTCTTGTCGGCGGAAAACACACGGAGAGCCTTTTGGTTTTCAGGAGGAGGGGTTGGAGCGAAGTATTATCGCAGCATGCCGTCTCTTTTAAAGCAATCTACTGCAGGCGCTCTCTGAATGATTCGGAACATCGAATACGCAATCACTCGCCCGCCGGAGCGTGCCCGCATAAAAATAGTACGATAGTGTGCGCGTGCGCGGTCTGCCTAGAAAGCAATCGTCGCCGCCCTAGTGCACGTAGATTTGCGTTGCGTTGCGATGCTCGAAAACGGCAGCCCTAGGTGCCCCTTAGAGTTTTGATAAGGTGGCTGGGTGGTCGGTGTCTCCGACAAGCTGTGTGCGCATGAAGTAAGTTGGAAAATAAGCCTTCGTGCGTGCATCCCATGTTCGCGAGGGAGACAGACGATCGCTGAATGGCATAGTCTTTGAGGAATACAAAATGAATGTGTATGGTAAGAAATAATGACACGCAATCAAAATGCAAAAATACTTGTCACCAATCACGCAAATGCTGCAGTTGATTGGTGCACGAAGATATGTGAACCGCGGTATGTGGTGTGCGAAATAATAGCTCTAGATTAATAGTGCCAAGCTTATTGAAGTGCGCACGGAAGCGGTATTTTGCCTGAAATTTGGTTTCACAAACATGCCATCTTACATCATGTTCTATAATGTTTTAATGGCGATATCGTAACCGCACACTTGTGGAGGGTGTCTGTGATAGTTCAAAACGTGCTGGTATGACCAAGCTAGTAAAACACGGATCGCGAGCTAATTGAAGAAAAAAATATGGCTCCGCAAAACAGACCTAAGTGGTTTAAAAAAGTAGGCAATGCCGTTATAGCCATGCCGCCACACGCGCATGTAGTCTCGCAGAAAAGGATACGAATAATCGCGAGTATACGCCGCGCCCCACCACGGAGGTCTATTGGCTAAGGTACTCGGCTGCTGATCCGCAGGTCGCGGGATCGAATTCCGGCTGAGGCGGCTGCATTTTCGATGGAGGTGAAAATGATGAGGCCCGTGTGCTCAGATTTGGGTGCACGTTAAAGAACCTCAGGTGGTCGAAATTTCCGGAGCCCTCCACTACGGCGTCTCTCGTAATCATATGGTGGTATTGGGACGGTGAATCCCACGTAGCACCATCATCAGCGAATGTACACCGCGAGGAATCGACTAGCTTTCATATCTATGAATTACGAAGCGTAGCATGCTAAAGACCTCTATCCGTTCAGCCAGATTTGTCGTATAACTGTAGTTGAATGCTGTTGCAATTCTCTGTGTCGTGTCGCTGAAAATCACCTAGCGCTACCTTTCGGAGCAAGATAACGCTAATCCAGACGCACTAGCGATATAGCGTGGCTCGCGAGGCAGACCGCGCATGCGCAGACCTTGCTTGTATTTATTTACCCACCGCTGCGCTTCGCCAGTGAGTGGCCGCGTACGAAAAAGCCTTTGCCCCCCCCCCCTCTCGTACGCTCGCTTGTGGGTCTGTCTGCATTTAAACACTATAGTTTCCTTAGGCGGCAACCACAGTTGTTTCGGCGAGTGTTGAACACTGTTTTGTCTGTCTGCTGGAATCGCGTATCAGGTGATCTTATCACGAGAAGCTGATTGATTATCCTTCGCATACCACCTGAATCCATCTGGTCTTCCAGAAAAAGACGCTCGCTTTGAATTACGGAAGAAAATTGAATCTTAAGGGCTCGTTTTTTTTATTAAGAACAATGATAATGAGAACTTGCAAACAGTGTCAAGGTATGTGGGGGTATAGTTTTTGAAAGAAAGTGAGATGGGCAAGATATCTTGCCGTCGGCAAGTTACTTTTTCTTAAACTTGACCTTTTCCTCATTTGAGGTTCTGGGGGGTAATTCATATTCGGTGCACATTTGGCCCTTAAAGGTATTGCAAAAACAAACAATTCGACTCATAACTTTCGCTTCCCGTCAAGCACCATCACAATCAATTTTTCGCCAGTTTGACGTATTACCCATCTCCCAAATGTACGTTTATAATGTGTGTGCTTTGTTTTTCAAAATTTTCCACCGCACCCTCACTATCGACATATTTCCTATTACCTTGTTGGATAATTCCAATATTACTAGATTCGAGGTCGCCCATAACCTGTTATTACCTAATGTTCGCACTAATTATGAAAAAATGAGCAATGTTTTTCATCAATTTCATTATAGAATTCTTTATCACATGATGTGAAAGACTTAATGCACATTCATGTTTTTAAGAGAAAATTGAAAAAGTCTCTATTAAACGTATAACTGCTAGATTTTGTTAATTTTCAATATCATGCTTTGTAAAAAAACGTTCGAAGTGTTCCGTGACTTGCCCTTTCGTTATTCATACTTTAGCTTTTTCATTGTATTAACATAGGAGGTCCCGCCTGTGGTTTACTACCTTGGGACTTCCTCTTGCATACTTACTCACAGTGTAAAATTCTGATGCTAATAAAGAAACATTGAATAATTGATTGATTGATTGATTGATTGATTGATATCAGAAACGTAGGGGTCACTTGACACATGCTTATGGAGTAGCTGTAGAATACGTGACAGTAAAGTCAAATATTTTCGAAGCATACTAGTGGAATCCAAAATAGCGCCTTCATTGGCAGCTATGATAGGTGCCAACGACGCTGGTGTGACAGCGTGAAAGGAATCAAGCCGCAAATCTTGATAAGCATCGCAATCGTTCGAGATCAATCTATCGAAATCGCAGGTAGGGCGTGATTATAGCCAAGTATATTTGAGATCTCAAGGGAGCACCAGCGATTAGGCTCCTATGTATTGCCGTGTAGTTCATTCGACGCTGTTCTCGCCGCTATCAGTGTACAGCTTCGATTGCTTGTACTTAACGCCTTAAATTACGTGGCGAAGTTTGGCGAATGAAAATTTTTCGTCTGAAGCACAGTTTCACGCACGCGTGATGAGCCGCGATAAAGCTCATTGTGTGAAAGTGGCTATACTGCGTGACACGTACGAGTGGCCTTCCCTTGGTGAACAGCTGCATGCCGAAACACTGCAAAAGATGCCTTGCTTCGGCGTGAAGCTATTTGTGGGAACAAGAGTACAAATGCTATTGCACGTCTTATTTGCTCACGAAGGCGAGCGCAAACACGTGTTTCGGGAGCAGTAGCCGGAGCACATACTGGAAACGTCATCAGCTTGAAGAAACAACAAGTGGCAATGTTTACGGCTTACCTTTTTTCATTGAGCATTCCGAGTTGCTCTTTGTGAGCCGCAAGGGATGCAGCAATACGTCGGCATGGCGATTATCAGCGAGTACACGCCTCGCGTGGATTTGCCTTACGTGTACGTCAACACACACATAGACCGGCGCAGAATGTGCTGACTGCGCCTCGCGGAGCCTCTAACATGGCGGCTATGCAAACGACGGCCGACAGGTGGCAGCAACTTTTCATAAGGTCCATATAAATAAGTAAATCGTTTTATTGCCTTCGTTTTATACTTGATATTTGCATTGAATGTGAAAACATAGACACACGCGTGAACAGATATTTTTGCGTGCTTTTTTCCGCACCATGTGTCGCTCACTGTGGAGAAAAACAGGCGAAAAATAATAAGCCTACACAGAGTAACTGCCGAAAACTATCGATGTGGAGGAACGCAATATTCTAACTGAGGATAGAACGTTAATCCGAAGGGAGTATTTGAGTGTACCAACCATTCGTACGCTGAGGTTCAACTGTGAGGACTAAAGACTTCCCGCTAAGGTGTAAATGTGAGGAAGAAATGTCAGTCCATTGAGGTGAACTCCAAGGACTAACGGTTGCCAGGTAAGGTGTAAATATATGCATTAAATGTGGGTCTCTTTGTGATCTGTGGGAACTAAAGGTTGCTCGCTAAAGTGTAAATGTGGGGACAAACTATTATTCCGTTGAAAGAATCTGTGGGTACTGTTGGGCCCAATGCCGTTGGTTTTTAACGAAATAAATGGTTGTGCAGCCCCATTAGTCCCCAACAGAACATACCACACACTCATATAACACCCGTTTGCCTTACAGTGATATACTGATTAACTCTGTTGTCGTTTTCTTCAGCTCGCATTCACTTCCTCCCCAGCATGATCGCAGCTATTTACCTCCTTCTATGTTTGTGCTCTTTGAACTGTTTATTTCTTCCTAATTTTCAGTTAGGGAGCGGATTTCCTCGTGCGAGCTCTAATATCTCTTATCTGCTATTCGTGATGTCGATCCAATAGTCACCGACTACCTATTCCTCTTGCTGGTTTTTTGCAACGTTCGCATTGAATCCAGTATGTGCACAATTGAGCAGTGAAATCGTGTGCATGTGCGTGGGTAAGCTTGAGGATAATTTTACTGGACCATGATTATACCAAACTCCTCCTACGATAAAATAATAATAATAATAATAATAATAATAATAATTATTATTATTATTAATATTATTATTATTATTATTATTATTATTATTATTATTATTATTATTATTATTATTATTATTATTATTATTATTATTATTATTATTATTATTATTATCTCCTACTGCCTGCTCTCCAGCCTGGTTTTTCCTTACCTTGGCATTGAAGTCACCCATCACCTTAGTATACTGTGTTTTCAGCTTAGTCATTGCCGATTCCACGTCCTCATAGAAGCTTTCAACTAGCGTGTCATCATGGCTGAATGTAGGCCCGTAGGCATCTACCACCTTCATCTTGTATCTCTTATTTATTTTTATTTCACTACCTACCACCTTTCACAAATTTTATAGTGTTTTTATGTGTTACTAGCTATATATCTGTGGATAAAGAGCTCAACACTCAGTTCCCTTATATCAGCCAAGCCACAATAGCGAAGAACATAGTAGTACTGTATTCTGTAGTACGGTATAGGCCTCATTTGTCCTACTGACTTCTCTGAGCACTAATACATCTCATTTAACACCTTCTAGCTCCTCGAAAAGTATAGCTAGAATCGCCTCACTATATAAGGTTCTAGCGTTGAACGCTTGCCTATATAGCTCTGGTTACAATGGTGGCCTGTCCAGACGCAGAGGTTCTTAGCAGCCTCCTTGCGTTGCACATCTGACTGCCCTAATGGTCAGCTGCTTCACACCCGCTAGGTACTAAGGGCCGTGTGTTAATTGATGTATGCATGTGGGAGGTAGTGACCAAACACTGCACCAGGGTGCGTAATTCTTCTTCACTGAGGGAGTGCATTACCAATGATTGTCACCGGTGAGGCAGCACCTCGGGCCTCTTTATGCAATTCCATCTACACGCGGATAACTAGGTCAAAAACTAGGTCAAATTTTCTTTACACTGTCAATGACATTCCCATAACTAGATTAAATCAGCATAAATATCTTGGAATTATTATAACTGCAGATCTAAGATGGGACGCACACATAAGTTACGTTACTTCAGCTGCACTACGCCGCTTTTTTGCACTCAGATACCGGCTTCGCCAGGCCCCGCCTTCTCTAAAACTGCTTGCGTACACTTCCCTTGTGCGATCATTACTTGAATACGGTAATAAGATTTGGTCAACATTCACAAAACAGCAAATCACGAAACTGGAAGGAATACAAAGGAAAGCTATGAGGTTCATTTACAACAAGTACAGACATACAGATTCTCCGACTAAACTAATTAAAAAAGCGGGATTACTTACTCTAATGAATAGAACAAGGATAGCACGTGCAAAATTCATACATGAATTAATCCATGGTCATTTGAACATTGATGTATCCGCCTATCTTACGTTTGATCAAACTAGAACAACACGCCAAAAACACCCAATGAAACTTAATGAATACTCCTTCAACACAAACTGCTTTAAGTACTCATTCTTTCCGATAGCCACTAATGAATGGAATAAACTGGATCCGAGTATCTCCAGCACTACCGAATTAGCAAAATTTCTAACCCTTGTCGAAAATGAACTTTGTATTATGCAAACGGAATCACCTGGTTGATTTTAATGTGAGTGTTCATGTGAACATTGTACGAGCGAAGTATCATGTCATCATATTTTTTCTTTAGGCAATTTTTAATACTGAATCCAGGTGAAGAGAAATCGCTCTGTTGATTCTTGAACATATTTCTGTTTTTCAGTGTGTATAAATTTGCCATTCCTTGAAATACTTCGCCATATTGTAGGGTAGTTTCTTATTGCTGTAATTTCTTGTTGTGTTTCTTGATGCATATGCCAATATGTCAACCAATGTGTCAACCAAGTCGCTGCATTTATTTTCTTCTGACAACTTTTCTTTACACTAATGTTTTATGCCTTCTTTGATCTGAAATTGTTAAATGATCCGATTCTGTTAGTTTCATTCTGTACTTTATCGCGATGTATGTCTTTATTGTGTACTTATTCGAATTTTTATGTTTACGCCCTTCCTGCTAAAATCCCTGATGGGATTGGCAGTATGTCGAAATAAATAAATAAATAAATAAATAATTTGATTAATCCAGTTGGGAACTGCGCGGAACCGGGATTCGAACCATAGACCTCTTGCACACGAGGCTGATGTCCTAACCACTTCGTCATCGCTGCATACTTAGACAAGGAATTAGATAAGGAGAGCAGAAAGGTAGGTCTTAAAATAATCCGCAGAAAAGGAAAGTAATGTACAACAACCTCGGAAAAGAAGAGCGATTCGAGATAGGTAATCGTGCACTTGAAGCTGTAAAAGACTAGGTTTACTTAAGAAAAGTAATAACCGTGGAGCCGATCCACGAGATTAGAGTAGCTAGAAGAATAAGAATGGGGCACATTTCGGCAAGCACTCTCAAATCTTGACTGGTATATTGCCACTATCCCTCAAAAGGAGGGTATATAACAGCGGTATCTTGCTGGTACTTACCAACGGAGCAATAGCCTGGAGGCTTTCAAAAAGGGTTCAGCTCAAATCGAGGACGACGCACCGAGCGATGGAAAGGAAAATGATAATCGTAACCTCAAAGGGATCATGATACCCAATTTACAACCGTAATCTGTGTTGTGCGGCTTGATTCTTGTATGTTCACAGGCCAGCTGGCGAAGTTGGAGTGAATTTGGTCGAGCCGTGTAATTATAATTCGATATTTTCATAAACGAGCGAGCGGCATCAAAGTCGGGCAACACTGGCGTGATCGCTAGCCGTGATGTGATGAACCGCTTGCTGGGCGAGCTGGTTCGGGTCAGCATTCTGGAGGACGATAGTGTTTCGCGGTTAGTTCAATCGAACGTTTTTGCGTTGTTTAGCTTGAAACTGAAACTAAAGGACTTCCAAAGGTTGAAACAATGCTACCGCGTCACCCATGTAGTGATGGCACTTGCAGCAAGCAATTTCGGAGCTTAAAAGTGTTCTGTGAATGTGCAATTCATATGCCGGTTACAACTACAGATGTATATTTATTGACACTCTTCGCAGCAGTGCTATGGTTGAGATTCACCCTTGGTATTTTTTTTAACGGAACCGAATGCAATCGACAGAGTTTGAGCAAAAATTTTGCCATAATATATATTGTGAGTAACCCTGGCGCCGCACGGACATGCCACTCTCTTCGGCTTTTTTTTATTTGTCTGATATATAAAAAGATGTTGGCGCACACTATGGCGACAGCTACTGTTTAGGCCTTGAGTGAAAGTTGAACGCATATCTTAAAGGAAAAACGTTCAAAGCAGTGCATGTAAAATAGAACACTCGAGCAAGCATATATATAAAAATCACAACACAGTGATGAAGAAATGTTCGGAAGTGAATGAATGAAGTCTCTGATAATGTTCCAAGTGAATTTTCAATCCAACTAGCACAAAACAGCTGAGCACACGTCTGGTCCTTATGAAGATGCATTCGCTTATGTGTACATAGCAGTCGACACGTCCACTTCAGCGCACACATATGATGGGTGCCATATCATACCGCGCATAATAAGTACGACATTTGTTATACAAATGAAAGTTCGTCATTTCTTGGTACTTGTCAGCAATTCTGTTGTCTTGTAAAAAAACGTTATAACGCTTTTAAAGCGTGTGTCTGTAAAACACCATTTGGCCAGGGACGCAGAAGTTTCTTGATGCTAAACGGTCTGCTGTCTAACGCCAAGAGTTTTGATTTAAGGCGGCGTATCGGCGTGTCATGATGTGGACAGTATATGAGAAGGTGACATGCGTCTTCATCCATAAATCCACATTCGCATTACGGAGTTTCAGCTCTGCCAATTCTCTGCGAAAATTGTGTTGCGTATGCGGTGCCTAGCCTCAACCGGTGAATAAGAGTTTCCATACTTCTATCTAATGCTAGCGTAATTTCGAATTCAATGAATGGATCGATGTGATATAAATCCCAGCTCTTTGTGCTTTCGTCATACTACGCAGTTTTTCTCATTTTGTTAATTGTAGCCTTTATAATACTGCACGATTACTTTTTTTTGAAATTGGTAAAGAAACAGTAACGTCTTAACGATGTGCTTGTCGTGCCGCTTCATCTACAGCTGTGCTTCCAAGAATGTTGCAACAGCCAGGTATCCACTGAGCTAATGTTTACATATGCCGAACGCAACAACCGATCAAAAAAACAACGGTCCCAACGTGCACCATTGCTACTACCTCCTGATTATTATGTTCAGCACCGTAAATCGTACATGCACGTATGCTACCCGAAAAAATATGCACGCTTTGCCAATTCCACGGCGCTAAATAAAAATCGTTCGTGAATGAGGCGTCCATAGACCTCCAGTATTCCAAGCTCGCTTTTTAACCCGACACGCTTAAAATAAAGTGACCTATCATTTTGGAGAGCCGTCTCCAACGTCTGACGCCATACCGAGGTTGTTGGCTTCCTGTTTCCCACCGTCTTTGACGCTTTCTTTGAGCTTGTGGCGATGGAGTCGAAGTCAAAATGCACAACGTACACGACGTCGATGCCACATATGGTGGTGGTGTCGGAAACACACCGCAAAACTTGCGACCCACTGGCTTGTGTGGACCACGCGGCAAGCAACTCTCACAACGCTGAACGTGTGTCAAAGGTGCTGTTTGGTACCAGACGACGACACTGCTCCTTCGGCTTGGGACGTCACGCACACAAAGACATAATGGCGGTCACTGGCGGTGGGCGGCGTTTCCAACCGAATACTTCTACGGCTTATTTTAGACTAGACTAGATTTGGGATTATTGCTGAGAGAGTGCAAGGGGGAGAGACCACAGCGTCTTACGCCGCCCCTCACACTGGCCCAAATGGGCTAGTGCATGAACGCGTTCTGGCAGTGCGTGGAGCAGCTTTTGCGCACGCGCAATAAGGGTGGCCACGCACACTGGATTTAGTTCGACCATAAGCTTATTCGCATCTACAAACTAAATGAACACATACAGGGCAACCAGTGGTATTGTAAGCACCTCGACATTCTGTCGCACTCCAAAACCAATATTTAGCATTATTTATCAAAAAGCGAAACACAAAAATGCAAGAATTATTCTAACTCCACTTGCCTACTACGCATATGTGTTACAAGTAAAAACTAACGTTACTAACATCGAAACGCACTTGAAACTTGACGGAGGGGCTTCTTTTTTTGCGTTTCGACTTGGGGTGCCATGGAGTCGAACCCCTTCTCCTTGACATCCCCCCCCCCTCACACTCAAGTTCACTTGGTTCTGCCATGTCCCCTCACACTCAAGTTCACTTGGTTCTGCCATGTCCATGGCAGGACATGGTTCTGCCATGTCCAGTCCACTTGGTTCTGCCATGTCCATACTATATACTTATGGTGTGGGATGAGGCTTTATTCTTATCCTCACAATGATTAATTACTGCGAGTCTTGGTTATACTTCGAGACCTACCTTTTATGGGCACGGATTCACCCAATAAAAAAAAGTGTTGCTCTTAGTGATTGATTTTTGTGCCTTTCGCCGTCACAACTCGAGACACCTTATAGAGTCTGGAATTTATACTACCAGTTACTTTAATAGACAGAAATTGTGTTTGCCTTCGACGGCGAAATTCTCGCGGTAAATTTATGTAAGCTTAATCGAGGACAAAGTACTGAAAGCTTCTTCGTTCTTACGACGTGCTTGCACGTTTCTGGTGTAAGATTGCTGCGATATATGAAATATTTAGAAGTACAATAAACTGGACAAGGTGATATTCATTCATTATATTACAGGGAATGTCTTATGTCTGCCTTATTTACAGTGTTACAGCACCCGTCCTCTGTGTGGCTTTGTAAGTTTTCTCGTTTTTTCCGTGCCGTAACGTAATCGTATGAGGTGTGAAGAAACGTTCGTATGAAAACAAAAAGAAAATCTTATTATTTAGTTGGCTCTTCTTCCTCTGTCTTGTTCTTATGTACTGATCGAAATCGATCGTCAGCCAGGCTTTGAAGGGCGCAGATCTTGTAAAATGCGTGTATATGTGAATACCCCCCTCCCCCTTTAAGCAAATGAATAAAAGTCAGCCAGATGTATGTAACGCCAGCCTCTATAGAAGCAGCAAAGCTGTTATCATAATCTTCGAGCTTTCTGTTGATATGAAACTCAAAGTAAACAGTGCATAAACTCAAGTCATGACATTTCTTCGAGGTCTACAACCCTGTATGGCAAATTAAATGTTATTCTTAGAAATGTCTTTCTAAACAGCCTTCAACAATAGTCCTAAAGCAGAATCAAAAAGCTGTTCTGTTGAAATGCGGATGTTCGCCGTTTCAAAAACAGATACATCATAACTGCCATCGCCAGGTACTCAAGTGGGAAGCTTTGGAAATTTTATTTGTTTGATTACTCTGACGGAAATTCTTTCCAGGCTAAGCATACATGACCATTCTAACGGTGACACAGTGGTTATGATGATCAGCCGCCGAACCAAAATATCGCCAGGCCTGCGCAGAACACACAGCACAGTCACAAGGAAAGCTTGAAGAGCGGTCTTTCCAGAGCACGCTGTAGGCTCTCTTGAGGGAACTGATACTAGTACACATGTAACAACACTGATTGTTGGCCTAGTTGGTACTCGCTTAAGACATGCTTTAGCTGCTAACAACACTAACAAAAGTGTTTCTTTATTTTTGTTTGTGTTATTTGTGGCTCAAGCGTGTCATTAAGTACACATGCATGGTACCCGCTACGAAATAAACCACCGTAACTTTCATGAAGTAAGATTTCGTACACTATTTCATTATTTATCATTCTGCGAATAATCGATGTACCCGCTGCACATATGTAAGGCATTATCTTTCCCTTGTTGGCGCTCTATGTGGCTGATGACGGTAAAGACAATTCCTGTACAATTCACGTGCGGCGACGCCTAGTTGTTATGCACTTTTTTCGACGCTGTATAACGTCTGTTATAGCAGTCTATTGCCCGGCGTGACAGGTGTATAAGGTGCTTTAGCAAAGGAGTTTGAACTACCGGCGATGCTCTGTGGCAAAATACTCGACTATCATGCAGAGGGCATCAGCTCTAATCTCATACCTTATTAGTATTTTTTTCTAATTACAGTTGATTTATTTCTCGCGATAGCGGTTACAGACATCAGCGCTGGCGGTGGCTCATAAACACGCCACCAAAATCGTCCATTATTGTGATCTCAAAACAATTTTCCCTGTTAAATAAAAGTGCCTCAAACACCATTAATGTCACCCTAGCCATGGACAAGAGCACACAGTGGCTGCTAACCAATGGCTTGCCAAGCGTAGGTGGTGGGTGTCATAAAACAATGACAGCTATCACCCTCGGAACCTTGTCCGCTCTAAGAGTTGCTAATGCTTGGTGAATAATAATAGTAAGTAAAAGTGGTGGATCTTTTGAGAACCTTTTTTCCCATTTCATTGTTTCTTAATTCGCGCTAGAACTGTTACGAACACCAGCGCTGGTGAACAGCTGCATTACTGCCACTGCCCTTGTAATTTATAACAGCTTTCGCTGTAAACAGGACTAGACTCTAACGAAGCAACATTGCCTTGTCATTAATGTATATACGGATAACTTGGTTCTGTCCCTTCTGCCACCCTTAACTTCTTTTTCAACCCTGTCCCTCTACCCCCGAGCGGAGTAGCAGGCTAGGGCGAACTGGCTCAGGCCGACCTCTCTGTTTTGTAATAACTCGTCTCTCTCTCTCTCTCTATCTCTCTTTTGCTGTGAAACGTGAATTAGATATCTGACCCGATGGTCTTATTTCAATGAAGGCGGAATGCTGAGGACTCGTGAACTGTACTATTTACCATCGTGATAAAAAGAACCCAGGTGTTCCAATGTTATTAGACACTCCGGAGTTTCTCTTTGCCTGAATCACCTTAGACGTTAAACCCCACTAACCAATAATGCTAACCATACAAATCACCTTTTTAAACAGTTTTTATCAGTGATAGGTTCGTGTTTTTATTTTGTAATCGATGCTTGTGTGGTCAACATTAGGATAGATAGATAGATAGATAGATAGATAGATAAATAGATAGATAGATAGATAAATAGATAGATAGATATATAGATAAATACATAGATAGATAGATAGATAGATAAATAGATAGATAGATAGATAGATAGATAGATAGATAGATAGATAGATAGATAGATAGATAGATAGATAGATAGATAGATAGATAGATAGATAGATAGATAGATAGAAAGATAGATAGATAGATAGATAGATAGATAGATAGATAGATAGATAGATAGATAGATAGATAGATAGATAGATAGAATCCCGCCACGGTGGTCTAGTGGCTAAAGCCCTCGGCTGCTGACCCGCAGGTTGGGGGATTTATAGAGTTAATATACAGACTCTATACGAAAAGCTTTCAATCACTAAAGCGCTGACATCTTCAAATGCTGTCATTGTGGCCATTACTATACTTGAAAGAAGTGCTATATACATAAATTCAAAACACTCAATTTCTCGCAGTATAAATCATTAACAAGTGTGTTGACATATTACAAACAAACCAAAAACGTTAGATTTTCATACCGAATACTTTTATGAAAGATTGAAGGGCTATTGATGTGATTGACTGCGCGAGAAAAAGAACATTTGCATGTTTGTTTACTAGATAGTGCCAACATCGTTGCGCCGTATTAACATTCGGGAGCAGGGCCATGCGGCCGATTCCGCCGGCTTGCTCGCGCCTCGTCATCTGTGTTTTTTGTAGTCATGAGCCAACAACTTCACCTTATGAGACAGTACGACAGTATGGCGGAAAGATTGCAGAAACGACAGAATCATTTAAAATGGCAATGATAGCATATGTCTCGACCTACAATATACTAAAGTTGCTTGAGGCTCAGTAAGCCTTCTTCATCGAACAGCGCTAAAGCGGACAACGAACAGAGGAAGAGAACAACGACGGGTGCTTTTTTTTGTTCCATTACTTCTCCCTTGTTCATTCCTAAATTATTTGTTACGGATATATTACCAACTTGTCCGATCTCAAATGATGATGCTATAGGTGCGTCCTATAGCCAAACATGAAACTGCAATGGCGTGAGAACTACTCTTTGGCAGATTCCATTGCCTGTCGGCACCACGTGCACTTCACGTGCATTGTAGCTCGCAGACATCCTGGCCGTGCTGCTTCGTCACTTGAGCGCTCGTGTGCTGCTTTGTTCTGAGCCACTGACGTCGTACTTCGTGTCATTCCGACACTTGCCGAACAAGCGCCTCGTTATCGTTCTCGCTACTAATGGTTCTACTGAGAACCCTTGAATATAAATAAATAAATAAATAATGAAAGATCCCAAAATAGCAAACTTTCAAGTCATGTCATACGCCTTTTCATAGTAAAAAAACAACCACCCAATCACTATCTTCTCGCTGGAACATTTGACGTATATGTTGTTTAAGACGAAGCAGATCATCGGTTTTCGAGCAACCGTTCTTGAAACTGTACAGCGGCTAGAGCGAACGAGAATTATTGCTTTCAAAAGCTTGTGCGTGGAGGTGGGACTGTTGCTCATTTGAAGAACCATCTAGCCTGTACCGCCCGCCGAGCTCCAACGCCGAGTTGACGCCGGCCGACCAGGTCCAGCTGGGGGAACGACGGTAATCTTTTCGAGCTAACACGAGGCCAATGCACTATGCCCTGCCGAAGCTCGAGCGAGCACTGGTACGTGTGCAGAAATTTTTTTTGCTGGGCTACATTGTTTTTGTCTCTGCATAGTCACTACTTCAGACTGTTCTTCTCGGAAATTCCTATTCGGAAACTTAGTAAGCATGCTTGCTTCTTCATTCCACCTGCCTTATAGTGAAGGCGTAAGTCAAGTTTAGTGAACATACGGGCAGTTCTTTCAGTTAGGAAATTGTTGTTTTTCTGTTTTCAGGAAACAACTGACAGATAAAAACCGGTTGCGCTTCCTAAATTTGTACCTAATTTTTTCGTGCTGCACGCTCTGACAATAAAAAAGCAGGTCAGCGAAGGAACATTCACCCTATGAATCAGGACAATCGCAGGCAGTTAAGAGAGCTAAAGTATTTTGGTGTGTCGGGTAGAAAAATTTCGAAAAATTCCATTTCGTTTTTGGCACTACGGGTGTTTACATTCAATAATCGGACTCATTTACGCCTATTACGCGCATCGTGTCGGTTGCAAGATAATGCTGATGTATTAACGCGCTGACCTTCAACGTGCGTGGTCTGTATAGATTTTATCGCTTTAACATGTTTTTTTAGTGTTTCAACCCAATAGAATTACCCTTCAGCTATTCTTATTCTGTCGTGACTAAGCAAGACCATCTTTCTGAGTTCTTTTTCACTCTTGGCACTTTCCCAGAGAAGATTTAGTTCTCCTAATGTTGATGCGGAAAGTCATTCTGTACGAATATTGTGCGGCCTTTCAACTTTTTTTTACATTCGTGAATTTTGCTTTTTTAGTTGAGATCTTAGAGGTATATAATCACTGGGCGCTTGCCTTCGTGATGTCCAAGTCGATGACTACGACCAATAGATCTACATTTCATGCCATATTTACCTTCGAGCACGTCTTTCACTACCTTATTTGTCAGTGACGTTTCTGTTTCAATGGATGATTTGGTTATTCCATGAACTATGAAATTAGATTTTCTACTTCGGTACTCCAGATCTATGAGGTTCTTGGCTTGAAAGTTTATGATATGCTATATGAATTTTCTGTACTTAATCATCTCGTTCTGACAAAAAGGGATGGTTTGGGGACATTTTCATGCTCTCTATTTCAAGTCTCTATATCTGCGGCTTTTCTTTCGTTTAAGCCGCATTGCGAGGCATTATGGCCCTGAAACAGCTCTTCAAAAATTTTGTTTAGCGAATGTCTAAGGTTCACTTCTGAATCGACACACAACAGCAAGTTGAGCATAAACACACAATTATAAGTAATGCTGTAGCACCGTTCGACGCACGGCACAACCATGAGGTCAGGACGCCCACTTTGAAATGTTTAATAATGAGAACTAACCTGCAGTACGAAAAACAGTTTACTACTTAGCATTATGGCGTTTTTCAGTCCGCCATGCCCAATGACGCTGTATTAGTGAGCCATCTGTTTTATAGCCTCGGCTGTTACTTACGTCACGCCTCGTTGGTCGATAGGTGTTGCCAGACGTCCCACGTCATCGTGAGATGACGCAAGTTGATTTAATGACTAGACCAAATTAAAGGCTAATATGCATCGTTCGCTTGGTGTGCCTCGTGGCAAACCTGACTTATAGTTGGTAAACCGGCAGCAAGTCCCTGCAAAGCCTACCGTACGACAAACAGTTTCTTGCTTTACGTCATGACATTGCGGGATCTACTCTTCCCAATGCATTTCCCGCAGTACAACGTAGGTAACAGCCTTGTAAACAGTACAACGTGCAGCTGTAAACTCAACAAACATACATGTTTTCTAAGAGTTGTTCTAAAAAAATTACGCAGAGAGGACTACGCCAGGAGAACGGCATGGACAGTGGCGTCATAAAGATTACATATACGATTGACTACTTCGTCAAAGACATTGAATGTTTTCTTGAAGTCAATTCTATCTCTGAAGTTAATCAAAATGCATCGTAATACATGTCCTGATGCCTGAGAGAGCTTATCGTTTAGCCTGGCCAAACCTGAAATTCGTTACACAGCAAGGTTTGTCCAATAGTGCTCGTTTATGTCGGAACATATTGGCATAAGGTTTTCACTGTGTCTGAGTTTCGATTGATATGTGGGCGTAAAGGGCCAGTAAACAGGCTCCGACTTCTTTTTTACACCCACCCATACAAGCTCGGCAATTCGTAGATTAGACCGCAGCGATCACGTTTTCTGAATATTACAGCGCTGCGTGCCGCGCAGAGCCTCTGTTTCAAAAAAAAAAAAATTCCCGTGTGTTTTTCCTACGCCTAACCGACCCCCTTGCACGCGGAGTGTGACGTCAACTCGGCGATCAGCGACGTGACGTACCACGCAGTTCGCCGAAGCAGCTCACTGATTAGCCTAATCAAGTGTGAAAAAACAGTAGTGAAGTCAACGTCAGTTCCTGTTCCTACACACAGCTACGAAACTGCCCCTTGTTTCTTGGCGCTGTGGTGAAAGAACCAGCCTCGCAGTTGTCGCATGCACATGTACGCTCCTCGTTCAACTACAGCGCCTGTGCGCACGTACGAACGTATTTTCACCCTTGACGAGCAACACGGGTAAAAAGCGTTGCTCTGTTGTCGGCTGCAAATCGAGCGACTAGGCAGTGGAGAAGCATCAGCACCGGGGGCCTCACGATGAAGCCCTGCGCGCCGCATGGCTGAAGCGAATCGGCCATCCAGCGACGTACGTCGGGGACCTGATCGTTTGTGACCGACATTTTGCACCTGATGGTGACACGGTTTACCCCCGGCTGGTGCGGCAAACGGTAAACAAACAACCACGCTTCACAGCAAGCGGAAGTGCGTTGCGACTGAGTTTGCCGATGACGTCAATCGCTGACGTCGTGTCACGTTACCGAAGTGGGCGGAGTCACGACAACGGGCTCCGCCTTCTCCTTCATGAAAGGGAGAACGGGGGCGATGCCGTGCGAAAATTTGAAACCAACATAGACCGATGTTCTAACCCCCGTAACTTTCTCAATATAGCACGTATTCACAAGATTCTCGCGGCAGCATGTTTGCAAGAAAAACCTGCACATATATCTCTTTTTGAAAATGTTTGGATCTCAGGGTTGTTTACTGGCCCTTTAACGTCCCAAAACCACCGTATGATTATGAGAGACACCGTAGTGGAGGGCTCCGGAAATTTCGACCACCTGGAGTTCATTAGCGTGTACCCATATCTGAGAACACGGGCTTACAACATTTACGCCTCCAATGGAAATGCAGCCGCTGCAGCTGGGATTCGAGCCCGCGACCTGCGAGTCAGCAGCCGAGTACCTCAGCCACTAGACCACCGCGGCGCGGCCTGTGTCTGAGTTTCATACGCAGCAATTTTTTTTCTGTACCTGACACGAACTTGCACATCCTCCAGAGATGCTGGCTAAAATGAGCATTGTCGAATGGTCACACGACTGCTTTTCTTGTTTATATGCATAATTCTGCAATGAGTTATGCATATCTTTTTTTCGCGCAGAGTTATGTGCGACAGCAGATTCCACGAAACACTGCTTGAATTGTCACAAAACATGGGCTTTGCAGAAGACATATCACGCAAACATGTTAGGTGAGCATTATGCCACATGAGCAAGTCTGGCGTGAGAGAAAAGTGAGAAACTTTCGTGAGCTTGCCCTTCATACGGCACCGGCACAAAAAAAAAATTTCTCTGGTGGCTCACCCTACTGTGCCCATTCTGCACAAGCTGAAAGCTGGTCAGCGTTTACCTGAATCGCCATTTTAATGACCCAATATTTGGTACACGCGTAATTGCCGTAATACAATAGGAGGACCAGTGTATCTATCCTAGCGAGCCAGACAATGTAAACGGCGAAGATGGCTGTTAACGCCACGGTCCAAAAATTAATGTTTTCTGGGAAAATATTATCTATGAACGCCATCATTGTTTTCATTTGGGTCTGTGTCACCCAAATTTGGATTTTTCTGCCATTTAGTTTTGTGGCAGCAACACTCGGAAGAAGCGAAGAATACGAGCATGATACCGAAGCAGTCGTATCGCCCCGAATGAAACGCCTTCACCTTGCGAGGCCAGTTCTGAGAATGATGATTATGTGTGGAGCTGTATGGCGCAAGGGACAATAGAAGGCCAAAGAGTGCCAATTCAGTAGACTAGAAATGTGAACAATGATATGGTACGTGACTGTATAGAGGTCTTACAACTCTTGGTGGCAACGCAGGTAAAAGATAAAAGTAATAAAATTATGACAGTGATGATAACTATGAGCAGTGGGAGTGAATGACGAAAGGTTGTAACAATAAAACCATGGTTAGGATGTAGCCACCGCAGCTGCGACCTCTCTTCGGAGGTCGTGCTACGGTATATGACATTAAAAGCTTCTGCCTAAGTATATAACATTAAAAGTACGCACGGCTGTAAAAAATTCGAGCAATGATTTATATGTCAAAAGGGTTCCCTATCGACCCACAGTATTGGGTGAAAGGGTATCAGTTGTCGGCAGGGCAATCAAAAGGGCTTTTTTCTGAGAGCGACCAATTAACTACACTTGACAAGGATGTGGAGAAATCTAAGTGGCTCTCCATATCTCTCACACAATGGCGGAATGCCACCAGGCAAAACGTATGAATGTGTTGACTGAGTGTATCCTATCTGTTGCGTGGTAAGTTTCACTAGTGTATAGCGTGATCCGGATAGTGTTGGCCAATTTTGAAGTCTCGGTTTGATAACATGCAAGTTATTATCTGTTTGCCTGTTCCGTAGGCGCAGCCCGCACACTCTGAGCTCCCATCGTAGGAAAGGGTTCATGTCAAGCGCAGGGACGGCCGTTGATGTATTGGTGGTTGCGTGGTTAGGCGCTGACCAAGCATTACATTTCCAGCAATCTCGCGATGCCCTGGCACCCAGCACACAACCACATGTCGTTTTAAGGCGTAGATCATGCATAGAGTAAAGCGATACAAGAAGAAGATTTCTATGTGTTTTTGTCAGATTTTTCAACGCTGTTACGACGCTCAGCAAATCTGTGTATACAACGGGGCGTTGCAGTTGCGACTTCTTGATATGCTTGACGCCAACAGATATCGCAGGGGCTACTGTGGTGAAGATCCTTGTTTGCGGGTGCACAATACCGTATTGCGAAAATTATGGGCCAGCAGCTGCATAGGACACACCAGAATGAGACTTTGATGCATCTGTATAGAATTACGGGCAAGTGTATTTATGTTGAAGTTCGAGAAAGTGTGCGTGGTTGTGTGCAGTACGTGCGTGTTTAGTAGCTTCCACGAAGCATCAGTGAATAACCTTCCACTGCTATGGCGGCGGATATGTTGCGGGAGCCATCAAACGGTGTTCAAGAAGTGGTCCGCCTGTTTCTTGAGCAAGGCTTCTCACACGGAGTGAGTACGGCGATCTCAACGAAGGACGGTTGTTGAACAAGCCAGTATCGGACACACGAATAATTGTGGAGTGAGTGGGATGTTGCTTGTCTGCGCTAACCTTGCGATAGTATTTAATGACATTTAACGCTTCTGCAGATGGAGCAATCAATCATTTGATTCTACGTACAGCCTGTCTACGGGCCTAGTTCGAAAGGCACTCGTAGAAAAGCGAATACCTATGTGGTGAACAGGGTCGAGCATCTTTATAAGGCTGATGGTGTCGCAGACTGATAGGTTACAGCAACGCAATCTAGGCAGGTGCGTACGAGGCTTCTATACAATTTCATCAGACATTTCATGTCACTAGCCCACGCAGTGCATGAGAACACTTTCATAATAATCAGTGCCTTTACGCAGCTGGTCCTAAAATAATTGATATATGATATGAAGGTTATTTTCGCGCCAATATTACGGCCAGAAACATATGATCAGACTTTACAGACAAACGTCGACCATGCAGGTCTATCTAGAGATCACGATGAACGTCCCTATTCAGGCAGAACAATACGCAGGTACTTTTTTGCGCGTTCAGTTTAAAACCATCCTCATCGGCGCACTGAGAGACATTGTTTAACCTAATTGAGCCTGACGTTCACACATTAAGAGGATACACGACTTAAACGCAGCTGTACATCGTCAACATATCTGCAGTAAAACATATTTCGTGAATTATCGCGGTGCAAAGAGTTCATTCTGACTATAAAAAGTGTCATGGCGGCATTTCTGCTTCTTAGGCAAATGTACGGGACAACTCAGGGCCTACTCGAAGAGCAAATTCTTGATTGAACAGGCAGCTTTCGATTACTACATGATTTTATTTTCACGTACGTGGAGGCTTTGAGTACGTCAAGCTTCAACGGGTAAGCAGTGCGCATGCGCAGAACATTGCGGCTGCGCGCTGGCTTCACGGGCGTATGTGAGATTTGATTCTTTGCGTGCGTTTCCTGCGCACGTAGACAGCATCGCGCAGACGCTCAAACAAGATAGCGTGACGATCGCGTACACAGATAGCGTGTCGAGAATTGGCCACAGCAGTGTTCGTGATTCCCAGCAGATGGAGCTACGTGGTAGCTCTCACTGCGCGTCGCGTACGTGCAGATAGAAGCGTTTCTGATGGCATGCACGTAACGTACGTGGACTTTGCACGCTTGCGTATTTGAAGTTCCTACATACGTTAAGTTAGATCTGCCTGTTTTGAGCATTCTGCTCCACACACCTAATTATGACGAGTGTCGGAGTATTCCAAAGTGCATCGTTCTGTCATAGGCTTTCACCATATTGAGGAACACAGAAAGAAAAAAAATGTTTATGAATGAAATCGTCACGAATTTGTGTCTCGATACGAACAAGGTGGTCTGTAGTGTATTTAGGCTCCCGAAAGCCTGACCGATATGGGTCAAGTAGGCTATTTGTTTCAAGGAAGTGCATCAGTCGCCTGTTTACTATTTTCTCAAACACCTTGCACAGGCAACTCGTCAATGCTTTGGGCCTGTACACTCTAAAAAAATTTAGTAAAAAGGGTGTATTTTTGTCCCACAGAAATAATCCTCATCAGGCTTGCGTGCACTTCCTTTCTTGGAAACTCGGCTCTGGCCACTTTCCTATCGAGAATGCAATGTAACCCGGATAATGGGCATGTCGATCGTGACCGGAATGTACCGGGCGCGGGGCAATAGCGCAAGGATGAAACGCAAAATAGAGGACGATTATTGTTGTGAGACAAAAAGACACCCTTTTTACTCGCTCTTTTTTTAGAGTGTAGCTTGATGCTGAAGATGGGTCCTTACTCTGTTTAAGGTTCCAAATAATGATAGCTTCATTCCAGCTGGAAGGGATATCACGGGAAAACCAAACGGCATTATACAAAGAAATGGGTTTTTTTTTGGGGGGGGGGGGTTAAGGGGGAAGACGTTTCAGCATTTTGTATACTATATGATTGCAGCCTGGGGTTGTGGTGTTACAGCAGTTAGCGATGCTGGCAGCTCTGCTGAGATGAAAGGTTCATTGTATGCCTCAATGTTCGTTTGTTTGTGTTTTATTTTTTGTTTTTCTATTCTTGCTTTGTAACAATGAAACGCTGGACTGTAATGGGATGAGCTGGAAAGCTTTTCAAAGTGTGCACCGAGGAAGTTTGCTTTGACTTCCAAACCGTTGCCTTGTGTGTTTACTGGAAGTGGATGGGCCTCTCGTCCTACTACCTTACTGAGCATGTTCCAGACTCTTGCATCATGTGTATGTGAGTTGATGTGAGATACAAACTTCTGTCAGCTCTACCTTCTGGGTTGCCGACGCATTCTCCTGCCTTGAGACTCGGTCTTTTTAAAATGAACAAGGTTCTCGGTTGTCAGTAAGTCCTGAAGAAGCCTCTATTCTTTGTTTTGTTGTTTGCGCACACTGACACACTCACCGTTACACCATGAAGCGCGTCGTTTTCTGAGGAGTCCAGAAGTTTGCGGAGTGCACTTAGCTGCACCTTCAATAATAAAGGCAGTAAACTACTCTCCAGATGCATCTGTGATAAAACAGCACATGTCGGTCCAACTTAAGCTAGCAAATTTATAAAACAGGTCCCAATCGGCTTTTGCTACAAGTCATTTGGAAACATGCGCATGACATTCAGATGATCTTAGTGAACTGAACATTAAAGAAAAATGGTCACTTGCTTAAGGATTTTTTATGACTCTCCATGTGATAACTGGTAGGAGTGACGAAGAAACAATGCTGAGGTGTATCCATGAGCAGGTATTATTAGCCAGGCTACAGTATGTTGCCTTTTTTCGATTAGAGATACACGTGCTCGAACAGAAAAGGAACTGTTCAATAAGGCGGCCTCATGCATCTCAGCGAGGCTCACCCCATAGGCTGTTATTCGTATTAAAGTCCCCTAAGACGAGATATGGTTCTGGAAGTTCGCCGATTAGTGACTAAAATTCGTATTTGTTTCGTTGATGCTGTGGAGGTATGTAAATACAGCAAATTTTTTACAGTTTGTTGAAGATCAAAGCTTGGACAGCTACTGCTTCCAATGGATGTCTGAAGGGGTAAATGTGTACAAGCTGTCCCTCGATTAACTATTATGGCAACACCACCACATGACGCCGCCGCACCGCCATGGTCCTTTAGGAAAATAACGTAATTGCGAAGGAAGTTCGTGTGCTTCGATTTTAAATGTATTTTTTCCATACAGGGCACCTTGGGTGTATGTTTGTGTAAAAGGTCTTGGATATCGTCGAGGTGTCATAGCAGTCTTCTGACGTTCCACCATATTATATGGGTCATTTTAAAGTTGTGTGGTGTCTGTGTACAAGAAGTGTTACCTTAGGTTACAGGGTTTTGGGGGCTCAGTAATTCGACGTTTTCTTTTTGGGCGCACTCCAAAAAGTTGCGCCTATTCTTTGGCGTCTGAGGTGCCGAAGAAATGAAAATTGTATCCATAACCTTTTGCGAGGTGGCAGATGGTGTCTGAGGAGCAGGCACATTGACACAAGTTTCCGACCTAATTGTGAGTGCATCCGGGGTCCGGCACACTTAAGCAAGGTCCGTTCTGCTGTAACTGTTTGGCAGGAAGCGTAGCAGCACAGGCTACGCCAGCCTTAGGTGCAGATGGCGTAATCGTGTTCACACCTCGTGTAAAACTCGCAGGCGCGGAAGTTATTGGCGTGGCGCATCACATCTGCAAAGGAAGTAGAGTGCTGGTTATGGAGGGAGAAGCGCTGGCGAGCCTCTTGAAAAGACAGATTGAATTTTACTTTAAGCTCAAGAAATTGCTTTTCCTCTTTCCTGGATGGGCACGATCGCGAATAGGCAGGATGGTCACCTTTTCAATTTGCACAGCGGGCTGCAGAACTAAAATTGTCCAATGAGTATTCATTCGAGCTACATTTTGCGCAAGCAGAACACTGACGGAGATATGGTATATAGGTCCTGACACGGAGCTTACAGTAGCCGATTTCAATTGAATTGGCTAATTCGCTTGCACCAAAGGTGATAATTATAGATTTAGTCAGTATTTCTTTGTAGTCTCGTTGTATAATTATTCTCTAGACCTCGACTACGTTCTCGTCTTGCCAGCTTTCTAATAGTTTACCTTCGAGCAGTTGAAGGAGATAATCATCGCATGGCATTGATCGATATTGATCGACTTGTGTGGACCTACTGAAACTGGGACGTCGACAAATGCTATTCGTTTAGATAGGTTATTATACTAGAGCTTGTCGCGCACCTACAGCAGGAGGTCACCACTTCCCAACTTGGTTCTCTTGTAGTCTGGGCCAATGCGTTGTGTATATGTTTCGGAGACAAGATAATGCGAGATATATTGAACTGTTTTTTCTTTGTTTTTTTTCTGTGCATGACTTGGTACTTCGGGAAGGACTGTTTTGATTTCTGCAGTGTGAAGGTCCCTTCGGTGCGCAATTTTTTTGGGTGGCGATCAGGTAGTTCAGAGAAAACGTGTACCTTACAGACAAGATATTACTCGGCAGCGATGCTGCCCACCCACCACCGAGCCCAAGTTGTGTACGCTGCCAGGTGGAATATTTGAAGTCGCCAGTAACGTATCGCTGTTATAACCAACAACTGTAACTACACAAGGTTGGGAAACTACACAATCTTAACCCTCGCCAACAGGAAAAAATTGAAGTAAGCAGAAGATAGAGAACTACAGCATACATAAAAAGTGAGAGAAAGACCAAAATGTAGGCTGAGAGTGATAGGAAAAAGCGACTGCCGATTTCCCCTGGGTGGGTACGCCCACAGATGCTATCTACTTGAAGCCGAGGCCAAAGGGGTGTGTTTCTTTCACTGGGAGGCCTTAAAGGTTCAATCACATGACATCTGCTCAACTTTCATGACCCCCTTTTCCCCGTACACAGCTAAGCATGCACGCACGGCAAAGCGTGGGAAGAGGTCGGATCCCCCCCCCCCCCATTAGCTCGGGTCCGTGTTGTTGCTACACACCAAACGCCTGCTTAGACTGACGAGGCATCGGGGCAGTGCGGAGAATCGTTGCAGTGTGTGCTTATTGTAAACTGGTGCATTGCTTCATTGTAATCTGATGCATTGCAGTTTCCGTTTAAGATTATTTTTTGCAACACCTGTTTTCAGCCATCTTGAGTATCCTGACGGCTGGAACTTCATTAGAGTATGTTGCGCGTGCTAAAAGTGGATTTCTGGAATGAATATATTCCACTCATTTTTCAAGCTGTTACCCTCCTTCGCTTACAATACCACCAGGTAGTTTTGTACTGGTATTGTTATAGGCACGCATTTTTCCCGCTGTCTTGTTTTTATTGAGTTCATAACTTTATTGGTTCATCTTCATTACATTGTATCAGTACTTGTGTAACGTTATTACTATTCTGATCGCATCGCTAAGGCGCCGAGCTTTAAAACAAATAATTTTGCACAAAATCGTGCATACGGAGCGAGAGGTCGGAATGCCGCGCTAACAAGGGTCATAACCTTTATTACTGCAGGGCCATTTTTAATGCCTGTTTTATTATGCACTTCAGTAGTCAGTAGTCATGCACTGCTTACTTCAGTGGCCTCCACATGTGCTCATTAACAGTCATTCCGCTCGGTTTAAACCAGAACATTCCACCCCGCGTATGCGCTAAAAACCTGACGCAGTTCCTCCCATAAACAAACAAGCGCGCTTTGTCATAAAGTAAGCGAAAACTTCAAAAGGAGCGCTACACAGATGGCGTTGGGTGTAGGTGACTGCCACGACACCGTGCAAATGTCAATGACTTTTGTAGAATGATTCGCATTGCAGATAGATTAGATTTAAAGCACGCAAAGTGTGCAGTCGCTGCCCGGATGCCGTGGCGTCTGTCGCCAACTTCGCGTTCTAGAGCTTGGCTTTCGGCGCAACTTGGGAGGCATCATGAGGCGAACCGTCAGCTGGAAGCCGGTAGGTGCGGGTAATTCGCATTTTCGGGGTGCTATGGCTTCATTGTAAAGCATGCAAGAATGGCCTTAATCATACGTTGAAATACGTGTATATTCAAACAGGTCGTAATCATGGAACCGGAGCCTGAATTCTTGTTCTCCGTGCCATTTAGTCTCCCCTACGGCCCCGAAAGCAATTTTCAACAACCCTTGATAACTCGCGTCAGATTAGAACCCATGTTTGTCACATTTATCTTCGCTCAGTACTCGAGGAGTATTCCGTACTGTGGAATACGGAATACCAGTGCGTTAGATTCATGTCATCAAGCCTCACGTCGCATGTGTGGGACGCATTCACAAACTGCCAAATTTTCAACATTTCAGGATAACTCACTTCAGATAAGTAGCTGTCAACGTCATGTCTATCTTCGCTCTGCATTAGAAAAATATTTCGTTACCACAGAATTTGAAACACGAAACCCTAGTGCATTTGCTCCGTTTTGTCAAGACACACCCAAATGTACTTGGGGACCTTGACGTATTCCGAAATTGCCAGTAAAACGATTTCCAACTGTATTCCATATTCCGCGGTATGTAATGGCCAATCGTAACGCTACGTGTAGTAATCATCAGCGAAGAAAACTAACGGAACTTTTTTTCGCATAACTGTGATTGAAAATAAAAAAACAAGAACACCTGAAAACATTTAAGGATATCCAAAGACTCCCTCGATAATATCTGAAGTTTAACGTACCGGAACGACTATATGATTACGAGGGAGTCCGTCGTGGAGGGCTCCAGGAATTCGACCATCTGATGTTTTTTAACGTGCACTGACAACGTACAGTACACAGTACTTTAGATTTCCGCCTCCACCGAAATGCGATGGACGCAGCCGTGACCGAATCCATGACCTTCGGGTGAGCAGCTGAGCGCGTTAACAGCTACACCACCACGGTGGGCTCAAAAGATGGTCCGGACGGGGACATGTTTTCTGAGATTGCAGATGCGGAAATTTTTACACAGCCTAAGTACAGGCTATGATTTTTTGTACAAAGCGTTTTTCTGTTAGACGGCTGCAATGGCCTTACTTTCTTTATTTTTTCATGGCTTCCTTGTGCGCGTCCAAAGTAATCCTTGGGAGATAATTTAGACTCCAACCAAAAGTTTTGAAGAAACCCTACGTTTCGGAACCGACTTGGTACCTTCCTCAGGGGTGACTGCGGAGGCTACGTAGAAGCGTCGGCTTCAAAGCACTCGCGGGGTGGCTCATGACCGCGCCTTCTCTCGTTTTGCCGTGGAGCGCATTTCGTGTGTATACACTGGGAGAAGAGTTCCGAGGAAGCGGTTGATATTACGGGCTGTCCTCTGTATGTGCCACTACTCGAGTAACAACCTTCTCCTCCAGTTCGGCTCGCTTTCTAGCAAGCGACGGCCATCCTTAAAAGCGAGCCGAACTGGAGGAGAAGGTTCTTACTCGAGTCGTGGCACATACAGAGGACAGCCCGCAATATCAACCGCTCCCTCGGAACTTCTCTCCCAGTGTACCTACACGGACTGCGCTCCACGGCAAAACGAAAGAGAAAGAGAGAGGGGTCGTGAGCCACCCCGCAAGTGCTTTGAAAACAACGCTGCTACGTAGCCTCCGCAGTCACCCCTGAGGAAGGAACCAAGTCGGTTCCGAAACGTAAGGTTTCTTCAAAACTTTTAGTTGGAGTTCAAATCGTCTCCCATTTTCATACCCAACCAGACTTCTGTCTAATGTTACCTTTCAAGTCAAAGTAATTCTTGTACCTGTACCAACCAAATCGATATTTAGATGAATGAAAAATTACGAACCGTCTCCCCAATGAGAACCATGATGGGATTCGAAGCAGCAGCGGTGCGCATGCTGTTGACTCGGCCGAAATGGGTGTCGACGCCGGTGCTGAAAGAAAAGTTGGAAGTGAAACTCGGCGTAGCCTTTACTCGAGCAAACGTTCCTTTGAAACGCAAAGACACGGAAGGCGGGTTCAGTTTTCAGTAAGTTTTATCGCAGACAAATGATTGGTTGATATGTGTGGTTTAAAGTCCCGAAACCACCATATGATAATGAGAGACGCCGTAGTGGAGGGCTCCGGAAATTTCGACCACCTGGGGATCTTTAACGTGCGCCCAAATCTGAGCACACGGGCCTACAACATTTCCGCCTCCACTGAAAATTCAGCCGCCACCGCCGGGATTTGATCCCGCGACTTGCGGGTTAGCAGCCGACTACCCTAGCCACTAGACCACCACGGTGGGCCGCAGACAAAGGAGCCTAAAAAGTGTTTTTACTCGACGTGCGGTAGAGCGTTGTGGTTAGTGGAGAGAGTGAAGCGTTAAAGAAGTTAGCTGCGAGCTGGCGGAGTAGCAATACCACCTAGATGTGCTTGGGGGAGCCTGGTGCTGGTGCGGATGAGGAAGTCATTGACGTCGATAAGCAGCTGCAACTTGACCTAGAGACACGGACGGACAGCGTTTTACAGGCTAATCAAAGAGCTGCTTTGCATTTCAAAGAAATACGTAGATACTACTGGTGCTGACTAATGGGTCCATTATCCCCATCTGTATGTACAATCATCGGGATCCCTATCATCATTTGTCACAAGCAGTTTTGCGTGTCTAATCTACGAGGTTGTGTAAGAATAAGATCGTCGTACCATCCCACCATGCGTCGTCTTACAAGTGATGGATGCTACATTGATTCTGACGTCATCGCTCTACACCAGTCACCCCCTGGAGTTTCGTCCTGGTGGGTGGCTGCCCTCGCGAGCTGCAGTGTTGATTGGTACAATTCCTTCACTGCCGCAACAGCCTCTTGTCGGTCATCCAGTCCTTACGGGGCCCGTGAATATCAACTGAGGATTTCCTTCAGTTTTCCCGCACTTAGCGAGAACACGGGAAAAACTGACTCGACAATGGCGACAGAGAGAGCACAGACACTCTTTTGAATCAATAAAAATGCGCGATGGGGTAATTTACTTGAGAATCCTCGCTAAAACATGGTTCTCTAACCAAGAGTGCGGCTTTCATGTTCGGCCATCATTCATTGAGGAAGTTTGTCTGCAGCTGACACTCTGCCACCCAAGGTTAGCCTTCTATCTTTTCCAATACCTTCCATTGCTTAGTCTAAACATCGCTTGTTGGTCTTTGGCATTTAGCTACCTGGCCGAATCCCCCTTTTCATCTTATTTAATTTTACTGACAGCTCTACTCACGGTTCTCCTGTTGGCCATGCTCTTTTAGTTGCTCTTAATTTTTCTTTTATCGTTTTTCATTTTATCGCACAGTCAGCGGTTTTTAGGGCACTGTGGTCAGGTTTTGAATAATCAAATAACGCCACTTTACATCTTAATTAGCAGGACAGTGGTTCTAGGTCAAGCCTTTGCCGTCAGGCATCATGCACGCGCAACTGTTCAGTCCACTCTGAAGCTATAACTGTATAACGACATCTGTATATTGATTAACAGCGGAACTGTTACGTCCACTCATTGCGCCCGGAATCATGCAGATGCTGCTGTATAACACCCCTTAAAACCATATTCAGATAACGACAATTTTCGTGCGGAATAATAGCGCCACTGTTACGTTCATTTTTTGCCGTCTGGAATCATGCTGGTACAGCTGTACAACACGCTTCGAAGCTATAATCAAATTACGATTGTTTGGGTGTTGTTTCACAGTAGGACTATTATGTCGGCACTTTGTAGTCCGATATCTTGCAGGTGTAGAGTCAGGCAACGTGACCATCAGAGGAGGGGACAGTACAACGAAGGTGCAAGGTCAAGTTACGTGATCAGGAGAAGATGTTATCAGGCACGAGCAGATCCAAATCATGTGTTCATTGCACTGTGGTGGGGCAATGGACGTCACGTGACTCGAGCGGCAGTGACGGGAGCTAGTGCGAGACCTCCAGCGCCGAGTTCTATTAAGGAAAGCCTTGCTTCGAGAAAAATAAGTGCAAGCCAACCGGTAGCGGAAGAAAGCTTCCAGCTCACAAGTTCGAGAAAAGAAAGGCAAGGGAAATGCCAATGTAAACGAACTCTACCAGAGCGAAACACACTAGCACCACTTTTTAACCAAAGCAACAACGTCATTCATCGCGTCAAAACACTCACAGAACACTCATACACTCATGTAACGTGACTGATAAGCCTCTAATCACGTCCTTCGTGTGAATACACCTCAAAGCTGTGTCCATGCAGCGGACATGCTTGCGGACGAATCAGCCATGTGACACATGACGTGATTCAAATCTCTGCAACCAGCATTCACATGAAAGAGCATGATTCGCGCTTAAAGGGAGATGCGGGTCGAAAAACGCAATTTTTTTTCTAAACTACTGATTTTTATTTTCGCCTGTTTTAATAAGAATAATACCTCTACTGTTATAAAAAATAATACAGGGCGAGACTTGACTGGAAATGCTTTAAAATTGCATATTAAGAGCATAAGGTGCCTGTTAAAAGGTCGAAAGTGTGCCGTCTTTGAGCACCTTGCCGCTTATAATGCGCCCCGCTCGCCATTGTTGATCGCATGAGTCGAAGAGTCGAGCCTAACTCTTAAAATAACAACAGTTTCTCTCGCTGATGCAGCGCAAGAAATAATAAAAATAAGCACTCTTCTGGGCGTTTTCCGAGCACCGCGACTAGCTTATCACATGGTACAAATTGGGGACCACCAGATGAGGCCGCTAGACCTGCACACGATGGTACCCAATACACAGCCATCTCGTTCTCAAGTACCGACGCAGCTACAAGACTTCGTTCGCTTGCACGTGACCTCACACTGGTACAGTGGAACTCAACAGACTTCACAAACTCGCGCCTGCATAACTTGGATCCCAATCTGCAGCTTCGTCTTCCCCCAAGGATATCTCGAGCTGAGGAGACTCTTTTATGCGGCCTGTGGCTTGGAGTGGCCTTCACGAACGCATACTCTTATCTTATTGGGATGGCCAGCTCTCCTACATGCACTTACTGCAGTTGCGAAGAAACCATCGTGCACCTTCTGTGTGAGTGCACCCATTTCAACGCGCAAGGACAAGAACTCACTGCAGCTCTGGATAGACTGGATGATCGGCCTTTGTCGGAACAAAAGATTCTGAGTCATTGGCCGAGCCCATCCTCAGCCCAGAAGGCTTTTTTGTTGCTGCGCTTTTTGCGGACAACTGGCCTCAGAGACAGACTTTAGTGTCTTATACTCTTTGATATTGCCTTTCCTCTATCGCAATTTTTGTGTAATTTCTCTCTCTCGTCGCAACATTTCTTTTTAACATCTTTCATTCCCCTCACCCCTTTCCCAAGCACAGGGTAGCCAGCTGGTCTAAAAACTGGCTAACCTCCCTGTCTTTCCGCTTAACTTTCCTCCTCCTTCCTTTGGGCGCTGCGTGCCTGTATGTGCTGTGAAGCCTACTTGCGGGGTCCATGTCTTGTCGAGCAGCGCAGCTGAACAATGCTTTTCTCGTGTGATTATCTCCATTATGAATGAAAAAGGCATTCCTCGCAAGCAAAAGACGTTGTGCGGCACGCTCTGTAGGAATATGCTACGAGCAGCTGGTCCGATTTGCGGCAGTTGTCGGCTTGCAAATGCCAATGCATCAAAAGTCGTTCACACCCGTCAGCCGGAAAGTTCGTGATGCGGCAATGAATGACGTCAGCACCAATCTTGAGAGGTCGAAAGAGCTCGCAGTGAGAGAAATTAGCAGAGACGTCATTGTCATTATGTACGAAGGTATGTGGCACAAATATGGCTGCAAAATGGCACGACACTGGACTTAGTTTTGATTTCGCAGCCCCGTCAGACTTCCTAGCTCGCAGTTGGCACAAGGCTCCGCCAGGTGGAGCGGAAGTTAGGCAAATGTTTATATTTGGCAAGCGTTAGTTTGGCAAGCGTTTGGCACGCGAATTATGCTAGGAGATATGAATGCGCACTCAGAAGATGTAGATGAGTATACCGACCCGACAGGCAAAATGATCATAGATATGTTTGAAAGGCTTGATTTGATCATTTGCAACAGTACCGAAAAGTGTGAAGGGCAAATAGCATGGGAGGTAGGAAGGCTGCAGTCGACGATAGTTTACACACTGATGTTACATAGTGTGTATGATAAGCTCAGGGGAACGCACACAGATTAAGGTGGCTCCAGAAGTCTGGGTAGTGATCACAAACGTATCAAGCTAAGTTTTCGAAGAGCAGAGAAAGGGGGAAGGAGACAAGATGAGCAACTACAGGAAATTTTTTATTCAGAAAGGCAAATTGAAATAGCCACTAAACAAAGTGAGAAAGTAATCACTGGGGATACTAAAGCAGTGTAGACATATACGAATCTAATTAGACTGAGCTAGAGCTTGCTAAGGCACGTGACAAGTCACCCCGGAAAATGAGACACCAACCCAAAAGTTGGTGGGATGAGGAAGTAAAGGAGCCAAGGTAAAACGTCAGGGAGCCTCTAGAAAACACAGACATGCTAAGCAGCGCGGTGAACTGACAGATGATGTTGAAAGAAAATGGGAAATATTTCTAAGCTGTAGAAGGAATGCATCCCTTCTGATCAATGAAAAGATTAGAAGAAAGGGAGCTCAGTGACTGGCAGAAGTACATAAAAAAGATAGAAAGGCAGCTGCGAAATTTTGGAACCATCTAAGCTTCCTAAGAAATGAAACAAGCCTAGAGCAAAAGTTTATAACTACAGCTGAAGGTGCTAGGTTAGAAGGGAATGAAGCTATTGAATATATAAGAACACGGTTGACAGAAAAATTTCAACAAAAAAGTGCTTTATGCACCACAATAGACAAGGATAAATAGTTGCGCAATGGCTTTATTTTCACAACAAGAGTGGGAAAGAGCTGAGAAAAGGGTTCCTAGAAGTACATCAACAGGCCCAGATGGCATTTCACTTATGCTGATAAAGCCATTAGGTCTGACGTCTAAGCAGGTTTTTAGAGAGGCAGTGAGCTAAATAATAATCGATGGAGAAGTTCTCAATGGATGGAAACTTAGCAGAATGAGCATGATCTATAAAGGAAAGGGGGACAAAGCGGACATAAACAACTACCGTCCTATAACAGTGACATCAGTGGTCTATTGGCTGGCGATACACATTATAAAGGAAAGACTGCAGGCATGCATAGAGGATGAGGGTGTGCTGGGGGAACTGCAGAATGGGTTTTGGAAACACAGGAGGTTGGAAGACAATCTGTTCTCACTGACGCAGTGCATCGAAATAATAGAAAAGGAACACAGGCCCCTATGGCTAGCATTTCTGGATATCAAGGGAGCGTACGATAGCGTGGTTCAAGAGCAATCGTGGGGAATACTGGACGCACTAGGCGTGGAAGATGTAGTGACTAATCTTTTGAAGGATATCTACAAAGGTAACAAGGTAATTGTAAAATAGGAAAAACAGGTATCCAAGCCTGCAGAGGTAAAACGAGGGCTTAGGCACGGGTGCCCCTGTCACCCTTATTATTCATAATGTACCTACAAGGATTAGAGGCCAAGTTAGATAGAAGAATTAGAGGGCATTAGGCTCTTTTTTGTCAAACAAGGAAAACTAATTGAACAGGCACTACCAGCATTGATGTACACAGATGATATAGTGCTAATGGCCGACAACAAAGAAGATTTGCAGAGATTGGTGGACATCTGCAGTGATGAGGGAGATAGGTTAGATTTCAGATTCAGTAAGGAAAAATCAGCAGTCATGATTTTTAATGACAATGAAGGTAGTGAGCTTAGAATACAGAAGGTGATGCTAGATATAACAGATAAATACAAATATCTGAGCGTATGAATAAGCAGTTGGGCCGAGTACCTAAAGGAACACCAAATATACGTGTCGACTAAAGTTAGAGGAATGCAGCGGTAATGAAAAACAGGGCACTGTGGAATTACAATAGGTATGATGTTGTGAGAGCAATATGGAAAGGGGCCAAGGTTCCTGGTCTAATGTTCGGCAATGCGGTCTTGTGCATGAGATCAGAAGTTCAAGCAAGATTAGAAATTAAGCAACGTGAAATAGGTAGGCTTGCCTTAGGAGCTCACGGGAATACACCAAATCAGGGAGTGCAAGGTAAGATGGAATGGACATTATTTGACGGCAGGGAAGCTAGCGACAAGATAAGATTTGAGAAGCGATTGAGAGAAATGGAAGGCGAGCATTGGGCTAGAAAGGTATTCAGCCACTTGTACATGAAGAATGTCGATACAAACTGGAGGAAGTGAACCAGAAAACTGACTGGTAAATACTCGGAAAACAGCAGAAGGCCAAGCCAAAAAAATTATCGGTTAAGAAGAAGGTGAAAAAAGCTTAGACCGATGTGTAGAAAATTGGCACGATTAAAAAGTCCGCACTAGAGATCTATCAAATTTTAAGCAGAAAATTGCCAAGGAAAGAATCTATGATAATACTTCGGGGTAGTTCTCTACTATTTGAGGCCAGGACGGGAGTATTGAGAACCAAGACATAACGGGCCAAATACGAAGGGGTAGACACCGTATGCAGTGCGTGTGGAGAGGAAGAAACTGCCGAACACTTGATAATGTTCTGTAAAGGGCTTCACCCTATAGTTTAGGATGATGGCTCTGAGTTTTTCAAAGCCTGTGGTTTAGGGACAGGGAGGGCAAAATAGACTTTAGGTGGGTAGAATTAACTAGAAGGAGGTTACCTGAATGGTGGCTAAAGTCAAAGCACGAGTGAAAATTCAACCCTTCACTGCAAAGTACGAATCCTAAACCTCACTATTTAAGAAAAAAAATCTAGTTTTTGGTTCATTAAGTATCAGGGCTTGATGGTACTAGCCACCGCCCGATCTAAAGGGTACAGCCACATCCATCCATCCATCCATCCATCCATCCATCCATCCATCCATCCATCCATCCATCCATCCGTCCATCCATCCATTCATCCATCCATCCGTCCATCCGTCCATCCATCCATCCATCCATCCATCCATCCATCCATCCATCCATCCATCCATCCATCCATCCATCCATCCATCCATCCATCCATCCATCCACCCATCCATCTGTCCGTCCGTCTGTCCATCCATCCATCCATCCAACCATCCATCCATCCATCCATCCATCCATCCATCCATCCATCCATCCATCCATCCATCCATCCATCCATCCATCCATCCATCTATCCATCCATCGTTTTATCGCCCTGTCTGTGAGCGAAATGTCTGTGAGAAGTCGGCTCGAAAAAGCACACAGGAACAAACTTATGGTTCTGGCGTATTTTAGTTGCAGTGGCCACTACAAGAAGGATTGTTCTTTTTGGTGTGCAAATTTCACATGATTTAATGATACCTTTCATAAATTAAACCTCAATTTTAACATAAACTCGTTTTTCTCAAAACACAAATTTTGCCATTTTTATCAATGTGCCCCGCCTTTTTCGGGCACTTCTAATGCTCGGATCTGCATGAAATTTTGCCCAAATTTTTTCAAAGTTTGGCAAATGCCATTACTTAGTTTAAGTTCAATATTTTATTGCATAATAAAATATTGTATGTATACTTTTACTATGGTAGGTGAAATATGGGCTTTTTACGTCTATTAATTTTCACGCGTATCACATATTTTGTTTATGCTTTCCGACTAGTTATGTGCACTTTACGCTTTATTTGAAGCATTATGAACTATGAATCATAAACTTGTACAGAAGGTAAGGGATGAAAAAAAGGGGGGGGGGCAAAAAGGTTAAGGTTTTCACTTTGTCATGTTGCAGAGCTAAATGTGTGTAACTTTCAAGAAATAGAATAATATATTTGAAATCAACATAAAAGTTTTTATAAACAGCTCAAGTTTCATTGCTCTAGGGTGGATATTAAAAAAGTGTCTTCGAGTACCATCTCCTTTTAAAGCAACAATTCCCAATTGCTCCTCGAGGATCCTAACTGTACTTTGGGCTTCCACTGCTGCACGAATAGCTCCACGCGAACGGAAGCCGGAATTACTGATGTGCGCAGACGTAGTACACAATCCGTGGACTCCAATCGCTATTTGGTCCGTCGTGTAAGTACAGCCTAGTGGTCACGAAACTTCGCTGTGACTCTATGGGGAAACCTCATACAGTGGCCAAGGCTCCAGCAGCGAGGCGAAACTGTGCCGAAAAAGCATGGCTCGCGTGCCAAAGCGTTTGAGCTGTGGAATGAGCGCTGATGATTACGTTACGGTGGTTTCGATGCAGCTGCTGCCTTATTCTTGAGACAGCTGAAGATTGTTTGTGGACTACCGTTCCTAACAAGTTCACAGTGCCAGCACGTAGTTTCGTTTACAAGAAAACAAAATGCGGGTTCGCTCCACTAAATAAGAAGTTGCATAGCGAGATAACTGGTGGATAACGGTTATTTCAATTTTGAACTGATGAGCATGTTTAAGTGCCCAAAAGACATTGATGTCGTGGCCATCTTTGCTGCCTGGGATTATCATTTCAATTGTTTAAATCATGTTCAGAAGTGACATCACGTCGGTGAGAGAGCTTGGGGCTAGCTGAACACATCTGTTTTTTTTATTTTCTTCGTTGTTAAAAAATCATTCTACAGAAGCAGCCCATACAGTATTGTTGATGTAATGATGTCCCGTTGAAACACTTGTTACCACTTAACGTGATATTCAACAGCCCTGCTGGACGAAAACTGGTACTCAATGTGGTAAAAACAAGGACCCGTAATCGTAGAGCTGCACAAGTCTTTAGTGAACAAAGGGTTAGCCCAAAGTCCCATTTCATTGCTCTCTTCCTTTTCTCCCAGTACCTACCAACAAGATTTGTCTATTTTCAGCATTCTCGGAGGGGTAGAAAACGAAACCCCTGTCAGTCATTTTGTGGCTTCCATAACACACAGTTTTTGCAACGGCCGTCTCACCACGTGGCCTGTAGCCAAACGTACGGTGCATGCTCTAGCTACCGCGTCTCGTCCGGGATGCAGTGACATCACTCGTCCGAGTTTCCAGAACGCCGGAGAAGTGTTGTCTTCGTTCACTATCACACCGTCGCCTATGTGAATTGGTGAGGAACCTTGTGTTGGGTGGCAGTGCGCTGATCGCAGCAGCAGTAAGTAGGAACTTTTGCATCTTCGCCAAAGCTCCATGCTGATCCGCTTTCGGTGATGCAATCGTCGTTGTAGCTGGAGTGTTTCTGCTGTGACACCCGGCTCCGTCATGGTGATTCCTCGCTTTCCGAGCAGAAAATGCACCGGAGTTCAAGGCTGCAATTCATTGGGGTCATTCTTCAGTTAGGTCAGGGGTCTGCTATTATTGACGGCTTCAACTTCACATATTGTTGTCAAGAGGCCTTCTACATCAAGGCTGCTACGCAATAAGGTCAGCTTCAAAGGGTGTTACGTAGTTTGGATGAGGCAGTTCCACCATCCACATCACCAAAGAGCTCGTTCCGCTATAACGTTCGGCTCTATGTGCGCAGTTGTGGAGTACTCTTGCAACGCAGGGATGACCGCTTTGAAGCTCCGTGCACAAGAACGAAAGATTAGGGCGTTGTCCGAGTACACCATGGCTGGAAAACTTCGCCGCACAACAAACCGACGAAAAGCGAGCATTGTGATCACTGTGGTGATGTCGGAGGTAAATTCGAGGTGAATAGCTTGTGTCAAGGCACATAAAAATATCAGTATGTATGACATCTACGAGTTTTTGGTCGTGTGAACGTAAAATGGCCCACAATAGTCGATGCCAACAACTGAAAATGCCTGAGCCCTGGTTATTCTGTCTGGTGGCAATGGTGCTACTCGAGCAGACGCTGCTTTCAATAGACGTTTCCGGCACGATAAACATCGAGGAAACACACTTTTTACGGTCTTCCTTCCCTTCAACACCCAGAATCTTGCTCAGAGTTCTGTTAGGGTGAGCTCAATGCCACCATGCAGAGTGCGGACATGAGAAGCTTTCACAATCAGTGTGGTCAAGTTGGGTTCTGTGGGCAACAGAACTTGATGCTGGATGTCTGGACTGGTGTCAAGCAGGTCGAGCCGACCACCGACATGGAGAAGTACATTCGTATCCGGGAATGGTGCAAGGCGTAGGATCGGTGACGTTGATGGCAGCCCTTTTCCTTTCTCAATAAATCGTATTTCAGCTCCGAAACACTAGTCTTGCATGAGTTGAAGAAATAACACTCGGCCTTTTAAAGTTCCAAAATCGTGAGCATTCCAGTGCGGGGAGGGCTCTTTCTCGAAGCGTTGTGGACGAATCGCTGCATGAAAGCGGTAACGCGCAAAAGCCTATTCAGCGATCTGAAATCTTCCACAATGACAATTGAAGTCCTCGATGAAATAATCGATGGAAAGATCGTCGTGGCTGCCTCAAAAAGAGGCTCAATGTCTCTGTCGTTCGGAAGGTCATCCAGCTTCAAACTAGGATCATTCGAGAGCCGAAGGGGACCATGCCACCATTTATCCAACTCCAAAAACACCCTTGCGGAGACGCCGCTGATGAGTATATCGGCAGGATTTCCGCCGCTGCTACAATGCACCCAGGTGTCGGGCTTGGTGAGCTTGCCTGTCTCGGCCACACGATTGCTGATGAAAAGATCTCGATTCCTTGGTTTTGCCCGGATCCAGTGAAAGGCGACGAGAGAGTCAGCCCAAAAATGAGCGGGTGCCTGCTAAAGAGGTGGCACGAACCGTACGTGATCAGCTAGCAGTGCTACACTAAGGCAGGCCATCAGATCCAGTCAAGACAGGGACATTGTCTCGAGCGGAGCGCCGCAACTTCAGCTTATGAGCAATCGTAGCAACGCATGCCCCGTTGGCACAAAGCACCCGAACGTAGATGCACGCACCATAAACCTAAGGACTGGCATCACCAAATATGTGCAGCTCAAATGCCAGCTCTACGCTGCTGTCATGCAGGAACACGTATCGTCTGTGCCTGGACATCTGGCAACTCGGTGCACCACGCGTTCCATGGAACTTGTACTTCATCTGGCAGCCTGTCATCCCAGGAGCGCTTCCACTTCCACAAATCTTTGAAAATACGCTTCCCTGTCACGTTGAATGGGCAAAGATAACTAAGCAGATCATAAACTTTGGTGACTGTTTTAAGGATTGTGCGCTTGGTGGTTGGTCTGTTTGTGGCAAAGGAGGCTGCGTTGCGCACTGTCAACGCGATGGTATTACCTTTACGCTCCCACGGCATGCCCAAAATATTCATGAGATGGTCATCTCCTGCTTCAATCTCAATAGCCACGTTATCTTGGAGAAACTGCTGCTTTAGCAAGTCGGAGTTTGATGTTCGTTTCTGTAACTCCAGGCATGGTTCAGCGAAAATGGTCCGTGTTTCTTTGTACACATACATGGCGTGTTCTGCTGTAGACACACAAAAGATGAGGTCATCCATGTAAATTGTCTTCTCCAGGAGGGTCACCGTCATGGGAAATTTTTTCCGATACAAATTGATGACGTAGCATGCCGGCAAGCAGAAAAGAACTTGATGCTGCTTCGAAAGGAACCCTAGTCATTTGCAAAGCGACAATGGGTGGTCTGGGATCTTTCTTGGTTGGCAGTTGCTGAACCTATAGTCAATGATGTAAATTGCGGTCTTCTGGCCGAATGAGCATTTGCAAATATGCTTTCTTGACATCTGCCACAAGAATCACTGGGTAGCAACGAAAGGACAGCAATAGTTGCACGATGTCAAACCAAGATTCACCCGTTTCGACAAAGCTCCATTCAGGCACGGTTTTTTACCGGCATGAGATGACGTGTCAAAGAAAGCCCAGAGCTTGGCGGTAACTGCATCTCGGTGGATCACAGCATGATGCGGCATTCAATGAATATTAGGGCCTCGAATCTGCTCTTCATCAACCCTTTCTGCATGACCATCCTTGAAATAAGCAGTAATGGCTTCGTAGAACAGTTTCAGCAGGTCGGGTTGTTCCCTGAATTGTTTCGCTGCAGATTTATACAACATAATGCAAGCTGTTTGTTGTCACTACTGGCAGGCATACCCGGCTCTTGCATCATCAGAGGCACTTGGTAACGACCAGCTTGCTTTCTCAGACAGTGCTCAAATCTGTGGATGTCTGAGTGGTAATTTGCAGTACTGGACCACCAGGGTTCAGGGTGTTGCGAAGCGCGGCTCCGACGACGTTACGAAGGGCGCTACGAAACTCACCGCTGCAACCACTGTTTCGAAAGACGGTGACGCCAACACGGTCCCGAAGGCGCCACTGCTTCGAACTCCACCGGGAAGGTCACCAGCCGTTCGTTAGCGTGGGTTTCTCAGCTCGCGACAGCTTCTGCGCAGAGCTGATAGACGAGCGGACGAGACGGTGAGTTAAACAAGGTTTATGTACAGCATATATACAGAGGTGTTAGAAATACGGCACTGGGGCCGACAGAGACTCGAAGAGCTGAGCTCTCCTCTCTGACACATCGGTCTGCTCTCAAATGGGTCTGCTCTCGACGCGCCGCAGGGCTTCTTTTATATTGTCACGGGATCGTGACGTTGCTGAATACAGCAGACTTCGTGTTGGGATTTAACTGTTTATTTGGGCGAACCTGTGCCCGTAAACGGAAAGTCCAATTACAGCAGCAGTCTCGCACAGATAGCAGTCTCGGACTGATAGCGGCGAACGGAGCGTCGGCCTTTGATCAACAACTGACAAGCGGCGAAGCGCGTCGGCATTTATACTCTTGCCGTCGAATGTTCTAGCGTTATCGCTGGCGGTGGCGTAGGTTCCAGAACAATCTGTACCGTTCGTACAGTGGGCGTGATCTTATCGAAATGATCTACTACAGTCCGGAACCTTCTAGAAAACTGCAGGCGCGGTTTGCGCTGAGAATCGTGTGGTGTTTTGGGACGATAACAAAAGCTTGGGAAATGGAACGTGGCATTGCCCCCCTCTGAAAAAAGGCATCGTCCCGATGCTTTAACTAAAGATGAAAGTACAATAATAATGCAAGAAAGTACAATGAATAAATTACGATACAACAATAATACAAAAAACACTAGTTCAGTTTGTTAACGCGCATGAAACGGCTTGAAGCGCGTGACATGGACGACTTCAGGTCGCGATCGGCGTCGTTGAGAGTTCGTAATGCCATCGGGGACAACCTCGTAATCAAGTGGGCCGAGCCGTCGAACCACCCTGTACGGTCCGAAGTACCGTCGCAGAAGCTTTTCACTTAGTCCACGTCGGCGTATCGGCGTCCACACCCAAACACGTTCACCGGGCTGCTATTCCACGAAGCATCGTCGAAGGTTGTAACGGTGGCTGTCGGTCGTCTGTTTATTCTTGATACGGAGACGCGCAAGTTGTCGGGCTTCTTCGGCGCGTTAAAAGTACTCGCTCACATCGAGGTTTTCTTCGTCGGTGACGTTGGGTAACATGGCATCGAGCGTCGTTGCCGGGCTCCTTCCGTAGACCAATTTGTATGAAGATATCTGCGTCGTCTCCTGCACCGCCGTGTTGTATGCGAAGGTCACATACGGAAGAATGGCGTCCCACGTCTTGTGTTCGACATCGACGTACATTAACAGCATGTCGGCGATCGTCTTGTTAAGCCGCTCGGTGAGGCCGTTGGTCTGTGGGTGGTACGCTGTCGTCCGGCGGTGGTTTGTTGGGCTGTATGCCAAGATCGCTTGAGTTAAGTCGGCAGTGAATGCCGTTCCTCTGTCGGTGATAAGGACCTCCGGGGCGCCATGACGTAGGACGATATTTTCGACGAATAATTTAGCTACCTCGGATGCACTGCCTTTTGGCAGGGCTTTTGTCTCGGCGTAGCGGGTGAGGTAGTCGGTAGCTACCACGATCCACTTGTTTCCGAAAGCCGACGTCGGGAACGGCCCCAGTAGGTCCATACCAATCTGCTGGAAAGGTCGGCAAGGTGGATCAATTGGCTGCAGAAGGCCCGCTGGCCTTGTCGGCGGTGTCTTGCGTCGCTGACAGTCCCGGCATGTTCTCACATAACGAGTGACGTCGGTGGTAAGACGTAGCTAGTAGTACCTTTCTTGTATCCTCGCGAGCGTGCGAGAAACACCGAGGTGCCCTGCCGTCGGATCGTCGTGAAGGGCCTCCAGGAGTTCTGGTCGCAGAACTGAAGGCACCACAAGGAGGTACTTAGCTCGAAGCGGTGAAAAGTTTTTCTTTTGTAGAAGACCGTTTCGTAGAAAGAACGACGCAAGTGCGCGCTTGAATACCTTCGGGACTTCGGCGGTCCTGCCTTCGAGGTATTCCATTAGGGCCTTAAGTTCCGGGTCGGCCCTCTGTCGTTCAGCGAAGTCGTCGGTAGTTATCGTTCCTAAGATGTAGTCGTCATACGGGTCGTCGGGTAGCGGTTGGTCGACAGGCGCACGAGAGAGACAGTCGGCGTCGGAGTGTTTTTTGCCGGACTTGTAAATGACAGTAATGTCATATTCTTGAAGTCTCAGGCTCCATCGTGCGAGGCGACCTGAGGGGTCCTTCAAGGTGGCTAGCCAACACAATGCGTGGTGGTCGCTCACAACTTTGAAGGGCCTGCCGTAGAGGTAGGGGCGAAATTTCGACGTAGCCCATATGATGGCGAGGCACTCCTTTTCTGTTGTGGAATAATTTGCTTCTGCTTTGGATAGCGATCGGCTGGCGTAACTAATAACCCTTTCAAGTCCGTCAGCCCTCTGCACAAGAACGGCGCCAAGACCTACGCTGCTTGCTTCAGTATGTATTTCTGTCTCGGCGAATTCGTCGAAATGGGCAAGTAACAAAGGCGTCTGGAGGCGATGTTTAAGCTCCTGGAAAGCGTGTTCCTGCGGCGTTTCCCACTTAAACTCCACGTCGGCCTTGGTAAGGTTAGTGAGAGGATCGGCGATGCGGGCGAAGTTTTTCACGAACCTCCTATAATAGGCACAGAGGCCCAGAAATCGGCGCACGGCTTTCTTGTCAGTGGGCGGCGGGAAGTCGGCGATGGCGGCTGTTTTCCGTGGATCGGGACGAACTCCAAACTTGCTGATAACGTGCCCCAGAAACAAGAGCTCCTCATACGCAAATCTGCACTTTTCTGGCTTCAGTGTGAGTCCGGAAGTCTTGATGGCTTGAAGTACAGCTTCAAGGCGCCGAAGATGCTCGTCGAAACTCGAAGAAAACACGACGACGTCGTCCATGTACACAAGGCAAGTCTGCCCCTTCAATCCTGCCAGTACTGTATCCATAACGCGTTGAAACGTTGCAGGCGCTGAGCAAAGGCCGAAGGGCAACACCTTAAACTCGAAGAGGCCGTCCGGTGTTATAAACGCCGTCTTCTCTCGTTCTCTTTCGTCGACTTCGATTTGCCAATAGCCAGTCTTGAGGTCCATTGACGAAAAGTACTTGGCGTTATGGAGCCGATCAAGTGCATCGTCTATTCGTGGGAGGGGATACACGTCCTTTCTTGTGATTTTGTTCAGGCGGCGATAATCGACGCAGAAACGTAGGGTCCCATTCTTTTTCTTCACTAACACCACGGGGGATGCCCATGGACTCTTGGACGGCTGGATAATGTCATCCCGCAGCCTTTCATCAACTTGTCTCTTCATGGCCTCACGTTCTCGCGTCGAAACCCTGTACGGACTCTGACGGAGTGGTCTGGCATTTTCTTCGGTTATGATGCGATGTTTCGTGATTGGGGTCTGCCGAATTTTCGATGACGACGAAAAGCAATCTTCGTATTGCAGGAGCAGGGCCTTGAGCTGTTCTTGCTTATTGTTCGGAAGTCTGGGATTGACGTCAAAAGCGATGGGAGGGGCTTGGTTCCTCTGAGCAGGTTCCGCAGAATCGGCGAGGGCGAAAGCACTGGTGGCTTCGACAATTTCTTTGATGTATGCGACCGTTGTTCCTTTGTTCACATGTTTGTACTCATTGCTGAAATTTGTGAGCATAACCGTTGCTTTGCCTCCCCGCAGCTCTGCAATTCTTCTTGCGACGCAAATATTTCGGGTGACCAACAGATGCTGACTGCCTTCAACGACGCCTTCCAAGTCAGGTGATTTAGGAGCGCCGACTGAGATAATGACGCTTGAGCGAGGCGGAATGGTGACTTGTTCTTCCAGCACATTCAAGGCATGGTGTCCTGACGGCGTGCGCGGCGGTAGTGCTTCTTCTGTGAATAACGTTATCGACTTTGTTTTAGGTTGATGACAGCACCATGGAGGCATAAAAAGTCCATGCCAAGGATGACATCTCTCGAGCAATGCTGTAGGACTACGAAGCCTGTAGGATAAATACGGCCGTTAATGGTGACTCTCGCTGTGCATATTCCTGCAGGCGTTACGAGATGACCTCCGGCTGTGCAGAATTCAGGGCCTTTCCAAGCTGTCCTAACTTTCTTTAACTTCGTGGCGAACGACCCACTGATGACAGAATAGTCGGCTCCAGTATCGACGAGAGCGGTCACACTGTGGCCGTCGATAAGAACGTCGAGGTCGCTAGTTCGCCGTCTCGCATTACAGTTAGGGCGTGGCGTCGGGTCACGGCTGCGTCGGCTGGTTCCGCTGCTTCCATGCTGCGTCGTCAGGCCACCTTCGGTAAATGAGCTTTCGCCGTCAGGGCTTTGCCTAGTTGGCGTTGTGTTCGGAAAGCTCCGTCGCGGCGTCGTCGTCGTCGGAGGATCTTCGGTAGTTCGTCGCACAGCAACCGCACCTCCACCGGTTGCTGCCCTTAGTTTCCCGGATACGGGCTAGAAGACCGGCCCCGCGTTGGGCCAGAGTACTGCCGGTGGTGCGGTGACGTGCGGCGGCTGGGCGACGGCGAACGCGAAGGGCTTCGTGGTGTCCACCGATTTCCTGTCAGGTAGTCGGCGATGCCACGTGGTCGTTCTCCTGGCTGTGGACGCGGTGCATTGACGGCGAAGCCACGCAGTCCCATCTGCCGGTACTGGCAACGGCGGTATGTGTGTCCGGCCTCGCCGCAGTGGTAGCAAAGCGGGCGATGGTCAGGGGTGCGCCAGACGTCAGTCTTCCTCGGTGCACTGCGCTCGGCCGCTGGTGAACGGTAGGACGTCGGTGGGGGTGGTGGCGGCGGTGGCGTCTGGCGACGGAAGTGCGACGGGGTGGCGTTTTGGCGTGGACGGGGAGGAGCGTTGTGGCGCACTGCAGCGGCGTAGCTCATAGTTTCTGGCTCGGGCAGCGGTGTTTGGGGAATTCGAAGCGATTGCCGGACTTCTTCTCGCACAATGTCGGCGATCGAATCCACTTGAGGCTGCGCCGAAGGCAATAGTTTGCGCAGCTCTTCCCGCACGATCGCTCGGATCGTTTCACGCAGGTCTTCGGAGTCACTGGCTTGAGCAGCAGTGCAATCTGGAGTCAGGCGACGATTATACTTTCTGGTGCGCATGTCCAGGGTTTTTTCGATGGTGGTCGCCTCGGATACAAATTCTTGGACGGTTATCGGTGGGTTTCTCATCAGTCCCGCGAAGAGCTCCTGTTTGACACCTCGCATAAGGAAACGAACTTTTTTCTCCTCAGGGATGTATGGGTCAGCGTGACGGAATAGTCGGATCATTTCTTCTGTGAAAATGGCGACATTTTCACTTGGTAGCTGAACCCGGGTCTCTAATAAAGCAGCGGCCCTCTCTTTGCGAGCGACGCTCGCGAACGTTTGCAGGAATGCGCCGCAGAAAACATCCCACATTCGGAGCGTGGACTCTCGATTTTCGAGCCAGGTCCTTGCGGTGTCTTTCAAATAGAAGAACACACGACGCAGCTTTTCGTCATGGTCCCAGTGGTTGAAGGCGGCCACACGGTCGTATGTTTCTAGCCAAGACTCCGGGTCTTCGAACGATGACCCATGGAAAATTGGTGGTTCCCTGGGTTGATGCATGACCATCGTGGGCTGGGACGCTGCGGTTGTCATTGTCGCTGCAGTCGCGGTCATGGCCTTGGTCTTCCGCGCCTTGTCTTGCAGAAGCCCGTACTCCGGTGGTAGCCCTTGCTGTCGGCGGCTTGTTCGGTGCTCCTGGTTGGCGTCGGTGTCTTCTCCGCGACGTGGGCTGGGTTCACGGCTTGACGGTGGCGTCCAGTACATGAACGAAGCAGCACCTCCACCAGATGTCACGGGGTCGTGACGTGGCCGAATACAGGAGACTTCGTGTTGGGATTCAACTGTTTATTTGGGCGAACCTGTGCCCGGTAAACGGAAAGTCCAATTACAGCAGCAGTCTCGCACAGATAGCAGTCTCGGACTGATAGCGGCGAACGGAGCGTCGGCCTTCGATCAACAACTGACAAGCGGCGAAGCGCGTCGGCATTTATACTCTTGCCGTCGAATGTTCTAGCGTTATCGCTGGCGGTGGCGTAGGTTCCAGAACAATCTGTACCGTTCGTACAGTGGGCGTGATCTTATCGAAATGATCTACTACAGTCCGGAACCTTCTAGAAAACTGCTGGCGCGGTTTGCGCTGAGAATCGTGTGGTGTTTTGGGACGATAACAAAAACTTGGGAAATGGAACGCGGCAATATGCACCGGGTCCAATTCAAATGTCCAACCAGAAACGCCGCTGGTCGTGAGGTCAGAATCCTCCAATGAGGTCGCCGCTGGGCCGCGTCATTCTTTCTAATCGAATCTGGAGAGGCTGCGCTGCAGGTGGCTGCACCCAAGGACGAGTGACGTCGCCAGGCATTGCGTCAGACCCGCCAGACAGGAAGACGCCGGTTGATTACTCGACAGGCTCGCGGTCTGAGGTGACTCACTGCACGTGCGCGCCAGAAAGGCGCCGTCGCGTGATGACGCCGTTAAGTTGTTTATCGCGTCAGGCGGGCTCGCGTGCTGGCCTGGACACAGATTTCCTTTTTCCGAGGCACGGACGTTCGCTGCGGATTCGCAGGCATAACAGCACCCCCTCCGCCAGACAATGCGCCGAAAAGACGAGCTGCTTCCACGTGGCTTGGATGTCAGGCGCGCTCGTTCGCCAGGTCCCTCCAGGTTCGCTTCCAGGGCCATGGGGAGAATACAGCTCCAGACTCTCATCCAGTAACACATCCCATTCTTGAGGATGGATCCTAGCTTCACTGGCTTGTCGCCACAACTTGTCGATGGTTCGGCAACTTGTCAAGAACGGATCGACAACAGACAACACACGACACAAGCAAGTGCCCTCGGTCACCCGACAGAACACCAGACAAAGTATAGTACAACATATACCTAGCTACATGTCTATCGGAATTTCGTTCCCTCTACATCAAGAGGCATATGTGGGACACAAGACTCTTAAAATGACAACTCAAATTTTTGCACGCAAAATAACTTAACGAAATAGAATAGAACATAGTCGGCTCCTTGAGCTCACTCTGAACGAGAGCGCTCAGCTAAGACCGTAATGAGGACAAAATTTTGTCCCGAATCGCCAGCGAGAAACCGATAGGTGGAGAAGGTACTAACTAAACGCACGGCTCAATGCACTTGCATTAGCATTTTGTTTACCTTTTTTTAGCGAACGTCAAAGTTGGCAATTAGAGTATCATGCTCCATCTCAGTAACCGGCCACTTTTAGGCGACGATACCTATGCGGTACCAAGAGCGGCTCACACTTGCGACGTTGCACAGGGGAACAACGATACGGCTTGCTACGGATTGACTCCTCACCGCTTAGCTGGATATCGTGTTCGATCACACTCGTGTTTCCGGGGCGGTCCGCAAACACGTCTCTAAACTCGGAAACAATCTTTCTCGGGTCCTCCTTCTGGACTTCACTTAAGCTAGGCTCTAGGTTCAACTGCTCCAAGGTTACCTCCGATCCCTTTTCGATTATATCACTAGAACTCAAAATTTCTTCTCCGTCTTCCTCTGAAGCATTCAACAGGAGATTTACGACCGCTTGACGTTGAACGTATGGTTTCATCAAGTTACTGTGGTAAATTTTGTTCGGCAGCCTTCCTAATTTCACTTCATAATCGGTATCAGAAAGCTTCGATACTACTTTTGCGGGCCCTTCCCGATGAAGTTCAAGCTTGTTCTTTTTGGACGGCCGCAGCAGTAATACCTGACTTCCTACTTCAAAAGCGTGCTTCTTCACCGATTTCTCGTAGTGTTTCTTCGACAGCACTTGTGCCGCGTTTTTGTGGCTTTCCACTAGCGCTTTAATCGAGGGGTCCTCACGCTGCTCTCGAATGAGCGTCTCTGGATCAACCCTCAACAGCTTACTTCTACTTTCCGCTACAGGCGAGAGCGTTGCGCCCCTCTCGCTCTCATTCAATGGCGCCACGTCGTCTCCCCTTGCTACGGAAACCGCGCCGGTCGCTTCGGCGACGGGCCGCTCGCATGACTGCTCACATGACTCACGCGGAAAATTTCCTCTCTGAGGTTCCGTCGACCCGCCGACAAGGTCACTTGAGAGTTCACCGCATTGAACAAGATCAAGCGCCTGCGAAAGCTTCCGCGCTTGCTTCCGTGAGGGCCATGTACGCTAAGTTGGGGAAGAACGATTTACCCTGCTCTTTGAGAAGCTGCTCTGAGTTGTTGGAGAAAAGATAAGGAAAACGATCGGGAAGCATGGCAGACACAGCCGCTTCGGTGCGAAGCTTACCGAACGGGCCTTCAATGACAACCGTAGCGATTGGTAAGCAAGCACTCTGCTCCTCGGCGACTTGCCTGATCCACGCGCATTTTCTTGTAAAGTCATCCGGAGACACCAATGAAGGATGGACAACGTCCATGGTTGCAGCGGAGTCTCTAAGTGCTCGACACGTTTTCCCAATCACACTAATTTCTTGGATATACGGCTCTAACAACCGCATGTTCTTTCCCGATTCTCGGAGTGTTGCAAAAGCAAACTTTTGCTTACAGTTTATCGCGATGTGCCCTTCTTTTTTGCAGTTGTAGCAGATTCGCGGCTTCTGTTTCTTTTCCGATTCTCGAATAGTCGCAAACGTTTGCTTACAGTTTATCGCGATGTGCCCTTCCTTTCTGCAGTTGTGACAGATTCGCGGCTTCCATTGACGAAGTTTCATTAAAAAGCTCTTTTTCCTGTCACCTTTTTCAACGCGCACTGCTCTGCTATGCAACTTTCGGGGAGTATAATACTCCTCAGCTAACTCTGCTGCCTTGTTTAGCTCTACTTCACCAAGTTTGTCCTGCAGCCAAAGTTTGACATCCTCCTCGATGCAGCGGTAGAATTGCTCCAATGCAACGCATTCAACCACTTTATCGCGGTCGTCATAAACACCTTCACCCTTGAGCCATTCAATTAAATCGGCTTTAGGACGAAACGCGAAGTCAACGTGCGACTCATTCCCCTTTTTAGCATACCGGAATCTTTGCCTGAAAGCCTCGGGTGACAACTTATAACGTCTCAAGAGCACTTCTTTAACCTCGTCATAGCTCTCAAACGCTTCCCTCGACAAGCAAGTTATCGCGTCGGACACTTCGCCGGAAAGAAGAGCTAACAGGTTCTGCACCCAAAGAGACCGCTCCAAAGCGTTTCGCTCACAGACGTGTTCAAACTTGACGAGATACTTCGCCATGTCCTCGCCTACTACGAATGGTGGCAGTTGGTCCCGAATTCTCTAACCACTGACCTGAACTGTTGGAGAAGCTACGCTAGGTGCCTGCGAACATTGTAGTATTGCCAATTCTATTCGTTTCAACTCAAGCCGCTCCTGTCTCTCGGCTTCCTCGCGGCGTTCTCGCCATTCAGCTTCTTCACGAACTTCTCGCCTTTCAGTTTATTCACGTTCGCGAGCTTCGCGCCTTTCAGCTTCTTCACGTACGCGAGCTTCTCGCCTTTCAGCTTCTTCACGTTCGCGAGCTTCTCGCCTTTCAGTCTCCTCGCGGCGTGCTTTGATATTTACCCAGGCCTCATCGACTTCCTCAGCCGACACTCCCTCATCCTTCATGATCTCAAGGATCGCTTGCTTTCGTTTCGCACGGCCCAAAGTAATGCCGAGTTCCTCACAAATTTCGATGAGTTCCTTCACTTTAAGGTTCTCCATCGTTCACACTAGCCTCTTGCTGTTTGCCCCTGTTACGAATCTACTTGCCGTACCCACTATAAGCCTACTAGCAAGACGCGCAAGCAACTTTTAACACTCCCGTGTTTACACCCTCCGCATTAACTTTGGTTTCAAAGCGCTTCGACTTGGCTTGAAACGATCAAAGCTCACTTCAATGCTTCACACAGCCCTTCTCTAAACTACTATAACCTGTGCTAGAGTAGTCTGGTGAACTGAGGGGAAAACATCAGGCACTCACCGCATCGATGTCGCTGACGCCGGCCAATCCTGCAGCTGCTAACCACTGTTGCGACGCGCACCTCTGACGAGGTTACGAAGGCCGCCTCGAAATCCCACCACTGCCACCACTGTTGCGAAGCGCTCCTCCAACGACGTTACGAAGGGCGCTACGAATCTCACCGCTGCAACCACTGTTTCGAAAGACGGCGACACCAACACGGCCCCGAAGGCGCCACTGCTTCGAACTCCGCCGGGAAGGTCACCAGCCGTTTGGTAGCGTAGGTTTCTCAGCTCGCGACTGCTTCTGCGCAGAGCTGATAGACGAACGGACGAGACGACAGTGAGTTAAACAAGGTTTATGTACAGCATATATACAGAGGCGTTACGAATTCGGCACTGGGGCCGACAGAGACTCGAAGAGCCGAGCTCTCCTCTCAAACACATCGGTCTGCTCTCGACGCGCCGCAGGGCTTCTTTTATATGCACCGGGTCCAACCCAAATGTCCAACCAGAAACGCCGCTGGTCGTGAGGTCAGAATCCTCCAATGGGGTCGCCGTTGGGCCGCGTCATTCTTTCTCATCGAATCTGGAGAGGCTGCGTTGCAGGTGGCTGCACCCAAGGACGAGTGACGTCGCCAGGCATTGCGTGAGACCCGCCAGACAGGAAGACGCCGGTTGTTTACTCGATGGGCTCGCGGGCTGAGGTGACTCACTGCACGTGCGCGCCAAAAAGGCGCCGTCGCGTGATGACGCTGTTAAGTTGTTTATCGCGTCAGGCGGGCTCGCGTGCTGGCCTTGACACAGATTTACTTTTTCCGGAACACGGACGTTCGCTGCGGACTCGCAGGCATAGCAAGGAACAATAGTGTCGAAGCGCCACATAGCCAATTCATCGCACTTTTGAGGAGAACCATCAACCGATAAGAAAAAGACACTAGTTGCTGCAGCTTCGTAGCATGAGCGAATGACCCGCACAGTTCATTCGAACGACGTTTCCAAGGCAGTGAGTTGCTAGTTGAGGTGATGAATTTTTGCAGTGGCTACCTTCCAATAAGCATGCAACGCAATTAGTATGCTGACGTCTTCTGGGTGCCAAGTTTCTGGGTGAAACATGTCCGCAGCATGATACCCCCAGGCACTCAATAATTCGAGCACTTCGTGGTTCAGTGGTGGACTTGTCACGGTGCACGCTTCGGGGACTTCAAGTGCTTCCAATGTGACGGTGCTGCCATTAAATCGTCCACGCAGCGGGACAGAGACGCGTCAACAACGTAAAGGATTGCTTGGCTTGCTCTTCCGTGTCAATTTCTTCACACTGCAACCTGTTGGCAGTGTCGTTACGGATTAAAGAACGCTGGCTCCCGCTGTCAAGCTTCTGTAGCGCCGGTTTAAGCCGTAGGTACCATAAGTGATGTAGAGCCAGACGAGGCGATCGGTGATGCCGGTGTAGGAGTAGTGGTCGTGCACCATGGTGACGGCTCGTGAGAGCTCACAAAGGACCGTTAGGTGTCGGCGTTGGCACTTGTTGCACGTAAGGTTCTGAGAGACTCTGCAAAACCGTGCGACATGATTGCGCATTCCGCACTCGTAAGAGCACTGAGCGTTAAGTAACCTGGCCCGTTTCTCGCCGGCGGAAATGTCAACCATGAACTCTGCCAGGCTGTGACCTCGGCTGACACTTAGTGCACAAAGTGTGCGCTGCTGGAGGGATCCCGTCGCCTCTAGCGCGGATACCGATGAAATGCCCTGTGAACATCTTGTTGGCGACCTCATGTCATCAGGTACTGTGGTCGAGTCGAGCGTATACGATGGCACCATTTCTGGCTTTCTTTCTTCACGCACGTCAACCTGGATTTTAAGGAACGCTAAAATGTCGGTCGCCTTCTGTGTTCTCGCTTCAGGGGATGTGGACTCTCCTGATTTATTAATACCGCGGGTGCTCTCCTGCTTCGTTTTCTGTCGGTACGTTATCGCCAAGCCTACTGGCAAGGGCCTCATTAGCACCAGATGCAGCGCCACAGTGTACTGCTCAGGTCGTACACCAAGGCCTTCGAGTACACTTACGCGGAAAGACGCGGTGTCATGCACCACCCGAAGCTTCTTCACTTCTTGGGAACTCCTTACGGGTGACAATGCAAGAAGCTGGTCGATGTTCTCATAGACTAGTAAGTCTTTTCGACCGAAGAGCTCTTTCAGTGTGCTAACGGCCATTTCATAGTTGTTGTCAGCCAGCCTGATGCCTTCGATAGCCCGCTTGGCCACTCCCATCAGGTACATGTGTGAATACTTGGATTCTCGGTGGGCGGCGACTCGGTGTTTTCGTGAATCGTGGTGCTCTAACGGTCCATGAATTCTTGACACTGACGTAATCAACTGGTGTACGCCGGGAATTGAAACGTCGGAAGCGCGACCGATCGGTAGCACGGCGTACTGACTGGTTCAATATTGTTTTGCATTGCTGGCATTCGGTCGCTATTACGTTCACTCACCCATGGGTCGCTGACACCTGTCTCCTGGTGGTGCTGTGGCAAGAACTGCGCCCAAGCAATCGCATGCAGAATCTTCTCGTGGTATTCGGTTGCGCCTTCGACTTCTACTTCAGTGAGATCGAGAATGTCCTTGTCTAGCTGGCGGATCTCAACTTCTTTCGTCTTTAAAACGGCGACTTGCCTATTGACCTCGCGCGCTTCGGTGTTGGGGTCGTGCAGCAGTGCTGAGGACCCTAACGAAAGGTGCGGGAGATACTGACACTTACTCCACGCACATTTCGAAGCTGCTCAGTCAAGTACATTGCTGTCCAGCACAGACCAGTTCCCCGGTTTCACGGCACCAGACGTTAAAAACAAGGACCGATGATCGCAGAGCTGGACACGTCTTTACTGAACAAAGGGTTAGCCCAGAATCCCACTTTGTTGCTCTCTTCCTCTCCTCCCAGCACCTATCGCCACGACTACTCCCCTCTAGTCTATTTCCAACACATTGCAGTCAGTTATTCGCGATTTCTTACGGTTGAGTGTAGGTAGAAAAGTCAAGAAGCTTGCCTCTTTTCACAATGGTCCCACTGGGGAACTGCTTTGAGGCAAACCTTATAAAGGGAGATCTAATACATCAGTGTAAAAGGTTTCACGTGTACAGCAACGGCTCTCACCGAACCCCGGCGGTCACATTTTAGTCGTGTTGAAAAAAAATGCAGGGTCCTTTATTTAAATTAACGTTTTCGATGATCTCAATTAAATCACGAGTCTGCAGTACGCCATGCTTCCTAATAATATATTAATTATGGCAATCAAATTCACAAGTTGTGTGTGTTCAGCTTGAACCACCAGGAGCTGCTCTGTCTCTGTGGCTACTTTTTTCGCCTAAGTGCTATATTTAAGACTCATGACGCCCTCAGGCACTCATTAACGCATGTTGCGTGTTAAAAGTGGCTACCTGAAAACTAATTCAACCTTCGCAGAAGTTCGGATAGTTAACATACCAAGGTTGTCCCACACACCAACACAGCTATAGCTTCATTCGCATACCCTCTTAAGAACAGCTGCACCTTTGGTGGTGACCGCGGGCTTCACATGAAACGGGAGCCACCGCTTCGTAACCATAGGAAGTATGAAATTACCATTGTACTAGTGCTCACTTCTTAGAGGGACGCACAATTGATTTGGCAGCACTGTGCAGTCCCCCTGTAGTGCGATATTTTCGCATTGTTTATACACTCTTGGCCATGTAACCTCTAGTAGAGACATACATTTTCAATACTCGTATCTGTCTCACTTATAGGTTACGTATTACCTTTTATTACGGTAACTTCTATCATATAGGTCTACCATATCTATCTTATTGATATTACTGTTGCACTGAACCATTTTGTACAGTGAACAGTCTTATTGCTGCTCTTTATGCTACTTTAATGTCATGTTATGTACTGTTGATTCTGGCCTGACCATCCTCTAACAACAATAGAAATTAAAGCAATCTGTCAGTGTACAGTACCTATAAACTAGCGTATTACGCATTTCTAGAAATTGTCCGAACTTCGTCCTTCAGTATGCCCATAGATACTACCATTTACTTTATAATCAGCAGTATATTTTTCGAATTGGCATGTCTTACTGGAAGGGGACGACAAAAAACGGCGAACGAAGGCACTGGCCAAAAAAGCACCATGGAACGAGCACGACTTTTGCGTGGACCGCTGGCCAGTAGTGATTCATAGCCCTGAGCTATACTTGCTGACTCGTTCGGGCTTCTTTTAGTGTAATAAAATGCCGACAGTCACCAATGAATGTACGCACGCCACATACATCAAACATAGTATTTAAACTTTCAGAAAAAGTATTCACTGGAGCCAGGTCTCAGTTATAGTGTTGGTGATCACTGATCAGCTTTGAAGAAGCCAAAACATTTCTCTGCAGCCTTCGCGACGCTCGCTGTGTGAAGTTGAGCTTTTTCATTAAGCATATGGCGCCATAACAGAAAAGTACTTGCTTTTTTCTATTTATTGCATCATGCTCTTCATATCAGCGGAAGCACCGAGTTGAAACTTGTACGTGGCGTTTTTATTAGCCGCAGCAACATGCCAAAGATGCCGCTTTGAAATCCCTGCAAGTATTAGCTGTCAGGCCTGAAGTTTAAGGAATTATCCGTAGACGTGCTGAGTCTTCGGACTAACCGTAAACTTAATATTAGATCGATTCTCGTAATCTTTTCGTACGCTGCTCAGTCCTTTTATCTAATGATTTCTTCACTGGCTTCCAGGAACAAATTCAAGTCCACCGCCTGGACAAGCACAGTGCAACGAATGGTCACAAGAACGTCTCGAGCGATTGCAGTGGTCCTGTGGTATTGACCTTTCCGGAAAACTGTGTTTGTTGTGACTTCGCAAGAAAGCACGATACTAAGGCATCCGGGCCTGATAGTGGACTCAGTTGGATGGTGGCTGTGGTCTCCTTCGTGGTCTCTATGATCTCGGCAAGCTACGGCCGCTGCCTGGGGTTCTTCTTCACTGCCTTCATGACCACTTTCGACGTGTCTCGAGCTGAAGCTTCTCTGCCACTCTCTGTGTACATAGGCTTCATGTTCTTGTCCGGTGAGACTGTCTTCCACGTTTCTTCGTGAAGCATCATGCTTCGTCACTAGGTACGACCCTTTTTTTATCAAAGTGTTTTAGGGCCGCCGTGAACACAGCATAGCCAAGAAGTTCCACAAATGAACGAAGGAAAGAACGAACAGCAGGGAAAGGAAAGACTAGATTGTGAACCAGTCTAGAAAGATTGCTATGCAACCCTAAGCTAGGGCGGGGATGATAGAGTGTGGAAAATGAAGAAAGAGAGAGGAAAGAGCACGCACACAGAAAGTCACGTGCCTCACAGAGATTAAAACAACGTCAATCTATAATCGCCGCTGGAAGTCTGATCATTGAAATAAGTTAAACACCACCTTCGTGGCTTTCATTTGTAACAACATCTGGGGATGACACTGAAAAGTTGTTTTCATTGTCATCGGTCTGCTATCTATGCAAACGCTCAGAATGTTACCCTTTCTCCACTTAACAAAGACAACCTTCAGCGCTCTTTAAGCGTGATTGGCATGATCGAGATGGTTATCATACATGCTTTTATTTCCATATTTGTGAACACTAAGCGTAGCTCCTTGGAATGGTTTTAAAGAAGTGTCGTCATGGTTGCTGCGAATCAACTGCGCATGGAGTTCAGTGTCCCTGAGGTGCCGTAGTGCAGGACTCCATTTCATTTATAAAAAAAATCATGTTGTTTAACATGCACTGACATCACGCAGTATAATGACTTGTAGCATTTCGCCTTCATAGAAACGGAACCATCGTGGCCAGAATAAAACCCACGTCTTTCTGGTCGGAAGCCAAATGCCATAATGGGTGACCCACCACAGCAGCTGTTGCTTTAGAAGAATATAAGTAGGGAGAAAAATAGACGTGCCAACTTCATTTCTTCCATACATTGTTCGTGTTTTCATTTAAAATATTTGAGTTATTTGCTACTCTGTGGTTTTCATTTTTCAGTTTCTCGGGTGGAATGTACTGATCTCCAACGGTACTACGTATAAATACTTAACCAAATATATATTCCTCTCGAAGACTTAAATTATAAACTCTAAGAGCACTCAAGAAAAGACTGCTCATCATAGATGTCCGCAATTCTATGTTTGCAGCGACTTGAACGGTATATACCTTCTGCAAACTTAACATACTAGCTCAGGCTTATGTGCCTTTGGTAGGTTTTCGCGGTCTCTTGTCACAACTAGGTGTACGTGTTTTCACTTTTTTTTTCGTTAATATCGAATTTCTCAAAGTGTTCTTCAAAGTTAGTTTCTGGCGAAAATTCGGTGCATCCAAGGTTTATTATCGTAAATTTCGCTTTCTTTCAAACTTGAAGTATGATTCTGCATTATTTTCAACCCATCAATAATTTAGAATAACATCGACCACAAAAAATTTAGAACAAAGAAAGTGTATTTTACATTTCTAGAAGAAACACGCTAACACATTTAGACACAGGCACAGTTATTTGAACACATAACACCTCCGATTCTCCATACTTCAACCTTCCTGCCGTTTCTACCAGACGGAAGCATACTTTCGAGGTCATCCAGCATGCACTAGTTTCACCGGAGAACCATGTATCGAGATCTCTTCTGGCACTGTTGGTGGCCCTGCAAGCTGAGAAACTTTTCACTCCGTACGCCAGAAGGCCACTGTTGAATGTCAAATTCGTGTAGCCTACGAGATACTGCTAAGATCCGGCAAAATTTTATTATCCGAACGGGCCGACGTACTATCCCTTAGTTAGTCGGCCAATTTCGCATTTTCCAAAACCTAATCAGCGAGTGTTTTTGAACTTATCTCAACACAGGAAGCGCTGGTCATAAGTTCTCATAACCTGTCGAGTTGGGTTGATTAAGTTTTTGTATGTTTTATTAAAAACACTTCTTCAACACATCAGAAAATAATTCAGAAAGCTACAGGTGGACGAGCCCCGCCGCGGTGGTCTAGTGGCTAAGGTACTCGGCTGCTGACCCGCTGTTCGCGGCATCGAATCCCGGCTGCAGCGGCTGCATTTCCGACGGAGGCAGAAATGTTGTAGGCCCGTGTGCTCAGATTTGAGTGCACGTTAAATAAGTCCAGGCGGTCGGAATTTCCGGAGCCCTCCAGTGCGGCGTCTCTCATAATCATATGGTGGTTTTGGGACGTTAAACCCCACGTATCAATCAATATTTCGTGGACGAACGCCGAGAAGAATTTTTCGCCACCTTGACTAACATTTAGTGAATAATTAATAAGGAGGGACAAGGGCCTTTGTCAGGCTTTTTGCATTTAGCCCTTTGCCCCTACAGTGAGCTCTGTATCCGGCTTGCTGTAAATAAAAAGTACTACTACTACTACTACTACTACTACTACTACTACTACTACTACTACTAATTGCCTTAGGGTGGCTCGATAGCGAATCAACGTCAATTGTATAGTCAAGCACCATTTAGTGTATAGTGTAGTTGGTTAAAGTAGGACTTTACGGGGTTGCCATTCATGTAAGCACAATCTCTACATATCAGCTTACCGCTTCTGGCACCAGTAGTGCCCATGTAATGCTGGCGTCATTAAGAGGCTGTAATTAACTAATAAAGCTTCGTATAAAAAGAAAGTTACAACCCAGTCACCCCACCTTCACATGCTTCGCATTACATCGGTGCTCATAATACTTCAGTTCTGTCGAATTTTTTTTTCGCTCTCAAGTGCATCATGGTGGACTATCAGTCATTCATTCCGGCTATGCACCTTAGTCATTCAGGCTTTCTCCCATCCGCCTAATATAATTGACACGGGTGTTTCCACATAACTGATCGACGAAACACACCCTCTTGGTTACAGATCAGTGCCATACACAATGAGTGGCCAAAGGTGTTCAACACTGCAAACTAGCTTGCAGGCTTGATTGATGTGCTATCATCCTCCAACCGTTGTTGTTAAGCTCCAACCGTTGTTGTTAATCGATGCAAAAAAAGAGCTCTCCTACCGGTCCTACAGAGCCGGTCAAAAAGTCGTGCCTATATATACCGGATTGTCAAAGTGTAGTTGAGCAACGCGTGCAGTCTGTTCGAGTGATGTATTATTCTGCATTTGTTGTGTGTGCGTGTTTGTCTGTATGTAAATCTATGTCACCAATTCTGTCGTTTAATAAATTTATTCAATTCTGCTATTTATTAAATTACTCGGCTCTGGGCGAATGCACCCATTGATTTTTATTTTTTACCACCAAAATAACTTTCAGAAATCACCTCAAAAACCTTGTGAATGCTGTAAAAATTTACTCTCTCTATACTCGCTCAAAACCTCACTGGCTAAATAATTACTACTCTCCCTACGTTCAAAAACTCAGTTAGCACGAGAGTAAATTTTTATCTCGATAGTAGATGGTAAAAAAAACCCAGGAGAGGTAGTGCGCTAGAGCACTAATGGTTTGCCCAGTTTTTTAGGTTATTTCAGGTCATTTTTGTTTAGTGTGTAGGTAGATAGATACGTAGATAGAAAGAGAAAGCTTGTAGTACACGAAGAAATGCTTCGCATTTATTATTAGTTTTGTTTCATAGTGTCAACTTTTCATAATTTTTGGGATGGCCAAAAATAGCATCGCTCATTTAGGGCGAGAATCGAATGCAGCTTATGAACGACAAGGGGTTCACCTTCTTGTTTATCAACTAGTTATCATATATGTAGTACTTGAATCAATGAAACGATGCGAAGCATAAAAGTTACGACTCTGCCATAACGCCAGCGCTCTACGCGTTAATTCTTGACGTTCCCAGCACATTGCTATTCATTAAATATTCTCCTAAATAATCTCGCTGTTTTACACTTTATCAAACGCACTGGACTATATACTAAGCTCTAGGGTGCGATGTTAACTGACTAATGTAAAAATGCACCACCTCTTTTTGTCCCTCTACTCATCTTTCATCTCTCTTTCTTTCCCCCTTTATCCCCCGTGCAGAGGATCAGCCTAAAACGAACTATAGCTCCGACCTACTTCTCTGCCTTCTAATAAATTCTCACTCACTTTCTTATGGTAGGGGAATGTCTCGTGAATACTCGCCTGTATGTATTTTTTATTTGGTGGATAAGCCTCTATCCACCAAACAGTACGATGCTGTATTGGTGGCGCTCACTGGTCACCCATTTGATATCGATGCTTCCCACATCGGTTAATTACATAAGGTCGTTCCGTACACACCACATCTAGTTTAGTTTGTACCCTATTTCACATTGGCTCCTTTTTCAATAGCTGAGTAAGGCTGAGAAGTTCAAGCCGTCAGTGTTGTCTTTTCAGAATTTATTTGCCTTTGATATTTTCTAGGATTTAGTCTTCCGGTAGTTTAGGACTGCGTATGAATTTTCGCAGGATTTATTTACCTGCATTTTGTTCAGTAACTTCTCCCCTCTCTCTGCCAGGCTTGTTTGCCGCCATCCTCATACCGGCCTACGGAACGCGTATGTCCGCTATCATAGGAGGCACTTGCCTTACCTTGGGTCTCTCTGCATCTTTTTTTGCCAATGAAATTACGGTACTCATCTTCACAGCTGGATTTCTATCCGGTGAGTATGCCTTTTTATTGTAGTCACCACGTTAGAGAGTACTAAAATTTTAGTTTATGGCGATATTCATGACGGTCCACGCCCGGTGAAGTTAAGATTTTATGGGCAGTCTCGCTTATATGGCAACTCGTGATGCGAAACGCACACCAACCTAGTTTAACAAATGAAAGCAATTGTACATCTTGTTGCGAAACTTCTGTAATCAGCATGTATGCGTGGCCGACCATTGACCCTTCATCGGTCCAGCAATATCAAAAAGTAAACCAGTGTTTATGCAGATTCAGCGACTAAATACAGTTTACTGTAGTAAAAACAAGGTCGAGTCATCGCGATTTCACTATACATTTTTTTTACTACAGCCGCATATCTCAATTACGGCCACATAGTTTGGTCATACCCTAAGGCATTTATGGAGTGCATGGCTGCAGGTGAAGCATCGGAATATTCTAAGGGCATTGGCCGAACGTTATTTTCGGGGTGATTTGTGTGTTAGCACATGAACGCACGTACGGAACATATTCATAAGTATTTGGTTGTGTGCGTATGCATGTATCTCTACGCATTCGAAGTTGGACAAAAAATCAGGAGTAATGTAATAAACGCACAATACCTCCTCCCCTAACTTGGATACGTCAGTGGCTTATTCCCAACAATAAGCACTGTATACAATCATCAACTTCACAAAACATGACCATGAGGCAAAAAAGTCACCCATTCCTTCATTTTTTGCAAAACACCTCTCAAAGGCGCAAGCGACGCTATGCCAGTTGCGTTTTTCTTTATTTTTACTCTATTGTACTGAATTATTGTTGTTGGGGAAGTTTTACTGCTGTCAGGACGAAGCTGTTGCTGCTTGGCTAAGTAGCTCTGTCTGCATTTATCGTTTATTTTTGTTTTTATTACGGCTCAGCACTGCTCAAGACGTCAGACGACTCGAAAAGGTACCTGCCGTATCGGCGACCGACGGGTACTGCGCTGCCCGCCGCGTCGAAATGTGCTAGAAGAAACGAAACAAGCATCGGGGGAGCGCCGCCATGACCTCCCAAGGTGTGACACCAGGTCAGAAGCACCAGCTGGCTGGCGCAAGCATACCTGACGGCAAGCGACAACACAGCGTTGCATCAGAGGACGAATCAACTGTCGTCGGGGACCACAACGGGGTGAACCTCACAGATCAAGACATGGACGAGAATGGTTTCCGCCTTGTGCGACATCGCAAAGACAGGACGGTGGGCATTCCTGTGTTAATTGCTCCAACATCCGATGGAGCTAACTTGAGGCAAGTGAATCCTATTGACCTATACTCGGAAATTGAAACGATTCTCGGTGGAGCCCCCGTTAAGAGCCGTTTCACAGCACAGGGAGCCCTGCTCTTGGATATAGAGACAGAACACGAAGCTAATATGCTTCTAGAGACCAATACTATCTGCGGCCTTGCCATATCTGCCCGTGTACCACACAGTTACATGAAAAATACATGCATTATAAAAGGGGTCCCAAGATGGTACTCGGACGAAGAGCTGTTAACCTACCTGAGACCTCAGGGAGTATACCACGCAAAAGAATCATACGACGAGTCCAAACCTCATCCACCGAATGGGAATCAAGGCGCACTGACTCTGTAGTTCTCACATTCGCTCCAAATTCGGAACGCCCAGAGAAGATCAACCTTGGCTTCACCAGACACGAGTTGGTAGACTACGTGGAGACGCCACCACGCTGTTTTAAATGTCAGCGTTTTGGACATGTTGCTAAGCACTGTCGTGGGGAACAAAGGTGTAAGCGCTGTGGGGGCCTCATGACTTTAAGACGTGTACAAGTAAAGAAAAACTTGTGTGTGCAAACTGTGGCGGCGACCACCCAGCTAGCTACGGCCGATGTCCAGCACGAACAGCTGCGCAGCGAAGAAATAAGACGTTTGTCCTCGGCCCGAAGACTGTGAACGAACCATCGCTCACAAAGAAGACGTCCGGCGCGCCACAGCATGGCGGTTCGGATAACGAGTACGCAGGAAATTTTCCGCGCCTAAAGCCGACAAGAGCTGGTACTGAGTCAACGCAAGTGCTCAACGCTGGTGAGAATTGTATCACGAAAGAGTCCGCCAAGCGCACCTACGCTGATGCACTGAGCCCACCTCAAGTACCATCTGGAAGCCAACAGCAAGAAAACCTCGTGCACGTTATTCGCGCTCTGTTCACCGCACTACGTTCACACGTCGCTAAGATGCCTGCGAGTTCAACGAAGGATATGTTGGAAGCAGTCCTGGCTCTAGAGTCAGTGTTACTTTGCTCTGCTTCCACAAACACACAGTAGAATAATGGCAATGTCTCGCCCACCTGGTCTATTTCGTCCTTCAAAAGTGCCCTTAATAATGCAATGGAACTGCGCCGGTCTTCTAAAACGCCTGTGCGAACTCAACCTTTTCCTGCGCGACATTCCAATACCGATTCTAGCCCTCTCCGAAGCCGGTCTATCGAATGCAAGGACGCTCCCAGGGTACACCCGACACGGCAACCCGAGCATAACGTCGTTTGCAAATGGAAGCGCAATGATATACATAAGGCGGGAAATCCCTCACGTCGCCTTACCAGTGCAAGACCTCTGTTCCAACTCACTGGAAGTCACTGCTGTGCAAGTGTGCCTGGGAAACCGAAAACTGAGTGTGGTATCGGTGTACATAAGCCCACGAAAAAAGGTCTCTATGGAGACTTTCCTAAAGGACCTTTGCACTCGATGTCCCGCACCTCGAATAATCTGTGGTGATTTTAACGTGCACCATCCACTCTGGGGAGATAAGAGTGTCGATTTTCGAGGCAAGGAACTTCTAGCAGCTGCGGATGCCGCCGACTTATGTGTGGCGAACGATGGTAAACCTACATTTTTCAGGCCACCAGATTCATGTAGTGCAATAGACCTTGTACTTCACTCCACGGACCTTCTGGTATCATCGACCACGGCTCCAGACAAGATGGGCAGCGACCATTTCCCCATCTTCACCAATATCCTGGGATTTCGAACTGCTGGTCGACAATTCTGCAATGTAACACGCTGGGACACCAACAGAGAAGTGTTGGACAAATCCACTGGTGAGCTGTTCGAGGATATGTTGCAAGGCAAGCGATCAGCAACCTCATTGCTGAAACTGCCCGACCATTTTCCTGCTCCTGACTTGAAATTGAAGAACCTCTGCGCAGCACGTAGACGGGCGGAGCGGAAATTAATGAGAACAAAAGGAAATCCGTCTGCGAAAACCGAATATAACAGGATAAACGCTGCGATTCGTCGCCATACAAAAAAAAATTAAGACAAAATCAAAGGGCCGCTTTCTGTGAGAGTTTATCAACGTTTACGCCCGTGACAAAGATATGGGCAGTAATAAATAGTCTTTCTGGGAAGATATGAACACACAGGCCATTCGAAGCACTCGCTTTGAAACAAGGGATAGATGTGCAAACCCTTGCAGAGGATTTCGCCGACGTGTACATATCTGGTAGATCAGCAGGAGCGGCGATTCCTCTGTCACCCTAGTTTTTTCACACGATGGATACGCCATTCACCTTCCGAGAGCTGGATATGGCACTTAGCAAATTAAGAAGACGCTGTGCCGTGGGTCCTGATTTGATCAGCAATCAAATGCTGACAAATCTGCCATATGAGCGAAAAAGGGCCCTTTTGGACATATTTAATCATGTCTGGAGCATGGGAGAGATCCCATTTGTTTGGAAGACAGCTTGGATGGTGCCAGTATTAAAGTCCGGAAAGGATCCTGCGAGCCTCGCGTCATATCGACCGGTATCTCTTACATCATGCGTATCTAAGCTGATGGAAAGATTAATATGTACAAGATTAACTTGGTACCTTGAACAAGGAAGACGATGGCCATCGTGTATGACTGGATTTCGCCCACGACTGAGTGCCCAGGACAGTGTTTTGGACCTATTAAGCCACATCAAGCACCACCGTGTCAGCGGACTCTCGACACTCGCCGTCTTCATGGACGTTGCCAAGGCATATGATTGTGTGCTTCAGGCAGGCATCGTGAACGGGCTCCAAGCCATGGGTGTGTCGGGAAGTGCTCTTCGGTTCATACATGAGTTTCTCAGAGACCGTTGTGTCCGTGTTAAGCTGGGAAATGTAATGAGCGAAGAGAGACGCGTTTCCTTCGGCGTTCCACAAGGAAGTGTTCTATCTCCCTTGCATTTTAACGCTGCCATGGCCAGCCTTCCCGACACTCTGCACTTAGCTCTGAAAGCAGTTAAAATATCCATCTACGCCGATGACATCTGCATTTGGATCCCAGGGTACCAGCACAAACGTTTGGCCCGGATAGCACAGAGCGCTATTTCAATCATTGAGCGTCACTTGTTGACACTCGGCCTATCTTTATCAGCGGAAAAATCGGCCTTCATGCTCTTCTCGGGAGCGCGACGGAAGTCAACACGTCTGTCGCTGAATATTCGAGGCCACTCGATTCGTTGTGCAAGAAGTGTCCGTTTCCTGGGCATTACCATCGACAACAAGCTATTATGGCGACGTGCGGTTGATGGTATAGTCACTGCATCAGTGCAAAGGATCAACGCTCTTCGTCGCATGGCAGGGGTCCGTTGAGGCAACAATCCTATGTCCATGCTTAAATTAAATGATGCGCTTATAACAAGCCGCATCTTTTATCAGCTGCCCCTGATATCACCATCACCAAGCCAGTTCGAACGCCTAGAGGCAGTGCACAGAAAGGGCCTTCGCTTGGCGATGGGAGTCCCTCAGGTGGCTTCAAACACGAAGGTCACCAATGAAGCCGAGTCTCTGCCGCTCCGCCTTTTGGCATCTCAGGCCTTATTGACGCAGCTGTCAAGACTGGGCGAGTCATTCGCAGGCACGGCGCTTCTCCGGCGGCTAAGAGCAAGAACTGGCTCACATTTCAACGCGGCACTAAACACATTTCATTATTTAGGCTTGAAACTGCCTAAACGGCGCCCTAAGGACCCGCCATGGTCTTTTGTGGATGTTGCGTGCAACTTCAGCGTACCCAAGCTACCAGCGAAGCGCACCATTCTAACCGCGGAAGCAAAATTTCTTGCGCTGGACCACTTGAGCACCATGTACCGCGGCCACCTACAAGTGTACACCGACGGATCAGTGTGCACACAGACGGATAGCTGCGCAGCGGCTTTCTGCATACCCTGCCTGGGTGTGTCATGGTCGGGCCGCCTGGATCGCGTGGTTTCGTCCACAACGGTAGGAAGCGCTGCAATTACGGCGGCTTTGCGAAAACTGCGATCCTTTTCTGCACGAGATGTTGTAGTGCTGACGGACTCCAAATCGGCGCTACAAAGACTGCATCATGGCCTACCTCAAGAAAAGTTCACCAGGCAATCTCTGGCACTAATCAAACACCTAAATGGCAAGAGTTTTATTATAAAGTTCCAGTGGATCCCATCCCACGTTGGCATTGAGGGCAATGAAAAGGCTGATGCCCTTGCTTGCGAAGCACGTACATCGTTTCCAAAAGTAAGAATTCCCAAGACTTGCCAGAACAACAAAGATGTGATACGCAATCATTTCAAGGCGATCTACAAGTTTCCACACCAAGCATGTGTAATTCATGGACTTTCTCGTGAAGAAGCGACGCTGTTGTACCGCATTAGAACCGGCTCCACATACACCCCGGCCTGGTCATTCAAGACTGGGAGATACGCTTCCCCGTTCTGTGCCTTCTGTGGTGACATTGGGGATATTGAACATTTCATTTGGCTTTGCCCACAGTTTGATGTGCAAAGAGCAGTGATGATCCGCACCTTGCGAAAAGGCTGTCATAGACACCGGACAGTTGATGACATCATATTTACTGAAGGACCCGCGGCAACTAGGAGGAACGTGCAACGAATTTTGTTAGTCTTCCTGCGAGACACTGGGCTGTCTGACACGTGGTGACATTTTCCAAATTCAGGAGATGCTCAGGCGGAACAATTGCCGGCCATGCAGGCCAGGCTAACCCCGCCTGCTACAACACCACCACCACCACCACCTACTGCTGTCACTGCGAAACGCGCATATTACGTGCGTTTTTGGGGGCTGCAGTTGTTGAGGCTTATCCCCACTCCTCCCATGTGACAAAAGCTGTTTTTATAAACGTTTAATTAAGCCGCTGTTTTGTGAATTTCAATGTATTAGCACTCATGGAAATGCACAAAAACCAACACTGCGAAGGACTAACGACAAGAAAACAGGACAAGCATGGCGTACTTGTACGCACTACATGGCCTGTTTGTCGTTATTTCTTCCTGAATTTCAAACGTAAAACTACATTTTAGAATGTCTTACCAAACAGCCCAAGTTGTATTCTTTGTACCGTACCTCTTTATTTTATAAACAGGCACACGGTTCCCTTTCTTGGGTACGAAGCATTGTCGCAGCGCCCTCTCTAGTGAGTCAATTGTACGGGGAAGAGGCGTCCCTCTTCCGAAATAACAAAGGGGACAGATGAGTGACTGCGTGACGAAGCACTGTAGGTGACAGTTCATTCACAACGGATGCCTCACTTATGTGCGCCCAATCGAGAGTAAGTGTCCAATGCCACCTTGATTTCTGTCAACGCCAGTACAAACGCGTGCTTCTGAACGGGAGCCCTGAGCCCTCCTCAGTTCAGGGAGTGGCCTTGTTGTGACATGACGGGTGGCGCTGCCTGCATCACATGTGCTTCCGAGTGCTTACCCCCATGGATGTGATAGAGGTGTTTTCCACTCCAATCTGTTATGTCTGTCACATCTGTTCTATATCGCGCTCTTTCTTTGTGGATCGAAGCAATGCCGTCGCCGCATCACAGAGCAGCGCATGCAGACGCATTGCAGCGATGCTTCCCGATCGGTTGCTCCCATAGCACCACGAACAGCGACACGCTATCTGAAAACACCGTATCTTTTACAAATCCAGCGGGATTACCAACATTGTGAACGCGAGGAGTGCTAGACGCCGCCTACGGATCTGCACACAACTGAACACAAAAAAATTCCTTTATATAATTTGGGTCGTGAGGCACTGCATGAGGGGTCATCTCCTTCATTATTGCAAAGCACCCGCGCAGGCTAGCAGAAGGACGAGAGCAGGAAAGGGTTAGAGAAGAGACTAGTGAACAGCTGGATCAGGCGTATGTGGCTGGCGTTGATAAAGTAGAGAAGGCGTTGACGTACCATAAGGGCGTCATTTGACTGGCTGTCCTTAGTCACGAATGGCGCCACAAGGGCGAGAAACACCAAGGCATAATAACGCGCTTGTTTTAGGGGCGAAGCACCTCACACAAGCCCAAAGCGGTAGCACCTTGTACAATCGAAACCAAAAAACTTATGCGAAAAAAAAGCATTGGCTATACGTTTCGCGGATCACAACGCAGTAGTAGTAAAGGAGTATTGGAGCCAAGCGCTCAACGCGACATACTATTTAGGGCTAATAAACACAGTATATAGCTGCTCACTGATTTGTGACTCATTTACTGCTCTATGTGGCCAATGTCACCGACGATTTACGGTAACACCGAGCAATCACAGTGCTTCGCCCACTCACCGTCATTCACTTCGTGGAGATGCTGTAGATTCTTTTGTATTTTCTGGCTATTTAAGGGCCACATAAGCTTCAGACGTTACTAACGGTACGCTACCTGACTTCGGCAAGAATATTTAAAATCATACAAATATATGGATTAAAATACTTAAACGGCGTTTTAGTATTTCGAATTATGGGACATATTTGTTATTGAGACTACAATCCATGAACGTTTAGGTGGTTACGCCTGTTGACGAGACATCGAACAATCACAGCTTTTGCGATGCGTGACCTAAAGTGCACTACCAAGTAAACTCTTGCTACCATAATATGTTACAAAATATTTCCCACAGAACTCGAAAGCAATCATTTCTTGAATTCCAAGGTACCATCCACCTTACCTTGCGCAAACAAATAGTTCAGGTGCTTTAGATGGATTGTTCGTGACAATGTAACCGCAAAATATGCCGCTTTGTTCAATGTTGTGGTCGTCTCAATGGCAATTACAAAACACAAGCCGAGAAACGTGCACCGCCTAGTAACTGTACTTTAACCCAAGCGATGTTTCGTAGACATTTGATCTCATAAACTATAGTCTCGACAATGATGAGTATTCGTTGACAGAGTCGTGTGGCGTCAGGTGAATTGAGAACTCAGGTCATGTTGAGGGCACCGCACATCAATGTCAGGGGCATACTGCCACTCCAAACAGTTAATGTCGGTGGCAGCTGCGTTAAACGCTCGACCTTCCACCTAGAAAGCGGTGAAGGGGCTGCTGAAGTTTCTGCCGTTAACCGGCCTCGCTAGACCGCTGTGACACTCTTAGGCTTGATTGCGCCTGCGAGTTTTTTCGCCATAGTTTATTTAGCCTTTTTATCTTTTTCTTCCTATTCATTTCTCTTGCCGTTTCCCCTGTACTGGATAGCAGCCCAAATTTCCTTCTCGTGAACGTCGCTTTCTTTAACTTACCATTTATCTCTCTGTTTCTATCTGCCACAAGCTGGTTTTAACTAACCAATCAAGTGGAGTTGTTTAGAAATCGTTTGCTCTCTCGATCACTTTCAGTCGCTGTGAATGCCGCATGATCTTGCAATTTAGCTGCGTGTTTGCTACTTTGGTCAACGGAAAAAGTTGTGTTAACCAGGGGCTTCGTCAAAACGTAGCCTGCTTCCAACAAATCCATGTTGGGACTATCACCATAATCACTCCAGACCATACACATACACCTATCAGTTCAATAAGTTTTTATTGTGAACTTACAGATTCCCCACCTAGTACAGCCTTTCTTCACTAATAAATTTCTCACTTCTATAAAGTTTCTGCTTTTAAAGGCATAAAACTTGAAGTATCCTCAAACCCATGTAATATTTATAAGCCCGTAAAGAGAACTTTCATTTTACCGCAAAATTCTGACATCATAAGGTTGCGGGCAACTAGCGTATTTCTGTGCCAGAAGCACAAGTTATCATGGCGAGCGCCACAAAAAGAAAAACTTTTAGCGCGCTTTTTTATTTTCATTGCGAATTTATAGTCGTCTAATTACCATATTTCACCATGGCTCACACCTGCTTGGAGTAACAGTAATTGTAATATCAACTTCCTCGGTGTTTTTCAGGTTCTGGTCATGGCATAATCTTGAGCAGCAGCGTGGTCTGCGTGACTCAATACTTCGACAAGCGACGAGGAGCTGCATTGGGACTAAACCTGGCCGGAGCAACCATTGCGTCTCTAGTGTTCCCAAAGCTGTACGAGTACTTGCTCGCTGAATACGGTCTTCACGGCACCTTTCTCATTATTGGAGCATCCATGGGGAACGTGGTACCCTTAGCAATGCTTATGAAGGCTCCTCCATGGAATGTAGAGGAACTTAAAGGAAATACCAGTAGCGCAGACACCAAGGACAGTTGTCCGAAGCCATACAGTGCTCCAGTGAGAGCAGCTGTGTACGAGGGCGATGACAAGCTGTACCTAGAGATTGAACGGCCAGCGTTAGTGTCATCACAGAGCATAAAACCGGCTCCAGCAAGTCAAGTACATCGTGTTGAAGGCATCTGCAGCGAGTGGACCGTCATCAGCCTGAATGAAAAGTCAAGTACTACCGAAAGCCACAGACGAAGCATCGTGAACAATACAGGGGATGCGACGATGCCCTCCAGCTTTAGTACACTCCTGTCTGGACGCTTCCCGACCAAATTCAGGCGAGCGACTTTCACGAGTTGCACTTACGAGAACTCAGCGTCACAAGCTGAAAAGCCATCAAGCATCACTGAATTCCAAAAAGAAATAATGGTAAATGTTACACGTAACGCAGATACAACGCCCCAGGGCAATACGGTGCTTCCTGCTCATCTCTCCGCAATATTCAGGCGAGGGACTTTCGCCAGCGGTGGCATAAAAAGTTCAGCCTTCCGGACCGACACACCAGATTTGAACGAGTTACGTGCTAGGCGAGGAACTATGCTGAGCGTCGCTGGATCGATGTACACGAGCAACAAAGTTTCAAGGCATTCCTTTGCGTCAAATACAGGGCTGTCTCGCCGAGCCACGGTCACCAGCATCAGCAAATCGCTGGAACTTGACGCCTCACCACTATGCAGGAACTCATTGAACCATGGACTTCCCTGGGATCAGGAAGAGGCACCTTGCTCTACGTCTACGCAGCAGAATATACTGGAAGTTCTCAAAAATCCGCGATTCTACTTCCACGCGTTCAGCTACCTGTCGTGGGGTTTTTTCATTGACTGTTTCTTGTCCGTGATATTCGACTTTGCACACGACGCCGGCGTATCACGTGCCGACGCTGTGCATGCGCTCACTTTCTTCTCGGCCACAGACACCGTGGGCCGGCTGTTCATCCCATACTTGAGTGACTACAACCTGATATCGAACTGCGGTTTGCTCACCATCGCTTACTTAGTACTAGGTCTCCTACAGTACGTGGCACCACACGTACGGGGAAAGGAATGTGTCTGGGCCCTCACAGCAGCCTTAGGCTTGCCAGCTGGTTACATAATGGTGGGAGCCTCTCAGATCCTCTCGACCGAAATAGACTCCACAAGCCTCCCAATCGCTTATGGTTTGATGAACACGGCAACAGCAATGGGATGCTTCGTGAGGCCACTTCTCATAGGTAAGTGAAAGGAAATCTTGCTCTCAGAAACATAGTAAACAAAACGAAACCGGTGTTATGTAGCGTGACCAGTAGCCAGCTACTTCGCTTCGCCAGGGAGACGTCATTACATTGAGATAATCAGCGTTTTAGTGCGAAAGACTTCCTTGGGTCTGTCGAAGCGCTCGTCTTATCTTTATAACCTTGTCGATTTTGCAATACCGAGTATTCTTTATTGCTGCACCCATGTCTTGTGTAGACAATTGTGCGTTTTCTTTACTAGCCATTGGGCAGAGTAGGTGCTCGCCAAGAATGCTGTTTGGTATCGTCTAATGAAAATGAGTGACCAGACAATTTCAATTGTCAACTACTAAATACAATAATTATTGAAATTACTGTACAGTAAGTTCACAAAAATTTACACCAATCATTCAATTCATTAGTTTAACACTTTCAGTACTCCCCATTAAACACAACTTTTTATCATGCGCTCTACTCTCACCTTCGTGTCGCTGCTGTATTCGCGGCAAACGGCATAAGTTCAATCAGTTTGTACAACGTCTAAGAATAAGTTAGTTGAAGGCACTGCGCCCAACGCCACGTGCAGATTGTGTTTGCCGCCTGGGCCGTCTCCATTTTACGTGACAGATGGCGCTCCCGTAGAGTGGGTGGGATGCTCGCTGGGGAGCGACTCCGATCCGCGTGTAGACGGTGATTGCTGTGTAGCCACGCTTGTTCATTACTCTCGATAAATGCATGTACATGTATTGTCAATAAATAAATACACTGTGATGCTGCTCTAACGAAATTCATTTCCTAATTTTATATGTAGTTTATTTTCTAACAGTGTTGTCGTATAAATGCTCCAACAGAAGCATACGTTCGCAAGGAGAGTGATCCCCTTTTAACGCGACAGCACTAAAGAGCTTGTATGGCTGAAATTTTGAGTTCGACGTAGGCGGTGTTGGCGTCAGCATCTTTGGTTCAGAACGAAAGTGTACCGGTTTTCGTGAAAGAATGTTTGAGGTGTTTGCAGCAGAGATAGCAAGCAGTCCGAAAGCAAGGGCACCCTAGCTATTAGGAACGAGATAGTCTTCATGCGTGTGTTTGTGCGTGTACGTGGTTGCGTGTGCGCGTGCGTGTTTTCGCGTTCTGGTTGTCGCGTTCTGTTTCGTTAGCGAAATGAACGAAAATCTTTGTCAGGAAACTTTCAACTAATGTATCACGAAACTTACATGCATTCTATCAAGAACTTGATGAAGCGCTACCCTTGGCAATCTTGCTGTTAGCGTCAAGCATATCATTCCATTATGGCCTTTGATAGGGTAAGGCAACGTCTGTGTAATCAGCATGTCATGATGGAAATAACTTCATTGGATCTCGAAGATCGACCCTAAGTTAACCCGTACCACACCCATGACGGGACTATCAGGCCAATGCCATTAGTCATACTTCGTGCATTTTTTAAGGCCGCGTGGACTTTAACTTGATAAAGGGCTTATAAGACTGTGAAAGCGAGCACACTATTGCTAAAACAGTAGACTCTGTGCACCTCGTTCCTTACACCGTCGATGCGGGATGCCGAGAATCATCATTCACGTTTCATGAGACAACTAAGGCTGTTCAAGGCCTTCGCCCTAATAAATGCTGTTGTGTCGTAAGTCTCTTGGCCAGGAGTGCGGCTGCAATGTTCCAAGAAAGTCTCGATTAAGTGCTAGAGACCTTCAAAGACGAGAACACCTGGCTTTATGATATCAAGCATGGCAACTAATTATAATCACTTGATGAAAGTGAACGTAAAAAAACATGGCTGCATCGCACAAATAGTGAGTATACAACAATTTCTATTCACTCGTTGTTCTACAACATTTCTTTTTTCTTTGCCCAAATAGGCATAGATGAGGCAGCTCAAAAAAGTGGCATCTGAACTTGAAACAACATATTGCTTTTCCAGGGTCACGAAAAACTAAGTCGGTAGCGCATAGGCCCACACTATCAGGGTCGTGTTGAGAAGATTCTCCTCTTGATGGTGCCCCTCACTCCTGAAGTCGAGGCGCTGCCTTTTGCATGCATGCCTGTCGATTCATCATCACCATGCTTTGGAGTCACGGTCTCGACGCGAAATAAATTTGACGTACTTTCAGCGGTCTTATTGCAGCGGTCGTACTGCTGGTACTGCACATGCATTCAAACCTTCTGGCTCCCTTCACTTTGGAGAAGTCGGCAATATAGCCAGCCGGCTTTGTTGAGCTTTGCTGGTTTTTTTTCTGCACGGTCTGGTATTTTGGGCAGCCCCGGCAAAATTAACAGACACATCATCCTAACTGAGCGTAGGTTGCTTTGGGGCGTGAAGCAGGACATTTATCTGCATGATATGTGGCAGAGATTTGTTCCGTGAAATGCTCGCGCACACATGGTCAGGGCTCAGTATGCTGCAAAATAGCGGCTACTTGGACTGGTTGGTATAGCCTTTTTGAAAAAAATATACTTCTTTAACGCGCAGGAAACGTTTTGCCAAAAGAAGATAGAGCCGATAGATAGAACGTTCTGTCCCATCTCTCCGCTCTTTCTTTCTTCCTGAAAACGTTCCGTGCGCACTAAGGACGTATATTTCTTTCAAAAACACTGCAAAGCTCTGTCAGCTCTAGCAATTGCCCGTCGCCACTTATCCAAGCGCTCTTGTTCAGGCGGAGGTACAGAAGCGACACAAGCTCCGTACAAGTTCGGTACCCCGACTTGCGATTCGGTACAAGCACCACTTGCCCATTTCAGCGCGCAGCCAGCGACAAGGCCACTGACGCGCACTCGGAGTTATTTGCACCGTCGAGGTATACGTGCACGAAATCACAAAGCACGAATCAGCTAAACAAATCCTCTAGACGGGCTTCCAGAGACAGGACAACATCTTTCTAAATCACAAAATGCCATGCACATGGCGATTTCTGGGCAATGTTTTTATGCACGCTCATTTTAGAATGAGCACCGCGCAAGTACTTGACGCCTCATGCAGAAGCGCCATTTCAACTCACGTGACGGACTCGCTCGCTGGATTCCGTGCTGACCGGTTGTGCCCTCGCGATCTCCGACGACAGCGCAGCTCTGGTCGACTGGGTTGATCCTATGCCACCTCCTGCCGCCGGTCCCCTACGACGACGACAGCGCAGCTCTGGCCGACTGGATTAGCTTTACGCCATCTCCTGTCGCCGACAAGAGCTCTCGCAAGTAGTTCCCCGTCCTCGGACTCCTGTTACCGTGTTTTGTTTTTCCTATCTCTCTTATGTCGTCACTCGCTTTCCTTGCGCATCTCTCTCTCTCTCTCTCTCTCTCTCTATATATATATATATATATATATATATATATATATATATATATATATATATATATATATATATATTGTGAAGAAGAAGATGTGCCTGCCGCGAGCAGCATCGCTAACGCCTGGCTCTCTCGGCTCGTGCTTCGGCTCGCTGCTGTGCTGATCTCTGCTGGACGGTTCTTCGCGCTGTCTTGCCGTTGTCGTTATCGACTAATAAACCTCGTCACAGAACGACAACGGCAAGACAGCGTGAAGAACTGTCCAGCAGAGATCAGCACAGCAGTGAGCCGAAGCACGAGCCGAGAGAGCCAGGCGTTGGTGATGCTGCTCGCGGCAGGCACATCTTCTTCACAATACACACACACACACACGTACATATATATATATATATATACCTTTATTTCTATCTTTTTAATCCCTCCTCACCCCCATCCCTTGTGAGCTACTGTCGAGGTGTCACACGCTGATGCAGACAGTTACGGGGCTCACTTTTCTCTTCTTTTCCCTCTTATAACCACAATCTCCCCCTCACGCAACGGAAACTACTCGTAGCTCAAGGTCGTCGATGAACACAATCTGTCCGCGTCCTCTCCTTACGCAGAGCGACGAATGTCAGCAGCTAACTTTTACCCATGCTGTGGTTTGGTAACACTAGAAGTACTCTCCTATCTAACACAACTCTTCCAAGTACGCTCCACTCTCACACAGTGATGTTAAGCGTTTTTTTTTTTTGGCAAAGCCGACAGGATTTCAAAACGTCACCAATTCCAGCTCGAAGTCGCTAAATGATGATGATGATCATACATTTTCCCGGGTATTTGGTTTTTGCCCTAATACAGCACGCGAAGAGGTTGTTCCTTAATGAAAACATATTTTAAATCAGTTTCTGCAGTGGGAATGGATTTCTACTGCGCTGCTACCTCTTGGCAACGCCACTGTGAGCTGGTAAGCAACTGCAGTCCAACCATGAGCCGTTCAACTGAGCCGGTTCAGTTAATTTAGAGGATCTGAGCCGTTCAAAGTCACTTATTCCATCTCTAACTGTAACAGAACGAGTGCTCGGAAAGGCCACATTGCAAGCTAAAGACCGCAGCACCCCAAGCAGCTTGGTCCTGTAGTCAGCTTCATTTTCTGAAGCATGTTCCGAGCCTAGCACTGTTTTCATAGTTTCTTAATTTTCCATGTCTGTTTTAAAACATTACCGCATGTTTTAAAGTCCCCCCTCACTCCCCCCCCCCGAATAAATTCGCTAAGTCTCCAAAGAGATCGAATTGTTGCTAGCACGACTGAAAGGATGCCAAGTTTAGCTACTTTCGCACTAAGTTCACACCACTGCTTTTACTTTCGTATTGCTGTTGTGTTCGCGGTAGACAGAATAAACGGTGTTATAAGATGGATATAACTTGAAGGTTGTATTCGAAGTGATAGCGTCGAGTTTGCCAGTAAAAGCTCTCAAAATAAGCAGGAACGGCACGTTTATTCGACAGCGTCTCGCTATGCTCCGCTTCATATATCAGGCGCAACGCTGCGGAGGCTGTAAAGTTCGGCCAGCAAGATGCGCGCGTGGGCTTGTATCGTGCTTGAGTGTGGTCATTTTGAACGTCTGACATCGATACGAAGCCTCTTCGCTTATTATTCATCCTGGACGAAAACAAAATTACAGTACGGCTGCTAGGAGCATTGGACTATAGCCTCCACTGCGCTGCTACTCATGTATGAAACGGAGTATGGGCCATATCATGTAGTCACCAAAGAACAGGTGACGCAGCAGCCGGACCTTCATGTCGCATAGGGCAGCTGAATTATGCCAGGCTGTCAGCAAAGAAAGGACAGTTGCCTACCAAATGCACAATGTATCATACGTAGAAAGCTTTGATGTACAAACATCTTCACACGGTTAATGGAATCTAGATTTGTTGTCAGCGTTTCCTGTGCATTTTAAATGATGGAGAGCATGAGGTAACAAGCCATAAATACCCCACCGTTCTGATCAGGCAGACAGATATTATGCGTCTAGTAACCTGATGCTAGCTAGAGGCCGGTGTCACATGTCACTCACCGTTTGAGACACCGGTATATCAGTCAGCGTTTGAAGGTTCAAGTACACCCGAATTTCAAACTGGTCAATTACCTCGTTGAAATACGCACATATTCACACAATAATAAGCGTAATGTTCGTAAGCAGAACGCTCGAGACAGAAGCCATAAATAGGACGACGACAATACTAAACCACCTCACAACTTATTGAATCAAGAGTGTAGGTTTGCGTTACTTTGATTTGTCATTGTTTCGCTAAACTTGTCACGTACAACTGGAGAACAACTAAGCACTTTGAAGTGCTGGTCTCGTATGCACTCCATAATCATTAAAGCTCTGGGGCTGCGCGAACTTTTTAAGATGTCCTTATCATGAAGCTGCAGTTGTTATAGCCCCGAAAAACAGTGCATTATACGATAAAAATCATGTTGTCAGGTTGCTTGCTGCAAAATGGTAACCTCGTAGTAACATAGCTTGCTTAACTTAAGTTATCGCAAAGCTCTGACACAGGTGTAGTGCCTTTCAATATTTCGCAATTACTGACGGCGATGCAGAGCTCTTCTGCTATAATCTGCTTCTTCTTGGTGCTATGAAGTGGGCGAACTGTACATCAAGCCTTGATGGACGTATGAAAGCAAGTATTTTAGTTTTTTTCATGCTTTAAATACTTATTCCTTATAATAACGACATTTCTAATCGCAGGGTTTTTTCGGGACAATTACGGCAGCTACAATGGCGTGTTTCGCTTCTACGGTGGCATGCTTATCATGTCCTTCTTGTTCTCCCTGGGCCTTTGGATCACCGACCGTCCCAAGGAGCGAAGAGCTGCCAAAGCCATACAGGGCCCTTTCGTATCTACTCCCCAGCCGACGAAAATGGTCAAGGAGGAGCACACGTACACATAAAAAGTAACGTGCAGAGAAATATAATTAAAGTATTGCCACGAGGAAGAGCAAAATGCAAGTCGCGCAATACAATACAATTGTGTGGCTGTTCGTAGCCGCTCAATATTATGTTACAGTGCGCTGTAACACATTGCGTGATCCAGCATCCACTGCCAATATATATTAAAGGATGGTTTACTGTACACGCGAATAACTATTCATAAAGTAACCATTCTAAGGAGTAGATGATGCACATTTCCCTGCGGAACTGTGAAAAGCCAGTTCTGGGCAATTTCCGCAGAGGGTAGTTTACGAAAGGTAATGAGGTGCCAGCGTTACAGCGAAATTGACGAAGGCATCCGCAATAGCTTTATTGGTAGTAAATTCTTGTTATTGCGATGACCTTGTTGCAGTGTTTGGGCACAGGACAAACTTATCTCTAGATGGTTGATCTATGACCAGAAAACTTACCAGGAGGCTGACAGATTGCAGCATAAAAGATGTTGCATTTATTGTGGACATGGCAAGGGAGTTCACTGAAAGTCTTGCAAATGGCGGAAGAAATTACGCAACTGTGTATCGCATACATTAAGTTTCATCTCTAAAGTACAAGCTATTTGTATAACCTTGCCTAAAAACGGGCTCAGTTTGTGCCAAATGAAAAAACAAAAACAAAATACAGACGGTGCTCAAGCGCACCGCTAGCATTGCTCGCTTCTTCCAGACGATTAGCAGACGACAGTGCGCGGAACAATACAATTACATGTGCTGACCCTTTTGATTGGTCTAGATGAATTGCAACTGCCACAGCGTTCTACGGAACTCATGAAACAGAGGATTGGACTGATGCTTTTATTTCGGTTTTCGCGTCCCACCTTCAGCGTCCATAAACTTCCTTCTCAAGTGGTACTTGTTGCAAATAAAGATCGTTTCACGTTCAATAAAATTCAAACGTTTTAATGTATGTTTGCATCCTTTTCAAATTGTATTATGTTGTCCCCAATGTCCATCTCCGCCTACAAAATGCGTTGGCCGGTGTAGGTGATGAATGAATGTAAAAAAATAATAATGAAGTAATAATTAAAGACGAGCTCAAGTTAAAAACGAGTGATGCATGTCCGCTGCTACCTACTCACTTCTATGCATGAAATCGATTCCCACGTATGTAATGCAAAATTGCGTTAGTGACATTTCACGCACAACTTCCCATCAAAGGTTTATCTTTACGCAAAAATTGTGTTGCAACTTGGGCATACGAAGTAAGAAAGGCATTTACAGTGTTGAAGAACTATTTTACAAAGCCTACTATAATAATGTTTTAATTTCCGAGGCTCTCGCAATAATTTATAGAAAAATGAGCCGCAACAGAATACAAGCTCTTCGTGCCACTTGCATCTATACCATCATGGTGCTAGCCAAGGTTTTGACGTCAGACGAGACTAATCCCAGCCGTCAAGTTAATTGCAATGCGAAAGCGCGACGCGCCTTTAGTAGTCATGATATCTGCTCTTCGTGTCATGTGCGTGGTGCTCTGTCACTTCGACATCGAGGGCGGTGGTCGCAACACGAGCACTTGCGTCTACGAAGCAGTCTACGTCGCGATAACGTCATTCATCAGTCACCTACATGCGTGAGTTCCGTTATTACGCCTGCGGAGAACTCTATAAACTTCCAACTATTCGCCGAATTTCGCGAAGCAGATTAAAAAAAATTGCAGCATATCCACGGGGTGGATGATGGAGAGTGGGGCGAAGCACCCGTCCGTGTATTCGTTCTTGCTTCCGTCTGTCCGCACGTCCATCCATGCGTCCGTCCATGCGCTCGTCCATGCATCCGCCCTGCGTCCGCCCATGCGTCCATCCATTCGTGCAGCCATCCGTGCGTCCGTCCATGCATCTGTCTGTGTGTCCATTCGTCCATCTAGTCAACACTGCAAGTACAACAATCTCGCATCTTTTCATTATATATTCCGCATATAGAAGCACCGCCATCCAGCAGACATTACAAGGACTAAAGGAGAGGTGGCACACGCACACTTTCTTACGGCTGGCGCTTCGTGTCTACTTGCCACCTCTAACCACCTCGAGTTCATGGTATATACTAGTTCACTGTATTCATGGCACTGCGGCCCAACGCTCGCTAAATCTTTCTGAAACAAAGGAGGTTACGTCCAGCAAGTATAACGTAGCGACCTTTTCTTGTCAGATACTGCTTAATGTACATGCCGATGGCTGCTAATGGGGAATGAGAAACAAGAATTTGGCTTTTAGTTAACGCAAACGCTGAGACATTTTTATTGTTCAACAACGCACAGGAGAAATCTCCCACCGGCACCCCCTCGGAGGTCAAGCGTAAGACTTGTTACGTACTACGAGGGATGAACGGGTGCCGCTTGAAGGAGCTTCGCCCCTAAAAGAACTCTCTTATTTATCATAATACCCTAGTACTAAGGGTCTTCCATAGTAGCGCATTCAAATCTCATAGGCACACTTGGTAAGTGGCACGTTGGTTGCCCCTTCTCCCTGCCTTATCCAAAATCTTTGGTTATTTACGGGGAATTCCCTTCGTCACCACTGTGAAAAATATTGCTCAGTTTGTCACTGCATGTTACATGGGTGTTGGTTCGTAATGCCACCGACTTTTTACAGCCGTCGAGCTGACCAGCATTATCCCGGCTGCGGCGGCTGCATTTCCGATGGAGGCGGAAATGTTGTAAGCCCGTGTACTCAGATTTGGGTGCACGTTAAAGAACCCCAGGTGGTCGAAATTTCCGGAGCCCTCCACTACGGCGTCTCTCATAATCATCAGTGGTTTTGGGACGTTAAACCCCACATATCAATCAATCAGCTGACCAGCATTCAATACTTGCCACTAGCATTCTGCACACTAATGTACTTGCTTTACAGTGCATGCAGTTCACTACATTCTCAGAGCGCTTACGGGGTAAGAATACGTTTTATATAAGCGCTCCCGCAATATTTCTGTCTTTTTTTAAATTTTTGCACAACATATTTCTTTACAAAAAAGTCTTCATTACGGCCCGAGCTATACTTGAAAGTGGCTAACGTGGTTGCTTGGGCGAGTTGGTATGACATGATTCACAAAAAAAAATAGCGCCAATAACGAGGGGCAAGAAAAGAAGTAGACAGACAGCGCTACAACGGTGCCACTGTCTGTCTCCTTCTTTTCTTGTCTTTCGTTATTGGAGCTGTTTTTTATGTCAACCAAGCTATACGCTGTACACTTATATCACTGTTCTCTGAAAAATTAGGAGTTTTGCTGTGAACAACGAAGCAGTGAACGCCACACCAGCAAATTCAAATGGTATGCAAACTATGGCTGGGAGCTCGTACCTTGATAGTTCGTTCTGTCATAACTGAACAAAAGACTGACGTAAGCAAATGCGGCCGCTATGTAATGCCTAGCGACCTTTTTGCTGTCTACAGCTTCAACTCAAATTGAGCGGTGTGAATACAGCACGCACAAGCTGTCGAGCTGTTGGCTAATCCCTGTCATTATTGGGCTTGCGTAACCGCATGTGACCGCTTTGGACCGATCCAAGTACTCAGCTTCTGCCGGAGCTAGACTTTTTTGAAAAATGTTGATAGGAAAGCGTTAAAATTTAGTAAAACTGTGTTTAACAAGGACCGACATTGTTGTTGACAATGTCGCAATTTTCTCTGTGGTAGCTGCAGCAGGATCATTAAAGTACGCAAAATATTAGTATGTCTTGGGCCATCCACGAAAATCCGCCGAAAGTGTGGGCGTGGAAAAGTAACTACACTCATCAGTGCCTTTTGCAGAGCCAAAATACACTCAGACCCATGAAATTTTCGCGCCGCTGAGTGATCAGAACCAATCCGGACTGCGAGAGTGCTGTCTATGCACTACACGAGCGTCATATACGCAAAAAGACGCTGAAAGTTCTGCAGCTGGATTACAACATCTGCCATGCTGACAAACAGCCAAGTGTAAAGTGAAAAAGCACCTGCTGTGTCTTCGACCGTGGCCTCAGTGACTCGTTTCGTCTGTGCTTTTGCAAGAGCTGGTCGCGGAGGCGCCGCTCAAGCTGTGGTGCTGTGGCGGATGACGTGCAGTACTGAGGACGACGTCCCTCCATTCGGTTAGCACCTGAAAACGTTCTGCGGCTTGCACCACGTGGTCGTTTTCGACAACAAATGCCTTTTGCGTCACTTTTGGGAGCTATTCAATCGGTTTTCCAGCTCAATCAGAATCCAACTCCGAATACCCACAAGAAAATGAAGTGTTTCCGCTTCCGTTTTCAGTGAAATTAGACTCAATTGCAGCAGCTATGTTGAAGATTCTGATCACTAGCTATAGGGCACAGCAGGTGTTCATTAAATGAAATTTCTACCCATTTATTGTCATGCTCCTTATTTGAATATGAATCGGCAGGGACCCACCAGGACATTCTGGAAGAATTACAATGTTGCACTACAAGCCGCGTATGGCTTCGCAGAGCATTCATCCCAGAAAGCCGCTAATCACAAGAATAAGTATCTGCAATGGTAGGGTGACTGGCGGCAGGTGTAGTTTTTTTTCATCAATGGCAGTAGTTCGGCCGTTCACTAAGTGACGGATAGGGCAGTAAATTACGCCATGCTGCCTCGCGGTTCTCACTAATTTGACAATACTGTTTCTACTAGCTAGATAGGCTAGCAGCAACATGCTGCCGGCACCACTGCAATTATTTTTCGAAAGTGACTGACCCAACCACTCCACCGAAAACGTCGTGAATGACAGTAATGAACGGGTCACGTGACCACGAACTAGTGAATCTTATTGAGGAGCATGCACACACTGCCCATCGAGCGGACGCCCGCTACTCTGGCGCCATCTGCTTTAGTGATTGATTGATATGTGGGGTTTAACGTCCCAAAACCACTATATGATTATGAGAGACGCCGTAGTGGAGGGCTCCGGAAATTTAGACCACCTGGGGTTCTTTGACGTGCACCCAAATTTGAGCACACGGGCCTACAACATTTCCGCCTCCATCGGAAATGCAGCCGCCGCAGCCGGGATTCGAACCCGCGCCCTGCGGATCAGCAGCCGAGTGCCTTAGCCACTAGACCACCGCGGCGGGGCCATCTGCTTTAGTGCGCAACATTTCGCCATACCGTTCTGCCCCCTTTTCTCTTCGCGCCTCTTCCACCTTGCAGCCTTTTACCGCGAAAGCTAATACAAAGTCACTAGAACAGCTAATTTTGGCCGCGTATTTGTCAGCCTTGGTCACGGTCAGTATCAGTAACCGCCGTCACGCGCAATGAGAAAATAAAATCCAGGCCTGTGTGGGGTTTTCAACTTGACCACTCTGTGGAGCCGTTGATTATTCTTCCACAATACCCCACCGGCGTTTCGCTCAAATTCTCTATGCAGTCGTCAGATTGGGCGAAAAATTAATCGAACACGTGTAGTATAACGTCGTACATGACTAAAGTAACATAAGGTGTCACACAGCACATAGGCAATGAGTGGATTGCTTGAAGCTGCCCGCCCTAATTACAAAGGACTAACTCACAATTTTCGATCATCATAAGCCAAAGAATCAGCCAAGTTACCGTATTGCCTTCCAGATATTTGGCATGGTATCTCGCTTCTTCGTGGTACACGCACCACAGTTACAGCTTTCGCTGTGACTGTGTAACGTGTGCTGCGGAGGCCTGGCACTTTCGTTTTTCACGCGTGATTATCATATTGGCTCCGTGGTTTAAAGCTGGTCAACCACTACAAATGTCACACATGCTAGTGCGCCGGTTCACTTAAGTCCACGTAATGGTTACGTAGCCACTTCAGAAATGTTTCATGCACTAAGTGTTTGAAGTATGCACTAGGAATAGGATGTCTCTATCACTCTGAACTCCTAAAAACGAAGCTTTCGGGTCCTTTATTTTTTTTTATTGCCGGGCTTCACGAAGACTCCACTGACATCATTTTCGTCATGTGTGTAATTCTAGTAAAAAGTACACAGACAGATGGCATGGAAAAGCAGCAGAAAACGTTATGTCAGTTTGTATGACCCGGCAGTCGAACCCACGACGTATCGCTCTGCCACGATGGGATTTAGGCGTTTTAACCGGACTGCGCCACAGACGTTTATGCATGAGCCTATACAAATATGCCTTGTATCTTTCACATCTCCCTTTGACAGTGATGTTCGCTGGCGTGGTGCGGTATCGTCGTATTGGACAGGTGAAATGGAGTACTCTTTTCGTCGTTGTATTGGGGAGGTGAAGTGAAGTACTGAAGAAGTGTAGGACACTTTGTTGCTGGTGAGCGCACACCTCGACGTTAGTTTCCTCAAATAACAAGGCTTACTTTGGCGCATGTCTAATACTCGTGATTATCTTCCTGTCGATGTCCTTATCGCAGGTGATTCACCTTACGCTGTGACCAGCTATAGGCTACATGATAAGACAGATGCTTGGGCTAGGTGATTGTGAATCAACAAATTTGCACAGAGCAAGACTACGAGTAGTTACGACGTAGCTACAGAAATAGAGACAAGGGCAGAAAGAGCAATGAAAGAGCGCTCTTTCTGTCCTTGTCTCTTCTTGTGTAGCTACGTCATATCTACTCGTTGTCTTGCGCTGTGCAAATAGGTATATGCTACAACTTGAGTTACCACAAAGGTTTAATCTTGATCATCAACTTCAGTCATCGCGATAAACTTGCGCTACCAGACATGAACTTGGGTGTGTATGAATACATTACCTTGCCTATGTTTAAATAATTGCGGTACTTTTTTCGTCGGCTAAAAGTGCTCACAATATTCCTGTTTCATACCCTAAAACATTCGTATAAAAATGCTTTGGAATCAATAAGCTGTTTCCAGAATGTATATTAGCTTGCTTATGTTTAAGTAATAAGAATACTTTTTTGTCACCAAGAAGTGCTCACAATTTCCCTCTTGCAAATGTTAAAATATTCCTTTAGAAACGCTGTGGAATTATTGGGATTATTTGAAAATTTATATTATGTTTCCCATGTTTTAATAGTTGCGGTATTTTTTGTCGACTAGAAGGGCTCATAATATTCCTTTTCAAAGCTTAAAATATTCGTATCAAAAGTTGTAGAATGATTGGCCTGTGGTGAAAATTGTATTGTATTCGTATTTGATTAGGTTCAATAATTCGCTATTCACACACCTTTAAAATAGAGTGAACAAAAAAATGTAGACATCATAGGTCGGCCAAAACTGAGGAGCTTAGTCCGACTCAATCACGAAATATATTTTGCGCTTTGTGCTTGCTCTCAATCGGACTCACCGAAACGTTCCTCTAGTATTTTCACTCGGACTAGCATTCACTAAAACATTTCTCAACTGGACTTACTCGCACTCAATGTCACAAAACTGCCTCTCACTGAAATCACCCTTACTTGGGCTCGCGGTTCCACTTTAGTCTCAGTAGGTCCAAGGGACACGACTCATGAGTCCGTTAGCCGCGAGTTAGGCTTTTCGGCCATGGTGTGAATGCTTTTCATCAACAATATCATATGCCATAAGCTCGCTTTGGTGCCTTTTGACACAGCATCTTCGAATACGAGTTATAAGTGGTTGCAATATCGTAAAGATGTCTTGCTTGAAAAGATGGCTCACACGAGATAAATTTATCAAGAGTGCAAAGCTTTTGATTGCTTCAAGCATCAAGCTTCTGGTTGTTTTCATTGATAGTTTATACGTTAAATTTTCTTGTTTTGCCTAAACGCAGGCATTATTTGTTTTAGAGGTTATTTTTGTGCATTAATGGTAAAGGTAATGTCCTCAAAATACCACCCAGCAAGTTTGATTTTTTATGTTAAAAATTACTTTTGTGAGTAATCAAAATATGTCACAGACAATCAATCGATAAAATTATCAAGTGTTGACGTACCTACCAATTGCCTGAGCCCGCCTCTGGTGTCTCTGTCTATAGACGAGCACGCCTATCTCGCACCCAGGCGCCTTCGGTGATATAGTCTCACTCCCAGACACACCAAAATTTATTTCGAACGGCCGAGGAGTGCCTCACCAGCATCGCAAGCAGTAGCTCTTGAACTTTAAAACTAAAAAAGTACCGGTTCGGTGCTTTTACCTTTCAGCGATTCCCATTCTCGACAAAAAGCTCTGAGCTTCTACGCCAGTGGATAAATGTCATCAACAGGACAGGCTTGATTGATATGTAGGGTTTAGCTTTCCTAAATCACCATATGATTATGAGAGATGCCGTAGTAGATGCCTCCGGCAATTTCGATTACGTGGGGTTCTTTCACGTGCACTGAAATCTGAGCACATGGGCCTACAGCAGTTTCACCTCCATGTAAAATGCAGCCGCCACAGCAGGAAGTCGATCCGGTGGTTTGAACAGTAAGTACATATGCACAAATAAGTACGTTTACTGCGTTTATTCAAGTGCAACGCCAACTACCGCGCTTACAAGAAGTCGTCTTGGCACCACTGCGCCGTTGTCGCATACGAAAACAGCCAGCGCAAGAGTAAGCTTGCTCAGCACTCTCTGTGAAAATCAGGATACGAAGTGGCATTCATGCCGGTGCGGGGTTTTCTGATTGCACAGATTTTCTTCCCAACAAAAAGCGCCGAGCTCTGCCCCCAGTCGATATAATCGCGATCGGCATGAAACACTACGAGCCCGGTACATGTGCACGGGTAAGTATATTTATTGTGTATATTCAAGTGTCACGCAAACTGTTTCGCTTTACAGCAGTGATTTGCATGCAGTATGGCTTCAGTAGGCGGCACCAGATCATTGCTGCACTATTTTGCAGATCGCATGCCAACGATAGGAGATATTACGACTCACGTTCGGATGGACGCGCCGCGCACGTTTAGTACAGCTGTAACAGCGTATCATGGCAATGCAAACAGACGCTAACGACGCGGAAAGCATGGCTTTCGACTCTGTCGAAGAATGAGATGCCTGGACTCTCACTAGGCCAATCTGTGCTTTCGGCTGGCGTCACCGTAGCATTCTGAAATCTTGTTCTGGCTGGCACTTTCGCACCACCTGTGTTTTCCAATACCCGGCAGGACTGCTAATTGAAAAACATATTCGGTGCATGAACTCAAGTTGTAGCGAGATTTTAGCGGTAGTTTGACCCGGCTTACAGAAAAAAAATGGCAGCATATCCACGGAGAGTGGGGCGAAGCATGCGTCCGTTTATTTGATCTTGCTTCCGTCCGTCCATGCGTCCATCTGTGCAATCGTTCGTGCGTCCATTCGTCCGTTCGTGCGTGCTTCTGTTCGTGCATCCGCACGTCCATCTGTGCGTCCGTCCGTGCGTTCGTCCATGCATTCGCCCCTGCGTCCGTCCATGCGTCCATCTGTCGGTGCATTCATCCGCGAGTCCGTCCATGCATCTGTCTGTGTGTCCGTTCAACCATCTATTCAACACTCCAAGTACCACCATCTCGCATCTTTTCAGCATATATTCCCGATACAGAAGCACCATCCCGCGGACATTCCAAGGACTAAACGAGAGGTGGCACACGCACACTTTTTTACGGCTTGCGCTTCGTGTCTACTTCCTACCTTTAACCACCTTGACTTCAAGGTATATACTAGTTCACTGTATTCATGACACTGCTGCCCAATTCTCGCTAAACCTTTCTAAAACCAAGGAGGTTACGCCTGGCGAGTACAACGTAGCAACCCTTTCTTGTCAGATAGTGCTCAATGTACATGCCAATGGCTGCTATAGGGGAATGAGAGACGGGAGAATTCGGCTTTTAGTTGACGCGCACGCTACAATTTTTTTTGTTCAACAACACACAGGAGAAATCTCCCACCGACACCACCTTGCTAGTCAAAATGTAAGACTGGTTACACACTACGACTACGACTACGGCTACGACTACGAGGGATGAACGGGTGCCGCTATAAGGAGCTTTGCCCCTAAAATTCTGCCTTGTCTCACTCAACGCACACCGCAGTTCGATTGAGTCGAAAGCAACGCCTTCTGCTGTTCGCGTTGCTTTCGATTGTGATTGTACGTACCTGACGAAGTTGCTTCGCAGTATTGAATACACGTGCTGTAGACATTTCGGACTGTCGAGAAAAGTCTCCTTAGCGTTGCACATGAAATCAGCACAAACTTGCAGAAGAAAGAGGAACAGTGCAAAACATGCTAACGACTGTACTCGGGTTGTACAGAGAGAGAATAAAGTTTGTGGGACAGTACATGGTTTTATTTTGGGTGGAGACCTCTTGTAGAGCCCCACTGGCCGCGGCGGCTTGCCGGGCCTGGTTTAGGGTCACCAGTTGGCTTCCCAGTGCCAGCTCGGAAGGTCGTGCCTCCCAAGACCGCGTTGTGAGTGTTTCGCGTGAGTGCGCCAGCCTGACACAGTGTGGGCTGGTCGCTTTGCACATCGGTGATTGATGTGTTGAAGTGTGGCTGTGTGGATGGTTACACCAGGGTCATATCCATGTTGCGTGTAGCTGAGGAAAAATTGCGTGTAGTCTTGATATGTGTAGGTATGTGTTACTTTGAAGGCAGCGCCAGTCCCTGGCATGTTGGCTGCTCAAGATGGGGTGCGCAGGGGCGTGCTCCCGTCCTTTAAGGCGTTGGTTTTCCAAAATCTGCCTACTTCTTATGTATTGTTCCTCGTGGGGGCTCGAGAGGTGCCCTGAAGAAGGCCCTGCGTCTCGGCCAGTAAGCGAGTTGTAAGTTTTGAGTTTGATGTGCGGAGCGTCTGCTCGCGTGGCAGTGCATAGTGCTTTGCTGCACTAGCAACAGATGGCGCGACGAAATTTTCGATATGGCAGCACGCACTGAGCTCGCTTTGTGCAAGTGTATACTGAGAGCTCACTATACCAGAAAACCTCTGCTCCGGTGTTTGTCGGCAATAGTTATTTTGCGTAATGCATGATGCTTCTGACAATGCTTCATAATACATGTCAATGTCCTATGTGCATCCTTCCAATCCTTCCACGACTATTTTAAATGTTTTGAGAACCACTGTATACCGAGCCTCAGGGACAGGTTTGAAGAGGTTTCAGAAGACGCTGTTCGTAATAAAATCACCTTAATATTTTGAGACACCACCTCTGAGTACGATGTGTATATACCCTTTTAATTCATACAATTTCATAACAAAGCCCTCAGTATTTCATTGCAGCATAAATAATTCCTAAATTCGCAAATCTTTTGAAATAATTCGATGATGCCAAGGTTTAAACTCATAATCAAGTTTCAATGAAATTTAAAATATCCTGAAGACATTATTGTTCTCCTTTGCGTAAATAGTATGAAATATCAGAATATAAAAACCGGGTGTAAATCTGGCATGTTCGTTGCGATAAGTAGAAGTGTGTATCTGAAAAAGAAGTGATCAATAAACACGGAAAGCACGTTGGAATGAAACAACAATACATAACAACCTAGTAAACAAATATTGGCGTCAGTTACTAAAACCAACACCTTACTTGCACTTTCCGCAAAATTCGAGCTGTAAAAAACCAAACACAAGCAATAAAATGCAACTAAGAACAGACCAAAATAGATCAGACCGATCTGGCGCCTGGGAGAGAAACGACGCTCAGTAAAAAAGAAATATTTAATTTCCCTAATTTTTGTCAAGAAAAACAAGTGTCGAGAAGAATAAAAGATCAAAAACACTCGTAAAGGCAGAAGAAAGCGAAACGACACGTGAGACAAAACCACCTAAAAAGTCGACCTCAGCGTCCGTTAGTGTAGCTGAAGGCGCGCTTACACATTGATCGGCAGCTTTTTCAATAAAAAACTATTCAACAAGCTCGTGTTTAGTCCTATCTTTGGTTCTTTTCAGAGCTTCGGTGGCGTTGAAAGTCGGCGTGCAGCCGCAGCGCTTGCAGTGTTTGAGGAGGAAGCCACCAGCGATATTACGTACAATCAGGTTGTCCTCCTTTTCGCGTTCATTAAAACATCCGCCCGTTTGCCCAAAATTGATTGCCACGACTAGTCGGCACGCGTCACCCCAGTGCTCCACTCGGCACATAAACAGGCTCTTAGAGTGTGTAGCAGATGTGGTTTATGGCGTTTTCTTTCTTGAGCTATGGCCGCTATTGCGCGCGCTAGCCTCCGCAATGGTCAGCAGTAAGTTGGCTCGGAGCTCTCCCACCAGATTTCGGTAATAGATAGAAACGGCCCTCCATGCGCAGGCCATAAAGCAAGCCAACACATGCCTCCAGACCGGCCATGGTACCTACAATATGGCGGCTGGGTGAAAGTACACTAAATAGCATTGGCAATGCAGCTGCTCTTCGATTGGCTGCTGCGCGGGCTACGCGAAGTTGCACCGTACGGCGATAGTGATGCACCCGGCAGATACTTATCCATACACCTAGAAGTTTTGTACCCCTTCTATAGATATACAATCTTTTTATTGTGATAGCAATTCTATGGACACTCTAGGCTGGATTTTGCCTCTGGCATCGCCATCACAAACCGTGTATATATATATATATATATATATATATATATATATATATATATATATATATATATATATATATATATATATATATATATATATATATATATATATATATATATATATATATATATATATATATATATATAAAGAGAGGAGAGAGAGAGGGAGTAATAGTTCAATGTGCCAGTTAGTCTTCGTGAAGGTATGGGATATGGCACAGCGGGAGCGTTGTCAACAAGGATAAATATATTTATTTCCCAACAGTTTCGAGAGGGGTCCTCCTTTCATCAGGGGATAAGTTATACTAACAAGAACTTCCAAACTTCGTTGCTGCCGCGTCCCTCTCACCTTGAAAGATGTTTGCGAGAGTGAGAGCGAACTAAAAAAAGACAGAAAGAAAAAAGAGAGAAGAAAAAACGAAAAAGAAAGAAAAGAAAGAAACTAAAAAGTGGAAGAACCACTGTCAACACTGAGAACGAAACCAAATGTCCGTGTACGTCCACATCCGGTTTTTATCACGTGCTGGTCAGTTCTCGACGTGTGTCGGGCCACCCAAGATTGTCGCCGCGGTGGCGGGAGGGGTCCGTGACGGCGTGCGTAAGGAAAGGGTTTCACCTTAATGGATCGGTCGGCTCTTTACCTTTCACCTTCTTCCGTTTCCCTTCTATGGTCATCAAGTGGTAGGCGAACATAAACACTTTGTATGTGCATGTGCAAAAAAGGAAAAAAAGAGAAGAGAGAAAACAAAAAAACAAGAAAGGACAGTGTACACGTACGAGTCAGTCAGAAAAAAACAAGCAAGGTCTCCAGCTATCAATCTTTGTCACCAATACCCTCCTGGCTTACTCCTCGAAGGCAGGACAGTCTTCCGGGATCCTCGTTGATGCCGGCTACTAATGTTGGAAATTTGAAAATAAAATATGCCTCATGATTTTCGCGCTCGCGCCTGTTTAAGAAACCGTACTGCAAAAGAGTTACGCTGATATTTTCAAAACTGTGGTTTGGCAGGCGTAGATGTCTAGACAAAATAGCTTCGAATGTGAGGTGGCGTGGCACTGGTGATTATTGAACCGCAGCCGAAATGGCGTGACACGCCATATTGAGTTTGAGTTTGATGTGCGGAGCGTCTGCTTGCGTGGCAGTGCATAGTGCTTTGCTGCACTAGCAACAGATGGCGCGACGGTTCAATAATCAATTTTTGCAACCAGTACAGAATATATATATATATATATATATATATATATATATATATATTAAGAACGCAAGAAAACATTCTGAACGAGAATCTGGTGCGCGATATCGAACGTGGCACCTATGTGTCGTGAGCGCGAGGTGTTATTCACGAGCTATGGAGGAGCTTTTATTTTATTTACTACAGGGTAAGCTAGGAGAAGCCCGTGCTTGAATTCGCAAATGGCAAGCTATTTATATCTACCACTTCCCGCTGGTTCTCGGCATCTTGGCGGGGGGGGGGGGGGGACTACCGTGTGGTCAGCATTACCAACAAGATGAATGAGCCCGCATCTTCCAAGGTCCCTAGATGAAACAAGTTTCTTTTATCTAGGGACCTTAGCGCCGTCAAATATTCACAACGCGGCGGCGCGCGCTCATCTCCCACGCGTCCTTTCCCCGTGTAGGGAGGGGTTGAGCGCTCCATCGCGCGCCCTTATCTCGCACGCCATGTTAGCAATGATAGAAAAAATAGACAGTGGAGTAATCACATCAATCAAATCTAGCTGTATAACTAGTTTTTCTACGATGGTTCTTCGTTTAGTACGGGCTATTTCTGTATCAACATCTTCACATCAGACTGAAGAGTTACATGCGCAGCACAATCCGTTGATTGTGCGCGAAAGTACTGAAGTGATTTATTTGGTTTTGTAGTCATCTGCTTGTCGAGGAACGCCGACAACGTTTGCGAATATTGTTGCTCCAGCCTGTTGTCAGGTCCATGCTGTGATTACATATTTGCGTACGGTAACATCATCGGCTTTTCAAATTTGAGGGGAGTAGTGCGTAGCGTACGTAGCAACCATGAGGAGTGAAGCTATTGTCAGAACATGGTGTTAAAACTTCCAAAACGGCCAAATGTGAAAAAAATCGGTGCGACACACCCGCCATCTACACTGATCAAACTGTTCTAAGTGGAGTGTACATTGCACTCCACTTGGTTAGTCATCAAAGTTCCCCTTCTTGGCCTTACTATAAATCAGAAATGTAGGTGATATTCCCAGCCATAAATACGTTATTTTTGTTCTAGCCAGATTCTGAGAATACTTAGCGACCAACTCGAACCCCAAAGGATGTCCAGAGGACGAGCGTTTTCGTACTGCTACCGATAAGACAGATGTATGATTTGTTTTTGCACATTGTTCCAGGTGTGATGAGGTTTATTGAATAAGAGAAGTCGCAACGAGGTCATCTCGCTTGTACATCTGCATAGAAATTCATGCTGATTTCCGAGCGGATATGACTAGGGACCGCAAAGGAGCACCTTCCGACCACCTGGTATGTAGTTTCCGTGGTACAGAATGTTGTTTCGCACAGAAAAGTGGGCTGCTTGACAGCATAGCGCTCTCGTGGAAGGGACAGCAGATAGGTCGGTAAGGTAGTTCAGTAACAAGGCAAGGTATGGATCTTTGCACTGCTCCGAAAGCATGTCAGTGGTGGCGAGTGGTGAGAACGTGGTAAAAAAGGGCGAAATAGAAGCCACATTCGGTGTTATTGGTGAGCGGGACAGTGCATCGACATTCGTATGCTTGCCACCGGAGCAACATACGACACGAATATCGTATTTTCGCACTCGAAGTGTCCAACGGCCGAGGCGTTCCGGCGGGTCTTTCTAGGTCGAAAGCCAACCTAAAGCGTGGTGCTCTGCGAAGACGTCGAAAGGATTGCCGTAAAGGTACGGGCGAAACTTCGTCAACACCCACATTATTGCCCAACACTCCTTCTCTGTTACGGAGTAATTTATTTCAGATTTTTTAAGAGCTCCAGTTGCATAAGCGACTACGTATTCAGCTTCAATGTCTTTTCGTTGTGCCAGAACTGCACCAAGACCAACCCAACTTGCATTGGTGTGAATTTCTGTGTGACTACACTCTAAAAAAAAGGGGGGGGGGAGCGAGAATGGAGAAACGGGCTCCCTTCGGCGCAGCGACTTCATCCCTTTTGGGCGCTTTACCCGTCGCGCCTTCTCGCGGCAAGGACCAAAGGAGCAACGCTCGTCCTTCATCGTTCAAGTTTCTCCTCAATCACGGGGGTCTTGCGCGCCCGCATGCGCACGCCAAGCCTAGCCGGCCGCGGCCAGTCGCGAGCGATTGCTTTTACCTAAGATTGGTGTAAGCACTGCAGGAGTGACGTTTAGAGTAAAAGCCTCTCTTTTTTTGTCGTCGGGCACTCGCACGATGCTCCCCACACTTCCACGTGTGTCTCGTGCTGTTTGATATTACTAATTTGTCACGAATACAAAGAACTCTGCTTCCCAAGCAGTCTTGTCTTACGATTACCTTAGAGTGTACAAAAATAATGAATTTTTTTGGTGTCGACATACTTGGTAACCCCACTCAATTTTTTAGTTTCGGACGGCACCAACAGCACTCATGAATTCAACGAGGCGCATAAAAAAGCATCACACTTAATTTTTCAACATTCTAGGAAACCTGATACCACTCTACAGTCCATGCGTGAAAGCACGATCGAATTCAATTGATAGAGTTATGCGTGCCACTACCGCCATATGTATGTTTTTTGCAGTGTACACCCATTCGAATAAGGCCGCAGTGGCCGGAAGTCGAACCTGCATCCTCCAGCATAGCAACACGACACCCAATAAGGCTATGCTACCACGGCAGGTGAAAGCACAATGGGAAACAAGCTGCAAAGTTTCACCGAGCGTTTGTTCGCCAGACGAGGTTGCAACCATCAGTAACGTTTTAAACATCATAATAACTAAACCTTTGTGAAAAGTAAACCAATGACTACTGTCAGCTAATAACCAAATTCTCAGTCGCATGCGTTTCGAATTGCCCATGAATGCACTGAGAGACAAGACGGAATCATGCACGCGTGCTGTATGCCTTTCTCGTCCATGATTCTCCTCTGTCATGAGAAACTCAACACAAAATGCACTTCTAGGAGCAGCTGTGCACAGCAGGTAAGTACTAACGCTCACTTACCTTTGTGAAAAGAGTACTCCAAATCCAGAGTAATAACCACCACAGCAACAGCAGTAACAACAAAATTGTGGCACGCACTATGATTGCAAGTTGACACGCGAGGCAAATCGTGAGAGGCATCTGAAGCAGAAAATTGTGTAGGCACAACAAGCTATAACGTTATAGTAAATTTGCGCTCTGCAGCGATAGTTCCTCCACTGATTAGAGCTGCCGCGACGCCAACAGCCATTGCCATAGCACACAAAAAAATACCGTTGGATCCGAGGTCATCGCCTATTTCTCTCGCAAGACCCGCGTTGTAACGTACGTATACACTGCTAGGACGGCCGTTGCTACATCAAAAACATTGTCATTGAAGAGCTAGCGGTGTACTGTATCCATGGCTAATGGTAACACTCGTGACAAGCACGTAAAAAGAATATAAGCAAACGTTAACACGAAACAACTAAACGAGGTCGACGTGACCACAGAATACCTACCACGACGGAGACTAAGTTTGGTCTGCATGCTGCGCCCTCTCCGAGTAACAAGAAGAAAAAAAAAAAAACGGGACCTCCGAAATGGCTAGGGCGCGGCAAGCGTTTGCGTTCTCGGAGGCTTCAAGAAAAAAAAATAACTGTGGTAGTGGTCGAGAGATGGTGCAGCGTTCGGAATGCGTTGGGCATTTTATGCATGGTTTGGGAGTATTCGCTTTCGTAAAAATCAGATAAGCTCTAGTAATTATTCCGTTCATTATTGTGCAATTGTTCATAAACTTCCGTTTGTATAAACATCAGATACAATATATTTACCTGTGCGCATGTTGTGATATTGCCGCAAAACGTAAAAAAAAGTGTAAGAAAACCTGATTGTAACCTGTGCCACTATGGTCAGTCGAAATTCATCGCTATATAAGCTTGTGCGCTTTCTTAGTTGGGTGTGAGTGAACATGTCGAAGTGTAAAATGTCCCGAAGGAGAATAGCGTTCTTACAATCAATAAACACATGTGCAATGGTCTCAGGTTTGTTACACAGGAGACAGCTGCTACCCCATGGTACATACATCCCTCTCTCTTCAAGCCACGTTTTTACTGGCAAGCTTCCCGTAAGAAGTTTAAAAAAGAAGGTTTTCACATTGGGTGGTATACACATGTTTTCACTCGCTTTAGTACGTCATGACCATAGGATTTTTTCATACTTTGAACGGTACAGGGGCACAGGAAAAAATATTAAGTCTTTCATAAGGCGCTTTCTTTTCACATTAGTTAGGTAATCTATCGAAAACCTTGCCCTTAAGAAACGATATGAGAACACAACTTCACGCAAGAACGGTGACAAGGTGTGTCGTTCTCCTCTGTCTGGAGATACAAATAATTCAGGCATGCGGTGTAAGAGCGTTGTGTGAAATAAAGAACATAAAAAATAGTCTCTCTGGTCTCCTATTAGCAGGAAACGTGATAATACTTGGTTAAGAAACAGATGGCACAAAGACAGCCTTCCTTGCTTAACTCGCCGAAACAAAGTTGTTCTAGATGTTCACTCCCGTGTAGAGCTCCAGATGAACGTGGCAAATATCCTGTGGATTTTGTGAATGCTGTCACGTGTACAACTAAGTACTTGCAAAAGGTACATAATTTTAGCAGCCAGAAACACGTTGCATACAGCTGACAAAGAGAAAATTGATAAGCCACGACCGCCGCATCCTTCGGCGGTCGCGCGCAGTTCTTCAGCCTTTTCAAGCCAAAATGCTTCACTGTCTTGATACCTGTCCAATGGTACCCCTAGGTAACGACTAGGCGTCGTGAGCCACTTAATATTTCCAAAGGAACTGGGCGTGAGGTCCCAATTACCATGCCATAAATCAATGCTTTTCTCTTTGTTCATTAAACTTCCACTCGTGTCACAACACCTTTTAGTGATTCCTAATAACTAAGTGACACTCTCTCTATCAACAGCAAAAAGGCAATATCGTCAGCGCATGCCAAAACACGCACTTCACATGACTGCAACCTGAAACCATTAATCTCTGTGTGGTGAATAACTTTCTGACACAGTGGCTCCGAAAATAGAGCGAAAAGCAAAGGGCTTAAAGGACACCCCTGGTGCACGGAGGAAAGTACTTGTATGCGCTGTAAGAGTTCTCCATTTAAAAAAAAGATTTACCTCTTACTCTATGTGGAATTTGTTTTGTTCCTTGTGATAGTTCTGTGCGAAATTTGTATGTTATATTTTTACTTGGTCTCCATTCTGTTTGGCGTAGTATGCTATCATAGCATACTACGCCAGGCTTCGTTTCTTCGTAACGCAGGTAACGAATCAGCATTGCCTCTATGCTAAGCGTACTAGCTCTCGTGCATTGTTTGTGCTGCCGGGCCCACGGCGGACGCTCGTGATAATATATGACTGTACATGCATGCTGATGAGAGTACTTTTGTTAGCAGGTGATGTCGAAACTAATCCCGGCCCCGCTACCAAAGCGTCGGGCGACTTACTTGAAATGCTCAAAGTGTTACAAAATGGGCAGTCAGCTATGATCGAACAATTAACTTCCATTAAGGAGACGCTGTCCGAAAACGAAAAAAAGTTTAATGACATCAATAACAGACTCTACAAGATTGAATCCGACCTTAAGTCAATTCAAAGCATCAATCTCAAGCTTGAAAATATAGAAACAGTCACGAACAACTGCGGTGTTCAGGTATCTCAGCTGACTGCTCGCGTTGAAGATATGGAATGTAGATCTCGCCGATGCAACCTAGTGTTCTATGGCCTCGCAGACAAACAAACGGAGACGTGGCGCGATTCAGAGGAATTAATCATCCAGCATTGCGAAAAAAATCTTGATATAACAATTCAAGCACGCAACATTGAAAGGGCTCACAGGCTTGGCGCTTTTAAAGACAGAAAGAATCGACCAATAATTGTCAAGTTTGCCCATTTCAAGGACAAAGACCACATTCTTTCTAGGGGCGGCAAGCTGAAAGGCACTGTCTACGGTATAAGTGAAGATTTTCCTCCGCATACGCGCTTGGCCCGTAGACGCTTGGTTGAATTCGGCAAGGCTCAAAACATGCCCATCAAACTGCGCTACGATAAACTTATCTGTGGTAACAAAACATACGTATTTGATCATCCTACTCAGACTGTTGTCGAGTACAAACGTTAGCAACTAGCAAAGAAAGTCGGCAACCCAGATAAGCCTTCTAAACATGATGTATCAATTCTTTACAGTAATATTCGTAGCCTCATACCGAAACGTGACGCCATAAGCAGCCTCATTTCATCCTCTTCTAGTAACGTCGTACTAATCACCGAAACTTGGCTCAATTCTCTGGTCTCAAGTCCTGAGCTCTTTCCCAACCTGCCTGAGTTCGATATCTTCCGCAAGGATAGGGACAGCTCTCGCGGTGGCGGTGTACTAATAGCCACTAATCGTCAATTGCAATGTTCCCTTGTAAGCGTGCAAACGCCTTTAGAAATGTTGTGGGTCCGCAGCCACGCAACCACGCCGCATATGCTCATTGGCGTCTGTTACCGTTCACCCAATTCTGAAAGTTCGTTTGCATCTGATTTTCATGACGTATTACATGAGATAACGCTTACTAATCCTAGTACTCCCATCTTGCTTTTTGGCGATTTCAATTTTCCTTTCATTGACTGGTCCAAGCTATCCACCTGCCAAAACACAGATAATGTCTCCAATGAATTCTTACACACGTGCTTAACGTTTGGTCTATCACAGCTTGTCACTTCTCCTACGCGCATAACCGATCATTCAAGCAACGTTCTTGACCTTCTGCTTACGTCACATCCTGATAACTTTTCTTCTCTTTCTTATATTAGCGGTCTCAGTGACCACACCGCGATCCACACTACGTTTCCCGGTAACATGATAAAAAAAAGCGTCAAATCGAAGAAATTACTGACTCTTTACGACAAAGCCGACTATGTCGCTATGAACAACGACTTAGCAGCCTTTTATAGTGAATTTTCCTCAACTTACGATCAACAATCCACTGAATCTAATTGGGCTTTATTTAAATCCAAGATGCAGGACTTGATCAAACTTTACATTCCAACAATCACTATATGTGAAAGATCTCGTTCTCCCTGGTTTAATGTCAATATAAAACGTATGAAAAATAAGAAGAAACGACAGTTTCGTTCTGCCAGGCAATCGAACTCTCAACTAGCCTGGGACAAGTATAAAAGTACAGCCAAAGAATACATGGCATTATTGGCATTGGCAAAGAGAAACTTTTTTTCAACCACACTACCCAACATGCTTCGGGACAACCCACGCCGCTTTTGGAAAATAATGAAACCGGATGATAAAACTACACTTTCTCTTTGTGACAATTCTGGATCCCCTATTGCCGATTGTGACGTTCCATCTGTCTTGAACTCTGCATTTTGTTCCGTTTTTACTAACGAAGCTAGCGGAGAACTTCCTGAATATCCGCATTTTGCTTTTCCGCAAATGCCGAAGATTGAGTTCAGCTCAGAGGGAATCGTTAATGTAATCAATCAATTAAAAAATTCTTCATCATGTGGTATAGATGGCATCAATGCCAAAATTCTTAAAAATACTAAGCATATCTCTGGTTCCATACTATCAATCATTTTCCAACAGTCGCTCGATACAGGTGAAGTCCCATTGGACTGGAGAATTGGGAAGGTCATTCCGGTCTTCAAGAAGGGCGATCGTTTATCTGCAGGTAACTACCGCCCCATCTCGCTCACTAGTGTTTGTTCTAAGATCATGGAGCATGTCATCTTCTCTCATGTTGCCAGCTTTTTATCATCTGCAAGTTTTTTTCACCCAAACCAGCATGGCTTTCGTAAAGGTCACTCCTGTGAGACCCAACTAACATTATTCCTGCATGACATCCATCTCCACATAGATCGTAACATCCCAGTTGATACACTGTTTCTTGATTTCGAAAAAGCATTTGACAAGGTGCCTCACTCTCGTCTCCTACTAAAAGTCTCGCGTCTAAGCCTTCACCAGTATGTTTTCAACTGGATCAAAGCATTCTTAACAAACCGCAAACAATTTGTGCATGTTAATAACCTTTCTTCCAACCTCTCCCCAGTTCTGTCTGGCGTGCCCCAAGGTACCGTCCTCGGGCCTCTCCTATTCTTGATATATATTAACGACATTCCACTTTCTGTTCAATCTAATATTCGTCTTTTTGCCGACGATTGTGTCCTTTACCGTCCAATACATAACTCTACCGATGTTTCTTCCCTACAGCATGACCTCTTACGCATTCAACAGTGGTGTAACACTTGGCTGATGTCTCTGAATACGAATAAAACATTGCTCATTTCTTTCCATCGTCGCAGAAACTACGCGCCGGCTACTTACACCATCAACAACTGTCCTATAGCTGCTACTAACTCAATCAAATATCTAGGTGTCCATCTTACGAGCGACCTATCATGGGGTGACCACATAGATCACATAGCTTACTCCGCTAACCGTGCCCTTGGTTACGTACGCCGCAACATTTTCATGGCACCACCTTCCGTTAAACTACTCGCTTATATCACCATTGTCAGACCTAAACTTGAATATGCATCTGCCGTCTTTGACCCCCACCAAACAAATCATATTAAAATTCTGGAATCTGTCCAGAACCGAGCAGCCAGATTCATTGCTTCAGATTACTCCCGTTACTCCAGCATCTCCAACCTAAAAAACCAGTTAAAGCTTCCTACCCTCGCTTTTCGTCGTCATATTGCACGTTTGTGCCTTTTTCACAAATTCTTTCATTCAGCCACACGTGACAACCAGCTCATCCAACCAGTCCATCGAGGCCATCGCAGAAGTCATCCAAACGCTGTAATTCCGCCACGTGCTCACACCACATCATTTCAACAGTCATTCTTTTTGCGCACCGCCCGAGACTGGAATGACCTTCCGGAAGAGGCGGCTGTCATCCGGGATTCTGCGCGCTTCAGGAATGCCATACAAGCAGCAGACTCAACTGCATCTTAACCTTTACTTTTGCTACCGCCTTTCATCGCCCACCCCTCATGTAAAGTTCCATACGGAACCTTTGAGGATATAATAAATAATAATAATAAATAATACAGACACTGTGATGTGAGAGTTCTATCCGTTAATGAGTGTTTCCTGGAAGCTGTTATAAAAGTGGAGATGTGTATAAGACTACCGGCTGTGTTGAAGATGTAATATCTTTGTTCGATGTGTTATCACGCATGAAACACGTGTGATAGTGATTGTCAGGTTAGCTTGACCTGTAGTCGAGAAGGCAATAAAGAGGAAAAAAATGTAAACATATTGAAGTGTGTGCCCCTGCTGTGAGTGGTTGATTGCGCTCGTGTTGCATGTTGTTAGCGTATGTGTTAGCGTGCTTCTTGCGTACTATGTGTAGTATGTGTCCTTGTGTGCATGTGTAACTATATGCATTGCCTTAGCACATATTAGGCGTCCGGTGTCAGTGAGTAATCCTGAATAGGCTGAGGCGTAAACAATCCGCAAGGGAGCCGTGATAGTGGGTAGACAACGTACGTCGCCACAGGCAACCCTTTATTTTTTGTAGTATCAATCAGTTTCTCCAGATGGCGCAAACTACCACCTACTTCACGCTTATGACGCTATCACACCTCCAGCTACTCATATAACGTTGAACGTCCATCTATCAAAGCTGCACTACTGAGTCGGAATGGTTTCGCTGCGATCGGGTCTACGGTTCGGAGGCACATCTCGTGACCTGCGGCCCCATAAACGCATAGATAACGTCACTATACTATGCGAATCTGCGAGAAATAAATACAGAAAGCCTAGCATGCACTCTTCAGCTGAGGAATCTGCAGTATCCGTGTCCTTCGAAGTGAATGTCGCTTCGCTGACCGAACAAAACCTGCTTGCTCCGTCGTTCTCTTTCGCGATGTTTTCATCGCCACAGGTTCATCTGCTTGTTTTTGTAATCATTTCGTTCAATATCAAGCTCACAGGGACCGTTTTTTGTAAGTTTTAGTGCCGTGTACTCTTTATCAATCGATAATCGTTGCATTTGCTAAGTCTACTCGCTTCGCCTTGGGGCAGCAATGTTGATTTATATAGGGAGTAACATGTTTCTCCGTGGCAAAGGGAGCAACGTTTCTCTATTTAAAGACGAACATTGGGGACATCGCCGTTCCTCCCTATATGGAGAGAACGTCACTCCATTTTTTTAAGAGTGTAGACGGGTCGTATAGTGACGAAAGATAGGTGGTGAGGTCATTAGGTGGCGCACCTGGTGAAATGCGTCGTCACATGCAGACGACCATGCAGATATATGTTTGCTGGTGGCACGCAGACTCGCCAGGGGTGCGACAATGGATGCGAAGTTACGCACGAAACGACGAAAGTATGATCAGATACCAACAAAACTTCTGAGGGCTTTCAGCGATGTGGGCTTTGGGAATTCTGCAACAGCTCGAAGCTTATCGAGATCCGGAAGAACGCTGTCTTTTGAGATGACATGTCCAAAGGCGGTTAGTTGGCGTGCTGCGAAATGGCACTTTTTGGTGTTAAGTTGTAGGCCTGCAGAAGATAGACACGTAAGAATTTTGTGGAGACGAGCAAGGTGTGTCCAAAAATCAGCTGAATAGGCTGCGATGTCGTCCAGGTAACACAAGCAAGTCTTCTACATGTGGCCTCGCAAGATGGTATCAATCATGCGCTCAGATGTCGCAGGTGCATTGCGGATCCTAAATGGTACGACAATAATTTCATATAAACCATCGGGCGTGACAAAGGCTGTTTTAGGGCGATCACATTCAGCCATTGGCACCTGCCAACAATTGGGGCGCATATCCAAGGATGTAAAGTACTCGGCGCCTTGTAAACAGTCGAGAGCATCGTCTTTTCGTGGTAGCAGGTAGACGTCTCTTTTCGTAATCTTGTTTAGGGGGTGATAGTCAGGGTAAAATCGAATTGTGCCACATTTTTTTAACCAGTACCACAGGAGATGAGCAAGGGCTTTGAGAAGGTTGTATAATTTCATGTTGAAACCTGTCATCTACTTGCGCCGTAATGACGCAGCGCTCTTCGGCGGAAACGTGGTAAGGACGCTATCGCAGGGGTGAGTGTGAGTCGGTGGCAATAGTACGACTGATATTCGTGGTGCGGCCTTATAAAAGCCGTTGAAAGTCGAAAGAACAGAGAAACCCGTTAAGGAGAGCAACAAGTTGGCGGGGACGAGAGGGGGGAAGGTCTACGTCTATGGCGTTGTCGAAAGCTGATGAACTTGATGGCTTAGACGCATGAGTGAGTGTTGCAATGTGACAACATGAAGTTTTATTGGGAATATCAAGATCATCGATATAATCGACAGGTAGTACATAACCTAAAATTTAGCAAAGTGTGACATTGGCCGAATTGGTGCATAGCTTAGTAAAATGATGGTGGAGAGTACCAGATACTATCAAGGAAAAAAAGAAGACAGGATATAACAACACACTTTCAACTCGTTTATTTTACTCGCATCACCCAAAGATATATGCTTTCAGCATGCGCACAAGGAAGGAGCACAGCACAAGTGATTATCACTTTGCACACACAAAAACTTAAGTAGAAGAAAGCTATAGCACAGCGCTATCAATTTCTTATTTTTTGTTTCTTCATTTGTGCAACACTACAAGATTGTCATTGTGTCTGATGACCAAAAGTGACGTTAGAAGAAACGTACACTAAGTCTCCAGCACCATACACGCACTCACTGCACAGAATAATCACTTGCTTGTGGTGAATAATTAACAAGAGCACTAGCACGCCTAAATAAACAGTATAAATTTCATTATTATAGTGGTGCAATTAAATAAAAAGCAAGAAATGTGGCTGTAACTTAGTACGAGATACATCATATACACAAATAACACATAGGATTACTAGGCAAACAGACTTACAGACATATTGACAATAATAGCATTGCAATCAACCATTTACAAAGAATGAGTAAAGATGCACAATAGTCAACTAAATGAATGCTCTAAATGAGTAAAAATTTAAAAAAAATGTATGAAAGTTGAGAAACAGGTATTCATTCTTGTGCAAAGTCATCGACGCATTCGTTCCCCTTCCTTTGTATGTGATATGCCTCAAGTACTTCACGTGCTAACGTATCCTTGCTTCGTCCTAAAACATGTGTCTCTTGAAATAGTGGTGTGCAGCCGCACGAAGCACAATGTGACGGCAGGTGGGAACCCACGCCATTCTTAGTTTATATGATATGCTCCCTAAGGCGATCATTAACACAGCGTCCTGTTCGGCTGATATACACCTTGCCACAGCTCAACAAAATTAAATAAATAACGCCCACTATGCGACGCAGAACTGGCCGCGCAAAGGTATGCTTAGGCGAAGAAGACGGTGAAGAAGTATCGACCTAGCTTCGGAGCCTGACTTGCCCGTGCTCAACCTGCTGGGGTGTTCTTGGCTGAGGATTGAGTGGTTTCAACTTTCTGTCTTAGAGTCCCATTTTATAGTTTATCTGTTTCTGAGTCTAACCATATCTCTTGTGCTCATGTCGACTACTTCTCCTGTCCAGGCGCGATCCGCCTGGTCAGCGTCCCTGCCGTCTAATGAATTACCGCTAGACTCCTTTTTATGTAGTGGTATCGACAGTATTCCCGTGGCACTGGTACCTACAAATGGAGGCTTCATCAGACTTAAAAACCCTCAGGCGGTTCAAAAGGAACTTAAGACAACTTCACACCATTTACAGACCATCACAAATATGCGCCCATGTGGGCGAGGAGGTATCGTGTGTAGGTCGCCGGATCAGACTTGCGTGCAGGATCTTCTCAAATGCACCTCCTTTGCTGCTACCCCGGTGAGTGCTTTCATTCCGCCTCACCTTGCATGTACCATAGGCCTTGTACGGGGAGTCCACTCCAAGCTGAGTCCAGCTGAGACCCTAGACAGGCTCTTTGGAGCAGGCGTAATTTCAATTTACCGGTGTAATCGCCTGGTCGACAACGAGAGGGTACCAACTGAATCTGTCATCGCGACATTTGTGGGCACAAAATGCCCGACAGAAATAAAATTATGGCCACTGACCTTCCGAGTAGATTCCCTCGCTTCTCGTCCAATTCAATGCAAGAACTGCTGGAGATTTGGCCACAGTGCGGGAGGATGTAAATCTAACGTTCGTTGTAGCCCCTGTGGAAAGAGCCATCATTCAAACAAGTGTACTGCAACAGCGGAAAGGTGTTGTCTCTGTGGGGGCAGCCATTGCGCCGATAACTCTGACTGTTCCGCTCGTTCCCGGGAGGTTCAAATCCTAGAAGTTATTGACCGCCACCGCTGTTCTCGAAGGGAAGCCATTGACATAGTTAGAGATAGGGCTTTTGGATACTCTGGTATTATAGCGCGCTGAACTTCCAGTATGTACTCAAACCTATCGCAGGCTATTGAAACTGCTGTAGAAAAGGCAGTGAGTAAGGCAATGGATAAACTCATATCTGATCTTTCCGACTGTTTGGTTCAAATTCTTTCAAGCCAGATTGGACAAACAGTACAGAATAGTACAGAACCTGCAGTATTAGACATTACCAGCGATGCCACACAGCTACGCAATGTAGTGTTGGACGAACTTTCTGCATCTGCAGGAAAGGCTAAGCAGTCAGGAACACAGGTGCACTTGGACCGACATTCGCCTCAGCCGAGCACAAGTACTGCTGCAGATATGGAACTCAATATACGAACTAATAAACGTACCAGATCACCTATCTTCACTGACCTCAAGTCCAAATCTAAACGGAATGAATCAGCTATTTCGCGTGAAGATGCTAACAAGGGCGCGACATGCGCCGCTGCGGTGCGCTCAACACCATAGGTCAGTTGAGGGTACTAGAGTGGAACTGCCGTTCTATATTCTCAGTCTCAACCGACTTACATTACTTTTGCAATAATTATAATCTTAATATCATATTCTCCAAGAAACTTGGCTCACACCAGATAAAAATTTCCATCTTGCAGGTTTTCGTTCTTTTCGATTAGATCGCCCATCACGTGGTGTTGGTTTAATGATCCTTGTATCAAGTAAATTATGCCATAGGGCGAAAATTTCTTTTAGAATGTTAGACTTGGATTGTGAAATATTAGCATTTGACTTGTGTCTCCCCGGATACCACCCCTTTTCAATTGTACATTGTTACTTCACCTCCGGTGTGCAAAGTACGCGTTATCTTGACAGCGTTTCGATAGCCTGTAGAAAGGAAATTGTACTCACAGGAGACTTTAATTCACGTCATTTGTCTTGGGGTATAAGGACAGATTCTTGTGGTAAGCGACTGTGGGAATGGACTACTGATCACAACTTCTCCTGTCTGAATAAAGGTCATGTAACATTTGTCCGAGGTCAAACTAGCTCACTATTGGATTTAACGTTTTGCTCCAATGCAGTCAAGGTTTTTGTCATGGGCTGTTCGGGATTCGGCAACAGCGACCATCTTCCTGTAGTTTTTGACATTACTTGTCCAACAATAACTTTAGATCAGCCAAAACGCACATACATCAACTATAGCAAATTTCAAACCTGCCTCCATTCTGGCATTTCCAAGCTTGGAAATGCCAGTACTAAGGAGATTGCATCTACGATTGGTTCAATGCCGGAGGGATGTAGAAAAAATTCCGAATTTTCTATTCCATCCAATAAACGATCCTCCTCTCGTTGGTGGAATGATTACTGTACGCGCAATTATAAAAGACGAAAAGCCGCTTGGAAAAAACTTCTTCTTAATCAGAGCCCAACAAACTGGAAGGACTATCAATTCCTTGCTGGCGTATTTAAGCGTACAATGAACCGCGCGAAAGAAGAATACGACAGTAGATATTTTGATTATCTTTCCAAATATAAAATTAAGCGTGCTTTGATCGCTTATTTTCGGACAAGAGAAGTACTGCCAGCACCTTTAACGTTGCAGTCATGTGTCTTGACGCCGGAAGAAATGAACATCTCTCTAGAAGACATTGCGCAAGGTTTAGAACGCCGCTTCACTGCTAATTTTTTTGCTATTCAGTCTGTTCTTTAAACTTGCATGAATTTCCAGAAGTTTCTTTAGCTGAAGTGAGTCAGACAGTATTATGCTTACCGAGGACGGCTCCCGGACCAGATGGGATTACGAACTCTATGTTGAAATGTTTACTGCAGGAGTCACCTAATCTTTTGCTAGAACTAGTGAATTATTCGTTAGAGAACGCATGGATACCTCCAGAATGGAAACTTGCCAAAGTTGTATTGTTGCTAAAAAATGAAAATAATGCATACACGTTGGATTACATAAGGCCGATCGCACTGACATCAAACTTAGTGAAATTGGTTGAGAGAATCATCATTATACGAATTAATGAACTTAATACCATGAGGTCAATTCTAAGCCCCTGTCGAAACGGGTTCAGGGCTGGTTGTTCAATTTGAGATGCCCACGTTGATTTAGAGAGTCGGCTTCAATTAGCTCGGCTACATAAAAAATATGCCGCTTTAGTTACCTTAGACATCGCTAAAGCATATGATACCGTGGAGCACTGTATTTTGATAGATCGATTAGAATACCTTGATTTTCCATCATACATAGTAGCGTGGGCTCACAATTTTCTTGCAGACAGGAAATTTTATTGTTTTAAATATGGGTTTTCATCATCTACTCATACCCTAATGAGGGGAGTACCGCAAGGCTCGGTGCTTTCGCCGGTGCTATTTAATTTACGAATGAGCACCATTCCACGTAAACAGCATATAACAAATTATGTTTATGCAGACGATATCGCATTTTTTGCAATGGCAGATAACATTCACGCCTTATATGAACGGCTGCAGACTTACCTTAATATATTTGAGAGCTGGCTCGTTGGCAACAGCTTTTTACTTCATTCGAGTAAATGTGCCCTCCTTGTTTTCCCGCTGCAATACCCTGTGAACATCTCTCTGTCTTACCATCATGAGGATATACCATAGGTGGAATCTGTTAAATACCTTGGAGTAATTTTGCACACATCGCTTAACTGGTGACCTCATATCGATTATATCGCCGGAAAAGGTGTGCGGGCCATTGGCATATTACGTAGGCGAAGCAACTACCGCACAGGTATGGAACGAGACACATTGGTAATGATATATCGCATGTACGTTCGTCCCATTTTGGAATTTATTTGTTTACTTTTCTCTGGAGTTCCAGCTTACAAGTTGCGGCCTCTAATTCTTCTGGAAAGAGAAGCTCTGCGCTTATGCCTTGACCTTCCCAAAACAGTTGCCAACAATGTGTTGTATCTCGAATCGAGGGTCCCCCCGCTTTCTTGTAGGATTTGCCTTCTGACTGTTCAGACATTCTTAAGAATTTATGAATCACCATTACGACGTCCAGAAACAGCCTTTGTTTCCACCCCGGAATCATTTTTTTGCTGCTAGATGGCCGCGATTTCACACGCCACAAATTATATTTATGCAAAATTTACTGGAGCCTCTAAACGTACGTAAATGCGACATCATGCCGAGTCGTGATAATTTAGCCCCAGTGGAAAATCAATTCGACGACATTTTTCTTAATAATGCCAAATTACTTCCCCATAATATTGTGGATAGTTTACTACAAGATCACCTGTGCCGTATTACAATGAACGTTATTATTGCTACAGACGCATCGCGATGCGACGAAAAGTCAGGGGTTGGTATTTTCAGCCCGATTTTAAATATGATTTATTCCCTTCGACTACGCGATTTCATACCTGTTTTTGTGGCTGAGTTTCTGGCAGTGGTGCTCGCTTTACGCAAGTTAGATACAGCAATTACAGCAGCTGTTATAATAACAGATTCCCTATCTCTCTGTGCGGCACTTTCTGTTGGTGCTGATAATCACGTAACAAAGGCGTTCCATGCATTAGTACCTGCGCATTTGAGAAAAGTACGATTACTTTGGGTGCCTGGACACAAAGGTTCGTTTCTAAATGAAATAGCCGATTCCTTAGCTAAGTCGTCAATCAACGAATCAATTCTACCGCTCTGTCCATCATCCGCTTATGTGACTGCTGCTCGATTCCGCAGACGTACGCTTATGCAAGTCTTTAAAGGTTCAGCACTAACAAACTCTACAGAATATCGCCATTTATTATATCCCTGGCGAAGAGACTTTGCTGCACTCGAAAACAAGAAGTAGCTCTCACAAGGCTGCGTTCATCATCATCATCATCATCAGCCTGTCTACGTCCACTCGTCCACTGCAGGACAAAGGCCTCTCCCATGTTCCGCCAGTTAACCCGGTCCTGTGCTTGCTGTTGCCAATTTATACCCGCAAACTTCTTAATCTCATCTGCCCACCTAACCTTCTGTCTCCCCCTAACCCGCTTGCCTTCTCTGGGAATCCAGTTGGTGACCCTTAATGACCAGCGGTTATCCTGTCTACGTGCTACATGCCCGGCCCATGTCCATTTCCTCTTCTTTATTGCAGCTATGATATCCTTAACTCCCGTTTGTCCCCTAATCCACTCTGCTCTCTTCTTGTCTTTTAAGGTTACACCTACCATTTTTCTTTCCATTGCTCGCTGCGTCGTCCTCAATTTAAGTTGAACCCTCTTTGTGAGTCTCCAGGTTTCTGCTCCGTAGCTAAGTACCGGCAAGATACAGCTGTTATATACCTTCCTCTTGAGGGACAGTGGCAATCTACTTGTCATAATTTGAGAGTGCCTGCCGAATGTGCTCCACCCCATTCTTATTCTTCTAGTTACTTCAATCTCGTGGTTAGGCTCTGCGGTTATTACCTGCCCTAAGTAGACATAGTCTTTTACAACTTCAAGTGCACTATTACCTATAGCAAAGCGCTGCTCCTTTCCGAGGTTGTTGTACATTACTTTCGTTTTCTGCAGATTAATTTTAAGACCCACCTTTCTGCTCTCCTTGTCTAACTCCGTAATCATGAGTTGCAATTTGTCCCCCGAGTTACTCAGCAATGCAATGTCATCGGCGAAGCGCAAGTTACTAAGGTATTCTCCATTGACTCTTATCCCTAACTGTTCCCATTCTAGGCTTCTGAAAACGCCCTGTAAACACGCAGTGAATAGCATTGGGGAGATTGCGTCCCCCTGCCTTACACCCTTCTTTATTGGTATTCTGTTGCTTCCTTTATGAAGCACTATGGTAGCAGTTGATCTCCCGTAGATTTCTTCCAGAATGTTTATATATATTTCATCTACGCCCTGATTCCACAGTGTCTGCATGACGGCTGATATTTCTACTGAATCAAATGCCTTCTCGTAATCTATGAAGGCTATGTATAGTGGTTGGTTATACTCTGAGCATTTCTCTTTTACCTGATTGATAGTATGAATGTGGTCAATTGTTGAGTATCCTGTTCTAAATCCTGCTTGTTCCTTTGGTTGATTGAATTCTAATGTTTTCTTTACTCTGTTAGCAATTACCTTTGTAAATAGCTTGTATACTACAGAGAGCAAGCTGATCGGCCTGTAATTCTTCAAGTCCTTGTCATCTCCTTTCTTATGTATTAAGATGATGTTAGCGTTCTTCCAAGACTCTGGTACTTTTTCCGTCAGGAGACACCTCGTAAATAGAGTGGCTAGTTTTTCTAACACAATCTGTCCTCCATCTTTCAGCAGATCTGATGTTACCCGATCCTCACCAGCAGCTTTGATTCTGTGCATGCTCTCCAAAGCTTTTCTGACTTCTTCTATCATTACCGGTGGGGTGTCGTCTAGGTTACTGCTAGTTCTTATAGTATCAAGGTCGTGGTTGTCTCGGCTACTGTACAGATTTCTGTAAAATTACTCCACTATTTTAACTATCCTATTCATATTGGTAGTTATTTTGCCTTCTTTGTCCCTTAGTGCATACATCCGCCTTTTGCCTATCCCAAGTTTTCTCTTCACTGCTTTGACGCTTCCTCCGTTTTTCAGAACGTGCTCAATTCTCTCCATGTTATACCTTCTTACATCGCATACTTTACGTCTATTAATCAACTTTGAAAGCTCTGCCAGTTCTATTTTGTCTGTTGTACTTGACACTTTCATGATTTGACGCTTCTTAATTAGGTTCTTCGTTTCCTGGGAAAGCTTGCCAGTGTGCTGTCTAGCTACCCTGCCTCCAACTTCCACTGCACACTCCGTGATGATACTCGTCAGATTATCATTCATTGTATCTACGCTAAGGTTGGTTTCCTCGCTAAGAGCAGAGTACCTGTTCTGCAGTGACACTCTGAATTCCTGTACTTTCCCCCTCAGTGCTAGCTCATTGATTGGCTTCTTGCGTATCAGTTTCTGTCGTTCCTTCTTCAAGTCTAGGCGGATTCGAGCCCGTACCATTCTATGGTCACTGCATCTTACCTTGCCAACCACTTCCACATCCTGCACGACTCCTGGGTGTGCAGTCATTATAAAGTCTATTTCGTTCTTATTTACGCCATTAGGGCTCCTCCATGTCCACTTGCGGTTTTCTCGTTTTCGGTAGAAGGTATTCAAAATACGCAGATTATTGCGTTCTGCGAATTCTATTAGTAGCTCTCCTCTAGCGTTTCTAGTGCCGATGCCATAATCTCCTACTGCCTGGTCTCCAGCCTGCTTCTTCCCTACCTTTGCATTAAAGTCGCCCATTACTATAGTATACTGTGTTTTCACCTTACTCATTGCCGATTCCACGTCTTCATAGAAGCTTTCAACGGAAGCGTCATCATGGCTGGATGTAGGCGCGTAAGCCTGTACTACCTTCATTTTGTATCTTTTATTCAGTTTAATTACAATGCCTACAACCCTTTCATTATTGCTATAGTAATCCTCTATGTTGCCAGCTATGTTTCTGTGAATTAGGAACCCTACTCCCAGTTCTCTTCTGTCTGTCAAGCCCCGATAGCAAATGACGTGCCCATTCTGTAGCACAGTATAGGCCTCATCTGTCCTCCTAACCTCACTCAGCCATATTATATCCCTTTTAATGCCTTCTAGCTCCTCGAATAATACAGCTAGACTTCCCTCACCAGATAACGTTCTAACGTTAAACGTTGCTAAGTTCAAGTTCCAATGGTGGCCTGTCCGTATCCAGAGATTCCTAGCACCCTCTGCTGCTTTGCAGATCTGACCGCCACCGTGGTCAGTTGCTCCGCAGCTGGTGGGGACTGAGGGCCGTGAGTTAATTGACGAATGCCTACGGGAGGGGGTGGCCAGATACTGCACCAGGGTGGCCAATCCTTCTCTGGTGAGATCATCGGTGCGTACCGGCTTTAAGCCGGTACGATCAGACAGTAGTGGGAATGCTCCATGCATGTCTTCCTTATTGTTGTTCAGCAGCGTTGGCGGCCACCCACGACGGAGCCCAACGAGGGGACGCTACAAGTTTACAAATGCTGAAACCTGCAGACGCCAGCCGTACAACGCCACTATAACCCAATGCGCCTAGACCAAGGTAGGCTATTTGCACAGGGTTAACGCTAGCCGCCAGGAAGTTTGGAAGTAAACGGAAGAGAGTAGAAGACAGGACAGATAAATAGTAAGAGATAAAGACGAAGATGTAGGGAGAGAGAAATAGGAAAAGGCGACTGCCGATTCCCCTGGGTGGGTCAGCTCAGGGGTGCCGTCTACGTGAAGCCGGGGCCAAAGGGGTCTGTTGCCTCTGCCGGGGGGCCTTAACGGTCCAATCACCCAGCGTTGGCTCAACCCCCAGGATCCCCTTTTCCTCGGACACGGCAAAGCCACGCACGGCTAGGCGTGGGAGGGAGTCGAAACTCCCCCGTTAGCTCGGGTTCGTGGTGTCGCTACACACCAAACGCCTACTTGCGCAGGCACCCCTGCGGTCGTGAATGGGCGTGAATTAACTCAAAACTAGCCAGGGCACCAAAGTATACCGCCGCGGCAGCAGGTTCTAAGTAGCCACATTGTTCCTAAGAGTGGTCCGGACCACACTTAGGATTTTTTCTCAGCCATGCTGTTTTTACGCACAATTTCGCTTCGTGAATCCACTTACGAGCACTTTTCGGTAACGTAAGCAAATATAGCAACTGCATCACCATCGCTGACATATTCCCGGGAAGTCACAGCGCGCTTTATTTGCAGCGGCCGATGTGACAACGATGACCTCTTACGACGTTTTTTCGTTTCGTGAATCGACTTACGCAACAAGGCTGCGTTGCCGGGTACCAAATCTAAATTTCTATAAACGCGGGTCTACTCAGGCACCTTCACCACTGTGTGCATTCTGTGATGAACTGGAAGCAATTGACCATTTCTTTTTGACGTGCAGGTGGTTTAACACATTAAGAAAAACCCTATTAGAAATACCTTTACGTGGTATTGGTATGGACTTATCTCTGCCTGTCATTTTGTTTTTTGGAGCTTCCATTTCTGGTTTCTCTAATGCGACAGTATGCGCGGCCGTCCGGGACTATATTGATGAAACTAATAGGTTGACTAATTAACCAGTTTCATTATCCTAACAGGTCCACATAATTATATAGGTATAAAATCAGATATTTGCTCTATTCTAAGAATGAATTCGTTTATGTAAATATTTGTATGCATTACAGTAAGCACCACACTTTCCTAGGCTATCGGTAACCTTTCTGTTAAACCTTCATCATTCCAAATCTGAACAGTAAATTTTGAAACCACTCGATTTTTGGTCAATCCCCCACAGTGGGTAGGCGCCACTAAAATAGGAGAACAAGAACAACAACAACAACTAGCCGCGCGTGCTTCTTGTCCCATGAAATGTTAGCTTTCTGCGAACTAATGCGGGCCCAGAGGTTCGACAGCTTGTTGTGTGTCGAGATCACCATTGAGAACAGGTTAAATTCCAAGGTGGCGATCTTCTATGCAGAGGGACCAAGTAAACTACTGTGGTGGTACGATAAGTGCTTAGAAGTTAACAGTGTTTCTGTGTAAAAGTAAAGTACGTTTTTGCTAAAGTAAGCCATCCAATAAAAAAGGCCTTTGCTGATGAATGTTTACTTGTTTGGAACCAAACGGCCCTTACTTTTTAAATAACCCTCGTAAAGTTGTTATGCTATGCATTGACGAATACTTAAATGAGTCCTAATTTTTGAGGCCAATGGGGCATAGTTATCTAGCCTGGGGTACTGATGAAACGATGGACGACAACAGAAGCTGGATTCACATTTTCATTTTTGACTACCTCCTAACTGTGTGCCTTACTCCTAACATTGGTGTCATACAAAACAAGCTCTTTCTGGATGCATAGCACACAAGAATATCAATAAAATAGCTGTTAGTATGCGATATTATCACGTACATGTACACCCGCCCATTTTTTTTCAACCTGAATGCCTGAGCACCAACCACCGAGCTAATTAGCGCCAGTTTCTGGCGTCCTTGTGTCTAGTTCTCGAAAAAGCGTGGCCGAAGGCGGCTGCACTGAAGTGTTCATCACACATATGCACGTATTCTCTTTTTTTTGCCACCGTGCTTCATTATAAGGTGCTTATAATTGGGTGGTTTAGTCTCTCTCGCTCATGATAAAAGTGTTGTGGCTGTAAAAACACTGCCCAACCCTAATTATACCTATCGAGTGCACTCAATTATTGTTGTGTTCAAAATCAAGGTACCTTTAAAACCTCCACGTCATCTTTAATGTATGTTATAAAAAAACAACTATTTCAATAAAAATCTGTATTCAAACTCGCCTAATTGAAAGCTACTGTTAATTCAAAATGATGTACTGACCTGAGCACATCCTTGTGTATTTCTATGAAAGAAATCCATCTGTAATTTGAACGCATTTATATATACACCAAATAAAACCAACTTGGAGCCCCTTGTTTGTGACACTGCTTGCAGAAGTCTGTCTACAGTGATCACAATAATTTGAAAAATGAAATCAAACTAAATTTACTAGAGGTGTCAAACAACGGAACATCATCCTTTCTCAGCAGATGAAATTTCGGAAGCTGAAATGAAACCTTTCGACATGCTACAAAAGAAGTCACAATGTAAGAAACGCAAGTAAATGCAAATTACTCATTACTTGTCATTTTGCCTACAGTAACTCTGCCATGTAAATAAGCATGTTATGAAGCATAAGTATTGACATATATTTCAACATTAAGGTTTACTGCTCGCACACATGTCGGTGCTGTTTTTAGCGTCATAATGAATGACCAATTCTGTCACCTCCATGAACTTATTTACGAATTGATCTGCTACAAGTTCGTAGTAGCTTTTACTTCGCAATAATGAGTCCAGATGTGGCTTCGTTTTTTCCCCATGCAATTTCGTACAATGTACGCTCAACCTAGTGGCTACCCATTAATTTGAACAATTTCAGAGTAGCCTTTGAGTACGAATTAAAGATCTTTTACTTTGTGTGTTGTTTGTATGGTGGTTACGTCCATATACAAAACAAATTGCTTACACTAATTCAACAGCGATTGACACTTTTTGTGTACAGTGTGTGTTAACATCTGCCATTAGTATATTGCGACAGTTCACTGAACAGAGCTAAGAAGAGAGCAGAATACTTCATAGGCAATCTCATCCACATCATATATGCGTTTGTGGTCTGCCCCCTTTCGTACTGGCGGCCATGCATAACTGGCATGTTGCAGAGAGGAATAAGCTCAATTCCCTCATAAGAAAGGTCTTTAAGCTCGCCCTCTGCTTGCCTGTATTCACTCGCACTGACAAATTGCTCAAACTTTTTGTTCAGGATACACTCGAAGAGGTTATCGAGGCGCAACAGCCCTCACAGCTGCTCAGGCTTTTGGGAAGCAAATCGGGCCGGAAGATACTTGACGATCTGGGCCTCAGTTGCATTGACCAGTACCCCGATTCCATGCGGATTCCCAAAGACATTAGGTCTAAACTGAACATCGCACCCATTCCACGCAACATGCACCCTGCGCACAAGGTCGGTCGAGGTAGGGCCAGGGGTAGAGCTCTGCTGCAGCACGTCTGTAGCAACCCCACTGATGCAAGCTATGCCGATGCTGCGCCAAATGCCCTACAAGAGGCATTTGCTGTTTCTATCATCGACTCAAATTCCAGGTTCACTTGCTCCACCATGGTACGCACATCGAAGCCCGTGATAGCCGAACAGGTTTCAATCGCGCTTGCTATGATAGATAGCCGCAGAGAGTCAATATACAGCGACTCAAAGGCGGCTATCAAGGCCTACGACACCGAGATGGTAGCCCCTCAGGCACTTTGCGTTCTCCAAAGTGTCAATAGTATCACGACCCATCCTCTCACTTGGTTTCCCGCTCACCTGGGATTGATTGAGGACTCTTCCTCTAACCCTAACGAGGGCGCACACGAGGCCACGTGAGGGCTCACTGACCACGCCGCCTCCACAGTCACTCTGCCTCGCGCAGAACTCTTATTTACGTTCAATGAAATAACAAAACACATCTATCTGTAAATACGGGTATTGCTCCTGCCACAACCTGCCTTGTGCAGGGTGCAGGCAGTTACCCTTAGATTATTGCAAGCAAGTGTACCCTTACCTTGCGGTTCTTCATGCCATGTACCCTGAACGGTATCCAAGTGCGGATAGCCCTGTCTGTGAACTATTAGCAACATTAAACTATGTGTTGTGGCAATAGGAAGCCATTGGCTCAGCCTTCAGCGAGGACAGGTGGGCAGTGCTCTTACGGAGCCCCGAACTTAACGATCAAATCCTGGCCGTCCAGAGTGGCCACGAACGGGCCGCCAAGCTCGGCTTGACAGCACCTACGTGGATTAGCCGGGTGGCGCGGGCTTCCCCTGCGTCTTCTCAAGACCAAAATAAAGTTTTTGATCAATCACTCGATCATAAGCTTTACCATTTCCTCAGCCTGTTTTATAGAACACTGCCCCAAACGTCCTTATACGCACGCTTTCAATCTTCTGCTCCCATCATCAAACGTTATGTATTCCAGAGTATTTACCTGGACAACCCGGAGGATGACGTGCAGGTGACCTATGCACGGCATGGCTCTCCTAATGAAGGGTGATGATGATGATGGCCTAAAATAATGGCTCACACTTACTACGAAGACAGGTGACATCACATATTATTAAAATCTAATGACTTCTAAAATGATTAGAAAAACAAATTTCACTAATTCAGAGATTGTCAATTGAAACCTCCTTCATTACATTAAAAACTTGCTACAGCATAACCGATATCCCGGTGACAATGACCTTATGAGGAGGCTCCCAGGGAGAGAATACTGGATACTAGGAATGATAAACTCCAAAACAGTTCGATTGAAAGCCGCTTTAGAAATGTTTTATCCTTAGTCAGTGAAGTGACTACACGATAATAAACAATGCTTGATTGTTTCATCCCTGCTACAGAATGAACAAGAGGGGAAGGCACCAGACCAGCTCTAAGCATAAAGTTATTTAGTTTTGGAACTATAAAGCGTAATTTCTTAAACATAACTTCTTCTTTGCGTGTTGCTCAGAACGTTCTACGCCAAGTAAACAAGAGGTGACAATATTCGTTTAGGTGAGTGAATAATATTTTGGCAGAGTCTTGTATTATGGCACCTATTCCAAATCTGTCCCATATTATGAGTGATGTTGCGGCAATAATCGAAAGTACCGGACCACTGAGCACGGCTTTCGCTAGTGTCCGCCATTTCATTCAGTTTTATCTCATTGTGTCTCAGAACCCAGATCATTCTGATTAATGTTAAACGAGCTGGGACTAGAAAATTAAACTTGCGTGATAAATACGAATCACTATTGGAGGCGAGCGCCGAACACAAAGATAACGAATTGGTAACTATTGCCACACTTGAGGCTGGTGAAAATTCTGACGAAAATACTGACAAGAAATCGGGAAGTCTTGGTGACGAGGACCAGTGGAAACCCTCAGAGAAAATGCCAATGCCAGATTTCTCTTCTGACGGTGAAGCATGTGTACCTGTCATATATATTATATTATTACGAAGTAAAGAAAGATGAAGGAAAGAATCAGCTGACAGGCTCAAAAGTGTGCCAATCAGCCATTGTGATTATCGCCGGAGGTTGTTCCTCTGTAATTGCGTTTATACAGAAGTCCCTGACCCCGTAATATAATGGTAGAGGTGCTGGGTAACTATCAGGCAACGGAGCTCCGCAGCGGACGCCGCATCGGATTTCCAGCCTTGGCCAATGCTGAGCCCTCCACGTCAACGTCAGCGTCTCCGGCGTCGAGACCATACGTTTTCACGCCACTCAAAGATCCCGGTACATTCTGTGGGACCGATGGCGTCGACGTTGACGATTGGTTGGCCATGTTCGAACGAATGAGTGTGCCGAACAAATGAGATTCCACACTTCAATTGGCTAATGTGCTGTTTTACTTGAGAGGCACGGCGAAGGTGTGGTACGAAAACAACGAAGAAAAACTCACAAACTGGGACCAATATAAAGAAAAGATGCGAGAGGTGTTTGGCAAATCCACCAGTTGTAAGATCGCCGCCAAAAAGAAATTGGCCTGCCGTGCCCAATCTCCAACAGAATCATACATCGCATACATTCAAGACGTGCTGGCCCTCTGCCGAAAGGCTGAAAGTGACATGACAGAAGGTGACAAGGTAGGGCATGTCCTGAAAGGAATTGCCGACGACGCGTTCAATCTCCTGCTGTGCAAGGGCTGTTCCACCGTGGACGCGATCATCAAAGAGTGTCGTCAGTTTGAGCAAGTAAAAAGTAGCCGCATTCTGCAACATTTGCCCGACTTTCAAACACCGCTGCAACATCGACTGGCGAGGACCAGTCCGCAACACAACGACCATCGCCGCCGGAAAAGACCTGACACGCATTGTTCGTCACGAAAGGGCAGCAATCGGCGTTCAATTCGCGCAGTACGGATACCACTCCTGTTACTGTTCCTATTGTTCAAGCCATCGTGCGCTAGGAGCTTGAAAACATCGGTGTGCATTCCGTGTGCCATGTCACCGCCCCCAGAGTCCGCGAATGCCCTTTCGCGATGACCTCCTCCGACCGACGGTTTTCTCTACGTACTCGCAAGGCGACTGAGTGGCGAAGTGCAGATGACCGCCTTATATGTTTCAACTGCCACCGCGTTGGACATATTGCTCGTTACTGCCACAACACATGGTCCTCGGCACCTCATGAAACGACCAATATGACCTGTTTCCGCGGTACCGCCCGCACATTTTCACCAGCCTAAAAGTCCTTTGCCGTTGACCATTCTGGGAACACATGGTACAGCCGCTCGCCTTCACCACGGGGGCACCAGTCTCGTTCACCGCAAATACGTCGCCCATCGTCCGGTTCACCGCAGCCACGGCGCTTCTCGTCCCCCGTGGCTTCCGGCCGCATCGTCCTGGAAAACTGAGAAATGCAGCCCCCGCAGGTGGTGCTGCATTGACGACTTCTGCATCAAATTCTCTCTCCGTTCCTACCAGACGAAGTGTAATAGACGTTGAAGTAGATGGCGTACCTGTACAAGCACTTCTAGACACCGGCGCAAGCAATTCGGTCATGAGTTCAAGCCTACGCACACGTTTAAAAAAAGTTTTGACACCAGCGGCGGCACAAATGCTCCGTGTGGCCGATGGCGGCACGCCGATGGTTCTCGGTTTGTGCACTGCCCGCTTAAGTATAAAGGACCACACTGCTTCTGTCATTTTAGCCGTGATTTACCACTGCCCTTATGACGTTATCCTAGGCCTATACTTCTTGTCGAATTACTTTGCTCTCATCGATTGTGCTACCGGCGTCCTCCAGCTAGAACTGCCTCAGATAGTCGCTCAACACCACACTGCCCCGCCGCACCTGTGCTCTCTTCAGGATGTGCGACTGTCACCTCAGGCAGCCACCTACGTCATTTTGACCACACAGCCACAGGTTCCCGATGGTCAATATGTTCTCCTTCCTCTCGCCGACGTCCACTTGGAGCGCAACATCGCCATTCCCCATACGCTTGTGACTGTCGCTGATAACTGTACCTCGCTCCCACTTCTCGATTTCAGCATTCGCCCTCAAGGGCTTTCTCGTGGCATGTTCTTGGCCAGTCTATTGAATGCTGACGAATTCGAAATAGCCGCTCTCACCACCGAGATTGATTTACTTCAGTGTCCTGTAGCTAACAGCATCTGTTCAATGCCGAGTCGTTTCTCGAAAATGATTGCACCCGACCTCAATCCTGCGTAATCCAACGACATCCATCACCTTCTCGAGTCGTATACGAACAATTTTTTTTTATTTTGACGACAGACCTCTAGGACGAACATCCACCGTTCAGCACCGTATAACCACTGGTGACGCCAGTCCCATTCGCTGACGCCCCTATCGTGTCTCCCACACCGAGCGCAGAGTTATGCAAGCGAAAGTTGACAAAATGCTCAACAAAGGTGTCATAGAACCATCAAGTAGTCCTTGGGCTTCCCCTGTCGTCCTTGTGAAGGAAAAGGACGGTACGTGGCGCTTCTGCGTTGACTATCGCCACCTTAGCAAGATGACGCGAAAGTACGTATACCCGCTACCACGCATCGATGACGCGTTGGACTGCCTTCATGGCGCTACGTACTTCTCGTCTATTGATCTTCGGTCCGGCTATTAGCATATTTCTGTAGATGCGATGGACCGCGAAAAGACGGCCTTCATTACACCGGATGGTTTATACCAGTTTAAGGTGATGCCTTTTGGACTATGTAACGCCCCTGCCACATTCGAACGAATGATGGACTCTCCCTTGCATGGCTATAAGTGGTCTACTTGTCTCTGTTACCTAGACGATGTGATAGCCTTTTCACCTACTTTCGATAGCCACTTGACCCGTCTCGCTGCGATTCTCGCAGTCTTCATAACAGCTGGGCTACAACTAAACTTCAAGAAATGTCAATTCGGCTGCCGTCAGATTACCATTTGGGCCATCTTGTAAACGCCGATGGCGTCCAACCATATCCAGAAACGATCCGCACCGTCCGTAGCTTTCCGGTGCCCTGTTCTACATCTAACTTCCGGAGCTTGATCTGTTTATGTTTCTACTTTCGCCGTTTTGTGAAAACTTCGCCGACGTTGCCAGGCCACTCACAGATTTGCTGAAAAAGGATACCACATTCTCATGGGGCTCTGAGCATGCTCAAGCGTCCACTGCTCTCATCGGCTGCTTCACTACCCTCCCCCCCCTTACTTGCCCACTTTAATCATTCTGCTGCCACAGAAGTTCGCACCGACACCAGTGGCCATGGTATTGGTGCTATTCTCGCTCAGCGGCACCCCGGCAGACATTGCGTGATAGCTTACGCCAGTCACCTGTTTTCTGCCCCTGAGAGGAATTATTCTATCACCAAGAGAGTGTGTTTAGGTTTAGTTTGGGCCGTCGCCAAGTTCCGGCCATATATATATGGTTGCATGTTCTCCGTCGTTACGGACCACCACGCCCTCTGCTGGCTGACTTCTCTGAAGGACCCGACTGGACATCTGGGTCACTGGGCTTTGAGGCTTCAGGAATTTTCGTTTAGCGTCAGCTGCAAGTCTGGCCGTTTGCACAAGGACGCAGACTGTCTTTCTCGTCATCCGGTGGACCCACCTGATCCCGTTGCGACTGACCTGGAGAGCAGCGCGTGATAGCGTTTACTGATATCAGCAATATGCGCATTGAAAATGACGGGATGAGTCAGTGCGCACTATCATCCACGCCATCCAGTCTGACAGCGATGACGCCGAATTTCGTATGTTCGTGCTGAATGACGGCATCCTGAGCACTGAAGTGCTCAGGGTGCCTTCAGTGCTCCTGAGAACGTGAGCACTGAAGGCCCTGAGCTTCTGCTTGTCATTTCCCGTCATCTACGGCCGGTCATACTTGAACAACTTTATGACGCACCAACAGCGGGACAGCTCGGTGTTTCCCGCACATACGACCGCGTGCGATGTCGGTTCTTCTGGCTAGGACCGTACCGCACCATGCGTCGATATGTCGCCACTTGCGACCTCTGCCAGCGCCGGAAAAGACCTTCTTTGCTGCCAGCTGGACAGCTTCACCCAATCGAACTTTCCTATGAACCATTTCATCGCGTGGGACTCGACCTTCTTGGCCCTTTTTCGACGACGACAGTGGGAAATAAATGGATCGCCGTCGCCACAAAATATGCGACCCGTTACGCGATAACAAAGGCCATGCCAACCAGTTCCGCCACTGATGTCGCAGATTTTCTTCTTCATGACGTCAACTTACACCATGGTGCACCCCGAAAGCTGCGCACAGACCGTGGCCGCTCTTTCTTGTCCAAAGCTGTCGACGACCTCCTTCGATCGTGTGCCACAGCACATAAGCTATCTACCGCCCACCACCCACAAACTAATGACCTAACTGAACGTCCCAACCGCACACTCACAGAGATGCTTTCGATGTACGTCTCCGAAGATCATCGTGACTAGTACACCACGTTGTGACTTTCGCATATAATTCATCTCGACATGACACCACGTGATTCTCACCTTTTTATCTTTTGTATGGTCGCGACCCCATATTGCCATTTGAAACTACCTTACCTCTCAAGCCATCTGCTTGCGAGTACGCTCGCGAAGCCATTGATCGGGCTCACATGGCTCGTCAAGTTGCCCAGTCTCGTCTCAGCAGGTCACAGGATATGCAAAAAGCCCGCTACGACCACCGGCATCGTAATATAACGTTTGCCCTAGGTGACCGCGTGCTCCTATGGTCACCGTGTCACCGTGTAGGTCTCTCCGAAAAACTTTTGCCTCGATACGCACGACCCTGTTTAGTCTTACGTCAAGTTACCGACGTCAAGTACGAGATAGCGCCATTGCACTCCAATACGTCACCAAGTTCGTCACTTGCTGACATTGTTCATGTTTCGCACATGAAACCCTACTTCAGTCGCACTCGCGCCGAGACGGCGCTCCACCGCGCGGGGGTCCTGTTACGGAGATGAAGTAACGGAAGAGGAAGGACAGAGTCAGCTGACAGGCGCGCGAGTGTGCCAATCAGCCATTGTGATTCTCGCTTGAGGTTGTTCCTCTGTAATTGCGTTTATGCAGAAGTCACTGAGTGAGTGAGTAAAAACTTTATTGAACATGTCCGGCGTCATTGAGCGGGGTGGGGCTACAAGCACCCCTGCCTAGGTGACGGCCTCGAGTCCTTGGACCCGGGCGGCATCCTGGGCTTGCCGGACGGCCCACAGTTGATCGGCAAGGTCATGGCTGTTTAGAGCCGCCTCCCATCGCGCCTCGCGGTTCGAGACTGCCATGTCTACCGGGTTCGTAGGGGACTGCTGCGCGTTACCGGTACACTTCCACAGCATGTGCTGCAGCGTCGCTCTGGCTCCGCACGCCTTACACGCGTCGGACGTATAAATGCCTGGGTAGCAGAGGCGGAGGATCACCGGATTCGGGTACGTGTGTGTCTGTAGTTGTCTCCAGGCAACCTGCTGTTTCTTGTTTAGTTTGGTGTGGGGTGGTGGATATTTGCATCTGTTCAGTCTGTAGTGTTGCGTGATGTCTCTGAAAGTGGTCATGCGATCCCCCCACGTCCATTCCCGCATCGCTGTCGAAGTGTGCGAGACATCGGGACTGTCGGCAGGCGTCGCAGCTCGGCGTGTAAGTCCTCGAGCCGCGGCGTGGGCAGTCGCGTTGCCCGCAAGCGGAGGGTCCGTGTGGGCGGGGGTCCATACGAGGAAACTGTCGTCTTTGCGGCAGATGTTGCGTTCGTGAATTTGGAGAATGCGGGCCGCTTCGCGGGAGATCCGGCCGCTGGCGTAGTTGCGTATCGCCGCCTGCGAGTCGCCTATTATCACCTCGGCGTCCGTGGTGGCTATCGCGAGGGCTATGGCAGCTTCTTCGGCTGCCTCCGTCTCTTCCGTGCCTATCGTCGCACTCGTGACGCAAGTTCCTACATGATCCGTGATCGCGACCGCGAAGCCGCGGTGGCAGTCGTAACGGGCCGGGTCCACGTAAACTGTGTCTTTGCTATTGCCGAATTTCTTTTCAAGGTCTTGGGCGCGCCTGTTGCGCCGACCGATGTGATGTGTCGGGTGCATGTTCTTAGGCAACGGCAGAACGACGATGCGCTCGCGAATACGTCTGGGTTTCCCGAACTTTTCGCCGCGCTGCGTATGGTAGTTGATACCTAGTGTCTCGAGGATGTGTCGACCAGTTCTGGTCTTCGCCAGACGCTCGTACTGGGCGATGTTGTGTGCTTCGATTATCTCATCTAGAGTATTGTGCAACCCCAGCTCGAGAAATTTTCCGTGCTGGTAATGGCCGGTAATCCGATTGCGCGTTTGTACGCCTTGCGGATGAGACAATCTAGTTTGGTGCGTTCAGTCGCCTGCCACTTGAGGTAGGAGGCGACGTACGTTATATGGTTCATAACGAAAGCATGTACCAGGCAAATGGTATTGCTTTCCTTCATTCCGCTATGCCGATTTGTAATTCGTTTCAGCAACCGGATTGTTTCATTGACCGCACTCTCTAGTCTGCGAACGGTTTCGCCGTTGTGGCCGTTGGCGGACAGGCGCAAGCCCAGTACCCTAATGTTGTTAACTTGTGGGATGACAGCGCCGTCTGATGTGCGTACATTAATTTCTCTATATGCGCACTCGAATGCGGAATCGGCGTTCTTGGGTTTACGGCCCCTGCGCGAGGGTCTATAGAGCAGGAGCTCCGATTTAGCGGCGGAACATTCGAGGCCAGTGTCGCGAAGGTAGTCCTGCACCACGTCGACGGCTTCCTGCAGCGTTTGCTCTACGTGACCGTCATTTCCCTCGGCAACCCAGAGGGTGATATCATCGGCGTACAAACTATGGTGGAGGCCTTCTATCTCAGCAAGTTTTTGTGGTAATCCGACAAGCACGAGGTTAAAGAGCATGGGCGAGATTACGGATTCCTGCGGCGTGCCCGTACAACCCATGTATATGTCCTGCGATTCTAGTCCGCCGATCGCTAATCGGGCCCGGCGGCCCGTAAGAAAATCCCGTACGTAGTGGTACGTTCTCTCGCCCAGTCCCAACGCTCGTATACTTTCAAGTATCGCAGCATGGCTAACGTTGTCGAACGCCTTTTTGAGGTCGAAGAAGTCACTGAACCCGTAACAATATTTATCTCTTCTAAATTCTGTTACACGGCGTCATTTATTACCTGTGAAGGCAAGTGTTTTTGTATGATTTCGATATATATCGTCAAAATTATTTATAGATGTGTAATTTTACACAGTTTCCTCTTTTAGAACCTTGACAGTGCAAATACCGACACGCAAGCGGTATCGGTAATGTTTTGTTTCAGCACTACTGCGGCTGTCTCTCCCATTGTCTCGCAACAGCATTCAGATTCACACCAGTCTATACTCAGTGGAAGAAAGAGGAGCTGCTAAATGGGCAATACTACAGGCTCATTCGCTACACTTTTATATTGTAAAGAGAAGGAAGTACTCCGGCGCAGAGGCAGCAGGGGTTCCCGGTGAAGAGGCTACGCAGCCTGACCTCTACTGTGAGGCTCGACTGTGAAGGAGCTGCCCAGGCTCAGGATCAGGCGGCAGTTTCCTTATTGTTCTTTGAGATTTCGTTATTTTGCGGTAACTGTATCGGTCTTTCTCAGCTGAAGCGAGTCATTCGATCTCGATGTCATTTTCTTCCCCCGGCCAAGGGCACTCCTCTTGGTTAGCTTCCACTCCCGCCAAGGATTGGCCGATAGACTATTTGTTACGCAGTGGGGCGAGAAGTGTTCCTGTGGCGCTGGTACCTACAGATGGGGGCAGTATTTTGATGAATAACCCAAAGACTATTCAAGTGGAGCTTCGGAAAGCCACTTCGCATTTCCATGAGATAACTGAGGTCTGCCAGTTTGGTCGCGCAGGCATCCTGTGCTGTTCCGCAGATCACGAATGCATTCGTGAGCTCCTGCAATGTTCCGAATTCGCAGCGCATCCGGTAAGCCCATTTATTCCGGCACACCTCGCATGCTCGAAAGGATTAGTCCGCGGTGTAGACACAAGCCTGACACCTGCAGATGTGCTGGATTTGTTTTCGGTGGCGGGTGTAATTTCAGTATACAGATGCACCCGTACAATTGACAACATAAAATCCCCAACGGAATCGGTGATAGTGACCTTTTTAGAAACAGTCCGACCTTCCCAAACTAAGGCATGGCCACTGATCTATAAGGTAGAGCCCCTTTTTCCCAAACCCCTGCAGTGTTTGAAAAATTGGCGATATGGACATAGCGTCAGAGGGTGTCGATTAGTTCTTAGATGCCGTCTGTGTGGTGAAAATCATGACAGCCGCGAGTGCAGCTCTGAGAAGGAGAGGTGCTGCTTATGTAATGGGGCGCACCCTGCAGACTCCGCAGACTGTGCAGCAAAGAAAGGGAGCTTGCCATATTGGATATTGTAGAACGCAAGCGGTGCTCTCGGAGAGAAGCCGTTGCAGAAATGCAGGAGAGATTTAAAGGATATCCAGGTGTTGCAGCACGTAATACCACCGCCATGGATGCATCTCTCGCAACTTCTATCGCAGAGGCCATAGACAAGGCTACGGAAAAGGAAATGAAACGCCTCGCAAACAACCTTTTTGAATGCTTGGCACGATTGATTTCCAATCAACTATCTCAAATTCTAGGTGTAGCATCTACGAACGATTGGGATCCTCAGACATCATTGGTAGCGCTGCGTACGGAAATAGAAAGTGCGACAACACGTCAGCGAGCGGTTTCTGCTGATGCAGGGACTTCCAAAACAACGGAAGACGGTGATCTCGCGGATGATTCAGAAGCATATGCAGATATGGATATGGACTCTCATAGGAATCTGAAGCGAACCCGATCTCCCCAATCAAAAAATTCTTCGCATAATTCGAAATCTAAAAAGTATCTATCCAAAAAAAGAATTCTTTGAGAACATGTGTAAGAAAGACTTCTTGCGAAAGGACATTTTGGACCAAGCAGTTTCTGCGACGGTTCTGTCGTCCAAATAGGTTCACTAATCATGTTACAGTGGAATGGCAGATCTATATTTTCCGCGGCCACAGACCTATCATACCTTTCTTCACAACTTTCCCCGAATATTATATCACTGCAAGAAACCTGGCTTTCAACCAGCCAAAAGTTTTACCTAAAAAATTATCGGCTATTTCGATTAGACCGACCTAGCAGAGGTGGTGGGCTTGCTGTCTTGGTAGCAACTAAGTTTAGTCACAAAGCTACAATCTCTTATCGCTGTGTGACTCCAGATTGTGAAATTTTGATAGTAGACATAATATTACCCGACGGTTCTCCCTTTTCGTTTGTAAATGCGTATTTCCCAGCCGGGGTGCAAGACACACGAAGTCTAGACGATATGTTCTCTGTCTGCAGAAAGGATATATTAATCACTGGAGACTTCAATTCACATCAAGTGGCTAGGGGTTTTAAAACAGATTTAAGCGGAAAACATTTGTGGGAATGGGCTATTGACAAGAATTTATCTTGTTTAAATTCGCAATCTGCCACTTTTGTCCGAGGTCTCGCTAAATCTGTTATTGACTTGAAATTTTCAAGCTCATCTCTGAATATATGTTCGTGGCAAACTTTTTAGGGCTAAAAACAAAAAAGCGCTTTTCAGATTTTTAAGATCTCAAGAGACGTTATCACACGCTGAAAATATTGACTCTTCTGTTCTTTCCCCCCGTGAGCTCCTTGATTTAGTAGGAAGTATTGCGAAAGTGCTCCAAGATAGATATATGTCAACTATACCACTGCACATTTGAACCCAAAGGCAGGCGAGGATTTCGAAGAGGTTACTTTAGATGAGCTGGCATAGATAATAAGGCACTTATCTCCTTCAACACCTGGACCAGACGGGGTAACAAACGCAATGATAAAAAGTATATTCGAGATTTGTCCAACTGAAGTACATAATCTGGCGAATTTTTCTTTGACAAAAGCTTGGATACCTGCGGAATGGAAGCTGTCTAAAGTGATTCCACTTCCTAAAAAGCAGGATAAAGGATTCGCCCCTGACAATGTAAGGCCAATATCACTCATGTCGAATCTGGTTAAGCTAATTGAAAGAGTTCTGAATGCCCGGGTAATGAAATATATTGATAATAACGCAATATTACACCCTAGTCAAATTAGTTTTAGATCCGGTTGCTCAATATGGTGTGCGCATGTTGATTCATAGAGCTGAATACAACTGGCTCGGCGTCGGCGCCAATATTGTGCTTCAGTTACTCTAGATTTGGCTAAAGCGTACGATAGGGTTGAGCATTCAATTTTATTAAAACAGATGGAATATCACCACTTTCCCAACTACATCACTGCGTGGGTGTCGGAGTTTCTAAGAGGGAGAAAATATTACTGCTTTAAAGATGGGTACTCGTCGAATAGATATAAGCACACATGTGGCGTCCCACAGGGGGCTATCCTGTCGCCAGTTTTATTTACCATTTTCTAAAGCTCCATTCTATGAACTAAGGATATTCAGTTATATGTGTACGCGGACGATATTGCTTTCTTTGCAAGTAATACCGAACTTCAATCCCAATACCAGAGTCTACAAAATTATCTTAATATCATAGAAAGATGGCTTAAAAACCTTCATATGACCCTGAACGTAAAGAAAAGTGGGCTCCTTGCATTCTGTTTTCTGCAGCCTATCAACATCTCGTTAATGTACAGCAATGAGCTCATTCCGCAGGCGAGTTTCCTTAAATATTTTGGCATCCTATATAATGACACATTAAATTGGAGAAGTCACATTGAGTATGTGCACTCCAAGGCAACACGGGCCATGGGGTGGCTACGGAAGCTCGCAAACCGTAAAGCGGGTTTAAGAAGAGATGTGCTAATAATGATATATAAACTTTATGTGCGGCTCATCATGGAATTCGGATGTGTATTATTTTCTGGCAGCGCAGCTTATAAAATGAGACCCCTAATACTGCTGGAAAGAGAAGCGTTGCGTTTGTGTCTGGGTCTACCAAAATTTGTTGCAAATAGCGTGTTGTATATGGAAGCTCACCTACATTCTCTGCTAAATAGGTTTAAAATTCTTACTGTGCAAGCATTCTTAAAGATATACAGTTCACACCAAAGATTCTCAGTTTACGCTTTCATTCAAGAACCAGCTTTATTTTTCGAAACCCATTGGTCACGACTACACACCCCGCAAATAGTATTTGCACAAGCGCTACTACAGCAATTAAATGTAAAAACTAAACATATTGGTCCAATATACAACCTAATGTCAATGCTTAGCATACAGTTTGATGATATATTTCCACATAGCGCGAAACAATTGGCACATAGGTATTTAAATGACCAGTTAGCAGATTTTTGAGCTCACCTAGAAATAAGCAATATCATTGCGACTGATCCATCTGTGTCAAAAGAAAAGGCTGGGGTTGGCATCTTCTCTCCTTCTTTGGACTGGTCCTTTTCGATTCGACTCCCAGATTATACCCCGGTATTTATTGCAGACTTATTGGCCATTGTTCTTGCCCAACGCAAATTGCCCTCAAGCGAATTATTAGCAGTTATCATTACAGATTCATTATCGGTTTGTAATGCAATTTCTGCGGCAGTAAATGTAGAGCTCATGAATACGTTTCGGCATTTAGTACCGAAAAACGAAAAAAAAACTGCATTTGCTCTGGGTACCGGGCCACCGCGGATTATATTTGAACGAAATCGCGGACTCTTTAGCAGCAGCATCCCTGGGTGGGCCCACCATCCCAGTTTTGCCAGATACGGCTTACGTGACAGCGCTAAGGTTCCGAAACGCTTGCCTGCAGTGGGGAAAATGTAATTTGGATACATTCAAAGATTTCAAGCATTTGAGCTATTGCTGGAATAAATAGTGGTGTGTATCTCGCCAGTTAGAGGTCACTTATACCAGATTGCGCTGTGCAGTTCCACAACTAAATTATTACCTTAACAAAGCTCGACTCAAGGCATCACCGCTATGCATTTGGTGCAACGAAATTGAAACAATTGAACATTTCTTTTTATTCTGCCATCGTTATTCTTATCAGAGAAAGAGATTTTTAGTAGCCCCATTACAAAAGCTAGGAATACAAGTAAATCTACCAGTAATTTTATCACTAGGCGGAACTTCATTTGGTTACTGCCACGGGGATGTATGCTCCACTGTGTTTGATTACATCAATGTAACTAAAAGATTACCGTGCTAGCGAACCCCAACCTTTTCAGATTTTTAGTTTATAATTCGTAGTTATGTCTATGAAAAACAAGAGATGGTTTGACTGCTTGCTCAGCAAATAGTTTTGTTTTTTGGTAGTATTATTTTGGAACTACTTTTTCAGATTGGCTTCGTTTTCATTTCAGTTTCATTTAAGTATCCTGTCGCCCGGTTCTTGGCCCATCCCCTCTGTGGGTGAGCGCCATCCCTAAGAGGTCATTATCATCAGCAGCAGCAGCATCGAGCGTGCAGCGGCGGCTCAAGCTCCGAAATTGCGGCTGCTGCATCGCCTTCCAAGCCTTCCAAGCATCAACCTTTCTGCTCAATAAATCTCCTTTATAATTGGTGGAGCCGTGCCGGGTACCGTCTCTCACACCTTCCCGCTACCATCCTGGAACTCCGTTCTCGACGGCTATCTTCTGCTATGCCGGACGCCGATCAGCATACGCTTCTATCTCTTCCGGCCACCTGTCCAGGCAGTGTTTCTCAGTGAGAGCCTCCAATCTTCAGTGGAACAGATGACAACGACGTTGAAGATTGGCTCTCGACTTTCGAACGGTTGAGCACTTTAAACAGATGGACGGACGCGGACAAGTTGACAGGCGTGTCGTTGTACCTCGCGGGTGTAGCCAGCCTTTGGCTTAGAAACCACGAGGCAGACGTCCGAACGTGGCCGCAATATAAAGCGTCGATTGTAGCAGTCTTCGATCGACCTGCCGTCCGAAAACTTCGTGCCGAGCAACGTTTACGCACACGCGCACAAGAAACGGGTGAAACCTTCACAAGTTACATAGAAGACGTCGTCGATTTGGGCAGACGCGTGAACGCCGCAATGACGGAAGCTGAAAAATGTAAGCACATCCTCAAAGAGATTGACGGCGACGCTTTTCAAATGCTTTTGGCGAAAAGCCCGACCACTGTTAACGACGTAATTAGCCTCTGTCAAAGCTACGATGAATTGCGGAAGCAGCGAGCTCTGACAAGACGTCCTCCAGTGCACGATTTGGCATCGCTGTCTAGTGTGATCAGTGGTCATGACCAAGCGTCACTAATAGCCGAAATAAAAGCATTTGTCCGCGAAGAAGTCGCACGACAGCTTTATTTGGTGTCTTTCACACCAGAACCTACCACAACTCTACCATCGTCTCTACGTGGCGTCATTCAAGGAGAGGTCACCGAGGCCTTACCAGCTGCTCGCGAGCCTACTCTTGTGGCTGCTCCTCTCACCTACGCCGCGGCTGCAGCCATGCCAACTCACAAGACGCCTGCGCCTCCGTTCCAGCCTCGCGCGAGCTATCCCCAAGCTTCAATTCACTGGACCAGCACTAACACCGCCAACCCGTGGCGCACCTTCGACAGTCGCCCGATATGTTACGCTTGTCGATACCCCGGACACGTCGCAAGGTATTGCCGCTGCCGGACGCATATCACCAATGAAAACCGCCGTGAGCCTTTCTTACCGCTTGTCTTCAACGCGCGATACGGTTCCTCTACTCCAATGCCAGCCCACTACCAGGATGACCACCACCCTCGGTCGGGACGTCTTCACTCGCCCTCTCCACACCGCCGCTCGCCTTCTCCTATGCGTCGACGGCCCGCGCCTAACGAGGGGAAAAACTAGACGACGCAGTTCCTGAGGCAAGAACTGCGCAAGTTTCGGTTTGCCCAAGTCCTCATTTGTCACCTACCAATGTTATTGATGTGTTCGTCGATATTATCCCTACTGTTGCTCTTGTAGATACCGGTGCATCTGTTTCTGTTATACATGCTGGATTTTGCCGCTCAATTCATAAGGTTACGACGCCTTTCTCCGGATTATCGCTTCGCACAGCCAGTGCTCAACCTGTTCAACCGACCGCAGTATGTACATCCCGCGTGACAATTCAGGACGTTCTGTACACGATAGAGTTCGTGATTCTTTCATAGTGCTCCCATAATATTATCTTGGGATGGGACTTTTTGTCGCGTCACAACGCCGTAATCGACTGTGCTAGGGCTGAGGTTGAATTTTGCTCACTGGATGACCAAGCGTCCGTCGACACCCAGTCTGCCGCTGAACTTGTCGTTAGCGATGACACCTACATCCCTCCATGCTCTTTTGCGTTCGTGCCAGTTTCATGCAGCGCCATATCCGACGGCACGGTCTTCTTCACACCTTCTCCAATATTCCTCGCCTGAAGAGCCCTCCCCCTGCCTTTTGTTGCTCTCGACCTTGTAGAAGGCTCAACCACAATGACCATGAGTCATCGTCTTTATCCCAACTTTGTCACGAGTGCCTTGGCCACGTCGAGACAATCAGTTCTTCCAGAATTATATCCGTCCCCGATGAGGTGCCTTCTACTTCCGTCTGTGAACTGGCTGTCGTCTCAGCGGCAGACTCAACGTCGGCGAACATATTTCAACCATTCATCGCTGAAGATTTGACATCTTCGCAGCGTTCACAACTCCTCACCATTCTTGAGAGCTACCGCCTTTCTTTCGACGTGGAACAAACATCTCTCGGCCGTGCCTTAGCAGTAGAACACCACATCGACACTGGGTCCCACTCACCGCTGCGACAACGACCATATCGTGTGTCCGCTACAGAACGCCGCGTCATTGCTGACCAAGTAGACGACATGCTTCGCAAAGGCGTCATTCGACCTTCACAGAGCCCATGGGCGTCTCCGGTGGTCCTCGTCAAAAATAAATACGGTTCTATTCGTTTCTGTGTCGATTTCCGGCGATTGAACAAGATCACGCTGAAGGATGTCTATCCACTACCGCGCATTGACGATGCTTTGGACAGTTTACAGGGTGCCGAGTTCTTTTTCTCGTTAGAGTTGCGGTCAGGCTACTGGCAGGTGCCTACGGCGGAGGCCGATCGCCCCAAAACCACTTTTGTCACCCCAGACGGTTTACATGAATTCACCGTCATGCCCTTCGGACATTGCAATGCACCTGCGACGTTCGAGCGAATGATGGACAACATCCTAAATGAACTAAAATGGAAGAGATGCTTGTGTTACCTGGATGATATCGTGGTCTTCGCCCCTAACTTTGACACACACTTACGGCGCCTTCAGCTCGTCCTTACTTGCTTAAGTAACACCGGTTTGCAATTAAACCTAAAAAAAATGTCGATTTGCCATGCGTCAACTGAAAATTTTGGGCCACGTTGTTTCCAAGGAAGGCATCTTCCTGGATCTTGAGAAATTGCGACATGTAACGGCGTTTTCTAAACCTGCCACCATCAAAGAACTTGGAAGTTTCATCGGCTTGTGTTCGTATTTCCGGTGATTCGTCCGAAACTTCGCGTCTATTATATCACTTCTCACGCAACTTCTCAGCAACTGTAAAGACCTCTTATCGTGGTCCCCTGCCTGCGACGAAGCTTTCACCACCTTGCGACGGCTTCTCAGGATGCCACCCATTCTACGACATTTCGATCCTGAAGCTCCAACTGAAATCCACACCGACGCCAGTGGTGTAGGCCTGGGTGCTGTGCTCGCACAGCGTAAACCGGAGCATTAGGAATACGTCGTGGCATACGCTAGTCGCACACTTACCAAGGCTGAGAGCAACTACAGCGTCACAGAAAAGGAGTGTTTGGCCATTGTGTGGGCCCTTGGAAAGTATCGCCCATATCTATATGGTCGTTCTTTTGACGTCGTGACCGACCACCACGCGCTTTGCTGGCTTTCGACGTTAAAAGACTCATCTGGCTGCCTCGCTCGCTGGGCGTTGAAAATTCAAGATTATGGCATACGCCTGGTTTATCGCTCAGGACGGAAGCATGCTGACACCGACGCCCTTTCCAGTTCCCCTCTGTCCCAGAATGCCACAGCTGACTCAGCTTGCGATTCCACATTGTCATCGCTTGACTTTGACACTATTGCTATCGAACAACGCAATGACCCGTGGACTGCGTCTCTCCTCAATCATCTCTCCGACACTCCTGAACTCCCAAAGACGCGAACGCTCCGGCGCCAGGTTCCACACTTCTCGATACGTGACACGCTTCTCTATCGACGCAACTACGCACCAGAGGAACGCAAGTGGCTGCTCGTCGTTCCACGAACCCTGAGGTCGCAGTTTTGTTCCTATTTTCACTCTGACCAACGATGTGGCCACGCAGGAGTCTTCAAGACCTACGAAAGGCTTCGACATCGCTACTACTGGCGTGGTATGTACACCTTCATCCGCAACTTTGTCCGCTCTTGTGCCGAATGTCAGGGCGGAAAATCTCCACCAAACGCCTCCGCCGGTGAACTGCAGCCTTTACCATGCCCTTCTCGACCCTTCGAACGGGTTGGAATAGATATTTATGGGCCACTTCCATTGACTCCGACTGGCAACAAGTGGATACTAGTTGCTATCGACCACCTAACGCGCTATGCTGAGACCGCGGCTCTTCAAACGGCTACAGCACAGGCTCCAGCACACATTTATCGTGAGCACAGCTCACGATAAATAAATAAATAAAGTTGTATGATTGTATGAGGTTGCCACTTTCCTACTGCGTCATTTTGCGTTGTGTCATGGAGGCCCTCAAGAACTCCTCAGTGACCGCGGCCGCGCCTTCTTGTCCGAGGTCATTGAAAAATTGCGCGCTGAGTGTACTATTGTACATCGCACATGTACCGCTTACCACCCTAAAACCAATGGGGCTACCGAGCGCTTTAATCGTACTCTAGGTGATATGCTATCTATGTATGTGACGCCTGACCACTCTAACTGGGACTTAGTCCTCCCATTCATTACATGCGCCTATAATACGGCAACGTAAGCGACAACAGGCTTCTCCCCTTTTTACCTCCTCTACGGCCGTCACCCCTCCCACACCATTGACACCATTCTGCCCTATTGACCGGACGCGTCCGAGTGCCTACCAATCTTGGACGCCGCCAGACACGCAGAAGAATGTCACCCTTTAGCTCGTCGCTTTACCGGCGATGACCAAAACAGGCAAAAATCAATTCATGGTGCCCAGACCTCCACTCCCATTTTTCTTCCGGGTGCTCTTGTGTGGCTGTCAGTGCCGCATCGCACACCTGGGCTCTCTTCCAAACTTCTGCCAAAGTGCGATTGACCATATCGTATTTTCGAACAAACTTCGCCAGTAAACTACCTCATTAAGCCTCTTACGCCACCATCAGACTTGCGACGTCGCAACCGCGAGGTTGTACGTGTCCAGAGGCTCAAGCAGTACCATGGTTCAACGCCGCCTGCACAGGACTAAGTCGCCAGGATGGCTCCTTTTTTTCTGCGTGAGGCCATTGTAAAGAAGAGGCAGTACTCCGGCGCAGAGGCAGCAGCATCGAGCGTGCAGCGGCGGCTCGAGCTCGGAAATTGTGGCTGGTGCATCACCTTCCAAGCCTTCCAAGCATCAACCTTTCTGCTCAATAAATCTTTCTTTATAATATGCAATACTATATGCAAAGTTTGACACGTAGAGTGAAGTACTCTATGTGCACCCCATCACATGGACTATCGAAGACTTTTGAAATCTGCGCGCTTCCTTTAAACTGAGTAATTCATAAACGCAGAAGCAACAATTTGGGCACCAAAACTTTTACAGCTTGAACACACTGTACACAATAACTTTTTCTCACTTTAAGGCTCCCATTCGTCTGCCTAGTAAATAACGGTGGTACATGGAAGCTCTACATGGCAAGTGTAGAACTTCTATTGACTTGATTAGGGTGGCTTGAAAAAGAATGGTCTCTCTTTTGTCCAAATTTTCAGAAGAAAAAATAAACAAAACTGATGAGGAGGGCAAGACAGAAAATAATGAACAAAAATTGGTTCAAAAAATAAAGTGTCTTCAGTCATACCAGAGTCCTTCAATGCTTTTCCTTCAAGTCCTTCAAGTCCTTCAATAGTATTGAAGGACCCTGGTCATACCTTGCGAGGAATAGGGCCCACGAGTTCGCTTTCAGTGATGACACATTTTCCACTGACTTGAGGTAGGTTCAAAGATAAAACACTCAGGCGTCGCTGATATGAGCAGTTTCTTGAAGGCTGCGATTGGGTTGAGAGAGGGGGAAACAGTCGTGGTTACTCTGGGAGAAGTGTCAATGGATTTGTGAAGCATGTCTGAAGAGAACTAGTATGGGAACACCGCATAAAAAAAGGAAGCACGGAAATCACATTACTTTTTTGTGAATATGCCTTAGTGACGTGCTTCAGGGGACAAAGCCAGTTAATCACCCATCTAGATAGACTATACGGTTTATTGAAAAGTCATACGCTTGATGACCAACTTGCGAAAAATGTACAAACGCTTTTATATACTGCACATACTGCAAGTTCACTTGGCTCTGCAATGCATTGAGTTTATGAGCATATATTGCAGCAGACTCACTTTGTGCTGCCACAAGTAAAACTGAAGCTGTTACGATTTAATCTGTGCTACATAGTTTAACAGTATAGTCTTTCACAGCAAATTTGAGAAAGAAATAATTAATCTCATGAAAAGTCAATAAAATTTGCAAGCTCTGCATTTTTTAGCTGGACAAGTCGAGAAACCTTATTAAACCACAAGAACTGTTAGCTCGAAAGCTGTGCATTTTCACTCACGTTTGCACATGCCCACATTGTGCGTGATTGTTCAGTTTTTGTTCGTAGTCTCCGGGCTATTTTCCGGCATTGAAGTTGCACGCTTTATGCTGCGTAGCCCAACGCCGTTTATTAAGTCAGCGAAGCGCCACAGATGACATGGCTGTAAACAAGTTTGCTTTGTGGTAGCGGCATGTGAAGTCTGGCGCACAAACTGGCATTGAAATATCGAAGTCGATTTAAAACGAAGGTGCCTGACACCGACCGAAGAAAACTACCGTGGTACATTTTGAACGACACAACTGACCAAAATTTAATTGATGCCAATTAGCTGCCGCTTTTAGAGTGTCAAAATAATCGGAATAACGCAATGAAGCTTTTGCATTTTTATTAGCAGTAACACAAAAACCAATGCTCACTAGTTTTGTGAAAAACAACGTGGTAACTATGCCTCTACCCATCTTTTGATACATTAGGAAACAAAATTTTTTGCCGCGTTGAGCGTTCCTCGCAGAATACATTCAAACTAACCTATCCGACCGCTAAAAAACAATTGAGTAGCTCCGCAACTCGTGCATTTTAACAAAACTCACCATGGTCCTTTTTTTGCCTGCCGCCGCTATTGATGGATTTTAAGAGCTTTTTGAGATTGCGCCGCACATTCCAACGTTTTGATTTTCGTTCGTGCCTTTTTCGCGTCAGTTTGGCAAGCCTTCGTTTCGGTTCGCCGTGTTCTCTTATTCTTGCTTGGCCTACTGCAAAACACACACGAGGGACCAAGTAACGCACGTGTGTGCTTGGAGCTGCAGACTAAGTCCACGGGTAAAGGTGAGAACTGTTCTGCTTATAGGCTTCATTCGTCTGTTCAACTGCTTCAGCTCTGCATGATTTAACAAGGCACCTAGCTTGTGAGTAGCTTAGGAGGAAGCACTTTACTTTGTTTCACCGCTGTGTTTTCGCCCTACCGAATGTCTAACAAAATTACACGTTTGTGCAGAGATCTGTTTGATCTGCCGAAAGCCGGAGACAATAGATCACGTTTTTTTTGCATTGTTAGGAAGGGGTTTACTTCTGGGATGTTTTACAGAGAACTCTAAAAAAGTGACTTCCCTTACATTCACTGGGTATCAGAATTTAACAGCAGAAAAAGAGGAGGGAATGCCTTTTGATCTTATAACGCTGCTTGGCCTCCATTGTCTAAGGCGGGCAAAAATAGCCGGTTACTACTGCGACCCTGACAGGCGTCCGGCGCGCATGCTTCTCTCAAAAAGCATTGCTCAGTACATTGATATACTCAAACAACAAGATTTGTTCCGAAATGGCTCTCCAGGATTGAACCCTTGGTTAACCTGAAGGAATTTTAGCTTTGTAACCACTAATGGTTCCGCGACTGTTTTGTCATCGCTTCTGTCATGTATGTTATTGTATACAGAGACCTATATTGATGTGTGTACCTAATGGAAAACCGGTAATAAAGAAAAAAAAAGTGGAGTAGTGGGTGACGCGTCTGGCTCGGAATACTTGATGTGGTAGGGTTATAGGTTCGACTTTAGCTCACTTTGTTTCTTTTTCATTTTTTCGCTTTTTTTCTTTTTTCACTGCGTGAGTGTTTCAGCCTTAATTACGATGTGTGCATGACCACGAATTCTAAACACGATTTAAAAGCAAGATTTTGGCCGATAATGGGTGTCCCAGTGTGCAGTGGGGCACTGTCCCAGTGTCAGCGCCACACTGGACACTGGTCCAGCAATCAGTTATGGCGCTGGGCCAGTGCCACTGGTTTTCGCGATAGGGTTTACCTCCCCCTCGTAACGTTGCGCTGATTTTAATGTGACATATCAACATTTCTCATTTGTGCTTCGCATAGCATCCATTACCACTGTACGTAGGATCTGCCAATTTTTTGTAAGTGATTGTACTTATATGGCCCTGAATCATCCTGCGTTCCTGCGTTATTGCAACCTCTGACGAAGAGAAATTTAAGCAACGAGAGAACCAAAAGGTTTAAAGTTTAATTTGAACTGATACCCACTTCTAAATTTCGGACTTGTTAGTCTCTTCTAGCATAATGGTCGTCAGGTGGTAAACACGGCCAGCGTGAGTTTGAAATGTTCATATTTGGCTAGGTACCATTTCAGCACAGCTAGATAGTGCTCCTGGCCGTTATACAAAGTGTTTGTTTAGTAGGCTTTTGCAAGAAAAGGTAAAGGACAAAGAACCGGATGGGACAAGCACTTAAATTAATGTAATGTGTGCGCTATTTTTACTTGTACCGAGCTTAAGCGAAAAGGAAGCGAGCAATAAGTGGAAATGCAACATGTCTGCTCATGTTGCCGTAAGCTGCCAGACCCTTGTTCACTTCTACTGCTTGCCGGTCCTGAAACATTATTATGGTAAAAAGAGTAGCGAGTTTTATGACCCTGCCGGATGGCTTTAGTAGGCACTCAGGCCCACCACTTAAGCTCTTCGCCAATACCCGGGCTTTTACATCCTGAGCAAAAGCAGCCAGCGAGGTTTTTCGCTGCTGTGAGCGTACAAGCTTCTGGTGCTCTCAGGTTGCAGAATATGCTAGGTGGTCACAAAAGATGTATTTCCGGTGGAGCTTTGTTTACATCATGAGCGATTGAGTCTGCATTGCACTGGGCTATTATGGCATATCGAAACCGGGTTTCGAAAACGAAAGTTTAGATAATCTCCAAAATTGAAATCTAACTTTTCTCAACCAAAACCTAAACTCTCATGTTATCATAGACACAATACTCACCTGGTCTTTGGTTGGTGCCATGAAAGCGGAATGAAATACATACCGCACTCTGAGCAGATCGCAAGCTTATTTTAGTAATCACTACAATTTTTTTTTTCATTTGCACTCTAATCCCATTTGTTACATAGGCTCGAAAATTGCCGAGGTGCTGATGTAATGTTTCTTTTTCACTTATCATCTTACAACTGGAAATTCTTTGGGTGCTGATTGAGAGACTGGCCTGACCAGTAATAAAAATGTGGCTGTGATCGCATATTTATACAGAATAACGCTAAACACAACAAGGAAAGATGAGAAAGCGGGGGGGGGGGGTAAAAGTGAAAATGTTGGCACCGCAACGCTCCACCCTTTATGGCCGATTGCCAGTTAGGGGATGAACTTCTGCCATGACGTTCACGATAGTAAAAGGTCACTTCATTGCACAAAGGATGTGTGGTAAGGGTCCTAGGTAGCCATGTGCCAGGCAGTAAAGAATGACGTTTAAAAGGGTAAAATATCAGAGCATGGCAATGAGGTATGTAAAAGTGAACAGCTGCCACAGTACGTATGTAGCCTATACTGAATCATCGTGGTGTACATGCGACTGATGGCAGAGCTTCTGGAATGGTGTAGGTGTTTATTGCTCCACATGATGTGCAGCCGTTTCTGTTACTATAAGTTCTGCATGGGGGGTTGATGGCACTGTGGGCTCCATTTACATGATATAATATTATTTTTTGGCTACACTGCATGCTTACGTTCAGACATTATGCACCAGAGCACATACATGTAGCTGCTTCAGCATGTGACAAATACAGTTACATATGCTGCTCAGAATCGTCATATTATCTCCTTTCATTTCATCATACTGTGCCTGTCTCGCACAAGGCAGTGCAGTTGACACATTTCGGGCATTCTACCTCTGATTCCCGAATATGTGATTGGCAAGGCTTATCGAGCCTGCATTTATTCTTTGATTCTGTTTATTTTTCAGGCACATTAGGGTGATCAACCAACCAAAGGTCGTCGTAATGGCAGAGGTAGCGAAATCGCACCAAGGGTGCTTAGCTTTTTTAAAGCATTTTGAAGAAGAAATGTACAAGCATTGACAAAAAACTTGCGTTGTTCTGTTCTGTTCTGTTTTAACTGTTTCGCTGTGGAGAGGTTGAGGTGCCTATTGCCTCGGCTACTCCATATCACAAAGTTCTGCAGCAAAAAATAAAATAATAATACAGAACGGTACCCGATAATTAACAATATGAAAAAAAAACATAATAGCACACTGAAACCAGTTCAAATATCATGCCAATACACAGTTTTCTTAGCGCAGTTCACACAGTCATAAACTATTCTACTGTCAGTATATACATGACCACATTTTATATATACCCATCTCTGGCTGTCTGTCATAGGCGCTTGTCCAGTTCGGTCTCCACTAAAACGTCTGTAAGGAAGATTATTGCCTTTTTCTGGAGCTGCATCTCAGGCCATGGTCCAAGTAGTTTTTTTTATTTTGAGGGGCCATCAGTCCAAACTTGCTAATTTGTTCTTTGATTTTTCTCTTTCATTCGCGCATTTACGCATTCCAAAAGAATATGGCGAACATTTTCTTCAGCATTACCATAATGGCATTTCGGTGAGTTGGATCGATGTATCTTGTGCAGGAAGCTGTTTGTGTATGCTACTTCCAATCGAAGTCGGTGGATTATTGTCTCTAGGTGCCGTGGGAGGTCTGTAGCTATGGAAAATTTTCTGTGTGGATCAACTACACAAAGTCAAGACCCGAATACCCATCTTGATTGGGTACTACACGAGTTGATTTTGTGAGAAAATTTTTAATCTTCGATGCATAAGTTTCTGCGTCAGAACAAGGTTCAAGATTTTGTCTCTGTAGTTCTCGAAAGATTGCCCAACTTGTAATTCTTGTTGTGCGGTTATTTTTCGTTTTCTTCAACTTTGGGTGATATATGAATACTGGCAAGTGGTCACTGCCTCTTGTGTCAGTGTCTGCAGTCCAGTCTGCTCCAGCCGCTAATTCAGAGGAGCACACAGTAATGTCTAGTACGCTGCAGTAGTTATGTCCCCGTAGAAACGTCGGAGAACCATCATTTAGTATAGTGTAACCATAGTCTTCGCATATTTTTACTATAGCAGATCCCCTTACATTACAACGCTCACTAACCCACAATTCATGGTTCGCGTTAAAATCACAGCATATAATTTTGGGATCATCATCAGATCTATCTTATCTTGTGGTAATCATGGCTACCAGACTATCTAACTGTTACAAAAGAAGTGCAATATTCCAGTGGAACTGCAACGGTTTGCAGTATGAGAGTGGAGATTTTCGGAAATTCGTCGCTCAGCACGGATTTTCGATTTTGTGTATTTCCGAAACAAGAGTATCCACTAACTTTCGCTTGTCCAATTATGTGATGTACGAAGCAGAACGTCCTGCTGCAAAAAGCAGTGATATTGTGTGTGAGACGCGATATTCCATCGACACTTGTGGCTACTTCAAAAACAGATGCGCCTGAATTTGTTAGATGGAAGGTGAAGTTTGGTAACGTTACTGTAACTGTAGTTAGTGTTTACGTGCACCCTCAAGCAAACGTTTCATACGCAGCATTGGCTGCAGTGTGTAGATCTGATCATAATTCCGTAATTATATGTGGTGATTTTAACTTACGTTGTATATTTCATGAGGTGCTTCCCATGTCAATTGACCACCGCATGGTGGCCGCACTACAATTCATAGTCACATAATACACATGTTCTCTTGCGCCATCATACCAATATTTCATTGCAATTCATTCTGAGAGCCTGCTGTCACCTTGCAAAAAAAATGCGACATTGATGGTCATATAGTAACTTTAATAAGGAACTGATTTTCCTGGAGTGTGTTGTTTGTATTTTGCCTTCGATTATACAGTTTAACAAGGTAGCGTTTGGTGGGTTGCTTTGAGTGCGTATTGCTTCACTATGTGTATTTGTCAAGCACTGTACGTGCTATCACTGCTAAATTCAGAGAGGCGACCTGGATCGCACGACCTCCTCGTCCCCGCTTGTTTCTATCGTTTAGTTCTAATGCAAAAAACACATATCCAGTTCTCCCCGTGGCTCATCACCTTAGAAAACATCCTTTATGCACCCCTGTGCACTACAAAATGTTAATAGGTGCTCAAGTTGTGTCTAACACTTCTCGTATGAAGCGTTAAAAATACTACTCCGGCAAGTGTGTTGCCTTCGGTATGCTGCCATTAGTTGCGCGCTGAGGTGGATTTAAAAAGCGTTCAGTCGTCAAAGCAAAACGACCTTGCTGCAAACGGGTTGAAAAAGTAAGGCCCCTGTAGGAACCGAAAGAAACGATATGAATGCGAAATAATTGTTGGCGTATCGGGTTATTTATGAGTAGATGTATGAAAGATATTAATGAAAATACCATCCAATATGTACCTAAACTTCTTGGAGCAACTAACGCTTTTCATGTTCACTTTTCAGGCGCGTGAAAAGCCAAACTGTTTAATCATGCGGTAAATCTAGGCAGCACGAAGCACAGGATGGGTGGAAAAAGATGCATAATAGCTAGACAGGGAGGGTTGGTATCGGTTAAGGGGTCCCCCTTGGAAATACAACGTGAGTTTCTTTTTAAGGGAGCCCGTTGTTGTCGGCCGCACCCCGGGCACGCCCCTTAAGACCCTTTGGACCATCAGATCAGAGCAGCCGAGCAGATCTGCCTTCCAGCCCTCTCAGGAAAGGTTGGCTAAAGAATCAGGTTTGTAGTTTTTTTTTTGGTATGGCCAAGTTTTGTTGAAATTGTCACAGGAATATATCTCGCAGTGAGGACACTTCCCCCTGCAGGCGAGGTCAAAATGTTTGACGATTGCCGGGACAAAGAGAACCGGGCTAACTGGCAGAACACGGAAGAGGCCTTTGCACTGCACTGAGCGTAGTCAGACTGATAATGCTGACGGTTAACTCTTCGCATAACATACGTTGGTGGCTACAGTGAAATGTTTGTGTTAACGACAAAAAAAGAGGACAACGTTTTATCTAAAATGAGAGGCACAGTACATCAGGCCAACGCAGGCAGTTCCTTGTTAAACGGGCTTTCAAATCGGTCAACAGCACTTACTGTCATCGGTGTACCTAGTCGTCTTGCACGCTAAATCCTCCTTTCTACCATCGCGCACTACACGTATCATATTCAGGTAGCTGATAACTTTATCTTCGCTACGCAGAAAACGAGCTAAATTAATGTCCTCTTGCTTAGCTTCAACCTCAACGACGACAGGCTTACGTGTATGTTCGGAGACAAACATATACCCTCTTGTTATTTACGCGGCATTCCTACGCAGTTATTGTAAACGCAATAAGTGTAAAATTTCAGTAAATTGTAGAGGGCACCACATAGCGCCGAAATGGTAGCTGCTTCTAACCTACGACAGCTGCATAATAATAATTAACAGCACGAAAAGAACGAGTGACCAAAATAGGAACAGCTACACAAAAGACAAGCGCTGAACTGCCAGCTGCCACACTTGTGACGTGAAACTCGTGGTTTAATAACAAATGCACATACCAGGTGTACACGGGGCTCCAGATCGAAAAAAAAATACAAGGAAAGAGGATACAAAAACAGCAAGAGCAAGGGCAGCCCATCATGTACATGTTGCACGCAGGTTTCTTATTTAGGCATGGGCCCTGCGCAATAAATGCTTCCCTTCTCAGTTCAGCGCTTGCCTTGTGTTGCTGTTCTCTTTTTGTCTCATTTATTTCCCAATGTTGACTTCTGTTATGCATTCATATCAACTAGCCCACTTCAGCAATATTTTAAACTAAACGGTAGATGGCAGCAATCTTGAATAATGCTTGCACAAATGCCCGTATTCGCAAAAAATTTCGCACTAAAACCTAAGCTATAGCTCGCCAATTCGCTTGAGGAGTCAGTGACAACTTAAGACGGCAAATGGCAAAACGCACTTCCCAGTTGATTGATTCATCATTTTGGAAGCGTCAAGTGAGAAAATGACTCCCACACTTCTTTGCAATAGACTACCAGGGTATTTTTTGCAAGCGAACGTGATGACGCGATCACTCTGAGGCAACTAAACTTGCTACGGCACATTATCTGACTCTATATACATTGAGCGAACAAGCTTGCTGAGGAGATGACATATTTCTATCAAGCCAAGCCAGCAGGGAGCTCATGCACGAACAGATGCGTGCTTCAAACCGAATATCGGGATAGGCAAGCAGGGTTCACCAGCACGGGTTTTGCGTTTGTCATTAAAAGTTAAACTGAGAATTAGCATGCAAGCAACCTCAACATTTTATCCCGGTGGCTGTGGCGACGTTTCAATAAAGGGGAATTGCTGGAGGCCCGTGTGAATAAATTTAAGTTCACGTTGAAGAACCTCAGAGGGCCGTAGGTTTTGAAACTCCATACAGTGCGGTGTTTCTCGTAAGTATATCGTGGCTTTGACGCGTAAAGTGGCTAAAATTGTTTTCCTGAGCTGAACTCTGTGCTTTCATATTACCGTCATCGGTTCATTTATAGGCAACCTTCAAAGCAAAGTACGATCAACAAACCCTTTTATAGAGAGAGTACTTTCTAAAACGCTACTGACATTTCCACGTGATCTTTTAAATAGTTCCTTATTGTAAGTATATATTATCTGACTTTCGCTTTTATTTTCTTTATGTACAAAGAACTCCATGGGTACATCGACTTGTCATGCCTTCGTGGCGGCATGATCACGCTAGCAGAAGTGTGCTCACTACAGGCTATTACAAGGGTAGCAGTGCTAAAACGCTGGTCAAAATAAACGAAATGGCCTAAAATACTATGATTGTCAAAAATAGTTATAAAGTAAATGAGTTATTATGAATTTTCGAAAACATGGGCCTGCTTTCAGCGGAGAGCAAGAGAGGGCACCACAACCTCGCCGTTTGAGTGAATGCCCCACCCGCTGCATCCCTCCTGCGTTGGTACAAAGAAAATCACACGAGAGAAATCGGAAAAGGGCAGCAGGAAGTATGTGCTTAACAAGACTCTACTTATGCCGGGGAAAGCCTTCATGTTTACCTCTAGCATTGGTGTCATTAACGCTTTGCCTAACAGTGCAGGGGGAGCTATACAAACGGTTATCACTAAATGCATATTCAACGCAGATCCTCGGGCTTCACTGTAGTGCAGCAGCCATACTTTTTTCCCTTATTTAAAGAGCGAAGCTAGTCTAGCTTGACGTTAAATGCCTGTCGTGACTCAAAACTGCCATAATCATGAATAGGTATAAGGCTTAGAAATCGGGCGACCCCAATTCATCTAGAGAGGCGCTGTTTAAATCAGGTGCCCACGTTTTTGTGGGGTCTATTAGCTTCTGTGCTTTGAAAGAACGATTGAGGACAGACAAAGATAACAAAGATATCTTATTTCACATTTAAAATCCTTTAATATCATCTGAGAGCTTGAGGGAGAAAACGCTGACACCCTTTCTTGTCGTTCAATATACCACGAAAGATAGCGACTACTCGGCTTGCTCATATTCGGTGCGACAGCGTATTTCGCACACAGCGATTCTCATTTTTCACTCTTTGTGTTCCGAAGGCGCTCGACGGTACCTCTGCTTGCACCACCCTGGTTGATCTGTCAACTTGTGCCATTGTGTTTCAGCGCGGCACAACAGACCACACCCTCTTTTTATTGAGCGGCCATGAGACGCAGTTAAAAAATCACAGCATATCCACAGAGTGAATGATGATGAGTGGGGAGAAGCGTCCGTCAGCCCGTCCGTGCTTCCGTCCGTCCATGCGACCATCCGTGCGTCCATCTCTGCGTCCATCCGTCTGTGAGTGTATTCATTCGTCCATACGTCCGCGCGTCCATCCATCTGTCCGTCCGTCTTGTAGTCTGTCTGCCCGCCCGTCTGTTCGTGTGTCCATCTAGTGAACGCTCCATGTATCGCCATCTCACATCTCGCATCCTCTGTGGCACATACCCGCTCCGTGCGTCCATCCATCCGTCTGCTATTCTGTCTGTCCGCCCGTCCATGCGTCCATCCGCGCATCCATCTGGTGAACACTCCAAGTACCGCCATCTCACATCTCGCATCCCCTGTGGCGAATACCCGCTCCTCGCGTCCATCCATCCGTTCGTTCATCTGCTATTCTGTCTGTCCACCCGTCCATGCGTACGTTCGTGCGTCCATCTAGTGAACACTTCTAGTACCACCATCTCCTATCTCGCATCTCGGTGGCTACGTACGACAACGATGGAGGACGAACAGACCCACGCCTTAAAGAGCTTCGCCCCTAAAAAACGAACTTCATATATCTCACACATTTCCTCTCGCATAGTGCTCTTTATTCGCAATGCGGTGTTGCCGTCTGTGAGTGCTGAAGTGAAATATTGGGTCGTGACACCAGTGAGTGCCGACACCTGGGAGGAATTCGGTGATGACGCAGTTAGTCCAGCTTAAGTGCCAGCGATAGGGCCCTGGCTGCGCTATTGTTGAAGATGCACCATAGACTTTAACTTATGTGCTTCGTTTTAAGTTTTTTTGTAGTGTGACAGCTGTCTGTCAGGGTAAAGCAGCTTTTACAAGCGCATATGCACAGATAATAAAGTTCCTCTACCACCTATGGCTTCGAGAAGGATAGCATCGGCTATCAGAACTGCCACAAAAAGCGCCGCAGAAAGCCAACGACATCCACACTTGAATGGCGCGCGCTTTCGGGAAGCAAGACTCCCGCCAGCGCAACGCCTTCGCATGTTCACGGCTCAAGCTACAAACTTTTTCGGCGACGCTGGCGCTCACGGGTGAATAAGCGCTGGTAGGTTAACTATGAAGCGTGCTTTACTGAAGTGTATCGACCTTAAGGCATACCTGACAACAGGGTTGAGATTGCATGCTGCCAGTACGAGAACTAAGACGACATCAGGGCGATTTCTTCAAACTGCACCGCAGCCTAAGACCTATGTCAGGTTAATTTCAAAAGCTATGACTGAAGTTATTTCAATCAGTCAGTCAAACTCGATTCGGTTCTTAAGGAACAACAGAGTTTTAGTATCAAGCCACGCCCACGTTTGGGTCAGAAGACCATGGCCCGTTGGCGGGGTCTTTATACAGCCCTTAGTTGTTCATGGAGATCGCTGCTTTTTGGCGGCTTTTGAGCTTCTGGAATTCTACACTCAGACAGGCATATCTGTGTCACAATGCTCTAAATTGAAAAAAAAAATTGTATGAGTAACAGCAGAAACAAAAGACTTAAGTTCGAGCTATGAACTTCACGAGGTAAAGAATTGCTGATAAAGAAATTCAAGATGCACGCTTTGTGTGGCTTGTCTGCATTGACAGGTACAGGTACACAAAAGAAGACGTGCTGCAGTTCATGCACAACATCTATGAATAATAATTTATATATTTCACACTGGGGAAACAATGGTCTGTGGTAGGCAGCGAGACACCGGAACATATATAAAGATACACCTACTCGGGCAGGTGTATGACCTCCGATACCAGTTGTGAGGCTGAGGTAACTAGAAGAATAAGCATAGAGTGGAGCACATTTGGCAGCTGTCTTCATATCATGAACGTCAGTTTACCAGTATCATCGAGAAAGAATTATAATGGCTGCACCACACCTATTTCATCATCATCATCATCATCATCATCATCATCAGCCTGACTACACTCACTGAAGGGTAAGAGCTCCCATGTGCCGCCAACAAACTCGGCCCTGAGCTTGCTGCATGGTGCCACGTCATACCCGTAAACTTCTGGATTTCACATAACCACCTAACTTTCTGACCCCCTCTCGCGCGTTTGCCTTCCTTTGTGATCCAGTCAGTTACCCTCAATTACTAGAGGTTATTCAGCCTACGCGCTACGTGCCTTGTCCATGTACATTTCTTCTTGATCTCAACTATGATGTTTATAAGACCCCTTTGTTGTTTGACCTACTTTACTCTCATCCTGTCCTGTAGGTTCGCACCTATCAACTTCTGACTGTGTTGTCTTCATTTTAAGTAGAACCCCAGATTTCTGCTTTTTATTCAGTGTACTTAGTGACTAACAGAAGCGCGGGTGTTTTGGTGAGCGTGAGGTTCCCCATAAGGGGGGGGGGGGCAAAAGTTAATCGCAGTGCCCTTTCCTCCTCACTAAGTCAGTGTGTGGCACATTTCGTGCCTTTTCTTCTTACGTGACTAGAGTGGGCGGTCACCCCCCCCTCCACCGCATGCAATTATATGCTTTTGAAATCAGTTCAGTTCACAAGGAGAAAGATTCAACGAGCCATCGAAAAGAAAATGGTGGGTGTAAGCATAAGGGACAAGAATACAGCACTGTGGGTGTGGGAATAAACAGGCGCTAAGTATATTTAACCTGAAATCAAGAAGTAATCGGCATGGACAGGGAATGTAGCTTGCGGGCAACATAAAAAGCTGGCAGTCCTACCTGTTTTTGAGGAGAAGCTGAAGACGACGCTGAGCACATCTTTCTCCATTGTAAAAATCTTGGCGGACCTCGAAAGAAACCTTTACCAAAACTAAATTCTTTGGATGAGTGACCTCCATCAATATCAAAATCTTGGGCCCATGGCCAAAAGGAAACCTACAAGCCACTACTGCGCGTGTAGTTGTTTACTTTCTTGAGGAGTAAGAAGTATCTCAAGAGTACTAAACTAAAATATTGTATTCGCGGTATTGTTAACCGGTATGGTTCACTACAGTATTGTTGTGTTTTGTATTTGACTTGAATGTTTTTGTAAAAATCTTTGTCACATAGTGCCGTATTACAGTGCTCCCGAAAGACATGATCACGTTGCACATTTTATTGAAATTTCACGTTTAGTGTGCACATTTTAATTGCGTGGTTACTTGTGGTTTTCCTAAATATGTGTCGTGTGGACAGATTTCTGTATTGAGAAACGTGGACTCACTGCGTAAGTGTTGCGCTATGTACCTAAGTATAGCATTGTGTTTGTTATATAATATGCGATATAACTGCTGTGCAAGAAAAGAGGAGTAGCCAGCGCAACCTATCGGTACGAATCTGTATTTTTATATATATATATATATATATATACTTAATAAAAAAGCGCCGCTCAATAAAGGCGCCGGCAACCGATGGTTCTTCACGCCGTTTTTTACGGCGCAATAGAAAGTTCACCCTTCGCAGTGTTTGCATCTGCAGGCTGCAAACACCGACATAATTTCCTCCCGTAACGCTGATAATTGATAACGATGCCGCTTTCTCTTCTCGTACTTCGTTAAAGCGGTCGTCAATCTGCTTTCGCGGGAATTCCTGAAGGTATGCTAACCCCCAATAATTTCAGCTTTTCAACTATTTTTGAATTAAAAAAACTGTTTTTGACAATAACGAGCTAATACAATGAAATGAAGTGTGCCTTTATACGCATCTGTATTTGTACGGCGGTGTGTGCACCTATGACCAAGGTTGCTCGCGTCTGTGTCATGGGTGGCTTGCGCCAGCGTCATGGCTCACTCGATGAACAAGCCAAGCCAATGCTTCGAAAATGTCACTACGCATATGCACAGCCGGGTAATGTAAGAGCGTACGTCATTTATGAGACGAAGTGTAGGTAGCAAAACAATGTCGCTCCAAAACCTTATAGTGAACTGGAAACAGCATGCACAGTTGTATGAGCGCGATGAAGTAGCTCAAGACAGGCCCACGAGGATGGGATCACTACGTCACGTGAAGACAGCGTCACTTTAAAACGTACTACTAACCCAAATATATATGAGTTTTTTGTGGCATAATATTGTGTAATATGAAAGTACGGATGAAATTTCAATACTAACAAAAAATCACCAACCACGTATAGCAATCAGCTGTCACGCGACTGAGTACATAAGACCATTCATTCTGTGGCCACCAGAGGCGCCAAATTTAGTTTTTTTGCGTGTTTCAATTAAGAAATAAAAACTCTAATTCCTTCTATCGTGAAAACAGCCAGGTTGGTTTGCGTTGGTGTGTCGGACTATCTTTCAATCGGTAGAATTATCTCATTTCACCTTCCGGGTGGTAGTCGGTCCCTTTCAGAGTAAGAGACTCGTCAGAAAAACCAAGCCCGGAGGGAGTGAAAGAAAGTTAGGTGGGTAGGCTAGATTAAGAAGTTGGCGGGAACAACATGGAAGCAGCTAGCACTGGACCGGCTTAATTGGTGAAATATGGCAGCGGCCTTTTTTTTTCTGCAGTCGGCGTAGTCAGCCTGGCGATGATGACGGTGGTAATCGAGACGATGAACTGAAATACAGTTACAGTGAACAAGTTCAATTTCACGTCGAAAAAACTTGAGTAAAGCGAGCTATTGTGTACCATAATGCTGTTCAGTATTCGAAAGAAATGCCTTGTCTGAAAGTTCTCAGCCGTTTTGACAAAGGGAAAACGTAGCATGAAAGAACAGATTCACAGTACTCGACTTACTTGTATGATTTCAGCAAGCACAAAAATAACCTCCGTGATCACGTTTATATCTCACAGCTGTCTATCTGGTCTAAACGCATATTCCCCGTAGGCGTACCTCATTTTCATTCTTACTCAATAAAAAATAGCGCGATGAAAGCAATTAAAGTGAAGCAAAATTGTATTCCGAGATGTACACGTAGCAGCGCCTGACCTAAATAAAGGCTTTCTGATTTTGATAATTGCCTATGTGAGAGATTTTATAAGAGTGCATACTTACGAATGAGCACATTGGAAGCGAACATACCATTGGTACCTAGTGTTCTGGCCCCTAGCTTACTTGTTCAAAAGCTTAGCCTGTGCAACATTGTTCTGCCACGTATGATCTACACTGTGCTGAATGGGGCTCGTCATGGCAGTGGGGCTGAGATTGATTTATGTAGACGTCCTACATATCAGTATAATAAACATTGGGGGACCCTTAATCGCATTTAGGAGTTGAACGTGATAGTACATTCCGGCCCGTAGTTCACCCTTCAACCACTAAGTGCATACTTACTTATATGTTTAGTTACATAGACACGCACGCACACAAACACGCACACAGCTGATTGGACCAGCGCGCGCTATTACGCCAAACGGGCTCGTTTTCGTCGGGACACTTGTCGAACAAAATGCCTTAAAGGGGCCCTGAAACACTTATTAAAGTAACAATGAATTGAATTCACTAAAAGATCTCATTGCCTCAGTAATTCAATGCCGCAAAAATGTTAAGTATCCGTCCAGTGCGAATGTAGTTACAAAGGCTTGTCTCATGCTGCAATTGCATTATCTCTTCCCTTGTCCCGACGAAAGTGCTGTAAGCTAAGCAGGGAGGAGTGGCAGGGCAAAGAAACCGCCGCGCCTCGTGACCTTGGGCACTTTTTTTTCGAATGCGCAATTTTTTCAGTGTGATCGCGCGCGCACGCGTTCACAAGTACCGGCCTCCCGCAGCTATCTAGGTAACTTGATTTTTCGGTCACAGAAGCACAGGCGATTTTTCGCTCACAACCAATCGGGCCAACGCCGGCGGTGGGTTTTGTGTGCCATGAGCTCTGTAACGCTATCGCGTTAGAATGAAGGCGATTTCATTTTTAACACACTGCACAGAAAAACGAAGAAGCGGGAAACTGCAAAATAATATTCTACTATGAGTGTTCGCGCACGTTTTCTTTTGTGTGTATCCTCATCCTTTCCCATTTTGACGCAGTACGCACATTAGCACCTGTGGCGCGAACACGTGTACACAGATATCAGTAAGCAGCCTTCAAATCAGGCACTCAACATGACAGCCGCATTTCGAACGCAGCTAAAATACCTCTTGCGTTTAACACGCCATCGCGGTAGTACTGTCCAGAATTTAGAGAGAGCGAACGTATCTTAAACAAAACTGCTATATTTGAGCCAACGATTCCATGCACGAGTCTCAGCGCAGTTCGAAGCACATGTCACCCCTGCGGCAAAGTGCGGCAGTCGTGCGCCTTTTTTTTCTCGCTGTAGCCACGGCTAACTGCTGACGCCCGAACCCTTTCCACCAGCCGGAGCTGGTCTGCTGCCTACCTGAATTGAGTAAGTCACCCACCTCTGGGCGAAGAGAACGGGCGCCTGGTCGCAAATAAAGTCTACTCTCTCTGTCTCTCTCGCGATAACTCGCTGACTCATCGCATGCTTCGCTCCCGCTGCGAAGGACAATGCTAATCACTTCATCAATAACACTGCACTCTGGCACACACTACTCAGTAAAATAGAAAAAAAAATTGACTCAGACGTGGTTATCAGTATTTGTCTAGCTACATCACCACACACAAAATTTATAATATATATAAGAGCAATGCACTAAGAATTTTTTCGCTGGCCTGGCGAACTGAATTTATGGCCTCAGATTATCAAGCGTGCGTCGCAAATCTCGGCACAAATGCACAAAACATTTTGGGCTCATAAAGTTTGTAAGAGCAAAAACCAAACAAGAGTAAAATATTGCGACAAATCATAAAAGGTTTTTACGAGTAAAACGGCAAGTAGATTCGAGGCGTGCCTTTAAATGCAAGCGTGATCTTCAACGTCCTGATTATGTTATTTTTTATGGCAGGGGGAGGGGGGATGTAGAGGGGCATTATTACTGCATAGTGAGTCCTCCAACACAGTGGGAAGCCGAATTGTTATCTACCACACATCCTACTCTAATAAGCAAGAGACCAATATTCGCTACTTTCTAGGAACAAAAATAATCCAAGCTTGGCGTGAGCACTATGGTGAATTTAAAGATGGAAATAAGTCTGCTCCTGCCAGGCTGTCAATTACGTCGTCGTTTCGTCGCAGTGGATAAACATCATCGCGAGTGGTCTTTTTGAGGTTTCGGTAGTATACATAGAAACGAACCGAACCATCCTTCTTCGCAACTAGAGCAACAAGAGACACCTATTGGCTGTCTAGGGGTTGTACAACTTCGCATCGGAGCGTATCGTTGTCTTCGTTATGAATTACCTGACCTTCGGTGGGAGACACGGTATTAACGTTGTCGCAGTGTTGGTTTTGTGCGCCCCGCCGCGGTGGTCTAGTGGCTAAGGTACTCGGCTGCTGACCCGCAGGGCGCGGGTTCGAATCCCGGCTGCGGCGGCTGCATTTCCGATGGAGGCGGAAATGTTGTAGGCCCGTGTGCTCAGATTTGGGTGCACGTTAAAGAACCCCAGGTGGTCTAAATTTCCGGAGCCCTCCACTACGGCGTCTCTCATAATCATATAGTGGTTTTGGGACGTTAAACCCCACATATCAGTGTTGGTTTTGTATACATGAGACAACAGCATTAGTATCAACAGTGGACCCGCGGCAGAAAGAAGTATGTATGCGCCAGATCTTTAAACAAGAAGGGAATTTTTCCAGCCGGCTCAGAACCTGGAACGCTTGATCTGTTCGGGTTTGTTTGATTGATATGTGAGGTTTAACGTCCCAAAACCACCATACGACTATGAGAGACGCCGTAGTGGAAGGCTCCGGACATTTCGACCACCTGGTGTTCTTTAACGTGTACCCAAATCTGAGCACACGAGCCTACAACAATTCCGCCTCCATCAGAAATGCAGCCGCCGCAGCCGGGATTCGAACGCGCGACCTGCGGGTCAGCAGCCGAATACCTTATCCACTAGACCACAGCGGCGGGGCTGTGCGTGTTTGTTAACAATCAAGGAACCAAATATGTCAGCGGGAGACGAGTCAGTAGTGGAAGCAACACTGAGGGCGCAGGAACTGGGATAGTGTGCGTCATCGCGAGCATCCATAACTTGTGTGCGCATTTGAGTGGTTCAACTATGCTTTGACATTTGCCTCACGCCAGTGAAAACATGAACGTGGATGGATTGGTCAAAAAAAATAGTGATACTTCTTTGACTTGCACGGTCACAAATGGCGTCAGCAAAATTTTGACGTGCAAACGAGTCATTAGCAAAAGGAGTACAACGATGTCGGAGAGACCGGCACAATAGATTGACAAAACTGTATAGAGGAGTTTGTAGGCGCTATGGTATCGTCTTTGACGAGGATCTTGCTCGACACCGATGGGCTTTCTACGGGCGCCACACCTGCGAACGATGAGAGTTCCGATTCGGTTCGTGCGTTGTTAAACTGGGTGCCGTGGCGAGAAAAAAATTCCATCGAAGAATGACGTCGTGAGAGCATGTAGAAATTATGATGAATTTGATTTTCCTAAATAATGACGCGGGTTGCGCATTATGCTGTCGGACGAATAACTTGGGCGTGAGCTGTACGGGTGAAGAGCCCGCAAAGTGTATTCGTCACTTTTCATAGTAACCGGCTAAAATTTGCCTCAATGAATACAGCGGCTGCAAAAGCTCACGCGCGAACGCCACCCGCAAATGCATCCGCCATCAACCCAGTCCTATGCCTTCCGCTGCCACGTTATGCCTGAAAACTACCACAAAGTAGCGCGGCACTTTACACAGAAAGCAACGACAGGTTCCTGCAACCTCGACTAGCTGAAATCCTTCCCTTACGCCAGTATTTCAGCACGTGCACTAATGAAGCATTCCACGCGTACTAACGCGCGCATTGTCTATCACTGTCACGACTTGCTTGAAAAACACCTTTTAACGCCTACCTAAACCGGGGTGTCAACATCATACCCTTTGCGAGGGCATTTAACCCTTCAGGTTCATCGCCGGTACCATCCGGATCCTTCACGATCCCGCAAGGGTTCGAGCACAAACAAGACGTCGGGTCTGGCGGCAGTGACGCGCCAATGAAGAGCTCACTGTCGGCACTCGCGATCCAATGAGCAACAGGTGGCCGCTCGCGGCATCTCACGAAGCAGCAGGTGTTGATACGGGAGTAGAGAGACGCGGCGTTGTTTCGAACACAGTAGCTCTTGGGCAAGCAGCGGCGGGGAATCGAGACAAGTGCGGCTGCGGCTTGTTGCACGCCAGCGTGCCATCGCCGTCGTCTCCGTGGGATAAGGCGCTCGACGGCCGCACATAGTGCGCAGCATGGGGCGAAGCTCCAGGTGGAAGCCTGTAGGTAAAGGTCGCCGGAGTGCGTGCCCCAATTAATCTGTCTTTTCTGTTATCTCTGAGTCATAGCGCAAGGAAACTCTCGTGCGTTGCGGTGCGCGCACCCCGTGAGCGCTCTTGAGCTGGCTAGTCGTACGATTTGTTGCAATTGTTTACTTACGTTGGCGGTACGGTGAGCTTCCTCATGCATCGGCAGTAAGGACCCGGAAGTTGCATCAACGTTAATTAGAACTACTAGCAGGAAAAAAACTGTGTTCAACTGGAGTGTTAACAAGAACCATCGTAAATCATGTACGCACGTACAAAACGAAATTTGGAGGGAAACGTTTCATCGCCATTGGAATAGATATTAAAATACCTGTGCTCTTGCATGTGCATTTTAAATACCAAAGTTTTAACGTGACATGACCAATTGATGATGTCAGTAGCAACATCTCCATACTAGGCTAAATATTTCCTCGTTCGTAATTCATATATGTCTTCGTGGTCTAATTCAGCAGGACTCTTTCTCTCTTCTTAAAACATTCTTAGTTCTGGTCACCTGCTGTTTGAGCTGTTAAAGTGAAGCAGACGTAATCAGTAATAGGTGTGTTGCGAGGGTGTAACACGACAATATTAGATAAACGTAAACACAAATAGCCTATTCAGTGATCTTTACAACCATTTACGAGTGGGCGTGGCTTACGCACCTGGTATGTTGCAGTGAACGCGCAATAAAATGTACAGCTGCCCCACTATAAGAAAGAAGTTGTTTCCGTTAAGTACATTGCCATGAAACGTGCACGGTCTAGATCACTTTGGAGGACCAACTTGTCGTCATCGGTTGATTGGTTCGGGATACGCTTTTTAGCATTCGTAGGCAGTTTCGTTGTTTGTAGCATCGCGCCAATATGGACTGATTTCGACGTTCGCTCGCATTATTTTTAACTCATGCGATGACTTTGAACGACCACTATGCTCATATGGTGTTAGTTTGTGGTTGTGAAATGGTCTTGTTACAATATTAACACCAGAATGAACTTCATGTTTATCTATTTTTTCATGTCACAAATTCATTGTATATATATATATATATATATATATATATATATATATATATATATATATATATATATATATATATATATATATACTCAACAAGTTAGGGGTGAGTAGGAATCTGATTTGATGACGAGCACTTCTGCTTGCTTTCAGCCGTCATTAATCGACCAACGTGATGGCTGCTGACGTGCACCGACCCATTTATGCACGCATTTGTTTAATATTTAACATACAAAAGGTGAAGGCGAAGCTAAACACTCTCACATTAAAACGAGTTATCGTAAAATGTGCGCACTGTCATGAGGCAGTGTCAAAAGTGTTCTCTCGGCAAGATGACACGTACGATGCGAAGTAGATTTACAAGAGTGTACAACTGGCATCTACTGCGAGCGGCTTGCACGTAGCCGTGAACTCTAGCTGTCTGAAATTTAGCATGAAAAAACAGAGATGTATGAACAAACAAAGCTTGAATTGTAATGGAGTTTAATTCTTCAGCACTCATCTGTGCAAATGTGCCATCCGCTATTAACGACGCCCGCGTACCAGGCGCCTAGCCACAACGATATGACGATAGTTATAGCGCGAGAACAGAACGACGACAAAGAGACAAGAAGGACACGAGCTATAACTTCAAACTCGTGTCCTTCCTGTCTCTTTGTCGTCGTTATGTTCTCGCGCTATAACTATCGTCATGTCGTACTAACTAGCACAAACTGCCACACTTCTAAGTTACATGCCTAGCCACATTTTGTTGTTTTTTTGCGAACGAGTTGGGGGAAGGGTCCATTTGTAATTTATGTATGTCCATGCGTGTTTTAAAAAAAATTGTATATAGACTTACATACACAATGTTTATTATTTACATATTTATGGAATTGTGCGCGCTGGTATACACACAATGTGTAATCATTTACATATAGGTGAACTACCTACAAAAAATACATTACTGATTACAAAGATGTGGACGCGTTTTTCTTTGATGATTACTACTTTGTGGTCGGTGATGTACATGACGGCAGCATCACGAATGAGAGTTTGTAGTTGAAAGTTGGAGAAGTCAATGTCAATACAGGTCCCTCTGATGGTGGTGCGTCGCTTGTAGACCTATAAGTGGCACGATACGGACCGTAATGGGACATCATGTGCGAGACTACCTAGCAGTGGTAAACCGCCGTGATGTCTATGTTGAAGCCTCCGACGAGCACGATTGAATCACGTTCTAATTCGGTTCTGTACCGATGCATTGCAGCCGCGTTGCGAGCTCTCCGCAACACTGCTTTCGCTTCTAAGGTGTTCGTGATGAGTTCACTCACGCAGTTCTCGGCGATAAAAAAGGAATGGAGTGGCGAGAAACTTGCCCCGAGCAGGAGGAGTTCCACCCCTAAATCGCCAGGCATTGACGTATACTGCCGCACAGTCACAGCGAAAGCTGGAAGACCGGAATTTCTAGAGCCCGTATAAGACTATTTTGGGCCAACGAATAAAGGCACGCTTTTAAAGTAGGCTTGCAAGATACGCCATAAATTGATGCGGTAGCTGATCGATAGCTAACGACAATGAAGAATCATGGGGGAGCCCTTTGCAATGGGTGATGGCTTTCAGTGAACTACTCGTACGAAATTGGTATTGTGTGACGCCATGTTTACAGTATTCGCATGATGTGACGCCTGCTTCTTATATTACGGGCGAAGCCCCTTCAAGAAAGAAAGAGACCGATGACATTCCTGCTTTCTTTTACCTTTATTTAAACAGGCTTAGTCCTAATGCTCATTGTAGGCACGTGGTGCGGCACCATCTTCCATTTTCAACATGTTTCTGCTTGCGACAAATCGAAATTGAAAGATGACGAGGTATATACAACTAAACACTGCGAAGCAACCGCAGTAACACGTTCTGATCTTATCGATCACTAGCTACAGTAGTCGTGATGCACTTAATCTCTACACGAACCACTACTTAGCGTTCTCAGATTAGTCACCCACAAACGTCGACGATACTTTAGTTCAGTTTAGTTAATCAAACCCACTTCGAAATAGTCTCAAATCAGTCCAATGTTGCGCGATCAAGTGAAAGCTATCTAGATATTAGCGAGGAAATGTTTCTCTTCCATCTATGTCACAACTACCAGAAGGAGCTCTCAACTACAGCTGCTCCTCTGGCATGACTACGCTGTTTTCATGTGGTCAGTCTCTCATCACACAATCGTTTAGTCTGTGCCTCGCCCGTTCTTGGAATATCGTCACGTCTCTAGAAGTCTTCGCGGGTGCTTAGTCTCATTGGTTTCAGGCACTCTTTCGCTGTCGCACGTGAACACCTTCTTTTATTGGATTTCTTTCCTTTCTATTTAGTTATCTTGTAGTTTCAAGTGGTAAGGTGTTTTCTCTGTTGTCGTTTTTTTTAACCTTCAGCATGAACACAGCGCCCCTGCATATACCATGGAAGTGCAGGCTGTCCTTCAGGCTCAGTGTCACTGTGATTCGATTCACTCGTACCAATTTCCACGCGCCGTATTCAACAGTATCTCCGTGTGAGCTCTCACGTGAACTTTGAATTTCCCTAGGTATGACCACCTCGCCTTCGTAACAGACGTTGGAAGTTTGTATCGTAGTCGTGTAGGATTCTTCATGAGCTCCCGTTCAAAAATACCGGAAATACCTTTACGGCTCCCACAACTGGCAGACGATAGAGCATCAATTCCTAAGACTCAACTCTCGGCACAATCGCCAGAGCTTCTTTCAGACAGGTTCTGCACAATGGAAGCTTGTATTGTTTCTTCACTTTCAGTACCACTTGTTTCGAATGCTGCATTGTTTACCCAGTGTCATGAATCGGTAGGAGAGCTCCTCACAGGGATACTTATGACTGCGTTGCCATCGCTGGGCATTCCCTCACCGCAAGGTTAAATGAAGTTCTTTTTAGACATCAACAATGAAACTCTGGTTAGTAGGGCAGGTGCATACTGTGCTCTTTTTCTTAATTCCGCTAATTGAAGTTTAAGCTCTGATATTACGCTTATGATGATGCAGTCAACGTTTTCGCAGCTCTAGACACCACTTTCCAGTTCCACAAGACTTATATTGTCATAAACGTGGTAATTTACTTTCAAGTCCTGCCTTTTTACATCGAGGTTTAAGTGTAACTACTTGAGCTTACTGACCTTCGGTGAACTTAGCTTGTATTAGCACGGCACATAAGAAAAGGCAAAAGGAAAGACGGCAGAGACGTCAAGAAAAGTAGGCGCTAAGACAAGCTAAGTTGATAGATAACCAACTCGCCCTCAGCCACAACTCTTTTGACCTTCGGTGACCCAGAATAAAGAATTTTGTTACTTTCTTTCATGACTACGTCAATGTTTGCAGTCAATGATCGCTGCATAACTAGGAGTAGCTCTATGTTCTGTGCTACGGTGCTTTCTCACTTCTTCAAGCTCGCGGTTGCACAGTTCCTACGTGTCATAGTCAGCAATGCTGGCATGTACACTCTGATTCAAGGGTAGGCTTCTCCTGTTACTCTCCTACAAAAGCTTTAGCATTCTGTCTTCGTAACTCTTGAAATGAGTATCATTACGCAAAGAAAGCAAGTCCACTAGTGAACAGTCGGTAGCTTCGAGGGCTACGCCCGCAGGACGGGCGTCATCACTATGAAAGCTCATTGTCTTCGCCTCACGAGACTTGTAGTTTTCGCCGAAGCAAAAATCTTGCTGATGAGCCGACATACCATTAGCTGCTGTGAGGGTGGGGCTGGCAGGACGCAAACCTTCTCTTTCTATGGGAATCCTAGTCTTGCCAACCTCGGGTCATCGTTTTGAAGGGAAAGGACTTACCGTCGTCGAAGTTAACGTGATGGACAGCCGAACCACAAACCTGCGGGTTAGGAACGCTATCTCATCAATACCCGTCTCGTCATCTCCGTCTTAGTTATAGCCGGGGACGTAGTCCCGGGTTTCATGGCACCGAATTTCAAATGTAGACACCGATGGCATTTGTTCGTTTGCTGCCTGTGAGCACTGGCACGAAACCACTCTGGGTGATTGGTCAGGAAAACTTGAAGCACCTCATGTGTGAACACTACGGAATAGTTGTCCCAGTAAAAATGTACAAACTAAAAAAATTGCATATTATCTTTTAAGAATAAACAAATTAATCAAAAATAAATCAGTAAAGCAAAATGAGAGCTAATGCCACAATGAGAGACTGAACTTTTGAGCTGACGAGATAGTTGAGTTTACCTCACCCAATGAAAATTGAAAGTACACCCTGCCTTCATTCACGTTGCCAATCGTATATAACTTGTATTCGTCAAGTATATACTAAACGAGACTTTTTAAATGTCATGCGCATAGTATCTTGAATAAAATACATACTGCATGAAATACGTTTCTGAGGCAATGTAACAAATCGGGTGCGCCGAAACTGATAACAGTCATCATCATCACCATCATCATCAGCTTGTACCGCCCACTGCAGGAAAAAGGCTTCTCATTAAATAAAAACTCTGGTAAATGCATATGCTAGTAGACGGTGATCCTTATTCGGTATTCAGATATATGTACCGCCTCGGCAACATCTGTGTAGAGCACACGAGGAGCGCTTCTCGCTCCCCGCGGGGGAGGGGGGGGGGTCTAAAGCTAGGTTTTTCTTCCGCATTGGATAAATTAATTATGCAAAAATCTGAAGGGGAGTCTGAAAGGGAAAGCCTTTTATTTATAAATCGCATACCCTTTCTTTAAATGCGTTCAAGAGTATGAATAATACTTTCAACGTAAGTGTCCCACATGATGCACGCGTACTCTAGTTTTTGTAACACAAGGGCAGTGTAGCATAGCATTTTAACAGTTGTGGGAGCAGTTTTAAGTCTATGTTGAAGCATTTTATGTTAAAGTTTACGTAAAGCAAATGAAGAAACGTAACATTATCAATATGGATATTCCAGGATAAATTTGAAGTCAATGTCATGCTGAATATGCCGCTTTCAACGAACTTACTACTTCCGATAAGCGACCAGCCAGTGCCATGCTGGTTCAATGGAACTTCCTGGAACCAACGTGACCTGCACTATCTAGACATAGCTCACACTTTTGTTAAACTGCTTCCTCACAAACGCTCAGATAGCAGTGTATACATTTTAAACTTGTATAGTCCGGCAAATGACAAAAAAATTGCCCGCAGCTTCCCTCGGGGGAACACTGAGGAGGATGCGGAGCATATAATTGGTTAACGGGGTGTTAAAGTGCGACTTACTTGGGTCGATGGCTAAATTGGTTAACGTGGTTGTGAAATGGGGTGTTAAATTGCGACTTACTTGGGTCGATGGCTAAATTGGTTAACGTGGTTGTAGGAGGGGGTGTTAAATGAGTGAACACGTGCACACGTATGCGAAAGGGCGGCGCTGGTCGAAGGGACGTCGATCATTGTGTTTGTGGATTCGTTGGAATTCATTTCACCGCGACCTTGGACGTCGACGCGCCGTACAAACCAACCGACGAGCGGCAACTGAGCGAGCGAGCGCCGACCTTGAGTATATATACAGCACGACGGCGCATGCACTGTCAGCTGTTGAATGTTCTCGAAGCGCGACGCCACATGCGCGTCCACTGGAGAATCAGGAGAATTGTAGATGTCGAACGCGGTGTGTAGAGGAGGAAGGGTGCACAGATGGTGGAGGAGTGAAGCGCGCGCGGTGTGTAGAGGAGGAAGGGATGCACAGATGGTGGAAGAGTGGGCGACGGCGCGACGGCGCATGCGCGCGCGTCAGCTGTCGAATGTTCGAGAAGCGGTGTGGACGGCGCGGACGGCGCGGACGGCGCACTACAAGGCGCGAGTATAAGATGCTCCGCATCTAAAATACCCACGCTGCCACACATCTAAGAAAAGTAAGCTCAGTATAGCTGGTCATTCAAAACTACTAATAATGGGTGACTTTATTGATAAACATACCGAATGCGGCTACCGAAAATGTGGCCGCAAATAAAATAATTAATATTTGGAAGCGAATAGAGATTTGGAATTGACCCTACTCACGCTTCTCGACGGACCGACCAGGAGTGGGAACAGCGTAAGCCGGAACATATCTCCCGACTTAACACTTAGTAAAAACGCTAATTCAGTTACGTGAAAAATTACTGAGTGACCCTTAGAAGGTTATAATTATGGAATCTCCATCGAAGTACTTAAAGGTTGTACAAGAAAAAAATTCACCAGATCACTAAAAATGGGACGTCTTTACAATCCTAAGGGACAAGCGCTCAACCATCACTACCGAGGATCTCGATTAGTGGACTGCAGATCTTTGTAGTGATGCTGAACGGGCTACTTGTGAAACTCCATTTGAGTGAAACGGCCCCGTTCCGGGCTCGAAGTTTGTGCACCTCTGGGAAGCACAAGCCAGTTTACTCTACCAATGGCTTCGCCAGAAGCACAATAGAAACTTGAAGTGCCGACCAGCGCGACTCGACAGGGATATTAAGAAGTATTTCAAGAAAACTCGTGAAACACAATGGGATCAGCTCTGTGACAAGCTGAGTGGCCAGTTAGAAAATAAAAACAGTCAGGCAGCTCCTCAGGCTTTTATTAGATTCTGGGCAGACTAAACAGTCGTCGGGCAATAAAATGCGCCAGCTCATTTACAAATATCTGGGCACCAGCCAAGCATTAGTGCAAAAAATGAACACTAGGTATCTCAACCCCCATGTAAACTCATCGGAAATGCCAGAATACTTTGCAAATACTAACCAGAAGCTAGATCAAGACATCACCGAGGCTGGAGTAGGACCCACTTCAAATAAAATTTATACGACGGCTGCTGCAAGAGAAGGCCAAATTGTATAACAAAATACTAAAATCAGTGCTGCTTCCGCTGCCAACAGACTGAGTAGTCTCTGAGGCCAGGACATTAGCTCAAAGCCCACTCTTGTGCAAGTGTGCTCAAAGTTTGTCACAAGAAGCCCAATTTAATAACAATAACAAATGGCTGATATAAACCGCTCATGTCATAACTGACAGGTCTCGGCACTCCCTTAGTGGCCAGAGTCTGCTTTAGCTGCTCTAATTGGCATTGTCTGAGTTATTCACCTATTTCCCTGGCTTTACTTGCACTTCGTTTGCACTTCATTAGCTACTCCAGCAATGTCGTCGACACTCGCCCTAGAGGCTTCAATTTCGCCCACAAATCCGGGTCTCCGAATAGCTCTGCTAACCTCTAAGCTCAGCTTATCTGCTACGACCAACAAAGCAATCTGTAGCAAGCTATTCCAATCTGTTTTTGCTACCGTAACTGCGGCAAAAATATTCTTTAGCGACGTTTTGTACTTCAGTGACTGGAAATTATACCACTCGGTGTACCACAATACAAAGCCACGGCCTCACCGACTACTGCCGCCGACCTTCCGGGGGTCCGCCATCACGCCGCAGCCACCGGCTGTTTTTACGTTTGCCCTAGTCGGGCTTCAAGCCGGTAAAGGAAGCCCCCGTGGGAAGCAGAAACTAGGGCTTTAATGCGGCATGCTTGCGGAAAGACGGTGTGCAAAAGATTGGCCCCCATTGCGTGCTCTACAGTGGATTATAAAGGAAGGCCGTAAATCAAGGGGCGGCAAAATGTATCAAGGCACCTGCGCGAAAACAGATAATCGTATGGAACAGATGAGACAGACTTGGGCGCTGGCTGATAAGTGGTGCGCGGTGCACAAACGCAACAACGATAAGTTTGTTACAGCAATCACTGACTTGTTTATAAAACACTGGGCGTCTGGGACACTTCGTCCATATTCGAAACATGCGCGAATATATCTTTATTCCTAAGCCGCACAAGACACTATATCTGAAAAATCTTCCACCTATTTTCCTTGCCCCCTGCCTGGGGAAGATGATGGAGCGTGTTATTCTAAGACGACTAACAGCTTATGTAAAATTGAATGACCTGCTACCCCCCCCTCCCTATGGTGAAATTTCGAAAACAGTTATCCACACAAATTATGAAGCTAGAACTTGAAATTTACATATTACGTCTGAAACACAAGTAGCTACTCGGGCCATCTAAAGCTCGTATGTAGGTAATATATTTGATAATGTTTCTTACGTTGCTTGGCTTTACAACCTGCCCCAAACGAACGTCGGAGCTGCACTTAATATTGCATCAGAGCTTTCCTGCGTGAACGCATGGCGGAGCTAAGCCTAGGCGACGTCGGAAGCTACAAAATCACCTTGGAACACGTGGCCCCACCAAAAAGTTGTGTTATCCACATTTCTTTTTAACATTAGTATGCGTGGTCTGTCCGCACTCTTGGATCAGATCCCGCAAAGTAGGCACTGACTGTATGATAATGATGCTAACACATTATTTATCTGCACAAGCACAAATTAGCGAATTTGTGAAGCATTACAAACAGCACCTGACACTGCACAGGAATACGTACAGAAAATTCAGCTTAGAAGTTTCCTAAAGAAACCCGAGTTCTTAGTATTAAGAAACAGGAGCAAGAAGGACGACCCCACAATGAAGTGCACTCTGCGATCGATGTCAAAGTAAATGTAAACATTGGCTCTACCGTTTCGAGTGTGTCCGGAATGCTCATCCAGCATAACACTCATAACGCAGAAGCTAGAAAAAAGCTACAAGCCGCAGTACAATAAATAACAAGGCTTCTAAGGATAATAGCAACAAAAAAATCAAGAAGTGAAGGAACCAGACCTGTGCAAATTATTCCATGCTTTTGTAATCAGTCAGGTCACCAACTCGTTCTCCTAACGTTAGGAAAGAAAAATATGGAAAATCTAAACTTTCAGACAAGACAAGCATATAGGGAGGCTGTGGGACTTCCAGGATACTCAAACACCGAAAAACAGTAGCATTTGGCTATCCAAACCAGAAGAGAATAATTAATCTAAGAGACCTAACTCTCCAAGATGAAAAATTTTCACACACCAAGGCAGGCTCGCAGATACTCAGCTGTATCAGGCCACGCGCCAGTTGCGCACTCACCAGCATCGTTGTGTTACCAGCAGAAACTCGGGCACACCTTAAATGTCCAAAAAAAATCGGAAGATCCCAAGTACATGAGAATTGACGTTATGCGAAGCATGCGGAGGGAAGGTGACCATGTTGCAAATTTTTATTGAGCGACACGCCTTGAAATGACGCTAAATATGTGTATGATTGTTGCACACACAGACTTATGTTCAAGAGTTGCAGATGTTTATATAACCAGTTGTTAGCACTTGAGCAACGATGCCAACTGGAACATGCGCATAAAAAACACCAGAAGCTCATATGAAGCTCTGATGCTCGCGAGTATGCTGGCCCTGGACACTGCGACATAAGTCAACTTTAGCGCATGGCACCTAACCATAATTGACGTCAACCCGACATGACGGCTGTATCAAAGGAGTACATATGTAATGTTTATAAAATTGGGTAGGCAGCTCTGCAACCACTACTGAAGTTTCACGAAAATTAACGTCTATTTCAAAAGTAGTGGCGAGACCTGGGGTAGCTCTGTGGTAGAATGCGTCATTGCCACGCAAAATGCGTGGGTTCAATTGCAGCTGGAACCCGAACATTTATTCTATGCCCTTGCTGAGGAGACGCTACCGATGCCAGTTTTTTCTTAACGCTCACGCGCTAAAATTGCCCATTTATGTTCTCATTGTTCCTGGGTAGCTACTAAGTGTCAATCACCTGTGGCACATACCAGCATACCAGCGGCACATACCCGCTCGTGATTATGTGTCACTTCCTGGCGGGAAGAGTTTGACGACGAACGCGACGACAGTGTGACATTATTTATGCCTTGACCAGCGCGTCATAATCGTCAACCCACCTTACCATCCCATGCTAATTTGGGTTCATGCCGGGCTAAGGGACTGACCACGCGAGCACCCAAATTTAAAAATGTAAGCGGATAGATAGATAGATAGATAGATAGATAGATAGATAGATAGATAGATAGATAGATAGATAGATAGATAGATAGATAGAAAGATAGATAGAAAGATAGAAAGATAGATAGATAGATAGATAGATAGATAGATAGATAGATAGATAGATAGATAGATAGATAGATAGATAGATAGATAGATAGATAGATAGATAGATAGATAGATAGATAGATAGATAGATAGATAGATAGATAGATAGATAGATAGATAGATAGATAGATAGATAGATTGATAGATAGATAGAATCGCTCAAAGTCGCCGAAGTTTCCTAAGAAGTGATTTGAATTTAAAACTTGGCATTTAAGCCGTAACGTTGGTGTAGGGAGTGCCCGCAGGTACGGCATGACGCATAACTAATGAAATGAAATAACATGCAGAAGTGCGATTCCACATACGCTCATTTTAAGACGAGGCTGCACGAGAGTTGAAATAACTGAGAAAAACATCCTTTTTTTTCGCTGCCATCATGGAATTATTTGAACCAAACAAAAAGTGAATGCAAGCACCAGAAATACGTTGCTGATGCTTCATCTCGTCCCTTGAATCGAATGACGTGCGCTAAGAAACAAGCACGTCATACTGATTTATAAGTGTTTCTTGAATCTAATATAAGCGCACGATAGACAAATAAACCGGAAGCGTAGGGTGCTTGCGAACCGTTAGAAGTCGTTTTATTGTTGTTTTTTTGTTTCTTATTCCAAAAGCGACCAAGCGGATGAGACACGTCTTTTAGGGTTCCAAGTGTTTTTAGCTTTCTCAGAAAGCGATGCGCGGAAATCAACACGTTCAGCAAAATGATGGATAGGCTTGAATGGAAGCAAAAAAACAAAATCTTCAAGTGCAAAGGCCTTCGTTACTAGCCAGAAATGCCGCTGCAATTCCAGTTACTCCCACTCGTCTGAGGCACCTCACAACTTACGGCTTCTAATTACATTCATAATAAGTACCCATAGTTCAAAATATTCCTTGAAACTAATAAAATACCATACATTTGATTAAGAAGTGATATAGAGGGCATGGTGGTTGATCAGTCAGCTGTGCGAGAAACGTTCGCTGTACTGTTCCTGTCGAACGTGCAAAGACAGCTGCACAGTCGCCCTCAATACGACTTGCCGAACACATGCCCAATCAAGCTCCAAGATCTAGCATGGCTTCCACCATTCCTTTTTCCGCTACTAAACCAAGTTTATGTAATAGGGATATCATCCCAAATAAAAAATTGCCCGCAGCTTCCCTCGGGGGAACACTGAGGAGGATGCGGAGCATATAATTGGTTAACGGGGTGTTAAAGTGCGACTTACTTGGGTCGATGGCTAGATTGGTTAACGTGGTTGTGAAATGGGGTGTTAAATTGCGACTTACTTGGGTCGATGGCTAAATTGGTTAACGTGGTTGTAGGAGGGGGTGTTAAATGAGTGAACACGTACACACGTATGCGAAAGGACGGCGCTGGTCGAAGGGACGTCGATCATTGTGTTTGTGGATTCGTTGGAATTCATTTCACCGCGACCTTCGACGTCGACGCGCCGTACAAACCAACCGACGAGCGGCAACTGAGCGAGCGAGCGCCGACCTTGAGTATATATACAGCGCGACGGCGCATGCACTGTCAGCTGTTGAATGTTCTCGAAGGAGAAGCGCGCACGCGGCACAGATGGCGACGGCGCGACGGCGCATGCGCTGTCAGATGTCGAATGTTCTCGAAGGAGAAGCGCGCGCGGCACAGATGGTGGGCGACGGCGCGACGGCGCATGCGCGCGCGTCAGCTGTCGAATGTTCGAGAAGCGGTGCGGACGGCGCACTACAAGGCGCGAGTATAAGATGCTTCCGCCTCTAAAACAATTGTCCCCGTATCTGCACGTGTCACTGTAAATGTCATCGAAAGACAATAGCTTTGCGTGTGGAGAGAACTACAAAACGTTTATTTCATGTTCTAGGCGAGAAAGTTGGCGAATCGTGTTTTGGAAGCGTGCTTGGCGAAGTTGACCTAGCACATCGAGGCACATTAGACACGAGCGCCATGTGGCAGTTATCTTCGAAAACGCAGGAAGGCGTGCGCGTCCGCAGAAAAAGATGCCCGCTTGTCTCGGAGACGATAAGGTGCAGAACGCAAAGCGACGGACAAGTGTCACAGTGTCGTCTTAGGAAAGCGTCGAAAACACTTGCCTTTATGAGCATCGCGTTGCACTGTCAGCGATGCGTGATAAACGCTACGGTCCTTAGAATTACTTGTGTGCCTTCTCTTGTATTGGTTGATTTGTGGGGTTTAACGTCCCAAAACCACTATATGATTATGAGAGACGCCGTAGTGGAGGCTCCGGAAATTTAGACCACCTGGGGTTCTTTAACGCGCACCCAAATCTGAGCACACGGGCCTACGACATTTCCGCCTCCATCGGAAATGCAGCCAGCAGCCGGGATTTGATCCCGCGACTTGCGGGTCAGCAGCCGAGTACCTTAGCCACTAGACCACCGCGGCGGGGCGCCTTCTCTAGTATAAAGGCACATATACAAACACCGACGTGTTGTTATGGTGCCTCAGATATGCGCAATAATTGATTTTTAATTGACAATCGCACAAGTATGGACGTTGAATCTTGAGCAATATTGGTGGGTGCTGCAGATGGGGTTGGCCGTTTGAGGTATCGTTTGGTGCTGTAGAGGATCGTTACCGCGGGCAAGCAGACAAATGAATGAACACAGACAGACAGACAGACAGACAGACAGACAGACAGACAGACAGACAGACAGACAGACAGACAGACAGACAGACAGACAGACAGACAGACAGACCAAACTTTCGGCGTCGAGGGTCCCCAAAAAACTATCGTCTTTAATTAAAGATCATTTACTTTTGCAAGATATGGGAAGCTGCAGCAGTGTGCTTTCCGTTAGCAGTTCAGTCCTAACGCTGCCATACTTCGAGCCATGTTGAGCGCATTTAGTGAGACTGTACATATTCAACATAAGCAGTTCTTTGCAACGGATGCATTAGCGGCACACGAAATATTTTACGTTTGCGTCTTGGTGAACAACTCTATTTCCCCGTAGTTTAGAGTTACTTTTTAGACGCCTTTTTTTCTGGAAAAATGCTAGAAAGTTGAAAAAAGTTCACGCTGATGCCGGTCGATCACAATTATAAAGCTTCCTACAGTAAAATTTACGTTCACCCAGCATCTAGACAACTAGCTTAGTATAAACTGCGTATAGTTCTTCATTTGTCTCAAGCACAGCTCACTGCAAACTTTGTCACGCTGGCTACGTTGTCAAGTTGCGTAGGACCTCGGAATCATGCCGTCAATTGTCTTTGACGTGTAGTGTCGATTTTGCAGGCAGTCTCAGAACATATGGGTTGCCTTGTTTGTGAGCATTGAATAATGATGGTGTTTGAAACTTCATGTGCCAAATTTTCCTGTAATTTCGTATTGTTTTTGGGTGGCTAATAAGTGAGCCACGTGCTTTGCGTTGTATTGAATTACTGCAGTTGCGGACGAAGTGTCTCTTCATAGAACGCTTCTGCTTTCGGCTCCGAGCATTGTTATCAAGTTTTTCGCTTTTTACGGGAGACGCTGCTCCCTGCCCCAAGGCGACGGACGCGGAGTCATCCACTGGTCCGCCCAGCCAGAGGTCTGCTATGACGAGCTCCTCGGTAAATCAGCGCGCCTGGCCCAGAACCAGTGAGGCCAACGGTGATAGTCACTGCCTCATGGCTGTGGACGCGGAGCCTTCTGCGGCTCTGTCCGGCCATAGACCACCTTTGGCAAGCTCGTCGCGGAAACGAAGCACCTGGTCGAGCACCAGCGAGGACACGGAGCTGTACTCGGCCACTGGCGACGACTCGTCGGATGACGACTTCGAGACCGTGAGAAGCAGGAAGGCCAAAAGAAGAAGTATCAAGCCGTCTTCACCAGCAGGGACATTAACGTCTCAGTCAAAAGGAGAACGCTGGCCGCACACCATCCTATTCATGCCCGAGGACTCCACCATCAACCTTCGAGCAGTAAACAGGCAAGCTCTCTCTATGTACTTTGAGGGGGTAGCACCAAACGACATTAAGGATATCCGGGTGAACACGCGGAAGAATATTCTAGCTGTGGACACAATGACTGCCAGCGCCATAGACAAGCTTCGCAGAGTATCAGATTTGGGAGGCATCAAAGTTCGACCGGTTATTCCAATGAACGGTGCCTGCGTGGCGGGAGTAATCTACGACATTGATTTGGCCATAGCAAACTCGGACCTCCCAACTCTCATAAAACCAACGAACGAAGGAGTTCTCATCGCGAATGTACTTCGCCTCGGAAACACCCGTTGTGTAAAGATAATGTTCAAAGGAGATTCCATTCCGTCGCATGTCAAAGTGGGACACTTCCGACATTCTGTTCGACCATTTGTCCCTAAACCACTCCAGTGCCATAACTGCATGAAAATTGGGCACATCAAGAGTGTATGTACAAACACCACAGTATGCCCCCGATGCGCTGAGCCGCACACTGCAGACGCATGTCGGGCAACAAGTCTGAAGTGCAGAAACTGTGATGGTCCGCATGATGCTGCATCCAAGGAATGCCCTCGGATTAAGAAGGAAATCGCCATTATCAAACAAATGGTTAGGGACAATTCAACCCACAGAGAGGCTGCTGAAAGGGTACGGCGGCGACGTAGTCGCCGACGGAGGCGTGTAGGACAGAGTGTTGCGCATAACCCATTTCCTCCGAGCACAAGTGAAGTAGTAAGCACGAAGCGAAATGAAGTGGAGAAGCTCACAACTGCGGATGAGTGGCCTACGCTTCCGCGTACGCAGCCTGCAAAGGAGCCTCCTGCGAGGCCTCGCCGCCCTACACCTTCCACCGAGTCTACTTCCGTTGAGGATGTGTCAAGGGTCGATCGACAGATCATCCCGATGTTACGATCCCTCGTCGCTGTCATGGCAGACATACTAAGAAGCCTGGGAACTCCAACCGCTCGAAGCGGGTTACAGGTGTTGGACGCGCTGAGCCCAGTCCTCGCCTCCCTCGCGTAGAGTCATGGCAGGAGATCAACAATCGTTCCGCAAAGACGTCAGAGAAGCATCAGTCATCCAGTGGAATGCAAGAGGACTTAGATCACGGATTTCCGATTTTCGTCAGTACGTGTTTTCTAACCGTTTCCCAATCATCGTAATATGTGAACCGAAATTATCAAACCCGATCAGGCTATCCGGCTACGAATCAATCCCGTCCAAAACCCGAAACGAAAGCAGCAAGGTCATTGTGTATATTCGTCGGGAGCTTACCTACATCATTCAACCTGTGTCGCCTCATGATGAGAACCAATATGTTTGCCTGACTGTGAAGCAGAAAACCCTCACCTTCACATTAATAGGTGTCTACTTATCTCCCTCAGCCCGTTTTGATTGCCAAAGACTGGATGACATTCTTTCGAGCGTCCAGGATCCGTGGATAATTATAGGGGACTTCAACGCCCACCACCCAATCTGGGGAAGTTCAAAAGTCAATGCCACGGGCCGGAGGCTGGCTTCATTTGTATCGACTCATGAACTGTCTCTACTTAATGATGGGAGCCCTACATTTCTGCGAGGATCAACGTACAGCAGCTGTTTGGACTTGACGTTTGTGTCACGTCGCTTCGCCACAAGCGTTAAGTGGTTTTTAGACATCGAGACACATGGTAGTGATCACATCCCCAGTTATCTCACCATCGAAGGCTTTACTAGCGACCACCCGCCGAAAACCGTACGGAGGATCGATTTTTCAGCATTCACAACCAACATTGAACACGCTTGTGAAAAAGGCTTAACCTCTGGCATTGAGCAAGCGATCAAACAAGCAGCGCAGAGTGCGATGCGCACGCTGGCATATTCTTCAAGGCCCTCAGAAACGGACGTGGAGTTAGAGCGCCTCCGTGTGACTCGTCGGCGTGCGGAGCGTAGATATCGACGCACAAAATCCATTCAAGATCTACGGATGGCCAGGCGCATGCAAAAGAAGATCCAGCGTCGTATAGACAAACTGGAGTTTCAACGGTGGGCGAAGTTTTGCGCGAGTCTAGACCCTCGCAAACCGCTTTCTCAAATATGGCGAACCGTGCGAGGCCTACGCATATTTCCCCAACAACGTTTTCCGTTTAAAGCCTTGGCTCTTTTCCAAAATAGAAGGGATATCGAGGTAGCGGAAGATTTTTGTAGGAAGATTGCGGGCCCGTCAAATTGCACAGAAGCCCTTACTACTGATTACACGCCACATTCACTTGACCCGCACCTGGACCTGCCTTTTTCAATGGAAGAACTTAATGTGGCTCTTGCTTCATGCAATCGATCGTCATCGCCTGGGCCGGATGGCATATCATACCGCCTATTATGCAATCTCGGTGATCGAGCACGAGGTGCTTTGCTGGAAGTATTCAATGAGTCTTGGAGAGATGGAACGGTCCCCAGAGAATGGAAAACAAGCCGGTTGGTTGCACTTCTCAAACCTGGAAAATCGCCTCTAGAGCTGACATCATACCGCCCAATAGCGCTGGCTAGTTGCGTAGGGAAGCTGATGGAGCGAATGATCCTTGCCAGACTCGAGTGGTTCCTAGAACGCCATAGAATATATCCAGACGCCATGGCCGGTTTTCGTCGTCTTCGGAGCTCCATTGACAATGTCATTGACCTGGTGACCTACGTACAACACCAGAAAATGAGCAGACGGTTATCTGTCGCACTATTTTTAGATGTCAAAGGAGCATATGACAATGTTTCTCACGAAGCCATACTTGACACCCTCGAGTCAGTTGGTTTGGGTGGGCGAGTGTACCGCTGGATCCAATGCTACCTACATATGAGATCATTGTTTATGCAAACTGATGATGGGCCGACTTCTGAACATTATACACACCGTGGTGTTCCTCAAGGTGGTGTATTGAGCCCCACACTGTTCAACCTGGTTCTGATCGGTCTCGTGGAACGCATACCAGATTCTGTGCAGATATCTCTCTATGCAGATGATATTTGTGCCTGGACGTCAGGTGTAACACGTCCTCAGGTACGTGCGAGACTCCAGAAAGCAGCGAATTCAATATCGGCGTACCTTAGAGAACAAGGCCTCGAGATTTCTCCTGAGAAATCGGCGCTGGTCGCGTTCACGCGGAAGGCAATGACGTCATATCCCATCGCCATCGATGGACACAGTGTCTGCTACGCCAGGACCCACAGGTTTTGGGGGTCACGATCGATCGAAATCTCTGCTGGAGTCCCCATGTGGCCACTCTAAAGAAGCGCCTAACGGCCATCGCACAACTTTTCAAGTTCCTCGGAGGCAAAACGTGGGGCACATCAGTGCACGCGATGTTGCATTTGTACAAAACGCTGTTTCTGGGGTACCTGCGGTATAGCTTGCCGGTTCTGACGAACGCTTGCAAAAGCAGTATACGCACAATAGAAAACGCCCAGGGCCAGGCACTCAGAGTTTGTCTTGGATTACCACGCTGTACATCAACAGCGGAAACCATCGCAATCGCCAAAGATCATCCGACCACAGTGCACATTACTTTGGAGGTGCTTAGAGCTCATATTAGACACCTTGCTCGCGCCCCTGCCCACCACCTAGCTTCGCTTCCAGAAGATCGACCGAGTGCCTCCTTCTGTAAGAGAGTATTGACTTTCCGTGAGTGCCTTCCAACAGTCTACACGCCTCCGGAACGGATACTAACACCTCCTTGGTGCTTGGACCGACCAAAACTGCGCTTGACAGTGCCGGGGATTCGCAAGAAGGCGGAGCTCTCGGCGCCAGCTTTAAAGCAGATGATTCTACTCATGCTACACGAAGAATACAAAGATCATGTCAAACTTTACACGGATGGCTCGACAACTGTTGGAGGATCTGCAGGAGCTGTGATCTTCCCAGCAAGAGCCGAAACCATCCAGTTCAGAACGTCACACAAGACGACATCGACAGCCGTGGAGCTCGCGGCACTCCGCAGCGCACTCCGCAGGATTGATCGAGAGACACCACAAAAATGGAGCATTTTTACTGATTCGAAACCAGCTCTCCAATGTCTACACAATGCTCTACGTCGTGGGCCTCAAGACCAATTGGCGCTCGAAATACGACAACTGTACCATCACCTAATAGACGAAGGACATGACATATCTTTTCAGTGGTTACCAGGCCATTGCGGCATCATCGGTAACGAGCATGCCGACGATGCAGCTAAGAATGCTCACGAAAATGGAGTGATGGAACCTATTCCACTATCAAGAAGCGACGCAGCAGCAAAGATTAATACGCTTGCGCAGGATGTCGCAAGGTCTATGCGGAATACGCCCGGTTTTCTCCACACCCGCCTTCACCGCCTGGACCCATGCCTACGACTTACTATTCCATCTGGCCTACCCCGATCCGAGACGACCCTTCTCTGCCGCATGTGGCTTGGGGTGTCTTTCACGAACGCCTTTGCCTGCCGCATCGGAATGAGAGACAGCGCTGCATGCGACCATTGCGACAATGACGAAACAATTGAACATATTTTATGTCAGTGCCCCCAGTACAGCTCTCAGCGACAGTCCCTCTCAGCAGTGTTTGCTCGCCTCGACGACCAGCCACTTTCTGAGCAGTCAATCTTGGAATGTCGGAAAGATCGAGCTTCACGCCAGAAAGCAACGAAGGTGCTGATGAAGTTTCTGCGAGCGACCCGCCTCGTTGAACGATTGTGACACTACTGTGTGCGCGTGTGTGTGTGTGTGTTTGTGCTTCTCTTCCTCCCTTTCCCATTTCTTTTTCTTACTTTTCTGTCTCCCCTTACCCCTTCCCCAGTGCAGGGTAGCAAACCGGATATGTTTTCTGGTTAACCTCCCTGCCTTTCCGCATTAAATTTTCTCTCTCTCTCTCTACTGCAGTTGCATCAAGATGGTGAGTGGCATAGCATCAAATGTTCGCGCCAGAAATGCGTTGGCCATCCTGATTATTGGTAAACTGCCGTATTTGTTAACATTTTTATCGCTCAAACTGTGTTACACATGCAATTCTGTCTTTATCCTTCTTCTCTGAGTACGCTTGAACCTTTAATTATTCGCCACTGATGTCGTGGTTATCCTTATCACTTAGGTTTCCCTCAGAATTTCTCGGAATGACCATGATGTAAGACAGACAATAACGAATGGCCAACCGTAATGAATCCGTACCGGCTGGTACAGATTCATTACGATCGTAGAGAAATATAAAAACGTTTTGCTCAAACAGTGAAGTAAGGTTGACAAGGGCTAAATCATTATTGCATGGCCGTACTGGCTCGAGCGGAATGCTTACCCGAGCCTAGATTTACTTGTTAGGTACCTAGGTCATGTTGGGACGGCCCTTTATTGCTTATTTTTTCATCTACGAACCATGGACTAACAATATTACACACCGTACAGGCCCTGAACCTAATTTGTTTCCAAGGCTACTTAACGTCGTAAATTCACTAAAGAGGATGGCGACCTCGGGTGATAGCAATTGGTTCTTTTTAAGGAAAGGCGAGAAATCTTGTATGTGGCCTTAGTCAATAGCGTTAAGTCTCGCATAGGTAGTGTGGTTAGATGAGCGGCGGTCGAATACCTAGAAATAAACTTGCTTACGTTTGTACCGGCAGGCTAGTTGGTTGTACATGTTCGCAAAAGCAGAAGCACCAACCACAACAATGATGCACAAAACACAGGTGCCTTCCACTTGCTCTTTACAAAGTGGAAGTCAGCAATTTCGAATTGAGAGCTATTTACGGCTAGACGAAACGAAGAACCATTGGCAACGAGTTTTGATAATGGTTGTCTGGCTTTTCCTCAGAGTCCTGGCGCAACCCACCACGGAGGATCGGCCATAGAATGGACGATACCTCACCTTGGAGATGAAATTGTTTTACCGGACGTGATTTACGTAGAGATGTTTTAACAAAACCAGATTGGTAAAAAATCGATTATAAATTAAATAAATAAAAATGCCAACAGCTATTGTGATTGGAAATCAAATAAGTAAATGCCCAAGCTTAACATTCCATTCGTTTTGTTTCCTTTGGAAAATCGCACATGGCCTCGGAAAAGTTCGTGTGACTAAATTGTTTTTCAGTTGCTCGAAAGAAAAAGACCGCCGGACGGGATAAACTTAAAGCCAACCTTCGGAGAGGTTCTTCTAGTATAGTCTCTTTCTTTGATTTGTAAATAAACTGCATATTAAGAGGAACTGATGCAGTCGAGGCATAAGGGAGGCTGTGTCAGACCAGACCTGTGTAGATAAAAACTCAGGGGGAGGGGGACTTGGCATTGTAGTCTCGTAATTGACATATCCGCCTATTGAGTGGAGCACCATCGGTTTTTGCAAAGATACTTAAAATGAGAAAACTCAAATGTTGCGAAGCGAGACTTTTAAAAGTCATCTGATGGGACAATTCTTTCAAATCGGACCATGGCGATAACTGCTAGCGTTGGCAGTATAGACATTATTAGACAATTGTGTGAGGCCACTGCAAATGCATCTGCATATTCAATGAGGCTTAGACTTTTATGTCCTGGTATCCATACCAAGCAAATGAGTCGTAAATGTCTTCGCGCAAGAGCATAGAACACTTCTAAAGCGTTAGACATATTAGGTGCTGTTAATGAAGCACACAAAGACAGGCAGTCTTCAAGAGTGAAAGCGTCTGTTATTGATAGAAGCAATTTCCGCAATGCTATGATAATCTCCTTCATTCCGCTTGATAAATAGGTGTATAATCAGGTAAACGATTTGAAAAAGAGCAATTTAACACTGAAAATGCTATTCTTATTCCTACATTTTATTCACAAACTGAAGCTTCAGTTGCTATTGCAGTCTCTAATTTTAATGTAGCCCGGTGATCTTTTAAAATGGCATTTAGGTACCTACTGGGAATATTTTTACGACTCTTGAAAAATAAACTGTCAAATTCCACTTTAATTATTTGAATAGGTCTTTTCAGTATGAGTACTTTACGAAGGCTTACTTGAAATGTTTCCAAGAGGTTCTGTTACGGTCCCCATTGGCTGCGCCGTCAGCTACGTCATTTTCTACGTCACACCCAGGAGCGCGCGCCACTGGCAGTGCCGTCATTCAACCCTTCAAAGACGTGCCGCTGAGTCCGCAGGCAGCAGGCTGAACTTTTGACTTTTACGAACAGCAAACAACATTCCAAGAACAGCGCCGCCACCTGATCCGGGAAAGAATTAATGTCCGCGGAGCCGATGCAGCAGCCCGGCTAAAATAACGGGCCGGGGTGGCGAACAGTGAGCAGTTACTGGGCGCCAAGGATCCGGCAGCCTTCCGAGAAGAATTAAGCGGATACCACACTTCTCAAAACAATGACGAAACATCGCATAGCAAATGCCAGCCTACTACCCAAAAGCTTATTAGAATGCCCTAGTGGTAACTCAGCAAGTATGCTGGCAGTAATTACCCAATGAGTGCTTTGAAAAAGCTCTGACTGAAAGGCCGCTCTTCTAGATTTCGCTGTTACTGTGTGGCGCCTACCGCGCAGGTCTGGAGTCTTTTTTTCTTTTTGTAAACTTTGAAAAGAACTGGCAGTTGCTAAAGAGAGTCACTTGCCCGAAGAAGACCACTTTCTCGTTACACCCAAGTTTTACATGCAGAGTACTGATATATCATCTCATTATGGCGCATAATCTGTACCAGTGAGTACGTTTCGTGCGTCCTTTGTGGGTGAGACACGCGGAGCACGTTTCAATCTGCTTGCCATTCTGCGCGTGACTTTCCAATTTGTTGCTATCGCGTTCATTGCTTCGCCATTGCGGCAAAGCTGTGATTTTTTTCTGTTTCTCTCACGCCACGCACAGGTAAGGGGAGGGAGCGGTGTACAATAAAATGCACCTACGCTCGTGAGACCCATGCTAACGAAGCATATATCGGAATTGATTGCACAGTCGTTATGTAAAAGACGGGCACGGTATTCTTCGTGTAGACGCACTTTGTTGGAACAATGAGCCTTGCTGTCGTACGCACTGAGGTCCTAGAGTATGAGCTAGATGGCACGTTGATCGTGACCTCCATGTCAACTTCTCGCATGGAAGATGCCACTGACTCCAAATTTAAGTTTTCTTTGCAGTGTTCCTAATTATTGAGCTAATACCAAATGCAGGCCAAATTCAGTGATGAATTGTTTGTTTATTTTTCCAGGACAGCACGGAAGTTGACCATGCATCCAGGTTCGCCACAGGTAATGGCTTTACAGCAGCCACAAACGTTGGTGGTTGCAGTGTTCTTGGTGGCGATGGCACCGATAAACAAAAAGACGAGACGCTTGCCAAGTATTTAGCACACACTGGCAAGAGAAGGATGCCCCAACCCGACGGTCGTCTCAGTTGGGCTATGGCCGTGGTCTGCTTCCTCATTAATATGCTCTCCTCGGGATTTGGCCGCTGTTTGGGCCTCTTCTTCAACGCCATCATGTCCACGTTCGCAGTACCCCGAGGAGAGGCGTCGCTTCCCCTGTCTGTCTATGGGGGTTTCTTCAATCTGAGCGGTAAGCAAGGCTTCACTTTTCTTTTCGTGGTGATTCGTGGTGATTTCAGCTTCTGCTACAGTGAGAGAGTTTACGGGTTTGTGTCGGTGCACGCAAAGAATTTCCTGCTCGCGCCTTTTTATTTATAATATTTCTAATGATATAACTATTGTTGGTTTTTAACGTCTCAAAGCTCCATATGATTAAGAGGGACGCCGTATTGAAGGGGGCTCCGGAAGTTTTGATAAGCTGGGGTTCATCAACGTGCAATTAAATCTCAGCACACGGGCCTCACGCCTTTTCGCCTCCATCGGAATTGGAGCCGCCGCGGCCGATATGCGATACCACGTCCTGCGGTTGAGCGGCCAAGTGCCTTAGCCACTACACCACTGTGTCAGGTTCGCAGCTCTGTAAGAAAACGCATAGCCGTTTTTGTTGCCGAAACACCTGGCTGAAGAAAGACAATCAAACTATTTTTTTAGGATCCCACGTTTACTTTACTGTGCGGCTGCAAATTGACGAGTGCAAAAGAAATATATATGTATTTATATATATATATATATATATATATATATATATATATATATATATATATGTGTGTGTGTGTGTGTGTGTGTGTGTGCATGCGTGCGTGCGTTCGTGCGTGCGTGTGTGTGTGTGTGTGTGTGTGTGTGTGTGTGTGTGTGTGTGTGTGTGTGTGTGTGTGTGTGTGTGTGTGTGTGTGTGTGTGTGTGTGTGCCGCTATGATGAACGGGAGACGAGGCCTGGCTCATACGCCATGTTTACTCTACTCTGACTCCTTCTCTGCTTCTACAAACCATCCATCCCATCATATGTCACATGGTTCCCCCTCCCCCGAAAGAAGGCATGAGTTACAACTTACAAACAAGAAAAAGTAAACAAGGAGTGGCTTGGAAGTCACCAATGTCAAAATAAAGAGGTAGTTTCACAAAATTTAAAATGCACGTGTTGTCTTCTTCGTCGTTAAGACTTGAGGGGAGTGTGTGGCAGTTCGGTGATATCAATAAGAGATCTGACGGGCGAGGCTAATGGTTGCGTCATGGATAACACAAGAATGCTTTGGACGTGGAGATAGCGGAAATCGCAGCCGGCATTCTTGTGAAGAACAAACGAGGTTCGAACACTTTGCAGAATCGACAGTTCGGATATCGTAGGCACCGAATTCTTCGTCGTGGCACAGGCCGTGCAGGCAGCTTGCGTGCGCGTTGATCGAGGTTGATTGGGCGCTGCCTGTGTTTCTGCCGAGTACAAGGGATGCTTTTGTGGCTTTTGGAGATTTTTCTATGGCGATGTCACAGATGTTTTGATGGAAGGCACATTCTTGATCTTTGGTGGACAATGTATCTACCACGATGGGCCTTTTTGTAATGTTCTTTAAGTCTTAAGAGTGCACTCGATCACGTTTTCTTTCGTCGTTGACAATGTTGAAGTATACGTTGACGTTGTGGTTTCTTGGTTACGTCAACTTGCTTGTGGTGTGACACTAATCGTGGTGCGCCAGGATTCTTGGCGAGTTCTCCGCAGGCTTCTACGACGCCAATCAATGCAACTGTTTCCGGCACAACACAATGTGGCGGGTTTGGTGCACATGAATGTTCTGTATTTATAAACCGTTCATTGTTGGTGGTTGCCTGAAGCGTATATATGTCATCAGAAGTCGCACCTGCGGTTTTGTTTTCATTATAGGCAGTGAGGTTGTATACTGGATTCACGTCGCTTCGATCTTGTGATTGATGAACACTCGACGCTTCTGCAGAACACTTTTCTTCACAAGATGCTGATTGTGAATGCTTCTGTGTTTGTGGAACTGCTGAGCTGAATACTTTGAAGAAATTAGATTTCTGTGAACATTCGTTGTGTGGTTTGGTTTCGTGCGGATTCACTAAATCGCCATGCGTAAATGCTACGACCTTATGAGGTGCTTCATCAGGTATATCAGTAAAGTTGATGACAGGAGATGGAACTGCTGAGCTGAATACATTGACCGAATGATGTTTCTGTGAACATTCGCTGTCTGGTTTGGTTTCATGCGGATTTACTAACTCGTCATACGTAAATGCCGTCACGCGTCCGAAGCCATGTGGGCCATATGTGCGACACGGAGCATCAACTGATTAGGGTTGTTCAGTAATACCTGAAGTATTATGGTGCCGTAAATACATTGGAAATGCCGATTTAATTGCCCATGAAGAATCCAACCATAGGTTTGGTCTTTTGGCAAAATGGTCTATATTCCTATTGGCATACGGTGGCATTACCTTCTCTGATGCGACGTGCAAGTCCCTAGTTGGTGTTGTAATGCGTGAAGTGTATTCGGACGAGTCATATGATGGTACAATCGTGGAATATTTACTCTGAAGTTTTTGGGAAATACGCTTACTGCGGGAAGACTTCGCGTAACTGTGATGGTTGAGTTGAAAAGCCTTCAGCTGATGAGGTATGCACAAGTCTTCATCATGTTCTTTGAAACGGGTGACCATTTCTTCTTTGATCTTTTTCCAAGACTCATCGTTCTCGAAGATGTGGGTGAGGTAAAATTTGAATACCTCACCTGAGATGTAGTCAGTGAAGTTTGTGATCATCTCTCGTTCCGACCAGGATGCAGCGGCAGCGTGGAGCTCGAAAAGGTTGAACCAGTCCTGTACGGGTCCATCGTCCACTGATCCGGTGTACTTGGGGATGTCAAGGTCGTCTGATGGTGCTGTCATGATGCTAGTCTTGGTGTAGAGTTGGGATGTACTTTTGTGGTCCACGTTCGGTCACTGCGTCTTGCTGAGACGTTCGAAGATGGTGGCCGGTTGATGAAGTGGCCGCCAGGTCTTCATCTCGCCGACTCGTGTGACGCTATGATGAATGGGAGACGTGGCCTGGCTCATACGCCATGTTTATTCTACTCTGACTTCTTCTCTGCTTCTACAAACCATCCATCCCATCATATATCACATGTCATATATATATATATATATATATATATATATATATATATATATATATATATATATATATATATATATATATATATATATATATATTGATTTATTTATTTGTTTACATTCAGATCACAAACGCATCATACAGGAAGTGGGCAAGAGCATACACAGCAATAAAACAAATGTGAGTGAAAAAAAAGTGACAGCTTTTCCGCAAAGGCGAAGCAATGAACTCGGTAGCAACATATTGGAAGGTCATACGCAGATTAGCAAGCAGATCTAAACGTGTCCTGCGTTTCTCACGCACAAAGAACGCACGAAACGTGCTCACAGCTACAGATTAACGCGAATAAGCGTCTCAGTGTTACTTCGCTGTGTCTGAAAAGTGCGCCTTTTTCGCCAACGGAGGCTGTGCAACGACTGCAGTGACCTTTGTGGGCCTGGTAACTACAACAGAAACGTTCCGACGAAACTCAAAGGCTAGCTAAGATTTACGATTCTCTCCACTGCAAGATAAGGGCGCGCGATCGAGTGCACACCCCCTTATTCTGTACGCGGGCCAAAGTACGCATGAGAAATGAGAGCCGCCGCGCGCTCACTGCCCCATCTTCCTGATAATGATGAAAACACGAAAGTTCCCCACCCCCAGATGAGATGCCCGCGAACAGTGGTAAGTGGTAGATATAAATAGCTTGCCGTTTGAACAGTGAACGAAGTACCTTCGGTGGTTCAGTGGTTGACGCGGTGCATTTACGACGTAGAGGTCCCTCGTTCGATTGCGCGCGTCGGAGTCTTTCTTCTGGATTTTTTTTTTCTTTGTGGCGTTTTCACATATATAGATACGTATACATCCACGGTGCATAAAATTGACGCCCACGCTGACAACAGTGGCGAAATTTAGCCAAGAGTGTCCATATAATTGCTATCGCAATTAAATAGGGGTGGCTACAGGTATACATTCCATTGAACCATAGCCCTAAAATCATTGATATCAGTCTCTGGGGCAATGTAAACAGTAGGTGACTTGAAAGTTCAGCTCACTTAAAATAAATTCTGAGGGCTGCTGCGAAATGCGTGCTACTTGAAAAACTTCAGAACATGCACCCCAACAGTTGAAACGTTTCAAATTTCTTTGCTTACACCCAATATTCTGCCGTTGTAAATTAAGCGATTTTGTTGTACGGTTGTGATGTTGTGCACACACACATATTAGCGTATTTTCTTGCTCTGCGTATGTAACTCTAATACAAACACAATCACTTCGCTATCAAATTCAGTTTTCGGCACAACTCAATGCTTCGATGGCTAATTTTACAACATAGTTATTTCATCGAGGTATTAAGTTGAGGTGGGTTATCCGCATGCACATTTGATCGTACTAAAAGAAAAATACGGCTGTTTATTTTTTCTCGTGCTTATCTGTATATGCTTTTGTTGCACGGCACGTTTTTTGCTAAAAAGTGTATCAAGCGCACACCTTAGTTCGCGTTAGCAAACATTGTTCCTGAGCGCCTTCTGGTGAGTTCTCATTTCAAAAAAAAAACAGAGTAAATCCTACAAATCAGCTCCACACGTGCACTTCATGCATGTATGTGCTTTTATCACCTATCTCATACAACTATTCACATAAAGCTGTTTGTCTTTCTTCTCACTCTCTTTTTTTATTCACGTATGAGCTTTTTTGTCGACGTCTTATTCCCCAATATCACAGGGTACATTAATAACAATGCCTTATTCTCGGCAGTGCTGTTTCGCCTTGTTCCAGTGCATTCATAGAACTGCAAAAATTGTTATGAATAGCAACGGTATGCGTTTTCTAGAAGTATTTTCGTCTTCTCACTGATTTTATATCAATGATTAGAGGGGGGGTTGAAATGGAAAACAACACTCTTCACGCCAAAGAACTGTAGTTTGCCATAAATATTCATGAGTCTGCCATTATGGCGTGCCTCGTAAGCAACATTCCCAGTATTCGGGGACGTCGGTACGAGGCGCCTTTTCTCGGCCGCAACAATGGTGCACTGCCATACCTTATGGGTAAGTAGGTAGGTAAAAAAAGTCATATCTAGTGAGATAAAAAAAACCTTATTATCACGAACGACACTCGGCTATTTGAAGCTGAGAGCCTCAGGGGCATTCTAGTACAATTGCAGCGCAGCATTGGAGTGAGAGGCTGCTGGTATTCCATAACAATTTAACACCGCCCATCGAAAGCATCTCAAGTCTCATCGTAAGAGGATAAACGCTCTAGGGAGCCACGTGATTCGCAGTGAGATGCTGTGACTTCGCCAGATTATTTCAATAGACTCAGCTGCCTACAAGAAGGTTCGTGATTCATTTCTGTAACTAGCTTTTTCTGTCACATTTTTTTCTTTTGTCTATTTACTACTCATGGCCAGGCACCGCTGTCGCCGACAACAGATGGCGCTAAGGAAAGATGTCCCTTAGAGTTACTGTATATGCTATCTTTAGGTAGCAGAGTTGCCCCACTGTTTCCCGGGCGCCGCTCACTTCGCCTACAGGAGTTCAGCGCCCCTGTTCGCCGAGCGCCATCACGTGGTCATAGATGGTTTATGTGCACTGCGGAGAAGCCAACGCTACGCAGATTCCGGGCAGATCAAGCGGGGTTGAAAACGGCTGCTGTCATTCTCGCCGCGCTTCTTCGGTATTTTAGCCATGCTGCCTCTTGGTCACGAGAAATGCGGCCGAAAATGCATTCTGTGTTGAATTTTACTACGTAGAGCCCATGCGATTAGACGCGGGTGCAGTGGGTGTTGCTATAGAAAGATTAGTGTTCAGTCGGAAGGAATAAACACTTGGCCATTGTCGTCGGCAGAATTTTCTCTTGGACGTGAAAATAATTGTTACATTGCGGCTTAAGAAAGCGAGAGCACTGGTTTAGCTTGGGTGAGGGCAAGTGCTGTTGTGGCTTGAGGGGGGCAAGGGCCTTTTTTCCACTTCTCTGCTGACGCCCATGCGCTTGGCTTTTTTTTTTTAATCTGTCCATGGCACTGCAAAACTTGCTCCATTTGTATTAAACACAGATGCAGTCGTGAATATGTAATACATGCAGAGTTCAGCAGTGTGTGTCAGCTGCAAACGTCCAAATTAGTCTGGCAGTAAAAAGGCTAAATATAAAGAGATATTTTAAAATAGAGCTATTTGAATCGGCAAGGTGTTGCTGCTAGTGCATGAATAGAATGCAGCTTTGAAACCTTAAGCGAAAAGAATGTTGGACACGACAGGGTTGTTGAACGATGATTCTCACCAATTGTCGTGAGCAGCGATTGCAAAACGATCGTCATACGAGATGCGCGCTTAACGCTGGCGTCGCACGCCCACTCTCGATCGCTATCCAGCTCGATTCAGTTGAAGACTACAAAGCTTTAGCTGGTTAACTCACACAGTTAACTAATGAGCTCAACGCGATGAAAATATTCCATCCCTGGATCGATAGCGATCAAGAGTGAAAAATAATTTCATGTAAATGGAAAAAACGGTCCAAAATAAGCTGAAGCTAATGTGTGGCCTACTATTATTGTACTTATGTACAACTGGTTCAATGAGCTGACGCACGTTTTTTCATTATTACTTACCAAAAAAGTAGGTATAAAATCAAGACTTCCAGGCGTGACCAGAGCAACTGAGTTTGTCTTGTACCTTAATAAAAAATAGAAAAAAAAGAAAGGAAAAAATACGACAACGCCATGAGCGCGAGTGCTGCTCTTACGCGGGTGGTGAGTGGCTTTCCCGCAGGACATTTAAACCCAAGATGGCGTACCTCGGCTAACTCTGCAACCTAAAAGTAGCATATGCAGTAACTCAAACGTTCCCAAATCCTGGGCTCGTCAAGTTTTGGGTGCAAGAAACGATGCCATTTCTTTCATTATTTCGCAGAGTTTTGAATTCTCTTGTCTTCACTGTATGTTACATGAAGATTCTGTTCACTTTAGGGCAAGAAACACTCGTACACTACAACGTGTGAAGTCTAGGGGCACAAGAATTTCAGACGGTTAAAGTTAGGCAGAAGATTGTTGACTCATTTCGATGCTTAAAACGTACTAAATATTTCGATGCACCAATTCATAGCATTATAGGTTGATTTCGTTCGAGAATTCTACCTGTCAGTAGCCAAATGTAGGTGATCCGATTTTAAAATGTCCGATGCTGGACGGAGCATCGAAACTTCATTCGGGTAAAAAAATGACGCAATTCCTCACTATTCTGCTACCCAGCATCAGCCCTTTTTGCAGCGAAAACGGTTATGAAGTCACTATCACCCATTTTGGCAGCGTTGTCAGCCGCCAGCCACCAACACTGGTGCCAAGCGGGATACGAACCTGGCACTTGACTATCCTACTTCCTAGTCACAGCAGTGCTTCAAGCCCTTTGCAGAAAGAGCCTATAAAAGCTTCATTCCGACAAGGAATGCCGTCAGTAGATTCATTATTTATATAAAGAGGTACAAGAGTGAAACAACAACCAATCGAATTACGTAACGACGAGGCGGGTGAAAGCTTCCTACCGTTACAAAGGGCTCAGACAAAATTCTTCATCATCAGCTGCTGCTGTAGCTATAAAGTACACACGGTGCTTGCTGATGTGCGCTTGTAGTGGCTACTTCGCTTCTTCACAGAAAGATGAATTATGGCGTAGTGTGTTCCTCCCTACCATAGGTCGGCGTACTCACTGATGAGTCGTCTCACTCGGACTTTCTGAGGCTTAGATTGAGCCTTCTGTCTGAGTGAATGCGTATGAGCAATGTTTTGGTAAGTTTGAGTGTCAGTAAGTTCTTTTGTAGAAAATGTTCGTGAGCCTGAGTTCGAAGCAGTTCAAAAGGTATAATATATTTCATGAGTGAGTGTGAGCTCCACAAGTTTTGCTGACCTATGCTCCTTACTTCGCAAAATTGTGACAATTTCTGCTGTAGTGGGCGCCTTGTAACTGCACGTGCCGTGACCTGCGCAACAGAGTTTACAGACTCTAAAAAGGCTCCTTCTTCAGCTTTCGTTGTTACAGCGCTACGTTCTCCGCGCTGACAAGGTCTTTCTTGAAGCACTTTAGGAATTCGCAGTTTAATACCACTGTGCGCACGCTTGATAGAAGTTTGAAGGTGCCGCACAATGAATACACAACTGGTCATATTTTAGCAGCCTGGTTTGATCACATGTTTGGATCAAAGAAGTACCATAAGGAAGAGAGGGTGGCATCTGGAATTAAGGTGTAGGGCATGGAGGTAAACAACTAAAGCATCTGCTCAGTTACTTCACGCTGCAGGATCCGTAAAGAGGAATATAAAGATGAGAGAGAGAAAGAGAGCAAGAGAGAGAACAGAAGAAAAAGGGGGAAGAAAGCAATGAGTTTACTAACATGCGCGGGATGCCTACTACAAAAGTAAAATATGTCTCCACTCGCCCTTCGTCCTCAGAAAGCACAACAGTGACTTCCGAATACATATTGAAGGAACCTGGCCTTCTTGGCATTCCCTTATTCGCACACAATCACACACATATAAACTCAAGATCACACCCACCAACAGCACTCACTAGCGTCTGCTTATTGAGCGTGACGAAACCTAGATGGCGATGATGATGATTAAAACTTTATTTAGGTTCAGAGAAGACGCCGGGGAGGCACCGCGCCATCAGGCTAATTCCACGTATAGACCACCAAGCCGAGCTTGGCGGTTCGTTCACAGGCACTCTGGACGGCCAGGGTATGATGGTTAAGCTCTGGGCGGCGCAAGAACACTGCCCACCTGTTCCCGCTGTAGGCGGAGCCTGTAAATGATGACGTGGAAACGCAATGAGACACAAAGTTTAATATGTGCATTGGCCCCAGTGAGGCGAATTCCTAGAGAAAACAAGCGACAGGAGGTCGATACGGATAAAAACAGGTAATGAGACAGCTTCACTAATAGAAGGGATAATGCCGAACATGCACTCAAGCAGCGATTAATAATGGGCCGTGTGAGCGTCACGTTTGCCGCAAAGCGTGGGCAAAACAATCACAATGAACTTGATGACGCGTATAACATGTCTATTTCACGCTTTACAGATCTTTACTTGTTTAACCTTCTTCATTTCTTTCCGTAGGTCTCATATCCGGAGCCCTGATACAGGCCTTCGGAACTTGCAAGACATCGGTCATCGGAAGCACTCTTACCATACTCGGACTCTCCATATCGGTCTTTGCCACAGGACCAGTCTTCCTTGCTTTTTCGGCGGGATTCCTGTTCGGTTAGTGCTCTCGCTTGCATGAAAGAAAGTAAAACACACATCGAGCTGCAGCCACCTTGATAAGCCGCGTCCGATAGGCCATTTAGCAGGCATAAAATTTTTGGTCATAATTCGGAGTTGAGTGAGATCTGCCACAGCAAGTTGTCTTCAGATGGCCTTCATTGACTGGGTTCTCCGCTACCTTCCTGCCCACCCTTCCTCCTTAATATCCTTCCTTTCTTCGTTGATTGATTAGTGTTTCCATAAGCAACATTGGCCTACCTAATAGCGCGCACAATCGATTACATAGCAAGGCACTACGTGGCAATATGATTCTTCAGATACTCACACTAACCATAACAGCTTAATAATCTTAGTAAGCTTAATAAAAGAACGAATAAATGTCGAGATGGATCAAAAATGAAGAAAAGACGTTGCATGTACCAAACAGACATAAATATTAAAAATGCATTACCGCACAAATAGTCATTTGTAAGTGTCAATGTCAATTAGTGTAATAATAAATACAATGTTTATAAATAGTGCCTGCTTCAATAGCATTTTCATACTGATTAGAAGGCCGACGCGTAGTAACCCTTACACTTACCCAAATGTTTCGCAATAACCTCACTAGAAAGTTACAATGCAGCTACCGCGATTATCGTCGCAATTTCTGTCCTTTTATTTATTTATTGTGATGTGTTTTTTTCTCTCCATTGGAGGATACTCTTAGTGCTTGTTTACATCCACTGCAGAAAACTGCAAAGTATGCACCGACTAGGTATTGCGCATTTAGTTGCGGATTTTGTAAAACAAAATGAAAAAGGAACCATCTCACGTATAGAAGCTTTGCGTCTTACTGAAGTTGGTGGGAACAGCAGTCGAGCACTAATACTGGGTAAAAACATCTTTAGGCTTGATGTACAAAACACAGAAGAAACATATAGTAGAATATAAAAACAATATAGAATGGTGAGGCGATGAAAGACACATAAACGCTTCCTTGCACCTAAAATCCGGCACAACTTAATAATCCTGTATAGACTCCACATGCCTTGCCCCTGCCCCCCTTCCCCACGAGACTGAAATGCGGCAGTGGATTGCCTCTGCTACTAGAAAAACAGCCCTCTTCATCAAATGGCTCCACACCGGCCGTCTAGCCGGTGGCGTCACTGTGGAATGCCTGTAAACGTTGGTGTAGGCTTGTGTGTTAAAGAAAAAATTAGACTTCTAAAGTTATAACTGAGCGCAGTTAGAAATGAAACGTTCGTCAGAGCTTGTATAAAAATTGCCAGATTCCGCTGTAATTATTAAGACTGAAGTGATGATAATTGTGTTAACACTTTACGTGCACTGTAGTCTCACTTGTCATTGCACGTGGAATATTTTCGAAAATGGTATTTGCTAAAGCTTACATTTTTGTGTTAACAGTCGACAATGAAATTAGCACTATGGTGCTATCAAAATGGTGTTTGGGGATGTTTTAAGACAAAGAAGGCAGTGTCCATGACTAAACATAAATTACCAGGCGAACCAGCTCGATCCATGGGACTTGTTTCAAAAGCATCGCACGTGTAGTTTTATTACATACCTCTTTTCTCCATCGCACCTGAATTAAAATACTGCCATTTCAAAATTGAAATTCACCTCTCATGACTCCAACTGGCATGCCGTAACTTGGGCAATACGTTTCGGCCTAAACTAGTGATTACTCTAAATGCTGTATGTCAATAGGTTATCTCATCTTTCTTTAATTTCGGTTGCGCTGTCACAATTCTGCAGACGTAAAATTATGTCGTGATCTTTTCCGTTTCAGGTACTGGCCAGGGCCTCATTCTCAACAGCATCGTGGTCTGTGTGAGCCAGTATTTCGAGAAACGGCGAGGGACGGCGCTGGGCCTAAACATGGCCGGGGCAACCGTAGCTTCGCTTGTGTTTCCCAACTTGTACGAGTTTCTGATCGCCGAGTACGGCCTTCGCGGCACGCTCCTAATAATGGGCGGCTCGCTGGGCAACGTCTTGGCCCTTTCCATGCTTGTGAATCCACCTTCATGGGAGAAGGAGGTGCGGAACAGCGGCGCCGCCAATCTGAAAACGAACGGAACTTCTAGTGTTCCGTACTACACTCCCACAACCGGGCGAGCGTCAGTCTTGTGCGGTCACGCAGAGGAAGACAAGGACAAACTCTATCTCGAAATTGAACCACCGCGTCTGTCATCACCGCAAGCCAGGAAAGCCACTCTGGTCAGCGTCTCGAATCGTGGAGCCAGCACTTGTAGGCGGGGAACCGTCATCAGTGTTGGCGACAAAACGAGCGTCGTCGGGCATCGCAGGGGAACCATTATAAGCCTCGTCGATAACGTGAAGACGTCCCGGCGTGGCACCCTCATATCCGACCATCCTTGTGCCCTGTCATCGTCCCGGCGGGGAACAATCACAAGCAGCGTGGGAGACGGCGGAGAATTGGTCTCCATGGCTCCGGACTTGAATGAAATCCGCGCCCGCAGAGGTACCATGATGAGTGTGGCGGGATCGATGTTCGCGAGCAATAAAGTCGCGCGTGGCTCCACTTCGGTCGACGTGATGTCAGCACGCAGAGGCACCTTGGTGAGTCTGAACAATTCATACCGCCTAGATTGCTCGTCCCTGCGAGACGACGCGCTCAGAATTGAGCTTCCCGCAGTTCCAGAAGAGCCATCCAGTTCCCCATCGGTGCTCAAAAACATTCTAGAGGTACTGAAGTCCCCACGCTTCTATTTTCACGCATTTAGTTACGCTGCGTTGCCCTTTTTCCTCGATTCGTACCTGACTGTGATGTTCGACTTCGCCGAGGACATCGGGGTGCCCCCTTCTGACTCTGTGCACGCACTTACGATGTTCTCAGCCACGGATACAGTGGGACGATTGTTCGTCCCTTTTATAAGTGACTACGGCCTCATCTCCAACTGCGGTCTGCTCACCATCGCATACTTCTCCCTGGGACTACTGCAGCAACTCACGCCTCACATACAGGGAAAAGCAGCGTTCTGGGGGATGTCAGTAGTCATGGGTCTCCCGACCGGTTACATCATGGTAGGAGCCCCGGAGATTCTGTCTACCGAGATTGGCACGAAGAACCTGCCGATTGCTTACGGATTTATGACGACACTCACGGCTATTGCAGGCTTCGCTAGACCACCTGTTATCGGTAAGCATGAGTAAGTTTTTATTTAGTCTCAAGCTTGAGCGTGGTGCTTATCTGCCGCAAAACGCCTACAAATAAAAAATTATACAAACACAGTGTTAAGTGAGGATGTCGAACTTTCTTATTCCTATTTCTGAGCTGCTATGCCTGCTTTGCAACGGTATCTACCAAAAGCGTTCCCACAATTGTTTTTTTCGTGGAGGGGGGGGGGCGGGCTAACTACAACTTAAGTATGTCCGTGCATGCGTTTGTATCAGTGCGTGTATATACTATATACGCAAACAAAGTTGAAAATTTTCTGGTTGGGGGAATGGTAAGCGCCTCACCCCTTGGCTAAGCCCAAGTTATTTAGGCAGATCCAATACCGAACAGGCAGCCCTTAGCCAACGGCCATACCATGCTAAATGCACCGGATCTCGAATAGGCGACCCTTAAGGTTACTTTGACTTCTCAGCCGTTTTTGCGAACAGTGCTGTATTGCTCAAATGAAAATAATCCTGCTGATACCTATGCCGAATTCTGTGCACTTCAAATTCCTCTAAAATTGACAGGAATGTTTAGGTTGAGGGTCTTTTTCATCAACGTGAGGGCAGCTCGGTGTCATCGGTGGCACTCGACCTAAACGGCATGAGGCCAGCTGAAAAATGTGAAGCCTTGCACGCCTATGTGCAGCCTTCAACATTCCTAATATTTCATTCCTCAATATATTTTGCATTTTGTTTCCAAAATTATATGAGCCCACCTTTAACGAGCCTGACACTGGCATATGATGACCAAACCTTGGGCTTGCAGAATAACGGGCAGGTGGGCTAGTTGTTTAGGCCTCATAGTGAATTGTAAAAGGCAGCGTTAGGGCGAATACACCAACGAGAAAAGACACAAGTGCTGCACTCACAACAATGCAGCACTTATGTCTTTTCTCGTTCGTGTATTCGCCATAACGCTGCCCCGTACAACTCACTCATAACTCTTCGGCACTAACACTGTCCTTTAAGCTTACGTCGCCCTTCACCCTTCCGCCCCTGTTTCACAATCAATTTCACCATTGTTCACTCTTTCGGAAGCTGCATGACTGAGCCCGCCATTAAAGTGGGCCAAAAAGTGAGAAGTGCCCTTCTTGTAGCGAGTCCTTCGGATGCAGAAAAGACCGTGCGTGAGAGTTGCCGATTGCCAGTTGCTGAGTTCAGTGTGTCCGCGAAAGCTTCCTAATCTTTCATTGAGCTTTTTTTTTCGGAAACCTCGTACTGCAGAACTTATTATATTGTCTCGAAAATTGAACAACTGAACTTTGTGCAAACTGAATTTTGTTTACCTAGCAAAAAGTAAACCTCACCAAATATTGAGATTATATTGTTTTGAAATGTTTTGAAGAATAAATCATTTTCATATTCATGTATAGCAATGCCACCTATAGCGTTTTTAAAGACGCATTTTCGACACTACATTTTTATACTGAAATCATGAGCAATATATTTAAACAATAAGCATACATGTGTGCCGTATTCAAATAATTTAAACACCCTAGCGGCAACGCATGTTCTTCTAAGAGCTCTCAATAACGGTAACATTAAAAGCTACCTAAAAAAACTACAGCAAAGAGACTTGTGTTCCATCTTATGATTTGTGAATCAAAATCAGACAGACTGTTTCTTGATAACACCTTACCTCAGGCAAAATCATTGCAATGTCACCATGCCACGCAGCTTGTACCGTTTAGTCTGCGAAAGGGCGCTGGTTAATACGGTCTTCCTCAATCGGAAAAACAGGTCAAGGAAACTTGTTTGCCTTACCGTGTACCTTTCTTTGTTGCTCTCATTGATTTTTATGTTTTAGATCTTTCGATGTCCGCCGTAAGCGAAACGGCTTTTATTTGTTGCGAACGGGGCGTGAAGGTGCTCTGCACCTTTGCCATTGTGCCTGTTGACTTACGTTCTAGCGCCGAAACCTCAAGCCATGCGTTGGTACCCTGGCAACAATGATATGTATCAACGTGAACTGGCAAATAACTTCGATAAAAGATCAGATTGGTGCACCAGAAACGGCTTATCACCAAACAGCCCACTGTCAAGACACAGTAGGTGTTCGAAAATTACAAAGATCTAGGGCTGCATCTCTGTAGCTCGGTGCCACAGGCTTTCTCGCGTACGACCACGCCACCAGCGAAATCTGTAATTCGTATCAAGCTTCGTCTGAAAAGGTTCGTTTGAATAATTTGGGCTGAACGATAGCTCAAAAGTACAAGCACCGCAGTTTCGCTATAACACTGCTTGAATCATTTGGGCTGAACGATAGCTCAAAAGTACAAGCACCGCAGTCTCGCTATAACACTTGCAGGGTCGTGCAATGTGTGGGTCGATGCACTTGGCGCAGTGACGCACTGTGCGACAGCAGCCTGTTAAATGCTCTCCGCTTTGTTCTGATGACTCTTTGCCTACCGCAGGTTTCTTCAGGGACAACTACGGCAGCTACGATGGTCTGTTTCGGCTACTTGGCGGCATGCTTACGCTCTCTTTTCTGTTCACGGCTGGCTTGTGGGTCACCGGACGCTCGAAACTCAGGAAGAAAAAGGCGACCGCCTCTGCAACGGAGGCGTTCGTCTTCGTACCGGAGGCGATGCCGACGCTCAAAGAAGAAGAAGTGGATTCCTAAGCAAGCTGTGTAGTGTAAGACATTTCCCTGGAAAAAAGGGAAAAAAACAAGCACAAAAGTGCAGCCTCAAGTGGCGGTTTTGAAGGGTCATTGTAAATAGCATACAGGAAGGCAAGAGGGGCAATCCGCAGGGGAGAGCCAGATGGTAACTCTTATCTGATGAACGTGCGCGGAGTGATGTGTTCAGGGTGGGCGAAGGCTGAACGTGCAGAAGACGTAATCTAGCGACATTTAATGAACAGTGCAAAAGACGTGATTTAGCTACCATTGAATGAACGGTGAACTACTGCGTTCCTCTCTATTCAAAGCTAATGCACTGATCAGCTTGCGTGAAAAAACATAAAAAAAGCTAACCAGGGTCTCGTATAAGTGAGATATTTGTAGACTACATTCGTTTTTGTATTCAACATTTCTCCAGGAAAACATAATCAGTTACGTGCACATGGGAAGCTTCGGAAGTTGCAATGCCAATGCAAGAATTTATGAATTCTGCGCTTCTACTATAGGCTCGTTTGGAGCTTTGCAAAAAGAAGCCACATACAACATATTGATGAAACTTTGGTGTACAGGTGTATAAAATTTACACGGTAAATGGAAGCACTAACTATTTTCTTGAGACCACTTCTAGCACCAAAGGATTCTCGCGAACGAATGTCTTTATGGTGTGACGTACGCTAAATATTGTGTGGGAAATAACAGTAACACATGAAAAGAATCACCTCTTCTCGATTTACACTGCTACACATATTTCTCACATCACACCATGTTGCTTCCTGAATTATTTCGGGATGACATGGCGGTTAACAACTTTGTCAATGTAAGCGCCAAACAGTGGGCGCATATGTCGACATACAACGCCATCGCCTCCAATCGTCATTCCTTTTACGGCAATGGTAATAGTTGGCTTGAGTGCAGGCGAACGCCTGCTCTGCTTATTCGGGGAAATAATTCATACTGCCAGTTAGCCTCTTACGCCATAGTCGCGATGCAGAATAACGCAATTATCAAGCCCTTGTTGGACCTCTGTAGTCAATGTTATCTCAATTGTTTCGGGGGCAATTGTCAATTGTTGCCGTTGACTTTGTCATTGTTGCGTCCTCATTGTTTCAGTCGATTTTTCAAAAAAGTTCTTTTGAGGGAAATCGCTTAAGTGTGTAAAGGTGAGAATTAGTAGCAATAGCAGTAAAAAAGATCACAAACACAACAGCCCTCTTTGTTCTGAATTCTGTCTCAGTTGGCGCAAAAACTAGACTGCCTGGGGATGGCGGTGACTTTAGAAGATGTCGCAATCGAATACGTCCCAGTCGGAATGAATGTGAATTTATTCTTTAGTTTCTGGCAATTAATTTGAAGCCTGTCGATTGCCGAAGACATCTCTTTTTCGCAATTATTACTTAGCAACGCAGCGCGTCAGAATTTAACGAAATACCTTCAGTGGCAACACCAAAAATAATGTTTTTCCAGGTTAAGCAAACCGAGAACTGTTGGTGAAACGAAAAATCACAGCATATCCACGAAGTGAATGATGACGAGTGCGCGAAGCTCCGGGGGATCATGAACCGTGAATTCCCTCGTCCGTTGCCGGCGCTACCGTTTCACTGCAGCTGCGCGAGCACTCGCCGCCTCTGGCTCAGCTTGCCGACGTTTTCGTGCCGCTGCAGCTTCGTTGAGCCCTCAGCTCCGGGTTGGCTTGCCGGTGCTGCCGTTGCGCTGCAGCTTCGCGAGCCCGCAAGTCTTGATCCGCTTGTCGGCGCTGCGAGCCCGAAACTCTGTGAACTCCGTTGCCGCGCAGCCGCGCTGCGCACTCCATGACCACCGCTGTTGAAAGAGATAGAGAGAGCCGCGCTCCTGGCAGTCTCCTTTCAAACCGGCGCACCCACCAAGAGCAAGTGCTGGCACCACCCCACCCTCTACCGGGTGCTTCGAGTACTAGCGTGTCACGCCGACGGACAGGGCACATGGCTTGACTCTAAGGAGCTTCGCCCATAAAAATAAAGCTGGAGCTCTAAATTCATGAAAAAGCTGCTGGCTGAAGACTTTCGATCGAATCTTTAGTTAATATGGAACAGCCTTGAAGTATAGCTCGACAGTGTCTTTGCAGTTTATGTTTGTAAGCATAAGCAATATTTGCACATAGCGGCATCGAGTTACTTCTAATGACATGTAAGGCCGCACCGGCTGGCTGCTTTAGATGCCACACCACTTGGCAGCAAAAAAAATTTCTTAAAATTTATCAGGACGTGTGTAAAAGATGAAGCAAAATTGTAAGCCTACTTGGAAACAACCCAGCGCATAAAACCACAAACATGGAAAAGTTAAACATGCATACACGAGCAAGCACAAGTATATTCCGAGTGCAAGTGCAAGCGTACACACGTACGCAAATAGAGACAGGTGCTTTTTGAAATGATCCAGTATACGCGCGAAAGTGCGTTACGTTACAGAACTTAGGCGATAGGAGTACACATACACGAGTAATATTGTGCTTGCTCAAATATATAAACTATGACTTGTATACCAAACCTTGGAAGTTAAGCATACACAGATGTCTCATCTACCTGGACCATAAGCACTGACTGAATCATAATAAATGAAAAACACGCAGTTTGTCAGCTGTGACAATAAAACACATAATTCAATAAAGGAAGGTCGCATCTCTTAAGCTACCGACACATATGTTACCACACAGATGGTTGAGTCTGTGTCTGCTTTTTTCGCGCGATAGGTACGCGTGACCACGTCGGACTAAAAAAATAGCTCGAGGTAATTCATCAATGTCTGTATCATAATCTGTCGGGGCTACCTCTTCCAACATTTATTTGTTCTATTCACTGATTCATAGGTAAGCTTCACTTCTCTGACTTCTCTTTAATATGCATACGTTTTATACGTATATATGGTGATGAGCATATCTTATTTCATGCAACCTTTCTATTATGATTCTCTGTGCTGGTTAGGTGCTGTGAAAATTCTGGTTTTGGGCTGCTGGTGCGCTGTTCTGTCTATATCTGATGCCAGCCAGCTACTGCCATCCTCGCTGAGTGAGCATTAGGCCAATGTGGCGTAACTAACGTTCTTTTTTATTCCTTCAAGTCTCTCGATTCTTTCTTAGCCAAATCAAAAAAGAAAACATAATAAACTTCACATTGACGCTGTTACCCACGGGCCTTAGTAGTTACAAAACCCATGTCACCTAGAGCATCATATGACCGAGATTTTCTTGCCAGGGCAGGATCTAAGCTTACGCGACCACTTCCGCGTGTCTGGCCGAGAATCACTGAACACATGCCAGGATGACTACGTTGCAATGTTTGTATATAAAACTGTGTGCACCGAAACGGCTGGCTTGATAATCCTTGAAACGAAGAAACCTTACCACAGCAGAATACACTATCTGGTAGCATGAAAAATTCGAGTTATAATACTTCTTTCTAGGCAGATGTATTATTGCTACTGTGGACACTTCGCCTTAAGAATATTTTAATAACGTATTGCTGCATTTCGTGGTTTCTGCAAAGATTCCTCTGACGGTTGCCGTGAATGTAGGTATGCATGTATCCATGCACGTATGTATGTATGTGTGTGTAAGTATGTGTATGTATGTATAAGGGTCAACAAATTGATTTAATAAAGAAAATCTTCCAGTTGTGAAAAGTGAACTGCGACTGCCAGTTGCTGGAGTGTAATACACCCCAATTTGCTTTTGAGCCAAACAATCATACAGACAGTCATCGACTTATATGCTTTGATCAAGCCAAGCGCACGATTAATCGATATCAAGTCCATAACGAAAAGATCCAGTTACTTTAGAGTGAAATTCTTACATGGTTTCTGCAGTCATTTTAAATACATCTCCTATACAATGTCGAAAATGAAAAAAATATTAATACACAAAAGATGGTTTCTCTTTTTTTCACTGAGACAACGAAAATTCAGTGTCTTTAAACCTCTCATGTTTGCTTAGCACAAAATCCCATAACCCTGTCATTTCTAACAAATAGTGAACAGGTATTATCCACCCATTACGAAATGCCTTTGTCGTGCTTTTTAAAGTAAACAAAAGAAATAAAATATACTGAAGGCTCACACAGTACCATGTGGCAAAGGCCCACCGATGAACAAGGCCATTCAAGGCCAGGGTTAGTTTTCGAACTGAAGCAAATATCAAAATGATTTTGTTTCAGCAGCCCTGTTCCGCGTAACTTGCTTTTGTTCACCAATGCAGTAAATATGTATGCGTTTCGAAACGCTTGTATTTTTGGCAAACTAAGTAAAAGCACACAGTCAGGAACAACGCTGCTTTAAATGTCACTTCATCGAGCTCAAGTATGTACGATAAGGTTACGTATGTCGTTAACTCTGGTCATGGTTCATTTGAAAATATTGCTTGCAGAAAGGTATGCGGAATAAACTTCGTACGGTTATTCTGAGCATGAAACAGTTTTTAAAGGTAGTATTGCAGGGACGAGATGTACGTACATGAAACCATTATATCCCTCGGCATTTTTCATTTCATGTGTCTATGGTGTGTGTTTCTGCTTCTACTAAAGTGCTGCGAAGATATTAAAGGCTCACCGAGAATTTCATGTGTGCAGAATAGTCACTATAGTCAGCAGGATTCAAATCACATCATCAATACGTTTGTCCTTATCGGCATTCTCTGGGTTAAACTTGACTTTGTCTTGTAGCTGCTGTCGACCTCATGTACACTTTGCGCATTATACTCCTCATGTTTCAACCGTACTATCGTGAACTGATGTGCAATGAGCCCTCTAATATTCCCAAATAGGTCGACGGATCAGAATTAAGCTGGCATTTCGTATGACATCATCCATGACAGCGGAATGTCGAGTTGTGATAGAGTACAACGGTAAGAACTCGGCACAAAATATTTGCAGTGAATAGCTGTCAAACGTGTAAAGTACCATTTTTGTTGGCCAAATAAAAGTACTTAGTCTTTCCCGACCTTCTTTTCAAAGCCGTAGTGCTCTGAACCAACCACCCCAGTGTGCTTTAAGAATACATCGGCTACCATATCGCCGGGTATGTAATGAAGACGTTCTATTGCCCCCATTAAAAAACCGATACTCCAAATGCGCACCTTTTCTAAGAAAATTCAGTAGATCTGACGTAGCTTGGAAATTGATGTTACGCGAAACATGCGGCAGGAAGGCGACCATGTCGTAATTCTTTAGTTAGCGACAATGATTGCATAATTATATGCCCGCTTTCGAGCTTTTCTGTAAGCATACTGTACACTGTTTTTAGTAGACTATGTTTTGGACGTATCTAAAATGTACTTACCCACTCCTATTTTTTCCTGACCACACTAAGGGTGCAAAGAGATTGGCATTTATGTATAAAGAATGTGCAATAAAGTAGTTGTCCTTGTCTTGGTTAATTTGTGGGCTTCATTTTTTGTTAGCAGGCTTTTGTTGAGTTAAAACTGATTCAGTTTCGAAGATTACGTGATAATTGTGATATTTCCTCTTTCTTTTACACACGAAAACCACTGGAGTTGAAAAATACTGATGACATTTATCCCGGAAAAGATACTGCGGGCATGCCAACATGAAGCTTTCTATCAGGAAACAAAAATTTTCTCGTTGTTGATCGTGTGCACCACTGAAAAAGTGATTTAATAATCAATGATGTTGCTGTTACATCATCATCATCATCATCATCATCAGCCTGACTACGTCCACTGCAGGACAAAGGCCTCTCCCATATTCCGCCAGTTAACCCGGTCCTGTGCTTGCTGCTGCCAATTTATACCCGCAAACTTCTTACTCTCATCTGCCCACCTAACCTTCTGTCTCCGCCTAACCCGCTTCCCTTCTCTGGGAATCCAGTTAGTTACCCTTAATGACCAGCGGTTATCCTGTCTACGCGCTACATGCCCGGCCCACGCCCACTTCCCCTTCTTTATTTCAACTATGATATCCTTAACCCCCATTTGTCCCCTAATCCACTCTGCTCTCTTCTTGTCTCTCAAGGTTACACCTACCATTTTTCATTCCATTGCTCGCTGCGTCGTCCCCGCAGGGGCGCCTGTGAAAGCAGGCGTTTGGTGTGTAGCGACACCACGGACCCGAGCTAACGGGGGAGTTTCTACTCCCTCCCACGCCTAGCCGTGCGTGGCTTTGCCGTGTCCGGGGAAAAGGGGATCCTGGGGGTTGAGCCGACGCTGGGTGATTGGATTGTTAAGGCCCCCCGGCAGAGGCAACACACCCCTTTGGCCCCGGCTTCACGTAGACGGCACCCCTGGACCGACCCACCCAGGGGAAATCGGCAGTCGCCTTTTCCTATCTCCCTCTCCCTACATCTTCGTCTTTGTCTCTTACTATTTATCTGTCCTGTCTTCTACTCTCTTCCGTTTACTTCCAAACTTCCTGGCGGCTAGGGTTAACCCTGTGCAAATAGCCTACCTTGGTCTAGGCGCATTGGGTTATAGTTGCGTTGTACGGCTGGCGTCTGCAGGTTTTAGCATCCACAAACTTGTAGCGTCCCCTCGTTGGGCTCCGTGGTGGGTGGCCGCCAACGCTTCTGAAGAAAATTAAACTGGCATGCATAGAGCATTTCCCTTATTAAGTGATCGTACCGCCTTAAAGCGTGTACGCAACGAAGACTTGGGCTTTTTCAACCGATCAAGTGAAAACTTCCCCCATTTTCATGTTATACATAGTTAGATAAGCAGCAAGCAAGCCAGAACTGTATCCCCCTTTGTAGTAGCCAGATGTCTCACAGAAACTCTTGGAGCCGGGTACAAAGTTACCAAAATGGCCAGCGGAGACCTCCTCCTTGAAGTTCGAGGAAAAGAACAGTTCGAAAAGCTACAGAATCTTTCAACTTTTGGTGACACTCCCATCACTGTAACGCCACACAGATCCATGAACACAACCCGTGGAGTAGTATCTGATGCTGATTTGCTCAGCTTGACTGAAGAGGAACTTCTGGAGGGGTGGAAGAGTCAGAATGTGACCAATGTACAAAGGATCACCATTAGAAGAGACAACAAGGCAACACCAACAAAACACCTAATACTCACGTTCGCTTCCAGTAATCTCCCAGAAAGTATTCAAACAGGCTACACAAAGACGTCGATCAGACCATACATACCTAACCCACGTCGTTGTTTTAAATGCCTAAAGTATGGCCACGGCTCACAAAGCTGTCGTGGTCACCAAACTTGTGCACAATGTGGAGTGTCAGGCCACAATTCTGACAATTGCGAAGAACCATCACACTGTGTGAACTGTGGTGGAAATCATGCCGCATACTCACGGTCTTGCTCATTTTGGAAAAAAGAAAAGGAAATCATCACATTGAAAATTAAAGAAAGTATCACATTCAAGGAAGCAAGACGAAGAGTGTCACCATTTTATGGCGCTACATATGCTGATGCGGCGCGTCAGGGGGCAACGCCGCACCAGCCCTCGCCACTCCTTCGGCCAGCGCAGAGCGAGCCGACGGCTGTGGCACCTGCCCCCAAGGCGGCAGTAGTTCAGTCTACTCCGCCTCCTAGCGAATTGAGGCCGGAGACTCCAGGGTCCTCTGGTCTCAAGGCCTCCCCTCACCAGGCGAGGCCTAAAATCCGAACCACGAGCTCGCATGTGCGGGCACCCAGTGCCTCTGAGGAGGCAATGGATACAACGGTACCCTTGGTACCAAAAGAGCGGGGCGCCTCCTTGGAGCGCGCCAAGAAAAATAAAAAACCAATAACGGGGCCGGACAACCGTCCTGCCACCTGAATTAACGAGCTCACTCCAACACGGGATACTCTTTGTACACACAGCAGCATCTCTCTTGTTTAAATATGCAGACAGAAATATTACAGTGGAACATCCGAGGCCTTCTTCAAAACCTCGATGACTTACAAGAACTCCTCCACGAACACAATCCAAGAGTGCTGTGTGTACAAGAGACACACTTAAAACGAACTAACACAAACTTTTTACGTAACTACATAATCTTCCGAAAGGATAGAGATGATGCCATGCTACCATCCGGTGGTGTAGCGGTTATAGTAAGTCAAGGTATAGCATGCACACAATTACCCTTCAAACTTCCCTCGAGGCGGTGGCTGTCCGAGCAGTTATTCTAAACAAACTTGCCACCGTCTGCTCTTTGTACATACCTCCGCACCACCGTCTCGAAAAACTTCAATTCCAGTCTTTAATAGACGAACTACCTGAACCTTATCTGGTTCTTGGGGACCTGAACGCACATAATGGTCTGTGGGGTGACTCTCGCTGTGATGCACGAGGTCGTCTCATTGAACAATTCCTCATTTCATCGGGTGCGTGTCTGTTGAATAGGAAGGAGGCAACATACAATAACCTTGCCAACAAAACTTACTCTTCCATAGACCTAAGTATCGCATCTCCTTCACTTGTACCATTACTTCATTGGAAAGTCATAAATAATACCTACGGAAGTGACCATTTCCCTTTAGTTTTGAGTACACCAATAATAAATGAATGTCCTCCACATGTTCCCAAATCGCTGGTAAACAAAGCCAACTGGGAACAATTTCAAAAGCTTACTCACCTGAATCGGACTGACATATGCGGGTTAGGCATAGATGAAGCTGTGCAGTATTTCACGGCTTTTCTTACTGACGCAGCAACCAAGTGCATTCCACAAACATCTGGACTGCCTGGCAAACGACACGTTCCGTGGTGGAACACTGAGTGTCAGAATGCACGAAAGGAACAGAACAGGGCATGGAGGTTGCTGCGGAACTCGCCGACAGCGGAAAACCTTGAGAGCTTTAAGAAAATAAAATCTCGAGGCAGGAGAACGCGTCGGCAGGCCAGAAAAAAAAGCTGGCACAAGATTTTATCAGGGACAAATTCATATACACAAGAGGCTAAAGTCTGGAACATGGTTCGTAGGGTAGCAGGAAGACAAGTACACTCACTCCCACTAGTAAACACACAGGGTGATAGCCTGGAAGATCAAGCGAACTTCCTCGGTGCACACTACGAGCAGGTGTCTAGCTCGTCACACTACACTGAAGCCTTCCAAAGACACAAAGCAAAGATGGAAAAGCAGAAACTAGAATCCAAGTGCACAAATTACGAGGAATAGAACCAACCTTTCAACTTAGCTGAGCTACAAACATCACTAAACTCTTGCAATAATTCCGCTCCAGGCTACGACCGTGTCACATATGAAATGTTGAAAAACCTGCCGCTCAAAACGCGAAAAACTTTACTCTCTCTATACAATGCTATCTGGCTTTCAGGCACCATCCCTGCTTTCTGGAAAGAGGCTATTGTTATCCCCATTTTGAAACAGGGCAAGGACCCTTCCTCAGTTTCAAGTTATAGGCCCATTGCACTAACCAGCTGCCTTTGTAAACTTTTTGAAAAAATGATAAACCGCCGACTTTTACATTTCCTTGAAACACACAATCTGCTCGACCAATTTCAGTGTGGGTTTCGGGAGGGTAGATCCACCACCGACCATCTGGTGCGTATCGAGGCACAGATCCGAGACGCTTTCGTCCACAAACAATACTTCCTCTCAGTGTTTCTCGATATCGAGAAGGCCTACGACACAACATGGCGTTTTGGCATATTAATGGACTTGTCTCACCTAGGTGTGCGTGGTAGAATGCTTTCCATAATCGAGAGTTACTTGTCCAATTGGAAATTCCGCGTCCGTGTGGGCAGTATTCTCTCGCAAACATTTGTGCAAGAAACGGGAGTACCGCAAGGTGGTGTACTTAGTTGTACACTTTTCATTATTAAAATGAATTCCTTGCACCTGTCCATCCCCCGCAACTTGTTCTATTCCACATATGTCGATGACGTCCAGCTTGGCTTCAAGTCATGCAACTTGGCAATGTGTGAGCGGCAGGTTCAGTTAGGTTTAAACAAGGTCTCCAAATGGGCAGAGGAAAACGGATTCCGGCTGAACCCAGGAAAAAGCACGTGTGTCTTGTTCTCCCGAAAGAGAGGCATGCACTCAGAACCCGACATTGAACTGAACGGCCAACGTCTGTCTGTGAATGCGGAGCATAAATTCCTAGGCTTAATCTTGGACAACAAGTTGACCTTCGTACCACACATAAAGTATTTAAAAACAAAATGTTTAAAAGCCATGATTGTTATAAAAGTATTGTCACGTACTACGTGGGGTAGTGACAGGAAATGCCTCATGAACCTGTATAGAAGCATCATTCGCACCCGCTTAGATTATGGGGCTATTGTTTATCAGTCTGCGACTCAAAGTGCTTTGAAGATGCTGGATCCCGTGCACCATTTGGGCATCCGCCTTTCTACGGGTGCTTTTCGCACCAGCCCCGTAGAAAGCCTTTACGTTGAGTCAAATGAGTGGTCGCTTCATCTGCAAAGAACTTACATGTCCTTTGTATATTTCCTTAAGGTGAAAGCAGACAAGAGGCACCCCTCATACTCTACTATTAATGATTTGTCGAGCTCCATTCTGTTTCAAAACAGGCCTTCAATGAGGCAGCCCTACTCAGTTCGTCTGAAGGGTCTAGCTGAGGACACTGGAGTGTCACTCGAACACAGTTTAATGGCTCCTGTAGCGTACCTGCCACCGTGGCAGTGGCAGACTGTAGATTTCGATGTGTCTTTCCTTGAAGTTACTAAACATGCGCCTATTGCCCATATTCGAACACACTTTCTGGAACTTCAACACAAATACACACGTCCTGAGTTCTTTACAGATGCCTCTAAGTCTAACTCCTCTGTGTCCTACGCTGCTGTCGGCCCTTCCTTTTCGGATGCTGGCCCTCTACATCCAGGCACAAGTATCTTCACGGCGGAAGCTTGCGCGATACTTGTGGCAGCTAAACACATCAAACAATTACAAATACAAAAAGCAGTAATTTATACAGACTCCCTTAGTGTGGTAACGGCTCTGCACAGTCTTAAAAAACAAAAAAACCCTGTCCCCATCTCACTTTACTCTATTTTATGCACACTTTACACACTCAACCAACATGTTGTAGTGTGCTGGGTGCCAGGGCATTGTGAAATTCAAGGCAACGTGATGGCGGACCAGCTTGCTGCATCCGTCCACGAGGGCACCGCCACTACACCCATATTAATCCCGGCCCTTGATCTTAAGCCGTCTCTCAAACGAAACATCAGAGACTACTGGCAGAGCAAGTGGGATACACACACAAAAAACAAACTACACATTATTAAGCCACACCTTGGTCATTGGCTGCCAGTATCAAAATCGCGTTATACAGAGGTAATACTAACGAGACTCAGGATAGGACACACATACGCAACACACACACATCTTTTGTCTGGTGACGATCCACCATTGTGCGACAAATGTGGTGAAGCATTAACAGTCCTTCACATACTAATCCAGTGTAAACACTTAAAAACTCTAAGAAAACAACATTTTCCATTACTCTACCGACAACATATACCTTCACACCCTGCAATGTTTGTCGGTAGGGAACAACTTTTTAGTCATAAATCATTGTTAGCGTTTTTAAAAGAAATTCACAGCTTTCATGTCATATACCCGGGCATACCGTAGCATGACCTCTCCAGAGAGGTTTTTGCTGCGGTGGCTACACAAGAAAGCACATGCCTCACGGCCCTTGGACGCAAGGGTTTGAACGAGTGAGGCACTTGTGCTAATGCCATACATATCCACCCTCGTCTTTTATTATAACCAACTTTTGTCATCTGTTCACACCACACACACCTTCCACGGCATGGTCACGATTTTATTATTTGTATGTTTTTACCCGCCTTACTGCGAGGAATTTATGGCCCTTATACAGCCACTTATCACAATCATTGTCCATATTTTAAGTAAGATGAACTAGCGCTCTTTGGCCGTGAATCAGCCCTTGCGCCATAAAACATCAAACATCATCATGCTCACTGCGTCGTCCTCAATTTAAGCTGAACCCTCTTTGTAAGTCTCCAGGTTTCTGCTTCGTAGCTAAGTACTGGCAAGATACAGCTGTTATATACCTTCCTCTTGCTGTTATATATGTACTTGCTGTTTCGGAAATTTTAATGACAAGGAAATTTCAATGACGAGTAGTGGTGCTCACGCTGCAACGTGAGCACCACTCCCCTCCAGAACAAAATTCCTAGCTGGGCCACTGGTGCGAGCCCACTCATAATGTGGCCTTTTCCCGCATGCCACTCACCACTCGCAAGACACTGCATTTAGGGGTGGAGCTCCTTATGGTATAGCCATGTCCACTGTTCATCGGCGTGACACGCTATCGATAAACGCATCTCCGTATAGATGACCATGTGTATATTCACATAGACATCTATATGCATATTCCAACCTCCCTGTCCTTCCTCTTTCAATCCTCCTCCCATATGCATATGAATAGCCGTATTGCAATCCAATAGCATATATATATATATATATATATATATATGTGTGTGTGTGTGTGTGTGACGCATTCACAAGGTGATTCTAGGAGAAGCCGACGAAGAGGAAGTGCGCGTGCATTAGAATAAACGCATGGCATCTGGACCACGACGTGTCTCCATTTTGTAGCGTCACACAAGTCGACAGGATCGACCTCATCAACGTGCCATGGCTAAGCCAAAGCTCCCGCTCAACATAGAGAAGTTCAAGGGAACACCAGAAGACGTCCCCATCGACAAGTGGCTTCTTCTTTTCGACATGAAGGCAGCCGAGGCATCGTGGACTCACCGCGATCGGGTCACTCACTTCAACGAATACATTGAAGGGGAAGCGTTCAAGTGGTACCTGAGAGAGATTTTCGGCAACGGCGAGACAACTTGGGGCGATATCAAGCGTGACATGCAAGCCCACTTTGCTTTGACTGACGGAGATGCCTTCCGTCTCTTCATTCACTACCGACTGAAAGGAGGGCAGACCATCAAGGACTACTACGACGAGAAAAAGCGACTGGGTTCCTTGGCTGACCTGAAAGAGTGCCACATCATTTCTGGGCTGACTGATGGTGTTCCTCCTGATGTGGAACTGGCGCTCGCTGGACTGTCTTTCAACTCGTCATTAGAGTGGCTCACCGCTGCTCAACGGGTCGAGACATCTTTAAAACGGGTGAGAGGAGTTTCCTTTACTCGTAACGCTAGTATCGCATCAAGAGCTCCACGTATCTTCAGCAGATCGCAGCAACCGACTATAACTCTTCAATCGCGTGCCGCGCAAAACGAATGTAGATACTGCTCAGATGCTGGTTTCCCACGACAGTTTCACTGGCACAACGAATGTCCGCGTCGCGGCAATGTGTCCGCTATTGATACTGAACAGAGAAACGAGGGAGGCGACCCAGAGTTTCATTAATACACTTCAGTGCTCTCATCAACGGAAAGCCAGTAAATGCAATTCTCGATACAGGAGCAACAATTACTTGTATCAGCGAGGATGTGTACAAACAGCTAAAGCTTCAGTTGATGAGAGACTCCAGCATCATGGTCCATTACGTTGCACCAAGCATTCGAACTTTGGGTCGCGTAAACATTCAGTTACAAATTGGGAACGTCATCAAGAAAGTTTATGCACATGTGCTGCGAGGCATGAGAACGCAATTAATTCTTGGCCTAGACAGCGCTTCATACTTCAATCTTTCTGTAAATCTGGAAAGCAAGTTAGTGACACAAGCACGTGAGAATATGAACCTTCCGCATCACAATGAAAAGAAAACCATTCAAGCCCCGGTGATGTGAACCCTGACTTCAGAAAACTTATCAGAGCATGAGTCTGTGGCGCTCGACTCTCTTTTAAGCAAGTATGACGAGATATTTTCGAAATCTCAGACAGATATTGGGTGCATCACTACTGAGAAACATAGGATCGCACTTACCAATGCTGTCCCTATTCGTCGAGCACCATACCGATGTTCACACGCAGACAAAGTGGAGATCAACAAACAGGTTAACGCTCTCCTCAAGCAAGGTGTTGTGAGGCCTTCATTATCGCCCTACGCCGCACCTGTCATTTTAGCAGAAAAGAAAGGTGAAGGACGCACTCAATGCCATAACGGTACCCGACTTTCAACCAATTCCACGTATAGATGATATTCTTGACCACTTAGGAAAGGCGGAGTTTTTCACTACGTTGGACGTAACGTCGGGATACTGGCATGTGCAAATGCATCCTGACGATGTTCAGAAAACTGCATTTGTCACGCCTGATGGTCATTTTGAGTGGTTGGTAATGCCGTTTGGGTTGAAGAACGCTCCAGCTACATTTGAAAGAACCATGAAATCAATAATAGCGAAACATCAGCTCACCAATGTTATTAATTACTTTGACGATGTGGTCGTATACTCAGAGACATTTAATGATCATATACGACACCTTGAGGCGCTATTGAAAGCTCTCAAAACCGAGAACGTAAAACTCAAACGAAAAAAGTGCCAATTTGCACGCTGCAGCATTGAATACTTGGGCCACAAAATTTCACAAGGAACAGTGACACCTAAGCAAAGTAATGTGGCTGCCATACTCAAATTTCCTACACCAAAACGAGAAAAAGATCTCCAGCGTTTTCCGGGCACTGTAAACACCTACCGTCAGTACATCCCCCACTTCAGCGATATCGCTCTTCCACTCACAAAACTACTCCACAAAGGCAGCAAGTGGGTGTGGACAGAAGCATGCCAGCAAGCCTTTCGTGAACTGAAGGAGCGGATAACTGAAGAACCGGTGCTTCGCATATACGACCCTTCGAGACCATGTACTGTGTACTGTGACGCATCTGGCGAAGGCATCGGTGCAGTGCTGAAACAACCTGATGACAAAGGCAAAGAACATCCTGTTGCTTACTATTCCCGCAAACTACTTAAGCATGAGGTGAACTATGCTATTACAGAAAGAGAATGTCTTGCCATTGTAGATGCCATTGATAAATGGCATTGCTACCTTCATGGAAAGTCATTCACTGTTGTAACAGATCACTCTGCACTCCAGTGGCTGAAGAATGTTAAAAATCCTCAAGGTCGTCTCTTCCGGTGGTCTTTGAAACTGTCAATGTATGATGTGAACATCAAACATCAAAAGGGCACAAGTAATGTCGAAGCAGATGCGCTCTCCAGAGCCCCAATAGTTAATCTTCTATCACACGACGACCTTCAGCGATGCAACAATGAGCGTCCAAAAGGAACGCACTCATTGGAAAATAACATCATCATCGTTAAAAGAAAAGGACTACGGAAAATATACGTGCCCCATGAACTACGCCCAACCATTCTGAAGAATGCACATCAACATTTTGGGCATGTCGGAGTGAAGAAGACGCTATCACTCCTGTCTCCGCAATATTATTGGCCGCATATGGTAACCGATGTTTCCACTTACATTCGGCATTGTGATACATGCCAGAGATGCAAGAAGACGAAAACAAAAAAGTTTGGGACGCTTGAATCACTGCCTCCAGCTGAAGCAGCTCCAGCTTCGACCTCTTTGCAATAGACACCATAGGAGGATTTTCTGGATATGGCTCGTCAAAAAGGTTTATACACTTGGTTATTGATCATGCGACTCGCTATGTATGGGCGTTTGCTCATAAAAGTGAGAACAGCGACGCCTACATTTCATGCTTAAAAACAATTTTTTCTTCTGGAAAACCACGGAAGCTCCTTTCAGACCGTGGAACAGGATTTACCGCAGGAAAATTCAAGCAGTTTTTAAAACATAATCGTATACACCAACTATTCACCTCATCTCATCATCCACAATGCAACGGCATGAACGAGCGGACAAACCAGACTATCGTAACGAGACTTAAATGTAAGATCAATGACGAACCACAGAAGTCTGGGACTAAGCTGCTTCCGGAGGTAATTGACGAATACAACAGAACACCCCACGAAGTGACCGGCTACGCACCTTCCTTCCTGATGTATGGAATTCCATCTTATCCTACTGTACTGGAACAACGAGAAGAAACCGTCGAAGAAGCGCGAAAAACTGCAGTTACCAATTCTATCGCCTACCATAATAAGAACAAAGTCATTTATGATAGAAAATTTCTTCCGATTGAGTTCCAAGACGGTGACTTTGTCCTTTACGAGACACCATGGCATCCCAACAACGGCAAACTGAGTTCTGTCATGGAAGGACCCTACAAGATTCTACGCAAGGTCTCAACAGTGAACTATGAAATCAACCGCTCCGTGCTACCCTTACGTAGAAACTCTGACATTGTGCATGTTAGCAAACTGCGGCGTTATTTTGAACCTTCTGAACTGAGACTTTCTCGAGGGGAGGGGGAAGTGTGACGCATTCACAAGGTGATTCTAGGAGAAGCTGACGAAGAGGAAGTGCGCGTGCATTAGAATAAACGCATGGCATCTGGACCACGACGTGTCTTTATTTTGTAGCGTCATATATATATATATATATATATGCATTCATGTCGTCCATTCGACATCTACATTGATGTTTATCTAAATATCCATTTGGACATCTCAACATAATATGTGCATTTTGAATAATAAACAACTTTGTATATACTGTGCACGCGTGTTGTAACGTTTTTGCATGACCGATGGGCAATATATGAGAGCTAATGAGCCCCCAGCTACGCCAAAACGTCATCATTCCCTTCGCGGATATGCCGTGATTTTTTTCTGTTTTAGTTTCGCAGAGCGTCAACGTTTCCATCCCGCCGACCGAATCGTTCCCAGACAATTTGAATGAGCATGTCTTAGCGAATTTGGTGACTTTGAGCATATCTATCTATCTATCTATCTATCTATCTAGCCACCTACGACGTTCAACTCTCCTGGCTGTTTACATAATGGTATCAATATCAAAATTGATATGACAAAACATGACTATATGAGGAGCATACTTGACTAGTGTTAACATATAAACCATGACATGTATGTCATAAATCTCATGATTTACATTTTATGGTCTTGCTGCTCTTGCGGTGGTTTCGTTGACATATGTTGAAAACTGATACGGTACGACATGATTGCATGGTGTTACGACCATCCACATTATTGAAGTTTTTCGGCCTTTTGTGAAAGGGACGAAAATATTTCGATGCATTCCAAGCAAAGGTCTGCCATCAAGATGGGTTGATCTCCTCTCGGCAAAACCTGAACGATGGGTTCGGGACTGGTTCGCGCAAAGAAAACACACGAGCCAAGAGCAGCCATTGTGAGCTCGACTCAAGAAAGGCCACTCTGTTTGCTGCGAGCAAGGCTTTCGAGGCAGACAAGGAGGCAGCTGGGCTATTTTGAAGGTCACCCAGGATCTGGAAATCTCGGAACCAGCATGGTATTTGCAGTTCAGGCAGAAAGCTAAAGCCAAACTGGTTGTGGCTGCATCTTGCGAGGACAAGCGAAGCACCGGGATATGTGCAGCTAAGCCACAGCTTCTAGCAAACATCCAGGAATGGAATGTGGGGGTGAAAAAAAGGATAGTGCATTATCTGCTGCAGCCCTTGCCGGAGCCCGCCTGGGCGACGAGGAATTAGCTGACTACTCCTCCCCCCCCCCTTTCTCCATGCGAGCGGCTGATTGAGGTGGCATATTTTGATGATATGCTGACCCACCGCTACATTGTCCTACCCAAACAATCAGGCAAGTTTGCCGCGTGTACTGGCAGCCGGTTTTTCGAACCTCACCCAGCTGCCAGAAGAATCTTGGAAACCAAGATCATCGGACGTGCGCGAAACTTGGTGACGTGTGCGAAAACGTCGGCGCAGTGCGTTTGTGACCATATTTGGGCATGGTGTAGACTGTGCGCTTTCCACATGCATTGCGTGGTGTCTTTGCCCTCCTTCGTGAGTGGAGCACCTAGACCATGGAGGGCCCTATTGGCGGAAACCACTGACAATATGCCCAGGTTTCACAACGAGGCGCTATATAAGCCGAAGACTTTCGTGTATTTAGGAGTTCTACAGTTTAACAGTTCTCATGTACAGTTCTTGACTTCTACTTGATCACCTCTTTTTGAATTCTCAGTTACTAACCATGTAAATAAATTGTTGTCGTTTTTACGAGTGCCTCATCTGACTTGTTCGACGATGGTCCTAGCACGAGGACCCGCTACCAAACTGAGACCCGCAGGACCCGGAGTCGAAACAACTGGTGGCAGCGGTGGGATAGCGTCAACCCAGGTCGCAACCACTGGGTTCAGCGGAGAGATGGTGTCAACCCAGGTAGTAACGACTCGACGACAGCAGTCAGATGCTACGACCCCACGGACTTCTACAGGCGATACGACGACAACGGTCAGATGCTCCGAGCTCATCGACTTGAGAGGCAGTCGAACGGTACTTCTGGGATGACATCAGGTCATCGACTGCGAGAGGAAGGCATTGCTAAGATGCACGACGCTGGAGGCATGACTGCGAGCCAGCTGAGTGCCGACTTTCTTTGTTAAACTTTACCAGGCATTTACTAATGTGCGAGTAAAAGCTGGTAGGGATCATAGCTTTTTTGGTCATTTTGTAACTAGCGTCAGGCAGATGTGAGATAGCTCGATTAAGCTATAGTTTGTTGGTGACGGCAAGGTTAACAGTTACAGAGCTACTTTAGTCATCAGGTTAACAGATAACTTGCGTCAGGCAGATAATTGTGAGATAGCTTTTTAAGCTATAGTCTGTCGGTAACGGCAAGGTTAACGGTGACAGGGCTGTTTTAGTCTTATTGTTAACAGATAACTTGCGTCGGGCAGATAATTGTGAGATAGCTTGTTTAAGCTATAGTCTGTGGGTGTCGGCAAGATTAACAGTGACAGAACAGGATTCCGTGTAAGAGATTAAGGAAGCTTTTGCAGACTAAGTTAACAGGTAACTTGAGGCAAGGCAGAAAAGTAGGGCTGTCGTTGTTGTCAGGGTTAATTAGCTGCAAGACAGGAATCATTTGTGGAACAGAGAACGGTACCGGAAGCAGTCATGAATCTGAAAGCCCTGCGAAAACCCGTATTGCTAGCAATCGCAGAGGAGTTGAAACTGGATGTGTCGGACTCCCCAAACTGAACAGAACTGATCTAGTGGATTTTTGGGACAAGGACAAGTGATGAGGCCCTCTCAGAGTATGTCGAGAGCATTCAACAGAGAAAAGAGGCAGAAGCCCAGAGAAAAGAGGCAGAGGCCCCGAGAGAAGAGGCAGAAGAGACCGAAAGGATACGTTACACGAAACTGAAATGCGAGCATTAGACAAATATATTGCAAGGATGAATCGTATAACTAGGGCACAACATCGGAAGCGTCTTTGGTCGTGTATATGTGAAGTGTGTGTAGAGCCCGAAAGATTTGGTGAAGTGGCGAGTACGGTGCAGTGTGAAGTTACCGAGAAAGCCGCTGTTTTCGAGGTACCACCCAAGAAAGGTACGCGTCTCTATCAGTGCGACATGCAAAGTGATCCTTCGGCGGAGAGAAAAGAGCAACAGGTCGTTGTTAGTGAAATTGCGCCTAGGGAAAGTACGCGACTCTCCGATGGTGCGAAGGCAATGCATGTAGAGAGCGGGACAGGGGGTGGTATGCAAACTGTAGCAAGTCCAAAAGATGTTCCATGTGAGACCGAGGCTAGTTCCATTCGCCCTGGTGAGGTCATTGAACAGAAGGATGAGCTGAAGACCGCACTCGAGCCTCAGCAAGGGAATGACCTTTCGGATGTTGAAAAAGAGGACGACGAAGGTAGTCCTAAATGTAGCGAAGACATAGCGCTACTGAAACCCGACAGTACTGCCAGCGAGGGCGAGCTACTGTTGAAAGTATTTCCTACAGATATAGTGGGAAATGTGTCAGAGGGTGAGAAGGTACATTGCGAGGCTGTCATAAGTGTAAAAACAGGCGCAAGTTTGGTGGAGGATCGTTTCGAAGAAATGTCTAATCACAGCAGCATGGACAGAGCTTGTGAGGTGTTAGAGACATGCCTCGTGCAGCGGCTCGCAAACAATCGACCGGACGATAAAAACTACCCGGAAATTTAGATGAAAGCGAATTTCCAAGAGTTTAGATATGTGGAGGTCCCAGCGTCTGGTTTTGTTAGGGCTAGCACAGATAAATTAGCCCGACAGAGCAATGTAGCGGAGAAATCGAAGGACAAAGGTTGCAGAAATGGTAGTGCACAGGCACATCCAACCTGTAAGATTGCCGATGACGCAACCAGGGAAGTTTGTAACAACCAAAGAAAGGTTGTACGTAAGCATCACCGCAAAAGAAGGAAGCAGGGACGTGCGGCACCCCAAAAAGTGGAGGCAGAAAGCACGCCGCAGCGAAAACAGAAAGGTTGGCCATCGGGCAATTCAATAAAAGATCCTTTGACGGGTAGGGTCAGGCAAAATTGGCAAGAGAGGAGTAGCGGAAGGGGACACGCGTCCCCAAGAAGGAAGGTACGGTTGAAAGGAACAGGTTCGCGTCGACAACGTTGTCGACAAGTTCCTAAAAGAAAGACTGCTAGTCCTAAATTCAGGGTGGAACCAAACACCAAAAGACAATGGCGATTCTTTCCCCCACATTTCAGAAATCTTCGGTATCACGAAGATAGGCAGCCAGAATCAGGAATGAGGCGAGATAGCAAAGTTGGGCTAGGAGCTTGCGCTCATTGTGGCCTCTGGCGATGGTGAAAGCGGCAGAGAACACGATCGCCATGTGCAAGGCTAAAGGCATGAAGGTCGGCTGCAAGCTTTTCGCAAAATGCAAGCCATAATTTCTGGAAAAGAGTTTTTTTACAGCATTTTTTTCAGTTTTGAACCTTTGAAGTGAATTTTTCTTTTGTATGTAAGGTTTGATAAGAAAACAAAGATTGGTTTCAAGGGGTTCATGCTTAAGGCGCATTGTGTTACATTTGCAATCAAATGCCCGTTCAGATTTTTTAGATGGCACTGAAGCGTACGTTTGGTCCTGAAATGTTACAGCGCGCTCTATAAGTGCGAATAGAGCTAACGCACCTGAAGGAACCCATCGCATTCTTAATCCAAGAGGCTGGCATGATAGGGTAACATTACCCAAATAAGACTATTACGCAAGGTTTAGTTCCGTCGCTTTGGTTTTTATAGAATGCTTAGGTATCGTGCGATAGCTTAAGCGGAGCGTTACGGGTTACCGAAAATTGAGGTTAGAGCAAGATTTCGGCAATTGTAAGATGCAGCCGAATCTAGTGTAAAAGAGTTGAGCCTGTCAAGGTGTGTCCTACTCGAGACGTGAAGAAACGGTAATGTTTGAGCTTGGGTTATAGCGTCCGCAGAGAACTCGCGCGAAGACCTAAGTTTTTCTTTGTGCGTAAAAGAACTCATGCGAGAATTCTTTGTTTTGAGCTCTTCGTTGTTTGAAAGTGTCCTGCTTAGGTGGTGGAAAAGCCTAGTGAAGACAGCTCGGAAAACTAGCTTACTAGATTACCAGTTGAGTTTTATCGAGGTGGAGCATTGTCCTCTCTCGCAGCTACTGCCTTTGTTCTCTAAGAATGTCCGCCTGCTGCGTTGAAGCCTCGTTTTGAAAGAGTATACGTTTGACATACGTTTCAAAAGGAACGATACCCCATGGCAACGCTGAGTGTTTAAGTCGCTGTCCCTGACGGGAACGGCATTCTCGAGAGTTCTGAACTATTTTTTTTCCTGGCCTAGACGAGGACCATTGATTAGGTTTTGTTGTTTTGTTGCGTTTTAGAGTTTGTTGATTCATGGTGAGTACATTGAAGACAACACTATTCAAGGTTTCAGATTTGGTGTGCTTCCAGTTCTGTTATTCTGTTTCACTCAAACGTAGGAGAGGAATTTGGAATAACTTGTGCACATCTTTTAATTAGGTAAAAGGGTAAATATGCCTGGTGGGGTTTGACGGAATTGTCTGGCGCTCACTAGGTGAGTGGTTGTGTTTCATACGGGACTGTGATGTCTGTTGAGCCAAAATGAAGCAGGTCGTAACTACTTCATCAAGGACAGTCTTCACCAGACCACACGTCGCACTGATCTCTCCGAACGGTGGCTGCAAACCTCAGCTCATCGAGATCTTCACCCCACAGCGCGAGAGACTGTTATGACCGTCATCATTATTGAAGTTTTTCGGTCTTTTGTGAAAGGGACGAAAATATTTCGACGCATTCCAAGCAAGGGTCGTCAAGACGGGTTGATTTATTCTCGGCAAAACCTGAACGATGGGTTCGGGACTGGTTCGTGCAAAGAAAACACACGAGCCAAGAGCGGCCATTGTGAGCTCGACTCAAGAAAGGCCATTCTGTTGGCTACGAGCAATGCTTTCGAGGCAGACAAGGAGGCAGCTGGGCTATTTTCGAGGTCACTGGGGATCAGGAAACCTCGAAACCGGCATGGAATTCGCAGTTCAGGCCGAGAGCTAAAGCCAAACTGGCTGTGGCTACATCTTGCGAGGACAAGCGGAGCACCGGGATATGTGCAGCTATGCCACAGCTTCTAGCAAACAACCAGGAATGGAATGTGGGGGTGAAAAAAGGATAGTGCATTATCTGCTGCAGCCCTTGCCGGAGCCTGCCTCGGCGATGAGAAATTAGTTGACTACTCCCCCCCCCTTTTTTTTCTATAGAAGTGGCTGATTCGGGTGGCATATTTTGACGATATGCTGACCCACCGCTACATTGTCCTAGCCTCACAATCAGGCAAGTGTGCCACGTGTACTGGCAGTCAGCTTTTCGAACCTCACCCAGCTTCTAGAAGAATCTTGGAAACCAAAATCATCGGACGTGCGCGAAACTTGGTGACGTGTGCGAAAACGTCGGTGCAGTGCGTTTGTGACCATATTTGGGCATGGTGTAGACTGTGCCCTCTCCACATGCATTGTGTGGTGTCTTTCCCCTCCTTCGTGGGTGGAGCACCTAAACCATGGAACGCTTTATTTGCGGAAGCCGCGGACAATGTGCCCAGGGTTGGCATTGAGGCGCTATATAAGCCAAAGTCTTTCCTGTATTTAAGAGTTCTACAGTTCAACAGTTCTCATGCACAGTTCTTGACTTCTACTTGATCACTTGATCACCTCTTTTTGAATTCTCAGTTACTAACCATGTAAATAAATTGTTGTCGTTTTTACGAGTGCCTCATCTGACTTGTTCGACGATGGGTCCTAGAACGGGGGCCCGCTACCAAACTGAGACCCGCGGCACCTGGAGTCGAAACAATGGCAAACACAAGCGGCAGACCCTAACATGAAAATCATGACATGAGTGTCATGTAACAGACTGGTACAAACATGATAAACATGAGATGCATGTAATGTAACAATATGACATATATGCTACGCTCATGATGCGCTCGTGGCCGTTTTGCTAGCTTCACATGTACCAAATTTGGTATTACGTGACGCGAACGGAGAACATAGGTAAATGACACATGCAAACATGATAATCATGACAACAGTGTCATGTAACAACATGAATACATGCCACACTCACGATGCGCTCACGGCCATTCTGCTAGCTTCACATATGCCAAATTTGTTATAGCGTGACGTCAATTGATGACAAAGGTATGTAACTGGTACAAACATGAAAACTTTGAGATGTGTCTCATGTTACAACAAGAATACATGCCACAGTCAAGGCGCCCATACACTTCGACGTGACACAGCAATCGTGTGCGACGTCATTCGTTTCGTCGCGTCACACAGGCGTTGCCACGCCAGGCGCCGGTCCTGCCACATACTCGCAGGCGCGCGCCGCACTGCGTTGCTTTGACGCAAGCGCGTTTCACCGCGTCTGGCGTCCCTCCGTCACGAGAACAGGCAGACGCAGTGCTGGCCGGGTAAGGCATCTGCGCGAAATGCACCATGTCGCATTTCGCGCTTGTGTCCTTCGGGCCACGCCGACAGACGCTGGTCACGCCGGTCGCACCTGGCGTCAGACTATATAGTTCTCACGTTTTGCTAACGTATAGCATCGCTGTGCCCACCGTGCGCGCACGTCAACGTTACGTTGTAGTATATTGGGCCCTTCATAATGCACTAGCAGCCGTTTCGCTAGCTTCACATATACTAAATTTGGCATCATGTGACGTGAATAGATGACCAAGGTAAACGACACATCCAAACATGATAATCATGACACGGAAGTGGTGTACAGCATATTTACCTCCACCTCGTAATGTTGTGGTGTTTTCAAAGTGATATATCCCCATTCGTGCTTCGCATATTATTGATTCCCAATGTACGTGGGACCTGCCTTTTTTTTTCTCTGCTGCTGCCGTCAGCTGCTGAGCAAGCAAACAACTAATAACAACGCCAGCTTTTTGCCTTGCCTTTGTCACAAGGAGGTTCTCACAGCAACAGACCTCCGTTTTCTTCTTCCATGCCACACATCTCCGTCTTCGGAGAGGAGCCACCAGCAAACAGTGAGATGGTGGGTACCCATGCCTTGGCGCGTCAGATGTTGAGTTGTTACTTTCGCGCTTGTAATGAGGACAGCGCGCCCTTATTAGCGTGGCCGAGGTGCTGACGGGCGGGACGCCGCCGCAACATGCTTTCTGCCAGTGCGCAAGCACCCTTAGACTCCTTCAGCTATCTCACGGGATAACTAAGAAGCTTCTGTTATGGCCAAGCAATTTAGGAGTGCGCGTACCGCCAACTATAGAGACATGACGCTAATAAGTGAGTTGGTGAATACTATATGTATACGATGAATGCAGCGCGGCCTGGATAAAAGTAACGAGACACATAGAACAAAAACGAGTGCCTACAAACAAGGGAGCTTGCCTTGCGCTTCAGCAGTTCTTTCTATTTTATACATGGCTAAAACTACCATAACATTGATACGGTTGAGAAAGTAACAATGAATAAAAGAACCAAAGGTGCTGTAGGCAGAAATATTCGCATGCTTACAGGGACATCATGGACGTCGCTCTTTCATGAAGGATTAATATCCAAATTTAGGCGCTACTTTATTTTATTTCATTTTCATTTTCCTATACCCTGGAGGTCCAGGGCCATTACAGAGGGGGACTGGTAACAGCGCTTTCAAAAAAAATTAAAACAAGAAAAAAGAAAGAACAAAATATAATGCAACAAAATGTAAAAGAAAACGCACATAAAACAAGGAAGCAAAATGTTGAGGTACAGTAAGTTCAGTATAACGGTATCCATAATTTTATGGGGACCAGACTCCGAATTCTCTTTAGAAACAACTTATGCATGAGTTATGCATAAAATGTTCTCTTCAAATTCCATGGTAACGTCAACTGAGATTTTTTCAAGCTCACCGCACCTTCCCCCCGCTTCCTATTGCCGCTTCGCAAGATAAAATTTAGTGACCCGGGCTTTCACAAGATAAAATTTGAGTTTGAAATTCGTAGAATAAGCCACCTCACCAAGCCCAGCAACCACCAAGCCCAGCAGGAATAGAAGTTATCAGAAGCAACGTGTAGCACATAAATCAGCCAACTCTGGAAAACACATCATGAGTGATCGCCATACCCTGTAATCACCCAACGTGTAGCATTTGAAGAAATTTCGTCACAGAATGGCGAGGGCACTGGATACGGGCCATTGCGAACACGTCGGATAAGCGAATTACTCGCATTCTCCACAACCGGTCGCACGAGAAAGTGTGATAATACATGTCTCCTGTTATTGTTTTGAGTACAGCCTCGACGGAGAACCAGGGCAACTTTGATTATGAAGCTTAAAGGAACTACTGACCGTGGTTCGCGCCGTGCAACAGTAGAGAGGTGACGCGCGCAATAAACGCCACACATCGGCGACCACCAATAATCTGAAGTCGCCACCACTCAGCATGTGCACGTAGGGCTTTTAAGGTTCTAAGTGGCCGCCTTAGCTAGGCAATGCGGAGATGCCTTAAGATTACACCAAGTAAAAAATCACTGTAATGTCACAACACAATTGTTTTCCTATGCAAAATTCATTTGCACTTCTTTACTCACATTCGTTCACTGCGGTCTGAAAACATCACCTGTTGCGCCAGCGGAAAGCCAAGGGAAATGTTTACCGGCACATTATTTCAATTGCCATCGCTACCAGAATAAAAATGTGGACAACTCCTGATCTGCTGGTGTACGGCGACTTGACTGAATCCTAGCTAAAGGCCTTAAGGTTACACTAATTGAAAAGTCACAGTAATGTTAAAACACTATTGTTTCTTATGCGAAATTCATTTGCCCATCTTCACTCAGATTTGTTCACTGTGGCCTGAAAACACCGACATCTTACCCTGTTCGAAGTAAGTTTGCTGAATCAGGATACCAAGAAAACAAGCAAGATTTTCAGTTCAGTGTCCTACAATATTATAGAGAAACATTTTGGCATCAAAAAGCCATTGTTTTCTTAGCTTTTTCATTAAAGTAAGCTATTTTGGTGTACTTTTAAGAGCGATATTCAAATTGATACCGTGAAACAAAGTCTGGGGGATTACGGAAACCGCACTCCACAGCATATCTTTTCACATGTGTATAAGTGGAGGCGAAGTGGATAGGCAGTTAAAAGAACAATTTTTATTTGTAATTCTCATAGTAAACACACGGCTAAGCTTTGCATCTCATGCACAGTCACCACATTGCCAAAATTTACATGTGGGCTGCTTGTTGAGATGCACACACGGCAAGTGGTACTACGACGAACACCAATCGCACAAGACTGAGTCATCTGCGCGAAAATGACTCAGTCTTGCGAGCATCGCATTCCCATTGCTGCAACTTTTGTTTATACTTCAGCAATTTTTTCACTGCCGACCAAGCATCGTCTGAGAAATAGTGCACACAGCGTTTACGTCAACATTCTCATCTAAAACGCCACAATGGACGTTCTAGGCCTTCTGTTCGACGTCCTCCTCTTCAAGATTCTTGCCCTGAATGGCGGCGTTTGCAGCACGTTCTTTCACTAGCCAAACCAAAATTCTTCTTTTTTTCTTGCGCAGACAGATACCTAAAGGAACCTTGCTTCTTCACTCCTAACTTTTGCCGTTTTGGTAAACCAATGACAGTTAGTGTGTGCCACTTTGAACTCCCCATTTTCCGCGTAGCTGGTGTCACCTTTATGTGGCTCAAGGAGAGTGCAGATGATGTTCCATCCACAATTATCACATTTCCATGAGGTATGCCAGCAGCATCATCACTATTCTTTTGCAGATCATTTCCGGCAATGGATGCAGCAGCATTGTTGTCAGAATTTTCTTAAGCCAGAGGAATGTCTGATGTGGTCTGAGCGATAGGGGGAGCAGCACTTTCACTTTGCAGAAGCAAATCGTCAAGATCAGTGTCTTCATTACGACTTAGGTCACTGTCACTGATAACAACGCCAACAGCAGTATTTTTGTTCGAATTGGCTTCATTAGCTTCAGGCGATGGGACGTCAGGTCCCTGTTTACCTGCGAGGTTGTCTACGCTTGAAGCTTCAGATAATTTGCACTTGACTGTTATGTCCACATCATCATTATTGGTCTAATGGGAAAGTAGCTCCTGCAAAAGTGCTGTTATTTTTTAAACCTTTGCCATAGTACACTTGAATGCTATGCTAGCAAGTTTTTGTGCAATTGCAGAGGCCTTCCAATACTTTTGGTGGCTGGACAAAATACTTTTTTCTTGTTGCTTTTCAACTAGCAGCACCTGGGCTTCGATGTGATCATAGGCAATATGCCTTGTTAGTTTTTCATTGTACAATTTTGCAGATCACCTGTTACTGCAGACGCTTTGTTTATATAGGCTTAAACTAAAATAGTGCCTGAATAGCGAAAATGAGATAACATGGCAGAAGAATCGCATTTTTTTATGGCCGGTGCAGTCATTATCACATGCTGAGTGTAACCTGCCGATAACAAACACTTGCGCCATTTGTTCACCATCCCATTCCAGTGTTGCTACCCCTGCAAGATGTAGCTGCCCTTCCACATGCTTGCAAGCATACGGTGTCAAAAGGCCACAGTACAGTACACGAGCCTCATTCCCCCTTGCATTTACGCATGTTTTATGCAACATAGTTGCTGCGTTATGTACTACCTTCTTTCTTGTAGAGTGCACAAACAAAAAAACTTTGCGCATTAAATTTTCAAGCGAACTTTATCTATTATTATAGTCTTCAGTTTCCCATTTGTGTTTTCTGTGTGGTTGTTCATTGCATTCAAGAAATTGCCACACAACAGCTTAAAGCCCAAAATTCATCAATCAAGAATGTCATGTCAGTTTGTGTTGAAATAGTTCAACACAACTGGTGGTGCTGACTTTTGCAGCATTTAATATAAACAATTGTAATCACCTTCTCTCTGAGCATACACTATGCGCTGAAGAATGTCTAGAACTGTCGTTTCAACATGTTTTGATGTGTTGAGCTTCTTTACGCTGACCTCACGGTCAAATGTTTGGAGGATATGAAATGCACATATGTGCAGTGAAGACTGAGGCAACAGCTCGCTCAAAACTGTGCGTCCTGCTAGGTCTTTGTCAGCCATGGTGACACAAATTTTTCGCCAGCTATTATTGAACTGTTTTAAAGTATTGCAAAACCAACGAAGGTTGTCTGCATTTTCGGTGGGAAAGAGGTCGGCAGCCACAATTTCGCTTTGGCCGTTGCTATGTTCTATGATCATGAGAAAACATGACATTCTGACCTCCAAAAGTTCGTAAGTAGCATCCATAAAAATATTTTCGGGATAATCCGCAAAGGAATCCTTCATGGCTTGATCTTGAAAATAAAGGGCTTGCAGTGCCTCATTTTCTTAACAAGCAAATGCAATGATACAGCATATTCATTTTGAAGCATCGGGACTGTTGCATGCAGGTCATTTCGTGATTCCCGACTCTTTGCCTTTGCTGCAATGTTGCCAAGGTCCTTTAGTGTAACTACCTTGCAACTTTCTTTTTCGTCTGCTCTTTCACAATTTTTTTTTGCTTTAAGCTGGATCATTTGTCTTGCTTTTTCTTCTGAATGGGTTGGCAGTTTTTTTTGGTGAGGCAGGTGCCTGAAAGGGGCTTCTGAGGCATCGTGGTTGTGGGTAAGGGAGACGCTCCTGACTTCCAGGAGTGCTTCATCTTTACTAGCTGCCAAGTAGCTGTAGAATGTGCAGTCCTTCTTGAATGTTCTGCATGGTTGCAAAATACGAGAGGGCGAAATAAGAATTGCTGTTCACAATAAGTTTTTTTATTTAAATAACTAGCCACCTTGCACCTTTTGCTTCGAAACCCTATCATAGTTAGTCTTGTTAAAGGCGAATACTATTTCGCATGTTTGCCTCCTTTTACGTCATTGCTTATGGTGCTAACATTTATGTTTACAGAGCTTTGATGCATTCACCGGTAGTTTATGGTGCCCGCGCAAACCTTGACGCATTGATAAAACCACTCCTGCCCTAAATTATTAAAATCAAAGCAGAAACACTTTTTGTTCTTACATGTCTTGCGTAGCTCCATGCAAGAAAACATTTCTTAAAAGCTCTGTTTAATATTAAGATAACAGAAATGCCAGTACATTCATCTGACACCTCGAATTTGTTCTGAAATGCCTGAAAGAGTAATTTAGCGACGTATTAGCTCCTTGCTATATTTTAGCTACTTTTAAGCTGCCATTTAGCTATTTTTGCGGTCCATCATTTCGCAACACTGATCATCATTGTCTATGACCTGAGCTTCTCATCTGTTGGCCAAGGCAAGTCGATGGAGAAGAGCCTCTAAGCATTTGCCGACTTAGCCGCTCTTTCTGCCTACCTTGTCCTTTTTTTTCCTATGTTCATGTGCTGAAAAGCTTCCCAGTACGACTACACACCAGCTACCTTAAGCTTCCACTCTTCTACAATAAACATTGATATGTGCGGTTTAACGTCCCAAAACCACCATATGAATATGAGAGACGCCGTAGTGGAAGGCTCCGGAAATTTCTACCACCTGGGGTTCTTTAACGTGCACCCAAATCTGAGCACGCGGGCCTACAACATTTCCACCTCCATACGATAATCATCGAGTACGTTTTGTTTGTGGTGGCAAATATTTTTCAATTGAATGCGTGATGTTCGAGGTGTGCTATTTTTGACATACAGCGCCCGCTCCCGAAACAATAGTGAGATCGTGAGTTACGATGCAAGGCCACTTCGCAGGTAATCACTGCAGGTACACCAGCATCTCAGCGAGCGGGCTTGCTTCGCTTGCACGTTTGCTCGTCACAACAATGACGCCGAGAAAGCTATCATATGCTAACGCATTACATACAAGTAAAACCTTAGTCGTATTAGCAGAAACAAGCGCTCTATGAAGAACTCGTGCACGACCAGGAGCGGCGTAGGCGACTGCTGACGTCCGCCATATGCTATGCCTACCTACCTAGCTATTGCGATGTGCTTGTTCGCGAAGGCGTAGTTATTATTTATTATGACGTAGTCATTACTTTCTTACCAATCGAAGCATGAATCTGCAATGTTCCCTTTTGTGCTTCAATATAAAGATACAAACGCGGAGCAAACACAATTATGCACAATTTTTTTACACCACAATAGCTCCCATATTCACTAGCACAGTCGCACTTAAACGCATATTCATAATGCACAGTCGTATGCACACGCGATAAGCCGGAATTTCAAGCTCATAGCAACGAAGTTCAAAACTTACTTACAAAGATGTCCTTTCAGTTGCCTTTATTGTTAATTTTTTTCCTCCTTGAACTCAGCAGAATTTCACCGAATCGTACACAAGCTCAAGGGGCATTCCAGCCACAATTTGGCCAACTCGTTCTTTAACGGCTTAAAATGCCGGCGAGTTTCTTTTCCATAGAAGCACGTGATTGGCAGCAGAATACCGAGAACTCTTCTTCTCCGGGTCAGCGAATGTAGAGAGCTTGTCTCCAACGTTGAAGGTGATGTCGCCAGTGTCCAGCATCTGGTCAACTTGAGGAGTAAAACAACGGTTGAGGCTGGTCTCTCCGGTTACCTAAGGCCGTCAATCTATCGTCAATTTGACTGACTGCAGGAAACATGCAGTCAAGTCCGGAGAGCACTGTTACGAACAACATGCGCGACGAGAAAAAGAGTCACGCACACGTCCACGTGGAGCACCACTACCAACAACTACTATACGTGTGAACCAGAGATTGTGAACGGCCGATGGCGATCACAGTGGCGATAGGCACTGCGTGCCCCTAACAGAAGACGTTACTTGCAATTCCTTAACAGGAAAGAACTGCCGGCAACCGGATGACCGATATACTCTGCCGGGCAGCCGCCGGCAAACTAGACACTACCTAAAACGAATTTTGCCCCCCCACCCCACGGGCGTGTTTCTTTTTTTTTTATGAACATCAACTCTAAGAAAAGGACACAAGATTTCAATTGTAACGTTGTGGTAAATGAGACTCAAACGTTTCTTCAATTACTTTTAACTGTACCTCCTAAATAAATTGAGCACGCCTTCTCGAAATCATTACGCTAATGCTTTAGGAAAATATCTTTGTAGGTGCACTTCTCAGCACACGTGCACGCACAAACACGCACGGGCGTACACGTTACATTCAACGTACTGCGTACAATTTGAGACTCAGGCATCCATCTCCGTACCAGCGTTCTAGAACGTAGGTTGTTCGCTCCATCGGAACCGCTGCCCATCGTCGAATCGTCATTATTATTCGCCACCGCCAACAACGCATCGTTCATCGATGTCGTTTTTCGCGGTGGGGAACGTTCATCCGTTTTTTGCGGTGGCAATCTAGCGAACGTTCATCCGAACGTTTTTGGTGTGAAGCATATTTTTATTGAGTCCTGTGCCACAAGTTTGATTGCAACTTAACAAGGACAATTTTTGCCGATAATTCGATAGATTCGGAACAATAAAAGAAGTTCACTTACAGATTTAGCGAGCCGCAGCCTAGCTGATGAGTCTGTTGATCTGCATGAGCACACTGCAGACACTGCTTGGATTCAAATACTTTTTGTACCTTTCGCGCTTTCTTTGTTTCTTCTACGATTTCATCTTGCAAACGTGGTGGTGACCACTATGCGCTCGACTATGTGTAAAACTTGAACGCATTCTGACCAGCACTTTCTGTACACGCTAGATTGACTGACCCACGCTACCACAGAACATTGGTCGTCCTGCGACAGTAGACATATTAAACATACGTTTGTTTACAATAGCCTACCGCAAGCAGTCAGTGAGCGTCACCTAAAAAAACTTTTTTTCTTGGTATTTATTATGTCACAGGAGCCGAAAAGAATCGTTTTTGCGTATACATAAAACAGAAGAGCGCGGTCGTTTTGGAGAATCGCGTCTACCACGGTGCTGCGTGCAACAAACACAACAATGACCTCAAGATCGGCGTAACTTTTTTATGGGATGTTTGAATGCCAAATATTATGATGGCAAAACTATTTTCCAACAGCGATAACATTTTGTCGTAGCATTAGTGTCTAAATTATTTTGTTTATTTAGTTCTAGCTCGGCGACATTCTTGTCACTTTAAGTCGGCCTAACTAGCATCGAGATCAGTGGGCTTGCGCCAGCTTTTCGGGAAAAAAATCGGTAATGGGGGTGTCGTACTGCATGAGAAGATGTGTAGCGTGTTCTGTGTGTTATGCGTGTCTGTCTGCGGTGTTGAAATCGGCACGTTGCAGCAATATTAACCCACGGTTACGTTCGATATCGGGACAATAAACACTTGGCCACCGCCCCAGTGGAGGACGTAAAAAAACTTCAATCTGGATGAGGATTATTTGCGGCCTTCTTTATCGTCAAGTGGGTGGATTCCACCGGCACATTTGCCTACTACCATGCCAGAATTTTGCGGGTTGGAGGTAAGTTAGTGCATTTTTAAGGCTGCACTGTATAAGTTCAATTGTGTGGTGCTCCACGCAGCAATGATGTGATGTGCGATAGATAGATCGTGTATACGTCAATGCATAGCGACAAGTGTGGCTGTAGTAGAGTGCCGGACCTGCACGGCAAGATACTTCATATCATGTGTTTTTCAATAAAAGACTTTCTGTTTTACAATAAATTCATCTTTGTCAAAGCTGTCTGCTTCCATTCATTGTGTCAAAACATCCAGTTGGGCCAACTGATACATACAACGAATTGGTCAGTACGTCCTGTATCATTTGAGCCAATTGGCATATAAACAATTGGTCCAATTGGTTAGATGACAGTTGGTCATGCCATACTGTACCATTTGAGTCCATTGGCACAAGACCAACTGGTTACATTTGTGAATTAGTACACAATTGGTTTTGGACCAATTGGTCCACAATATATCGGTCCAATTGGTTTCATATGTGAATGGTACACAATTGGGCCAATTGAACCAAATGGTTTATACCAATTGGTGTACAAACAATTGGTTAAAATCAATCGTCCAATTGTGCACTACAATTGGATTAAGTAGAAATTTTTTAATAGGAAGGAAGGAAGGAAAATAGAGGGAAAAGAAAGCCAAGGAGCTTAACCAGCCTATAGGCAGCCGGTTTGCTACCCTGCGCATGGGAGAGGGATGGGGGAGATGAAAGAGAGCAAAGAGGGAAGATAGAAACAGCACATTCGGCAGCGCATGCGCGCACAAATAGTTCCAATTAACTGGGTAAAGTGTACAGAAGTACAGAAAGAATAGATCAAAGTAGATTGAGGAGCAGATTAAGGTGTAGAATAATGCAGAGAAAGAGGATTTATGTGCCACGCGATATGAAGCACCATGTCAATGTTATTAGCACTACGTCGAGTGACTTATGATGGACTAAACGTGGGGTCGTATTAAAAGGAAGGATTAGAGTGGATTAACTGGGGTATTAGATGTACAGGTCTTCCCACTCAAAAAAATCCGACCACTAGATATTTTAATATCAGCGCCAGTTAATATAGCCCCCGAGTCAGACTAGCTAATTCAAGCGCCAATGAAATATTTTTAAACGCCACGTTATTTTATGCTGAGGCTGCTCAAGTCAATGCGCCCTGCCGCGGTGGTCCAGTGGCTAAGGTACTCGGCTGCTGACCCGCAGGTCGTGGGTTCGAATCCCAGCTGCGGCGGCTGCATTTACGATGGAGGCGGAATTGTTGGAGGCCCGTGTGCTTAGTTTTCGGTGCACGTTAAAAAACCCCGGGGGATCGAAATTTCCGGAGCCCTCCACTACGGCGTCTCTCATAATCATATGGTAGTTTTGGGACGTTAAACCCCACATATCAATCAATTACTCAAGTCAATGCAATGTTTAGTTGCACTTGCCAAGGGGACAATGGACGTTCGAAATGCTATAATTTGCCGTCATTCACACATAACTGAAAAAGCTTTGTTGTTTAAAAACTTTGTCATGTAACAACAAAAAACTCATTCACTGCAAAGAAAACCGTCTCACGTAAGAGAGTGGAACATTATGCACCTTCATGAGTATTACGTAACCATGCCAACAAGGGTATCAAATGCTAGGACATTGCTAGTGGTTTAGGGTGGTATGAGTTTCGCGACCTTCAGCTTTCGTAATTTACGTAACTTCGTGTGAATTTCGCTAGTGCATGGACGGTCCTGACGCCATCTACGTGGATATCACAGGAACGGGCTTCGAAGCAGTGCTTCGATAGTGCTTCCGTCGGGCGCGTCAGAGATCGACAAAAAGTGAGTCGTATGATTACGTGCACTTTTCACCATCTGCATGAGCGATTCCCCGTTATGTCGACATGGGCATCAAACGAAGTAGATCACGAGTGCTTCGTGGTGGCACGTGTTTTGGGAACGTCAGGTCACTTGATTGAATGCCGTGACTTCGTGCATCTTGGCCCATTTCATGGGTCATTCCCAACCATATCGACATGGACATCAAACGAACGGGCTTCGCAGCAGTTCTTTGACAGTGCGGCTGGTGTGCACGTTAGAAGTCAACGTAAATGTGGGTCACGTGACTAAACGCATCTTTCTCCACCTCTATAAGCAAATGCCAGCTATGTCGACATGGGTATCAAATAAAAGGAGATCTCTAGTGCGCTGTGATGACATGTGTTTCAGGAACGTCTTATCACAGGAGTAAGTCACAGAACTTCGTGCATCTTGTGCCATTTAATAAGTTCTTTCCAACGTTGATGACACGGATATTAAACGAACGGGCTTCAAAGCAACTGGGCCTCGACTGTCGTCTGCTTTTACCTCAGCGCACAACTTTCTGGAACCGTGCATTCGCTGAGCAAACATATGCGAAGTGCGAAACGCCAGCCATATAGGTTGTGACAAGCACAAACATAAGAATTATGCATATCTACGGAAACATTCTTTCCCTAGAAAGCGGTGCACACAGTTGACTGTATAGCATTCCATGAATTCTTCCCTGATACATTGAAGCAAATTCATGAAACTGACACAAACAGCTCCGTGGTACTCATTTTGCACAACGCACTAGAAATTTTGCGTAGAACAAGCCAACTTCGCAAGCACAATGCACTCTCTTAATGAACTGCCACGATGTATAGCCCCTTCTTCAATGTCATTGAATACGTGTTTTCTAGCGAGTACCGAGAAGAACTGCTGACGACTCCACAGGCCATCTGCAAAAAACAGCATCAGCGGATGATGCTCGTGGAGGCTGCTTTAAGCTTCATGCAGCAAGTGCAAGGCTCGAACGGCGACTCATGTGACAAGCACACCTTTTGTATTACCGACTCCGCGCTGAACTGCAGCGACATGTGAAGCGAGGCCTAGTTCCGTGAAACAGCTTGTCTGACTCATTGCTGCCGGCTTACCAGTCGGAACGGATAGATCAATTATTGTACTTATTTGAGCACTTTTATACAAACAGCACTTTTATATCATTGCTCGCAGTTTCACTTCAATAAACCCGTCCCAGTATACAATCATCCGCGGTTCCTATGAGCGTACGCTATACGGGCTCATTCCGTCCAGACGGACGTAGGCAATAACAAATTGGTCTACCCATTGATCATCCCAAACCAAAATATAGCCGTCACAAATACCGTAGTGTTCAATTTCTCTAAGGGCCAGCTGACTGCATGCACGGTAACTGGGTAGGTCAATGCAAGTGAACAAGTGCGTGTTGTAGGGTGATGGCCAGCATTCGCATGGGTGTGGCGCACATAAATAATATGCAATGCCGACGAGCGAAAAGCCTTCGTTATAGTTCAACTGGTAACACTTCGGATCCGTATACCTAAGTTCGTGCGAACAGATGCAGCCAACGAAGTGGGCGAACTAACGTCCATCTTAATTTCTTTCAATGTGGCACAAAACCAATAAAGTAAAATCAGAGAAGCAAAGTTACCCCTTCTTTCCTTAAATATTTTCGTGTTACTCTTTCAGTGCTGTGAAACAACAAACCGTTGTATTTATTGTGCCAAAAACGCACTTCTGAAAGGGTGACGTGAGTGCCGAACGAGAGCTGCTTTGGAGCCAGTTCGTTCGATATCCATGTCAATATGGTTGGGAATGACCCACTGAATGGCAGAGGATGCACGATGCCACGTGATTTACTCACGTGACCTAACGTTCCCAAAACACGATCCATCACACAGCCACTCGTGATCGCCTTTCGCTTCATACCATATCGACATACTTGGGAATAGCTCATAGAGTTGACTTAAGTTGCGTTTAGTCACGTGACCCACTTTTATGTCTATGTCTGGCGTGTGCGTGGCACGTGCTATCGAACAGCTGCATCGAAGCCCGTTTGTTCATACGCATGTCGATATCATTAGAATTGACCCATTAAATGGTGCAAGATGCATGAATTCACGCGACTTACTGCAAGATGCATGAATTCACGCGACTTACTCACGTAACTTCAAGTTCCCGTAACACATGCCATAGTAACGAACTAGTGATCTCATTTCGTTCGACATCCCTGTCGGCATAGTGGGGAATCGCTGATGCAGACGGAGAAAGTTCCGTTTAGTCAGGTGGCCAACTTTTACGGTGACCTTTAGAGTGCGAGACGCGCGTACTATCGAAGAGCTGGTTCGAAGTCCGTTCAATCGGTATCGAGCTCATTATGATTAGAGACCACCCATATACTGGCGAAGGTTACATGAGGTCACCTGACTTACTGACGTGACGTTCCCGAAACATGTGCCCTCTTTGAGCTCTCGTAATCCCCTTTCGTTTAACACCCATGTCGACGTAGAACTACTCAGGTAGGTGCACCAAGTTGCCCATAGTAACATGAATCGCTGGTTGTCGATGTATGGGATGGGATAAGCACGTATTATCGAAGACCTGCTTCCAAGGTCGTTCGCTTGAAATCCATGTCGATATAGTTGGGAATGATTCATGGACTGGTGAAACATGCGCGGAGTCACGTCACTTACTCACGTGACCTGACTTTCGCCAAGCACATGTCACCGCAACGCGCTTGTGATCTCCTTCTGTCAAATACCCGTGTCAGCATTGTTGGGAATCGCTCATGAAGGTCACGTCGCCCCCTTCTACGTAGACTTGTGACGTGGGTTACGTCCTGTGCAGTTGCGCTTGCTACGACACATAGCGATGCCAGCTCCGGAGGGTTCTGAATCGACTTGACCCCGGACCATTTTGTGTGCAGAAGATACTAGGACCTTGGGCATCTGCCTCAGTTGCGCAGAAAGCGACAAAAGCACTGCTACTTTACCTCAAGTCAACAAACCTGAGCGACCGCCTGTAGACTGTGTGTGCTCCCCGAGTGTGCTCGCGATTGTGTGTACCTTCTCATCTTTCTGCAACCTCTTTTCTTGCCTTTATCCCTTCCCCAGTGCAGGGTAGCAAACCGAATGTGCGTCTGGTTAACCTCCCTGCCTTGCCTTGCATCTTTATCTCTCTCTATCTCTGTGACGTGGGAACATACATACTACCAAATAGCAGCTTCAAAGCCTATTTGATATCTATGTCGATATAGTTGAGAATGCCCTATGAAATGGTGCAATATGCCCCAAGTCACGTGAACTGACGTTCCCAAAGCACATGCCATCCAAAGCACTCGTGATCTCCTTTCGTTTGATACCCATGTCGGCGATTCCTGATTGAATTGGTGATTCCTGATTGATTGAATTGGTGATTCCTGATGGAGGTGGAGAATCTTGCGTTAAGTTACGTAACCCTCACTTGGGTGGACCTCTGACGTGCGCGACGCACGTACTATCGAAGAGCTGCTTTAAAGCCCATTTGTTTGATATCCATGTCGATATGGTTGCGAAGAACCCATGAAATGTCGCAAGATAGAGGGTGTCACGTGGCTTACTCACGTTATCTGACGTTCACGTGATCTCCTTTCGTTTAATACCCATTTCGGCATAGTTGGGAGTCGCTGATGCAGATGGGGAAATTTGCATATCTTTATATCACTTGCATTTTGTTGATCTCTGACGCGCCCAGTGCATGTGCTATCGAAGAGCTGCTTCGAAGCGCGTTCGTCTGATATCTACGTCGATATGGTCAGGCACCAGCCTGGCGCAAAATGCACAAAGTCAGGTGGCTTACTCACGAAGCCTCAAGGTTGCGAAACTCCTGCCACCTGAAAGCCCAAGTAATTTCTTTACACAACCATGCTGGTATACGAGTAGTTGAGAAATACTCATCATCATCATCATCATCATCATCATCATCATCATCAGCCTGACTACGTCCACTGCAGGACAAAGGCCTCTCCCATGTTCCGCCAGTTAACCCGGTCCTGTGCTTGCTGCTGCCAATTTATACCCGCAAATTTCTTAATCTCATCTGCCCACCTAACCTTCTGTCTCCCCCTAACCCGCTTCCCTTCTCTGGGAATCCAGTCAGTTACCCTTAATGTCCAGCGGTTATCCTGTCTACGCGCTACATGCCCTGCCCATGTCCATTTCTTCTTCTTGATTTCAGCTATGATATCCTTAACCCCCGTTTGTTCCCTAATCCACTCTGCTCTCTTCTTGTCTCTTAAGGTTACACCTACCATTTTTCTTTCCATTGCTCGCAGCGTCGTCCTCAATTTAAGCTGAACCCTCTTTGTAAGTCTCCAGGTTTCTGCTCCGTAGCTAAGCACCGGCAAGATACAGCTGTTATATACCTTCCTCTTGAGGGATAGTGGCAATCTACCTGTCATAATTTGAGAGTGCTTGCCGAATGTGCTCCACCCCATTCTTATTCTTCTAGTTACTTCAATCTCATGGTTCGGCTCTGCGGTTATTACCTGCCCTAAGTAGACATAGTCTTTTACAACTTCAAGTGCACTATTACCTATCTCGAAGCGCTGCTCCTTGCCGAGGTTGTTGTACATTACTTTCGTTTTCTGCAGATTAATTTTAAGACCCACCTTTCTGCTCTCCTTATCTAACTCCGTAATCATGAGTTGCAATTCGTCCCCCGAGTTACTCAGCAATGCAATGTCATCGGCGAAGCGTAGGTTACTAAGGTATTCTCCATTGACTCTTATCCCTAACTGTTCCCATTCTAGGCTTCTGAAAACCTCCTGTAAGCACGCGGTAAATAGCATTGGGGAAATTGTGTCCCCCTGCCTTAAACCCTTCTTGATTGGTATTCTGTTGCTTTCTTTATGAAGCACTATGGTAGCAGTTGATCCCCTGTAGATGTCTTCCAGAATGTTTATATATACTTCATCTATGACCTGATTCCGCAGTGTTTGCATGACGGATGATATTTCTACTGAATCAAACGCCTTCTCGTAATCTATGAAGGCTATGTATAGTGGTTGGTTATACTCTGAGCATTTCTCTATTACCTGATTTATAGTATGAATGTGGTCAATTGTTGAGTAGCCTGTTCGAAATCCTGCTTGTTCCTTTGGTTGATTGAATTCTAATGTTTTCTTTACTCTGTTAGCAATTACCTTTGTAAATAGCTTGTATACTACAGAGAGCAAGCTGATCGGCCTGTAATTCTTCAAGTCCTTGTCATCTCCTTTCTTATGTATTAAGATGATGTTAGCGTTCTTCCAAGACTCTGGTACTCTTCCCGTCAGGAGACACCTCGTAAACAGGGTGGCTAGTTTTTCTAACACAATCTGTCCTCCATCTTTCAGCAGATCTGATGTTACCTGATCCTCACCAGCAGCTTTGCCCCTTTGCATGCTCTCCAAAGCTTTTCTGACTTCTTCTATCATTACTGGTGGGGTGTAATCTGGGTTACTGCTAGTTCTTATAGTATTAAGGTCGTGGTTGTCTCGGCTACTGTACAGATCTCTGTAAAACTCCTCCGCTATTTTAACTATCCTATCCATATTGGTAGTTATTTTGCCTTCTTTGTCCCTTAGTGCATACATCCGACTTTTGCCTGTCCCAAGTTTCCTCTTCAATGCTTTGACACTTCCTCCATTTTTCAGAGCGTGTTCAATTCTCTCCATGTTATACCTTCTTACATCGCATACCTTACGTCTATTAATCAACTTCGAAAGCTCTGCCAGTTCTATTTTGTCTGTTGTACTTGACACTTTCATGATTTGACGCTTCTTAATTAGGTTCTTCGTTTCCTGCGAAAGCTTGCCAGTGCCCTGTCTAACTACCCTGCCTCCAACTTCCACTGCACACTCCGTAATGATACTCGTCAGATTATCATTCATTGTATCTACGCTAAGGTTGGTTTCCTCACTAAGAGCCGAGTACCTGTTCTGCAGCGACACTCTGAATTCCTGTACTTTCCCTCTCAGTGCTAGCTGATTGATTGGCTTCTTGCGTATCAGTTTCTGTCGTTCCTTCTTCAAGTCTAGGCGAATTCGAGACCGTACCATTCTATGGTCACTGCATCGTACCTTGCCAACCACTTCCACATCCTGCACGATTCCAGGGTGTGCACTCATTATAAAGTCTATTTCGTTCTTATTTTCGCCATTAGGGCTCCTCCATGTCCACTTGCGGTTTTCTCGTTTTCGGTAGAAGGTATTCATAATCCGTAAATTATTGCGTTCTGCGAAGTCTACTAGTAGCTCTCCTCTGGCGTTTCTAGTGCCGATGCCATAATCTCCTACTGCCTGGTCTCCAGCCTGCTTCTTCCCTACCTTTGCATTAAAGTCGCCCATCACTATAGTATACTGTGTTTTTACCTTACTCATTGCCGATTCCACGTCTTCATAGAAGCTTTCAACTGAAGCGTCTTCATGGCTGGATGTAGGCGCGTAAGCCTGTACTACCTTCATTTTGTATCTTTTATTCAGTTTAATTACGATACCTACCACCCTTTCATTAATGCTATAGTATTCCTCTATGTTGCCAGCTATGTTTCTGTGAATTAGGAACCCCACTCCCAGTTCTCTTCTGTCTGCCAAGCCCCTGTAGCAAAGGACGTGCCCATTCTGTAGCACCGTATAGGCCTCATCTGTCCTCCTAACCTCACTGAGGCCTATTATATCCCATTTAACACCCGCTAGCTCCTCGAATAGTACAGCTAGACTTCCTTCACTAGATAAGGTTCTAGCGTTAAACGTGGCCAAGTTCAGGTTCCAATGGCGGCCTGTCCGGATCCAGAGATTCTTAGCACCCTCTGCTGTGTTGCAGATCTGACCGCCGCCGTGGTCAGTTGCTTCGCAGCTGCTGGGGACTGAGGGCCGTGAGTTATTTGACGTAAGCATGTGGGAGGTAGTGGCCAGATACTGCACCAGGGTGGCCAATCCTTCTCTGGTGAGCGAGTGCGTTCTCGGCGGTGTTTGCCGGTGAGGCCGCACCCCAGGCCTCTTAATGCAGTTCCATCAACACGCGGATTTTTTTTAATCCGGTTGGGAACTGCGCGGTACCGGGATTTGAACCACGGACCTCTTGCATGCGAGGCGGATGCTCTAACCACTACGCCATCGCCGCCGAGAAACACTCATAGAGGTGCACAAAGTTGCACACACTCACGTGAGACTGTTTTATTCCTTGTGAGGGCGTTTTTTGTTGACAGATGACAAAGTTCCTGAATAATGAATTCTCCTCAGTTATGTGCGATGACGTGGAAACTTAACGTTTCAAACGTCCTGTCACCTCAAGTGCAACTACATTTTAAAATGAATTGGCTAGCCTCAGCGTTGAGTTACGTAGCGTTTACAATAATTTCTTTGGCGCTCGGAATAAGCAGTGTGGAATTTGGACCAAGTTCACTGGCACTGATATTAAAATACCTTGTAGTAGGAATATTATGAGCTAGAAGACGCGTACACCTTAATATACTAATTAATTAACTCGAATCCTTCCCTTTCACGCTACTCCGCGTTTAGTACGTCTTGAGTCACTCGACTTGAATATAACATTGATATGGTGCTCCTTATCCCATCGCACATTAATCCGCCTTTTTAGCATAAATCTACGCCTTGATATTCTCTCTAATTAACCTTAATCTATCTTTCTGTATTTCCGCAAACCTTATTTATTTGGCGGTTTTCTGGTTGACTTCTAATACCAAATATTAGGCCCATTTTATTCCAATATAAGGCTTAATCTGCCTTACTTCACCCCAATTTATCTTCGCTAAACTGATCTGAAAGGTAATCCACACTTTAATCCGCTTTAAACCACATTGACACACTGAACAATATTTCCGTGTCTTGCCTGTTTTCACCTCTTCTATCCTTCAGACTATTCTGCATTTTAGCCATGACCTAACCTCTAGCTCCCAATAACCTTACGTGTTTTAGTATTGTTTGAGTACTCCATATAGCATCGCGCCTCTCTGAGAGAATGCTTAACCACGAGCTCCTGAAGTGTGGCTTAACCGCATGCTCGGGAGAAAAGACCGCTGTAACTCAAAAACAAACTAACAAGTTTGGTTTCTGCGCATGTTATTCAACGACAACCCACTAAATTTGATGTAACTGAAACTCCCTGAAAGTCGGCTGATATAATGAGATATAGTGTTTTTAAAACGCCCCCCTTTCAGTTAAGCTAGTGTACTGCAGTGAAGCTTCGAAAATTGCTGAATGGGAAATGTCGAAGAATACTGGACATGCCCTTTCGCGAAGAGTTAATATACAGTCTGTACAATAGTTCTATAGCTCCTCGAAGTTGATGTTAAATAAAACAAAGAGAAAAATGTGTCGTGGTAACCGTCCCTCTCTGAGGCCGGCACCACAAAACCGCCACAAGAAGGATGGGTAGTGGGGGAGTGAAATCAATGTGAACGTCTGAAGAAAACAGGAGGGTGTCAGTGGGGTTTTGTCTGGCCACACGCTTACGTGCGCCGCTTTCCAAGGCATCAATTTTCAGGTCATTATAAGCAAGCTCACTAAATGGCGCGTGGTTCCTCATTACAGTAAAACCCCTATAATTTCGAAACTAGTGACACTCCTTCATCTGCGCCGTCTCACTCTCGCCGTGCCGTAGACCTCCTCCTTTTCCACCCTCTCTTTCAAGAACCGATGCATCCACAGTACTGAATGGCTGGGACGCGCGCTGCCAGCTAGTCAGGTGAATCCTGACGTCACGTGAAACGCGCGCATACAAACTTCGCGCGCTTTTCTTTCACCGCGCATGCCACGAACTCTCGAGGCTTCCCGCTCCTAACGTGCTTCAGAGTTGAATTCCAAGCTTCGTTCTTAGTGGTGATGCATGGTTTCTGCGCGTTACATTGTAGCAGCAGGGAAGAGAAAGTAGTAAAGCTATTATAAATATCCCCAGGCAAAAAAAATCACAGCATTATTTACGAGGTGAATGATAACGAGTGGGGTGAAGGTCTCCGCAGCCCGTACGCGTGGTAACACGAGTGCGAGTGCATAAGACCAACGAGGAATACTCAAACATCAGTGCCTCGTCCACCGACGTCTGGAAGCTCAACATCTGGAAACTCAACAAGAACGAGGCCAGACCGCCCGAAATGGGCGTATGTATGAACGAACCGACGCATGGACAGATGGACGCATGGATGCTTCGCCCAACTCATCATCATTCACTCCTTGGTTATGCTGTGATTTTTTCTCGGTGCCCTCACAATGCTTTATTGTGTTAATTGTGTTTATTCTGTTTATTGTGTTTCTTGTGTTAACGTGCGTTAATTTTCAAAGTATGCCCTTTTTAAACTAACGTGTGTAATTACTAACTTGTAGTGTTGAAGGCATGTGTGTGAACGTGTGCGCCAGCGTGTGCGCGCGCTTACGTATGTGCGCAAGTATGTGTTTGTGTACGCATGCTGGCGCCTACGTTTGCTTGCGATCGTGTACGTCAGTATTTGCACCAGTGCATGTGTGAGCCTATGTGAGTGTTCATGTGAGAACATGCGTTTGGTATTTTGTACTCATGCCTGTGTGTGTGTGTGTGTGTGTGTGTGTGTGTGTGTGTGTGTGTGTGTGTGTGTGTGTGTGCGCTTGCGTACGTATTCGTGCGGTAGCTTGCATGCACGTGAGTGTGCGCACATATTTTTGTTGTTTGTGTGTACCACCGTGGGCGCGCATTTGTGTATGTCTAAATTGTAACTATAAGGTCCCATAGCTTGAGGAGCTTTAGCCTGAGCAGTCTGCTCTCTTTTTTTTTATCTCTTCGGCAGACTGAGCTAAGCCGCAGAGGTAACCGAATGCAATACCTCCTCGCTGTATTTGGACGGAATACAGGCACGCGCATGAATGCCACTCTGGATTTTTGTTAACACATTAAATTTTCGTGTCGGTGTTAGTATAAAAGTGCATCAAGTCCACTTATTTCGGTGCATTCATGAGGCAAACCACCGCATTGTTTTAAGCTACCTTCTTCAGCTGATCAGCAGCACAATAAATTAAGAAGAATCAGTGTAAACTTTTTCCCCCTACAATATAGCACTTCCCACGCCTCCGCGTTGCGGACAGCCGAAGCGTAGAGTGGGTAAACCGCTCAGGCGCTAGTTAGTACTAGTTTTCATGTGGTTCCGCTAGCATTTATATAAGTGCGATAATAATATATCAGCCGCTGTGTTCTACCTGAAGCCTATTTTCGTCTAGCTGATTTTTCAAGTGAGTGAACCTTGCATAATGCGTCAAAGAGCCGAATAAACGAGCGCTCGCATTTGTTCCAGGGAGGCTGCAGCGAGCCAGTGGAGGGTGTAGCGCCGCGCCAGCTAGGAGAGAGGGAAAGTCCGAGGAGAATCAAGGAGGAAAATGCGCGCGACGAAGAGTGTCGCTACTTTCAAACTATAGGGGTTTTACACGGCAGTGCACACCACTCTGGGCACGTGCGCGTTCTCTCTCTTCGCCAGGAACTCACGCAGAGAGCACACTTGGTCGCCGCTTGACCACATATACAGCCCACAAGTGAAGCTTGCATACGATGATAGAAGGTGTGCACGGAGGATCCGCGGTTTATCCGATCATATCCGAGCAAGCTCTTCTAACATCAGTGACTTTGTGGATATGGTGGTGGTTTGTTTTCCCTCATGTTCCTTCAATGACATTGAGCTGAGTTCCCGCTTGTCGTGTCCACTTTATAACATCTGTCCTCCGTAACTTTTTTCATCACAGTAGTTGTAACAATGTGTTTTAATCATGCCCTCCCCCTCCCCTGCACTATCGTTAATCTGACAGCAGCCAACACTAAATTTCACATCAAATCTCAAGAACTGTCACCTGGCCGTCTTTATAATTAAAACATGTCAATAGCGTTTCACGGAAGTGCACACAACGCACCTCTCGACCATATTTTTTGTACCGTTATCTATTGCGGTACAACAGTCTTTACGCAATAGCGGTTGCGGGTGGGTCTTCTGTCATCTTGTCGAGAACAGTTTCGGCGACATGAGCGAGGCGTGATCTTGGACGGCTCTCACCTCCGTAATTTATACAAAACTGTCGTTACACTGAGCATGTATAAAACACACAATTCAATTTATTTGCGCCCACTGCCCCCTGCTGCTTTTGTGGCGGTTATGTACATTGATTTGTGTCTTGAAAGTGATTTACTATGTGGGGTTTAACGTCCAAAAACAACCATGTGACTATGAGAGACGCCGTAGTGGAGGGCTGTGGGAATTCCAATCACCTGGTGTTTTTAAAGAGCGCCCAACTCTGAGCGCACGGGCCTACAGTATTTTTGCCTGTATCGAAAATGCAGCCGCCACAGCCGGGATTCGATCCTGTGACCAGGGGATGAACAGTCGAGTATACCTTAGCCACTGTTTAAGTCTTTAAAGGTACGAGGTTTCTTGGTGAGGCTATGTTCTTGTGTATTCGGCTTTTTTTTGGTAGCGAGAAATCTCACACAGCACAATAACAACATTTCTACCAGATCTTTGGTCTGAGAAAGCACCGCATTGATGACAAGTACTTTGCGCGAAAAATTCCAGGTGCCGGAATGTGACGGCGCTTGTTTGACGCATGTGTTTGTTTACTCGAGTCTTGGGGTCCTACGACGTCGTATGAGTGATATATTTTTCGAAGTGCTTTTTAACCTTTTGCGGAAAGTTCCAAACGATGCAGTAATCACGTGACTTGAAACAGAACGCTCGCGCTAAGAGAGAAGACGAACACGGCAATCGAGGGGATACTGCCAGCCCAATAATAACAAATACCACAATCAGAACGATAGAGTAGGGAGTTCTCGATTATCTCTTGAAAATTGCAAACTTTCTTATTAACTTATTTTTCACTGAGAAGGAACGGTATGATGATCCTCTGACCGAGTTCTACCCCCCTATGCCTCATTGCTTTTTCTTTCACCCCGCAACACTGAAAGAAAAAGCCCCTCCAATACTTCGTCTGAAAAGTACAGCGCCAGGTCTTCACAGTTTCTGCCCTTCTATCATGAAAATGATAGCATGCCTAATAGAATACAGTTCCTCTCAGAGTGAACCTCATTTTGACTAGGGTATGTGCCCCAGTTATCCGAAGAAGACCAAAGCAATCGCTATTTTAGAGAATCGGGATAAGCGTCAAACGTATTACTATCACCTCATAGCTATACTATAATTTTTAAGTAAAATTATTGAAAATCTAATCGCAACAAGCTTGTCTTCCTATGTGTCAAAATTTCATATCCCATCAGTAAGTCATTTAGTTTTCACTGATGAGTACTCAACCGATCTAGCATTAATACGTTTGACCGATAGGATCCGGTAGCCCGTTGATGCAGAAAACTTGGCTGGAACACCGTTTTTTATTTATATAAAGCATTCATTTCACTTTTACGCAACATATTTTTGAATCAGCAAGCAAGAGAAGCACAAGCGCGCATTCCCGACAGTGCACCGCAACACGCGTTCACATTTAGCGCATCTACAGCTGTCCTGAAGTCCACGGCAGTGGAGCAGTAGTTAGGGCGCTCGGCCTGAAGGTCATGGGTTCGATTCCATTAGCGGCAGTTGCATTTCAATGGAGGCGAAATGGTGGAAGCCCGTGTACTGTGCGACATCAGTGCATGTTAAAAAAACACCACATGGTGGAAATTGCCAGAATTACGGCCTCTCATATTCATATCACGGTTTCGGGATGTAAAAATCATAATAATACCATTATATGACCATACAATTGCTAAGATAAATCTCATTGGTATAAAAAGCCCTGCCCTCAAAGCACTATTCAACTATTTGAAAGACAGAGAGTATAATGTGTCAATATCAAGCACGCGCACTCTAAAACAAATAACGTTGGCGTGCCGCACGGATTAGTATTATCATCTCTCTGGCTAAAGGTGATAGTCTTTCTCGGGATACTTCATCGCAAAAGTTTCTGTCTTTTGGCGTCTGTCCAGCGTTTCAGCCGCCCAGCGAAAGTTCAACGCCTTGCTCAACGCCCTCTCATCTTGATCTGGTGGCTGTGTTCATACTTAAAAACAATGCCAATCAAAACCTAATATCACGCATATATGAGGCACAACATCAACACGTAAGTGCTAGGAAGCGTATCCTTTTATTTATAAAACGCATAGAAGCATAATTCTAAAGACCAAAATGTTTATTACGCTGCACTGAAATTGTAACAACGTGAACGAAAATGCAGTTGTTTCCGACGCTTCGCTGAAGATCGCCGCTTATCTGAAACCACCTGGTGCTGCCGCTACCAGCGGCTCTGCATTCTAAAGAAAGACTTTCGTATATTCAAATTACTGCCAGATGGCGTCGAATCTCACGCAGCGCGTGCATACAAAAGACTGTCGCTTTTTGACGTCCGTAGGAGCGTAGCACAGAAATTTGGCAGTGAATCACATGGCTCATATTTATATTATATATCAATGATGCTTCACAATGCGCCTAAAATGATCGGACTACTCTTTAGGCCTATGACACAGCTGTTTTCTGCTAAGACAATAACATTGATTCTTGATTGTGCAAGCTTAACAACGACGTGGAGGATATAGTTACCAGGTGCCCACGAAATAAACTACGCATTGATGCTACAATATCCAAGTTTGTCTTTTTCTCTTCTAGCAGAAAGCTTTTTAGATGCCAAGCAGCTTATACTCGAGCTCAATCCGGTGTACAGCGTGACCAACCTTACTACGCACGCGTGTCAGCACCCCCTCTCTCTCCTCTCCAATGCTCCCCCTATCTCGCCTCACAACGCCGGCGCAGGGAGCGTCTGCCAACCTACAATCGCTCTCCCCTCTTTCTTCCAGCCATTCGTTCACTCAGCTTTACACACCCATTGCGCATGGGCATCTTGCTCTCCTCTCTCACGTTTTCCCTTGTCTAATCTCGCTACGCCTACGTAGGCAGCGTCTTCTAGCGAGTTTCTTTGTTGAAAAAACCGACTGGTCGCGCTGCACAACCGTTCACTGGCCACTCTGCCCTAAATCATGACCTCCAAGCTGGTGCTGGTGGGATTCCCCTATGCGTTCTTGAACAATAAAACCTCGCAGCGTATCGTGTTAACTAAAAGCGGACTGTGATTCTTTGTGTCCAAACGGAGTCTTCTGTCTCTCATTATCTACAAGCACTGATTGGCAAGTTCCAGTACGAAAGGCCGGTTCATTACTGTGTGCTTTGAGCCTCCCCAGGCTTCTCTCCTGCGTAACGCCGCTATGAGCGCCAGAGTCAACACCGCCATTATTGTGAGTTTTGCGCCTGCTACTTCGCATTCACAGATTGTTCCCTTTAGTGGTAGATGGTGTAATTTTTTTCAGAGTCTCTATCATTAACCTTTGCTTCAAACACAGGCTATCCTACTGACAATGTAGTGTTTTTCGGTATTACAAGAAAAATAAAAAAAATTATATGAGCATGTTTTATCATTTACTAACAGGCAGATTACGACACGGTAATATTAATGAAATACCAAAATTAAATATTTACAAAAGCACTCATCTCTTTTTTACGTTTTAATTCAGACGTATATTCGTTATTGCACACCATCATATTGAAGCACGTATTCAGTAATCAACATTGCAACACGATGAAGGTCAAGTTATTCGCATCATGGCACATAGCACCTACACATCACAAGCATCTCCATTGCTCATCTCTAACGGTATTCTGCAGGTAGGAAAACTGCACAAATTCTCACTCAGAATACTGATCCACAAATCTACCAATAGAAAGCTTGCGTTCGCCGAAATTACCAAAAGCCAGTATCCTCACTCTTTGTCTACCCATTTCACTTGCAGCAACAGCTATTTATTACATAAACTCAGAACTAATTGTGGTAAGTTCACTAGTGACGTCTCAGCCACACGCAACTCTGCAACTAATTGCCATGCCATATTGAGAATCTATCATATCTACGCATTCAAATTTAACTGTCAATTTATTTGCACTGAGAACATTTATTTCGTCATCACCACGTCTTCACAATTTTTATAATGAAACCATGTAAGTGTTGGTGCTCCTTTTTTCACATTCTTTAGTTTGTGTGCACATTTAGCTGCGTTATAGATACTTTTAATACTCCTTCCTTTTGAGAGGTCCTATGTACAGTCAGTTGACTTCGAGACCTCCCTCTGTATCTGTATAATCCCCATTTGTAAGTGGCATTGGTATGCAGAGTAAGCTCGATAAAACAAATATTTCGTTCCAAACAGCTACTTCCGCATTTCGAGTACAGTGTGAGTGAGTGAGAATTTATTAGAAAGCAGAGGGGTCAGCCTGAGCTAGTTCGCTCTAGTCTGCCACTCTACACAAGGGATAAGGAAAGGAGGAAGGAAAGAGTGATGAAGGATGATGATGGGGACAAGAAGGGGTGGTGCGTATGTACAGTAGCCACTTAGCATAGCACCCTAAATTCTAATGTCTAGTCCAGTGCTTTTGAGAAAGTCTAAAACAGCCCTCATGTCAGTTTTTGTTACTTCTTGGTCGTTCATTGCTCACATGTGGCTTTCGCTTTCGAGTAGCATTTCGAGTAGCGTTACAGAGTAGAGGAGCAAGTATTTATCAGTAAATAAACTCTATGGTAAAATATAATCTACGCACTTCAATTGGCAGAAACAGGTGCTGCTATTTCCGATATGCCTCCAGTGTGCAATACGTTTCATTTGGGCTTGTCAGCATGAACTGCAATGCATTTCATCAGAAGGCTTATGAACGTATTTTTCGAAGCATAAGAAATTTAAAAGCATATGCTATCATGTATGACTGGTTTAATTTTTATATATTTCTGACATTCTACATAAGTGTAATACTAAAACAAATTATTTTTTTGTAATTATTTTTACGATTGATTGACAGAATCAGTCCAAGTGATTCGTGTTTCCTCATTCTGAACAAAACATTTGGGTGTTCTCTTTCTTCAAAGAGCAAACATCTTGAGTTCTTCAAAAACGTTCTTACTGTGTATCGGAAATGTGCATAAAATAACCCACCTGGTAAAGTGATCATAAAACCGGTACAGTACACCCAAACAGCATCGATCGGAATATCTAAAGTGCATGTGTAGGTGACGGCGCCGAATCTCCGTGGTGCCTTTTTTTATATTCCTGTGCACCCCCGAGAGTTCAAGAAAGCTTTCTTGAAGCAGCTTCCGCAAATACCAACACGTGAAAACAGTGGTTAACACGTGCAGGCTCTGCGGTGCTCCCAAAGACGCGCACGTGAGAAGAGTTGGCAGCTATAAAACGATACCGAGCCGGTAGTTTTTCGGTCACTCAAACCGAAGTCACAGAGAAGTCTACAGGCTTCGAACACTTCAGATACTGTTCGGTCATCGTGCATGCATGGTGGGCAAGAAATAACAAGTGGAAAGTCCAAAGTTATAATAGTTAAAAGTTAGTGTAGTTAATAGTTAGTGTAGTTAAAATACAATATTGACATTTAGGAAGAAAAGAAATATGACACTACAAGTATCATTTCTCTCTGACAGCTTAACACGTCGAGAACAGATATCATACACCAGGGTAACTAATAAAACTAGCAGGAATTGTATGTCGTTCATCTATTTCGTCGTTCGTTTTCCAAGTATGTTTCTTCTCCAGTATAACTCACATGTGTTTACGAAAATCGCCTTTCCCTTGTCAGTTTGATGAAGCGCTGCAATAATTATTTCTCTTTTTACCACTTTTCATAAATTAGGGGCCGTAATGCTTATAAGTCTGAGAAAAATTACCGAAAGAGAAAATAACTTTCTCAATACTGTCTTACAGGGCACTTATGAACTTCCTCGTGGTACTTCGCCACGTGCGGGGAAGTCGATCCACTCGACAGTAACTATATTCGAATGGGTGGATTCATGAAAATAAGAAGCGCCCCATCACTTCGGAACGCTGCTTTAGCAGTGGCCGCCAGGCCCTTTATAAGTTCTATCCCTGATCTACAGTTCGTACTGTGCAGGTGCCAGCTCACCTCCAAAAGGTACTGTGTAATGTTTTCATTGTGCAGGTTTTATGGTCTACCGCAGCGAATCTTAGAGCGCAGCTCTTAGGCTCCCGCTCCTGTGTTTAGCGTCAATGCTCACCGGCGCAACGGAGTGAATGATCACACCAAGAAATGTCCTGTCTCACACTCTTCAAGCTACGTTTACGTATACAGATTTTCGACTGAGGGCCTCGCAGAACGGTGTATATAACAGTGTTGCGGAAGGGGCACCTCCATTTCATTCCAAATCCGTTCCGGGGAATTAGGACTTTCCAAATTTCTATTCCTTCTAATTCCTTCGAATGAAAAAAAAACAGCCAATTTTCGGTTCCTGTATTTCCTAAATGCAAGAAACGGATCCTGATACTTCTTTAATCTAATATTAAACACCCGCCATAAAGATGGTGTCACAACATGCATTGAAAACTGGAAAAGTACGCAAGACACGTTACCAATGTAGAATGTTTGTAGCTTAGTACCCTATCTAGTTCAGTAAACCCCCCCCCCCCCCCCCTATTAATTCCCATAGGAGCGGTTCTCCCACTACATATAGTATTTGCATGGCGAGCATGTTTCAACCAATCTCATGTTGTGATAATGTTTAATCTTAAGTTTGCTAATGCTAAAATGACGACAACGTATATTTATGCTGATAAAAGTAGCGTTCTAGAAGACTAAGCTGTTTCGTCACGCGTATCTGACGACACAACTAACAAAATTGCTTTTGGAGAAAACTAAACTTTACTAAAAATTCGTCCATTGGGTACGAAACCCGTTAGATTTGCTGGTGTTAGTATTACTAGGAACAGTGCACCACAGCTCGAGCACATGCCCCGCCACGGTGGTCTAGTGGCTAAGGTACTCGGCTGCTGACCCACAGGTTGCGGGATCAAATCCCGGCTGTGGCGGCTGCATTTCCGATGGAGGCGGAATTGTTGTAGGCCCGTGTACTCAAATTTGGGTGCACGTTAAAGAACCCCAGGTGGTCTAAATTTCCGGAGTCCTCCACTACGGCGTCTCTCATAATCATATAGTGGTTTTGGGACGTTAAACCCCACAAATCAAATCAATCAACAGCTCGAGCACCTCGCGCCTTTCCATCGAATACGAAACACACAGCCACACTGCTCGTCAGCGCTCGCGCCTGTCAAGTGCGCCTCGCAAGGAAAGAAAAACTTCCTGTGTTCACCTGCACGCAGCTATGCAATGTCTTCCTTCTGGTAAAAGTTATTTACGCGTGTCAGGTACTAAACTGCTCATGAGATACAGATCAGGCAGAGCGTTGGGACGTCGTTCTCTTCGCGTGTCATGACGAGCCCACATCTGGTCATCTAGGCACTCGCGAACACTCGCCAGAGTAAGCGAGATGTACTACTGCCCCGGGCTTTCGGCAAGCGTGAAGCAGTACGTCAAAGGTTGTTGTGAATGCCAGCGTCGAAAGCCGCCATCAAGAAAGCCGGCTTGATTGCTTCCACTGATTGAGCCCACTCTAGCGAGCAAGCCCAACCGACGCGCTTTGTAAGAGCCCTGTCGGTCAGACATCTATAAACATTCTCTAGCCCCTAAGGCGTCGTAACAATATGGTAGTGCTGCCCCAGCCACCATGCTCTAGCCGTCAACAGGCGTGGTGGCAGAAACTTTCTGCCTAGGCCTTTTTCCATCCTAGAACAGGGCAAACGTGGCTTCTCATCGGCGCGAATCGTCGACTCGCGGAGGCGCCGCCGTGGCCGCGGTCACGTGGCCTGTTTTGCTTAAGGCGCTTACCCGAATGATTGCTTTCAAAGGTGTATTCTCTCTATCTGTCTGTACTGAGGGGAAGCGCATACAGCTCATCGTGCAAGACTGTGTGCTACTCTCACATGAACTTTCGCCGACAAAGTTTTGGGTGAAGGCGCCGATGTGTCAAGACAGGTGGGACAGTCCTGCAAAAGAAAGGCAGAGGGAGATGAGGTGAGAAGGTGCGCAAGCTAGTATACAAAAGCTCGCAGTGAACAAAAACATCGCACCAGCGATATTAGGCCTCACAACTTGTAGAAGCGTTGTTTAGAATATGCGTTGAAGTTACCGACGGCAACATAGCACAAACGAGTGAAGGGTGGAGAGACAGCAGGCGGCTTTAGCGCCGCCGAGGAAAAAAAAATGGTGAAGAAATGACCAGACGGAAAGAAGAAAGGGGTGATGCTGCCGCCGTAAGTCCGCTCGACCATGGTTACGCGAAGAATAGAGACAAACTTCCGAGGAACCGAGTCCATATAAGAACAGAGATGTAGTAGGCGCGTTGCTGATACATGTACCGTGCTTGTAATCAGCTGGGCCATTTTAAAAATAATGCGGTATTATTAAACTTCACGCTCTGATTTACGGATGTATGGGGTTTTAAAAACAGCATCAGGAAGAAAACGTGCTCTATTCTCGAAAAAAAAAGACTTTAATCCTTCCTGTTCTATTCCGCGCAAAATGCGCCAAACAGAGTTCCCATTCCATTCCTTCAATCGCTGTCCCCATTCCATTCCCTTTTCATTCCGGGGCAGCGAAAATGTGGAATCACTACGTAACGATTCCTATTCCGGAGTGACAACTCCGCAACACTCGTCTATGAACCTTTCAATTGTAGGGAGTGCGCTACATATTACAAACGACACCACGTACAATTCATATAGTCCATCTATGGTGACAAAAGCCATCTTATCATTTTCTTTGTCTTCCGGATGCACAATTACTTGGCAGTTGCGTAAAAGTAAATTGAAAACCAAAAGTAGGAGGCCGAATGGAGGCAGTCTAGAGTGTCCTCAGTGGGTCGGAGAGGATAGACTTCGGTATTGATGATGGTGTTAAGAGAGAGGTAGTTCACACAGAATCTCCATGTACCAGCTTCATTTCCGGCAATAATCACTGGAGCGGCCCAATAAGTCGATGACTCTTTAATGTAACCCTTCTGCAGCCTTTCCCACACTTGGTCGTCAATGATTTTGTGCTCAGACGGTGACGCTCAGTGGAACTTTTGTCGGATTGTCTGTACTGCCCTTTTCTTTATTAAATGGATCGTACGCGGCATAAGATTCGAAGGCGATAGTTACTGTGAGAAAAATCCAAAGCCTCACGCATATTAGCAGGACGTTCAGAACCGTATGAAACTTGTAAGGATCGAGTGCCTTGTAGATCATAGACTACATTTTTTAATCGTGTGAAGAAGCTCTGGTTTGGGCGTCACCTGAAGCTTTACTAAGGATAGTCAAAGTCGTCATAGAGCATGCGCTGAATAATGCAAGCTTCAGGCCTCCTGGAAGAACCACACTCTACCGAACTGTTAACTTGCCATAGTACAGTACAGCCTTTAGCGATTGACACAATTCAATGGGGCACAAATATGATATCAGTGCAGCTTAAGTGAAAAAGACTCCACCATTGCGTCACACGTGGTCTCATAACTTCTAGGATGACTGCCAGTTGGGCGTGTTGGTAAAGGTTCATGATGAAACAAGCGCAAAAATACACACACTCAGAGAGGACACATACAAGCGCTTAAGTGAAAATTTTATTTCGAAGCGAACACTAATAAATACATCACAGGCATGTACGTCATTCCTTCTTCCCCTGTCATCATCAACAACGTCATATAACAAAATATGCACGCGCCCACAACCAGAAACAAACACGTGTCAATAACTAAGAAAAGAAAACGTAAAACAAAAAAAACAAAAAAACAAAGAAACAAAAACGTAACACAGAGAAAACCACTGGGTTATGTGACGTCCAAAAAAGCAAATTCCGCATCTGTTAGTAGAACTGACGCTTGACTGACGCAACTGTCCCCTCCTTTTCTTATACTATACGCTTCCCTTATTTCCCTCGTCGTCCGCTTGTTCTGCCTGTAATTATTCGTGTGTCGGAAAATTTCGGTTGCCAGGTGCACTCCTTGCAGTGCATCGCTAAGTGTGAGTAAGGGGCCCCCTTTAGTGAACTCTCATGTTCACGAAAGCGCACATTTATGCACCTACCCGTCTGCCCAACGTACTCCTTTCCACATGTGAAAGGAGTCCCGTATACAACGTACCTCCTGCCATGCTTTATGCTACACCTGTTCAATTCCCCAGTTCATTTCTTGTTGACTAGCCTTTCTACTGCTGGGCAAATCTTTGACAATTTGTTTTCAGCTAAAAAAACAGCTCGCAGGCCATACCTTAATGCAACCTTTTTCAACCTATGTGAAATATTGTGCAGATACGGAATGACCGCTGTCCGCATTCTTTCACCCTTAACTTGTCTCCTCTCGTGCTTGTGCCAATGATTCCATTATTCACTTCCCGGCGATTCTTATCACAGGCCAAAAGGATACAATCACCTTGGTAACCAGCTCCCCGCAAGCGCTTGATCTGCGCGGAGACACTCTCATTCATTGAGTGTGCGCACGATTTCATGAGGGCAGCTTTGATGCTGAAAGTTGCAATCCCATTCTTTACTATCTTCGAATGTGCCAAATGATAGCTCAGCAATGGTTTTTTTTATCTAGGTTGATACATCCAACACGTGTGAAAAGGAGGCAAATTAATTTTTAGGTCCAGAAACTGAATGCGTCGTTTCTTTGGCACCTCAAAGGTAAAAGCCACACCCGTTTTTCCTAAAAGCTTTTAAAACAGTCACTTGACTGATTGATCGATTGATTTGTGGGTTTAACGTCCCAAAACCACCATTTGATTATGAGAGACGCCGTAGTGGAGGACTCCGGAAATTTTGACCACCTGGGGTTCTTTAACGTGCACCCAAATCTGAGTACACAGGCCCACTTTTAAAACAGTCACTAACGTGCTCATACCCGGATCGTTTTTTACCAAAACAAGGTAGTCATCTACAAATCTGAACAGGTTCAGATCCATACCATCTAGCTCCTTACCTACTGCTGTGTCAAGTTTGCTGAAAAAAAACATTGCATAAATAATCCGGGCAACACTAGACCCAATGCAGATCCTATTCTTCTGGACGTTCAATTCCTCATTCCACCCCACTAGCGTGGAACTCAAATACATGGCCAAAATCTCCATAAAACCTTCTACAGACACCCCACAGACGTTACAAAAAGCTACTTCATCATTTTTTCCGTAACTGTAATGAGTGAAGAACATACGGAAACGCGCCCTGCAAAATATACTGGGGCAAAGGTATCGGTGCGCCCCGTGCTCTCCGTCTGGATTCACCAGGTTGCCAATGACAACGTCACACATGTACATCTCTCCGTTTACGCAACTGACAGTGGCGCCACAGATTCTAAGGAAATCAATGCCCACGATTATGTCATGTGTGCTTCTTGAATCACCAATTTCGTTACGAACACTTCATTATTCAACGGTATATCCACATACAAGAACGAGTTGAAAAAAGCGAGTGGCCTTCCACGCCACAAACGCTGAAACTCGTCGCCTTTTCTGACAAAAACACCATCTTGCATCCTAAAAGGTGTTTAAAAGCAGCACGTATGATGGAAACAGCTGCACCAGTGTCCATTAAGGTCATTGCATGCACGCTGTCAACAAAGCTTGCACTTGGTTGCCCCGATCATAACGTTCCAATTTTCGATAGAGGCGAAAATGCTTGAAGAAGAGGAGGAAGGATGGAGAAAGAACAGAGAGGTTAGCCACCATGTGCTTACATTTGTGTATACGTTGAAGAAAACCAGGTGGCTGTGATTTTCGGAACCCTCCACTGCAGCGTCTCTCGTAATCATGTCATGGTTTTGAGACGCTAATACCCGATGGTGACTTATATTATGCACTTTCTTCCTAAACATAAAAACCGGCGGAGGTACCTTTTTTCCAGCTGGTCACCAGCGATCTGTTCCCCATCAGCCACACTGTCTAGAATAACTGATGTGGGGATGGTGCACGGCGACGGATGCCAGGGCATTCGAGGAGCTAGAGGTGGTGCCACACTTCGATCGGAAACAGGAGAGTAGCTACGCAAGTGTCCATGCCAGGAACTGCTAACTGGTTTTGATTGAGTCGACAGTGTGCCCCAAAAAGTTGGAACACCAGACTGCTAAATCAATGGTGGCGACTTTTTGCCACGTGGTACTCGCGAACGATATTATTTACTCGATACGTCACCAGTTACACAGCAGCGGTAAGCACCTGGGAGCAGGGCAAAGTCGTCGCTGCTCTTGCGAGTTATCAGGCACATCAGCACGCCCACAAGCAATTGTGTAAGTGTGAGGTTCTACATTATCAGTCATTGGCCTGCGTTATGCAAGTTCAGAACAAAAGCGTGAAGGGTACTGCGATCGTTTATAAAAAGCCTGCCTTAACTTCTGAACACTCCATGATGCTGCAAGATCCGCTGCGTTCACGGACGCAAGCTGCAGGGTATCCTCAAGCTGAAGGGTAGCCATGTCTTGTGGAAAATCAGAACAAGAATTGGCAGCTATTTCAGGTGTCATCTCGAATGTCAGAACAAGTCTTCCCGCCCAATCTGGCGGACGGTTGTTGAAATGTCGACAGTCGATGTCGATTCCATAATAGTGACTCAGGTAAAATATTTGCCAGATGACCGAGCTTCGGGGCTATTCTGCGCTGCTTCAGTATTTACAACGTTCGGCAGTGTCGTGTAACGTCATGCAGTGAAGTGAGGTTTTCTCTGCTGATATGAAATTTGTACACGTCTTCTACAATTCCCTTCGGCCAGTGCCCAGCCTTGTCTTCTTCAGACATGTTGGAACAATCTCACCTACACAGCCTCAAAATTTCTTCTGTATGTGCAGTGCAGGTCTCAACGGGTAGCTGAATCTTTGTGCAAGAGAGCGTTTAATTTTTCTTGCTAAGATGCATAAACACTTTATGATCTCCCAAAAATGTTCCAATGTCATCAGTGTGTTTCACTCTTCTCGTTCCATACAACTGCTATGTCAGTTTGGTGGGAGACAACACGTAATCATGGGTAGGTGGCATCTCAATTGTTGAAGTGGCTTACCCGCTTACATTGCTAGAGCCCAGTCATCAAGGTCTTCACCGGCCTATTCTAAGCTTGGCTCCTTTTTGTGCGACCAAGTAGTGTTAGGCGCATGTTCCCGCGTGTCTTCGTCGTTGCACATGATGGACGAGAAAAGAAACAGGCCGGCAAGGTGACGACGTCGGCGAACAATGAAGGGTAGTGGTTTCATCGTTGGTTGTTTTACCCTGAACGTCCACTGTTTTATTACATACACAGCAGGCTTTTTGGGGTTTATTTGCAGAAAGCTCGGGTGGTGAGCTTGCACCAAACCAAGCTGCTTAGACATCGTTTTTTATGATAATTTTAATTATTATTATTATGATGATGCCTCCACTATGTTCTTACCAACTCAGGGGGAATGGCCGAAAATCGGTGATATCAACTTTTAGGCCTTTCAAGTGATAAATATTTCTAACAAAAGGAGAATTGAGCGTACTTCAAAGCAGAAAGAGCGCAATAATTACTTTTGACATTCGAATGAGACAGTATAGTCTATATCCTATATGTATATTGTCACGGCGAAAGGCCGGGCAGGAAGACAGAGGACGACGAAGTGATGAGCGGGGACAGCAACCACGGTTCCTTCGAAGAAGACAACGTTGAAGCGGCTGCTCTTGATATATTAGAAACGATACCATCTAAGTCATTTTCCTAAATACGTAGTAATTTCGACGGACGCAACGCAAAATCTTCAGAAGGCTGGAGTAGGTATTTTTTCTCATCAGCTTAATTGGTCTTTTGCGCTCCGATTGCCTGACTTCACACCAATCTATCTCGCAGAATTCCTGGCTATTACATTGGCTCTTCGAAAACTAAATTATCAGCAATCAAAAGCTATTATTATTTCGGATGCTTTGTCTGTATGTACACATCTAACGTCCGCAAAGAAGTCTCCTCTTCTCAGGATATTTTGGTCTCTCGTACCGCATAGCCTATCAGAAGTTCGGTTTATTTGGGTCCCCGGGCATGCTGGAATTGAACTAAATGAAATTGCTGATTCGCTCGCTTCGGCATCTTTAAATTTCCCTGTGGTGCCAGTAGCTCCACAGTTTCCTTTTATTACTGCCGAACGATTCAAACGCCTGTTAATCTTAAAAATGAACGAAACGTCGCTTCTACAATCTGAAGAATTTCGGCACTTGCAATTCACATGGAACACCGCAAAATGCCTTTCCCGTCAATGTGAGGTGACCCTCACAAGCTTTCGCTGTAGAGTTCCTCTGTTAAATTTTTATCTCAACAAATCAGGATTTTCATTAACTAACCTATGTGTAGTTTGCAATGAACCGGAAACAATAGATCATTTTCTTCTCACATGCCGCCGCTTCGCCTCACTGCGCCGAATAATTCTTGAAAGACCGATTGGTATGCTCGGATTGCCAGTCAATACATCCACCGTCAACGAAGTGAAAAAAAAAACAGCGCGTAACACAGGACAGAGAAGAGACGGACGAAGCGCTGACTTACAACCAAAATTTTATTTCGTACAGGGGTGTATATATAGCACACGAAACTTGAAAAAAAGGGGAGAGAAGTCGAGTGACATGAAAGAGTAACTTTTGTTATGATTGTATGCGTATAACAAAAAACTGTGATTGCGCAATCATTCGCTTGTCAAATACGCCAATTCCCTGGTGAGGAGCGTTATCGAAGGTGCACTGACACACATATCGCCTTTCTTGATTATGCAGAATGCCTCATAAATCTCACGTGTCCTTTTATCTCTGTAGCGTCGAAGTATCTTGCATTTTTCAAACAATGCATGGCATCCACAAATGGAGCTGTGCGCAGCTAAGTGGCTGCCAACAGAACCCCGCATTAGATTGCGGTGTTCCCTGAGGCGGTCATTTATACAGCGGCCAGAATGCCCGATGTAACAGCGGCCGCAAGAGAGGGGGATTTCATAAATGGCACAAAAACAACATTCAACAAACTTGATTGCGTGTTTTTTATCACACACGCGAGGCCCTCTGTCCTCTCTGTTCACCTGAAGGCACATACTAGAGAACTTATTTCTGGCTGAAAAAACAACTCTGATTCCAGCTTTTTGTGCTACCTTTTTTAAACAATGTGACACCTTATGCAAGTAAGGAATGACTGCTGTTCTTGAAAAAGAACTTTTGTCTTGACCACTAGTCGGTTCGGTTAGCTGTTTGATGTCTTTTAAGATACTTTCAGCTATGGAACACAGTATGTTATCCGGGTATCCTGCCTTGCGCAGTCTGCGCACCTGTGACTCAAAACTAGTACACAATGTGTGATGGCAAGATCGCATCAGGGCCGCCTTTAGACAGGATTTTGCAATCGCTCGCTTTACAAGTTTCGAATGCGCAGAACTGTAGGGTAGCAAACTTTTTTTGGAGCGGGGGGCATACTGCCAGCACACGTGGTCGGACAAAAAAACTTCAATGTCAAGGAACCGGAGTTTGTTAGCAATGGGGAATTCAGTGGTTAGTTGCAGTGAGCCCAAGCAAGCGCGAAACACATCAACAATTTGATCAGCACGTTGCTGAGCTTCAGGGTGGTTGGACCGGTACAAAATCAAGAAGTCATCAACAAATCTAAACACTTTCACAGCGCTCGTCAGTTGCAGGCAATTAATGAGAGATCTGTCATATTTGGCTAAAAGAATGTCACTTAGGATCGGGGCGAGACAGGAACCTATGCAAACACCTTCTTTTTGAATATAAAGTTTGTCATCATGCTTTATAAATGTAGAACGTAAATAAAAGGTCAACATTTCTAAAAAGTTTCTGACGCTAATTCCGCACGAGTCCTGAAATTTGACGTTCCCATAGCGGTCTATGCAGTCGCTCACCTCTGCGCACACCTGGTCCATCGGCAGGGAATAGTATAAGTCTTTTACGTCCACAGAAAAGAAGCTCACTCCTGAAGGGCACTCTTGTTGAAGAAATTCGGATACTATTTGTGGCTTTCTGATGAGGCAAGGGTCTTCCACAGGAAGGACAGATAGGGAACGCTGGAGGTACCTTCCCACCAGGCGCTGCCATGTGCCCTGTTCCGAGACAATGACGCGGAAGGGAACTTCCGGCTTGTGCGTCTTTGCTGAAAAGAACACTGAAAGGTTCACACCCTTCGCTGCTCTCACTGACGACGCCAGTTTTTGAAGGCCAGCCTCTTCACAAAGTTTGCTAGCTGTTGCCTTGACCTTGGAAGGTTTTACATTCGCGACTTGGAAGTTTTCGGTGACAGCAGCGTCCGCCTTTTCTTTGTAGACGGTTGTCGGGGCAAGGACAAAACCGCCTTCTTTGTCCGCCTGAAGGAGCTTGAGATCTGCAGCGCGTAGCGACTTAATCACGGAAGGTTGACGTGATGTTCCGGTTTGCTTTGTTGGCAACAAACAATCCACGCCTTCTTGAATGCACCTGTCTCTATTATCAACAGAGGCTCGTGCCGCCGTGCTCCTTACTAAGCTCAAAAGCTCTACTTGGTCCAATTTTGGTGGCTCGCAAAATTTTGGGCCCTTTTCCAATGCGCTTTTTACTCCAGGAGGGATGCTTGCGTTCCCTAGAGTCACAACTTCTTGTCCAGATTGGCATGTTTGCTTCTTTCTTCTTGGCAGGTTGGCAAATATCATCTTCCAAAGAAAATCCGCTGTCCGGGATGCAATACCCAGGTCTCTGCGGTAGGCCCTCAGAGCACTGTTTTGTTTTGGTTCTACTCGGACTGCCTATATGCTGCAAGCATGGGAAATGCATCGCGAAACAGTGCTCTGAGGGCCTACCGCAGAGACCTGGGTATTGCATCCCGGACAGCGGATTTTCTTTGGAAGATGATATTTGCCAACCTGCCAAGAAGAAAGAAGCAAACATGCCAATCTGGACAAGAAGTTGTGACTCTAGGGAACGCAAGCATCCCTCCTGGAGTAAAAAGCGCATTGGAAAAGGGCCCAAAATTTTGCGAGCCACCAAAATTGGACCAAGTAGAGCTTTTGAGCTTAGTAAGGAGCACGGCGGCACGAGCCTCTGTTGATAATAGAGACAGGTGCATTCAAGAAGGCGTGGATTGTTTGTTGCCAACAAAGCAAACCGGAACATCACGTCAACCTTCCGTGATTAAGTCGCTACGCGCTGCAGATCTCAAGCTCCTTCAGGCGGACAAAGAAGGCGGTTTTGTCCTTGCCCCGACAACCGTCTACAAAGAAAAGGCGGACGCTGCTGTCACCGAAAACTTCCAAGTCGCGAATGTAAAACCTTCCAAGGTCAAGGCAACAGCTAGCAAACTTTGTGAAGAGGCTGGCCTTCAAAAACTGGCGTCGTCAGTGAGAGCAGCGAAGGGTGTGAACCTTTCAGTGTTCTTTTCAGCAAAGACGCACAAGCCGGAAGTTCCCTTCCGCGTCATTGTCTCGGAACAGGGCACATGGCAGCGCCTGGTGGGAAGGTACCTCCAGCGTTCCCTATCTGTCCTTCCTGTGGAAGACCCTTGCCTCATCAGAAAGCCACAAATAGTATCCGAATTTCTTCAACAAGAGTGCCCTTCAGGAGTGAGCTTCTTTTCTGTGGACGTAAAAGACTTATACTATTCCCTGCCGATGGACCAGGTGTGCGCAGAGGTGAGCGACTGCATAGACCGCTATGGGAACGTCAAATTTCAGGACTCGTGCGGAATTAGCGTCAGAAACTTTTTAGAAATGTTGACCTTTTATTTACGTTCTACATTTATAAAGCATGATGACAAACTTTATATTCAAAAAGAAGGTGTTTGCATAGGTTCCTGTCTCGCCCCGATCCTAAGTGACATTCTTTTAGCCAAATATGACAGATCTCTCATTAATTGCCTGCAACTGACGAGCGCTGTGAAAGTGTTTAGATTTGTTGATGACTTCTTGATTTTGTACCGGTCCAACCACCCTGAAGCTCAGCAACGTGCTGATCAAATTGTTGATGTGTTTCGCGCTTGCTTGGGCTCACTGCAACTAACCACTGAATTCCCCATTGCTAACAAACTCCGGTTCCTTGACATTGAAGTTTTTTTGTCCGACCACGTGTGCTGGCAGTATGCCCCCCGCTCCAAAAAAAGTTTGCTACCCTACAGTTCTGCGCATTCGAAACTTGTAAAGCGAGCGATTGCAAAATCCTGTCTAAAGGCGGCCCTGATGCGATCTTGCCATCACACATTGTGTACTAGTTTTGAGTCACAGGTGCGCAGACTGCGCAAGGCAGGATACCCGGATAACATACTGTGTTCCATAGCTGAAAGTATCTTAAAAGACATCAAACAGCTAACCGAACCGACTAGTGGTCAAGACAAAAGTTCTTTTTCAAGAACAGCAGTCATTCCTTACTTGCATAAGGTGTCACATTGTTTAAAAAAGGTAGCACAAAAAGCTGGAATCAGAGTTGTTTTTTCAGCCAGAAATAAGTTCTCTAGTATGTGCCTTCAGGTGAACAGAGAGGACAGAGGGCCTCGCGTGTGTGATAAAAAACACGCAATCAAGTTTGTTGAATGTTGTTTTTGTGCCATTTATGAAATCCCCCTCTCTTGCGGCCGCTGTTACATCGGGCATTCTGGCCGCTGTATAAATGACCGCCTCAGGGAACACCGCAATCTAATGCGGGGTTCTGTTGGCAGCCACTTAGCTGCGCACAGCTCCATTTGTGGATGCCATGCATTGTTTGAAAAATGCAAGATACTTCGACGCTACAGAGATAAAAGGACACGTGAGATTTATGAGGCATTCTGCATAATCAAGAAAGGCGATATGTGTGTCAGTGCACCTTCGATAACGCTCCTCACCAGGGAATTGGCGTATTTGACAAGCGAATGATTGCGCAATCACAGTTTTTTGTTATACGCATACAATCATAACAAAAGTTACTCTTTCATGTCACTCGACTTCTCTCCCCTTTTTTTCAAGTTTCGTGTGCTATATATACACCCCTGTACGAAATAAAATTTTGGTTGTAAGTCAGCGCTTCGTCCGTCTCTTCTCTGTCCTGTGTTACGCGCTGTTTTTTTTCACTTCGTTGACCATGTACCAACCGGCCCAAATAAGCACTTTAGGACATCCACCGTATTATCGTTTGGAGCCAGTCAGTTGGGTGTGGGCCACAGTGCTATTCTGTCAGCGCTACATAAATTCATTCAGGCAACCGGAAGGATACGCTGCTAGTGGTACTGCCAGATATATCCAATTCTTTCTTCCCCTTCCTCATTCTTGTTAATTCGTTTTATATATTCTGTTTTATCGTATTCTTCTACAATTTTATCACGTTTTTTTTTTTTTTTTCAAAGGAACATTTATTGTTTCTATCTAATTTCTCTTTATATTTTTTTTAGCAAGCGTTATAAAAATTATCTATCATGAGGTACAGTGTGGCCAATCCCCCATGTGGGTATGAGCCAAAATCTTCTAGGAGACAAGACAAGACAAGACAAGAAACGATAGAGTATGATAGAAATCATTATGGCTATCTTTCTAAGTTTAAGAACAAAAGTGCCCTGTTTAGGTAACTCAGATCGCGTAAAATTCTACCATCTCCAACCAATGCAGTCTGTGAAGTAATGTCGCCCGATGATATGAAGAAATCTTTGGAAATCATCGCAAAAGAACAAGAGCGTCGATTCACATCAAGCAAGTTGCATGATCTAAGACCTCCGATGGTAATAACAGATTGTACTAGAGTTACATTGGAAGAGTTAGCTCAGGTTGTTCGAAATTTACGCTCATCAGCTCCCAGTCCAGACGGAATTACAGCTGCCATGATAAACTTTTATTTAGGTTATCACCAGCTGACCACCTGGACACTGTAAATTACTCGTTAAAACATGTCTGGATTCCATATGATTGGAAATTAGCAAAAATAATTCTAATACACAAGAAACAAGGTTTAGGCGTTACCAGAGAAAACATACGACCAATTTTCCGTACTTTTAATATGGTAAAGCTTCTTGAGAGGGTGCTTCATAAGAGAATGACAAGCTGGAAGACAGAAAATAAATTATTTAGCCCTAATCAAATTGGATTCAGAGAACACTGTTCGATATGGTGTGCCCACGCTGATTTAGAAAGCCGCATTCAACTTGCTCGCAAAAGAAGGCAACATGCTGCATTAACGGCTTTGGACATAGCCAAAGCATATGACAGGGTGGAATTTTCAGTTATATTGGAGATACTTCTAAGCCAGAATTTTCCTAAATATATTAAGCGTGGCTGGGAGAACTTATAAGATCAAGAGAATTTTATTGCTTTAAGAATGGCTGCACCTCGACAAAATTTAAACAAACTCGCGGAGTTCCCCAAGGGGCTGTTTTGTCTCCAATATTATTCAACATCTTAATGAGTTCAATCGCTTACAGCCAAGATGTTCATGCATATGTGTATGCTGATGACATTGCCTTCTTTGCAGCCGACATTGACATTCATTCCTTATATCAAAAACGGCAGAGGTATATGAATTTGCTAGAGGGGTGGCTAGAGACAATATGCATGTCACTAAATGTAAACAAAAGTGTAATGTTGCTATTTCCGTTAACAGATCCTATGTCAATTATATCTGTTTTAAAGAAGAGCCTATTCCGCAAGTTGAGTCGCTGAAATATTTGGAAATGATTCATGATGACAAATTAAACTTGACTCCTCACATAGAGAGTAGGGCATGTAAGGCACAACGTGCCTTAGGCATGATTCGCAGATTGACCAGTAGATGCTATGCTTTACGCAGGGACACTCCGCTTATGATTTACAAGATGTATATGCGTCCCATACTAGAATTTGGATGTGTGTTATTCTCAGGTGGCCCAGCTTATAAGCTTAAAGATTTGATTGTTTTGGAGCGTGAGGCCCTGCGACTATGCCTAGGGCTTCCTAAGTTCGTTGCAAACAATGTTTTGTACCAGGAGGCGCACTTACCAACCTTACCTTGTCGATTCCGTATCATGACGGTTCAGGCTTATCTAAAATTTTATAGCTATTCGGTAAGACGATCAGAATATGTATCCATCAACGACCCGGACTCTTGCCCCGCCGCGGTGGTCTAGTGGCTAAGGTACTCGGCTGCTGATTCGCAGGTCGCAGGTACCGATCTCGGCTGCGGTGGCTGCATTTCCGATGGAGGCGGAACTGTTGTAGGCACGTGTGCTCAGATTTGGGTGCACGTTAACGAACCCCAGGTGGTCAAAATTTTCAACACCCTCCACCACGGCGTCTCTCATAATCATATGGTGGTTTTGGGACGTTAAACTTCATATATCAATCAGACCCAGACTCTTTTTTTTCTTGCTCATTGGCCACGTTTTCATACATCACAAATTAATTTTCTTCAAAAGCAACTAGACAGAATAAACGTAAAAATTTGAGATATACCTGCAGCAAACGAGCTAAATCAAAATCTCATAATAAATTTTGATGAGAGTTTTCCCTTTAAGCATAAATTTCAATCACACAGGGTCCTAAATAGCCGTTTGCAAGATTGCTTGCACACGTGGAAACAAGTAATGTAATAGCCACTGATGCTTCAGTAATAGATGAGAAAGCAGGAGTAGATGTTTACTCTTCTTTACTTGACCGGTCGTTTTCAGTACGACTACCAGACTTTACACCTATTTTTGAAGCTGAACATATGGCAATTGTTCTAGCACTACGAAAATAACTTTGGACACCCACGCTGCTATAATAATTACAGACTTCTGGTCCGTATGTACGTCACTGACAGTTTCATCTCAATCAGCTGGTTAAGGACAATCCTTACGCTAATTCCTTCACAGCTTAAACTCTTAAAGTTATTATGGGTACCAGGACATTGCAGGTTAGAGTTAAATGAAATGGCGGACTCATTAGCTGTAATGACATTAAATGGCCCAATACTTTCTGTGCTTCCGGTGCTGTTCAGTATAACGGCGATAAGATATCGAAAATTTGCACTCAGGGCTGATGCCATAAAATCAGTAACACCATGCACTAAATTTAGACATTTGAAATATCGATTGAAATCCGGCTGGTGTCATACTAGACAACTGGAAGTCATGCTAACAAGACTGTGATGTCGTTTGCCCTCTTTGAGTTTATATTCACAAAGGGCTGGTCTGGGAATATCTCCCCTATGCAGCTTTTGTACAGGTCTGGAATCAATAGGCCATTAGTTTTTGTTATGTCGCCGTTACAGTCTATTAAGAAAACGTCTCCTTGTCATCCCATTTGCTAACCTTGGGCTGCCCTTCACCACTGAGAATAAACTCTCCTTTGGTGCTTCGGTTCTGGACTACAGCCACAGGAATGCCTTTAATGCCGTTTGCAGTTATCTTTGTGAAACGAAACGAATGAACCTCTGAATTCTAATTTGCATATTTGTTAATATATTATTATTAAGCAAGTCCTAAATATCAATTTTAAACGTTTTCAAGATTACTGCAATTTCAATTCGAGAAATATGTTATTCTGTCTGGTCGAAATGGCAAAAAAATGTTGCACTCTTTCTGTATTTACGTGTGCTGATCCTCCTTCTGTTAGGGTTAGGTATCATACGAAAGGGCTTAAATTTCATATCCTCAATTCTTGGCCAATCTCCCTGAGTGGGCAAGAGCCATAGTGGAGGCATTATCATTATTATCATGGTCTTGTTTTGTTCTGTTAATACGAATTTTGTTTTTCCTGGTCACACCATCGTCCTATATCTAGTTCTTTTCACTTCGCAACATTGGTGGAGGTGCTGGAATTCTCGAACTGATGCTTGGGACACCTCCATGCCCTGGCACTTCGTGTCCGCCACCGCAACGCGTTTTTGCAGTGGATAGTTCTGTTCACCCCAACAGTCGCCGACAGTGAGGCCTTACACCCGAGGCAGTCCCCCTCGGACTTCTCCAGCAACACACCGTGCCTGGAGAAATGGCTACTGGAGGGCCTTTGCGGCTTACTGTTGATTAGCCTCCAATTCCCGAGACCTTCCACGGTTAGGTTTATGAAGACATTGAGGACTGGTTAGCCCAGTATGAGCGAGTCGCCAAGGCCAACCGCTGGCCCACTGAACAAATGCTATCCCGCGTCTTCTTTGCTTTGACGGACAGCGCTCGTACGTAGTACGAAAACCACGAGTCAACGCTGTCTTCGTTGGATGAATTTCAGCAGCAAATTCTCGAGGCATTCGCAAACACCGACCACCGTGATTCTGCTCTGCATCTCATCGAGTCAGGCATACAAAAACCGAACAAGAGCGTCACCATGTTTGCGGAGGACATGACCCGACTAATTCAGTGGGCTGACTCCGAGATGCCTGAAGGTAAAAAACTCCGACATTTGATGAGGGGCGTCAATGAAGACCGGTTTGCTGGTGTCCTACGTAACCCGCGAACAAGCATAGCAGAATTAACCAATGAGGCTACGACAACCAAGCGGTTACTGCAGCAACGGCGCCGAAACCACGACCAACCAAACAACACATCTGTCAGCCTCTCTGCGTTGACTGCCAGCAGTGAGTGTTCTTTGCGTGAGCTCATTCGTGAGGTCGTTTGTGAGGAGATCCGAAACCTCCTTGTGACTCTGCAAGGATATACCGTGGCTTGCGTTGCAGAAGTTGTGCGCAAAGAATTTCACCAGACATTTTTATAGCCCGAATCGCTCTCAGACCAGCGGTCTGTAAGCTACGCATCGGCTGTCCATTGACCCCCTCCAGTGACGTACAACTCGTCACCACTGGCTTATCGCGACGTCATCCAAAGGCCCTACAACGAGCCGTGGGCGCCAGCTTCCAACCCGCCACTGCCTTATGCACAGTCTGACGTTCCTCTGCATACGTCGCCGATATACACTCCACCGACGTCTGCGTCTTGGTCGCAAAGGATGCCCACCAGCCGACCATTCATCCATGACAGACTTGTGGCGGGCCGTCGACTGTCGACCACTTTGCTTTCATTGCTGAGAAGCCGGCCATGTTTTCCGCATTTGCCCATACCGTAATCATAGACATTAGAACTTTCTACAAACCTCCCCTCGTGCATATATCGATAACCACCGTAACAGCAGTGCAGACCCGCAAGCACAGCCACACGATGTGTTGTGTCGTCGACCCCACTCTCCTTGACTTGCACCTAACTCGCTGCTGCAGCGCAGTTACGCCGAGGTGGTTCGGGGCAGATCCCCTTGCCCTCGTTGGGGAGACTAATAGCAGCGATCTTTGGGAGATGGTTGCCAACCTCCGAGATTCTACCACACCCCCAACATATTCACTACGACTCAATACGACGGATGATACCACGGATCGTACAACGGACGATACCAAGGACGACACGGACATCGACTGAAATCGTAAATTCCAATCTAGACATATGTATAGACGGACGCCCAGTAACAGCGCTGGTAGATAGTGGTGCGTACTTCTCTATTATCAGCCGTAAACCCGCCGACTGCCTAAAGAAGTCAGAACAATATGGACGGGCCCGAACATAAAAACTGCAGCGGGTCATTTGGTGGTGCCGATGGGCAAATGTACTGCTCTAATTAGTATCCATGGTTTAGGTTTTGTTGCTACTTTCGTAATTTTACCGGAGTGCTGCAAAGACATGATCCTGGACATCGCCTTCTTGCGTGAATACGGTGCCGTTATAAACATTCCTGAGAAAGCGGTTACGTTTTGGGTGACACCAGGTCAAGTTTCGGATGGGCTCTGTACAGACCAGCGATGTAAACCTTCTCGTGTCTTTGACGACGACGTGACCATCCCACCGCGGTCGAGTGCACTAGTGGCTGTGACATGTGACGCGTCAAGCGATTCTGAAAACATCACGGAGCAAATTCCAACACTGCTATTCAGCCATGATTCACCTATTGCAAGAGGCGTCGTGAGCATAAAATGTGGACACATGCACGTCCTTGTTACGAACTTCTGCTCTGAACGCCGAGAAATAACGAGGGGCATGGCAGTCACGTACGTGGAAGAGCTCGCCGAGATGACAGACTGCATAACTCTTGAGCAAGATAATTGCTCAAGAGTGGGCACGGAGGCACGCGCCGAGACAGCATGCTGCAAATGCCACGTTTTTGCCTTTTACAGGCTTACCTGGCTTCGCTTCTGGTGCTGCAGCCATCGTTGCAAGTTCCGTCGTGTTCCACGAGTGAGTGTTGGCTTCCGCTCCATAGTCGTGGTTACCAGCCACCTTACTGCCAGCACGGAAAGAATCCAAACTCTGTGTCAAGCACCGTCGCCCCTACCGTCTGCGCATGGCCTTTTTCTACGATGATCACTACCAGCGCAAGACTTAAGCGTATGGCGCTGCAACAGCTTCTTCAGTGGGCACGGGGGCACTCACCGAGACATCATGCTGCAAATTGCACGTTTCTGCCTTTTACAGGTGTGCAAACTATGCTCCCTGTATGCCAAGAAAAGTGATAATCGATGTTTGATTCTGCTTCCGTGCCCGGAAGTGCTTGCCTTTATTGCATGCGATTGTTTTTCGATGGTTTACCTTTTACTTCTTTTCTGGTAATATTGAAGCTAATTCGGACCCTGACAAGCGTACGAAGGCCTTGCTTGATATGGATTCATTACCTGATGATTCCTCCGAAAAGATGGCAGTCCAATTTAACCTCATTAAGGACCTTCACACCTAGTCAACTCAGTCAGCCAAAGTGCAAAGCACGTTAGCAACCGACGTCAAAGAAATAAGAGCAAGCCAAAAGAAGATCGAAACTCAAGTTTCAACGATACAGGAGAGGCTGGATGAGTTAGAAGCAAAAATTAATTCTAACAAGCACTTAGAAGAGGCTGTTGATGGCGTGGAGGCGTCAATGAGATTGTTTGATAAACATCTTGAGAACTTGAAAGCTCGCCTAAACGCACAGAAGGACCGTTCCCGGCATAATAACGTTATCTTTTGAGGTATTCCAGACTCTCAAGAATCGTGGCAACAATCTGAATCCAAGATAGTGTCCATCCTAACAAGCACGCTCGATGCGCTACCAGACAACGCAATCGCGCATGCTCATCGGGTGGGTTCTTACACACCAACCACATTTCGGCCAATAATTGTTAAATTATCGGACTTCGAATCTTAAAAAAGTGCTTTCTGCGCGAGTAGCACTTAAACAGCAAGGTATAAGTGTGACGGAAAATTTCTGTGCAGCCACTCGTGATGTGAGACAAAAACTATTCGAGTTTGCTATGAATCAACCTAGCGTAACCGCGCATCAAGTGCGTTACAAAAAGTTAGTCATGAATAAGAAGCAGTGCATCTACGACTCGATAAGCCAATGTGTAAAAGAAGTCGAAGCATTACGAGCACCTATAGCTACGGCCGGCCACACAACACATGTTTCGCCGTCCGTATCTGGTACGAGGCAGTCCAATCGCTCTGCGAAATAGGAACGCGACAGGGTCAACAACCCTGAACCACTCAATACATCTTTTCTTTCTACTAACATCAGAAGCATTATCAACAAACGTCCTTTATTGGATTCGGCCATTGATACATGCGAACCGGATATAATCGCATTGACAGAAACGTGGCTTCAACCAGCAATCGGGGACCATGAATTATTTGGCAACTCACGCGATTTCTCTATTTACCGCTGTGACCACAATAATCGTTCTGGTGGTGGCGTGCTTTTGGAGATAAATAAAAGGTTGCCTTCAGACTGCATTCAAACTGCTTCAAATTTGGAGATTGTATGGGCAGTCGTAACACTAGCCGACCAAAAAATAATTTTGTGTGTTTGTTATCGCCCCTTAAGGTTCACTACAACGTTTGTGTGTGATTTACATGATGCAATTAATAGTGTTTTCTTCAATTACACCACACGGCCAATTTTTCTACTTGATTGATTGATTGATATGTGGGGTTTAACGTCCTAAAACCACTATATGATTATGAGAGACGCCGTAGTGGAGGGCTCCGGAAATTTAGACCACCTGGGGTTCTTTAACGTGCACCCAAATCTGAGCACACGGGCCTACAACATTTCCGCCTCCATCGGAAATGCAGCCGCCGCAGCCGGGATTCGAACCCGCGCCCTGCGGGTCTGCAGCCGAGTACCTTAGCCACTAGACCACCGCGGCGGGGCCAATTTTTCTACTTGGTGATTTCAATATGCCTAATATCTTATGGCAAAATGAACCCGTCACGGTGTACTCAAACTCATCTATGGCGCAAGACTTCTCAGAGCTGTGCAGTACATTTTCTCTAGCACAGTTGATTAAAGTACCGACAAGGATGACACCATTCGTTCTAAATACGCTCTATCACAAGTATTGACCATGCAACCCGATCTTGTTTTTGATGTAGCTTACCTGCCTGGAATAAGTGATCATAGCCTTCTCTCGTTTAACGTTTGCCTTGCGCAACCTAAAGCCGTTAAAACGAATAAGACACTACGAGATTACAACAAGGCCGACTTTCTTACCATCAACAATGAACTGGCTGTATTTTTTGATGATTTCTTGAATTATTTCGACTATCGCGACGTTCAGTTTAACTGTAGTATCTTTCTTGCTAAGGTTGTGGAACTAACAGATAAGTACATCCCTGCTCACGGTATCTCCCCCAACCTAAAAAAAACCATGGTATATTCACCAGCTAAAACGCTTGTCTATTAAAAAGAAACGTTTCTTCAAATCGGCTGAAGTTATCAATAGTAGGGCTCGTTGGTCAGATTACAAGAAGTGCGCTGATGAATACGCGCAGGCCTTAAAAGTTGCCAAAGATCGTTTTCTAAGCAACACCTTACCTACGATGTTGAAGATTAACCCTAAAACATTTTGGCGAGTGATCAATCCTCAAGAAAGTGATCTTATAGCACTTAATCATCTTAGCGGTAATGCTATACCGACCGAGGAATTGTCGAACATGCTTAATGATGTTTTTTGAAAAAAAATTTCTTTACCCACCATCACCAACGCTCCCCATGTGCAACCATATCACCACGATCATATGTTTCCTGTCATTCTCAGCTACGATGGTGTCGCAAGCATTATTAAGTCACTGATACCATCCTCGGCACCGGGTAGCGATCAAATAAACGTCAAATTCCTCCAAAATACTATGTGTTATTCATCCATAATACTAACCAAAATTTTTCAACAGTCGCTCAACGACGGTGTTCTCCCAACTGAGTGGAAAGTCGGGAAGGTAGTTCCAATCCACAAATCGAGTAACAAGCATTCTCCCTTAAACTACAGACCCATTTCTCCCACTAATATACCATGTAAAATATTAGAACACATTTTGGCTTCTCACCAAGCAAACTTTTTAGAGTCCCACTCAATTTTCACTCAATCGCAACATGGATTTCAGAAATCATACTCTTGCGAAACTCCATTAACACTTTTCGTGCATAAACTAAACACCATTCTTGACAACAGCTTGCTCTCCGACTGCATTTTCCTCGATTTTTCCAAAGCTTTTGACAAGATGTGCAACAAACTGTTCATTTTTAAATTATGACTACTTAACCTCGACACCTGCCTTGTAACTTGGATTGAAAAGTTTCTTACTAACCGCTCACAATTCGTTTCGGCTAATGGAATTCATTCCGCGGAATGTGTGGTACATTTTGGTGTACCACAGGGCTCCGTTCTTGGTCTGCTTTTTTTTGTAATCTATATTAACGATCTGCCATAATGCGTCACGTCATCTGTTCATCTTTTTGCCGATGATTGCGTAGTTTTTCGTAAAATAACTGGACCTAACGACGTCACCCTTCTTCAATCAGACCTCACTGCTGTCCTTAACTGGTGTAACACATGGCCCATAGAATTAAGCATTAAAAAATGTGAATTCATGCGTGTGTCAAGAAATATCACCCACTTTGCCTACTTATATTTTACATATTACACAATTAGACAGTGTCACCTCATACAAGTACCTCGTAGTTTATATCAGTAACAACCTAACATGGAATACTCATATTAACTATGTTGTTTGTAACGCTAATCGCATGCTCGGATATCTTCGTCGTAACTTCTTCGAATCACTTTCTGTCAAGCTGATGTATATAACACTAGTTCGTACTAAACTTGAATATGCCGCATCTGTTTGGGATCCATACCACCATAATTTGGTGCATTCATTAGAAATGGTACAAGATAACTCTGTTCGCTTCATAACAGCTAACTACGATGAAAACACGAGCATCACACTAATGAAATCTACCCTTATATTACCTTCACTTGCTTCTAGTCGTACTGTGATCCGCTTAACCCTTTTCCTTAAAACATATCACCACTCATACTTCCGTGATTTACTAATCCTTCCACCGCATTACGTTTCTCGTCGTTTAGATCACGCTCATAAAGTTGGCATCCAATCGTCTCAAACAGAGTCATTTCAACAATCATACGTACCACGCACTTCACGTGATTGGAAACGCCTTCCCGAATCGTTTGTAACAATTTCAGATCATGACGCATTTGTGACTGTATTAACCAATTCTTTGAATACCTGGTCGTAGTATTTCACCTTATACATTTCTAAAAGGAAGATTTCACTGTTATCTGTTGTATTTGTTGTACCTGTGCACTGAAGTGTAACAATGCTCAATGTATACTTAGAAACGTTATTTTTATCTTTTTATAAGAATGTATCTTTCTATTTTCTTATATGCCATTTTGATATTTCTCATTTCTTTCTTTCTTTTGTTTTCTTTCAATCTGCTGTTGTATAACCAAAAAACATTGCATTGCCTCTTGCACTTACAAACTTGTTTTGTTGTTTTTCCACTCCCCTCTGTAATGTCTGTTGAGCCTGAGGGTAAATAAACAAATAAATAATTCAACTGATCTGCCCCCTGTAGCTCCATGTGTCGATATAGGCCTAAAACCGGTTTGAAGATTGTTTCTCTTCGACGTCCAGGGTCCGTTAAACGAAACTGATGAAACATCGAATTGTAACGAACGACATGACCAAACTTATCAGGCAAAACCCGTACCGAGTAGATTCGCGGGAACGTGAAGCTATCGAAAACGAGGTGTGACAGGTGCTCAAAGATGACGTCAATCAGCCGTCAAAAAGCCCTTGGGCTGCACCGGTTGTATTAGTGAAGAAAAAAGACGGCACCTTACGTTTCTGCGTGGATTACCGCAAGCTGAACCAGGTGACAAAAAAAGATGTCTACGCACTTCCACGTATCGACGATTCACTCGATCGACTACGGCATGCGCCTTATTTCGCATCGGTGGATCTAAAAAGTAGGTATTGGCAAATATAATTCAATGAAAGAGACCGGGAGAAAACAGCTTTCGTGACACCTGATGACCTTTTTGAATTTAAGGTACTTCCATTTGGCTTGTGCTCAGCACCGTCAACGTTTCAGAGCCTAATGGACACCGTACTATCAGGCCTCAAGTGACAGACGTGCTTAAAGTATTTATATGGCGTTGTCGCATTTTCTGCCACATTCGACAAACACGTCAGGCGACTGCATTCAGTATTTCAAGCTATCCGTTCCGCCGGACTAACCCTAAAGCCGGAGAAATGCCACTTCGGCTTTGAAGAGCTTCTGTTCCTGGCGCATCTTGTCAGCAGTGAAGGTGTGCGGCCTGACCCTGAAAAAATAGCTGCCATTACGAATTTTCAGCGCCAACTGAAAAAAGGTGGTCAGATGATTTTTAGAGCTATGTGCTTACTACCGACGCTTCATTGAGAAATTCTTGCGCATTGCCTCACCGTTGACCCGCCTTGCCAGAGAAGACGTCGCATTCGTATGGAATGACGAACAGCAAAAATCATTCGATAAGCTGCGGCAACGCCTTCAGAAGCCACCAGTCCTCACACACTTTTACGATGACACCTTGACGACAGTGCACACCGACGCCAGCAATGTCGGCTCAAGAGCTGTACTCATGCAGGGGCAGGATGGCACCGAACGAGTATTAGCTTATGTGTACAGAGCTCTTTCACGTGCGGAAGAAAATTATTCCACCACAGAAAAAGAGTGCTTGTGGTGGTGTGGGTGGTTATTAAATTCCGCCCATATCCGTATGACCGTTCTTTTAATAATGTCAGTGACCATCACTCCCTCTACTGGCTCACAAACTTAAAAAGACCCTTTAGGACGGTTGGCGCGCTGAAGCCTGAAGTTTCAAGAATTTGACATGATGGTGGTTTTCAGATCGGGGAAGCAACATTCGGACGCTGATTGCCTTTCTCGTGCGCCATATGAACCTTCGACGGCAGAAGATGATGATACAGCCTTTGTCGGAGTTGTAAATGCGGCTACTGTCGCACAGCTACAACGAGACGACCCAAAAATAGAACCCATAATTCGTTTTACGGAGGGTCGCACTTCAGCTGTACTTAGACTGTTTGCGAGAGGGCTTTCGTCATTTTGCTAACGCCACGACGTCCTGTATAAGATGAACTTTACGCCACACAAAAACGACTACTGACTCATCGTCCCAACATCTCTAAGAGTGAGGTATTACAGACATGCCACGATGAACCAACATCCGGCCACTTGAGTTACATGCGTACGCTGTGCAAAGTGAGGCATAAATATTACTGGCCAAGACTGACGGCGACCGTTCAACTCTATGTTCGAACGTGCCTTGATTGCCAGCGCAGAAAAGTGCCACCCGTCAAATCAGCAGGCCTCCTCTATCCTATTGACGTGCCTGTTACTCCATTCGCTCAAGTCGGAATGGATCTTTTTGGCCAATTTCCAACCTCATCGGCACGTCGCAGATGAAGGGTGCTTTGTAGAAAATCAACAGGAATTACAAAGAAACGTCAGCTGTGCGTACGGTTGAACGTGCATAATAAAAGCACGCAAAAATGCGAAATATAGTTGATCCTCGGAAGGTCAAACTTACGCTGTCACTCTGCAACATAAAGTCACGTAACACCTGCATGCAATGATTGCCGTATGATTTCTGGTCGATAAGTTGAGTGACTACCACAACCTCAGTTGAGCGTTACTAAACGTCAGCCAGCAGCTAATATAACATCCATTCTCCGATCCCTTCTGGTACTGCACATACGTTGAAGAAATTTTTTTCGCCATTCTGCAACGAAGCTTACTCAGCACTCACCGACACACACGAGGAATGCTAAGATATACGTTCATTGTACTCTTGCACTTTTCTTTTTCACTGCAGTTCTGTAGTGTGACGAACGTACAGTGTCGTGCTGGAGCCCTTGTCAGGTGATTCATAACGTCGTTCTCAGTCTCCTGCACCGCAATAGCCATGTATGTTAAAACATGAAGAAACATTTAAAAAACAAATACGTGTTAGGCACTCACAGAATTACACGCAGAAATAGCAGTATATTTATGTTTTTAGCATTGTGTGCGTGCAAATTTACAGTGGTTATGGCTAGTATATAAATACCATTGTTATATTTAGACACCCATTGTTAGCCATCTTGCAACAAGTAACTCAACATTCCCGCGTGCCTTAGAGTTACATGTACGCCTCTCTGATACCACATCGGTACGCGTAATCAAAGACGTCATCGTATTGTGGATACAAGTTTTATCGACGTAGCACGCCAGTTCGACAAGAGAAGATGGCTATAACTGTTTGAGTACACGTGTAGGAGAAGGCTGCGAAACGCATCGTGAGCGAGAGATGTATGAAGCTTCGTCTTCACAAGCTGGGATACCTTGACGCACAGCGGAGCCATGAGCACCAGAGGCAGCTGTGAGGTAAGTGCTTGAGCGGAGCTTGTTCTACGATTAGAATCAGCCTAGCTGTGAAGTACCGTTACGAATATAGAACGCTTGCAAACCAAACGCAGATCACACCAATTCTTTTCTCTAAGAACAATATGTGCTTCAAAGAGAAAACTTTAGCCAAGGATCAAATCAAAATAGACGTTTGAAACTGGTATTTGAGGCGACAACTTTGCGAAATTTACAGGCGTAGCGTAAGCTATGCTAACATAAGATAATTGTAACTGAACGTCGTCAGAAAAAGGCCTTCATAGGATGATCCTGATTATATAAGAGTTCAATACAATGGAAATGCATTTATTATTGCAAAGGCGTTAGACGCCTCATCAGCCGCGAAAATTGACTGGAGGTGGCGTCAACACAAGTGACACAAAATATTATCACTTACAAGTGTGGCAGCTTGGGCTAGTTGCTATGGCATGACGATAGTTATAGCGCGAGAACAAAACGACGACCCAGAGACAAGAAGGTATTTCGTGTGCTTCGATCTTGTCTCTGTGTCGTTGTTTTGTTCTCGCGCTATAACTATCGTCATGAGCATCACGTTATGAGGCCACAACAAGACATATTCATGACATCATGAATTGCCAGGTAGCGTCTCCCGATGGTGCAGTACCATCGTTCGGTGAATTGTGGGGCGATCCTGGAGGCACTGCTAAGATGCGTAAAGCTTCCGATGACTTCGATCTTGGAAGAAATGCGTTGCCTCAGAGATCATTGTAAAGAAAGCCAGCGAAACGTCAAAAGAAACCGTGTGACGGACCGCGAGCGTACTGCTATAGTGCTGCTGTAGGTTTTCTTTACAACACGGAAAAAACAGGAGTGCTAGACGTATTCTACAGGAAACAATTTTGTCGGTGGTGTCTGAAAGTGCTCTACATCTCAGTGTTCACATTTTGGGTTTACAACTCATATTTAAAAAAGACAGGTAATTAAAAATAATGAATAATTAGTATGGGAAGAAATAAAAAATATCCTGAGTATTTACAGGCTTGTGCAAGTAGTATGAGTTTGGTTCCATTCGCCCCTGAAGTGTCTTTCATATTCAAATTCTTGGCTCAAGCTATGTGGGACACCCTGTATATGAGTTCTTCATGCGGAACTCCCTAGTTTCACGCTCTGTGTTCTCCCAGCTAGCCTTCGAAAGGGTCATGGATCACTTTAACAAATTTGTCCTGCTACATCTTATTTTTGACAAAGTTGGAGAATCCTGTTTCTTCGTCCCAGTGCTTTGAGCGTCATGGCTTCACTGAATATACCAAACCAAGCATCTCAAAAGTTTCTTGTCTTCGAATCGAGAATTCGTTTCATTTACAATTTTTCAAGCGAAGTGTTCACGTGAAACGAGTTTTTCAGATCGCAGGTAACGATGCACTTCCTGTGCTGAATGCTTCTCGTCCGACACGACGCCTCGTTCGGAAGGTCTGGAATGGCGATCAAATGAACACACAGGAGAAGACGAAGTTCGGCGCCAACTTTCGTGTCGACTGAAAAGATGCGGCGCCAACAATGCCACTCTCGCACTTTAATTTTTCTCGAACGTCTTCACAGACGTTATACATGGCAGCTGGGTCTCGGCAAATTGCGTCATTTTCCAAAACTTACGCCAGTCACGCTTTCGACACGCTTACCTGCTTTATGGAGATTGCAGACCTTCCATCGCCAGAATATACAATTTCACAAGGTTTCTTTTTTTCTTTCAAAAGGCGCAGTGGAATAAATCAATTGATCACTTCATTCTTCCTCATTCTGCAGTTATATATGTTTTCGCAGCGCGCATCAGCTCAGCAGACGACTTAAAACACTTGGTAGCAACAAGCACGAGATAATGCTAGGATCAGAGCTTACAACGCACACTCTCTGCGCATGACAAATCCTAGGAGTTGCGTCAAATTAACAAGCTAACAATAATATTTCGTCACTAACAAGAATTTCATGTCAACGAAAGTGTTATTTGCGGAATTCTACCGGCGTCACTGGGCTTGCAGTTTACTATCAATCTTTGTTCATTTATTTTTCACAATGAGAGATGTTACATTTAACTTTCTTATAATAAATACACGCGTGCTAGAGTTCCTTTTGAAGGACCCTAACACAAAAATAAGTCTTGGCTAGATTCTTACCAACATTCCATGATGCGAATGCAGGCCTTGAACAAACAATACGAACATCTAACAAAAAGGGCGCCGCATTCGAGCCTACACATAACGAAAAATAGTGATGCTCAATGCCTTTCAGCACCGGGTAAAAATACAGTGCATCGCACATTCTTTGTTTTAGGGGACCCTGACACGCAGAATCGCCTGCTCATATGAGGGACAAGATCTAAGGCTAGCTGAAACCAGTCGAGTTTCCCTCGCAGATGCCTTCATTGTCTCGCTGCCAAACAACTAAATTGATCATGTCTTGTAGAGGCTAAAAGCCGAACAGGCGCGCCGCAAGTCTAGAACTCGACATTCAAACACAAAGAATGCTGCACAAGCGAAAGCAATGATCTGCATGTAGGAAATATTAGCAGTTAATGACATTGTTGCACGACAGCGTATGGATACTAAAGTGCCTTTGAAGCAGACAACCGTGTCGTATGAACAAGGCGCACTCGTATTTCTGAAATAGGGCTGGACACGTGGACGTTACGAAGAGTGCCAGTGGAGCAGCAATCACTATGTCTCGCAAAGCTCCATTCAAAGACGTGCCAAGGTTTCCCCGTTAGAGGCGTCTCATTCGTTGGTTAGCCATTCATTTAGATTTAGCTGCAACCACTCGACATATAGAAAGAAGAACTAGGCAAAGTTTCACCCCATTCGACCCTTGCATGCCAGTGCACTTTCATGAACACCAGATGGCCGAAATTTCCGGGGCCTTTCACTATGGCGTCTTTCATAAACATATCAAGATTTTGGGAGTTGAAGCCTTGGATAATATTATATGCAAACAGACCATACGCTTTACAGTTTTCGAAAACAAAAATGACGATATTGCGATGACGCCCTTCGCACAACTGCCTCCCTTATAATTCTGGCCTTCTAGGAATTAGGGTGAAAGAAAATTCGGCAGATCTCACCTACCCCGGCAGTTGATGTTATTCGAAGCACGCGAAAGCAATATGACTGTGTTGTAATTTTTTCTCGAATGACACATTACAAAATGAGGTTAGAAATATTTAGAAATGTTGTGCGCACAGAATATGTTAAACAAACACACGTCTATTGTTGCGTAACGATGCCAACAGCAAGATGGGTATAACAAAACCAGATGCGGTAAGCTTATATGCAGCGCTTGTACCAGCGAGGATGGCAGCCCTAAACAGTGCTAGATAAAAGAGTTTCAATGAATGCTGCTTCACTACGATTCTTGTTAACCAGATGTGTTGGCTGTATCATATAGGAGAACACACGTATTTTATAAGGTTGAATAGCTGGCACTGCAATAAAAATTGACGTTTTCTAAATATTATGATGTACTTCGAGACCAGGTTCGATACCTAGCGTGGCTCTGTGGTAGAATACTTCACAGTCTCGCAGAAAGGGGGACAGGGAGGGGTTCAATTTCTGCTGGGATGATCATATTTATTTTATGCGTTCGTTGCGTCAACGCTGCCGATGCCAGCTTTTAGGGTTAAGCACCTTATGTCCGACCTAGTTGGAGACCATCACGCCCCTTAACTCCTCAGCTGAAAGTGAACACACGCAAAACTAAAAACGAAAACATAAGGTAAATAACCGACTATATGTGTGCAATATTCAACTGTACGACAGCACAATACATCATTCCTTGCGCCTTTCTTTTATTTGTCCATCAATAAATATGGCCATCCGCCCACGCGTCTCTACATCCATCTATCCATCCATCCTATCATGTGTCCGTCTGTTTGTGTGTGAGGGCGCCCTACCGTCCGTGTATCTATGCATACCTCCACCTGTCCATCGAGGCGTCCATCCGCACGCCCGGCCGTCCATCTGTCCGTTTGTAATCGTGAGCTACTTCAACGCAAACATTATGGACCTTAAAACATATAGGTTCGTTCACTCGCCGTCACGCACTTCATGCAAATGCTTGATATTTCTCTACGCTCTTGAATTAAAATTACAAATGTTTCTTCGCGCCATCCCTTAATTGTTATATGTAGTGTCAGTCACCTTCAGTGCATCGCGCTTAACTACAGTTGATCCCAGCCTTACGAGACAGCTGTCACGTAGGGCTAGGATCATTACGTCTAATTGAAAAGCAGTTGTGAGATCTTGCGTGGTTCTGTGGTAGAATACCTGGTTGCCATGCAGAACATTGGGGTTCGATTCCTGCTGGGACCCTGATACTTTTTTTATTTTTATTCGTTGGGTCAATGCTGCCGGTGACGGCTTTTTTTTATTGCTCACGCGTTAAAGTTACCGAAGACTGTAGTCGCTGTTAATGTTTCAGTATAAACTGTCAATAACCTGTGCCACAAGTCTCCGCATACCCTTGGCACTTACCCTCCCACGGGTATGTGCCTCTATCTGGCGGAAAGTGTTTGACGACGTACGTGACGGGATCTTGACATTATTCATGTCTCTAGATAGATAGATAGATAGATAGATAGATAGATAGATAGATAGATAGATAGATAGATAGATAGATAGATAGATAGATAGATAGATAGATAGATAGATAGATAGATAGATAGATAGATAGATAGATAGATAGATAGGTAGATAGGTAGATAGATAGATAGATAGATAGATAGATAGATAGATAGATAGATAGATAGATAGATAGATAGATAGATAGATAGATAGATAGATAGATAGATAGATAGATAGATAGATAGATAGATAGATAGATAGATACCAGGTTTCAGCATGGATATTCTTTTTGGGAAGATTCTACCGTTTGCGAAGTTTCGTATCACTGTCTGCGAATCATACGTGCGTTTGTGTTTCTGCTGTGGCTAACGCTATAGCTATTTTCTCAGCGGTTTCAATGTGAGGCGTACCCATGATAACGATCGTCAAACAGTTTTCCTATTAGGTCATCACCATGGCAGTGTAGGCACGCTTGTGTCTGTATCTAGCTGCATCCACGAGTGCATTTTTTGTCCATGTCTGCTGTTACCAAATTTCTTTTGTGTATCACGTGCTCTGCTTTCTCGTCCTTTCTAATGCGTGTGGGATGCATGTTGTTGGGTATATAATGGAACTTTGTCACGCAAGTGGTTTGTCTTGGCATAACTAGTTTGACGCTAGGTTGGGTGTGATACAGGGTAACCTAACGATAAGTTAATTACCGTACTTTTAGGGTATTTTCGGAATATTTCGACCAGCGTAGGGCACTATGGCGGCGTAGTGGGGTAAGTTGAGCATTGTGCTTATCATTTATCACCAGAAATTTAAAAGATCCTCACGACATATCTGAGCTTTACACTCCTTGAAAGACCATAACTAGAATTATCTTAATTCGATTGCTTCCGGCACAAAGTAAAGTAAGTCAGGCCTTATAAGTTCGTAGGATTTTTTCTCATTGATGTTTTCTCGCCCTCTTTTTTGTCCAGCTTGACTCTCCTTGTTACGACGTCGCTTACACTGCCAGCTGTATAGTTGCTGATTAGTCTCCCATCTTCCTTTTACAACTTGGAATCAACGCTCTTCCCACACAAATACCGGAACGCTTTTTCCTCCTATCTGCAGTCTTTCATGCTCCTTCATTGCCCTCCGAAATTATTTCTAACCACTGACGTCATCAGATTCCAGCATTCCTATACGTATGTACGTAATACAGTGTATAATAGTAGTAATCTTTCAATGTTGTACAGTGGTACTTTTAGGTGTAGGATGAAACGCAGGGTAATAAAAAAGTTGTGTTGGGTAAAGTAGGGTAATTTTGAGCTTGGCGTAAAGGTATTCTGCAAAAATTTTTTGGCAACCCGTGTGTAATACCCTGCACCTAGCCGAACCATTATTTGCCTGTACGTTTAAATTATGGACAGGCGTTCATATAGTGTGATGCACCACGCCTTAATTAGCTTACACGGTGTACTATGTATAGTTATCTGCAGTAAACCATCATTGCTATTTGATTGATATGTGGGGTTCAACGTCCCAAAACCACCATATGATTATGAGAGACGCCGTAGTGGAGGACTCCAGAAATTATGACCACCTGAGGTTGTTTAACGTGCACCCAAATCTGAGCACACGGGCCTACAACATTTCTGCCTCCATCAGAAATGCAGCCGCCGCAGCCGGGATTCAAACCCGCGATCTTCGGGTCAGCAGCTGAGTACTTTAGCCACTAGATCACCACGGTGGGGCAAAAACCATCGTTGCTAGTGGTGTTCGAGAGTTCAAATGCTAGCTTGTATATTTTCCTCATTGAACGGTCTAGTTTGTATGAATGAATGGACTCTGAAAAAGCAAAATCTCACTTCACTCTGTATGTCCGTATGCCAGCAAGTCCGATAAATTGATAACACTGCCACATCCTATATTATCCCAAGCAGAGGATTAAAAAAATCGCACTCCTTCTGGCAGAGTAGCATTTCTTTCCGCCCTCTCGCTTACGCGAAATAGTTTGTGACAGTGTTACCAATTTACCGAACTTGTGAGTATGAAGATTGAACTGTCTTGCCTTTTTCGTGTGCATCCGTCAATCAAATATTGCCATTCCACATTACATTCGTTTTCTGACATTTAAATGTGGAACTTCCACAGGGAAATAGCTATGCCGGGAAGGCCAACGGCATGGGAGAGTGCCCGAAAGGCGACCATGTGCTGAACGACACGTCTGTATTGGGACCTGATGGAAGACTGAGCTGGGTTATTGCGATCACGTGCTTTGTGATTAACTTCATAGCAGCCTTTTTTTACCGTTGCCCCGGATTGTTCTTCAACTCCGTGATGGACACATTCGACGCTACCCGAGGCGATGCATCCGTTCCCATTTCATTGTACGGAGGATTCTACAACATGGCTGGTAATATCATCAGTTTCTTTCTGAAGTGCCTTCTGACACTTTTTATGGCATTATCAATACACTTGTGTTGAACCTTTTGATTTGTTCATATCCCACTATCCGGTTTTCAACGCGCGCACCATTTCTCATTGTCGGAGCCATTGCGGTTTTGCAAAGTCTCAGAAAGCTGCATTTTGGCACCACGAGCAATGCTGGAGTGCATTCACCGGCAAACAAAGCTAGGTGTTAGTGCTATACAACGATAATCAAGTAATAAATGCGTTCCATTCAAATGTAAGCCCAAGTTTCTCAGAGGCTGCAAGGCAGGTGGATACGTATTTGTTTCATTCTGAAGAATCAGTATGAGCGGACCCAGCTGGCTACTATTTCTGTGAGCCCACGTGTGAGTAAAGTCGGCTGGGTTGAACTAAAGTCAGTCAGTGTCCTTGTGAACTCGGCTGAGGGTAAATCGTTACGGTCTCGACCATAATTGGGGGACCCTTAACCTTCGCTATTAAGAGTTGAATGCGATATTCTGTTCCTAGTGCGTACTTCAAACACCTAGTAGTTGAATTTTTCTTTCGAACTTGCTACGTACCCACTACGTGGTCATAAGAGCATAGTACCGTGTGTGCTTTTTTAACGGGCGACTGGCTCTAAACTCTAAAGGCATTATGATGATCCCATATTATGACGTCAGATGGCAATGTACGTTTGTACCACGCGTTATTACAGCAATATTTATGTAGTATTTTCAAGCGTATATCCAGAATGCGTGTGCTAATAAAAAATAAAAGTTAATTTCACTGCAGTTCCAAGCAGAATAAATTTTCACTGTATTCACAAGCAGAGACGTGGCTCTGTGCTAAAGCACATCACACCTTAAAATTATTTTAGAGTAGTCGGGGCTTGTACGTTTTCTAACCATAAAGGAACACATTTGTTCTTACTACCTCGAGAAACGTTGATATGCTACGCTGATACGATAGCATTATTTGCTGCTAAGTGCCTGATCCAATGAGGGTCTAACGAAAATTCTTTTTTTGACGTTCTCTGTAAAACATCTCAAAGGTATAGGCCTCATGTGCTTTAGCAGTGTTAGACAGTTGTATCAATTGTTTTGTAATGTTTTTGTGTAGTGTAATATATTTACCTCGTCATCCCATGTGTGGAGTTCCACCCAAAGTAACAAAAAAGGGCGTGGTTTTGTGGTATTACACCCAGTTTCCACGCAAACGACCTGAGTTCGATACTCAATCTGACCCAGAATTTTTAATTTTATCTGCATATTTCTTGATTTTTCGGTCAAGAAAACATGACGATTTTTCACTTACAACCAACGCGAAAAAAAAAGATGGCTCTTGATGACGACACGGCGAATCTCTGGCAATCTGACCTGAATAACACGAATCTATATTATTCCTAGAGCAGAAGGAAAATCTCTTCACATAATCTCGAAGTCCTATTGTCTTCATTGATTCATTTGTGTTTTCATTTCAACGAACTCCTTATTTCATTAGCCCCCTAACCCACCGCCATTCGCGGCGGTGCTCATTAACCCTTGAAATTAAAGCCGTTGCTCTAAATTACCATCGGTTCCCTATCGCACGCATTACATGGTTCACTTAGGCTCAGTTTTACTGCCTCCTGACCTCCCGAACATCGGCACCGCTGTGTTTGTTCTTAGCTATGCTGTTGTGCAGATACCGGCGAATGTTAGGTTTATTGAATACAAAACATTTTCGTTCTGTTACGCGATGGTAGTCGTCAGAGCTTGTCATCGATTTTTTTATGTTGCCTTCCAAGTTTCATACCCCTACGCTAACGCTACCAACACGAAATGATTGTACACTGTTGCTTCAAAGGCAGTGGCAAATATGCTGTTATGATTTCGTGATGTCTAAGATGTGTACAGATCACGCTTCTTGCGTGAACTTCATCTTCATTAATAAGTTGCCTTTTAGTCGTTTTAGCTACTCTTGAACATAATAAAACTCAATGTGCTAATTACTAACTATTGTCCTGTAGACGTACTACTGACCTATACCATGATCGCTGCTGTTTTTCATGTTGCGGCCTTGCAATTACGTTGTAATCTGAAACCCAAAGCAAAAAAAAAAACATGTGGCACAGGCTTTTGGATGCCGACTGATTCGCATGAAACCGAATCCCGCAATGAGTAAGATCTGCCGAAATTTCGTACCTTACCCCACTCCAGCCCTTACAGAAATAAGTACATCGACGTTCCAAACAGGACGCCACTGCATCTTCTGAGATGCATACGAGTCGAAATAATGTTGTTCTTAATTTTCAATCTTGACTCCAGAAATACTTTGTGGCGTGAAATTAATGGCAGTGCAATTTTTGAGTAATACTTTATCAATATGAGCTCAGTAGTTTTTTTTCTATCTTCCCATAATAGTTCCCCCAATACAAACAAAAGATTTCGCCCAACAGAGTATCTTGTCGACGCTTCGTTCACCTCGCGTTTTCTCTGTGCACTTTCAAGCTCAAAATTGATCAAATTGATTGATATCTAGGGTTTAACGTCCCAAAACCACAATATGATTATGAGAGACGCCGTAGTGGAGGGCTCCGGAAATTTCGTCCACCTGGGGTTCTTTAACGTGCACCCAAATTTGAGCACATGGGCCTACAACATTTCCGTCTCCATCGAAAATGCAGCCGCCGCAGCCGGGATTCGATCCCGCTACCTGCGGGTCAGCAGCCGAGTACCTAGCCACTAGACCACCGCGGCGGGGCATAAAATTGATCAAAACAAGGCGCTGACAAATCGCGAAGGCAGCCGTTGGTGTTTACGGTGTGGCGAGTTTAAGACACAGTAGTCCTTAAAATTTTCGTTCATATATATGTGTTGTCTTGGTATTATTTTCATCTCATTGTGTGTTTGTGTCCATTTGGACACTTCACCAATGCTAACAAAATGGTTAGAACGAGCCAGTTTGGGCCGGCCTTTCAACTTTTTTATTGTAACTGTCTCTCGTCAGGCCTCGTTGCGGGTGCTCTCATCGGAAACTTTGGAGTTCGCACAACACTCATCTTAAGTGGAGCTATGATGGTAATCGGATTCGGCGTGTCCCTCTTCGCGACTTCTACGCTGTTCCTCGTCTTCACTGTAGGAGTGCTGGCTGGTAAGCCTCTATGTATTCATGTATCTAGCGCTTTGTGCTAAGCGTACGTGTCTTTATAGTAAAACTGCGTCATACAAGAAGAACGTTTACCCTCCTGTTCTCTGTTCACTTCTGTCTATAACCATATTTGCGCTCTCTTCCCCCGTGTTCCTTATTGTTCGCTGCTACAAGCGGGTGGCGAGCAGCATTGAATCCGGGACCGCGACAGAAGTCACCCATTTGTTGCCGCACCAAATACGTGCATATTTTTGTTTTATTAAGCCGTCTCACTTTCTAGCAACCACGTGAAAAGGATTTTAAGAGTGTTTGTTGGCTTATGAAAGTGATATGATCTCAATTAGCTTCTGATATACGGCACTGCCCAAAAATTGGCAGAACAGTAAAAGCTAGCTCATTGTGATATTGCAGGACGGAAAAAAAGCCCGAACCAACTAGATGCCCAATCATTTAAAACACCAAGAAAACAATAAACAAGTATTCATTACACTATGTCAATCAAGTAATTATTTCACATTTGAGGAGTGAAAACGCCACAAATTTCGTTCATTTGAGTCTTCATTGGCAACGTGAGCATAGCTCGGAAATTCGGTATTAGAATCAGAAACGTGTCCTGAATCCCATTCTTATTACGTACAAACAACGTCATTATGACGATCCCGTCTTTCTGAAAGCCGAAGGTTCATTTCTTTTCACACATTTGCGGCACTTTGCGCGAAGCATGCTCCGTGGGTCGTTCAAATAAATCCAGTTGTGTTCAAATATGACCGTATTAGCGATGGCTTGATGCCAATAAAAAATGCACATTGCGTCCCGGAACCTGAAACAACTCTGAAATATCAAATTTTTCGAACAAACAAAAGACAAATTTATGAGCTGCAAATGAGTTCTGCAAAAAACTTTCGAGGTGGCGGAAGAGTTAAAAAAAAGAAGGCAACCACCCACCTAAATGCAATATACAGCATTTTATACCACTAGAAGTGCGAAACAGCAAGATCATGCAAACGTCATGAAACAGCCCGAAACGATGTGAAATAGCGAAATACAGCGCCTTTGTACAGCTTTTCTAACTATTTCGCCACCTTGCAGGTTTACCGCAGAACTCATTCGCAATACTTGTGTCCATGTGCGTCGAGTTGTCGATGAATTCATCCTCACGCTGTCAATTGCTAGCTGCGTGGTTAGCTCAATTCGCAAAGCGACCGCCCCGGAGAGGCGTTATTACTGAGTTCGAACACTGGGCCAGGAAGAATTTTTTAGCAAGAGGCTTTCGTTTCTGAGAAATCTGTACGGATTTCCTTGTGGTTTCGTGCTACCAATGGGTGGTTGTCTTCGCTCTTTTTCTTAATTTATGAGCTTCTCTACATGTGCGTGCATATTCAAAGCAATCGCAGAGATGAAGTGAAAGAACTAAGTCCTTCGGTCATGCACTGGCGACTAGCTCAATAAGAAAGATGCAGTTCTTACATACTGCTGCTTGGCACCATGCGATGCGCTCATTTTAGAGTAGGTCACGCTAACAAGTTGAGCGAACCTGACCTACGTCGATCATCGCAGTCTGTTCACTGTTACTGTTAGTCGAAATCGCCCAGCATTTAATCGCTGATTTCAATACGCCGAAAGACAATCTAAGACGTGAACTGTGGCAAAGAGCTTCAAACATATAGCGGGTACGTAGGTGAGACATTGCACCGTATGACCGCGCACACCAGGTTACACAAAGAACACGCACACAAAGGGACGACACTGTCGCTTGTGCCGTCCCTCTGTGTGCGTGTTCTTTGTATAATCTGGTGTGCACTGCCATACATTGTAATGAAAAAGATCAACGTCTGTGCTCGAACGTCTGTGTGTTTCGAGCTCACAATGAGCTCGAAACCACCTTTGTAGTTCGACGCTGTGAAATCACTCAAGCTCTTGGTAAGTGACAGCTGAACGTCATGAATGTTGTGTTGTTTAAATCGCAAAACGGAAGAGGAGAAGCAGGCGCAGCATAGAGATAACACTCTATTTATGTATCTTCAGCCGCACGGCCTATGCATGCTGCCATCGCTAAGCGCACTGCACTGATTCTAACAGCCGCACATTTCAAAACAAAGTTTTTAAGGCCCAAGCGCATGCACGCGATTTGCAAGCGACGGCGACAAACATGTTACATCACGCTGTCGCGACAAGTCGGCAACAATTTTTCATTAGGCCGGTATAGTTTACCGTTAGCGTGAGATCAGGAGCTAAAAAAATAGCGTTACTGTGTCGCAAATGTTTGTTACGGACAGCGCCTTGGAATTCAGCGGTATAGCGTTTACGTGGTATACGTGCCCTAGCTGGAATGGTGGCACCACCTCGTGGAGGGTGAATATGTTAGATAGTGAAAAGTACGTGAGAATGGCAATATTTTCCTGTGTCACCACGTGAAGTAATGCTACAAGCTCTTTGGTAATATTAAAATTGAATGAATATGAACCACGACACCAAACGCCAAAATATTTATGTCGCTGGTTTGTTTACATCGACACTCAAGTTAGGCCTAGAGACGTTTGAAATGGGAAGCTGTATCAAAAAATACGCTAACTTACCCGTGATACTCGGTAATCAAAACTAACTGAAGGCAAGCGAAGCCATTTTAAACAGTCGTTTGCTGTGAACGAACCTTTCAACCTAGGTATGAAAAATACGCCAAAATCACTTCAAAGCGAGCATCTGAAACCGCAGTCATTATTTGCGTACGCTACTAAATCACGCTAACATGTTATCGATAAACCTGAAAATTAGCATGCGTGTGGCGAGCGGTGCGGGTCACCTGCGTTACTGCACATGAGCACTTCCACCCCACTAAGCCTGGTAGAATATAACTGTCTACTGTTGCTGGATTGAAAACTATAGTTCATGCACGCCCATAAATTGCAAAAAGAAGTTTAAAAATAGGTCGATGACAACATAACAAATTTATGAATGTCTTGTGTGGCGTAAAGCAGCCTCAAAAGCGTTTCATGACCTTTTTTTGTATTCTTTGGTTTAAACATGACAGGGTGCCCACAAGCACACACTACGATAACTATGACGCACATCGCTTTACGATTTTATATTGCAGCTAGCTACTACCGAAATCGAAACAAACTATCAATAACAAGATTTACGATACAATATGGCCGCTGTCTCACTCTCTGCGTAGGATGCGAACGTAAAGAAGCTGGTCGATACCTTGCATTCCTTGAAGTTCGTGCTGATAACAAACATCGAGAGCTAACTGCAGCAGAATCAAGAATCAGGACTGCAGTGATGTTGCTGGAAACAGTAACGCTATATTCCGGGCGATAAGTGACGTATTCTAGTTTTCCAGAAATGCGTGCCACGACAAGCAATGGCGACAGATTGGCCTCTACGACAGAAAGTCGCGTGCATGTGGTTGGGCCTTTACTGAAGTGCCCATGTGCCGCTTATCAGTGCTACCGAGCTATGACAATGGCGCGCCCTTTCGCATCAGCGCTGTTGCGCAACGATTCCCAGAATCAGAAGCACGGACAGTTGTGAGCCTAGACGGCGTCGTTGTTGTTTGTGAACAGGAACGACCGAAATTTTTAGTAATATTAGAATAAAAACATCCCTTTACTAAACAGCGTCACACACAGCGTCACACAGCACACGCAGCGTCATTATCGCTCTCAGCATAAGTTTCTGAAACGTCTCTAACAAAATAATGAAGACATTACACTACAAGAATTATGATATTGTCACGGAGTCATAACGCTGACAAAAGTAGGGAGGACTTGTCCAAATGAAAAGTGCCTACTTGATTGGCCGAACTTGTGGTCACGTAAAAGAAAAGTCAGATTACAGCAAGACACTGGCTCTGATAGTGGCGGGCAGAGCTTCGGCCGACGATCAACTGACAAGTGGCGAAGCCTGTTGGCATTTATACACTTGCCATCGAACATTCTAGCGTTATCGCTAGTGGTGACGTAGGTTCCAGAATAATCTAGAAGGTTCACGAAGTGGGCGTTATCAAACAAACCAATCTACTACACCCTCGAAACTTCTCTAACACCGAAGGCGTGGTTTGCACTGAACATAGTGTAACGGGCCGATACAAAACTTGAGGAAAGGAACGTGGCAATATACATTGAGTTTATTGATTGATTTGTGGGGTTTAACGTCCCAAAACCACCATATGATTATGAGAGACGCCGTAGTGGAGGACTCCGGAAATTTCGACCACCTGGGGTTTTTTAACGTGCACCCAAATCTGAGCACACGGGCCTACGACATTTCCGCCTCTACATTGTGTTTAAGAAAAGCAATAGAGCGCAAATGATTTATTGATGCTTGCTTCGTTCATTACGAACATCATTGTTGGAGACAAGCTGATTCTTGGTCTACTTATCTTTCCCCACATTGTACTGAACGTTGCCTCGACGGCATTCCATGTGTGCTCCACAAAGGCGTGCCAATCGTCTGCACGTGCTGGTTGAGCACAGAAATTTTAGGTGAAGGAGTGCTTGCCTGCACACGGATATTTGCGATCTTTGTTCTTTTTCGCGGCTTGGAGAATGCACTCATCTCCACGAAGTGAATCACGACGAGTGGGCAAAGCATTCGCATTGGGCAGTTAATCACCCGCCCACTCCAGCATGTGAATGAGTGACAACGAGTGTGTACAGTATATACATTGGACTATTGGTCATAACTCGTAAGATGTGTTGACTTTTTCATTCCATTTTGCCGTCATCATCACTGCTTCATTGTCTGTTGAACGCAGAGTCAACGGTTCTTCGATGGTATCTAGCCTGAAGTTGGGAAATACGGGGATTGTGCACGTTTTCTTTATATTTAGTTATTGCTAGAGAGGTCCGTTTTCTAAGCACTACCACGCGCAAATATTTTGTTTCTTTACTAGTTCGGACTTGTACGAAAACTTTCTTATCGAATTTCACTCTGTGTGCACGCCAATAGCTGCTTTGTCAGGTATGTTTCTATGAAGTCATCGCATGGTTTTGTGAGCGTCTATCGGGACGTTGGCCACTTTTGATGCCGTACTGCCCGTTGCCGTGTGTTAGACGCCTCATGGTCAGAGCGGGAGCCGCGGAGTGATTATTTGCCTTTTCCCGAGCTTTCACTTCAGGGGTAGCTTATTTTCTGCGTCACCGTTCACTTTATCGGGCGAGAGCACGTTCACGTTCCTTTTCATCCATGGCAGGAAGAGATATATGGTGATGATGATGATGCTCAACTATGGCTCATGCCCACCGAAGGGGACTGGCCAAGAATTGTTTATACGAACTTTCAGGCCTCTAGAGTAATAAATTATTCCGAGAAAAGGAGGAAAGAATGTTCCTAAAGAGAGAATAAGAGAATAAGAGAAACCACCTCTTATTGTAGATTCTGCTTACAAAAACAGTCCATGTATCATTTTGTAAACACGTACTATGATGTTTGTTTGTTTATTTGTTTCTTATTAGTTTTCTTTTTTTTCTTTGTTTTGTGCGTGTCAAACCGCAATGCAAATACTTTGCAAACGCATGCGGAAAGGCGTAGCTTGTGTCATTTTTGTGTATTTATTTTCAGTTTCGTAGCAGTTCACAGAGCTAACATACCTTTTTCTTTTGTAAATGTGACCTTGTATGCATATTTCGATGCCCCCCTTATGTAATGCCCAACCCAGGGCCCTTAAGGGACAATAAATGATGATGATGAATAGTTACTGGTCTGGAACGCGCTTCATCGTCATCAGCCACTACACAAAGTGCTCTTGGAAAAGAACCAAGCAAGCAAAGTGCAAACAACGCCTGACAGATGTTTAGCGCGTACCTCGCAGCACAATGACAAATGGCATAGTGCCGTAGTTGAAGCTTTCCTAGAACAAAGTGACGGTGGGCGCATAGTGGTGCTGTGCCGTGATGGACATACGGTGGGCATCAGGCGGCTACCTTGCATGCGCTGTGCCGAACAACGAACAACGCACAAACCTGTACCATATAGGGCGCTTCACCACTAAAATGCACGTCAGACGTAATTACTACAGAATCGGGCTTCTGTACAAGCGGCTAGAAGCTGTAATGTGATCCTCAGAACATTTTTTCTTGTGTGTTTATTCGATGTATATTGCATATTGTTATCGTGGATATATAGCTGTGCCTACGTCACCCATCCGTTCGCGTATGCCTGTGTGTGTGTGTGTGTGTGCGCGCGCGCGCGTGTGTGTGTGTGTGTGTGTGTGTGTGTGTGTGTGTGTGTGTGTGTGTGTGTGTGTGTGTGTGTGTGTGTGTGTGCGTGCGTTGCCATTATTCTACCGTATAGCAGTCGCTACAGCTCCATGTCACTAACGTTAGCACATGCGAAAAAAAATTGGCACCTTTCTGAAAACACTGTTATACTTCGGCTTTAGTGAACACACATATTCGTACATTCGGATTATCTTTTCTAGTGGCACCTTAAGGCTCTACGGCGCGGCGTCTGTTGGCCAGGTACTAAGCCATATATTTCGTAAGTTAGCAACAGCATTGCTTATGAGCGTCTTTAGTACTCCATCACTGTCGACCAGCAAATCGACCAGCAACTGACCAGCGGGGCCAGTTGTCCAGTAATTCAAATTTCATCCGCAACTTCTAAGTGTACTACACGGTGTCTTGACCACTTCTCATGCAAGTAGACTTGTAACTTTTATGTGAAATATTCACATTCTTTCTATGCTGTGGCATGCTGATGTCATCGCTTACCCCTGGTTAAATGGCTTCTTTTTCTGTCTTCATGGGCTTCTTTTTGTTCTGTTTGAAGGTGCAGGCCACGGCATGGTCTTCAGCTGCTGCATCGTGGCCGTTAGCGCTTACTTTGACAAGCGCCGCGGAATCGCTCTGGGCATGAACATGGCTGGTACACCAATGGCGTCCCTCTTGGTGCCCAAGCTGCTCGATTGGCTGCTAGGAGAGTATGGACTGCGCGGCACGTTCCTCATACTGGGTGCCTGCATGGCGAACATATGTGTATTTGGCATTCTGCTGCGTAACCCACCGTGGGAGAAGAGCATTTCTCAAGTTGCGGTCGTTCAAGCAGAAGATGGGTACACGGAGGTAAGTGTAAATTTTAAGGTCTCGTCTTCTTAGTTAGACAGACTTTCCCTTACTCAAAGCGAAACTCTCATTCTGACAGGCTTGCTGACCTGAGTAGGTATGCGAAGTATTAAGGGTCAGCTGTCATCTCGCGATAGGACCACGTACTACGTGACGCCAAAACAGGCAAAATCACTGTTCAACACTCTCCGCCATGGCAACAGGCGGCGCTAACTTTGATCTCGAACAAGCTACTCAACTATTGACCACATCCATACTATTTGATACAGAAATGCTAAGAATACACCTGTAGCGAGAGAGGAAGACGAGACGGCGGCCAACGTGGTCGTGTCGTTCTCTCGCCACTTTATTCCACGCCTCAAACGGAGCCTCGGTGGCTGTTTACGTCCGACACACCAAGTGCTGATGATGATCATGATGATGATCCTTGACACTCTGGCGCACACCCACAAAGGGGGATCGGCCAAGAACCAGGCGGCAAGATCTTAACTAATAGGCTAATGGTTTTTCAAACAAAACGTAATTTTGGGCTGAAAAAAATTATACCAAGTGCACCTGCTTGTTCTAATCCTCGCGCAGCTCGAGCTAGCATCAGCTGCGTGAGAGGCGCGGCGCGATGATTGAGAAATGATGATGATGATTATGCACTACACACCCAAACACCATACACAGCCTTCATAGATTGCGAGAAGGCATTTGATTGAATAGAGATCTTAGGGGTTACGCAGACACTGAGGAATCAGGGTGTCGACGAAGCATATATAAATATCCTGGAAAGAGTGTAGAGTATTGCTATGTGGGGTTTACCGTCCCAAAACCACCATATAATAATGAGAGACAAAGTCTAGAGGATTAACTACCACTACAGTGCAGCATGATGAAAGCGGCAGAATACCAATGAAGAAGGAGGGTGTAAGACGGGGGATGTGCTCTCGCTAATGCTATTCACCGCGAGCACACAGGAGGTTTTAAGAGGCCTAGAATGGGAATAATTGGGGATGAGAATTATGAAGAGTAACTTAGTAAGCTGTGCTTGGCCGACGGCCTCAGATTGCTCAGTCACTCAGGGGATAGATCACAATTCATGATTACTGAATTAGACAAGGAGAGCAGAAACGTTTGTCTTAAAATTAGTCTGCAGAAAATGAAAGTAACGTACAGCAACCTCGGAAGGCAACAGCGCTTTCAGATAGCTAGCAGTGTACTTGAAGCTGTAAAACAGTAAGTCTATTAAGAACAGGTAGTGACCGTGAAGTATAGCCACAAGTTTAGAGTAAACTAGTAAAATGAGAATAGGGTGGAGCACAATCAGCAAGCATTCTCAAATCATAAATGGTAGTCTACCATTCATACATTAAGAGGAAGGTATATAGCAGCTGCATCTTGCTGGTACTTGCCTGCGGAGAATAAATATGAACGCGTACAAGAGGGTTAAGCTTAAATGGAGGACGACGCAGCAAGCGATGTAAAAGAAATAGATAGGTGGAACCTTAAGAGACAAGAAGAGAGCAGAGTGGGTCAGGGAGCAAACCACGGTCAAGGAAATCATAGTGAAAGTCAAGAAGAAGAAATGGGCATGGGCTGGGAACGTAGCGCACAGGCAGCATACCGCTGGCCATTAAAGTTGACTGACTGTATTACTAGAGAATGCAAGAGGGTGAGAGGGAAACAGAAAGTTTGGTAGGCTGATGAGACAAGGAAGGTTGCGGGTGTAAAGCGGCAGCAGCCAGCACAGGAGCGAGTTGACTGGCGGAACATGAAAGAGGCCTTTGTCTTGCAGTAGATGTAGTCATGATGATGATGATGATGATATATCGCCACCATAGCTAAGTGGTAGAGCATTGGAGGCGTTATTTGAAGGCCACAGGTTCAGATCCTGTCCGTGGCAAGTCATCCTTTCGTCTAAATTTCTTTCATCGTGATTACATTGCAATTATTTTTATAACAGCCGCTGTACTTTTTCTGGCTATATTATCGTAAGTTTCTAATACTACTTTTAGGTAATAATTTTGAGGCTTTACAGGCCAAAGCTACACACCGTAATGCAAAACTCCCGAAATTCCGACCACTTGGAGGAGTACTTCAACGTGTATACCTAAACCTAAGCGCACAGACCTCTAGCATTGCCATCTCCACCTGCAATGCGATCGCCACGGTCAATCTCAAATCCATGGCATGGTGTTCTGTAGCCGAGTACCGTGACCACTGTGCCACCGCGGCGTCGGCTCCAGTGAGGCATACAGTACGAAATACAAAGTGTCAGGGACCGAAATAGTCATATCGTCTATATGAAACAGCTTTTAGTTCGCAACCATCTTCTTTGCCTAATTTACAGTGGTATAATTGCGAAGTGTTTTTTTTTTCATGATGTTGCAGACAACTTACAGCAAGATTAGTAATATATGCTACCTACACCATATAAGTACTCGCGTTCATCCAACTCTAGCAAGCATTACTTTCAGCGCCTTGACCCTGATGCATCTCAAGCACATTTTCTTATACGAGGTGAAGTTATTACAAAAAATTTAGTCAGTAACAGTGCCTAATTTCTTCATGCACTTTCGGAAACGCACTTTTCGCTAAAACGAGTCAATATCTAAATTCAAGAGTTTCCAACACTCAATCCATAGAATCATTCCGCAAGGCCTACAAAGCAAAAGCGCTTGAATCTATATATATATTGTACAGATACCCTTTAAAAATGACTATCAAAACTCTACGAACATGTTCGGGGGCAGCTTTCCTTGAGTCGTGTTTTTACGTTTTTACTCTAAATCAATCACGAGAGACGCAGAGACTAGAGTCAATGTTCTGAGGCAAGTCTTTGGCGTATATTGAGTGTAAAATGTGACGACAGTGCAGTTATTATTATGATCTTCATCTTCAGTTCGCAGAAGTGTGCTTTTGTTAGCAGCTTTTTGGTATGTTCATTGAGCTCACTTTATCTCTAGTGCGCAAGCACCCGCTTTGGTATGGAATGGTGTAAACATGATTTTGTAATGAAGTTTTGAATACATATTTTGGAGAAAAGTGGCAAAGTATGATTTTCATTTGAAAGATGCTGTCACAGACCCTACGGCACGAGGAAAAGGCAGCTTGGTTAGGCGCCAAATTTCGATCTTGGTGGGCCCCTCAGAAACTGTAAATATACAACAAGAAAAATGTATTGCGCCATTTCTCGTCTTTTCGGCTCACTTCATGACGCCATCAAGTGATTGCCGTGACGCAATTTCAGTAAAACTGTTGATTGGTCTACGTGCGAAATCATCAGTCATGAATTCTTTCCTGCCTTGCTTTGCCATGCATTCGCGCTACCGCTTTGCTTTGTCTCGCATGATTTCGCTTTGTTTTCTTCACTTCCGATGTTCCAAAGACAAAAGTGTGTAGCTGACTAGCACGAGGTCCTGGCATGCTCAACGCAGACTGCTTATATTTTATACGCGGTTAATGAAAAGTTAACTTACGAGGAGGTAATGTCGATTTTAGTAAGGGTGAAGAGGGTGAGAGAGCAGCCACACTCTTGTCTTCTAATTCGGAGTGGATTGTGCGACCTTACAGAAATTTGCCAATTTATATTTTAGTACCTCCATTCGTATTGCCACTCTCTGTGCCAGGTGCTGCATCCCTCAGAGTCCCGTTCCTTATGATAAACAAAAACTGAGAGCTATCAGCAGTAAAAAAGAACGCCAGGTTTCTTTATACAATCAATGTGATTCGAAGATGAACGCGTATATTGCCTATTAAAAATTCACAAAAATTACCATTCTATAAATGCAAAAAGATACTTCTCACAGTTTCTTGTTTATTTATTTATTTATTTATTTATTTATTCACTTTATTATTTATTTGTTTAATACCTATTTTACCCTGAGGGTACAGAGTAGATTTCCAAGAGAAACGGGATATGCACAACATATAAAAACAAGAAATACAAAGCACAATCATACAAATATAGCAAGTGATTGAAGTAAAAGAATGAATACATCTTAAAACGTATTAAAAACTAAGGAATTGACTATATCTTCATTTTTTATAAATCGTTAAGGCAATAACGAATACAAAGTAATTGTTGGGTAAAATATAAGAGGCAGTAATTAGGAAGTGATGACATTGAGGATATGCTTGAAATTAGTGGAATCAGTGATGCTTGTTGCAGATGACGCAGGGAATTCCAATCGTTAGAAGTTCCTGCGAGCTATGATTGGGCATAGGTTACTGTGTGTCAATGGGGCACTTAAACATTTTTTTTGTAATTATGACGACGAGAAATGAAAAAGATTTAACGAAAGAGTTTAACGCCCAATCTCGTGTTCCTCCACGTTTCCACATGACATAACTCTGGGGATGGCGTCAAGTTTAAGTAGCGGACAGCGCCCATGCGATGACAGATGGAGTTCAACGCTGCGAACACTGAAGCGTGCAGACGAAGGCTCCATTCGGAGGCACCTCTGTATAGGTTCTCGTAATGAGTTTCTCCCTCGCAATCAGCAGGCCTAGTCACGTTAAGGGAGCCGTTTACTTTATTCAAGCAACAAGGCGAAGACTAAGTGAACGCGCCGCTCACTCGCCTCCCGCTACGTTATTACCGTGACATCGTTAAACAACTAGTTTCGCTTGAAATTCTGGGGTCATGAATAACAAAGCAACGTTGTCTATGACTAAAAATTTGACATGTATGTAAAAAATTTTAAAAATCACCTTAACATTTTTGGTACAACCCAGGGCTGCTATGAGGCCAGCAGCGACTCAGCCATTTACGAGCTAGAAATTATAACGGAAACAACTTGGACCATCTCCCCGAAGGCAATCTTGATGGGATGCGAAGCAGCGACGTTGAGCGCGGGTGGCGTCATGGGTTGAACGGCGCTAACGCGGGCACTGCTGGGTGCGCTGGAAGCTTCATTTGAAGTGGTGGCTGAGGTAGATCTCGTAGGTGATACATACAGGCACGTTTTAACGTGTACGTAAAGTGTGCGTCAGGTTTATTGCACGTGAATCGACGAGTCGGTGGTGTAGCGAGTGGCGGATGCAGCAGGTGTTGCAGGCGAACTGACTAGGCGGCAGCTGCGGGTGTTGTGGCGAGCGCGTGGCAGGCGAGGGAGAATGACTTCAGCGCGCGACAGCGGCGTCCCCCTGCGGCGCGCGGCGCGTACGGAGGGCCAAGAACAAGACAAGGCCTTTGATTTCCTGCACCGGGTTGTAAAAGCAGCGCAGGCCTTCGGCATCATTGCTCTGGTTCACGTACACAAGCGAGAAAAGCACCACGGAGGGACAGCGTTACACAGGCTAGTCAAAGAGCTGCTTCGCATATAAAAAAACACTGTACGGATGTTACGTGATGCGAGGAGTGTCATTACCACATATACGATAGCGTGGCCAAGGCGTAGAATCATACCAGGAGTCAAAACATGCGAATTGCACGACGAGTTATTGCTTTCAAGGCCCAATAATTACAATGCACACAGGCAAAAATATTTATGCTTATCAATAACAGCAACGAGAACACATAAAGCAGCACGTGTTGTTTACGAAGCTGTGTTGGTACCTCGCCTACTGTCATAAGGAAGCACTACGGCTATGCTAAATTACTGTACTTACAGTGAGCATTTTAATATATTTTCAAAGCCTCCATTTACAGGCGCAGGAACGTTGCTTTTCTAGTGGTATTGTTTCGGGATTCACCTAAAAGCGATACTAGACAAGTGATTGGGAATGCAATGCGAACGAATCCTATTTCGCTATCGCATTCTATTCTTGAAAGAAAGCGAAGCTTATGCGTCCTCCAGGTTTTAGGGGCGAAACTTCTTAAGCCCAAACTCCATAAGCGCGAAAATGCACGCGACAGCGACGAGCGACGCTATGAGCGACGAAACAGGGCGTTCGCGCGACGTGTCGCGTGCTCGTTTTCGCGCGATCGCTCGGTTCTCCAGATTTGGAAACCGTCGCTCATCGCCCGGAAGTGCTGGGCTCAAGCAGCCGATAGCGATAAACCGGAAAAGACGAAGACTACATAGGTGCACGTGACCCTGCCCGAGTCACCTATGCGCAACAAGAAATAACGCAATGTTTATTACGCATGCGCATATATAAAATGCTGCAAAGCAATAATAAACACTTTCCGTTCCATTACACAACAATATATCTTATTTTTAAATTGGAAACCGCTCGCTACGCGGTTTTCTTGGTGCGAGTTGACGGCCTCATGCCAGCAACAGTGGAATTCGCTCGCCGAAGCCGTCGCGTGAATGAGGTTTGCCTGCGCTAGCGACTGATCGCGCGACGCCGATCTACGTCGCGTCGCTCGTCGCTGTCGCGTGCATTTTCGCGCTTATAGGGTTTGGGCTTTAGAGTGTGGGTTGTTTCCTTTTTAGTTTAACTGTAGTATGCATCTCTAGTTTAAGAATAGCTCACTAGATGGCATCGTGTGTACTTGTATTTGGAAATAATATCACTAGATGGAGTCAGTGGTTTTCGTATAGCTGACTATTCAAAAAATGGCACTGTTACTATAAGAAATTCACAGCATGTCCCCGGAGGGAAAGATGAAGAGTAGGGCGAAGCGTCTGTCCGCCCGTCCGATGCGAGCTCTAGTGTGTTAGAAGCGGATGGATGGATGGATGGATGGATGGATGGATGGATGGATGGATGGATGGATGGATGGATGGATGGATGGATGGATGGATGGATGGATGGATGGATGGATGGACGGACGGACGGATGGACGGACGGATGGACGGATGGATGGATGGATGGATGGATGGATGGATGGATGGATGGATGGATGGATGGATGGATGGACGGATGGATGGACGGACGCACGGACGCACGGACGCACGGACTGATGCTTTGGCCCATTCATTATCATTCTATCCGTGGATATGCTGTGAATGTTTCGTTCTGGAACTTTTCTTTTCATTTTTGAGTGATCGCGGAGGACAGATTGTCTGATGAGCAATGTGTTCTTTGCCTTAAAATGAACACTATTGTGGCTTCAGTGTTGCAATCTTATAGGTGATGTTGATCTTAATATTCCTCTTATAGAGTGTAAACCTGAGACATGCAAGTCACACGGCTGCGTCCTGCAAAGCGTAAAAGCCTTAGATGAACTTGTTCTTGCTTTCTCAGTGTGCTTTGACAAGAGTGACATTCATCACTGCCCAATACCATCTAAGCGTCTGCACATCCTAAGGACACATGGTCATCAACGTACTGAGAGGCCTAAGCGCAAAAATAATCTCTGGTTTACACAAGTTAGGCTCTTTTTATTCCAGCGCCGACATTTTTTAGGCATGCTGCCACTGGGAATCCGTCCACGTCATTTGTGTCGCGAAAGTAGCGTCAACAATAGAGAACGTGGGTAGTTCAGAAAGAAATCAAGAACATAAAACTTATACTGGGTCACCCGGCCAACGTGTCCAACCTTTGAGGCCATCGCACCGGGAACTGCGTCACAAGTTCTGGTAATTTTTTCTTTTTCTTTTTCTCTCTTTCAAGACCATGTTGTGTACGCTTCGCGCATTGACAGCCCACCGCGCCCGAAGGCGTGTAAATCAGTTGAACGGAGTTACGAGTCATATCACTCTGGTGAAATACCAATTTCAATGTACTGCGCCGAGTAAAAAAAGGCATAAATCATCGCTCTATGTGGGAATCATTATAACCCGAAAGTGAAACGTGTCTTACATAGGCAGTTGAGCGTTTATTGTGCATTGTTTCAGCAACAGCAACGAACTGCGAAGTCATGTCAGGAATGACAGGCAGCTCCAAACTTGTATCGCGAACTTCAAGCAGAAAGCAAGCATGACAGTAGAATATATAGGACGAACGCGGATTAAAAACTGTCACAGCTAAGCACCTAAAGCACGCTGTTGAAACAAAAATAAACATGCCCAAATTGAGCGCACAAAACAAGCGAGAACAACTGTCACAATTCTTTTTGCGTCGTTTAATCGCAGTGTGCTCCTCTCTAAATAAGACCATGGCAGCGTGCGAAGTGACCTCTGTCCTCTGCCGAGATATGATTCTGATAAGCACGCATGCAGGAAAAACCACGCTTTGTGGAGGTGGTCCTTCGTGGACACGACGACCATGAGAGCGCGTCCAAAACGAGCCTGTCACGCCATCTCGCCCCTGATGACGACGATGCGCTGAATTTTAGAAGCTCTGAGGACTGCCAAACAGTGTATGAGTATAATAATGGCTTGCGTTAGCATACCACACAACGTACGCTCCGTGGCGTATTGGTTAGCGCTGCGCATTGAGGTTGATTGATTTGTGGGGTTTAACGTCCTAACACCACCATTTGATTATGAGAGACGCCGTAGTGAAGGACTCCGGAAATTTTGACCACCTGGGGTTATTTAACGTGCACCCAAATCTGAGTACACGGTCCTACAACATTTCCGCCTCCATCGGAAATGCAGCCGCCGCCGCCGGTAATCGAACCCACGACCTGCGGGTCAGCAGCCGAGTACCTTAGCCACTAGACCACCGCGGCGGGGCGCCACGCATTGAGAGTCGATGGGTTCCTGTTTCGATTCCGGGAGACAGACGCCTGTCTTCTGGTTTTATAGGCAAAGCATTCCTTAACAAACCTCGGCGACTTTGAGCACACCTATTTATCTATCTAGCCACCTACGACATTTAGCCTTCCTGGACGTTTCCATAAAGGTATCAATACAAAAATAATATGACATTACAAGACTGCATGACGAGCATAAGTGACCAGTCACAACATAAGACTCATGACATGAGTGTCATGATTTACATTTCATGGTCTCGCTGCTTTGCGGTGGTTCCGTTCACATGATATGTTGCAAAACTAGTGTGACATGATTGCATGGTGCACCCAAGAAACAGACCCTAACGCGGAATTCATGACATGCATGTCATGTAACTCGTGAATACATGCCACGCTCATGATGCACTCGCGGCCGTTTCGCTAGCTTCACTTATACCGAATTTGGTATGAGGAGACGCCAGTGGATGACGAGGCTATGTCACTCGTGCAAGCATGATAATGATAAGGTGCGTGTTATGCACCAACAAGACAACATAGCGCGCTCAATTGCGCTCACGGCCGTTTCGCTAGCTTCAGATACAACTTTTGTATGATGTGACGTGAATGGACGTTGGAGGTAAATGACACGTTCAAACATGACAATCACGACAAGCATGTAATGTAACAACATTACTACAAGGCACACTCAGGATACGCTTGCGGCCGTTTCGCAAGCTTCATATAAACCTAGTTTTGTATTACGTCACGTGAATGAACTGCGAAGGCATGTGACTGGTGCAAACATGATAATCATGAGATGTACGTCATGTAAAAACATGACTACATCCCATACTAATGATGCACTCGTGGTCGATTTGCTAGCTTCACGTATACGAAATTCAGTATTACGGGATGTGAATGGATGACGAAGCCATGTGACTGGTCCAAACATGATAATCCTGATAATGGTGTCATGCAACAATATGACTACTTTCCACGCCTATGGTGCACTCGCGGCCGTTTCGCTAGCTTGATATACACCAAGTTTGGTATTACGTGACGTGAATAGATGGCGAAGGTATGTGACTGGTGCAAACATGATAATCATGACATGCGTGTCATGTAAGAACAGGGCGGTATATCACGCTGATTGTGCACTCGCGGTTGTTTCGCTAGCTGCACACATAGCAAACTTGGTATATCATGACGTGAAAGGAAGACGAAGGTAAATAACAAGCCCAGAGATGATAACAGTAGCATGCCTGACATGTAAAACATGACTACACGCTACGTTCATAGAGCGTTCATGGCCGTTTCACTAGCTCGACATTTCTAATGCGTGCTTCGTATATCATCAATTGGCACTGTACGTGGAATCTGTCAAGTTATTTCCCTTTGCAATTTCTTAGTAAATATTTTGCAACGTCACTTCCGTGACAGACACGTCAGCAAAACCGTGTTGGTCCCCAGCATAAAACACATTTGTGTTCGAATTCAACAGATCCTCCCACCATGGTAATCAATGTTATGCGAAGACGATAGTTATAGCCCGAGAATAGAACGGCTACAAAGAGACAAGACAGAGACGTGCGCTTGTCCCTTTGTCTTCGTTCTGTTCTCGCGCTATAACTATCGTCATGTCATACCAACCGGCCCAAACCACCACACTTTTAAGTTACGCGAAGCATGCGGAAGGAAGGTGACCACGGTGGAATTTTTAGGAGCCTGCTCCGCAAGCTTCTAATGCTTGCGCGTTCTTCGGTGATGGCGGTGGCCAACAGCCGGCGTGTACGCTTGTGTTTCCGGTGTCGCTTCTGTGGTCTACGCTTAAGGCATCCTTTCCGTTGACTCCAAAAATGCTCACTAGATGGCGCACTGCCACCCTAGGATTCGGTTCGGGCTGTCACGGTGGATGGACGTGCTTTTTGAGCGCTCCGGATCGACTGCGCAGATAAGTTGAAGTTGAAGTTGAAATTTTATTTCACCACAACGATACACCGTGATTTACACAAACAAGAAACAATTGTGGCATGGAAAGTAGGAAAAAAGCTGCGCTATAGCAGCTTGACTAGCCCCACCTCCCATTTGTACAAGGCAACAGAAACAATGGCACACCAAACTCCATACGGTGCTCACGTATGATTGAAAGAAAAAAGAAAAGAAAATAACATTCTAGTGGTTGTTTATGAAGTACAGAATAGATGCACACTTGGGTGTTTACAAACAAACAATTATTGGGAAAAAGGCAACCAAAATAAGACGCTATAACAGAAAAGGGTACACTTAAAATTTCATGCATTTAACAGTACTGGGTGCAATTTTTCTGGGTTTATAGCTCCTTATACAAACAGGTTTAATATATCACTACTTGAAAGGAGACGCAATTGCTGTTCTGTGAGGTTGAACTTATTTAGTATATGGGGAACAGAGTGCCTTAGCATTTGGAGTCCGTAATTTGTTCGCGGTCGGGGGATGTGCCAGTGTTCAGAACTCCGCATCGGATGCAACAAAATTTTCGGCTGTAAATGTGCTAAGCCTCTCAGGTTTGTGCAATTCTTTCGAATTTCAGACCTCAAAGACCACAACAAGTTATGTTCATATGCAACACAAAATTTTAAAACTTTAAACTTGACAAATAAATGGGATGTGTGTTCTCTGTAACCTATATTTGCAGCAGCCCGTAAAGCGCTTTTTTGAAGTGTATACAACTTTTGTTTTGATGTTTCAGTTCCAGAAGCCCATACCAACTGACAATAGCGTAGATGAGAACAAAAAAGCGTATTGAAGATAAGAAGTTTCTGGGGGAGCGGTAGAAACGACTGACACCTTCTCAGCACGCCAAGAGCTTTTCTTAGCTTAATACACAATTGTTCAGTGTGAGAATTCCAGAACATATGTTGATGAAAGATGACGCCCAAAGTTTTGACAGTCTCTGAAAGTTCGATATTGAAATTATTTAGCATCAGTTTTTGTGTGTACGTACATGTCATTCCTTTCGCACGGAAAAGAACGGCCTTGGTTTTAGAGCTGTTGATCTGTAACGAATTTTGGCAGGACCATTTCGAAAAAATGACTAACGTTTTATTAGCTGCTTTTATCAAATCGTCTATATTTGTTCCCGTAAAGAATAAGCTTGTATCATCTGCATAAATAATGTAAGTTATTGAGTGATCCACATTTACAATATCATTGATATAAAGGTTAAATAGAAGAGGTCCTAATATGCTTCCCTGTGGTACACCGCGTTTGATTTTTTTGGGCATAGATGTCTGCCTATTTATAGACACACACTGGTACCGATCACTAAGGTAGCTTTCTATTAAATCGAGCGCGATGCCTCTAATCCCGTAATAAAACAATTTTTCTAACAAGGTTTGGTGATCAATTCTGTCGAACGCCTTCGAAAAGTCTATGAATACGCCTAATGTTAGCTTTCTTGCTTCAATGTTGCCCAGTATCAACTCTTTTTGATGCAACAGCGCTGTCTCCGTCGATACGCCAGACCTGAACCCATATTGTGCTGTTGTAATCACAGAATGCGAGTCCAAAAATTTATACATTCTAGTGAAAATTATTTTTTCTAGAGCCTTTGAAAATATAGGTAATACCGATATTGGCCGGTAATTACTCATTTCATTTTTGTCACCACCTTTAAAAATCACTGCAACTTTGGCATTTTTCATCCGCTTAGGGAACATGCCTGTGCTTAAAACAATATTATAAATATGCGTCAGGCAGGGTGATAATAAATCAATAACAAAGATAACCGGTTCCATTTTTATGCCGTCAATGTCCTCACTTTTGCTTTTTTTAAGTTTCATGAAAACGTTGTTTACCTCAGTTTGCTCCGTTGGGTCAATAAATATTGAGGGGGCTATAGGTGTTGGCATGTAACTTAATGCATTTCTGTCGTAAGTACTTTCTGACAAAGAAGTAAAGTACCCATTGAATTTATTGGCTAATGCTTTTCCTTTAAATATATGATTATCATTTGTAATTTCGTCGACACCGGGCGTCCTATTACTTGAAAATATAATTGTGTTTAGGTTTTTCCACATTTGCTTGACATCTACAATACCGTTAGAAATAGTATGGTAATAGTCGCGTTTGGCTTGCCTTAAAGTTTTTGAAAGACTGTTTCTGTAGGCCCTAAACGCTTTCAGTGCATTCAAATCGCAATTTTTCAAGAACACCTTGTACAGTCTGTTTTTCGTACGTATCATTTTCAATATACTTAACGTATATTGTATTTGTATGTTTTGAGCTTGTTTTTCATAATTATAATGCAGCAGTTGAAATCTTCGTAGCACTTATTTTATGGTACGGCTTTCGGGGGCCAGTCACCAAGTATTTATTAGTTAGTGCGGGTGTTTGTGTTTGAAACTTTTTGTTTTTTTTTCTTTTGCCACCTCGTGGGGGAGGTGCGCGTACATTGAACACGCAAATTTTTGTAGTAGAGCTTATACTTTTTTTTTTCGTAGTGCAGGGCTCGAGTTTAGTAATTATTGAGTATAGGGACAATTGGTGTTAGAAAGAAATGCTTAAAAAGGCTGTAAAGTGTTCAAAATGTGGAGTGGTTTCGAAAGCGGACCCAAGTGTAGAAGCGGATGGAGAAGAGGCTGATGCGAAGTGTAGGCAATGTGAGGTCGAGAAAAAATGGAGAAAATGATGGTTGCCAAGAGTGAACTGCTGATGAGAATCGCGGAGCTCGAGACTACGTTGTCGACAGAGCACGAGAAAACGAGGGCAATTGGAGAAAGACTGAAGTCCGCCGAGGAAACACTAGCGAAGCTGAACAAAGAAGCGGCCTCCGGAGAGAGCATCAGGGAACCGGCAACCAGAGCGGTGGAGAAAGAAGAGCAAGCAAGCTTGGAAAAAACAGGTTCAGCCGGTTCAATTGTCGCAAGGCCCAGCTTCAGCGAGGTAGTGGTGGGGCTGGGAGGTGACAAAGCAGCCGGCGTCACAGGTGCAAGTAGCCCCCAGGTGCATAACGCTCAAGCTGAAAAGTCATAGCATGTGATAATCGCCGGGGACTCGAATTTAAATCGATGCACAGAAGCCATCAAAGAGAGGGTAAGAGGTGACAAGAGGGTTGCAGTAGGGGTGTTCCCAGGACGCAAGCTTGAAGCAGTCATGAGGCAAGCGAGCGCAAAACTCAAAACTACAGCTGATAGACGAAACCTCGTGATAATTTCAGGCGGTTTAAACGATGTCTTAAATGAAGATGCAGCAGGACTAGCAACCACACTGGCGAAAGGCGTCGATGACATGCGGGCCAATTCTAGCTGCTAAGGTACAGGTAGTGATATGCACAATACCGGAGGTACCGGTGCGTGATAGCCACCAGCAAAGAGCGGTTGTCAACGCAAACCAAGAGATATGGCGGAAGAGTCGAGAGAAAGGCTTTGAGGTGGTGGAAATAAACAGAGAGGTGCATAGGTGGGGAGGTTTTCAACGAGACAGAATTCACTTCGATGGACGGCTTGGTCATGAGGTGGGCTGGCGGCATGCAGGACGCGCAGTAGCTTTTTTGGGGGGCAAGCGAGCCCTTCGGGGTGCAGGATAGCTAGTAACGAGGAAAACAGCCAGGGAGACTCTTCGACAGGTGGTATGGACAGATACGATTCCAAAGTGGCACCAGTATCTAAGATAGGTAGAGTCCGGGGATAAATAGACGTAGCCACGAGCACCGAGCCAATTCAGGCATATTGTATATTAACATGCAGGGTGGTAGGAGCAGGCTGAAGTGGGAAGAGATAGAAGAACAGCTAAGGGAAGAGAGGCCGATGGTATACGGTTTTGTAGAAACACATCTCAGGGACACGGAACAACCTCCGAACACTTTGAACTACGCGTGGGAATATTGTAATAGAACAGAAGGCAGCAGAAAGGAGGGTGGTATTAGGGCATTCATTCATAAAAGTACAGACTGTCAAAGGGTCAAGCAGGAGTGCAAGGAACATTTATGGCTAAAAGGGAAAAAGGCAGGTCAAATGACACTCCTTGGTTTCGTGTACCTGTGGACGGGAGCAAAGGCCAGAGAGGAAAACCAGGGAATGGTAGAGTGTATATCAAAAGACATTCAGGAGTTAGGAAGAGAGTGCGAGATAATTATACTAGGACACATGAATGCGCACATAGAAGATATAGGTGGGTATACCGACCCTACAGGCAAAATGATCATGAATATGTGTGAAAGGCTTGATTTGATCATTTGAAACAGTACCGAGAAGTGTGAGGGCAAATAACATGGGAGATAGGAAGGCTGCAGTCGACGATAGATTATGCACTGCTGTCACATAGGATGTATGATAAGCTCAGGCGAATGCACATAGATGAAGGTGGCTCCAGAAGTCTGGGTAGTGTTCACAAACGTTTCGAGCTAAGTTTTGGAAGAGCAGTGAAAGTGGGAAGGAGACAAGATGAGCAACTACAGCAAAATTTTTATTCAGAAAGGCAAATTGAAATAGCCACTAAACAAATTGAGAAAATAATCACGGAGGATAATAAGACAGTGTGGACATACACGAATCTAATTAGACTGTTTGAGCTAGAGCTTGCCAAGACGCGTGACAAGTCACCCCGGAAAAGAAGACACAAACCCAAAAGTTGGTGAGATGAGGAAGTTAAGAGAGCCATATCAAAACGTCAGAAAGCCTCTAGGGAACACAGACATGCTAAGCAGCGGGGTGAACCGACAGGTGATGTTGAAATGAAATGGGAAACCTTTCTAAGCTGTAGAAGGAATGCATCCCTTTTGATCATTGAAAAGACTAGAAGAAAAGGAGCTCAGTGGCTGGCAGAAGTACATAAAAAAGTTAGAAAGGCAGCTGCAAAATTTTGGAACCATCTAAACTCCCTAAGAAATAAGACGAGCCTAGAGCAGAGGTTTATAACTACAGCCCAAGGTGCTAGGCTAGAAGGGGACGAAGCTATTGAATATATAAGAACAAGGGTGACAAAGAAATTTCAACAAAGAAGTGATGTATGCACCACAATGGACAAGGACGAACCAAGTGGTGCAATGGCTCCATTTTCACAACGTGAGTAGGGAAGGGCTGAGAAAATGGTTCCTAGTAGTACATCAACAGGTCCAGATGGCATTCCAATTATGGTGATAAAGACATTAGGTCCGAAGTCTAAGCAGGCTTTGAGAGAGGCAGTGAGCAAACTAATAATCGATGGTGAAGTTCCCGATGGATGGAAACTTAGCAGGATCAGCATGATCTATAAAGAAAAGGGGGAGAAAGCTGACATAAGCAACTACCGTCCCATAACAGTTACATCAGTGGTCCACAGGTTGGCGATGCAGATTATAAAAGAAAGAATGCGGGCATTAATAGAGGATGAGGGGGTGCTGGGAGAACTGCAGAATGGGTTTTGGAAACACAGGAGGTTGGAAGACAATCTGTTCTCACTGACACAGTGCATAGAAATAGCAGAAAAGGAACACAGGCCCCTGTGGCTAGTATTTTTGGATATCAAGGGAGCGTACGATAGCGTGGTTCAAGAGAAATTGTGGGGAATACTGAACGCACTAGGCGTGAAACATGTAGTCACTAATCTTTTAAAGGACGTCTATAAAGGTAACAAGGTAGTTATAACGTGGGAAAAACAGGTATCCAAGCCCGCAGGGGTAAAACGGGGGCTTTAGGCAGGGGTGTCCCCTGTCACCCTTATTATTCATGATGTACCTACAAGGATTACAGGCCAAATTAGAGAGAAGTGGACTGGACTTCAACCTCTCTTTAGTCAAACAAGGAAAACTCATTGATCAGGCGCTACCAGCAATAATGTACGCAGATGATATAGTGCTAATGACCAACAACAAGGAAGATTTGCAGAGAATGATGGACATCTGCGGTAATGAGGGAGATAGGTTAGATTTCAGATTCAGTAAGGAAAAATCAGCAGTCATGATTTTAAATGATAACGAAGGTAGTGATCTTAGAATACAGGAGGTCACGCTAGAGATAACCGATAAATACAAATAACTGGGCGTACGGATAAGCAATGGGACCGAGTACCTAAGGGAACACGAAATATACGTGACGACTAAAGGTAACAGGAATGCAGCAGTGATGAAAAATAGGGCACTGAGGAATTACAATAGGTATGATGTTGTGAGACGAATATGGAAAGGGGTCATGGTTTCTGGGATGACGTTCGGCAATGCGGTCTTGTGCATGAGATCAGAAGTTCAAGCAAGATTAGAAGTTAAGCGACGTGTATTAGGTAGGGTCGCCTAAGCAGCTCACGGGAATACACTAAATCAGGGAGTACAAGATGATATGGGATGGACATCATTTGAGGGCAGGAAAGCTAGCAGCAAGATAAAATTTGAGAAGCGATTGAGAGAAATGGGGGAGAAGCGTTGGGCTAGGAAGTTATTCAGCTGCTTGTACATGAAGAATGTCGATACGAAATTGCGGAAGCGAACCAGGAAATTGACTGGTAAATACTTGGAAAACAGCAGGGGGCCAAACCAAAAAGAATTATCGGTTAAGAAAAAGGCGAAGGAAACGGAGACTGACATGTGGAGAATGGGCATGATTAAGAAGTCCTCACTAGAGATCTATCGAACTTTCAAGCAGGAAATAGCCGAGGAAAAGATCTATGATAATACTTGGGGTAGTTCTCTACTGTTTGAGGCCAGGACGGGAGTATTGCGAACAAAGACATATCGGGCCAAATACGAAGGGGTAGACACGGTATGCAGTGCGTGTGGAGAGGAAGAAGAAAGTGCCGAACACTTGATAATGTTCTGTAAAATGCTTCACCCTGTAGTTCAGGTTGATGGCGCAGAGTTTTTCAAAGCCCTGGGATTTAGGGACAGTGAGGGCAAAATAGACTTTAAGCGGGTAGAATTAACTAGAAGGAGGTTATCTGATTGGTGGCTAAAGTCAAGGCACGAGTGAAAATCGAACCCTTCGCTGCAAAGTACAAATCTTCAACCTCACTATTTAGGGAAAAAAAATCTAGTTTTTGTTCATTAAGTATTACGGCTTGGTGGCGCTAGCCACCGCCAGATCTAAAGGGTACAGCCATATCCATCCATCCATCCATCCATCCACCCATCCATCCATTCATTCATCCATCCATCGTATAGAAATATTCATGTAGGAAACATGCCCTTAAATGTAACTTATCTGGACATTACTGGGGCACATCACAATGTTAGTTAGGAAATGTTGTGGGACACAATAAAGGAAGTGGCATAGGTGACTACTGTATACAGCTTTTGAGGAAAATATACCGAGAAAGTACATTTTGCACACAATATGAAGGAATAAGTAGAAATGACAGCGTTGAAATTAACAAGGGGCTGAGACAGGGGTGTCCTTCGTCCCCGTTATTTATGCTGTACATGGTGAGGATTGGAAAAGCGTTGGAAGGTAGCAACATTTGGTTTATTCTGTCGCACAAACAGGCTGGCGCAATGGCTGAGCGGAAGCCTCCAGGTCTAATTTATGCAGATGATATTCTCCTCTTTGCGGACAGTCAAGACTATATAGAGTCTAAGGTAAGATATATGTGGAAGGGAAGTCAAGGCTCTAGGAATAAAATTAAGTACAACAAAATGGGGATTGATTGTAATCAATAATCACAAAGACCATGAGGCCTTAATACAGGGGCAAGAAATACCGAGAGTAAGCGAGTTAGGTACATCGGAGTATGGGTAAATGAGGGAGATATATCTATGTAGGTACAGGAAAAACATCGGCAGCAAAGGGAAAGAGGAATTCTGCAATAATGGAGCACAGAGTCTTATGGAAATATAATAGGTACAAATTGCTTCGAGGTCAGGGGAAACGCGCAATGGTTCCAGGGCTCACATGCGAGAGCTCAGGGGTGTGCATGAAGTGAGAGGTGAAATCAGGAATGGATGTAAATCAAAGGACTGTGGGACATCTTGCGTTGGGTGCTCGTGGGAAGACGACGAATGAGGCTGTAAAGGCAGATGTGGGATGGACAGGCTTTGAAGTAAAGGAAGCTCGGAGAAAAATCAGATTTGAAGACAGGATTAGAACAATGAAGAAGAGTAGATGTTCAGGGAACTTAGTCAGGTATTTGTATTGGACGAGCAAGGACACAAAGAATAGAAATGAACTAGGAGCCTGACCAGTACATATACGGCTGGCAGAGTGGGTGACACGGCAACAAGAAGCATTAAGCAAAAAGTCCTTGAGGCGGAGACGATTTATTGGATGGCAAAGATGGAAAAGAAGTCGGCTTTCTGTAACTACCCAAAGGTCAAAAACAAAATAGAAAGGGAGAGATTTTATCAAATTTCAAAGGCAAGCGGTTTACTGTTACAAGCGAGGTCAGGCTGCCTTATAACGCGTAGTCTTAAGTGAGATTCAATAGAGAAGAAGAATGTACATGCATTGAGGGAGTTAACGAAACTATAGAACATGTTCTGAATGATTGCGACGATGTACACCCAAGTATGGGTATTGGTACAAGCCTACATGAGGCTTTGGGTTTCCGGGACAAACATGGAAAGCTGGATACGTTCGCGATAGAAGCAAGTAAGAGACGATTTGAGAAAAGTACAGATAATTGACAGAAATAGTGAGAAACTTTGGTCATTCTGTCTGAAGAGACAGTGAGATGGAACACAAATTTATACTTTTTTGCTATATTAAGATGGATTTTTCAAAAGTAGATAAGGCAATAGGCCAACGAAAAAACAAAGATTTCTTTTCGTTTTTTTCTTGCTAGCCTAGGGCACAAATTTCACCGCCCCGTTATAAAGGGGACGCTCACAGCATCCATCCAGTTGGGAAACCTTCATGTGCGCCCCGGAAGAGGCAGCCAGGTGCGTACATGAAAGCTCCGCCCAGCGCACATATGAAGGCTAATGAAGACTTCATGCAAGGCGTTGGTTTGCAATGGCCCGCGCGCTCGCATCCTCGCGACTTCGCCCACTTCTTTGTCATCGCTTCGTATGCACGGCAGCACGTGACAAGTTCCCACGATGAGTGTTACGCGCGGGTACCGATAATTTTCCAGGCCACCTTTCCCACCTGCTTTCAACTCCGCTGAAGAACGCCTGGTACCTCCACGTCAGCCATTTATGAGCGTTAGGCATTTGACTCATGGCAGCGGCCACTATGACATGAACAGGCAGGTGGTTAACGTGCCGATGGACGTGGCTAACACTGTGCAATGCCGGGCGCGGAACGCGTCCGTGAACGCCTCCTTCGATGTACTGTTCACATCCTTCCTGTACACATTCTACTGTGATAAATCTTTCTACTGAGATAGTCTCGCCAAAAAACTCCTGGTGCACCTTCGAGCAAGCTCTTCTAATATCATTTACTTTGTGCATATTTGACTCAGAAAAACGCTACAAATTGACGCTAAAGTTAAGTATGAATGTTTATAATTGCGAACCAGTGTCAAACAGAGCCATATACTCTGTATAAGCAGTTATTAGTTGAGCAACGATGCCAACCACAACATGAGTATTACCATCACCAGAAGCGGTAAACTGATATGTAGCGCTTGTGCTTGCGAGAATAATATGTACTGGCGCAACTTGGTCATCAAAGGACCCTTGCGCCAATAAACGTCACATATTGATCACATGAGAGTAGTCATGGATGCTCATCTCAGGTACCATCATCACATTTTACTTATAAAACACAGGATTGCTCATGCTACCAGTACATTAATTGCAGCATGACCATTCTTCAACTTGCACACTTTGTTTAAACTACACTACGCCTTTATTCAATGTCATATAACGTAGTGCATTACGTCGTGGGCGAACACTTATTCATTTCATTTCATTTTATTTATTTACTCTCAATGCCGTATGGCGTTACAGAGAGGAGGGGTACAATATTAAACAATCAAGAGAAAAGACAACAGCGGGGTGGTTACAAAAAGTGATTGCTGACAGTGGACCTGAAGTGCGCAGCGTCGCTGATGGAGATGATGGAGGCTGGGAGGGGATTCCACTGCACAATGGTCGTTGGGACAAACGAGTTCAGGTAGAGGTTTGTTCGGGAGTTTGGCACACCAACTTTGAACGGATGATCAATGCGGGATGACACGTATGATGGAACTGAAAAAAGGGATTGTTTTAAGGTCTGATTGGTGTAAAATATTTTATGGAAAACACATAGGCGGGATATCATACGACGGGTTGCAAGATCATGTAGTTGTACTACTTGTTTCATGTTAGTAACACTGGATGACCGGGAATAATCAGAGAGAATGAAACGAGCGGCCCGATTTTGGATAGCTTCAAGCGTGGAGACAAGATTGGCAGAAAGTGGATTCCATACAGAAGAGGCATATTCAATCTTTGGCCGTACAAGGGTTTTGTAAAGCTGCAGTTTTAATGAAGTGAGAGCTCAAGAGAAATTTCGTCGAAGGAAGCCGAGCATGCGGTTCACATTATTGCTAATATATTCAATGTGCGAGTGCCACGAAAGGTTATCTGAAATCTGAACGCCCAGGTATTTGTAGGTGGCAACCGATAATAGAGGGGTAATAATTCATCTGATATCCTCCCGCCGCTTCAACGTCTCCAAACTCAAGCCATTCGCATACTAACCATCAGTACCCCATTCATCAGCGTGTCTCCACTTTCTCAGCAACATAGTGTACTAACAATGTGTAATTTACTCAAATATAAACTGAGATCCTTGTATTTGTGTGACTTAACGGTTTCGTAACAGCCAATTTTTTGCAAAAGTTTTAATTCATAAACACTAATCTCACCAGGTTTGCCGCTAACAATTCTTCACTGCCACACACACGCTGACTACGAGGAACAGGCTACCGTATTCATTGCCTTACAATTTCTCAATTCAATACCACTATGCACGAAACATTTGCCATTTAACAGTGCTGCTCGAACCAGATCTCCGCTTCGTCTTCGGGGATGCAGTTCCCGCCCTCGCGGTGCTGCAGGCCAACTTTGCGCCAAGCAAACGAGGTTTGTCTGCTACAGCTAGGCGCGGTGCAGCCGGTGAGCAGTGTTCACACAACACCGCAACTTCTTGGTTTAGCACGAGGAGTATAACGTAGTGCCTAGATGCGTGCGCGGCGTCTTTCCAGGTCCTTGGTGAGAATAATTGCTCACGTAGCGTGGTGCTAGACAAGCATTTGTCGGTTAAAGGGTCGTTTTGCCGCCCTGTAACTTCTTGTTTTTCCAGGTAGTAGAAACAAAATTTAGAGCTCAGTTGTATTGGTAACGTCTCACCGAAGCCGCGGCAGAAGCTGTGACTCATCTGGTTCGAGATTAGTTGTTTAGAAGCTACTTTCGCGAGTCTCAGAATAAGGACCTTCCACACTGTGCACACTAACTTACGCAGCAAAAAGCACCTCGGCGAGCCATACTCTAAAGGAAGTTGAAACCGAGCTATTGCTGTAAAGTATTAGCCACATTTAAAATCTCACTGAAACGACGCTATTTCTCTGTTCAGCTGGTGTATAAACTAGTGCGCTTTCTTCTTCTGAAGAATTCAGATTTATGAGTTTCTGAGTGGATAATCCTTAGGACCATTTAAATATGCAAAATTTGTGAAAATAGGTAAACATCAGTGTATTGTCACAAAAACACTTGTCACTCTCACGCACTAGTCACGAGCATTCGAATTTCAATTTTAAACAAGCGCATAGCTGAATTCCTGTAACGATTTGGGCTTGTGAAAGGCAAACAAAACATAAGACAATCTGTTTTGTACCTAGACCCATTCGGTCGTTTTAATTGTTGCATGATTAATTTACTATGGAGGGATACTTTCTGAACTTCAGGTAAATCTTCAACTAGATCAGTGAGAGTTGCTGGAGATGCGGTCTTCTTTATTTTTATTCAGCCGGCGTATTTCAAGTTTTTTCTGTGTTTGAGTGGTGGTGGCACAGATCAAGCGTTTCTTCGATTCGCTGGTAGCAATCTACAGATTATCCATAGTTGTTTTTGTCATTTGTTTTTTTTTCATTGTAACCGCTAAAATGACACAAGACATGCATACATCTGTTAGCCCCAGTCATGCCCACACAGTCCTTGTATTGAATATATCTTAGCGGCACATTTTCTTCTTTCGCTGCGCCTGTAGATGTCTTCTGTGAATTCTGCACTATAGAACATTATTACCAGAGGGTTTTCTGCCTCCTCAAGGACCGCCAAACTGTAGTTGCCGAGAAGTTGAAGCATACTTTTTTTTTCAATCGCTCAGAACAACTAGAGTCCTCCGAAGAAGCGGGGACCTCTTGCCAGCATTATTCTGGCATATCGCAAGGCAGCAGCAGTTAGCTGTTGTACAGGTACCGTTTATTTGCGGCTTCATTAAAATTACACTGAGAAATTCGGAAATAATCAAGGAACTCCAACACTCCTCGATGCCAATGCACCTTGGTCGGTTTAGACTTCTCCATTTATGATATGCCTATATGTCTTCAGGATGTCACTTTCTTGAAAGTAAACTTCGTCCACCTTGCGCGTCTTTACCATACTTTCCCATGGATCTTTCCCACTTCTGCATTAACCACGTGGGTCGGACGGCGGGGAGAAGTGGTGTTTTTAGGGGCTTTTCCTCTAGCAGCTGGTGCGCCCGGTCACAAAACACATTGTTATGCTGTCCAGAGGGTCCGAGCTATGGCGCGCGAGATAGCAGCAACAGTAGAATGACCCTCGGGAGACGTACACACGTGCTCGATGCGTGCACACGTGGTCAACGCTTAGATCATGCCCGTGATGTCAACAATCGGAGAGTTGCTTACGTAGTGAATGTCTTCGTGACTTTACGCGTCGAATTGTCTTCAGAAGACCATGTAAGCTTGCCTTGCGACGAGACATACACACGGAAAAAAAGTCCGACTGAACACCGGCATGGTGCGCACGAAACTCCATCCGCTGTGAAGCCAACGGGAAGTAGCCGGTAACTTGGCGCGAAGTTAGGCTGCAGCGCCCTCACACTCCCTTGGAGGAAACCGCACCCGCCTCGAGAAAAGGAGCTCAAAAATAAAATATATATATATATACATATTCTATATATATATATATATGAGAAAGAGAGTGTGCACAACTCGCGTTGCGCATTCAACCTATCCGCTCGTGTGTGTGTTGTTTTCGATAGATGTTTTTACCAATGCAGTGTCTGTTATGAAAGTGTTTCTGCGATCGGTTGTGGCGATGCGAGCCCCCACATAGGATTGGCTTCCGTAAAACCCTTTGTTCGAGTGAGGGTTGAAAAGAGGGTCTTTGGATGTAAAAAAGAGAGCGGAGGTTCGGGCTTGGACCCGGGCAGAAACCTGAGTGCTGCACCAAAGCGTCTCTTCACTAGACTACTGCTCTTCCTTCAAGCTGCAACCGAGCACTCCAGTCACCGAGGGAGACCCAGACTCTCCATTCCGAACCTTTAACACCTTCCCTTCTTAGCTTGTGTAGAAGCTAGCTGAGGAGTAGGAAATTAACTCCCTCTAACCGTCTCATCCCCATTTTGGTCTGCACCAAGTTAAGGAGGGGGTCACGAGAGCACGCACACATAGATAGATAGATAGATAGATAGATAGATAGATAGATAGATAGATAGATAGATAGATAGATAGATAGATAGATAGATAGATAGATAGATAGATAGATAGACAGATAGATAGCTAGATAGATAGATAGATAGATAGATAGATAGATAGATAGATAGATAGATAGATAGATAGATAGATAGATAGATAGATAGATAGATAGATAGATAGATAGATAGATAGATAGATAGATAGATAGATAGATAGATAGATAGATAGATAGATAGATAGATAGATAGATAGATAGATAGATAGATAGATAGATAGATAGATAGATAGATAGATAGATAGATAGATAGATAGATAGATAGATAGATAGATTTTTTAGGCCGAAGACCGCACATTACTCACTGGTCGGTCATCTCTTGTTTCGTGTAGAGAACACCAGCTAGCTTCCGATTCATATCTCGTTATTGTTGCCAATGTAGTAGAGACTTGAAGGACAATTTCAAACGAACTGCAGACAGTTTTCACGAGGGAGAGTCATCCAAATTATTCGACAGTTTTCTGTTCTCTAATCTCACTCACTGTTCTGAACCACTTTGAAGGGTAGCACAGTAGTAACACGTACCTTCTGACATTCGCAGGCTGTGAATGGTGGCACTCAGCCCATCTCTTTGATGGCCAATGGAAACAACGATAACCCTCTCCATCAATTCAACGTGAGAGCAAGCGCTAGCTCAGGGAACGGGAGGCGGTGGTCAACCGTGACGAACATCACGAACCACAACGGAATGAAGCGGGATGCAATTGTCATCCCGAGTCGAGTTCGAGATACAGGGGTCGCTTGGAAAGGAACTACGTCCAGCGTCAACACCGATCGCCGGTTGTCCAGCAGAGCATTGCAATCAGTGCCCGAGCAACGGCCTTCAATCGTATCCAAGCAGAGTACGATCACTGGAAGCGTTATGGCGTCGAGTCGACGTTCCTCTTCTATTGCACCAAGAGTTTCAGCAAGACGCGATGCAATGGAGAGAAGAGGAACTATGATGAGCGTGGCAGGCTCAATGATTGCGTTCAAAAGATCATCGCTGAACGAGGGGGGCATGTTCTCGCGCAGAGGAACAGCAATAAGTGTGATCGGCTTGTCTGTTCCCGAAAAAAACGAGGTTACAAGTGTGAAGCCGATGACGATGACAACCGAAGCGCCATCCTCGGCACTGAGCAGCCTGAAAGAAGTGCTCTGCGCGCCACGGATGTACTTCCACACCTTTAGCTTCTTCACATGTGCCTTCTTTGTGGACTCGTTTCTCACCGTCATGTTCGATCTTGGCGAAGACATCGGGGTGCCTGCCAGTGAATCTGTGCTCGCCCTGACTATCTTGTCAGCTATGGACACTGTAGGAAGGCTCTTTGTACCTTTCTTGACCGATTACGGAGTCACGTCGGCCGCGTGCTTGCTTACTCTGAGCTACGCTATGCTTGCAGTCATTTCGGCGCTTATGTCATGCATCTCAGGAAGGCTAATGTTCTTGGCTTTATCAGCCCTTTTGGGACTCCCCGGTGGCTACATCATCGTTGGAACGTCGGAAACTCTCTCCAAGGAACTAGGGACTAAGCACCTTCCGATGGCGTACGGCGTCCTGGCATTCATAGCTGCATTGGGAGGCTTCGCTCGGCCGCCAGTTGTGGGTAAGTATGGAGGGTTATACTTCATTCGAAGAAAGAAATTTTCTATGTGTTTGGCTTAATTTCGAAGTCGTAGAAGTTCCCACCGAAAACCTACACAAAATTTGATTTGCATTTCATATGTTGTTGCGAGTACATTACTTAGCTTCACATTCTTGCCCAAAACAATCGAGCAGAACATCCTGCACTGCTCTAGCTCTGTACTGGTACTGACATCTTGTTGCAAATATAAACGTTTCCCAAACGTGTGGCATCAAATAGCAATTATTCGCGCTACATTCGTCATACGGTGTCTCAAGTATACAAGTCCAGCGCACTGTGTAGTTATGCAATAGGCACCTATCGCTAGTCCTACAAATTTAAACATAACATGTCATAAATATTGATGCTGAAGATGACATGCTACTGTGGTAAAGTGGCTATGGGGCTAAACTGCTGACCCGAGGGTCAAGGGGTCGAATCCCACCCGAGGTAAACGCTTTCCAATTCAGGCAAAATGCTCGACGCTGTGTGCCCAGATTTTCGTGTACCTTAAAAGGACGCAGCAGCAAGCACAGGGCCTAGTTGACAGGAGGAACATTGGAGAAGGCTTTGTCCTGCTGTAAACATAGTCAGGCTGATGATAATAATAATAATAATAATAATAATAATAATGATTATGATGATGTGAAGATGATGATGATGATTGTGTTCACCCTACAAAAATGTTACTGAACAAGTGTTTGACGACTCAGATAACCAGTATCTATTATTAAAATACATATCGCAAGCATTTTAAATCTAGAGCGCTCCGCGGGGCGCTGTGGCGGCGCAAGGTAACAGTGGCAAATATGCTAGCTGCGATGTTTGGTGGTGTCAAGAGCTTTATTGAAAACACCGGCCCGTTCATGGCCTGGGCCCACGCAATCCTCGAAGATGACCGGAGACCTTGTCTCCTCGCTGCCTCAAAGTCTTCCAGGATGGCTCACAGTTGATCCTGGAGGTTGGAGGCTGGAGCTTCATCTGGGTGTGTGCACCATAATGTTTCCCAGTATGAAGCTCGCGTTATTGCTTTTGGACGCACTACATTTTTTTTAGATTACAATGTCAAAATATGGTCTTGTCGAAGGTAAAAGTGTCCTTGCTGCCGAACACCTCATTTCGATTGTCGCAAAGGTCACGGTCGACTGTCGAATGAATGTTTCTTTTTGCACAGTTCACGTGTTAATGTCCGGACGCACATGAAACCCCAGTGTGGCTGCAAAGAGTTTTTAAGAAGCCTGTGCATGTTATTCAGCTAAGCAGACAAATTGTTCGGCACGGTTTCGTAGATAGGTGGGCTAATGCAGTAGGCAGTTTCCCGTGGTCATCGTTTATCAAGTGCTGATGGCCTAGAGCATTACGGTGGCACGCCAATATTTTGAAGCGTCCTGCACTTTACCTCGTAAGGTGGCGTTAGCACGCATAGCAACTTAAAAAGTTTTGCTGTTGCATATCCGGCGCAGCTGCGCTGCAGTGCGTCTTTGTCATCACAACTCTGACAAACCGTGCAAATCAACAATCTTGACGAGTGGGCCGGGCAAACCGATGCAGCCAGCTGCATTAGAATTCAGCGAGTCCCCCTGCGTAATGAAGACTAATAATTCGCAAAACAGCTTATCACAATAAATATATCACTCCTGCGAAGATCATCAAACATCCAATATCAAAGGGACTGTAGACAGGACTGCCAGAAGTGCAATTACAGCAAGTGCGGCTGGTGGGAAGTCAGTGAAGAGGCACATTGAAAGTCGCGTCGTCGCATGCCGACTCGGGAAAGTCATGTCCGATTTGAATCATTCAAACGAAGCGCCCAACCAAAAAAGTGCATGACGTCACTTATGAGCGACACAGCATCCGTTTCTGTGTGGAGGTGACTCGTGTGCCGTGTGGCGCAGCGGCCTCTGCCTTACGCTATTATTCAAGAGCGCACAGCAAGCCGTTTCTCTTCTTAATTGATGACGTTTTGAAAAAATGCGTATCGAGTACAAGTGTTCAAACCGTATCTGCTGTGAGTCATGCTCTGCTGTGTCCAGGTATGGGTTAAAAACTTCATCTACCACGATGATTAAATCACTGCCATGGTCGTTAGTCGTCACGATGTTGTGGCACTAGGCCACACGTCACTGCATCGTTGTCAAATGGTGCAATAGCTGCAAAACACCATTAAACACTGTACAAACTCTCATAGTCACTCAACAATAAGCACTACTTCTGTGGAGGCCTTTTTCACTTTCGTGTTATACTGATTCTTATAACGATGGAATCAGCCATGCTTTTTTTATTTTAGCATCGTTGGGTCAGTTGTTTTTTTTACATATTTCAGGTGTTTTTCGCGATGGACTGGGCTCTTACGACGGCCTTTTCCAACTCATGGCCGGGATATTGCTGACCTCGTCCCTATTCAACGTGGGACTCTGGATCACTGGTCGCTCTTCCACCTGGAATGGAAAAACAAATGAAGCTGTTCAACAAAGCACATTGAAGACCATCTCGGAACCCCAGCCTGCGGTGATAAAAGAGGACCAATGCACATCCTTGTAGGAGCTTATGCACAAATGTGGAGATGCTGGGCATGCTTCGAGTGAGCGAGCAACTTAATCTGCGGTAGCGCTGCAAAGATGGACGTTTCACGCCTATCTACTGATCAATACGCACATTGCAGGACTGACAAGTTGATTCTTTAGCGCGGTGTTAACACTGTGCTAAAGCGCCTAGCATCACGATAGTGTACACCTAATTATGACTATCTTTGCTAGAAATCCACATCATCTAGACAAGAGTATACTGCCTATCCGAGAGCCCAAGCAAGACGATGTCCTGGCTTCTCAGAAGGGAGCTATATTTACCTATGCCCCACATTCTTCTGCTGGCTTCGCTGTTTCAGCTTGCAAACATATTCAGAACTACTTAAATCATATGTAGAGCACACTTAAGCTCGTGTTTTGTGAACACTGACACTTGTGTTTATCGTCAACTGCGACAAGTTGAGACATAAACACACACGGAAAAGAGTTCAGACAATTGTCTAAGTACCGAAATTTGTGGTCCACCAGCTTTGCTCTCGTTGCAACACACCTAGAAAATGGCGCAGTGTGATTTCTTGGAAAGGTGTTTTTTTTCCTGGCATGTGCTTTTTTTGTCTACGCTGGCTTGCAGAGTTTCCATCTCCGGAGGGGAGGCAGGTTGTGCGTGGTGTTTTCGGTGGTGTGAGTAGAAAAACGCCGAGTTTCATTGGCAAACATCGACGGAAGAAGGTATTTTTTTCACCAGATTGTAAGATCGCTTGTAACACAAAAAAAACTGTTGCCGTCTGACTACACTGAATGACTTGGGTAGTCGTTTGTACCCTTCGCAAGATTTCTAGTACAGGGCTCGAGAGTATCGTGATGCAGCAGTATCTCAGAGATACTTTTGAGTTGCTGTATCAGATATATTTGCAAAATGTGTATATTTCAGTAGTGAAATACTTTTTTTGTATAGAATGTATCACAACACTGCGTTGACATGGTTATCTCAGCACTCTTCTGTCAGAACTGAGCCGATGTGTATATATTATCGAAATAAAAGCTTGAATGCGCTTGGCTAGTCAAAAGCGGCCTTGTCAGTCCGCGACACTTGGAGATCAGCGAAGAATCTCTCACACGCACAGAGTGTTCTATGTCGTTCAGTGTTTTACGCAACTAAAGACAGAATCGAGGAGGCAGTGCTGACGATCTTGGATCTCGCTCAAGGCCAGAGAAGCAAGGTCAATTTCATTTCTGGGACAACTTCGGTTTTAGTAGTTATGACACGAAGTTGTGTTCACCTACAATATTATACAGCATTTTATATATCGCCCGTCTTGAATTGAAACTGAACCGATGCTCTGTCAACTCGCAGTATATTTTAGAAGCTGCTGTTACTTGGGTTTAATTGGTGTAAACCTTGTTAGCAAAACAGATCAATCATGTGTGTGGCATACTTTACCTCTCATCAGAAGTGTTTGTTTGCGAGTCGAGCGATATGGCTGATTTGCATTTGAATTATCTCCAGCACATTATTTGACAATTTTACGATGCACTTAATCAATTTACAAGCGCATGCTGAACATCAGCACCAGTGTAACCGAAAAATGCTTTAGTTTCTGTATTCCTGAATATGTTAATCCCTGTAATTGTATTCTGGGATAATTTCTTTATCTTTTCGCCAAGTTATCTTCGTAATATCTCGTTATGCCTACCATAGATAATTCTCAGTACTTGTATTTTTAGCCTTGTAGCACGTATATTTCGATACTTGTACATTTAGAATACTTTTATGGGTGTCTCTGCCCAGCACCTATTTATGCGCACAAGCACGCTCCATTGTCTCGTAGCTACGCAGGAACAGCATTCTTACATTGTAGCTGTCGTTAAGAAAAACTTGCTTTGCTACAATGGTATTCTATGCGACACTCACAAGAAAGAAACAAAAACAAGATTGATTACATCTGTGTCTTCAAACATTTGCGCTTGGAAAGATAACAAAAAAAACCCTCAGTCGAACGACCTAGAAGCCTGGATTTGTGTTCGCACATACAGTTTTAAAAACATGGTGACATAGTAAACATAAAGGGTGGTCAATGGCTGCCTGTCGCGGCCCAAAGCCGTAGGATTGCTGCCATCTGTTAGGTGGCGCACATAAAAAACTGAAGGTGTACCGATCGATCACGACGTGGCAATAAAATAATTGACACTATAAAAGCAATATATTGAAATAATTAGTGGGTACATTTGTGCTTCGGAAATTAATAAAAAGCGGCTGCCTTGCCTACGGCGAATCCGTATGCACCGCTGCTAGGCCTGACCACACCTGGACCTCTTGTTGCTCCTGCATCACTACGGCGCCGTTCTCTCTCACCGGCTACAGCGGTACACACACCTACGCATTCAACAAGAAAGGTCAGTAAATGAAAATATTTCACATTTCAGTGATCTCCCACAGGCCCCGCCGCGGTGGTCTTGTGGCTAAGGTACTCGGCTGCTGACCCGCAGGTCGCGGGTTCGATTCCCGGCTGCGGCGACTGCATTTCCGATGGAGGCGGAAATGTTGTAGGCCCGTGTACTCAGATTTGGGCGCACGTTAAAGAGCCCCAGGCGGTCGAAATTTCCGGAGCCCTCCACTACGGCGTCTCTCATAATCATATGGTGGTTTTGGGACGTTAAACCTCACAAATCAATCTGTGATATCCCACAGCTGGTTTCTAGACAATCAATACGTGATAAAAAGCGTTTTTTTCAAAAGCTTTGCTGTGCGCTCGAGTAAGCTTTCCAGCGCGAATGACAGCATTACTGCTACACGTCGAGCAATGCAAAAAATCGATACCTTTGAAACCATGGAATCGGGTTTTATTGTGACACATAAAGCATACTGACAACAACTGTTTCGGATAAAAACTGGTCGAAACCACCCCCAATATGTTAACGAGAAATAATCAAGCTACAACAGCTCAAACGCGTTTACCGTGACTAGCCCCAACAGTACTAGCCCAACAGAATATCGTAAATTAGCCAGTGCTTTTTTCGTAAAAGAGAAAAGCTCCCCTTCAATTCATTAACGTTTCCTTACCTTCTTTAGTAAGCGTTTTGTGCTCCTTGCAACCCAACCTACCCAGGCGTGCGTGTGAAGTCAAAACATGATCCGCATTCCACTTACAGGTAACTCGGTCGTCCTTAGCTAGCACGCTTCCTTTCTGGATTGTGTCATCCCCCGGGAATCTAAATAACTTTCAATCTCTAAACCGTAACGTAATGGTTAGCGAAGTCGGTAACGGGTACTTTTGTTTATGCTCAGTATGAAACCCGTATTCAGAACTGCAACTCATTAAAAATTATTATTTCACAATAGAACTGCAGTTAGAGCTGATTTATTGCAAGACTGGTAAAGTCGACAACAGAATCAACGAGCGATTTTAGGATATTGTACTAAGAAAACTAGATCTAACATACCATGGTACGCCGCTGTGACCTCGCTTTTTTTTTCAACGCAAACAAAAAAGCTGAAAGACATCCTTCGCACCTCTCGATCTTGCGTAGACGCACGTAACGATGGCGAGCGAGGAACAAGTTTTTCTTTACACCAAGGCGACCCCATCCCCACGAAGACAGCTGTTATTAGAATGCCGCTGCGCCAAGTCTAATTTGCCCAAGACCTGTCTTACATACTGCTGGGAGAACGGGACATTAGTAAACTTAGAAAACCTTGATAGCTAAAGTAACTAGACTTTTTCTTCGTCACTCTTTCAAAGCACAGGCCGCTTTCCGCAAGTACACGGGCCCACTCCGATTGCTTTCCTAAAAATGGGAAAAATACGCGTGTAGCATGGGAGCGGTGAAATACGATCTGCCTGAAACGTTTTTCGCCATAACGCCCGCAAAAGTGGGAGTGAAAAAAAAACAAAAAACATGCATCGTGATCTAAAAAACGGTATAAATTCGCAAAATGAAATTTTTGTCCCAGTCGCCTATCTGAATCAGCCCCTATGGGATCGATCAAGTTGGAATACTGACGAATTGGACTCCGCGATTGTATAATCAACGACACAGCACACACATCTTATCACACGGTGCACCTAATAACCCGAGTACTGCGCCCCTCTTCCTTGATTCATAGAGCCAATATGAATTCTAAGCCACAATTATTTCATCCCCCATACATCAGCAAGTTGGAATCACCTTCCCAGATCTGTAGTCGAGATTACTAATAACTGTATGTTTAAGGCTGCTATAACTAACCTGTCACCATACGTTTTTAGGTCTTAGGTTTTTTTTAAGTACTAGACCTGTTAAGCTTTATAGTTCTTTAATGCCTGTTTTTGTTCTTACAATGTGCACTATTTCTTGTTGGTTTCTTTCACCGATCCATGTAACCACCAATTTTCCGCTTTTTATATTATGTTGCGTTAAAAATGTAACCCACTGCCCTCTGTAATGCCCTCGGGCCCTGAGAGTATTGAAATAAATAAATAAATAAATGAACGATTTGAGACACAAAAAACATCTCACGCCTACAGCGCGAGACAGACGTGCGATTTGCCGTGCGGTGCGGCGTGCGGTGCGGCGTGCGGTGCGACGATGCGACAGCCGGAGTGGTGACGTTTCGTGACGTATCATCGCATCGCACCACCGCACATTCGGCGCGGTGAGCATCAAACCAGCCAGATATATTCGCCGCCGCATCGCACTGCCGCATTGCAGTAGCCAATCAAAACGCGAGCAGACGAGTGACGTCACGCCGCTAGTGGCGCCATCTCCCTGTAGCCGCTCCCATCACCCGTGATCTAGGCCAGTTCAAGCGAGTCGATGGAGCGGTGCGAGCGTTGATTTGCTGACATCGCCGACTTCGGCGCCGTGACAAACATCGAGTACGTTTCCCTGGTGACGTGATAATGTTCTGGACTGAATAAAGTGATGCTTGAAGTGTGCCTTTTCTGCACGACAACGCCTGTTTTGAAACCGCTAGCGAGATCAGAGATCATGAGCAGCGATCTAAGGTCATTTCACATGTAAACACAGCTACCGGTGTCTGTGCGCTGTAGTATTGTCAGTATAGTATTGTCAAAAACAAGCGCTCAATGACGAGCTCGCGTGTGAACGGCGTAGGAGATGGCCGGCGCCCGCGATGCTATGCCTACCTGTCGGAGTCGTGAATAATCTACTGTTGCCGTGGTTACGACGTGCTTGCCGTTCACGAATGCGATTTATCAATTACTTCTATAGAACGAAGCGTGGCTCTGCAATGTTTGTTTTGAGCCTCATTACGAGGATACCAAGTCGTTCGACCCTGCATTTCGAGGCGCCGCATGGGGGCGGAGCCTGCCGCTGATAGCTCCTTTGCCCTCATGTGTCCCGAAACGTCGCATGCGGCACGCCGCACCATGTGACACCGCACGCCGCATCGCACGGAAAATCGCACGTCTGTCTCGCGTTTAAAGCCGGGAGCCGGGTTCGCCGGCTAAGACGAGTTCCCAACGACCTCCCAAAGATCATGGTTTATGTTGTTGTTGGCCACAGGTGCGTGCAATTTCGTAGCGTCATTCGTAATAGCCAATAGAGTGACACCGTGACCTCCTCCTCCTATTATTTCCTCCTCAGCGCGCAGGTGAAGAGGGAGCGGAAGAGATGGCAGACCTCATGGGTAGAGTGATACTCTCCTCTCCTCTTCTCCTCCTATGGAATGTTGCCCGAACATGTCGTGAGTGAGTGGTAATGCCTTCTCCCCTCTATTCTCATTGTGCATCGGCTGGGCGAACGAAAGGCACTCTCTCTTAAGCTTCCGCTGACGGGTGATCGCTTTCTGTGGTTGCGTGATAATTGTTTAGCTATGTTCAGCCGTGTGTCCAAGTGTTGTAGAAAATTTTGAAAAATGACAATATCAACACCTAGAATACTGAAGGTAATCTTCTTAAGCATTATGGTTGCGTGTTCAAGCAGAGCGAATGAAGCATAGATATGTAAATTAACTGAGGCACATTTATCATCACAAAACTGTAGTATCACAAAACTGCAGCATCACAAAACACCACTGAAAATGGCCGTGGCATCAGGAGACAGCTCCACTACGCTTCACCGTAATGAGAAGAAATGACGTCAACTTCCTCCGAAGATGCATGCAAGATCTACCGAGAAACACCCACCCTGAATTCCCTCTCAACCGTCGGAAACAAGCAGTCATGGAGCTACAGCGCACCTATGGAGAAAAAGTAGGAGTTCATTGTGTGGACAATGCTGCCTACACCATCAAGTATTGCTACAACCTTGATGTCATCGGCAGTGAGAGCTAGATTATTTTTAAGAGCAATACTCCTTGAGTTTTGGTTTTCGTGTTGCTTTTATTACAGCTTGTCTGATTATTCACGCTGATTTTTGCATTGTTACAACCGGCCCTGGGGAACCGGGCAGGACGAGTTTGGGGGAGAACCGGTTCTTGACCGACGGTGCCGTCCACCCCCACCTCCCCATTCGGGCTCCTCCTCTCGCTGAGAGAGCTCCGGGGTCTGCTGTGCGTTCGTGACCATGTTTGGTAACATTTTGGGGCGCCGGGACCATATATGGACATCGTGTTGGGTTGTGCCACTCCATGTGTTGTGAGAGGTGTTTCCCCCTCCCTCGTGGCCGAGGTGCCGGGGACACCGTATTGGCTGACGATGCGGACAAGGCGCCCAGTGTCAACGTGGCGCTATAAAATGTCGAAGACGTTTTGTATCACTCGCACTCTTCTCTCTTTGGGTCAGTTGACCACTTCTCCACATGTAAATAAATCTCTGTTGTTCGTTTGGGCGCTTCCTTCTCGCTGAATTGTTGGACGATGGATCCTGCGACGGGGCCAGCTACCGAAAACGAGACCGGCAGGACCCGGAGTCCCAACAGCATCAAGACCCAGTAAAGGTAACAGTCTATTTAGCTATAGTAAGACCTACATTAGAATATGCAAGTATCATAAGGAACCCTTATCAGAAAGAACTAATCAACAAAAGTTGAGTGAGTTGCTGACCCGCAGGTCATGGGATCGAATTCCGGCTGCGGTGGCTGCATTTTCGAAAATTCTGTAGGCCCATGTGCTCATATTTGGGTGTACATTAAAGAACCTCAGGTGGTCGAAATTTCAGCAGCTCTCCACTACGGCGTTTCTCACAATCAGATGGTGGTTTTGAGACGTCAAACCTCACATAACAATCAATCAAGTTGAGCGAGTACAAGAAGAGCGGCAACATTTATTCTTTCATGATATTCTCGAACTAATTCTGTAATATAGGTGCTACTTCAGCTACACTTACCCACCCTTTTGGAACACCATCGTATATCCAAACTAAAGTTCTTGTTTTCGCTTTCTCAAAATGCATTTAACTTTGATGGAGCGCAGTACCTTGTTCCGCGACCTGTCCATAACCTACGAAGTGGCTACCGCAGCAACTTTGAAATCCCCAAATCTCGTGTTAACACATACGCATTCTCTTATTTTCCTAGAATCATAAAATACGTAATTGTGAAACTAAAAAGTGTGAATTCAAAACTAAAGAATATTTTATAAGTAAATCTTCGTGAATGCTACCTTTTTTTTATAATTTCATTGAATGTACCGAGTTACACAAATTTCGTGTGACATGCGAAATTCAGTAATGTGATGCCTACTGTTCTGCAGTGAATGATGTATGGATAATGTGGGTGGTGGAGCGAAATGTTGTGATGAAAAATTTCGTATTTTTTTCGCCTATACATTGCTTTTCTATGCTTGGCATGATAGTTAATATTGCCACATTGAATATGCAGCACCAAGAGAACAACGAAGAACACGCGCAGAGAGATAAGAAGACGAGGTTCTCTTCGGATCAGTCATCGGATCAGTTGTAGCTATTAGTATCTACTTTGTTATTGATTTTTTCTCACTATCTAAATCTTTATTTTATTTCTTTTTTTCCAACATACTGTCTTAACTATACAACTCCCCCCCCCTTTTTTTCGTTGTAAGCAATAATGCAGTTATCGTTAATATGAGACTATTTGTTCTCTTGGCCAATCCCCCAGAGTGGATACGAGCCATGGATTAAAGGATACAAACAAACAAACAAATCAGTCATCGATACCAACAATGAGCAGGACGTTTTGCGTTCTGCAGTAGAGTCGACTTTATTAAGTCCATCATAGTGCCTGTAAAAGTTCTTCAGTGGAATTGTCGCTCCGTATCTTCCGCTTACATACATCTTATTTATCTCATACAGCAAACAAATCCTAATACAATTTTACTTCAAGAGTCTTGGCTTTCAGTAAACCAAACATTTACTCTGAAATGTTTTCGAACTTTTAGACTGGATCGGCCAGGTAGAGGAGGTAGATCATTGGTTCTAATATCTTCAAAAATGTGACATCATGTTACTGTAACTTTTGAACATATTTGTCCGGATTGTTAATTGTAAGGAATAGATTGTTTGTTACCTTACTCCAACAGGATTACAGTGAATAATGCGTACTTTCCGAATGAAGTAAGGCGCACAGATCACCTAAATTGTGTTATCAAGAATTCTTCGTCAAATTCACTTTTATTGGCTGGGGAATTTAACTCGCATCACACTTTTTGGGGGCTTAAAACAGATGGCTGTGGCAAAAGATTGTGGAATTGGTTGCAGGATAATAATTTTCGCTGTCATAACTCTAGACAAGTCACCTTTCTACGCGAGACAAGCTGATCAACATTAGACCTACCATTTTCGTGTGGCCAGTTTATGATTTCCTCGTGGGAAACGTTTGATAATGGGACGAGTAGTGATCATGTACCAATTACCTATGAAATATTGCTACAACAACTTACCTCTGCTATCCGGCAACAACGGTTCACCAACTATAAAATTTATAAAACTGTTTTAAACTCCGCGCTCTCGTCATTTAGAGCACGCGTCGGACAGCAACGAGCTGATTCAGTCGTAGCGTGTATAAGTGACTCTGTCAAGCCGGCAGAGTTTTCTGTTAAGTACGGCAGCACACCGTCAAATTCAGCTTAATGGAATGAAGATTGTACGCTTGCGTATAGGCGACGTAAGGCTGCTTAGAAACGTTTACGCCACAACCATACTCCGAAAAATTGGGTTGACTATATATTCCACGCAGCGCTGTTTAAACGTACAGTTGCAATAGCTAAAGATAAACACAATTCTGACTTACATTCGCGTTTATCAAAACCTGATAAAAGATCTGCCCTGTACAGGTTTCTACGGAACAAAAAATCGACGCAGGTACCAGCATATTCGCATTCAGTAGTGCTGTCTCCTAAAGAGACAACAGATTTGTTAGAGGGCATCGCGAAAGGACTTGAAGCGCGTTTCGCTTCGTCATGCTTGAGACCTGTGACATTCAAAAGCGCAACCTCGGACTTTCGGGAAGTCACTATGGCTGAACTGGCAGATGTCATACTAACTGTAAAGCAAGCGGCTCTCGGTCCAAATCAGATTACAAACTCTATGATTAAATTGATATTTAATTCCCATCCCGAGGAGCTTTTGACTATTGTTAACTGCTCCTTACAGCACACACGGATTCTAAGCGCAGGGAAAATTGCTAAAGTTGTGTTGCTGCGAAAAAATCCATGCCTCGGATAGGTCCTGGATAACATTCGGCCAATTTCGCTTACTTCAAACCTAGTTAAATTAATTGAAAGAATTCTTCATAGAAGGCTCAGTGAATTCATCGCTCATCAGGACATCCTTTCACCAAGGCAAGTAGGATTTAGACAGGGGTGCTTTATATGGTCGGCTCATGATGATTTGGAAAGCCGAATTCGCCTTGCAAAAGTATCTGGTGAGCTTTCTGCATTAGTCACTTTAGATATCGCAGAAGCCTACGATAGTGTGGAATACAGTACATTAACTTCAAGATTAGTAGACTGTGAGGTTCCCAAGTACATTATATCTTGGGTTCAGGAGTTTCTCTTTGAGAGACAATTCTATTGTTGCCACGAGGGAATTACTTCTGCCTCATATAAGCAAACAAGAGGTGTTCCGCAAGGATCAGTCCTGTCACCTCTTTTATTTAATATATTATTATCATCTATTCCCGTTCATAGAAATGTTCCTATTTACGTCTACGCCGATGATATTGCTTTTTTCTCGTCATCACGAGATATCAATAGTTTGTATCAAATCTTACAGTCATATTTGAGCGAGCTTGAGGTATGGCTTGGCGGGCTGTCTTTTTCACCTAATGTTAGCAAATGGGCTCTGCTTGTATTCCCTCTATCCGTTCCCGTATTTCTTTCACTGCATTATCGAAATGATCCGATTCCACAAGTAACAGTGCTAAAAAATCTTGGTATTGTTTACGTGGACAATTTAAATTGGCAGCAACAAATAGAATCAAACACCCATAAAGCAGAAAGCGCCGTAGGATTGCTCCGCCGGTTTTGCAATAAGAATTCAGGGATGCGCAGGGATACGTTACTTATGATATACAAACTTTACGTACGCCCAATTCTGGAGTTTGGCTGCGTTTTGTTTTCTGGAAGTGCTGAGTACAAATTAAGGCCTCTTATATTGCTAGAAAGGCAAGCTCTGCGGCTGTGTCTCGGGCTACCTAGGTGTGTCGCGAATAGCGTGCTTTATTTGGAAGCTTGAATCATTCCACTTCATGCTAGATTTCGACAGCTTACTGTGCAAACATTTTTAAAACTTTACGATGCGCCCCTCTTCTGTTCACAGACAGTTTTCATCAAACATCCAGTTTCTTTATTCAGCGCCTCTGGTTTCGTTATCAAAAACCCCAAGTCATTTTCGTCGAGTCTCTGTTATCAAATCTTCACGTTTCCCTCCGGCATTTAACTCCACGAACCCAATGCTCGGTGCCAGTTGACTTAATTTTCGATGATATTTTTTCGAAAAATGCTAAGTTACTTCCAAAGCATGTTCTGGAGGGCCTCCTTCAAGACCATCTCAGTCATTTTCCTAAATACATAGTGATTTCGACGGACACAACGCAAAATCTTCAGAAGGCTGGAGTTGGTATTTTTTCTCATCAGCTTAATTGGTCTTTTGCGCTACGATTGCCTGACTTCACACCACTTTATCTCGCAGAATTCCTGGCTGTTACATTGGCTCTTCAAAAACTAAATTATCAGCAATCAAAAGCTATTATTATTTCGGATGCTTTGTCTGTATGTACACATCTAACATCCGCAAAGAAGCCTCCTCTTCTCAGGATGTTTTGGTGTCTCGTACCGCATAGCCTATCAGAAGTTCGGTTTATTTGGGTCCCCGGGCATGCTGGAATTGAACTAAATGAAATTGATGATTCTCTCGCTTCGGCATCTTTATATTTCACGGTGGTTCTAGTAGCTCCACAGTTTCCTTTTATTACTGCCGAACAGTTCAAACGCCTGTTAATCTTAAAAATCAACGTAACGTCGCTTCTACAATCTGAAGAATTTCGGCACTTGCAATTCACATGGAACACCGCAAAATGCCTTTCCCGTCAAGGTGAGGTGACCCTCACAAGCTTTCGCTGTAGAGTTCCTCTGTTAAATTTTTATCTCAACAAATCAGGATTTTCATTAACTAACCTATGTGAAGTTTGCAATGAACCGGAAACAATAGATCACTTTCTTCTCACACGCCGCCGCTTCGCATCACTGCGCCGAATAATTCTTGACAGACCGATTGGTATGCTCGGATTGCCAGTCAATACATCTACCCTATTATCGTTTGGAGCCAGTCAGTTGGGTGTGGACCGCAGTGCTATTCTGTCAGCGTTACATAAATTCATTCAGGCAACCGGAAGGATACGCTGCTATAGTGGTACTGCCAGATATATCCAATCCTTTCTCCCCCTTCCTCATTCTTGTTAATTTGTTTTATATATTCTGGTTTATCGCATTCTTCTGCAATTTTTCACGTTTTTTCAAAGGAACTATATTATTGTTCCTACCTAATTTCTCTTTATTTTTTTACCGAGCGCTGTAAAAAAATGATCTATTAAGAGATACAGTGTGGCCCATCCCCCATGTGGGTATGAGCCAAGATCACCTAGGAGACAAGACAAGATTCTTGGCCGATACCCCTGAGTGGGTACGAGCCACGGCTTTGGAATCATCATCATCATCATCAGTTTGCCAGTGTTCTCGTACAATTAAAGTGAGTTTCCTGTATTCGACTGCTGCTGTTTCTGCATTGTGACACTGGTGGAGGCGCTAGGTACATGTTCGGGACGCCTGACAACAGCCCCGAATCTAGTTCAGAAAGACTTCCGCGCATCGACAACCCCGTTCACCGCAGCAGCCGGCGCCTGTTAGGCCTCAGCCCGGAGTTTGGTTCATTGCCGGAAAGCGTGACTGTGCCAGAAAGCATGACGGCGCCTGGAAGCACTGGTCCCAACATGTCCCGCCCAAGCACCACACAGGTGACTGTTTTGAACCCTCGACTTCCGCCTGACTTCCACGGAAACGCATATGAGGATGCACATGACTGGCTTGAGAAATTCGAGCACACAGCGAATGTTAACGGGTGGAACACCACACAGAAATTGGGCTACGTTTATCTTCCGCTTCAAGACGGAGCCCGAACATGGTTCACGAATCGCGTGTGGTCATCTTGGTACGAGTTCCCGCAGAAGTTCCTCGACACATTCGCGAGCACTGAAAGACGAAAAATCGCACAGCGTCTCCTCGAGTCACGGATTCAGAAACCAAATGAATCCGTTACGATGTTTGTTGAGGACATGGCGCGGCTATTTCGTCGAGCAGATCCTAATATGCCCGAAGCCAAAAAGGTTAGCCACCTCATGCGGGGCGTTAAGGAGCAGCTCTTCGCTGGTCTCGTACGAAACCCGCCTACAAGTGTGGATGAATTTTCCAAGGAGGTGACATCTATCGAACGCGCACTGCATCTACGTTATCGCCAGTATGACCGCCAAACCCACAGTGCACCGATCAGCGTGGCAGCCACGACCACAGCAACAACATCCGATGAAGGTTCTTTGCGCCAACTAATACGAGAAATCGTACAATAAGAGGTCAAAAAGCTCGTCGCCAAACCGAATGATTGCGCGATTGCCTCAGTAACGGAAGTTGTACGGAGATCAGGCAAGCGCTCTCTCTTCCTGAGCCGAACACGAGCACTCCCAGGGCAAGCTATGCAGACGTAGTCCGCCGACAGCCAGCGAACGTGCCGACACCACATCAGTACCACCAGCAACATCCGCCGACAGCGCCTTGGTACTACAGAGAAACGTCGACGCCGAGGCGGCCACCACTTCGCAAAACTGACATATGGCGTACCCCTGATCATAGGCCCCTGTGCTTTCACTGTGGGGAAGCAGGCCACATCGTCCGGTATTGCCCGTATCGCGCCGCAGGGTACCAAGGGTTTCCTTCCACTGTTCCTCGGCGCCATTTCAACAGAACACCTGACGTCGACGCGAGTGTCATGACCCCGCGGGACGTTCCTCCTGGGTTTCGGTCACACTCATCCTCTCCTGGGCGTTATTCTTCATCCTCTAGACGGAGCACCACTGACATGCCAAGAGGGAGATCTCCTAGTCCACGCCGGGGAAACTAAAAGCAGCGACCTCAGGGGGGAAGGTTGGGAATCGTCGAAGTGCTGAAAATCCCCCAATACTGCCGAGCGAAGAGAGACACATTTTCAATGAATCGACAAAAGATGGGGCTGTTACTGCCGAAGTTGCAATTACGATTGACGGATATGACGTCATGGCATTGTTCGACACTGGCGCGGAATTCCTAATAATGAGCGAGAGTCTGGCAGACACGCTCAGGAAGGTTAGATTGGAATGGACAGGACCGCAGATTAGAGGAGCTGGAGGGCAGCTACTCACACCTACCGGAAAGTGCACCGCAAGAATGAAGATAGGGGATGCATCCTTCGTCGCAACTTTTGTTATTCTTTCTGAGTGTTGCAAACAGGCAATCTTGGGGATGGATTTCTTGCGTGAATACGGTGTCATCATCAATATTCCGGACGGTGTACTGACCTTTTCAGCGGATCAAAGCGCAGCGCTACACCGAAAATCTCTGCGAGTCATTGACGATGTCACCGTACCTCCGTTATCGCGCCGCCTTGTTTCAGTCACGTGCAGCGAGCAGAATACTGGAGAAGGAATCGCTGAACAAGTATTGACTCTTCTACTCTCTCGCGGTGTTGCGATTGCCAGAAGAATCGTCGATGTTGTGTGCGGTGAAGCAGAGGTTCTGTTGACGAATTTTACCAACGAGCGACGACACATTACACAAGGCACTACAGTTGCCTACTTCGATGAGATCACCGAAATTCGCAAGTGCTGTGTAGTACAATAGGGCGAGCAGCAAACCACGTCAGCCCCACCACCTATTGACGTAAGCACGGATTTGTCACCAGCGCAGAGACAGCGTCTAGTACATCTTCTTCACCAGTTCAAAGACTGTTTTTCATCGACCTCAAGGGTCAGTCAAACGCCACTGACGAAGCATCGGATAATAACGGAGGAGACGGCAAGGCCAATACGACAGAACTCATACCGCGTAGCACCGAAAGAGCGTGAAGCAATCCAGGAATAAGTGAAGAAAATGCTCGATGACTCATCCAGCCGTCAAGAAGTCCTTGGGCATCGCCGGTAGTGCTGGTTAAAAAGAAAGACGGAAGCTTGCGATTTTGTGTCGACTACCGCAAGCTGAACCGTGTGACAAAGAAAGACGTATACCCATTACCGCGCATCGATGATTCGCTCGACAGGCTGAGGTATGCACGCTACTTTTCGTCAATGGACCTCAAAAGTGGGTATTGGCAAAGTGAGGTCGACGAGCGAGATAGAGAAAAAAACGACTTTTGTAACGCTGCCGGGACTTTATGAATCTAAAGTCTTGCCGTTCGGATTGTGCTCAGCCCCCCCCCCCAACATTTTAGAGACTGATGTATACCGTTCTGTCAGGCCTTAAGTGGCAGACATGTCTGGTCTATCTGGACGACGACATTGTTTTTTCTAAAACATTTCAGGAACCTCTGAGCAGGCTGCTATCGGTATTCAGGGCCATAAGGTCTGCCAGCCTGACACTGAAACCCGATAAGTGTCATTTCGCTTTCAAGGAGCTCCAATTTTTAGGCCATGTGGAGAGCCATGAAGGTGTTCGACCTGATCCCGATAAGATTGCGGCCGTCAGAAAATTTCCGGTGCCAAAAGACAAGAAAGCAGTCAGGCGTTTCCTTGGCCTATGCGCATACTACCGAAGGTTTATTGCCAATTTCTCCCGCATAGCCTCGCCGTTAACACGACTCACAAGAGAAGACGTTTCGTTCATATGGGGCGACGATTAACAGGTGGCATTTGACGATCTCCGACAACGCCTGCAGACTCCACCTGTGCTTGCTCACATTGATGACGATTCTCCTACCATGGTCCACACAGATGCCAGCAACGTGGGTTTAGGCGCTGTACTCGTCCAGTGGCAAGACTCAGCCGAGCGTGTGATCGCATAATCTAGTAGGACGCTTTGCCGCGCCGAGTCCAACTACTCCACAACGGAAAAAGAGTGTCTTGCTGTCGTATGGGTGGTTATGAAGTTTCGTCCGTACCTCTATGGTCGTTCCTTCCACGTAGTCAGTGACCATCATTCCCTCTACTGGCTGACCAACTTGAAAGAACCGTCTGGTCGGCTCGCACGGTGGAGCTTACGCCTTCCAGAGTTTGATATGACGGTCGTGTATAAGTCCGGACAGCAGCACGCCGACGCCGATTGCTTATCAAGGTCACCGATAAATCGCGACGATGACACAGAAGATGACAGCATGGCGTTTGTAGTAGTCGTCGACACCACTACGATTTCGTGCAAGCAGAAAGAAGACAGTGAGTTGCTTCCCCTTATTGAATTTTTGAATGGCCGGACAACAACAATTCCTAGAAGATTTGCAAGGAGCCTGCCGTCATTCTGCTTACGTAGTGGTGTTCTCTATAAGAACTTTTCTCCCAGAGGAAGCACCCACCTACTTGTCGTTCCAATGTCACTCCATGAGGAGATACTTTGTGCTTGCCACGACGAGCCAACGTCTGGTCATCTCAGATACACACGCACATTGGCCAGAATCCAACAGAAATACTACTGGCCAAGACTTACAGCTATTGTGAAGCATTACGTGCGCACGTGCCTCGATTGCCAACGACGAAAATCGCCACCGTTAAAACCAGCTGGACTATTACAACCAATTCAAGTGGTCACGGTAGCTTTTGCCCAAATTGGAATGGATCTCCTTGGACCATATCCGACTTCCCATGCTGGCAACAAGTGGGTAATAGTCGCCACTGATTATCTTACGCGCTACGCGGAAACAAAGGCTTCGTCAAGTGGCACCGCAGTTGACAGCGCACGATTCTTCGTAGAAAATATCGCCCTGAGACACGGTGCTCCGACAATCATAATAACAGATCGAGGTGCCGCTTTCACGGCCGCGCTCCTGACGACAGTGCTTGAGCTCAGTGGAACAGCCCATTGGAAAACCACTTCCTATCATCCACAAACCAATGACTTAACAGAACGCTTCAACGAGACTATTGCCGACATGTTGAGTATGTACCTCCACGTGGATCACAAGAACTGGGACGACATTCTACCGTACATCATGTTCGCCTATAATACAGCGCAGCAAGAAACTAGACGAAGAACGCCATTCAGTCTCCATCATGGCCGTGAAGTTACGACGATGCTTGACGCCGTGTTACTGCACGACTGCAATGACATCAATTTGGACGCTGTATCTTTTACCCAACGAGCAGAAGAAGCGAGGCAGCTTGCGCGCATCGGAATCACCCAGCAGCGAAATTACGACGCCCAACGTTATAATCTGCGACACCGACATGTCGTCTATCGGGCCGGCGACAAAGTCTGGGTATGGAGTCCCATCCGCCGCCGGGGACTGTCTGAAAAATTGCTGAAGAAGTATTTTGGCCCATACACACTTTTACAATGCCTGAGCGACGTTAAGTACGTGGTCGTTCCTGACAGCCCCTCGACAACTCGCCAGCAAAAACCACAAAACGTGCACGTTGTGCGGATGAAGCCCTACTTTCGAACTGATTTACACCTTACATCTACTACACCGTCTTTTGTAGAAGAGCATCGGGACGCTGTTCTCTGGAGGGGGGCAAATGCCACATTGAATATGCAGTACCTCCTTCGTAAGACCCGCGCAGAACGACCTCCTCCCGATACCCCACCGAGCCTCGAGACGTGGACGGCCCAGCTCAAAGCTGATGTAAACAAGGCAACGAAAACTATCACCACAGACCTTCCAACCGAAAGGATGGACAGTCGTCTCGCCCACCTACTAGAGGCCAAACAGTCTCTATTGGCCCGGTGGAAGGGCCAGCGCCTTAATCGGAGGTTACGCAAACGCATATCTCAGCTGAACAAGACCATGATGGATCACTGCCGCATCCTTTCAAAACAGCAGTGGGACGAAATTTGTAATTCGATTGATGGTCAGGTTCGAAATGGCAAAACGTGGAACTTACTCAAACACCTCCTCAATGAAACCAACACCCGCACAAATCAGCGTCATTCGATCGTGAAGATACTTCATCAGGCTAAACAAACAGTGTCACCGGAAGATGTTGTCAAGAACCTCGTGGAAAAATATCTCCCGCTCCCCACGGGCCCTGTGACCCCTCACCCTGATTACTCTGGCAGCAACAACACTAACTTAGACGCCGAGTTTTCTATTGAAGATGTACGCCGAGCTCTCCATGAGCTCAATGGCCGCTCAGCCCCTGGCCCCGATGGCATCACCAACAAGCTCCTACGCAACCTGGACGATTCTTCCGTCACTTACCTCACTGACACTATCAACGAGATATGGAAAAAGGGTGAGATACCCGATGCTTGGAAACTAGCTCACACGGTTCTGATACCCAAACCGGGAAAGGCGCCGAGCCTAGATAACCTACGCCCCATATCTCTCACGTCGTGCGTGGGCAAAGTGGCTGAGCACGTCGTCCTCAACAGGGTTGGTCGGTACCTCGAAGATAACGACTACATCCCGCACCACATGATTGGCTTCCGACCAGGGTTATCCACTCAAGACGCCATGTTACTCCTAAAGCATCAAATTCTAGATGGCGGAAACACTCGGGACACTCGTGCAATACTCGGTCTCGATTTAGAAAAGGCCTTCGATACCATAACGCACTCGTCAATCTTGAAAGCGATCGCAGCCCTCGGCCTAGGTCATAGATTTTACTACTTTATCCGCTCTTTTCTCACTCGGCGCAGAGCCGTCCTCCGCGTAGGAGACCTAGTGTCGGAAGAAGTGGAGCTCGGACAGCGGGGCACTCCTCAGGGATCCGTCCTCTCACCCACGCTCTTCAACCTCGTGATGATCGGGCTTTCCGAACGACTTTCAAAAATAGACGGGCTAAATCACACTATCTATGCGGATGATGTAACCATATGGTGCTCCACAGGGTCAGATGGCTTCATTGAGTCCGCCCTGCAAGAGGCTATCGACACCACCGAGTCTTACCTCGACCACACCGGTCTCAGGTGCTCACCTGCGAAGTCGGAGCTGTTGATATATTTGCCCAAACGCCGGGGTGCCAAGCCCAAAGGGTGGAAACCTCCGGCGGAACGCAATATCACCCTCCACACCAGAGATGGTCGTACTATACCAAGGGTAGACACCATCAAGGTCCTCGGCATGATCATCGAGTCCCGCGGAACCAACACCCAAACAGTACACAAGCTCAGGACTAAGACCGAGAATGCCATACGACTCGTACGTAGAGTAGCCAACAGGCACCATGGCCTCAAAGAAGACAACCTGCTGCGTCTCGTACACGCGTTTGTTTTGTGCCATTTTACGTACGTTGCCGCTATACACAAGTGGCTACGTGCTGAGCGCGATCAACTCAATGCGCTTATTCGCAAGGTGGTCAAACGAGCCCTTGGCCTCCCTATCACCACTCCAACGTACAAACTCCTCGAGCTTGGCGTACATAACACGCTAGAAGAGATCGCCGAAGCTCAGGAACGTGTGCAATTGACCCGACTCACTACAACCAAGGCGGGCCGCCATATTCTGCGCGAGCTCGGCTTCTTCTCCTCGAGGGCCAGGGACCCCCCAGAGTTGACTCTAATTCCCCGTGAAATCCGCGACCTTATTACGATCGCTCCCATACCACGAAATGTACACCCCGAATACAACAGAGGCAGGCGCCTTGCGCGGGCGACCGCCATTCTCAAGCGCATAGACATGGAAGCGGACAACGTCTCGTTCGTGGACGCCGCTGCCTATCGCAACAACCAAGCCTTCGCTGCGGTCGCGGTATCATCCGCGCAGCAGACTCTTACCTCAGCCACAATCCTCGCCCGAAACCCCGAAGTAGCGGAGCAAGTAGCTATAGCTATAGCTATGCTCGACAGCAAACGGGAATTCATCTACAGCGACTCCAGGCCGGCCATCAAAGCCTTCGAACGCGGAGTCATCTCCGACCAGGCGTTACGTATCCTGCGCAATGCGGACCCGAGTGCCCTGAAGCACCACACTGTCATCTGGTTCCCCGCCCATCTCGGCCAGGTGCCGGGTGCCCTACCCAACCTCAACGAGATCGCCCATGATGCAGCGCGCGCACTTACCGACCGCACTGCCACAGGGCAACCTCATCTTGCTGGGTTGGATACCAATCGGGATGCACCAATTACGTACAATGAAATTACAAAGCACTTTTACTTGGAACGCCGCATTTTTCCACCCCCACATCCGAAACTTAACCGACCGCAGGCATTAACCCTACGCCTATTACAGACACACACGTACCCAAACCTTGCCACGCTTCACGTTTATTATCCCGATGCATACCCCACCGACACATGCCCATCATGTGGACACACAGCGACACTCGAACATATGCTCTGGGAGTGTAGAACAACTCCTCCCGACTCTACCTCAAGCAAGTGGGAGAGGTCCCTCAGGAGCTCACTTCTCGCCGACCAGCGATGGGCCGTCCAGCAGGCCCACGAAGCGGCCGCCAGGTACTCCCTGTCGGTCCCTACGTGGGAGACGCCCGCTACGCGCTAAGCGCGTCCTGCAGGACCGAAATAAAGTTTTTCCATTCCATTCCATACCAAGAGAACAATGAAGAACGTGCACAGAGAGAAGAAGACGAGGTTCTCTTCCGATCAGTTTGCCAGTGTTCTGGTACAATTAAAGTGAGTTTCCTATATTCGACTGCTGCTGTTTCTGCATTGTGACAATATGTCACATTTTGTTCACTGTTTAAATGTATTGACACATTGTGGATTTGAGATCTTTTGTATAAGATGCGCCTTGCTATTTCATGTAAACAATAATTAGTTTTATGACCCACCCTTGTAATTGCCTATTGGCCAACAGTACCTGAAATTAAATGAATGAATAAAATAAATAAGTCATAAAGTTTTTAGAATACTTTCAACATTTACTGATGTGTTGAAATGTTCGTGTTGACAATGCGTATGCTTGCAAATATTTTGTACCTTTTTGATGGCTTGCTCGAGGCAATGGTGCTTTTTTCTACAAGCAATGTTATTTTCGAAAAAACACAATACACTTCAGTTTGTATAAATATTAAACATTAAGCATTGATTTCTCAAATTTTAAATAGGGAGGTAATGTACTACCTATAAACGCCTATTTAGCTGATTTATACTTATTTTGGGTACTGCTCTCTGAATAAACACGATTTATTTCCGAATCGGGCGTGCGTTTTTTCCCGCAAGAACTGCGAACAGATGAACGTATTTTCAATAGCCGTATCTGCACCCTATTTGACCCTAAAAAACAGCTAACAAAAGCATTCCTGAATAAGAAAAGAAACGCGGGACATTCGCACAAGAATGTTTGATTGATTGATTGATTGATTGATTGATTGATTGATTGATTGATTGATTGATATGTATGGCTTAATGTCCCAAAATTACCGTATGATTATGAGCGACGCCGTAGTAGAGGGCTCCGTAAATTTTCGACCACCTGGGTTTTTTTAACGTGCACTGAAATCTGAGCACACGGGCTCACAACATTTCCGCCTCCATCGGAAATGCAGCCGCCGCAGACGGTATTCGATCCCGTGACCTTCGGGTCAGCAGCCGACTACCTTAGCCACTAGAACACCGCGGCGGGGCTCGCACAAGAATGCTCAAACCGAAATTGAAACCACTGTGGCACAATGACAACTCCGGAAAGGGAACCTTGTGACAGTCTAATGCCGGCCGCTAGGAGTTCGAGCAGTCTTTGGGCCACATGGTTTAATGAGAGGGTCCGCTTTAGACGTTTGCTAACTTACTCTATGTTTAAGATGATGTCTTTCTTGGGGACCTTCGACGCCAAAATTTTGATCACTTTGTCTATACATTCGTCTGTTTTGCACAGTAATGATACGCCAAACGGCAGTACAAAGTACTTTAAACGGCCTGATTCGCAGCGCCCACCAATATTGCTCAGGTTACAGCGTTCATACTTGTGCGATTGTCAATTGAAAAAATAATAATGCTCATATCTCAGGCGCCACAACAACACGTCGATGTATTGTTATGCTTGTCTTTATACTAGACAAGCCACAAATAAATAATTCTAAGTACTGTAGCGTTTATCACGCTGTGCAGACAGTGCAACCGATGCTCAAAAAGGCAAGTGTTTCCAACGCTTTGCTCTAAGACTAAAGACCCTTGATTGTGGGATAGTAACGATACTCTCCTGCATGCGTGTGTTTTCTCCTCGGTTCTCCTCGCCCGTTTGTCGTACGTGCGGCGCGCCACGCCATTTTTCGCTTACGCTCCCGAAGGGGCACCCGCAGAATTTATTGGAGGCGTGTTGTTTTAGGATGCTTGCGCGCCAAATAAGTGCTGCAAATTTTAAATGCGAAGCATTTCTCAGCGAACTTCGGCGACTTTGAGCATATCTATCCATCTATCTAGCCGCTTACGACTTTTAGCTCTCCTAGCCGTTTGGATAATGGTATCGATACCAAACTTGGTGTAGCGTAACATTACTGTATAAAAAGCATATTTGACTAGTGATGACATGAAAATCATGACATTTATGTCAATGATGTCATAATTTACATTTTATGGTCTTGCTGCTCTTGCGGTAATGCCGTTTACATGGCACGTTTCGAAACTGGTATGGTATGACATGACATGAACACACCCTAACGTGGAAATCATGACACGCATGTCATGTAAGCCATGAGTCGTGACTACACGCCACGCTCATGATACGCGCACAGCCGTCTCGCTAGCTTCACATATACCAACTTCGGCGTTACATGATGCGAATGGAGGACGAAGGTATGTGACTAGTGCAAACATAATCATCATGAGATGCGTGCCATGTTACATTATGACTACATGCCACACGCATGATGCCTTCGTAGCCATTTCGCTAGCTTCACATACACCAAATTTGTTATTAAGAGAATGTGACTGGTGCAAGCATGATAATCATGAGATGCGTGTCATGTAACTGCATCAACACATGCTACGCTCATGATGTGCTCGCGGCTGTCTCACTAGCTTGACATGTACCAAATTCAGTATTACGTGACGCGAACGGGCGACATATGTAAATGACATGTTCAAACATGATAATAATGGCATGCGTGTCATCTAACAACTTGACTACATACCGCACTCATGATGCGCTCGGGGCCGTTTTGCTAGATTCATATATGCCAAATTTGGTACTACGTCACAAGAATGGATGACGAAGGTATGTGACCGGTGCAAACAGATGCGTGTTATGTAAGAGCATGACTACATGCCACACTCAAGGCACAAATACACTAAGACGTGAACCAGTGCGCGTGTGCTCCAGCGTTCGTTTCGACGCGTCATGCCGGCGATGCCACGCCAGGCACCAATCTGCCAGGAACGCGCCGCACCACGTTGCTTGGATGCATGTGCGTTTGGAACGCCCAGCATCCTTTTGTCACAAAGCTTGACAGACGCGGTGCATTCTGGGTAACGTCGTTGGTGCGAAATGTGGCATGTCGCATTTCGCACCGGTTGCCGCTGGGCTGCGCTGACAGACGCTGGTCGCGTCTGGCGTCAGACTACAGAGTGTTCACGTTTTGCTAGCGTAGCGTCATTGCGCCCAGCGTGCGCTCGTCAACGTTACGTTGAAGTATATTGGGCCCTTCATGATTGATAGATTGATATGTAGGGTTTAACGTCCCAAAACCACTTCATGATTATGAGAGACGCCGTAGTGGAGGGCTCCGGAAATTTCGACCACCTGGGGTTCTTTAACGTGCACCCAAATCTGAGCACACGGGCCTACAACATTTCCGCCTCCATCGTAAATGCAGCCGCCGCAGCCGGGATTCGAACCCGCGCCGTGCGGGGGCCCTTCATGATGCTCTCCCCGCCATTTCGATTGCTTCACATATATTCCAAGTTTGGTATTTCGGGACGTGAATGGATGACGAATGTATGTGACTGGTGAAAACATGATAATCATGAGATGCGTGTCATGTAACAACACAACCACATGCCACGCTCATGATGCGCTCGTGGCCGTTTCTTTCGCTTCACATATACCAAATTGGTATTGCATGACGCCAATAGACGGTAAAGTTAAATACATGTCCGAGCATAATAAGCATGATATGCGTGTCATGTAAAACATGACTACATGCTACGTCATAGCACGCTCGCGGCCGCTTCGCTAGCTCCACATATAGCAAATGTGGCATTAAGTGATATCAACAGATAATGATGGTAAATGACACGTCTAAACATAATAATTATGACATGGAAGTTATGTCCGGCATAATTTACCTCCGCCTTGTAATATTGAACTGATTTTTAACTGACATAATAAAGCTCCCTCAATCGTGCTTCGCACATAGTCGATTTCCACTGTACGTGGTATCTACCAATTTTTTAAATGGTAATAAAATTAGAAACACTGAGGCAACCATTTAATAAAGGGGTCTGCAACACTTTTTGAGCAGGGTCACAAAACGCTGTTGATCAGTAGTAGAGGCTCCCGACATCACGCGAGCAAATTATTACAGCGCAGCGAGCGGCTTAGAATTTACAATAAATTATCAAAGTCAGCTAAAAATAGCATTCTCTTTTCTCGACAAATCACAGAAAATAAGCCCAGTAAGCGGATCTATCAGCCATTGGCTGATTTGAACATGGCGCGCTCGGTTGTTACAGAGGGCACCGCGAAAGCCCGTGATTTGTCCACGCGTGCGAGCGCGATTGCGCTGACAAAGCCGCGTATTCGAAAAAAAAAGGCTAAAGGTCACTAGGCGTGAGTGACGTTTTCGTTGGCCCCTCCCATCCCTCTCTGCTCAGCTTCCAGTGTTTTCGTCGGGACGAGAGAAGAGATACTGTGATTGATGTGTGTGATAAATCTTTATAACTGCGCTCGTACTGGGTGGATTCTTGAAATTTTTGCAACATTCGATTTGTGAGTTAATACGCTTTTCCAGTGACTTAATTCCATGGTTTCCAGTGACTTAATTCTATGACTTAATTCCAAAAAGTGCTTCAGGGCCCCTTTGAAGGATTAGCTTGCTCCAAAGGTCCTATAGGTGGGGCATGCTAATTAAATAAAGTTTTAATGCCGCGTTCTACGACGCAGATGTTTGTATACCACATGATAACATGCTGCACGTTCGCATCTAATGTAGTTCAATTTCTCGCATGTCCATCTGCATTCGGATTTTTTTTCGTGCTTGTGCGCAGGCATACGACACAGATATTTACAGCGTTACATATTGCAATGACTTCATGGATGGAGGATCGTTTAGCCACGTGTTGATCTTCTCGGCGTGAAAGTAGCTTTGCGCAGTGGTCTCCAAACTAAATGAGGCTTTTTAGCAATGTCAATACGATTAAGTGTCGCCAACGGTGACTAATCTACTACAATATTTCTAACAAAAACATTAGAAATTGAATCATTAGAATTGTGTTTAGGCGTTGTTGTGAAAAAAACTAGCGATCAGGTTACCTGTGAGAAGAGAAACTCTGCACCAGGAATGTCATCATAATCTACACGTCAATAGCGACAAAAATTCCTATCCGAGCTGACTGCTACCGGTCAGAAGAACTCATGTGACACTGGTATAAACGATAATATAATTTCTTATTGGGCAATGGTAGGCGTGCCAATGCAGGTGTGACCACAATATTCGCGGCCATGGTCTCCTAGAAAATGGCTCACTTTTACTATCACCGTACTAGAGGCTTTTTTTTTTGCGTTGCGCCTGTGTATTTGTTTCCTCCTCAAGATGGACTGCATCTCTTTTATGATTTTTGACTGTTAATTCTCCCCCTCTCCCCAAAAAGCAAGAAACTAAATAAGTGCTCTTATGGAAACGAGCGCCAATTAGTGTCATCTCTGCTCATCCGCTCATTTGTGTTCTCCAAAGAACGTTCTCGTAAAGGAAGCGTAACAGTTAGAAAAAGCGCGATCGAGAAGCGGTATCATCCTACGCAATCGTTCGCAGCAAAATCAGACTAATGTTGTACATTTTCGACGATTGCCGTGGTGCGTGCGAGGTGCTGAAGTATGAGCTGGTTATTTTTATTTATTTTATTCATTTATTTAGACATTCTGCACACCAGCTTTGTGATTCAGGCAGGACGGGCTTAATAAGCTACAAGTGATTTGTAACAGCAAAAAGAAAACATTTATTCATAGGCTAACAGAGGTTACACGACTGTCAAACAGCAAAACTTATAACGCATTTGAGCACTCTAATCAACAAGAATGTAACGTCCCAGCGATATAGCAAAATTGTCAGCCGAAAAAATTCATAAGGCAGTTATTTGCAGTCATCAACTGTTCTGGGAAAATAACTGTATTTGTAACCATAAGCTCAGGCAAATATAATTGCCAAGGATCCATCAAGTTTAGGGCGCGTATTCCCAGCAGTGGCTGGCTGAACGCAACAAGGTACAATTAAGGTAACTTTCCCTGACTAATTTTGTATAAAAACTCAAACTAATACACTTCATTCTTGTTTCTAACAAACTAATTCAGCATACTGATGACAACTTCCGCTTGAAGCAAGGCACAAATAGCCGAGAAAACCATCAAAACATATCCACGAGGTCAATGATGACGAGTGCGGCGATACGTGCGGACGGACGGACGCATGGACAGAATGACACATGCACGGACGGATGGATGCCCACCCAGACGCATGGAAGCATGAACAGAATGACGGACGCTTCGTCCTGCACATCGTCATCCACTCTGTCGACATGCTTTGACACCGTTTTTAATGACATACAATGCAATTCAACTGGCTACTGCGACGACTACGATGACACGGAACATACGACCCGCAGCGTAAGGAGCTTCGCCCCTACAAAACAAGTGTGTTGATGAGCATGCCGAAACAATATTTCAAATGCAGCATTCGGTGATGCTTTGCTACAAGCAATAAGAAAGGCACCTTATCTTGCAAGATATATTGTTCTCTGTCGGAATGATGGATGGATGGATGGATGGATGGATGGATGGATGGATGGATGGATGGATGGATGGATGGATGGATGGATGGATGGATGGACGGACGGACGGACGGACGGACGGATGGATGGACGGACGGATGGACGGACGGATGGACGGACGGATGGATGGATGGATGGATGGATGGATGGATGGATGGATGGATGGATGGATGGATGGATGGATGGATGGATGGATTCAAGCTCACTTCCTCTGTTTAGTATCAACATTCTTCATGTACAAGTAGCTGAAAACATTCGTAGCCCAACGTTCCTCTATCATTTTTCTCAATCGCTCCTCAAATTTTATCTTGCTTCTAGCTTCCCTGCACTCAAATTATGTCTATCCCATGTCAAACTGTACCCCCTAGTCGGGGGTATTGCCGTGCACTCCGAAAGCAAGTCTACCTATGCCACATTGTTAAATTTCCAATCTTGCTTGAACCTCTGACCTTATGCACAAAACTGCAATGCCGAACGTCAAATCCGGGACCATTACACATTTCACAATGCCTATCCCAATGTCATACCTGTTGTAGTTCCAAAGTGCCTTATTGGAGAGGCATTCTTGCTACCCTTACTCATTACGTATTTTTCGCGCTCCCTTAGGTACTCAGCCCCATTGTTTGTACATACGCCCAAATATTTGTATTTTTGTAGTCACCGCAGTTCCGCCTCGTAGTTTCCATGCAAACAGCTTCAACGGGACGACCATCCTCGTCCCACTACCCCTGTCTACTTCAGTACTGAGCACGAGGACATACCCTGGTGCCACCATGCGGACGCAACCCTGTGATGTGCTTGGTCAGATTGCTCAGCCAACCCTCTCGCACCCAGCCGCAGTCGCTTTCGCGTCTCCTTTTAAAACGATAGTCTTTCTTGGGGTACTTCGACGCAAAAATGTTTATCTGTCTGTCTCTGTGTCTGTACATTTGCCTGTTTGTCCACCACAACAACAACCCAAACGGCCTTAAACGGCCAACCCTCTCTGCAGCAGCCACCAATATTGCTCAAGTTTCAGCGTTCGTACATGTGCAATTGTCAATTAAAAACTAATTATTGCGCATGCCTGACGCACCATAACAACACATCAAGATTCCGTATGTGTGTCTTTAATACTAGAGAAGGTATGCATAAGTAACTCTAAGGATCGTAGCGTTTATCACGCTGCGCTGAAAATGGAACGCGATGCTCAAAAAGGCAAGTGTTTCGAACGCTTTGCTAAGACGACACGGTGGGGCCACCTGCCCGACGTTTTGCGTTCTACACCTTATCGCCTCCGAGACAAGCGCGCACGCCTTCCTTCGTTTTCAAAGATAACTGCCATATAGCGCTCGTGTCTAATAAAGTGCCCTGATGCGCCCGTTCAATCGCCATCGCTGCACGTATCAAGACTCTTTTGTGCAGCGCCTCCAAAATGCAATTTACCGATTTTATCGCGCAGAACTTCAAAATAAACATTTTGTTCACTTTTTTCAGACGCAAGACTATGGGTTTTCGACTACACCTGCAGTGAAACATGCAGACGTTGGGCTAATTTTTATTATTATTCTTGTTGCAATTCCCTCAATAAAATCATCGAAATACTGCTGTAGCTTCTTCATTGGCTGTACCAAGTGCTAAACAACTGCTCCGGAAACGTTTTACACTTTCCATAATGCCTGACTGCCGGCATCGTCTGCTACGGCCACCTATAAGGAAACCACGGGGACCGAGCGCGCTGCTTTTGTAAAAGGTAACGACTCATTCCGTGTCAAATCGAAGCATCAAATGAGTATTAAAACATGCTTTTAGATAAGAAAATTATATTTGCTGAAGGAAATGCGCGCAACCACGCTACTTCATTAATTGTATAGGTTTGCACCTGACGACGGGCCATTGTTTACACGGCAAGCATGCGCAAATTTCATTTTTTTTCCGCATTCAAAGCCTTACAAAGCACATCGCATGGATTCCTTGCCTTGTAAAAAGCAACACAGCATTTTTACCACCGCATGCAGCCACAACCTTTCTGTTATTATGGCGGGCAAACGCAAGAGTCACACGTACGTGCGTGCTTCATTCAGAGTTGTGACTAGGTAAAATTTCACACGAGGAAAAAGGTTCTCCGCTGCACAATCCTAATATTTATTGGTAAATTTTTCTACGGTTGTCACACGGTGCACAGATTCAATCATTACCGAGCCACACATGGGTGAAAATAATGAGTGGTTGGCTCAGTTCCACAGTTTCTACGAAAGGGTATATCATGATAGAAAAATTTGATTCCGATTGGGCACGATTACCATTGCAAATGCGCTGGTGCCAGCCGTATTATTTGCAGTCTTGAATTAGCAAGCTGCGAGGTACCTTTTGCGTACCATGATTTAAACGGCAATTTCGTGTTTCAGTAAAAGTGCCAGTGTGCAGTTTTTTTACAACTTCATTCATAAGCCGTGTGACTCTTCACGACAGCTATTAGAACATGAATCAGTTTTCAAAGCTAACCGCATTTTCGCTTGTAGATCGAAACAACATTGAGAAGAAGTGGCAGTGGCTGCGAGACCATTCTACAGATGTATAAGCAAAAAAAAATATGTGAGCTGAAGTCACGATGACCGGGGCGTAGAAACTTTTTTTCCGGAGATGGCGCAACCTTGGTAAAAATGGGGAGGGGAGGGGGGGCAGGCAGATGTGGGCGGGTGCTGTTTTGTGTGCTGTACGCCATGGCGAAAGCTTCGGGGTGGGGTAGGGGTCACGGGTTTGGTGTGGCACGCCTTGGCTACACCTCCGGGAGCAGACACCCCGAGAAAGAGAGTGGGGGGTGACGCAGACAGTGGTAAAACTTACATTGGCGAGAGAAGTAGCTTTAGCAGACAGAAGCGGCACATGTATGATGCAAGAAAGAAGGTTTCGTCGAACGTGGTGGCCGAACGTGCGGAATTACCTAGCCTCGAATTAGGCCAGAATAGGGTTAGATTCAGGAAAATAACTGAACTTCCCGGCTTTATCTTGACTCTGACAATTCAGACGACGGCACACATTCCTAAGTGTAATGACACCCCCACATGTACGGACGTACGTCGTATTTTAAAATATGCGTAACCGTGCTGTTCCTGGTAAACGAGGCTCCAGTGCGGTGGCTGAAACGTTCTGCTCTTATGTGAACAGTCGAGGTCAATGCTCATTTTAACCACATGGGCTCGAATTAACAACCAAAACATAAAAAGGGGAGGTTACAGTGGCATCACCGAGAAGGTGGCATCACGTACGTAGCGTGCTGTGGCGCGGCGTCGATAACTTTGGCTGTGTGGCTTTCCAAGATGTGTAGTGTGTAGAAGTCCGCACATATGAAGCTCGAGCAAAACAACCCAGTTCAATAGTGAAAACACCGCGCAGTCGCTGTTAAAAACAACACAACCAATCACTAGCTTTCCTCCGCCAAAGCGAGGTGAGATCACGTGATCCAACCCCGCACGTCCCCGCGATTGCAACGCCCGCTCCTCCAGTGGTGGGCCTCGCGCCCATCAATAGCGCTAGAATGTCTACGCTTCGTATCCTCTTCTCTATCTTAAGAAACTAGGGGGGAGATGCAACGTTGAAATGCCCGTGTGAGAGACTGGGGGAGGGAGTTGCTGCGATGAATTCTGCGAGCAAAGAAGGAACATGTTTGCCCTAAATACAAATAATATAAGAAAGCAGTGTGGAGGTAAGGATGTATGCTTGTCGCTGAATCCCGGTTGTGGAAGTGGTTGTCAGAAGTTAATAAGTGTAACAGAATAGAAAGTTGGGCGAGCGCACAAAAAGACGGAGACAAAGAAGAGAACCACACACAGCGCTGTGTGTGGTTCTCTTCTTTGTGTCCGTCTTTTTGTGCGCCGCTTTTCTTTTAATATTAATAAGTGTAGGTTTAAAGTTCCTAAATGAACGATTCAACTCGCAGTGATTTTATTTGTGGATGTACCATACCGATGGAGTCAGGAGCTCCTTCAGAAACGTTTACACCTACTGCCTGGAGTGTATTGAACATGTAAATAAGGTACAATTCTGTATACTTCCGGCATCTTGCGAACTTTCAGTTTGAATGAAATATATAAAGTTCGAGATCGTCAAAATTGTGACCTGTACAAGGACGAAAAGCGAAACGAACTCTCGTGCGCACGCGGCCACTGGGTCAGAAAATACGAGAACGAAATTAGATATAGCATTAAAATGTCTCATTAACTCGTGTAATCGATGCTCGGCTGATTGCACTAAGTGGGTATGAGCCATACTTAAGGCATTGTCATCATCATGCGCATTGTCATTATCATGAACAACAGCCGGCCCAGCAAACGGGTGCTGTGTCTGAGTTTCGTTTATTACACCTGCTACGTAAAAATGATGTGCCACTGCTTTCGGTAATAATTTTACGTGTCCGCGCGAAGGTCATTTAATCCAACATTACTAGGCTGTCCTGTTACCCCAGTGTACGGTTTATGACAATAGAATCATTCGATTATACAGGTAACGTTTTCTTTAGTGTAGGTAAAACTAGATTTTATAAGATTGATGTAATCACTCACACTGCTTTTCCCCCGCTGTGGTGGTCCAGTGGATAAGGTACTCGGCTGCTAACCCGCTGGTCACGGGATCAAATGCTGGCTGTGGCAGCTGATTTTCGATGAAGGCGAAAATGCTGTAGGCCCGTGTGCTCATACTTGGGTCACGTTAAAAAACTCCAGGTGGTCAAAATTTCCGGATCCCTTCACTATGGTGTCTCTAATGGTGGTTTTGGAAGTTAAACACCACATATCAATCAATCTCCCAGTGATTTAACTATATTCAGATCCAGCTTTTAAGGACCCCGGCGCTTACTTCTCCAGTCTTCCGTAAAATGTCGCATGACTTTTAAATTTTTGGGTATCGCTCTAAGTCAAGAAATTTGGAGCAGCAGCAAATAAAAAAACAATTAAAAATGGCCCCGTATCTGCAATATACACAGCAAATGTTGTCGAAGGACGATAGTCTTGCGTCTGAAAAGAGTGAACAAGACGTTTATTTAATGCCCTGCGGAAGAAAATCGGTGAATGGTATTCTGGAGGCGCTGCGTTAAAGTGCCTCGAGCGTGCAGCGGAGGCGAACGAGCGCATCAAGTCACATCAATCATGAGACATTAGCGCTATCAGGCAGTTTGCTGGAAAAGGACGCACACGGCGTGCGCTCCCGTTTCTGATGTGATAATGTGTAGAACACAAGGCGACGGGTAGGTGCCACCACCGTGTCATCTTAGCGAAGCGTTGGAAACACTTGCCTTTTCGTGCAAGCGTTGCATGGCAGCGCAGCGTAATAAACGCTACGGTCCTTAGAATTACTTGTGTACGCCTTTTCTTGTAAAAATACATATACATAATATCTACGTGTTGTTATGGTATCTCAGATATGTGCAATAATTGCTTTTTAATTCACAATCGCACAAGTATTAAAGCTGAACTTTGAGCAATATAAGTGCACGATGCGGACGAGGTCGGCCGTTTGAAGTATTTTATGGTCACTTTGGTGCCGTTTAGAGTACCGTTAAGGGCTGATAAACAGAAAACTGTACAGAGAGACAGACCAAACTTTTGCATTGAACGTCCCCGTCCAAGAAATCATCTTTAAAAAGTTCGAGACGTGGTTTGGCTTGTCGCTCTTCGTCGTCAACGGCGACAGGGTTAGGACCAGCGCGTTTAACGTTAACGAGGCTAGTTAGTCCGCAATTTTATGGCAACGAATAGTTTACGCGTAAGAAAACAAGAAAAAAATACAGCCTGACTGCACCAGAAATTTCGAAAAGACCGTCAAAGGTACGTAATCTTTTCTTTTTCTTCTTACAGAATCGGTGATAAGCCCTCCATTCGTCTGGTTCGCGACCTCAGTGTCGGTGCCAAGCGGCGGCCGACGTGGACAGTTTTCTAATATATAAGATAAACACATGAAAATATCTCCCCTCACGGATGCGCATTTTCGCCAACTAGGGCAGGAAACTCTTAGCGCTGAACTTTTTCGCCGTCCCCTACTTCTTCTTCCATTCCTCAGTATCACCACGTGGCATTTCAGGCTCATCGTCACTACTATCGGTAGAAGAAGAAGACCTCAGCTGCGTGTTCTATTACTGCTTTAAAGATGGGTACTCATCGAATAGATATAAGCAGACACGTGGCGTACCACAGGGGGCTGTCCTGTCGCCAGTTTTATTTAACATTTTCTTAAGCTCCATTCCATCAACTAAGGATATTCAGTTATATGTGTACGCGGACGATATTGCTTTCTTCGCAAGTAATACCGACCTTCAATCATTATACCAGAGTCTACAAAATTATCTCAATATGATAGAAAGATGGCTTAAAAATATTCATATGACCCTGAACGTAAAGAAAAGTGTGCTTCGTGCATTCTCTTTTCTGCAGCCTATCAACATCTCGTTAATGTACAGTAATGAGCTCATTCCGCAGGCGAATTCCCTTAAATATTTGGGCATCATATATAATGACACATTAAATTGGAGAAGTCACATTGATGATGTGTACTCCAAGGCAACACGGGCCGTGGGGTGGCTACGGAAGCTTGCAAACCGTAAAGCGGGTTTAAGAAGAGATGTGCTAATAATGATATATAAACTTTATGTGCGGCCCATCATGGAATTCGGTTGTGTATTATTTTCTGGCAGCGCAGCCTATAAAATGAGACCCCTAATACTGCTGGAAAGAGAAGCGTTGCGTTTGTGTCTGGGTCTACCAAAGTTTGTTGCAAATAACGTGTTGTATATGGAAACTCGCCTACCTTCTCTGCTAAATAGGTTTAAAATTCTTACTGTGCAAGCATTCTTAAAGATATACAGTTCGCACCAAATACTCTCATTTTACGCTTTCATTCAAGAACCGACTTTATTTTTCGAAACCCATTGGTCGCGACTACACACCCCGCAAATAGTATTTGCACAAGCGCTACTAAACCAACTGAATGTAAAAATTAGACATATTGGTCCAATACACAACCTAAAGTCAATGCTTAGCATACAATTCGATGATATATTTCCTCATAACGCGAAACAATTGGCATATAGGTATTTAAATGACCGGTTAGCAGATTATCTAGCCCACCTAGAGATTGTTCTGGTTCACGCGCTCAGCAAAGACACAACCACACGAGACGCTAGCTAGCAAGGGACTGTTTATTGATGGCTACCGCGCCGCGCGCGCACCCTCTCTCAAGGTGGCCAGGTGAGGTGGGATCATCCCGATTTATTAAGCGGTGGCCCGCCTGGTACATCCTCCTTTTTCTTTAGGTGATGTAGTCGGCAAAGCGCGTCGGTGCTCTACGTGGCCTAGTTGATCTTCTGAGACTCGAGTCGGCTGCTTCTTGTGCCTGGCAAGTGACCTTATGCTGGGACGGGACCACGTCGGGGTCCCTTGATGGTTGACTTGCAATGGGTGGTGCACGTGCAGCTGACTGGTTCAGTAGAGCATCCGATGCAGGCGCCTGTTGCGACGGATGTCGTTCCTTTCGTGATGCGGATGCTGTTGTCAAATCGGGCGCTGTATCTGATGTTGAATGTTGTCTATGCTGTATAGGCGACGGGATTATCGGTGCGACATCCTTGTCATCCAGTGGGTCTAAGTGAGGTGGGATCATCCCGATTTATTAAGCGGTGGCCCGCCTGGTACATCCTCCTTTTTCTTTAGGTGATGTAGTCGGCAAAGCGCGTCGGTGCTCTACGTGGCCTAGTTGATCTTCTGAGACTCGAGTCGGCTGCTTCTTGTGCCTGGCAAGTGACCTTATGCTGGGACGGGACCACGTCGGGGTCCCTTGATGGTTGACTTGCAATGGGTGGTGCACGTGCAGCTGACTGGTTCAGTAGAGCATCCGATGCAGGCGCCTGTTGCGACGGATGTCGTTCCTTTCGTGATGCGGATGCTGTTGTCAAATCGGGCGCTGTATCTGATGTTGAATGTTGTCTATGCTGTATAGGCGACGGGATTATCGGTGCGACATCCTTGTCATCCAGTGGGTCTAAGTGTTCGGGCGTCCTTTTTAGATGCTGACGATTCCTTCGATAACGCCGGCCTTCATCTGTACAGACTATGTAAGATCTAGGGCCAGCAAGTTTCTCTACTCGGGCTTTCGGAAACCACCCTTTGTCGTTTCTTATTCTGACGACGTCCCCTTCGGAGAGAGGTGTGAGAGGTATGCCTTTGCAGTGATCCTGTGGATGTTTCCGCACTGACGATGTCGAAGCCGATGAGAAGTCTGGAAGTCGTCCCCGAAGCATCCGTCCCATAAGGAGCTGACTTGGTGTGCGTCCGTCTATCAGGGGCGAGATTCGATAATTGAGCAGTGCAACCCAAAACTCCTCGCCAGCATACTCACTTTTCTTCAAGAGGCGCTTTACGACCTGTACCCCTTTCTCAGCTAAACCATTGGCCCTGGGGAAGTGTGGACTGGATATGGTATGAGTAAAATCGTATTTTACTGCAAACTGTCTAAACTCTCGCGATGTGAACTGTGGTCCTCCATCGGTACAGACTTCAATGGGTATACCGTGGCGAGCAAACATGGTACCTAGTGTGTCCACTACGACCTGACTTGTTGACTGAGGCAACTGTTCCACTTCTGGGTAGTTGGAGTAGGCACAGTACGCAACCAGGTAACGCTTGCCCCCATGGTCAAATAGGTCGACACCAATTCGCTGCCACGGCCGCGTTGGGATTTCCCTCGATAACAGTGGCTCTGAAGGTTGCCGGTAGGCAAAGTGCTGACATGTGACACACTTGCCAATGAGTGACTTGATGTCAGCATTCATCCCAGGCCAGTACATCAGAAGGCGTGCTCTGGCTTTGCACTTGCTCATTCCCAAATGGCCTTCATGAAGACGTTGCAGCATGGATCGCCTCAGACTCTTTGGGATGACCACCCTGCTGCCCCGCAAAAGCACTCCATCAACATATGACAGTTCTGACAAACATGGAGCTAATTCGCCTGAGAATGGTCGTCCTTCCTGGAGTGCCTCCACCACTTGCTTGAGGTATGGGTCCGCCAGGATTGCAGAGGTCAGTTCAGTCTTCGTGTTCTCACTTACGATGCTGGCTAGCACGCGAGTCGCATGGATGCATACGTCTTGTTCGCTTTCTCCGTCACTCGGTTGGGTTCCTGGAATTCGGGACAGCGTGTCCGCCACTAGCAGATGCTTCCCAGGAACATACTGCAATTTGATATCAAAAGGCATTAGCCTCAAAAAATAGCGCTGCAATCGTGGTGGCATTTCACTCAGGTTCTTTTGTGAAATAGCAAGCAAAGGTCGGTGGTCTGTTTCGACTGTCACTGATAACCCCAGTACGAACTCCCGGAAACGCTCACAAGCAAACGTCACGGCCAGCGCTTCCTTTTCAATTTGGGCATATTTTGTTTCAGCCTTCGAGAGCACCCTTGAAGCATAACCCACTGGGCGCCAATCTTGGTCATGGAGTTGAAGAAGAGCAGCACCTACTGCAAAGCTTGATGCATCAGCTGAGAGTTTCGTTTGCTTCAATGGGTCAAAAACTGCGATCACTGGAGCCGATGTCAAAGCCTTAATAAGATCTTTCCATTCTTTGTCATGGTGAACTTCCCATATGAATTCAACATCATTCTTTATCAATGACCTAAGGGCGTCAGTTCTTTTTGAGAGATTAGGTATGAATTTGCCAAAGTAATTCATAATACCTAAAAACCTTTGAACTTCCTGTTTACTCGACGGCTTTTGCATGTTGGCAACGCATTCAATGAGACTAGCATCGGGTTTTATTCCTTCTTTGCTGATACAATCTCCCAGGAATTTAACTTCGGCCTTAGCGAACAGACACTTTTCTTTGTTCAGTGTCAGGCCAGCCTTTCTCGCTGCCATCAGTGCTGCACGCAGGCGTTGATCATGCTGCTCTTTTGATGCACCCCAAATTAAAATATCATCGACATATACGCGTGTGCCCGGCAGGTTTTCAAACACTTCCGTCATTGCCTTTTGAAATACTTCGGGGGCGGACGCGATACCAAATGGCAGGCGCAAAAATCGGTATCTTCCGAACGGCGTGCTAAAGGTGCAGATCTTTGAAGTGTCTTCGTCTAAGGGGATCTGGTGAAACCCGCTATTGGCATCAAGCTTGGTGAACATCACCGCTCCTGCCAGCTCTGCTTCTATTTCTTCACGTGAGGGTAGGTGATAATGCTCGCGTTTAAGGCTTCGATTAATGTACCGCGGGTCCAGGCATATTCGCATGCGGCCATTCTTCTTCATAATAAGAACAAGTGGACTCACCCAGTCCGACGGCTCTTCCATTTTGCATATGATGCCCTGCGAGACCATCCGGGCCAACTCCTGCTTAAGTGGCGCTCGCAGTGCGTGTGGCACTTTCCTCGGCGGCATGATCGTGGGGCGCGCATCATCCTTCATTGCCAGCGAGTATGGTCTACTGATGCAGCCCAGCCCGTGGAATAACTCCGGGAACTCGGTGACCCAGTCGGTGCTAACGTCACTTCTTGAAGACACATCGTGAACGCGGGAAATCAGCCCGAAGCGCTCTGCTGCATTCAATCCGAGTAGGACTTGCTTGCCTCTCTTGACCACAAAAAAACTGATATTCTCTTGCTGCTCTCCTAGACGTAGTGGCAGACTGATAACGCCCAAATGATGTATTTTGCTTCCTTCGTAGTTAGTAAGTACTGTGGTCGATGGCCGCACCATGGTCGGCAAACGCATCCTGCGAAAGTACGAGTACGGCAATATGTTCGCTTGCGCTCCTGTATCCACTTTCAGTTCTGTCGGGTGCCCGGCAAGGTCCCCTGCCACCGTCCAATCCTGATTTTTGGACACGTTTCTGATTTGCACCGTGAGAACTTGAATGTCTTCATCGGTAGCGTCCGAGGACTCCTCCAGTGCATCTTCTGTTGCAGCGACGCCTAACTCATGAACGCCGCGTCTACTCCTGCAGCAAGCTGCAAAATGGTTTCTTTTGTTGCACAGCGTGCACGTTTTTCCAAACGCTGGGCAGCGTCTTGGTCCGTGAATCTTGCCACAGTAGCCACAGCGTCGACGTTGTCCGCTCGTTCGAGACTGTCCGGCAGCGTTTGCAATTTTTTCGACTCTCTGCACCTTTGCTTCGCTTTCAAGAGCACGGTTCTGCGTTGCTGCCAGTTCCGCGGCTTTGCAGATTTCTACAGCTGATTCTAGGGTTAAGTCCTTCTCCTGAAGCAGGCGTGCACGTAGCTTCTTGTCGACGATACCGCACACTATCTGGTCCCTCACCATCGAGTCCCTAAGTTCGCCAAAATTACAAGTCTGTGCTTTCAACTGAATATCGCGCAAAAACTGTTCGAAAGGTTCACCATCCTGTTGTTGCCGACTGCGTAAAACGTACCTCTCGAATGTCTCGTTGCACCGAGGCGTGCAGTAGTCTTCGAAGGCTTTGACGATCGAGTCATAGTCTTCTCGTTGTTCTGCTGATAGAGGTAGGGTGTTAAACACTTCAATTGCCTCTGGGCCCGCGACGTGTAGAAAGATGGCAGCCTTCTGTGCTGGCGTCCGTTTCTTGTTGGTCTCAGTAGCTTTGAAGTAGAGTTCGATTCGTTGGCGGAACTTTTTCCAGTTGTCGGCCGGAGCATTTGTCAGTACAAGTGGCTCGGGTGGTGGTAGGCAGTCCATCTTCAGCGCAGGGTTCGACTGTTACACTTCTGACACCATGTTCTGGTTCACGCGCTCAGCAAAGACACAACCACACGAGACGCTAGCTAGCAAGGGACTGTTTATTGATGGCTACCGCGCCGCGCGCGCGCCCTCTCTCAAGGTGGCCAGGTGAGGTGGGATCATCCCGATTTATTAAGCGGTGGCCCGCCTGGTACACCTAGAGATAAGCAATATCATAGCGACTGATGCATCTGTGTCAAAAGAAAAGGCTGGGGTTGGCATCTTCTCTCCTTCTTTGGACTGGTCCTTTTCGATTCGACTCCCAGATTATACCCCGGTATTCATGGCAGAATTATTGGCCATTGTTCTTGCCCTACGCAAATTACCCTCAAGCGAATCATTAGCAGTTATCATTACAGATTCATTATCAGTTTGTAATGCACTTTCTGCGGCAGTAAATTCAGAGCTCATGAATACGTTTCGGCATTTAGTACCGAAAAACGTAAAGAAACTGCATTTGCTATGGGTACCAGGCCACCGCGGATTATATTTGAACGAAATGGCGGACTCTTTAGCAGCAGTATCCCTGGGTGGGCCCACCATCCCAGTTTTGCCAGATACGGCTTACGTAACCGCGCTAAGGTTCCGAAATGCTTGCCTGCAATGGGGAAAAGGTAATTTGGATAAATACAAAGATTTCGAGCATTTGAGCTATTGCTGGAATAAACAGTGGTGTGTATCTCGCCAGTTAGAGGTCACTTATACCAGATTGCGCTGTGCAGTTCCACAACTTAATAAAGCTCAGCTCAAGGCGTCACCGCTATGCATTTGGTGCAACGAAATTGAAACAATTGAACATTTCTTTTTATTCTGTCATCGTTATTCTTATCAGAGAAAAAGATTTTTAGTAGCCCCATTACAAAAGCTAGGAATACAAGTAAATTTACCAGTAATTTTATCATTTGGCGGAACTTCATTTGGTTACTGCCACAGGGATGTATGCTCCACTGTGTTTGATTACATCAACGCAACTAAAAGATTACCATGCTAGTGAACCACTACCTTTTCAGATCTTTAGTTTATAATTCGTAGTTATGTCTTTCAAAAACAAAAGATGGTTTGACCGCTTCCTCAGCACACATTTTTCTTTTTTGGTAGTATTATTTTAAGCTTCTTTTTCAGATTGGCTTCATTTTCAGTTTAGTTTCATTTAAGTATCCTGCCGCCCGGTTCTTGGCCCATCCCCCTTTGTGGGCAAGCGCCATCCATCAGAGGTCATCAGCATCAGCATCAGCGTGTTCTACAGCTTGTCATGGCTTCAAATGACATGCAAGTATTTTCGCTAAATCTTTGAACTTCTCCAACGTGGGTATGGTGAAGAAGGCTGAAAACATAGCTCACCGCTCTGGTTTGAGCCTTGTCATGGCAGCAGTGATCCGTAACTTTGAGTACTATTTTACTGCCGACTATCATGCTATTTACACCACTGTCTCATCATGCCAGCCTTCAAGAGAAACGCACTATCATCTGTTGCCTCCCTTGGCGAGTTCCAGATGCCCTGTGCGAGATATTTGTTTTGAAGGTAACAAATAACAATCCAGAAAGCGAGAACGCTGGCAAATGTATTTAGACGCTTTATGGAGGGCTCCGGATATTTTGACCATCTGGTGTTCTCGAACATACACTGGCCTCACACTGGTTTCTAAAATTTTTACTCTAGAAATTTGCAGCTAAATGCTACCCCCGTGGCCATGTTCGAACCCGCGATGGTCGTGTCAGCATCCTAGTACTGTAACCACTACCCCACTGCAGATGACCAAAGTAACGAATGCAGCATAGATTTTGCATATTTCGCCCTTCATGGAGTTGTTTCTAGCTTTCTTTACAGCCCACGCCTTCATCGGCCTTATTCTCATCTAAACTTTCTGAAACGCATGCTACGTAGCACCTGAACAGTCATGCTGTGGCATATCCGCAATGCTGTATATGTCGCAGTGGCCGTTCCCGCTGCTTTGGCGCCAAGAATGAAATCGTGCACGAGGCTATCAATGACGTTGTGTGTTGCCTATGTACTCGCGAGAGAGACAATGGGGGCTGGCCTTTGGCATTCCTCGACGACAGGCTACTCTGAAAAGATTGTCATTTAACACATGAATGAAGAGTGTGCCGTTCAGCCGTTAAATACCTATAAAAAAACTCCCTAGAAAATGTGGGTGCATGGGCTCGTGAAAGAATTGTTCGAGTTTGTTTCTCTCTATGATGCTACCTATATAATAGAAAAGGGCAGCCAAGTCACTTACGGGAAAGTGTGTCAGTTTTTTTTTATGAAGAACAATGGCTAACGCCTTTTCACAGACATTGACCAGTACACGGATATGGAGCCTGTCTTGAGAAAAGTAGGGGCATCTCTGTTGTATGAAGAAATTCAAGCAAGTAAGTTTTCACGGACAGTATTAGGATTGACTTTTCTATAACACCGAAGCTATAAGGCGCACACCTGCTCGATTTCGCGCTGCGTTGGCGCGGTCGTGCATGAAACATGTATGTCGGCCGTGCAGTGCGCAAACGACAGAGGAGCAGCACCTTTATGAAGAACGCCGACAAGAGCAGACACGGGGTGCGCCTTTTAGTTTTACTGCTGTGACCCAGCCCTAGATAATTAAGTGGCTGAATTGAAACACTTGTTTTAAAGACGGCAGTCTCTCTTGGGATCCTTCAACGCAGACATTTGGGTCTTTCTGTCTTTTGGACGCGAAGCAGCGTAGAGCCGAGCTCAATCCGATGTCCGGCGTGACCAACCGTACTCAGAATGCGCGTCCGCTCTCCCTCTCACTCCTCCCCTACGCTACTCCACTCTAACCTCGCAATTCCAACACGGAGAGCGTCCGCTAACCTACGCTTCCTCCCCACTCTCTCTCCTCTAGACATTCTCTCTCCACGGCGTTTGCACCCCCATTGAGCATGCGCGTCCCCTCTCCCTCTGTCCTCCCCAACTTCCCCCTCTATCGCCTCAAAACGCCGACGCAGACGGCGTCTGCTTGCGAGTTTCTTGATTGAAAAAATCGACTACTCGCGCTTTACAACCGTTGGCACCCACTGCTTCGCATCTACACGTGGTTCCCTTTAGCGGGAGATGGTGTAGTATTTTGCTGGTATGTGGGTCACATGATTCAATCACCCACCGAAAGTTTAAGCACATCTTCAATGACCAGCCATCTTCACCTGCTTGCTGCGTTTACTTGTAAATATTGCCAATCAAAAAGTAACTAATACGCATATTTATAGTAGCATACGCTATATTACGCATTTAGGCAACCTTATAACATGGGGTCTTGTTCTGCCTATGCTACGCCACTGTTAATACACTTGTATAACGTTTTATCTTTCATTATTGCGGCTAGGATCCTCTAGCTGTGTATACAATCAGTCTGAGCCCTGTACTTGCTTAGGTCTGGGATAATGATCCATCTGGTGGTGTATAAAGCCTTTTTTGTTCTTGGTGCCGGCTCACCCGGTCTTCGTAGCTGAGCGCCAGGTAATTTGGGTTTGGTTCCTGGGTCGGCACAACTGCCCGGTCTATGTGTCCTCGTGGTGTGTGGTAAGTGGCCTTAACACCCGGGTTCCCACAATGGCCCGCAACCCAAATATGCTTGATTTCTCGTTGAGGCCGTTCTTATTTTTGAACTGTCGTTCTATTTGTATAACCGGCCGAGCATGCATGAAAAGCCGCCGTCGAATGCGTTATAATTAATGTCTTGCCATCAATGATGGTTGCGATAGCAATCACTGTTTCTTCTGCCCCCGTTGGGGAGCCGACCTGAATGGTTTCGGTACGCAATGTGCGTCCATAACAACCAACTGCCACAATAACATAACTCATCCCTTTTGTGGGGCTGCGTTCACATACGCTGCTGGTCCGTTTTTCAAAGCTTTTCTGAGGGCCTCGGCCCACGCTTGCCGACGTCCCTTGTTTAGACTACCCCTATTTATTAGCAGTGGTAAGATTTTTATTTTATCTTTGATTTCAAGTGGTATTTTGCGCCTCAGTGTGGCTCCAGTTAGCAGCCTTACGCTTAGGAGCTCCAAGACGTCATATTTTTGCCGAGTGCAGGATAGTGTCCGCCATCGGGATGCTCCTTCTGCCTCATTTTTTTTCGGTTATGGTGCTATGTACTTCTAGTTCTAAGGGTTTGTCGTTGTTAACCCAAGTGGGTAGTCCTAAGAACGCTTATTAGACTGACCTAATTATTATGTCAATTTTATTTATTCAATTGGTCCTGAGGTGCGAGAAGGGCGATGCTACACGATGCTACAAATGAAGAAAGCCTGCATTAATTTGCAGGCTTCATTGTTTTTGTAGCCCATGCTTCGGACCGCTTATTTTCAGGAGCCCGATGAGTTACCGCGAAGTGGTTTGCAGCCTGTTGAGGGTCTATCATACGAGCTATTTTTCTCCAAAGAATTTCATTTCATTTCTTTTATTACATCCTAAATGCCCGAATGTATTACATAAGAAATGGCATACATTACATTACATGAGAATACGCCGGTATCCTTATGGTGGTTACTTTTGGCACTGTTTCTCTATTCACTGTTAGGGTAAACGTGTTTTTGATAGCTGGCTGTAGTGTAGCCCCTATGAAGAGCTCTGATTCCCCTTGAAGACACTATAGTACATTCAAGTCCGTAAAAGTTTTAACTATGCCAGCTGCTCCCTGCAAAACTTTCTTTACATTGTCTGGAGTTCCTGTCCTCGTCCAAACTGTCACGTTGTCTGCATTTATTGCGTGGTGAATGTGATGAATCTTTTTCAACTTTTCTGGCAGTTTCCTCATCGGGTTTCCTGGCAGTTTCCTCATCGGCTTTCCTCAACAAGAAGAGTGACAGCCCTGCGCCCTGTGGTGTAGCTCGTCCTCCGAGTTTTATTACAGGACATTCTATTTCATCAAATTGCAGGAGGGCAGTTCTGCTTGTAGGAAGGGTGAGATGAAGTTGTAGGCCCGTGTGCTCAGATTTGGGTGCACGTTAAAGAACCCCAGGTGGTCAAAATTTCCGGAGCCCTCCACTACGGCGTCTCTCATAATCATATAGTGGTTTTGGGACGTTAAACCCCACAAATCAATCAATCAGGGTGAGATGAAGTTATATGTTCGCACTCTGGCACTCATCTCGGCGAGATTAGATAAGACTGACTTGTGGGTTACTTGGAAAGCTTCGTAAACATTGAATCCTACATTGTACACATGGCACCAGGAATGCCCGGATCCGTCATGTCTTTTTTAATCATCTATATAATGTCTTCAGTGGACATACTTTGCGTGAAACTGAATAGGGTAGGGTGAAAGAGTTGATGCTCTTCTGTGCGTTCATGAAGCCTGGTTAAGACAATGTGTTCGAGTGCTTTTCCCAAACATAAAGTTAGAGAGAGTGGGCTTAAATTTTCTAGCTCAAGTTTTAAATGCGGAGCACTTCTTCGTGAACTTAGGCGACCTTGCACTTATCTATCTATCTATCTATCTATCTATCTATCTATCTATCTCTCTATCTATCTATCTAGCCGCCTACAATCTTTTGCTCTCCTAACCATTTATATAATGGTATTGATACCAAATTTAGTATGGCAAAACATGACTGTATAAAGAACACATTCGACAAGCCATAAGATGAAAATCATGATATGGATGTCACGAATATCATGATTTACATCTCATGGTGCTGCAGCTCTTGCAGTGGTTTCATTCACATGGCGTGTTGCAAAACTGATATTATATGGCATATTTGCATGGCGAACACAAGCAACAGACGCTAACATGAAAATCATGACATGCGTGTCATGTAACAACATGACTACATGTCACGCTCATGATGCGCTCGCGGCCGTTTCGCTAGCGTCACATATACAGAATTTGGTATTACAGTACGTGTATGGGTGGCGAAGTTATGTGACTGGTGCAAACATGATAATCATGACATGCGTGTCATATAACAACATTACTGCATGCCCCTCAGTATGCGCTGGCGGCCGTTTTGCCAGGTTCACTTATACAAAGTTTGGTATTACGGGACGTAAATGGATGATGAAAGTATGATACTGGTGCAAACATGATAAACATGACATGCGTGTCATGTAACAACATAACTATATGCTACGCTCATAATTCGCTGGCGGCCGTTTCGCTAGCTTCCCATATGCCAAATTTAGTATTACCTGGCGCCAATGGATGACGAAGGTATGCGACTGGTGCAAACACGATAATTATGAGATGCGTGTCACGTGATAACATGACTTCATGCCACAGTCAAGGCTCCAATACATTTCAACGTGATGTGGTACGTGTGCTCACCGGTGTTCATTTCGTCACGTCGAGCCGGCGTTGCCACGCCAGGCGCCAGTCCTGCCATATACTCGCAGGCACGCACCACGCTGCATTGCTTTGACGCATGTGCATTTCGGCGCGTCCAGCGTCCCTCCGTCACGAAAAGAGGGAGACGCAGTGTTGTCCATAGCGTAACATTATAAACATGTGTTGTCTGGGTAACGAATCGGCATAGAGTAATATTACTCTATGAAATTGGCGCGAAATGCAGCATGTCGCAGTTCGCGTCGGTTGCCATCGGGACGCGCCGACGGACGCTGGTCACGCCTGGCGTCAGACAATAGAGTGCTCGCGTTTTGCTAACGTAGCATCGCTGTGCCCAGCGTGTGCGTGCGTCGACGCTGGGCACAGGTCAACATTGGAATATATTGGGCCTTTCATGATAGGCTCGTGACCATTTCGCTATATCCACAGGTATCAAATTTGTTGTTACGTGACGTCCATGGAAGACGAAATATATGACTGGTGCAAACATGGTAATCGTGTCACGCGTGTCATGTAAGAACATGACAACATGCCACGCTCATAGCGTGCTCGCGGCGGTTTCGCTACCTCCACATATACTAAATTTGGTATCACGTGACGTGAATAGATGGCGAAGGTAAACGACACATACAAACATGATAACCGTCACACAGAAGTCATGTACGGAATCATTTACCTCCGCCTTGTAGCGTTGTGCTGATTTTAAAGTGACATATCAACGTTTCTCATTCGTGCTTCGCATATCATCGATTCCCACTGTACGTGGGATCTGCCTTTTTTTTTCGTGGTTTACGGATAAAAACTAATTAGGCTATATTTCAAGTACTGGGGATGTTTTAGTGTGCCTTATGACGTTGCATAGCTTTGTCGAATTTCGCACAGACTTGTCATTCAAGTTTGTCAGTATCTTGTTTGAGATACAATTTTTTCCCACGGCCGAGGTTGTTTTGAGATTTGCGAGTGCTGTAATAACTACAGCTTCAGTGATGTCTGCATCTAGTTTTTCGTTCTTGCCTCCCTCATATGGGGGATAGGGAGCTTCGTACTTTTCAAAATTTAGGCATCTTTCCATTGTTTTATTTATTGTGACGTCGTTTGTGCCTTGAAAGTTTTGCCCTAGCATTTGCATAGGTCATTGGGCCGCCCCATTATTATTGTCTGGCTCCAATAGGTGCTTTTAGAGTAAGCACGAGTTTTTGGAGCCTAGCTGTGCATTAAACTTGTCCCAGATTTGCATCCACTGATTTTAACTTAGTTCGTCCAGACATTTTTTTTCTGTTTCTGCCGACTGTAGCTTGAGGTTTCAAGTAGGCTTATATTCAAGCCATTTTGCTTGCAACGTTTGCTGTATCTCCCACAAGGTTACCAGTCTTGAATCTGGCTTTAGACCGCCTTTTTTTTTCGGGGCCCCTGAAGTGGCGATAGTTATTGCGCGAGAACAAAACGACGACACAGAGACAAGAAGGACACGAAAGACACGAGCGCTCGTGTCTTTCGTGTCCTTCTTGTCTCTGTGTCGTCGTTTTGTTCTCGCGCAATAACTATCGTCATGTCATACCAACTAGCCCAAGCTGCCACACTTCCCTGAAGTGGCTTTTTTTTTGTTTCTTTAAGTAGTTCTTTGGCCCCTGCATGAGTATTTTCGATTTTGTCCACAGCTTGCTAGTTTCTTTTGTATTTAAAATGGTCCATTTCAGTACATTGGACCAGAGCTTCTCGCCTACCATAGTTTGTTGCTGGAATCGCAATATCGAGTAGGTAGTGTTCGTTGCCCAGATTCAGCCTTGTATTTGCCCAATTTGCCTTTACCACATGCCTGACAAAGCATAAGTACGGGGTGGTATTTCTTGTGAAGCTGTTACCTACCCTTGTCGGCTGTGAGGAGTCAGTGAGTAGCGTCCGACCGGGTGCTGTTGAAAATGGTAGCACATTTACAGCGAAAGCGGTTATGAGATCGCAACAAGGATCGCGTGTGGCACCGTAGTTGTCCACCGCCGCCACCACCGGTGGCCGTATCCACTGTGACACAAATTAAAAAAAAACTTATTAACTAAGGAACACCAAACCCACAATAAGATACAAACGTGCATCCCCTGTGTACCAGACCAGTATTCTGCCACTGAGCCACGCCGTTGCTTGGAACACCATTGCAAACTGTCCTTAGGTAGGCTTGATATTGAGAAATTAATTGCGCTATTATGAGTAATAAAGTGTTAATTAACATCAAGTTAACACTGAGGTGTCACACAATATGAATTGCACAACGATATGCGGTCGAATTCTCCAACGCATTACAAAATCTTCATGTCGCCAATTATTAACTCTGGCGCATAACCACTCTGGGGGATTAAGGGGGATTACAAAAGCTTCTGGCATGATTCTTCGTTATCGTCAGCCACATCATAAAAATTGCACAAAACGTTTTGCAGGTATACTGCGGGTACCATGCTTTTACGAAGATTGGCACCCTGCCTGCTATACAATGAATTATTGCTTAGCGGATACTCTGCAATCCTGCTTGCAACACCTACCCAAATAGTGTATGATGAGTGGGGCGAAGCTTTCGTCCGTTCGTTCTTGCTTCCGTCCATCTGTGTGACCGTCCATGCGTCAACCCGTCCATCCATCCGTCTGTGAATCTGTCCGTGCGTCCGTCCTTGCGCGTCTCTGCACCCGTCCGTGCGTCAATCTATTCATACGTCCATCGGTCCATCTATCCATCCATCCATGTATCAGTCCGTGCGTCTGCCCGTCTATCTAGTGAACACTGCAAGTACCGCCAGCTCGTATCTTTTCATCATAAATTCAGCGTATTGATGTACCGCCATCCAGCGGACATTCCAAGGACTAAACGAGTTGTGGCACTCGAGCACTTTCTTACGGCCTGCGCTTCAGGCCTACTTCCACCCTTTCACCGCCTCTAGTTTATAGCTATAATACTCTATATCCTAGATCACTATATCCGTGGCACTGCGGCCCAATCCTTAAACCTTTCTAATACCAAGTAGGGTACGCCCAGTGATTTTAACGTGGCAACCCTTTCTGGTTACATTGTGCTCGAAGTGCGTCCGTCTGACACAAGTTTCTTTTTAATCAAATTTAAGCAAAAATTCAAGGGATATTAAGTCACCAATACTCGTCTCTGTAAGTTTTCATCAGAAACAACTATCTTTATGTATAATGTGCACGGGTTTCCTCCTCAAATGAAAAGGGCGCGTGCGTGCCGCTACTCTGGTCCAACTTTGGAGGTGGCTACTTACTACAACGACGTCTACTACATACATCGCGGACGCACGACCCCCGGCATAGGGAGCTTCGCCCCCAAAAAAACTCTGAAAAGCCGCTCTTCCAGAATTTTCTATGACAGTGCTGCTCGTTCCGCGTAGGCTTGGTGGCATTTTTCTTTAAATGCATAGCATTTTTTAGTCGTGAGGTGTTGCGCTTCGGCGTCGGCGCCGTCCTCACCCACACTAGGCATGCTCGACTCGTTCCTCGTCTCGTTTCCCTCAAACGCAGGCTGTGTGTATAGAAACGGTGGAGCGCGCTTTCGGAATTACTCGGAATTAAATCGAAAATCGAGGGCGTCTTAGCGGACGACATCTCTCCCGTAATCCTGCCCCTCGAAAACGGGTGGTATATATATATATATATATATATATATATATATATATATATATATATATATATATATATATATATATATATATATATATGCTTGGAGCCGTCGTTGTATTGAATAGGAGGAAACGCCCCTGATTAAATTGCGAACGCGGGGACTATATATATATATATATATATATATATATATATATATATATATATATATATATATATATATATATATATATATATATATATATATATATATATATATATATATATAGGTCCCCGCGTTCGCAATTTATTCAGGGGCGTTTCCTCCCGTTCAATACAACGACGGCTCCAAGCAATACAGACAAACTCTAACTTTACAATCCTTGCGTTCTCCTCTCCTGCATTCAATAAATAAAAAATAATAAAGACAAGTAACAATTCAGCATTCCCAAACCATACCTAGTTACGCAACATTCACGGAAAATATCCACCACTCTGCGACGCATTTGCTCGAGTTCCCCCCCCCCCCATGAAAAGATGCGGTCACCCATTTTAGAGGCGAAGCTCTGTGAGCCGTGGGTCGTGCGTCCTCTATGTATATATGTATGTATGTATGTATGTATGTATGTATGTATGTATGTATGTATGTATGTATGTATGTATGTATGTATGTATGTATGTATGTATGTATGTATGTATGTATGTATGTATGTATGTATGTATGTATGTATGTTTGTATGTATGTAGTAGTAGTAGTTGTTGTAGTTGCAGTAGCAGTAGTAGTAGTAGTAGTGGTAGTAGTATCCACCTCTCGTTTGGTTTTGAATGTCCGCTGGATGACGTTACATGTATATGATGAATATACGACGAAAACATGCGAAATGGTTGTAGTTTGAGTGGTCACTAGATCGACGGAGAGACGGATGGACGCATGGACGGTCGGAGAGACAGGCACACATACAAACGCACGAACGGACGGATGGACGAATGCACGGATGGCAGCTCGGGCGGACCGATAAACGCTTCGCCCAACGCTTGCTTCCTGATTCACTCTGTGGATATGCCATGATTTTTTTTTCTTGCTTCACTGATAGCCTCACCTAGTGTGATGGGCATTCAGGCCCAAACAACGAAACGTTCCTTTCCTTTGACCGCATCCTCTCCTTACGTGAGGCTTCCTTACAACCAAGTACCGACGGAGGAAGCAAGCGTACTCTGAAAGCTCCCTTAACCCGTCCTCGCGGGAGGAATGGTTGCCGCGCTCCTGCGTTCGAGATTATCGAATATAAGCTTTGCTCACAAGCGTTTATTCTGTAAAAAAAGTTGGGTCACCACATCACTTCCAAATTGAAGTGTTAATGTAGAGACGCGTGTACGCTTTCTTCAAACTACGATTACTGAATGTGAAAAGCCACCGTAGTCGAGCGCAAAACGTGGTGCATTCTAGCAACACTGAAACGCTTCACGGAGGAAGGAAACAGGTTTTTCCTTTCCTTCCTCCGTGGTGCAGTGCACGCCCGCTCGCCGCTCGCGTCTCCCCACAGGGGTGGGGTGAGAGGGTTGCCTCGAAAACGAAAACATCACGTGGGCTAGCTGTGAGGTGAAGCGCTCGTTCAGGGCAAGGAGCGGACCTAAGGGCGCACGAAGGTAGCCCCAAAGCAACCTTAAGCTGAGGAAGCGCCAAGGAAGCCTTCACCGAGGGCTCCTTGGTGAGGAAGCTTTCAGAGTGACATAAGGCGGCCTCACAAAAATGAAGGCTTCCTTACTGAGGAAAGGAACGTTTCGTTGTTTGGCCCTAAAGCCTCCGATGATAACTAGTGGTTCATTCGCAGAGTCTTTCCTTCCTTTTCTCAATATGCTACAAGATGCATTTTTTTTTTTGCGGCGAGCTGTATACTCGTAAGTTGAGTATGTACAGGCATTTAATTTTTCTGCTTTAGACATGAGCTGTACATAATGAAAGTTTTCCAATACCTAGTCCATTTTCATTGAGGCTATGAGAGGTTGTGTGGCTATCACTGTTCTTGGTTTTTTGGGGGAAACTTTTGTTGTATTTTTTCTTTCTGTTTCAGTTTCCTCCAGGGCTATTACGTCAATTCATGAGTCGAAGTTGGCAAGGACGAATAGTCGTGCCGGACGCTTTTTAGCAAATAACCTGCGATTCCACTAAAAAGGTCTGACATGACCCGTCATCCCTACTGCGGTAGGTTTAAGCCCTCAGGCGTGGACTGTGTTCATCATCTTTCCGCTACGAGCATTACTTGATTTTGTTTGACTTGGCCGCTTATCAGGTACGTCGAGCGTTGCTTGAGAGTAGTCTCTGTTCCGTTACATTCCGGAGCAATCTTATTATTTGGCTGCTCACCATTTCGCTAATCGTATCTAGAGTTTCTTGGGTGGAGTAGTGGATAGCTATCATCTTTTTATGTGTTTCTTTGGACATTGTCACAACGGCGTTTTGTCTGGCAGCCTTTCCCGCAATGGTGAAAGGGTCCTCGTGTTTCTCTTCATCTTCCTCGATAACATTTCGTTTAAGATTACGTGTTCCTTCTGTTTCCATCAGATGTGCGCTGTCTCTGAACTCGCTTGAATCTATTTCTCTAGTTGCGTTTGCGAAAGTAACTGATGTTGTCCTTTCTACGACTTGAATTTTTTCGCGGCTTCTAGTTGTTTTCTGAGTTCACTAACTTCAGCAGACAACTCCTTACTAGTATGCTGTCTTGTGCCTTCGTTTTCAACTCATCTTTGTGGCCTTCTGGTAGCCACCTGGCGTCTCTCTGGTTTAGTTTTTTTCTGGCGCTGGACACAGACCAGCTGATGGGCCGTCCTCTGCTGTTGTACCGAGTTCGGCCCGGTGAGTGAGCGAGCTTTCTGCTCCTGACTTGACTGGGTTGGTTGTTGCACACCGCATTTCTATAGCACGTGCCTATTGTGCTGTGTTGGGTGGTTGTCTCACCTGGCCGAGATTGGCCTTGCCTGCCATTACTCTCTTGGCGTGTTGACGACATGCTCTCATTGCATTGGTGCTTCCTTTTAGGGGACAATTTCCTTATGCCATGTGTGTGTGTGTGTGTGTGTGTGTGTGTGTGTGTGTGTGTGTGTGTGTGTGTGTGTGTGTGTGTGTGTGTGTGTGCGTGTGCGTGTGCGTGTGCGTGTGTGTGTGTGTGTGTGTGTGTGTGTGTTCAACAACACTAACATGTGTGTAGGGAGAGAGAGGGAGGGGGCGGGCAGGCCTTTGAAACAGTGAATGTCTCAGCGGAATTTCGGCGTGCTTGCATATTCACTCGTGCACCATAGCACGTAGAAAATGTGCATACACTGATAAAGGTCCAGAAACGCATTAAACGTGCTAAAAACGAGTAATTACATGCTTTCGCTGACTAGGATGCGCGCACTCCGAATTCAGACTCTCCTGAGATCTTCATTACAGTATGACTACAGCACCGCCGCTACAGTCACCCGCCGGAGACTCGGCCGAGATGCGGCACGGCTCCTTCGTTCATGTCACTGCCGGCTTCTGGTACACTGTAGCAAGAAGAGGGGGAGGGGGCGCGCATCAATAACTGTAGTTTTACACGTGCTTCTGCGGTCCACAAAGCTTTGACCACCACTTCAAGTACACCAATCAAATAAAGCCGTAGTCTCAGATGTCCTGCGCTGCTCAGCTGTGCTCACGAGCCGCGCTTACCCGAGGTGATTCGGAGGCCGCGTCATCGCCTCTCTGTCTAGAGACTTTCACGGTATATTTTGGAACGACACCTCAGTGACGCCTACGCTTGTAGCCTGCGTGCAACGAATAGCTGAAGTACAGGTGAGGTGTTGAAACACGGTTGCTAGCCTACCGAAGAGGGACGCGGGTGGGTATAGCAAAAGAAACGCTTCCTAGAAAAACTAAGCCTGGAACGTGAACCACCAACGCGCCGCCCTACTCTCAGATTTTACCCCCCTCCCTCCGGTACGGAGGCGAACGCCTGTGGCGGTCGCCCCCTGCGAACACAGCAATGCTGTCACAATTGGCTCCGAGGAGCTGTGATGTCACGTGACAGAACGATACGGTAATATCACGTGACAGAGCGGTACGCAGGCAAGCGGTTCCACGTGGCGGATGGTCGCAACACGTGTTAGGAGCCAAGGTCTCCAAAATTTTGTGCTGGCAGCAAGCTCTCAATTGAAGAGAGAGCCACGTTCCAGGCATAGTTTTTCTAGGAGGCGTTGGCAAAAGTCACTGTCAGTGAAGTGCTTGCTGCACACGGTCGATGAAGGCGTGGGGCGCTTTCCTTTTCTGAGTTTGACTATCCACTTTTTCCTCATGTTCGGGTCCTTAGGATAGGCCGCAGTGTTATGAAACAAAAAGCAAAACGCTGTACTTTTAAAATGAGCGTTAAAAGTGGACCCCGTGAGTGTTAGAACAGCGTCGGTAGCCACGAAACACAAGATAACCAATCGAGCTGCTTCTTTGTCGAGCTTTATCACCACGGTATGGCGCCACGCCTCTAGAGCATAATAACTCTTTGTCGAGAGCGTGCGAATTCCTGAAAGTACAAGCACGGTTCGCAGCACCCCATCGGTCGCACAACTGAGTTACCTTTCCTTCCAAATTTCGCGACCAATATGTTTTGACCATGGTGCTGGGTAAACAAGAAGTGCGCTAATGCTGTACTGTTATAAGCTCGGAGGGCAAAAATTTCAGCCATTTAAAGGCTGATTTTCTTCTCCGGCTTAAATTTCTTGAACTTTGCTAATAAAGTCGTATGCAGTGGTCCTAACGCCCTCAAAATAAACTCATACGAATAAAATTTATACATATTTCCGGAAAAAAATGTGATAAAATCAACTATTGTGCCTGTCACGTTTATGGAGGTTATGTGGGATGGTATGTAGAAAAAGAAGATGAGTGCCAATTCGTCTTTTGCGAGGGGATAAAACCCTGCGGACATGCACCATTCAAAGCGTTAGCCTTGAGCATACGTGCTGAGGCCCACGGGACGGCTTTAAGCTCTCCCATAGTAGAGTACTCTGTGCTCTAAATCGTTACCCCCTTTTTATACCCCCCCCCCATTCCAAGAGTTAGCCTTGAGCATACGGGCTGAGGCCCAAGGGACGGCTTTAAGCACTCCCATAGTAGAGTACTTAGTGCTCTAAATCGTTAAACCCACTATTTCTAAACACCATTCAAAGCGATAGCCTTGAGCATACGTGCTGAGGCCCACGGGACGGCTTTAAGCTCTCCCACAGTAGAGTACCAAGTGCTCCAAATCGTTAACCACTTTTTCTAAATACCTACTGGTGCGGGTTAGAAGCCCACTGGACGGCTTTAGGCTCTCCCATAGTAGAGTCACAAAACGCCTATACACTACCATTTAGAGAAGGGAAGCTATACCTTTGACAACGCAATGAAAATAAGGGTAGCGGTGGCGTTGTGAACTACCTTATCCGACATAGCGATGGCGGCGGTCGGCCTATTGTCATCATTGCGCTAAAGCAATATGGCGGCCGCTTTGGTAGCGGTTGCGGGGGGTCGCGGTGCGCGCCCTCAGGTTTATGGGCGTTTATTCGCTGCTATTGCGGGGTGGTATTCGCGCATACGGCACCCTAACGTTGCTATAAATATTTCCGCTATGCTTCCAGGTGACCGAGAGGCCTCAACTGGCAAGAAAACATGCCAAGCAAGTAAGCTTACATTGTTGATTGACAATAGTGAATGCAGCAGTATACGTGTAAACAAGGAACACTGTCTCTCACAGAGTTGAACAATACGTTAAAAAAGTGATAGTCATCTGTTCATTAAAATTACCCGCTGAAATTGTGCAACCTTGTCTCTTGGCTCGTTCAAACAGACAACCATGTTTACACTAGACACCCTTTGCACAATACTTGGTACTGTGCTGCCCATTCGCTTTCTCACCACACATGCTCTCAAAAGGTGCAGTGTCAGTACGATTTGCCTGAGCCGCAATATGATATTTGACAACGCATTGGCGAGAAGCACATCGCGTTGAATAAATAGAAATTACCCCACGCGATTGTGCTAGGTATCCCTGCATTGTTCTCGATATAACAATGTTCTCGAAATTGTGTTTAGAATCTGGGTTTTTAACTGCGCTTCCGATCTTTTTACGACTAACTAGATCAACTTCCAGTTGTGGTAAGCAAGGTTATCCCGGGAAAACACCGTTTACAGGATCATGTTGAAAAGGAAACTTGGTTTACGTTCCAAAAGAGGTAAAAGGGTTGCAGTGACAGGCACTTTAATTGAGCAGCACTTGGTGAATAATCAAAGCTGAATCAAGCATTCCAGCAAGTCAACATACTTGCGAAAGTTGTCACCGACGACAAGTTAAGAGAATTAGCTACCCTTGCCCTCGCTCGCCTATTGTAGATCAGCTGACACACGAGATACAGGATGCCTGTTGGTGCTTCCAAAAGCACTCATTCGTAAAAAATAAATTATGCACCAGTAGATAGCACTCGCAATACACTGCACATGACATATACGTATACAATAGGGACATATGAAACACTAGACAGCTGAGAAGTGCTGGAAGTCACGGTAGCAATGTTAAAAAAAATAGGCAGTGAATTATTATTGCAGTAAAATCTGCATAACGAAATTTTCTACGATGTTTATTCACAAAGTAAGGGCCATTTCCTAGTCATTAAGTATTTGCACGTCAGACTAAAGAGTTATGTGCAAAACACAATCTGCTACCTTGAGGCTGCAAGGAGGCTTTGTCTCCTCGCAGCCTCAAAGTCTTCCTGGATAGCTAACAGTTGATCATGGAGGTTGGAGGTTGGAGCATCATCTGGGATTGTGCACCATAATGTTTCCCAGTATGAAGCTCGCGTTATTGCTTTTGGACGCACTACATTTTTTTAGCTTGCAAAGTCAAAATATGGTGTTGTCGAAGGTTAAAGTGTCCTTGCTGCTGAGCACGTCATTTCGATTGTCGCAAAGGGCAAGGTCGACGGTCAAATAAATGTGTTTTTTTACAGTTCACGTGTTAATGTCCCGACGCACATGATACCCCAGTGTGGCTGCAAAGTGTTCTTATGAAGCCTGTGATTTCGGAACGACAAAGCTCCTGCATTGTAGGCTCTTTCACTAAGGGCGAACAAGTACGGCCGTTCTCGCCCATTCCCACGTAAATGCTGCCTTTCCGTGACAGGTCATGCGTGTTATTCAGCTAGGCAGACAAATTGTTCAGCACAGTTTCGTAGATATGTGGGCTAATGCAGTAGGCAGATGCCCGTGGTCATCGTTTATCAAGTGCTGATTGCCCTAAGCATTACGGTGGCACGCCAGTATTTTGAAGCGTCCTGCACTTTACCTCGTAAGGTGGTGTTAGTACGCAGAGCAACCTAAAAAGGTTTGCCGTTGCATATACAGCGTAGCTGCACGCAGTGCGTCTTTGTCATCACAACTCTGACAAACCGTCCAAATCAACATTCTTGACGAGTGGGCCGGGCAAACCGATGCAGCCAGCTGCATTAGAATTCAGTGTGTACCCCTCTGTAATGCAGACTGCTAATTCGCAAAACAGCTTATCACAATAAATATAGCCAATCCTGTGAGGATCATCAAACGTCCAATATCAAAGGGTCTGTAGACAGGACTACCAGCAGTGCAACTACAGCAAGTGCGGCTGGTGGGAAGGCACACTGAAAGTCGCGTCGTCGCATGTCCACTCGGTAAAGTCATGTCAGAGTTGAATCATTCAAACAAAGCGCCTAACCAAAAAGGTGCATGACGTCATTTATGAGTGACGCAGCATTCGTTTCTGTGTGGAGGTGATTCGTTTTTCACGCGGCGCAGCAGCCTCTGCCTTACGCTATTATTCAAAAGTGTAAAGAAAGTCGTTTCTCTCCCTCATTGACGACGTTTTGAAAAAATGCGTATCGAGTACAAGTGTTCAAACCGTATCTGCTGTGATTCATGCTACGCTATGTCCAGGTACGGGTTAAAAACTTCATCTACCACGATGATTAAATCACTGCCGTGGTCGTTAGTCGTCACGATGTTGTGGCACTAGGCCACACGTGACTGCATTGTTGTCAAATGGTGCAATAGCTGCAAAACACCATTAAACACTGTACAAACTCTCATAGTCACTCAACAATAAGCACTACTTCTGTGGAGGCCTTTTTCGCTTTCGTGTTATACTGACTCCTATCATGATAGAATCAGCCATGCTTTTTTTTATTTTAGCATCGTTGGGTCAGTTGTTTTTTTTACATATTTCAGGTGTTTTTCGCGATGGACTGGGCTCTTACAACGGCCTTTTCCAAATCATGGCCGGGATATTGCTGACCTCGTCCCTATTCAACGTGGGACTCTGGATCACTGGTCGCTCTTCCACCTGGAATGGAAAAACAAATGAAGCTGTTCAACAAACCACCTTGAAGACCATCTCGGAATCCCAGCCTGCGGTGATAAACGAGGACCAATGCACATCCTTGTAGGAGCTTACGCACAAATGTGGAGAAGCTCGGCATGCTTCGAGCGAGCGAGCAACTTAATCTGCGGTAGCGCTGCAAAGATGGACGTTTCACGCCTATCTACTGATCAATACGCACATTGCAGGACTGACAAGTTGATTCTTTAGCGCGGTGTTAACACTGTGCTAGAGCGCCTAGCATCGCGATAGTGTAAACCTAATTAGGACTATCTTTGCTAGAAATCCACATCATCTAGACAAGAGTATACTGCCTATCCGAGAGCCCAAGCAAGACTATGTCCTGGCTTCTCAGAAGGGAGCTATATTTACCTATGCCCCACATTCTTCTGCTGGCTTCGCTGTTTCAGCTTGCAAACATATTCATAACTACTTAAATCATATGTAGCGCACACTTAAGCTCTTGTTTTGTGAACACTGACAGTTGTGTTTTATCGTCAACTGCGACAAGTTGAGGCATAAACACACAAGGAAAAGAGTTCAGATAATTGTCTAAGTACAGAAATTTGTGGTCCACCAGCTTTGCTCTCGTTGCAACACACTTAGAAAATGGCGCAGTGTGATTTCTTGGAAAGGTGTTTTTTTTTTTCCTGGTATGTGCTTTTTTTGTCAACGCTGGCTTGCAGAGTTTCCATCTCCGGAGGGGAGGCAGGTTGTGCGTGGTGTTTTCGGTGGTGTGATGAGAAAAACGCAAGGTTCCATAGGCAAACTTCTACGGAAGAATTTTTTTTTTCACCAGATTGTAAGATCGCTTATAACAGAAGAAAACTGTTGCCGTCTGACTACACTGAATGACTTGGGTAGTCGTTTGCACCCTTCGCAATATTTCTAGTACAGGGCTCGAGAGTATCGTGATGCAGTAGTATCTCACAGATACTTTTGAGTTGCTGTATCAGATACATTTGCAAAATGTATATATTGCAGTAGTGAAATACTTTTTCTTTGTATAGAATGTATCAGAACACTGTGTTGACATGGTTATCTCAGCACTCTTCTGTCAGAACTGAGCCGATGTGTATATATTATCGAAATAAAAGCTTGAATGTGCTTGGCTAGTCAAAAGCGGCCTTGTCAGTCCGCGACACTTGGAGATCAGCGAAGAATGTCTCACACGCACAGAATGTTCTATGTCGTTCAGTGTTTTACGCAACTAAAGGTAGAATCGAGGAGGCTGTGCTGACGATCTTGGATCTCGCTCAAGGCCAGAGAAGCAAGGTCAATTTCATTTCCGGGACAACTTCGGTTTTAGTAGTTATGACACGAAGTTGTGTTCACCTACAATATTAGACAGCATTTTATATATCGCCCGTCTTGAATTGAAACTGAACCGATGCTCTGTCAACTCGCATTATATTTTAGAAGCTGCTGTTACTTGGGTTTAATTAGTGGGTAAACCTTGTTAGCAAAACAGATCAATCATGTGTGTGGCATACTTTACCTCTCATCAGAAGTGTTTGTTTGCGAGTCGAGCGATATGGCTGATTTGCATTTGAATTATCTCCAGCACATTATTTGACAATTTTACGATGCACTTAATCAATTTACAAGCGCATGCTGAACATCAGCACCAGTGTAACCGAAAAATGCTTTAGTTTCTGTATTCCTGAATATGTTAATCCCTGTAATTGTATTCTGGGATAATTTCTTTATCTTTTCGCCAAGTTATCTTCGTAATATCTCGTTATGCCTACCATAGATAATTCTCAGTACTTGTATTTTTAGCCTTGTAGCACGTATATTTCGATACTTGTACATTTAGAATACTTTTATGGGTGTCTCTGCCCAGCACCTATTTATGCGCACAAGCACGCTCCATTGTCTCGTAGCTACGCAGGAACAGCATTCTTACATTGTAGCTGTCGTTAAGAAAAACTTGCTTTGCTACAATGGTATTCTATGCGACACGCACAAGAAAGAAACAAAAACGAGATTTATTACATCTGTGTCTTCAAACATTTGCGCTTGGAAAGAGAACAAAAAAAACCCCTCAGTCTAACGACCTAGAAGCCTGGATTTGTGTTCGCACATACAGTTTTAAAAACATAGAGTGACATAGTAAACATAAAGAGTGGTCAATGGCTGCCTGTCGCAGCCCAAAGCCGTAGGATTGCTGCCATCTGTTAAGTGGCGCAAATGAAAAACTGAACGTGTACCGATCAATCACAACGTGGCTATAAAATAATTGACACTATAAAAGCAATATATTGAAATAATTATTGGGTAGATTTGTGCTTCGGAAATTAAAAAAAGCGGCTGCCTTGCCTACGGCGAATCCGTATGCACCGCTGCTAGGCCTGACCACACCTGGACCTCTTGTTGCTCCTGCATCACTACGGCGCCGTTCACTCTCACCGGCTACAGCGGTACACACACCTACGCATTCAACAAGAAAGGTAAGTAAATGAAAATGTTTCACATTTCAGTGATATCTCACAGGCCCCGCCGCGGTCGTCTTGTGGCTAAGGTACTCGGCTGCCGACCCGCAGGTCGCGGGTTCAATTCCCGGCTGCGGCGACTGCATTTCCGATGGAAGCGGAAATGTTGTAGGCCCGTGTGCTCAGATTTGGGCGCACGTTAAAGAACCCCAGGTGGTCGAAATTTCCGGAGCCCTCCACTACGGCGTCTCTCATAATCATATGGTAGTTTGGGACGTTAAACCTCACAAATCAATCTGTGATATCCCACAGCTGGTTTCTAGACAATCAATACGTGATGAAAAGCGTTTTTTCAAGAGCTTTGCTGTGCGCTCGAGTAAGCTTTCCAGCGCGAATGACAGCATTACTGCTACACGTCGAGCAATCCAGAAAATCGACACCTTTGAAACCAAGAAATCGGGTTTCATTGTGACCCATAAAGCATACCGACAACTACTGTTTCGGATAAAAACTGGTAAAAACCACCGCCCATATACTAACGAGAAATAATCAAGCTACAACTCAAACGCGTCTGTCGTGACTAGCCCCAACAGTACTAGCCCTAAGATAATATCGTAAATTAGCCAGTGCTTTTTTTTTTTCATAAAGAAGAAAAGCTCCCCTTCAATTCATCAACGTCTCCTTACCTTCTTTAGTAAGCATTTTGTGCTCCCTTGCCACGCAACTTACCCAGGCGTGCGTGTGAAGTAAAAACATGATCCGCATTCCACTTACAGCTAACTCAGTCGTCCTTGGCTAGCACGCTTTCTTTCTGGATTGTGTCATCCTCCGGGAATATAAATAACTTTCAATCTCCAAACCGTAACGTAATAGCGAAGTCGGTAACGGGTACTTTTGTTTATGCTCAGTATGAAACCCGTATTCGGAACTGCAACTCAATGAAAATTAGTATTTCACAATAGAAGTGCAGTTAGAGCTGATTTATTGCAGGACTGGTAAAGTCGAGAACAGAATCAACGAGCAGTTTTGGGATATTGTACTAAGAAGACAAGATCTAACATACCGTGGTACACCGCTATGACCTCGCTTTTTTTCAACGCAAACAAAAAAGCTGAAAGACACCTTTCGCAAATTTCTCATTCTTGCATAGACGCACGTAACGATGGCGAGTGAATCACATTTTTTTCATTACACCACGGCGACCCCGCCCCCATAAGGACAGCTGGTATTAGAACGCCGCAGCACCAAGTCAAATTTGTCCAAGAAATGCATTACATACTGCTGGAAGAACGGGACATAGTAAACTTAGAAAACTTTGATAGCTACAATAACCGCACTTTTTCTTCGTCCCTCTTTCAAAGCAAAGGCCACTTTCCGCAAGAACAACACAATCCGACCCCTTCCTTAAGAATGGGGAAAATGCGCTTGTAGCACGAGAGTGGTGAAATACGATCTGCCTGAAATATTTTCAGCCATAACACCCGCAAAAGTGAGAGTGAAAAAAACACAAAAAACATGCTCCGTGATCAAAAAGTCGATAAAATTTCGCAAAATGAAACTTTTGCCCCCAGTCGCCTATCTGAATCAGCCCCTATGGGATCAATTAAGTTGGAATACTCACGAATTGGCCTCCGCGCTTGTATAATCAACGGCACAGCACACACACCTTATCACACAGTGCACCTAATAACCCGAGTACTGCGCCCCTCTTCCTTGATTCATAAAGCCAATATAAATTCTAAGTAGGCCCATGAATGTTTTTAGTGTACCACTGCAGGCGGCATCAGCACACACTCCGCGGTCAATACAAAAGCACGAAGGCAAGAACGACGCAAGAACAAGAACGACGCTGCAGAAGCTGTACAATAGCGCGAATGCAGTTGAAGATACACCTTGCACACATCATAAACAGACGCGGGCAGCAGCGCAACAGTGCATGCCACATGGTTCTCTTGCGGAAGTGCGACAAAGCTGGCGACACACGGCTTGAAGTGGCCACCATGTTAGCCGTTTTCTTTTCGTCACCTTATGACCACTTTAGACACAAAAAACATCTCAAAACAAAAGCACGAGACAGACGTGCGATTTTCCGTGCGGTGCGGCGTGCGGTGTGACGATGTGACAGCTGGAGTGGTGGCGTTTCGTGACGTATCATCGCATCGCACCTCCGCATATATAGCCAGCACGGTGAGCATCAAACCAGCCAGATATAAGGTCCGTTCGATTCACCTGCACCAGTCGGAACCGGTTCACGGCTGTGCACGCGAAATTCAGAAATTGTGCAGCGTGAGTTCAGCGGTGTAGGCACAGCACGACACCCGAAACAAATGACGATGTGCCGACCAGGTGTTGGCCTTATTTCTTTTCGGTTAATTTACACCGTTCAGCAAACACTGACCTATGGCGAAACGCACATGCGGACAGTTTATGAGGAGCGAACATCTTGGCAAAACACACCGCATTGTAGAGGCGGGTATGGCGCCTAAGCCACCTACGTCTAAGTGCTGCGTCGTCTGGTCAGCTGCACGCGCGCCTGCACCAAGCCGGCACCGTCAGCGAAGGAGGTGCAGGAAAATCGTGAACCGGTGCTGCACCTCTTCTGCACCTTTCGAAACGAATGGCAGGGTTCAGCGGTCGTCAATGCTGCACCGCTGAAACGAATGGCAAGGTGCAGCACCTCGTGAACTGGTTCACGTGGTGCAGGCGAATCGAACGGACCTATATTCGCCGCCGCATCGCACTGCCGCATTGCAGCAGCCAATCAGAACGTGAGCAGACGAGTGACGTCACGCCGCTAGTGGCGCCATCTTTCTGTAGCCGCTCCCATCACCCGTGATGCAGGCCAGTTCAAGCGAGTCGATGGAGCGTTGCGAGCGTGGATTTGCTGACATTTCCGACAGCGGCAGCATGACAAACATCGAGAACATTTCTTTGGTGACGTGCTATTATTCCGGATTGAATAAATTGATGTTCGATCTGTGCCATTTCGGCACGACAATGCCCGTTTTTAAACCGTTGGCGAGACCGGAGATTGCGAGCAGCGATGAAAGGTCATTTGGCAGGTAAACGTGGCTACCAGCGTATCTGCGCTGGCTTGTTTCGCTTCAACCTTTGCTCTTCACATCGATGGCATAGAGAAAGTAATAGCGTATGCAAACACAGTACATACGAGTGCAAAGCTTAATAGTGTTGTCAAAAACAAGCGCTCGATGACGAGCTTGCGTGTGAACGGCGCAGGCGACTACCGGCACGCGCCATGCTAGGCCTACCTATGGGAGTCGAATACTCAGCTGTTTCCGCTGTTGCGACGTGCTTGTCATTCCCGAGGACGTTTCCTTCATTATTTTTATGAAACGACGCGTGGCTGTGTAATGTTGTTTGTTTTGAGCTTCATTAGGACGATACAAAGTCGTCCGACTACGCACGCCAAGGAGCCGCGTGGTGTTGGAGCGTGCCGCTGAAAGCTTCTTCTCCCCCGTGTGTCCCAAAACGTCGCATGCGGCACGCCGCACTATGCGACACCGCACGCCGCATGGCACGAAAAATCGCACGTCTGTCTCGCGCTTAAAGCCGGGTGCCAGGTTCGCCGGCTCAGACGAGTTCCCAACGAGCTCCCAAAGGTCACGGTTAATGTTGTTGCTGGGCGCAGGGCGTGCGATTTTGTAGCGTGATTCGTAATAGCCAATAGAATGACACCGTGACCTCCTCCTCCTATTATTTCCTCCTCAGCGCGCAAGTGAAGATGGAGCGGAAGAGATGGGCAGAACTCATGGGTAGAGTGATACTCTTCTCTCCTCTTCTCCTCCTATGGAATAATAACCGAACGTGTCGTGGGTGAGTGGTAATGCCCTCTGCCCTCTATTCTCATTGTGCATCGGCTGGGTGCATGAAAGGCACTCTCTCTTAAGCTTCGGCTGACGGGTGATCGCTTTCTGTGGTTGAGTGTTAATTGTTTAGCTATGTTGGGTCAGCCGTTGGTCCTAGTGTTGTAGAAAATTTCGAAAAATGACAATATCAACACCTAGAATACTGAATGTAATCTTCTTGAACATTATGGTTGCGTGTTCAAGCAGAACGAATGAAGCATACATATATAAATTAACTGAGGCACATTTATTATCAGAAAACTGCAGGCTCACCACCAGTGAAAATGGCCGTAGCATCGGGAGACAGCTCCACTACGCTTCACCGTAATGAGAAGAAATGACGTCAACTTCCTCCGAGGATGCATGTAAGATCTATCGAGAAACACCCGCCCTGAATTTTACCTCAACAATCGGAAACAAGGAATCATGGAGCTACAGCACACTTATGGCCAAAAAGTTGGAGTTCATTGTGTGAACGATGACGCCAACACCATCAACTATTGCTACAACCTTGATGTTATCGGCAGTGAGAGCTAGATTGTTTTCAAGAGCAATACTCCTGGAGTTTTGGTTTTCGTGTTGCTTTTATTACAGCTTGTATGATTATTCACGCTGATTCTTGCATGAAGACCCAGTCAACTAAAAACCTATTTAGCTATAAAGAGACCTACATTAGAATATGGAAGTATCATAAGGTACCCTTATCAGAAAGGACTAATCAACATAAGTGGAGTGAATTGCTGACCAGCACGTCGTGGGATTGAATTCCGGCTGCGGCGGCTGCATTTTCGGCGGAGGCTAAAATGCTGTAGGCCCATGTGCTCAGATTTGGGTGCACGTGGAAGAACCCCAGGAGGTCAAAATTTCCAAAGCTCGCCACTATGGTGTCTCTCACAATCAGATGGTGGTTTTGGGACGTGAAACCTCACATAACAATCAATCAAGTTGAGCGAGTACGAAGAAAAGCTGCTGGATTTATTCTTTCGAGATACTCTCGAAATAATTCTGTAATAGAGATGCTAATACAGCTAAACTTTCCACACCCTTTTGGAACACCACCGTATAGCCTAACTAAAATTCTTGTTTTTGCTTTCTCAAAATACATTTAACAATGATGGAGCGCAGTACCTTGTTCCGCGACCTGTGCAGAAGCTACAAATTGACTACCGCCGCAACTTTGAAATCCCCAAATCTCGTGTGAACACAAACGCATTCTCTTATTTTCCTAGAACCATAAAAGACTGTACGGTATTGTGAAAGTAAAAAGTGTGAATTCAAAACTACAGAATATTTTCCAAGTAAATCTTCGTGAATGTTACCTTTTTTTAGTTTTATTGAATGTACCGAGTCACACAAATTTTGTGTGACATGCAGAATTCAGTTTTATGATGCTTGATGTTCTGCAGTGAATGATGCATGGATAATGTAGGTGGTGGAGCAAAATATTGTGATGAAAAATTTTGTATTTTGTTCGCCTATACTTTGCTTTTTTATGCTTGGCATGATAGTTAATATGTCAGATTTTGTTCACTGTTTCGATGTATTGACACATTTTGGATTTAGATTTTTTGTATAAGATGCGCCTTGCTATTTCATGTAAACAATGATTAGTTTTATGCCCCACCCCTGTAATTGCCTATCGGCAGACAGTACCTGAAAATGAATAAATGAATAAAATATATAAGTCATAAAGTTTTAGAATACTTTAATTATTTACTGATGTGTTTAAATGCTTGTGTTGACAATGCATGTGCTTGCGAATATTTTGTATCTTTTTTACGGCTTGCTCAAGGCGATGGTGCTTTTTTCTACAAGCAATGTTATTTTTGAAAAAAACACAATACACTGCAGTTTGCATAAATATTAAACATTATTCATTGAATTCTCAAATTTCAAATAGGGAGTTAATGTACCACTTATAAACGCCTATTTAGCTGATTTATAATTATTTTGTGTACTGCTCTCTGAATAAACACGATTTATTTATAAATTGGGCGTGCGTTTTTTTCCCGCAAAAACTGCCAACAGAATAGCGGTATCCGCAGTCTATTTGACCCTAAAGAACAGCTAATGAAAGCACTCCTAAATAACGAAAGAAACGCGCGACATTCGCACAAGAATGCTTGATTGATTGATTATTTGATAGATTTATATATTTATTTATTTATTATTTTTATTTATTTTTTATTTATTTATTTATTTATTTATTTATTTATTTATTTATTTATTTATTTATTGTTGTGTGGGGTTTAACGTCCCAAAATTATCGTATGATTATGAGAGATGCCTTAGTGGAGGGCTCCGGAAATTTTTGACCACCTGGGTTTTTTTAACGTGCACTGAAGTCTGAGCACACGGACTTACAACATTTCCGCCTCCACCGGAAATGCAGCCACCGCAGCCAGTATTCGATCCCGCAACCTGCGGGTTAGCAGCCGACTACCTTAGCCACTAGAACATCGCGGCCGGGCTCGCACAAGAATGCTCAAACCGAAACTGAAACGACTGTGGCACAATGACAACGCCGGAAAGGGAACCTTGTGACAGTCTAATGCCGGCCGTTAGGAGTTCGAGCAGTCTTTGGGCCACATGGTTTAATGAGAGGGTCCGCTTTAGACGTTTGCTAACTTACTCTATGTTTAAGATAATGTCTTTCTTGGGGACCTTCAACGCTAAAATTTTGATCACTTTTTGTCTATACATTCGTCTGTTTTGCACAGTAATGATACGCCAAACGGCAGTACAAAATACTTTAAACAGCCTGATTCACAGCGCCCACCAATATTACTCAGGTTACAGCGTTCATACTTGTGCGATTGTCAATTGAAAAAATAATAATGCTCATATCTGAGGCGCCACAACAACACGTCGATGTATTGTTATGCTTTTCTTTATACTAGACAAGCCACAAATAAATAATTCTAAGTACTGTAGCGTTTATCACACTGTGCAGGCAGTGCAACCGATGCTCAAAAAGGCAAGTGTTTCCAACGCTTTGCTCTAAGACTAAAGACCCTTGATTGTGGGAAAGTAACGATACTCTCCTGCATGCGTTTGTTTTCTCCTCGGTTCTCCTCGCCCGTTTGTCGTACGTGCGGCGCGCCACGCCATTTTTCGCTTACGCTCCCGAAGGGGCACCCGCAGAATTTATTGGAGGCGTGTTGTTTTAGGATGCTTGCGCGCCAAAGTAGTGCTGCAAATTTTAAATGCGAAGCATTTCTCAGCGAACTTCGGCGACTTTGAGCATATCTATCTATCTATCTAGCCGCTTACGACTTTTATCTCTCCTGGCCGTTTGGATAATGGTATCGATACCAAACTTGGTGTAGCGTAACATTACTGTATAAAAAGCATATATGACTCGTCATGACATGAAAATCATGACATTTATGTCAATGATGTCATAATTTACATTTTATTGTCTTGCTGCTCTTGCGGTAATGCCGTTTACATGGCACGTTTCGAAACTGGTATGGTATGACATGACATGAACACACCCTAACGTGGAAATTATGGCACGCATGTCATGTAAGCCATGAGTCGTGACTACACGCCACGCTCATAATTACGTGCACAGCCGTCTCGCTAGCTTCACATATAGCAACTTCGGCATTACATGATGCGAATGGAGGACGAAGGTATGTGACTAGTGCAAACATAATCATCATGAGATGCGTGTCATGTGACATTATGACTACATGCCACACGCATGATGCCTTCGTAGCCATTTCACTAGCTTCACATACACCAAATTTGTTATTAAGAGAATGTGACTGGTGCAAGCATGATAATCATGTGATGCATGTCATGTAACTGCATCAATACAAGCTACGCTCATCATGTGCTCGCGGCTGTCTCACTAGCTTCACATGTATTAAATTCAGTATTACGTGACGCGAACGGACGACATACGTAAATGACATGTTCAAACATGATAATAATGGCATGCGTGTCATCTAACAACTTGACTACATACCGCACTTATGATGCGCTCGGGGCCGTTTTGCTAGATTCTTAAATGCCAAATTTAGTACTACGTCACGAGAATGGATGACGAAGGTATGTGACCGGTGCAAACCGATGCGTGTTATGTAAGAGCATGGCTACATGCCACACTCAAGGCACAAATACACTTAGACGTGACCCAGTGCGCGTGTGCTCCAGCGTTCGTTTCGTCGCGTCATGCCGGCGATGCCACGCAAGGCGCCGATCTGCCAGGAACGCGCCGCACCACGCTGCTTTGACTCATGCGCGTTTGCGCACGCCCAGCGTCCTTTTGTCACAAAGCTTGACAGGCGCGGTGCATTCTGGGTAACGTCGTTAGTGCGAAATGTGGCATGTCGCATTTCGCACTGGTTGCTGCTGGGCTGCGCTGACAGACGCTGGTCGCGTTTGGCGTCAGACTACAGAGTGTTCGCGTTTTGCTAGCGTAGCGTCATTGCGCCCAGCGTGCGCTCGTCAACGTTACGTTGAAGTATATTGGGCCCTTCATGATGCTCTCCCCGCCATTTCGATTGCTTCACATATATTCCAAGTTTGGTATTTCGGGACGTGAATGGACGACGAAGGTATGTGACTGGTGAAAACATGATAATCATGAGATGCGTGTCATGTAACAACACGACCACATGCCACGCTCATGATGCGCTCGTGGCCGTTTCTTTCGCTTCACATATATTAAAATGGGTATTACATGACGCCAATAGACGGTAAAGTTAAATACATGTCCGAGCATAATAATCATGATATGCGTGTCATGTAAAACATGACTGCATGCTACGTCATAGCACACTCGCGGCCGCTTCGCTAGCTCCACATATGCCAAATGTGGCATTAAGTGACATCAACAGATAATGATGGTAAATGACACCTCCAAACACAACAATTATGACATGGAAGTTATGCGCGGCATAATTTACCTCCGCCTTGTAATATTGTGCTGATTTTTAACTGACATATAAAGCTCCCTCAATTGTGCTTCTCACATAGTCGATTTCCACTGTACGTGGTATCCACCAATTTTTTTAAATGGTAATAAAATTAGAAACGCTGAGGCGACCATTTAATAAAGGGGTCTGCAACACTTTTTGAGCATGGTCACAAAACGCTGTTGATCAGTAGTAGAGGCCCCCGACATTACGCGAGCAAAGTATTACAGCGCAGCGTGCGGCTTGGAATTTACAATAAATTATCAAAGTCAGCTAAAATAGCATTTTTTTTCGACAAATCACAGAAAATAAGCCCAGTAAGCACATCTATCAGCCATTGGCTGATTTGAACATGGCGCGCTCGGTTGTTACAGAGGTCACCGCGAAAGGTCGTGATTTGTCCACGCGTGCGAGCGCGATCGCGCTGAAAAAGCCGCGTATTCGAAAAAAAAGGCTGAAGGTCACGAGGCGCGAGTGACGTTTTCGTTGGCCCCTCCCATTCCTCTCTGCTCAGCTTCCAGTGTTTTCGTCGGGACGAGAGAAGACATACTGTGATTGAAGCGTGTAGTAAATTTTTATAACTGCGCTCGTACTTGGTGGATTCTTGACATTTTTGCAACATTTGATTTGTGAGTTAATACGCTTTCTCAGTGACCTGATTCCATTGTCACTAAAAAAACTGTTTCAGGGCCCCTTGAACGTATTAGCTTGCTCCAAAGGTCCTATAAGTGAGGCTTGCTAATAAATAAAGTTTTAATGGGGCTTTTTACGACGCGGATGTTTTTATACCGCATGATAACATGCCGCACGTTCGCATGTAATGTAGTTCCACTTCCGGCATGTTTATCTGCGTTCGGATTTTTTTTTCGTGCTTCTGCGCCGGCATACGACACAGATATTCACAGCGTCACATATTGCAATGACTTCATGAATGGTGGATCGTTTAGCCATGTGTTCATCTTCTCGACGTGAAAGTAGCTTTTCGCAGTGGTCTCCAAACTATATGAGGCTTTTGATCATTGTCAATACGATTAAGTTTCACCAACAGTGACTCATCTACTACAATATAACAGAAACATCAGAAATTGAATGATTAGAACTGTGTTCAGGCATTGTTGTCAAACAAACTAGCGATCAGGTTACCTGTGAGAAGAGAAACTCTCCACCAGGAATTTCATCATAATCTGCACGTCAATAGCGACAAAAAATGCTATCCGGGATGACTGCTACCGGTCAGAAGAACTCATGTGACACTGGTATAAACAATAATATAATTTCTTATAGGGAAATGGAAGGCGTGCTAATGCAGGTGAGATCACAATATTCGCGGCCACGGTCTCCTAGAAAATGGCTCACTTTTACTATCACCGTACCAGAGGCTTTTTTTTGCGTTGTGCCGGTGTATTTTTTCCCCCTTAAGATGGACTGCATCTCTTTCATTATTTTTGAGTGTTAATTCCCCCCCCCTCAAAAAAAGCAAGAAACTAAATAAGTGCTCTTATGGAAACGAGCGCCAATTAGTGTCATCTCTACTCATCCGCTCATTTGTGTTCTCCAAAGAACGTTCTCGTAAAGGAAGCGTAACAGTTACAAAAAGCGCGATCGAGAAGCGGTGTCGTCCTACGCAATCGTTCGCAGCGAAATCAGACTAAAGCTGTGCCTTTTCGACAATGGCCGTGGTGCGTGCGAGGTGCTGAAGTAAGAGCTGATTATTTTTATTTATTTTATTCATTTATTTAGAAATCGTTAACAGCGCATTGTGTTTCAGGCAAGACGGGCTTAAGAAGCTACAAGTGATTGGTAACAGCAAAAAGAAAACATTTATTCGTGCACTAACAGAGGTTACACGACTGTCACACAGCAACAAAATTTATAACGCATTTGAGCACTCTAATCAACGAGAATGTAACGTCCCAGTGATAAAGCAAAATTGTCAGCCAAAAAAATCTCGTGAAGCAGGTAATTGCAGTCATCAACTGTTCTGGGAAAATAACTGTATTTATAAGCATTAGTTCAGGGAAATATAATTGCCAAGGATCCATCAAGTTTAGGGCGCGTATTCCCAGCAGTGGCTGGCTGAACGCAACAAGGTACATTCAAGGTAACTTTCCCTGACTAATTGTGTATAAAAACTTCAACTATTCAACTTCATTCTTGTTTCTAACAAAGAAGTTCCGCATATAGATGACAACTTCTGCTTGAAGCAACGCACAAGTAGCCGAGAAAACAACCAAAGCATATTCACGAGGTAAATGATGACGAGTGGGGCGATGCGTGCGGACGGATGGACGCATGGACAGAAGGACACATGGACGGACGGACGGATGCACACACGGACGCATGGAAGCATGAACAGAATGACGGACGCTTCGTCCTGCACATCATCATCCACTCCATCGATATGCTGTGACACCGTTTTTATTGACATACAATGCAATTCAACTGGCTACTGCGACGACTACGATGACACAGAACATGCGACCCGCAGCGTAAGGAGTTTCGCCCCTACAAAACAAGTATGTTGATGAGAAGGCTGAAACAATATTTCAAATGCAGTATTCGGTGATGCTTTGCTACGAGCAATGAGAAAGGCGCCTTACCTCACAATATATATTGTTCTCTGTTGGAATGATGGATGGATGGATGGATGGATGGATGGATGGATGGATGGATGGATGGATGGATGGATGGATGGATGGATGGATGGATGGATGGATGGATGGATGGATGGATGGATGGACGGACGGACGGACGGACGGACGGACGGACGGACGGACGGACGGACGGACGGACGGATGGACGGACGGACGGCTGGACGGGTGGAAGGATGGACGTATGGATGGATGGATGGATGGATGGATGGATGGATGGATGGATGGATGGATGGATGGATGGATGGATGGATGGATGGATGGATGGATGGATGGACGGACGGACGGACGGCTGGACGGGTGGAAGGATGGACGTATGGATGAATGGACGGATAGATGGATGGATGGATGGATTCAAGTTCACTTCCTCCGTTTAGTATCAACATTCTTCATGTACAAGCAGCTGAAAACATTCGTAAACCAATGTTCCTCTCTCATTTTTCGCAATCGCTCCTCAAATTCTATCTTGCTTCTAGCTTCCCTGCACTCAAATGATGTCTATCCCATGTCACACTGTAAGCCCTAATCTGGGGTAATCCCGTGTGCTCCGAAAGCAAGTCTACCTATGCCACATTGTTAAATTTCCAATCTTAGTTGCTTGAACCTCTGACCTCATGCACAAGACTGCAATGCCGAGTGCCAAATCCGGGACCATTACACATTTCAAAACGCCTCTCCCAATGTCATACTTATTGTAGTTCCACAGTGCCCTATTTTTCATTAGAGCTGCATTCTTGTTACCCTTAGTCATTACGTATTTTTCGCGCTTCCATAGGTACTCAGCCCCATTGTTTGTACATACGCCCAAATATTTGTATTTTTGTAGTCGCCGCAGTTCCGCCTAGTAGTTTCCGGGCAAATAGCTTCAACGGGACGACCATCCTCGTCCCACTGCCCCTGTCTACTCCAGCACTGAGCACGAGGACATACCGCGGTGCCACCATGCGGACGCATCCCTGTGATGTGCTTGGTCAGATTGCTCCGCCAACCCTCTCGCGCCCAGCGCGCAGTCGCTTTCGCGTCTCCTTTTAAAACGATAGTATTTCTTGGGGTACTTCGACGCAAAAATTTTGATCTGTCTGTCTCTATGTCTGTACATTTGCCTGTTTGTCCACCATAACAACACCCCAAACTGCCTTAGACGGCCAACCCCATCCGCAGCAGCTACCAATATTGCTCAAGTTTCAGCGTTCGTACATGTGCAATTGTCCATTAAAAACCAATGATCGCGCATATCTGAGGCACCATAACAACACATCAAGATTCCGTATGTGTGTCTTTATTACTAGAGAAAGTATGCATACTTAACTCTAAGGATCGTAGCGTTTATCACGCTGCGCTGAAAATGAAACATGATGCTCAAAAAGGCAAGTGTTTCCAACGCTTTTCTTAGACGACACGGTGGGGGCACCTGCCCGACGCTTTGCGTTTTACAACTCATCGCCTCCGAGACAGGCGCGCACGCCTTCCTTCGTTTTCGAAGATAACTGCCATATAGCGCTCGTGTCTAATAAAGTGCCACGATGCGCTCGTTCGATCGCTTTCGCTGCACGGATCAACACTCTCTCGTGCAGCGCCTCCAAAATTCAATTCACCTATTTTCGCGCGCAGAACTTGAAATAAACATTTTGTTCGCTCTGTTCAAACGCAAGACTATCGGTTTTCGACTACACCTGCAGTGAAACATGCAGATGCGGGGCTAATTTTTATTATTATTCTTGTTGCAATTCCCTCAATAAAATCATCGAAATACTGCTGCAGCTTCTTCATTGGCTGTACCAAGTGCTAAACAACTGCTCCGGAAACGTTTTACACTTTCCATAATGCCTGACTGCCGGCATCGTCTGCTACGGCCACCTATAAGGAAACCACGGGGACCGAGCGCGCTGCTTTTGTAAAAGGTAACGACTCATTCCGTGTCGAATCGAAGCATCAAATGAGTATTAAAACATGCTTTTAGATAAGAAAATTATATTTGCTGAAGGAAATGCGCGCAACCACGCTACTTCATTAATTGTATAGGTTTGCACCTGAAGACGGGCCATTGTTTACACGGCAAGCATGCGCAAATTTCATTTTTTTTCCGCATTCAAAGCCTTACAAAGCACATCGCATGGATTCCTTGCCTTGTAAAAAGCAACACAGCATTTTTACTACCGCATGCAGCCGCAACCTTTCTGTTATTATGGCGGGCAAACGCAAGAGTCACACGTACGCGCGTGCTTCATTCAGAGTTATAGCTAGATGAAATTTCACATGAGGCAAAAGATTCCCCGTGGCACGATCCTAATATTTATTGGGAAAATTTTGTACGCTTGTCACATGGTGCCCGTATTCAATCATCATCGAGCCACGCGCAGGTGAAAATAATGAGTGATTTCCTCAGTTCCACAGTTTCTACAAAAACGTAAATCGTGATAAAAAAATGGGATTCCGAATAGCCTCAATTACAGTAGCAATTGCACTGGCGCCAGCTGCATTATTTGCGGCCTTGAATTAGCATGCTGCTAGGTACCTCTTGCGTACCATAATTTAGACGACTGTTTCATGTTTCAGTAAATATGCCAGTGTCCAGTTGTTCTTTTTAACAAATTCATTCATAAGCCACGTGACTCTTCACGGCAGCCATTAGAACATGAATCACTTTTCAAAGCTGACAGCGTTTTCACCTGTAGATCGAAACTACATTGAGAAGAAGTGACAGTGGCTGTGAGCCCATTCTACAGATGTATAAGCAAGGAACTATGTGAGCTGAAGTCGCGATAGCAGGGCCGTATAAACTTTTCCTGGAGGGGGTGCCAACTTGACATATATTGGGGGCGGGGGGGGGTGGCAGATAAGGTCGGCTGTTACTTTATGCGCTGTACGCCATGACGAAAAATTCGAGGTGTGGTTGCGGTCACTAATTTGGCGTGCCACGCCTTGGGTACACCACTGGTGAACAGAAACCCGTGTAGTCGAGTACACACATGGGGGCCGACACCCGGGCAAAGAGAGTGGGGGGCGGTGGCACACACAGAGGAAAAATTTACATTGACGAGAGAAGCAGCTTGATTATTGATTGATATGTGGGGTTTAACATCCCGAAACCAACATGTGATTATGAAACACGCCGTACTGGAGGGCTCCGGAAATTTCGAACACCTGGGGATCTTTAACGTGCACCAAAATCTGAGCACACAGGCCTACAACATTTTCGCCCCAAGAGAAGTAGTTTTAGCAGACAGGAGCGGCACATGTATGATGTAAGAAAGACGATTTCGTCGAACGTAGTGGCCGCACACGCATAAGCAACTGGCCTCGAAATAGACTGGAATAGGGTTACATTAACAAAAAATTATGGAAAATAACTGAAATTCCGGGCTTTAGCTTGAATCTCTGACAATTCAGACGACGACGCACGTTTTTAAATGTAATGACACCCCCACATGTACGGACGTACGTCGTATTTTAAATATACGTAACCGAACTGTTCCTGGTGAACGAGGCTCCCGTACGGTAGCTGAAACGTCCAGCTTTTATGTACACAGCCGTGATCGATGCTCATATTAACCCCATGGGCTTGAATCAACTTCAACAACATAAAAAGGGGGAGGCGACTGTGGCAGTGCCAGCGGCCGAGAAGGTGGCATCGCGTACGTAGCGTGCTGTGGCGCGGCGTCGATAACTTTGACTGTGTAGCTTCCCATGTTGTGTAGTCTGTAGAAGTCCACACACATAAAGTGCGAACAAAGCAACGCAGTTCAAAAGTGAAAACACCGTAAGGTCGCAGTTAAAAACAACACATTCAATCGCTAGCTTTCCTCCGCCAGAGCGTGGTGAGATCACTTGACCCAACCCTGCACGTCGCCGCGATTGCAGCGCCCGCTCCTCCAGTGGTGAGCCTCACGCCCAATAGCGCTAGCATGTCTACGCTTTGTACCCTCTCCTCTATCTTAAGAAATGAGGGGGAGAGGCAACATTGGATACGCCCGTGTGAGAAATTGGGGGAGGGGGTTGCTGCGACGAATTGTGTGGGTAAAGAAGGTATGGGTGTTTCGTGAATACAAATAAAATAAAAAATCGGTGTGCAAGTAAAGATGTATACTTGTCACTGAATCCCGGTTGTTGAAGTGGTTGTCAGAATATGTTAGGCTTGAAGTTCCTAAATGAACGACTTAACTCGCAGTTATATTATTTATGTATATATATACCATACCTAATGGAGTCAGGAGCTCCTTCGAAAACGTTTACACTTACTGCCTGGAGTGTATTCAACTTGTGAACAAGGTACGATTCTGTATATTTTATGCCTCTTGCGAACCGGAAGTTTGAATGAAATATATAGAGTTCAATATCGTCAAAATTTTGTCCTGTGCAAGGATGAAAAGTGAAGCTGACTCTCGGTCGCACGCGGCCGCTGGATCGAAAATTGCGAGAACAAAGTTAGATATAGCAATAAAATGTCTCATTAACTCGTGTAATCAATGCTCGGCAGATCGCACTAAGTGGGTATGAGCCATATTTGAGGCATCTCCATCAACATGAGCATCATCATCATGAACAACAGCCGGCCCAGCGAACGGGTGCTGTGTCTGAGTTTCGTTCAACACATCTGCTACATATGAATGCTATGCCACTGCTTTCGGTAATTTTTTTGCCGTTTCCACGCGAAGACCATTTAATCCAACATTATTAGGCTGTCCTGTTACCCCAATGTAGGGTTTATGACAACAGAATTATTCGATTATGCAGGTAATGTTTCCACTAGTCCAGGTAAAAGTAGATTTTTTATGATTGATATAATCACTCAAGGTGCTTTTCCCCCGCCGTGGTGGTGGAGTGGATAAGGTGCTAGGCTGCTAATGCGCAGGTCGCGGGATCGAATGCCGGCTGCGGCAGCTGCATTTTAGATGGAGGCGAAAATGCTATCGGCCCATGTGCTCATATTTGGGTCACGGTAAAGAACTCCAGGTGGTCGAAATTTCCGGCGCCCTTCACTATATACGGTGTCTCTCATGGTGGTTTTGGAAGTTAAACACCCCATATAAACCAATCTCCCGGTGCTTTTAATTATAGTTAAATCCAGTTTTCAAGGACACTTTAGCTTAGTCCGCCTGTCTTCCACTAAATGCCGCATGACTGTTAAGTTTTTGGATCTCGCTTCAAGTCAAGAAATTCTTAGCAGCAACAAAAAACTATGAAAAAGATGACCCCGTATCTGCAAGTTACACTGCAAATGTCGTCGAAAGACGATAGTCTTGCGTCTGAAAAGACTGCAAAAAAGGTTTACTTGATGTTTTGCGGAAGAAAATCGGTGAATGATACCCTGGAGGCGCTGCCGTAGAGTGCCTCGAGCGTGCAGCGGAGGCGAACGAGCGCATCAAGTCAGGTCACACGTGAGACATTAGCGCTATCAGGCAGTTTGCTGTAAAAGGACCCGCGCGGCACGCGCACCCGTCTCTGATGGGATAAGGTGTGCAACACACGGCGACGGGTAGGTGCCACCACCGTGTCGTCTTAGCAAAGCATTGGAAACACTTGCCTTTTCCTGCAAGCGTTGCATGGCAGCGCAGCGTGATAAACGCTACGGTCCTTATACTACTTATGTATGCCTTTTCTAGTAAAACATACACATACATAGTATTGACGTGTTCTTAAGGGCTTCATATATGCGCAACAATTGCTTTTTAATTGACAATCGCAAAAGTATAAACGCTGAACCTTGAGCAATATTGGGGTGCGCTGCGAATGAGGTCGGCCGTTTGAAGTATCATTTGGTCACTTTGGTGCCATTTAGGGTATTATTAAGGGCGGACAAACAGACGATTGTACAGAAAGACAGATAGACAGACAGGCAGACAGAATAAATTTTTCCTTCGAAGGTCCCCAAGAAAGACTATCGTCTTTTATAAAGTGCAAGAAGTGACTTGGCTTGTCACTCTTCGTTGTCAACGGCGAGAGGGTTAACACTGGCGCGTTAAACGTTAAAGAGGCTAGTTATTCCACGATTTTACGGCAACGATTGGTTTACGCGTAAGAAAACAAGAGAAAAATTCTGCCTGACTGCACCAGAATTTATCAAAAGACCGTCAAAAGTACGTATTCTTTTTCTTTTTTCTTTTTACAGAATAGGTGATAAGCCCTCAATTCATCCAGTTCGCGACCTCAGTGTCGGGGCCGAGCGGCGGCTGATATGGACAGTTTTTTATTATATTAGATGGACACATGAAAATAGCTCCTCTGCTGGATACGAATTTTCACCAGCTTGGGCAGGAAACTCTTAGCGCTGACATTTTTTGCCGTCTCCTACTTCTTCCTTCATTCCTCATTATCACCACGTGGCATTTCAGGCTCATCGTCACTACTATCGGTAGAAGAAGAAGACCTCAGCTGCGTGTTCTACAGTTTGTCATGGCTTCAAATGACATGCAAGTATTTTCGCTATATCCTTTCATTTCGCCAACGTGAGTATAGTGAAGAAGGCTGAAGACATAGCTCACCGATCTGGTTTGAGCCTTGTCATGGCAGCAGTGATCCGTAACTTAGAGTACTATCATACTGCCGACTATAATGCTATTTACACCACTGTCTCATCATACCAGCCTTCAAGCGAAACACACTATCATCTGTTGCCTCCCTCGGCGAGTTCCAGATGCCCTTTGCGAGATATTTGTTTTGAAGGTAACAAATAATGTTCCAGAAAGAGAGAACGCTGGCAAGTGTGTTTAGACGCGTTATAAAGGGGTCCGGATATTTGGACCTTCTGGTTTTCTCAAACATACACTGGCCTCATACTGGTTTCTAATATTTTTCCTGTAGAACTTTGCAACCAAGTGCTACCCCCGTGGCCAAGATCGAACCCGCGATGGTCATGTCAGCATCCTAGTACCGTAACCACTACCCCACCGCTGATGACCAAAGTAACAAATGCAGCAATAGATTTTGCATACCTCGCCATTCATGGGGTTGTTTCTAGCTTTCTTTACAGCACACGCATTTATCGACCTTATTTTCATCTAAGCTTTCTGAAAGGCATGCTACGTAGCACCTGAATAGTCATGCTGTGGCATATCCGCAATGCTGCATATGTCGCAGTGGCCGTTCCCGCTGCTTTGGTGCCAAGAATGAAATCGTGCACGAGGCTATCAATGACGTTACTTGTGTGTTGCCTATGTACTCGTGAGAGAGACAATGGGGGCTGGCCTTTCGCATTCTTCGGCGACAGGCTACTCTCAAAAGATTGTCATTTAACACATGAATGAAGAGTGTGCCGTTCAGCCGTTAAATATATACCTATAAAAAGCTCCCTAGAAAATGTGGGTGCATGCGCTAGTGAAAGAATTGTTCTAGTTTGTTTCTCTCTATGATGCTACCTATATAATAGAAAAGAGCAGCCAAGTCACTTACGTGAAAGTGTGTCAGTTTTTTTTTTTTGATGAAGAACAATGGCTAACGCCTTTTCACAGACATTGACCAGTACACGGATATAGAGCCTGTTTTAAGAAAAAGTAGGGGTATCTCGGTTGTACGAAGAAATTCAAGCACGTAAGTTTTCACAGACAGTATTAGGATTGATTTTTCTATAACACCGAAGCTATAAGGCGCACACCTGCGTGATTTCGCGCTGCGTTGGCGCTGTCGTGCATGGAACATATATGTCGGCCGTGCAGTGCGCAAACGACCGAGGAGCAGCACGTTTATGAAGAACGCCGACAAGAGCAGACACGGGGTGCGCCTTTTAGCTTTACTGCTGTGACCCAGCCCCAGATAATGAAGTGGCTGAATGGAAACACTTGTTTTAAAGATGACAGTCTCTTTTGGGATCCTTCAACGCAGAAATTAGGGTCTTTCTGTCTTTTGGACGTGAAGCAGCGTAGAGCCGAGCTCAATCCGGTGTCCGGCGTGACCAGCCTTTCTGAGAATGCGCGTGCGCTCTCTCTCTCACTCCTCCCCTACGCTACCCCACTCTAACCTCCCAATGCCAACACAGAGAGCGTCCACTAACCTACGCTTCCTCCCCACTCTCTCTCCTCTAGACATTCTTCCCCACGGCGTTTGCACCCCCATTGAGCATGCGCATCCCCTCTCCCTTTGTCCTCCCAAACTCCCCCCTCTATCGCCTCACAACGCCGACGCAGACGGCGTCTGCATGCGAGTTTCTTGGTTGAAAAAATCGACTACTTGCGCTTCACAACCGTTGGCACCCACTGCTTCGCATCTACACGTGGTTCCCTTTAGCGGGAGATGGTGTAGTATTTTGCTGGTATGTGGGTCTCATGATTCAACCACCCGCCGAAAGTTTAAGCACATCTTCAATGTCCAGCCACCTTCACCTGCTTGCTGCGTTTACTTGTGAATATTGCCAATCAAAAAGTAACTAATACGCATATTTATAAAAGCATACACTATATTACGCATTTAGGTAACCTTATATTATGGGGTCTTGTTCTGCCTATGCTACGCCACTGTTAATACACTTGTATAACGTTTCATATTTCATTATTGCGGCTAGGCTCCTCTAGCGGAGTATACAATCATTCTGAGCCCTTAATGTACTTGCTTGGGTCTGGGATAATGATTCATCTGGTGGTGTATAAAGCCTTCTTTGTTCTTGGTGCCGGCTCAGCCGGTCTTCGTAGCTGAGCGCCAGGTGATTTGGGTTTGGTTCCTGGGTCGGCACAACTGCCCGGTGTATGTGTCCTCGTGGTGTGTGGTAAGTGGCCATAACACCCGGGTTCCCACAGTGGCCCGCAACCCAAATTTTCTGGATTTCTCGTTGAGGCCGTTCTTATTTTTGAACTGTCGGTCTATTTGTATAACCGGCCGAGCATGCATGAAAAGCCGCCGTCGAATGCGTTATAAATAATGTCTTGCCCTCAATGATGGTTGCGATAGCAATCACTGTTTCTTCTGCCCCCGTTGGGGAGCCGACCTGAATGGTTTCGGTACGCAATGTGCGTCCATAACCACCACTGCCACAAAAACATAATTCATCCCTCTTGTTGGGCTGCGTTCACATACGCTGCTGGTCCGTTTTCCAAAGCTTTTCTGAGGGCCTCGGCCCACGCTTGCCGACGTCCCTTGTTTAGACTACCCCTATTTGTTAGCAGTGGTAAGATTTTTATTTTAGCTTTGATTTCAAGTGGTATTTTGCGCCTCAGTGTGGCTCCAGTTAGCAGCCTTACGCTTAGGAGCTCCAAGACGTCATGTTTTTGCTGAGTGCAGGATAGTGTCCGCCATCGGGATGCTCCTTCTGCCTCATTTTTTTCGGTTATGGTGCTATGTACTTCTAGTTCCAAGAGTTTGTCGTTGTTAACCCAAGTGGGTAGTCCTAAGAACGCTTATTAGACTGACCTAATTATTATGTCAATTTTATTTATTCAATTGGTCCTGAGGTGCGAGAAGGGCGATGTCTACACGATGCTACAAATGAACAAAGCCTGCATTAATTTGCAGGCTTCATTGTTTTTGTAGCCCATGCTTCGGACCGCTTATTCTTTTCAGGAGCCCGATGAGTTACCGCGAAGTGGTTTGCAGCCTTTTGAGGGTCTATCATACGAGCTATTTTTCTCCAAAGAATTTCATTTCATTTCTTTTATTACATCCTAAATGCCCGAATACATTACATAAGAAATGGCATACATTACATTACATGAGAATACGCCGGTATCCTTATGGTGGTTACTTTTGGCACTGTTTCTCTATTCACCGTTAGGGTAAACGTGTTTTTGATAGCTGGCTGTAGTGTAGCCGCTATGAAGAGCTCTGATTCCCCTTGAAGACACTATAGTACATTCAAGTCCGTAAAAGTTTTAACTATGCCAGCTGCTCCTTGCAGAACTTTCTTTACATTGTGCGGGGTTCCTGTCCTCGTCCAAGCTTTCACGTTGTCTGCATTTATTGCGTGGTGAATGTGACGAATCTATTTCAACTTTTCTGGCAGTTTTCTCATCGGGTAGTTAAACAAGAAGAGTGACAGCATTGCGCCCTGTGGTGTAGCTTATCCTCCGAGTTTTATTACCGGACAATCTATTCCATAAAATTGCAGGAGGGCAGTTATGTCTTTTAGGAAGGGTAAGATGAAGTTATATGTTCGCACTCTGGCACTCATCTCGGCGAGATTAGATAAGACTGACTTGTGGGTTACTTGAAAAGCTTTGTAAACATTGAATACTACATTGTACATATGGCACCAGGAATGCCCGGATCCGTCATGTCTTTTTTAATCATCCATATAATGTCTTCAGTGGACATACTTTGCGTGAAACTGAATAGGGTAGGGTGAAAGAGTTGATGCTCTTCTGTGCGTTCATGAAGCCTGGTTAAGACAATGTGTTCGAGTGCTTTTCCCAAACATAAAGTTAGAGAGAGTGGGCTTAAATTTTCTAGCTCAAGTTTTAAATGCGGAGCACTTCTTCGTGAACTTCAGCGACCTTGCACTTATCTATCTATCTATCTATCTATCTATCTATCTATCTATCTATCTATCTAGCCGCCTACGACCTTTAGCTCTCCTAGCCATTTATATAATGGTATCGATACCAAACTTAGTATGGCAAAACATGACTGTATAAAGAACATATTCGACAAGCCATAAGATGAAAATCATGATATGGATGTCACGAATGTCATGATTTACATCTCATGGTGCTGCAGCTCTTGCAGTGGTTTCATTCACATGGCGTGTTGCAAAACTGATATTATATGGCATATTTGCATGGCGAACACAAGCAACAGACGCTAACATGAAAATCATGACATGCGTGTCATGTAACAACATGACTACATGTCACGCTCATGATGCGCTCGCGGCCGTTTCGCTAGCGTCACATATACAGAATTTGGTATTACAGTACGTGTATGGGTGGCGAAGTTATGTGACTGGTGCAAACATGATAATCATGACATGCGTGTGATATAACAACATTACTACATGCCCCTCAGTATGCGCTGGCGGCCGTTTTGCCAGGTTCACTTAAACAAAGTTTGGTATTACGGGACGTAAATGGATGATGAAAGTATGATACTGGTGCAAACATGATAAACATGACATGCGTGTCATGTAACAACATAACTAAATGCTACGCTCATAATTCGCTGGCGGCCGTTTCGCTAGCTTCCCATATGCCAAATTTAGTATTACCTGGCGCCAATGGATGACGAAGGTATGCGACTGGTGCAAACACGATAATTATGAGATGCGTGTCATGTGATAACATGACTACATGCCACAGTGAAGGCTCCAATACATTTCGACGTGATGTGGTACGCGTGCTCACCGGGGTTCATTTCGTCACGTCGAGCCGGCGTTGCCACGCCAGGCGCCAGTCCTGCCATTTACTCGCAGGCACGCGCCACGCTGCATTGCTTTCACGCATGTGCATTTCGGCGCGTCCAGCGTCCCTCCGTCACGAAAAGAGGGAGACGCAGTGTTGTCCATAGCGTAACATTATATACATGTGTTGTCTGGGTAACGTATCGGCATAGAGTAATATTACTCTATGAAATTGGCGCGAAATGCAGCATGTCGCAGTTCGCGCCGGTTGCCATCGGGACGCGCCGACGGACGCTGGTCACGCCTGGCGTCAGACAATAGAGTGCTCGCGTTTTGCTAACGTAGCGTCGCTGGGACCAGCGTGTGCGTGCGTCAACGCTGGGCACAGGTCAACATTGGAATATATTGGGCCTTTCATGATAGGCTCGCGACCATTTTGCTATCTCCACGGGTACCAAATTTGTTGTTACGTGACGTCAATGGAAGACGAAATATATGACTGGTGCAAACATGGTAATCGTGTCACGCGTGTCATGTAAGAACATGACAACATGCCACGCTCATAGCGTGCTCGCGGCCGTTTCGCTACCTCCACATATACTAAATTTGGTATCACGTGACGTGAATAGATGGCGAAGGTAAACGACACATACAAACATGATAACCGTCACACAGAAGTCATGTACGGAATCATTTACCTCCGCCTTGTAGCGTTGTGCTGACTTTAAAGTGACATATCAACGTTTCTCATTCGTGCTTCGCATATCATCGATTCCCGCTGTACGTGGAATCTGCCTTTTTTTCCCTGGTTTACGGATAAAAACTACTTAGGCTATATTTCAAGTACTGGGGATGTTTTTAGTGTGCCTTATGATTGATTGATTGATTTATTTGTGGTGTTTAACGTCCCAAAACCACCATTTGATTATGAGAGACGCCGTAGTGGAGGGCCCCGGAAATTTCGACCACCTGGGGTTCTTTAACGTGCACCCAAATCTGAGTACACGGGCTTACAACATTTCCGCCTCCATCGGAAATGCAGCCGCCGCAGCCGGGAATCGAACCCGCGACCTGCGGGTCAGCAGCCGAGTACCTTAGCCACTAGACCACCGCGGCGGGGCAGTGTGCCTTATGACGTTGTATAGCTTTGTCAAATATCGCACAGACTTGTCATTCAAGTTTGTCAGTATCTTGAGATACAATTTTTTCCCACGGCCGAGGTTGTTTTGAGATTTGCGAGTGCTGTAATAACTTCAGCTTCAGTGATGTCTGCATCTAGTTTTTCGTTCTTGCCTCCCTCATATGGGAGGATAGGGAGCTTCGTAATTTTCAAAATTTAGGCATCTTTCCATTGTTATATTTATGGTGACGTCGTTTGTGCCTTGAAAGTTTTGCCCTAGCATTTGCATAGATCATTGGGCCGCCCCATTATTATTGTCTGGCTCCAATAGGTGCTTTTAGAGTAAGCACGAGTTTTTGGAGCCTAACTGTGCATTAAACTTGTCCCAGATTTGCATCCACTAATTTTAACTTAGTTCGCCCAGACATTTTTTTTCTGTTTCTGCCGACTGTAGCTTGAGGTTTCAATTAGGCTTATATTCAAGCCATTTTGCTTGCAACGTTTGCTGTATCTCCCACAAGGTTACCAGTCTTGATCTGGCTTTAGACCGCCTTTTTTTTCTGGGCCTCTGAAGTGGCTTTTTTTTGTTTCTTTAAGCAGTTCTTTGGCCCTTGCATGAGTATTTTCGATTTTGTCCACAGCTTGCTAGTTTCTTTTGTATTTAAAATGGTCCAATTCAGTACATTGGACCAGAGCTTCTCGCCTACCATAGTTTGTTGCTGGAATCGTAATATCGAGTAGGTAGTGTTCGTTGCCCAGATTCAGCCCTGTATTTGCCCAATTTGCCTTTACAGCATGCCTGACAAAGCATAAGTACGGGTTGGTATTTCTTGTGAAGCTGTTACCTACACTTGTCGGCTGTGAGGAGTCAGTGAGAAGCGTCCGTCCGGGTGCTGTTGAAAATGGTAGCACATTTACAGCGAAAGCGGTTATGAGATCGCAACAAAGGTCGCGTGTGGCACCGTAGTTGTCCACCGCCGCCACCACCGGTGGCCGTATCCACTGTGACACAAATTAAAAAAAAATTATTAACTAAGGAACACCAAACCCACAATAAGATACAAACGTGCATCCCCTGTGTACCAGACCAGTATTCTGCCACTGAGCCACGCCGTTGCTTGGAACACCATGGCGAACTGTCTTAGGTAGGCTTGATATTGAGAATTTAGTTGCAATATTATTAGTAATAAAGTGTTTATTAACATCAAATTAACACCGAGGTGTCACACAATGTGAATAGCACAACGATATGCTGTCGAATGCTCCAACGCATTACAACATCTTCATGTCACCAATTATTAACTCTGGCGCATAACCACTATGGGGGATTAAGGGGGATAACAAAAGCTTCTGGCATGATTCTTCATTATCGTCAGCGCATCAAAAAAATTGCACAAAACTTTTTGCAGGTATCCTGAAGGTTCCATGCTTTTACGAAGATTGGCATAGTGAATGCCTGCCTGCTATATAATGAATAATTGCTTAGCGGATACCCTGCAATCGTGCTTGCAACACCTACCCAAATGGTGTATGACGAGTGGGGTGAAGCTTTCGTCCGTTCGTTCTTGCTTCCGTCCATCTATGTGACCGTCCATGCGTCAACCCGTCCATCCATCCGTCTGTGACTCTGTCCATGCGTCCGTCCGTGCGCGTCTTTGCACCCGTCCGTGCGTCCATCCATTCATACGTCCATCGGTCCATCCATCCGTCCATCCATCCATCCATCTATCCATCCATCCATGTGTCAGTCTGTGCATCTGCCTGTCTATCTAGTGAACACTGCAAGTACCGCCAGCTCGTATCTTTTCATCATGAATTCAGCGCATTCATGTACCACCATCCAGCGGACATTCCAAGGACTAAACGAGTTGTGGCACTCGCGCACTTTCTTACTGCTTGCGCTTCAGGCCTACTTCCAACCTTTCACCACCTCTAGTTTATGGCTATAATACTCTATATCCTAGATCACTATATCTATGGCACTGCGGCCCAACGCTCGTTAAACCTTGCTAATACCAAGTAGGGTACGCCCAGTGATTTTAACGTGGCAACCCTTTCTGGTCAGATAGTGCTCGAAGTGCGTCCGTCTGACACAAGTTTTTTTTTAATAAGCATCAAAATTAAGTAAAAATTCAAGGGATATTAAGTCACCAATACTCGTCTCTGTAAGTTCTCATCAGAAACAACTATCTTTGTATTTATGATTATAACGTGCACGGGTTTCCTCCTCAAATGAAAAGGGCGCGTGCGTGCCGCTACTCAGGTCCAACTTTGGAGGTGGCTACTTACTACAACGACGTCTACTACATACATCGCGGACGCACGACCCCCGGCATAGCGAGCTTCGCCCCCAGAAAGGCCTGAAAAGCCGCTCTTCCAGAATTTTCTATGGCAGTGCTGCTTGTTCCACGTAGGCCTGGCGTTTTTTTTTAAATGCGGAGCATTTCTTAGTCGCGAGGTGTTACGCTTCGGCGTCGGCGCCGTCCTCACCCACACTACACATGCTCGACTCGTTCCTCGTCTCGTTTCTCTCAAACGCAGGCTGTGTGTATATAAACGGTGGAGCGCGCTTTCGGAATTACTCGGAATTAAATCGAGGGCGTCTTAGCGGACCTCTCTCCCGTAATCCTGCCCCTCAAAGACGGGTTGTGTGTATGTATGTATATATATATATATATATATATATATATATATATATATATTACTCCCACTATATATATATATATATATATATATATATATATATATATATAGTGGGAGTAATATTTCAATGGGCCAGTTAGTCTTCGTGAAGGTATAGGATATTAGGATATGGCACAACGGGAGCGTTGTCAACAAGGATAAATATATTTATTTCCCAACAGTTTCGAGAAAGGTTGTACCGGTTGTGCAACGGGAAACGGGTTGTTTCCCGTTGTGCTGTGTCCCATACCTATATATCATCAGCCTGACTACGTCCACTGCAGGACAAAGGCCTCTCCCATGTTCCGCCAGTTAACCCGGTCCAGTGCTTGCTGCTACCAATTTATATCCGCAAACTTCTCAATCTCATCTGCCCACCTAACCTTCTGTCTCCCCCTAACCCGCTTTCCTTCTCTGGAAATCCAGTTAGTTACCCTTAGTGACCAGCGGTTATCCTGTCTATGCGCTACATGCCCGGCCCATGTCCATTTCCTCTTCCTTATTTCAACTATGATACCCTTAACCCCCATTTGTCCCCTAATCCACTCTGCTCTCTTCTTGTCTCTTAAGGTTACACCTACCAATTTGCTTTCCATTGCTCGCTGCGTCGTCCTCGATTTAAGCTGAACCCTCTTTGTAAGTCTCCAGGTTTCTGCTCCGTAGCTAAGTACCGGCAAGATACAGCTCTTATATACCTTCCTCTTGAGGGATATTGGCAATCTACCTGTCATAATTTGAGAGTGCTTGCCGAATGTGCTCCACCCCATTCTTATTCTTCTAGTTACTTCAATCTAGTGGTTAGGCTCTGCGGTTATTACCTGCCCTATGTAGACATGGTCTTTTACAACTTCAAGTGCACTATTACCTATCTCGAAGCGCTGCTCCTTTCCGAGGTTGTTGTCCATTACTTTCGTTTTCTGCAGATTAATTTTAAGACCCACCTTTCAGCTCTCCTTGTCTAACTCCGTAATCATGAGTTGCAATTCGTCCCCTGAGTTACTCAGCAATGCAATGTCATCGGCGAAGCGCAGGTTACTAAGGTATTCTCCATTAACTCTTATCGCTAACTGTTCCCATTCTAGGCTTCTAAAAACCTCCTGTAAGCACGCGGTAAATAGCACTGGCGAGATTGTGTCCCCCTGCCTTACACCCTTCTTGATTGGTATTCTTTTGCTTTCTTTATGAAGTACTATGGCAGCAGTTGATCCCCTGTAGATTTCTTCCAGAATGTTTATATATACTTCATCTACGCCCTGATTCCGCAGTGTCTGCATGACGGCTGATAGTTCTACTGAATCAAACGCATTCTCGTAATCTATGAAGGCTATGTATAGTGGTTGGTTATACTCTGAGTATTTCTCTATTACCTGATTGATAGTATGAATGTGGCCAATTGTTGAGTAGCCTGTTCAAAATCCTGCTTGTTCCTTTGGTTGATTGAATTCTAACGTTTTCTTTACTCTTTTAGCAATTACCTTTGTAAATAGCTTGTATACTACAGAGAGCAAGCTGATCGGCCTGTAATTCTTCAAGTCCTTGTCATCTCCTTTCTTATGTATTAAGATGATGTTATCGTTCTTCCAAGACTCTGGTACCCTTCCCGTCAGGAGGCACCTCGTAAACAGGGTGGCTAGTTTTTCTAACACAATCTGTCCTCCATCTTTCAGCAGATCTGATGTTACCTGATCCTCACCAGCAGCTTTGCCTCTTTCCGTGCTCTCCAAAGCTTTTCTGACTTCTTCTATCATTACTGGTGGGGTGTCATCTAGGTTACTGCTAGTTCTTATAGTATTAAGGTCGTGGTTGTCTCGGCTACTGTACAGATCTCTGTTAAACTCCTCCGCTATTTTAACTATCCTATCCATATTGGTAGTTATTTTGCCTTCTTTGTCCCTTAGTGCATACATCCGACTTTTGCCTATCCCAAGTTTCCTCTTCACTGCTTTGACGCTTCCTCTGTTTTTCAGAGCGTGTTCAATTCTCTCCATGTTATACCTTCTTACATCACATACTTTACGTCTATTAAACAACTTCGAAAGCTCTGCCAGTTCTATTTTGTCTGTTGTACTTGACACCTTCATGATTTGACGCGTCTTAATAATGTTCTTCGTTTTCTGGGAAAGCTTGCCAGTGTCCTGTCTAACTACCCTGCCTCCAACTTCCACTGCACACTTCGTAATGATACTCGTCAGATTATCATTCATTGTATCTACGCTAAGGTTGGTTTCCTCACTAAGAGCCGAGTACCTGTTCTACAGCAATATTCTGAATTCCTGTAGTTTCCCTCTCAGTGGTAGCTCATTGATTGGCTTCTTGCGTGTCAGTTTCTGTCGTTCCTTCTTCAAGTCTAGGCGAATTCGAGACCGTACTATTCTATGGTCACTGCATCGTACCTTGCCAACCACTTCCAGATCCTGCACGATTCCTGGGTGTGCAGTCATTATAATGTCTATTTCGTCCTTATTTTCGCCATTAGGGCTCCTCCATGTCCACTTGCGGTTTTCTCGTTTACGGTAGAAGGTATTCTAAATCCTTAAATTATTGCGTTCAACGAATTCTACTAGTAGCTCTCCTCTGGCGTTTCTAGTGCCGATGCCATAATCTCCTACTGCCTGGTCTCCAGCCTGCTTCTTCCCTACCTTTGCTTTAAAGTCGCCCATCACTATAGTATACTGTCTTTTTACCTTACTCATTGCCGATTCCACGTCTTCATAGAAACGTTAAACTGAAGCGTCATCATGAATGGATGTAGGCGCGTAAGCCTGTACTACTTTCATCTTGTATCTTTTATCCAGTTTATTACAATACCTACCACCCTTTCATTAATGCTATAGTATTCCTCTATGTTGCCAGCTATGTTTCTGTGAACTAGGGACCGCACTCCCAGTTCTCTTCTGTCTGCCAAGCCCCTATAGCAAAGGACGTGCCCATTATGTAGCACAGTATAGGACTCAACTGTCCTCCTAACTTCACTGAGCCCATTATATCCCATTTAACACCCTCTAGCTCCTCGAATAGTACAGCTAGACTTCCCTCACTAGATAAGATTCTAGCGTTAAACGTTGCCAAGTTCAGGTTCCAATGGCGGCTTGTAGTCCAGAGATTCTTAGCACCCTCTGCCACGTTGCAGATCTGACCACCGCCATGGTCAGTTATCCGTACTCAGTCCCCAGCAGTTGCTTCGCAGCTGCTGGGGACTGAGTACCGTGAGTTATTTGACGAATGCATGTGGGAGGTAGTGGTCAGATACTGCACCAGGGTGGCCAATCCTTCTCTGGTGAGGGAGTGCGTTCCCGGCGGTGGTTACTTGTGAGGCCGCACCCCAGGCCTCTTAATGCAGTTCCATCAACACGTGGATTTTTTTTTCGGTTGGGAACTGCGCGGCACCGGGATTTGAACCACGGACCTCTTGCATGCGAGGCGGATGCTCTAACCGCTACGCCATGGCGGATGCTCTAATCGCCGGATTGTTATGTTCTAAATGTAGGTTTCAGCGGTGTATCAGTCAAGTTTGTGGTTATTTTTATAAAGATGTTTTAATGAAATGAGATTTCTGCTGATTACCCCCTTAATTAAGGGTCTAGAGAGTACGGAGTTGGGCCTCCGATTAGCCTTTGGGGTGCTGTTTATTAATATATTAAGCGGACAAAATTTAAACTCGTTTGTGAGGTGATGTTACCAAATTATTCTTTTTAGTGATTAGGCTTAATTTTGGTCACGAAATAGTTCCGGTACTATTACTCCTGTCCTGATGAAACCTGAGCGGCGCCAGGTCTACAATTAGGGCTTTGCACTGTATGAGTTAGAAGTTTCCCGGTAGGTTATTAGCAAAGTTAAAAGCGATCGTAAGGAAAAAAACACGTGGTTCAAGACTTTGATCTGACGGGCGTTTCTCCCGAGCAGTGAGCCACCCTCCTCCTCTGAGCGAGGGAAGACGCGGGCGCCACACGTTTATTAGCGGTTCTCGTTATATTCTTTTTTAACTCTGTATCATCCGGTTGCCTTAAGCTATCAAAATTATTTTTACACTGAAAAAACCGGACTGTTGTGTTCTAAAAGAAGATATTAGCTATTTTTCGGTGGCGTTTGTAGCTCCTTCTGAAATTTTGTTTTAATGAAATGAGCTTTTTGCTGATTACCATCTTAATTAAGGGCCTAGAGTGTACAGAATCGGGCCTCCTGGTTGCCTATGGGGTGCGGTTTATTATTATATTAAGCGGACAAAATTTAAATGCGTTGGCGAGGTGATATTACCAATTTAATCGTTTTAGTGGTTAGGCTTAATTTTGATTGCGGAATAACTCTGGAACTATTAAACCTAGCCTGATCAAACTTCAGTAGCGTCAGGTCTACCCTAAGGACTTTCAACTTTAAAAGTAAGAAGTTTCCCGGTAGAATATTAACGAAGCTACAAGCGATCGTAAAAAACACGTGGTCCGAATGTTATTGTTTTCACAGATTCATACTGTTTCCGCTCCTAAAATTTAAAATTTTCGTTTGTAATAGCAGTATTTGTAGCGGTTGAACTCCTTGTATCTTCACGAACAGACACCACTCTGACCCTCCTAGAACCGAAATTGCTAAAGATATAGGTAGATATGTGCAGAGCTCACTTACCTGTGCTATATATATATATATATATATATATATATATATATATATATATATATATATATATATATATATATATATATATATATATATATAGAGAGAGAGAGAGAGAGAGAGAGAGAGAGAGAGAGAGAAAAGTAGCGGAGCGCGCGTTCGCGATTTAATCAGGGGCGTTTCCTCCCCGTCCAATACAACGACGGCGCCATGCAATAAAGACAAACTTTAACTTTACACTCCTTGCCTTCGCCTCTCCTGTATTCAATAAATAAAAAATATTAAAGACAAGTAACAAGCATTCCCAAACCATACCTAGTTACGCAACATTCACGGAATATCCCCACCACTCTGCGACGCATTTACTCGAGTTCCCCCCCCCCCCCCCATGAAAAGATGCGGGCGCCCATTTTAGGGGCGAAGCTCTGTGAGCCGTGGGTCGTGCGTCCTCTATGTATGTATGTATGTATGTATGTATGTATGTATGTATGTATGTATGTATGTATGTATGTATGTATGTATGTATGTGTGCATGCATGCATGCATGCATACATACATGCCCAACTCCGTATTATGTAGTAGTAGTACTAGAAGTAGTAGAAGTAGTAGTAGTAGTAGAAGTAGTAGTAGTAGTAGTAGTAGTAGTAGTAGTAGTAGTAGTAGTAGTAGTATCCACCTCTCGTTTGGTTTTGAATGTCCGCTGGCTGACGTTACATGTATATGATGAACATACGACGAAAACATGCGAAATGGTGGTAGTTTGAGTGGTCACTTGATGGACGGAGAGACGGATGGACGGACGGAGAGACAGGCACATATACAAACGGACGAACGGACGGAAGGACGAATGGACGTATGGCAGCTCGGGCGGACCGATGAACGCTTCGCCCAACGCTTGCTTCCTGATTCACTCTGTGCATATGCCATGATTTTTTTCTTCTTGCTTCACTGATAGCCTCACCTAGTGTGATGGACATTAAAGCCTCCGATGACAACTAGTGGTTCATTGGCAGCGTCTTTTCTTCCTTTTCTCAATATGCTACCAAATGTATTTTTTTTTTGTGGTGAGGTGTATACTCGTATGTTGAGTATGTACAGGCATTTAATTTTTCTGCTTTAAGGCATGAGTTGTACATATGTATAATGAATGTTTTCCAATACCTAGTCCAATTTCATCGATGCTATGTAAGGTTGTGTGGCTATCACTGTTCTTGGTTTTTTGTTGGGGAAATTTCGTTGTATTTTTGTTTCTGTTTCAGTTTCCTGCAGGGCTATTACGTCAATCCATGAGTCGAAGTTGGCAAGGACGAATAGCCGTGCCGGACGCTTTTTAGCAAATAACCTGCGATTCCAATAAATAGGTCTCATATGACCCATCATTCTAACTGCGGTAGGTTTAAGCCCTGGCGTGGACTGTGTTCATCATTTTTCCGCTACGAGCGTTACTTAATTTAGTTTGACTTGGCCGCTTATCAGGTACGTCGAACGTTGCTTGGGAGTAGTTTCTGCTGAGTTACGTTCAAGAGCAATCTTATTATTTGACTGCTCAGCATTTCGCGAAACGTGTTCAGAGTTTGTTGGGTGGAGTAATGGATAGCTATATCTTTTCATGTGTTTCTTTTGACATTGCCACAACAGCGTTCTGTCTGGCAGCTTTTCCTGCAATGATGATAAGGTCCTCGTGTTTCTCTTCATTTTCCTCGATGACATTTCGTTTAATATTACGTGTTCCTTCTGTTTCCATCAGATGCGCGCTGTCTCTGATCTCGCTTGAATCTATTTCTCTAGTTGCGTTTGCGAAGCTAAATGATTTTGTCCTTTCTACGACTAGAATATCTTCGTGGCTTCTAGTTGTTTTCTGAGTTCACTAACTTCAGCAAACAACTCCTTACTATTATGCTGTCTTGTTCCTTCGTAATTAACTCATCTCTGTGGCCTTCTGGTAGCCACCTGGCATCTCTCTGCTCTAATTATTTCTGGCCCTGGACACAGACCAGCTGATGGGCCGTCCTATGCTGTTGTACCGAGTTCGGCTCGGTGAGCGAGCGAGCGAGCTTTCTGCTCCTGACTTGATTGGGTTGGTTGTTGCACACCACATTTCTATAGCACATGCTCGTTATGTTGGGTTGGGTTGCTGTGTCACATGGCCAAGATTGGTGTTGCCTGAGATAACTGTCTTGGCATGGCCTGTTGCCAACATGCCGGTCATTGCATTGGTGCTTCCTTTTAGGGGTGAATCTCCTTATGCCATGTGTGTGTGTGTTTGTGTGTGTGTGTGCGTGCGTGTGTGTGTGTGTGTGTGTGTGTGTGTGTTTGTGTGTGCGTGCGTGCGTGCGTGCGTGCGTGCGTGTGTGTGTGTGTGTGTGTGTGTGTGTGTGTGTGTGTGTGTGTGTGTGTGTGTGTGTGTGTGTGTGCGCGCGCGCAGGCCCTTGAAACAGTGAATTTCTCAGCGGAATTTCGGCATGCTTGCATATTCACTCGTGCACCATGGCACGTAGAAAATGTGCATACACTGATAAAGGTTCAGAAACACATTAAACGCGATAAAACGAGCAATTACACGATTTCGCAGACTACAATGCGCGCGCTCCGAATTCAGACTCGCCTGAGGTCTGCATTAGAGTATGACTACAGCGCCGCCGCTACAGTCACCCGCCGGAGAATCAGCCGAGATGCGGCGCGGCCCCTTCGTTCACGTCACTGCCGGCTTCTAGTACACTGTAGCAAGGAGAGGACGAGGGGGGGCGCGCATCGAATAACTGTAGTTTTACACGCCCTCCTGCGGTCCACAAAGCTTTGACCACCACTGTACGTACACCAATCAAATAAAGCCGTAGTCTCAGATGTCCTGCACTGCTTAGCTGCGCTCACGAGCCGCGCTTACCCGAGGTGATTCGGAGGCCGCGTCATCGCCTCTCTGTCTAGAGACCTTCACGGTAGATTTTGGAGCGACACCTCACTAACGCCTACGCTTGTAGCCTGCGTGCAATGAATAGCTGAAGTACAGGTGAGGTGGTGAAACACGGTTGCTAGCTTACCGAAGATTGACGCGGGTGTGTATAGCAAAAGCAACGCCTCCTAGAAAAATTAAGCCTGGAACGTGAGCCACGAACACGCCGTCGTATACTCTCGGATTTTACTCTCCCCTTCCGGTATGGAGCCGAACGCCTGTGGCGGTCGCCCCCTGCGAACACAGCAATGCTGTCACAATTGGCTCCGAGGAGCTGTGATGTCACGTGACAGAACGATACGGTAATATCACGTGACAGAGCGGTACGGAGGCAAGCGGTTCCACGTGGCGAATGGTCGCAACACGTGTTAGGAGCCAAGGTCTCCAAAATTTTGTGCTGGCAGCAAGCTCTCAATTGAAGAGAGAGCTACGTTCCAGGCATAGTTTTTCTAGGAGGCGTTGGCAAAAGTCACTGTCAGTGAAGTGCTTGCTGCACACGGTCGATGAAGGCGTGGGGCGCTTTCCTTTTCTGAGTTTGACTATCCACTTTTTCCTCATGTTCGGGTCCTTAGGATAGGCCGCAGTGTTATGAAACAAAAAGCAAAACGCTGTACTTTTAAAATGAGCGTTAAAAGTGGACCCCGTGAGTGTTAGAACAGCGTCGGTAGCCACGAAACACAAGATAACCAATCGAGCTGCTTCTTTGTCGAGCTTTATCACCACGGTATGGCGCCACGCCTCTAGAGCATAATAACTCTTCGTCGAGAGCATGCGAATTCCTGAAAGTACAAGCACGGTTCGCAGCACCCCATCGGTCGCACAACTGAGTTACTTTTCCTTCCAAATTTCGCGACCAATATGTTTGGCCATGGTGCTGGGTAAACAAGAAGTGCGCTAATACTGTACTGTTATAAGCTCGGAGGGCAAAAATTTCAGCCATTTAAAGGCTGATTTTCTTCTCCGGCTTGAATTTCTTGAACTTTGCTAATAAAGTCGTATGCAGTGGTCCTAACGCCCTCAAAATGAACTCATACGAATAAAATTTATACATATTTCCGGAAAAAATTGTGATAAAATCAACTATTGTGCCTGTCACGTTTATGGAGGTTATGTGGGATGGTATGTAGAAAAAGAAGATAAGTGCCAATTCGTCTTTTGCAAGGCGATAAAACCCTGCGGACATGCACCATTCAAAGCGTTAGCCTTGAGCATGCGTGCTCAGGCCTACGGGACGGCTTTAAGCTCTCCCATAGTAGAGTACTCTGTGCTCTAAATCGTTACTCCCTTTTTCTACCCCCCCCCCCCCATTAAAGAGTTAGCCTTGAGCATACGTGCTGAGGCCCACGGGACGGCTTTAAGCTCTCCAATAGTAGAGTACTTAGTACTCTAAATTGTTACACCCACTATTTCTAAACACCATTCAAAGCGTTAGCCTTGAGCATACGTGCTGAGGCCCACGGGACGGCTTTAAGCTCTCCCACAGTAGAGTACCAAGTGCTCCAAATCGTTAACCACTTTTTCTAAATACCTACTGGTGCGGGTTAGAAGCCCACTGGACGGCTTCAGGCTCTCCCATAGTAGAGTCACAAAACGCCTATACACTACCATTTAGAGAAGGGAAGCTATACCTTTGACAACGCAATGAAAATAAGGGTAGCGGTGGCGTTGTGAACTAACTTATCCGACATAGCGATGGCGGCGGTCGGCCTATTGTCATCATTGCGCTAAAGCAATATGGCGGCCGCTTTGGTAGCGGTTGCGGGGGGTCGCGGTGCGCGCCCTCAGGTTTATGGGCGTTTATTCGCTGCTATTGCGGGGTGGTATTCGCGCATACGGCACCCTAACGTTGCTATAAATATTTCCGCTATGCTTCCAGGTGACCGAGAGGCCTCAACTGGCAAGAAAACATGCCAAGCAAGTAAGCTTACATTGTTGATTGACAATAGTGAATGCAGCAGTATACGTGTAAACAAGGAACACTGTCTCTCACAGAGTTGAACAATACGTTAAAAAAGTGATAGTCATCTGTTCATTAAAATTACCCGCTGAAATTGTGCAACCTTGTCTCTTGGCTCGTTCAAACAGACAACCATGTTTACACTAGACACCCTTTGCACAATACTTGGTACTGTGCTGCCCATTCGCTTTCTCACCACACATGCTCTCAAAAGGTGCAGTGTCAGTACGATTTGCCTGAGCCGCAATATGATATTTGACAACGCATTGGCGAGAAGCACATCGCGTTGAATAAATAGAAATTACCCCACGCGATTGTGCTAGGTATCCCTGCATTGTTCTCGATATAACAATGTTCTCGAAATTGTGTTTAGAATCTGTGTTTTTAACGGCGCGTCCGATCATTTTTGGACTAACTAGATCAACTTCCAGTTGTGGTGAGCAAGTGTATTCTGGGAAAACACCGTTTACAGGATCATGTTGAGAAGGAAACTTGGTTTACGTTCCAAAAGAGGTAAAAGGGTTGCAGTGACAGGCACTTTAATTGAGCAACACTTGGTGAACAATGAGAGCCTGAATCAAACATTCCAGCAAGTCAACATTCTTGTGAAAGTTGTCATCGATGACAAGTTAAAAGAATTAGCTACCCTTGTTCTTGCTCGCCTACTGTAGATCAGCTGACACACGAGATACAGGATGCCTATTGGTGCTCCCAAAAGCACTCATTCGTAAAAAAAAAATTATGCCCCAGTAGATAGCACTCGCAATACACTGCACATGAGATATACGCATACAATAGGGACATATGGAACACTAGACAGCTGAAAAGTGCTGGAAGTCACGGTAGCAATGTTAAAAAAATAGCCAGTGAATTAGCATTGCAGTCAAATCTGAATAATGAAATTTTCTACGATGTTTATTCACAAAGTAAGGGCCATTTTCTAATCATTAAGTATTTGCACGTCAGACTAAAGAGTTGTGTGCAGAACACAATCTTCTACCTCTCAGTGAAGCACTGAAGTAATTGTTCTGGCTTAGTAGTCATCTGCTTGACGGGGAACGCAGACACCAATGTTGGCGAATATTGTTGCTGCCGGCTGTTGCGGGGTGCACACTGTATTTACATTTTTGAATGCAAAAGAATTACTGGTTTTTCCAAGTTTACGAGGAGTTGTGCACAGTTCATGGACCAACTATGAGGAGTGAACCAAGTGTCGGAACACGGTGTTGAGACTTGCAAAATGGCTGACAAATGCGTACGAAAAAGAGTGGAGCACCACGTCAAGCATCCAGACCAACCAAACTGTCCAAGTGGACAGGATATTGCAATAGATTGAGGACTAACAGTTACTGGTCTGTAAGGGAAAGTTCACCTTGTTGGCCTTGCTACAATTGGCATAATTGTAGCCGATATGCCCAGATCTCAGAAAGTTAGGTTCCAAAAATGCTTAACGACCAACTCTAACATTAAAGACCATCAAGTGGATCAGCGTTTTTGTACTGCTACAAATAAAACATGGATGATTTGTTTTCGCACACTGTTGCACAGGTGACGACGCTTCGTAGTGTACGCAATTGCAGAAAGAACACAGTGGTGCCACCACTTCTTTTAACAAAAACAGGAAAAAAATCGAGCAATTAGGTTACTCTAGTTAGAAAATGGCGGCTACCATTTTCCAAGTCAAAAAGAAATTTTTAATGTTTAATTTCTTAAAATATGGGCCACAAGTACAGCTGACATATACTGTGAAACACTCACTACAGTAATAAGTACAATAAACATTGATGACGTCACTAATTCTCATCCGGAATCGGCCTCCTGCACGACAACATCCATCCCTGCACCACAATCTGAACCAATGCGAAGATCAAATATTTTGGTAAGGAACACTAATTACTCGCCATGCTGTCCTGCGCCAGCACCGTGTGATTATTTCTTCTTTCACTCGAAACAGTGGCTAGTGGTACGATTTGAACACCATGAGAAAATCAAGATCACTGTTCGCAACAGGTTCAATTAACAAGCGACAATCTTTTATTCAGATTAACTAAAGAAACTACTGCGACGATACGAGAAGCACTAAAAAGTTAGCAGTGATTTTGCAGAAAAGTGAAGTAGGTTTTTGCTAAACTAAGCCCACCAATAAAAACTTTTGCTAATGAATATTCACTTGCTTGGAGCTAAATGGCTCTTACTTTTTGAATGACCTTCATAAAATTGTCATGCTTTGGATCGACAGGTGGATACATGAGTTTTTTTTTGTGTGCCAATGGTGCTTAGTCATCAAGACACTGCTCAAACGATGAACAATGGCAGAAGCTGAATTCACATTTTTATTCTTCACTACTTCCCAACTGTCTGCCTCACTCTTAACACGGGTATCATACAAAGTTAGTCTTTTTGGCTACATATTTCACAGCAATATCAAGGAAATAGCTTTTAGTAGACATTCGGAGTGTCAACATGTACAAACACTGCCCAACTTTAATTGTACCTACTGAGTGAACTCATTCAATGTTCTGTTAAAAATTAACATACCTTTAAAAATGCCTTGTCATGCGTCAAGTATTCTACATAGAACAATTATTATTAGAGTAAAAGGTCGTTATTTGAACTCGGTTAAATAAAAGCGCACAGCCCTGTGTATTTCTATTGGGGAAAATCTCTCGACAATTTGAACACATTGGTATTCACAGCAGCTGATTCAAAACTGAGAACCTCTTGTTTTAGTTGCTGCTTGCACAAGTCCGTCCAGAGTGATCATAACATTTTAAAAAACAAATCAAACTAAATATAGGGAGGAGCAAAACAACTGAACACCACCATTTCTCAGCAGATGAGATTTCAGATACTGAACACGAGCCCTTGGGCAAGCTAGGAATGATGGTCATGAAGTCACAGTAGAATAAATGCAGGTAAATGCAAATTACTGATTACTTCTCATTTTGATTGCGTAACTCTGTCATGTAAACAAACATGTCTCGAAGCACAAACATTGACATACGTTTAAACACTAAGGCTCACTGCTTGCGTGCAAGTCAGGGCTTGTTTTTGGCGTATCATGAGCCTTATTACACCCACTGCAGGACAAAGGCCTCTCCCTTAATCGGTCAATGAACTTGGTCCTGTGCTTTCTGCTGCGGCGTTATACGTACAAACTTTTATTATCATTGGCACCTAACCTTCTGTCTTCACTTCATGCGTTTTCCTTTTGTGTGAATCTAGTCAGTTACCCTTAATGACCAGCGGTCATTCTGCCTGCGTACTAAGTGCCCAGCCCAAGTACATTTCTTCTTGATTTCCACTGCCATATTCTCAATGTCAATTTGTTTCCTTACCCACTTTGCTGTCTTCTTGTGTCCTAAGATTGCAAATCTAATTTTTCTTTCCATTGCTCGCTGCGTCGTCCTCAATTTTAGCTGAACCCTCTGTGTAAGCCTCCAGGTTTCTGCTCTGTAGGTAAGTACGGGCAAGACGCAGATGTTATATACCTTCCTCTTGGGGGTTAGTGACAGATTATCATTCATGATTTGAGAATGCTTGCAAATGTGATCCAATCATTCTTCATCATCATCATCATCATCATCATCATCAGCCTGACTACGTCCACTGCAGGACAAAGGCCTCTCGCATGTTCCGCCAGTTAACCCGTTCCTGTGCTTGCTGCTGCCAATTTACACCCGCAAACTTCTTAATCTCCTCTGCCCACCTACCTTTCTGTCTCCCCCTAAACCGCTTGCCTTCTCTGGGAATCCATTTAGTTACCTTTAACGACCAGCGATTATCCTGTCTACGCGCTACATGCCCGGCCCATGTCCATTTCTTCTTCTTGATTTCAGCTATGATATCCTTAAGCCCCGTTTGTTCCCTAATCCACTCTGCTCTCTTCTTGTCTCTTAAGTTTACACCTACCATTTTTCTTTCCATTGCTCGCTGCGTCGTCCTCAATTTAAGCTGAACCCTCTTTGTAAGTCTCCAGGTTTCTGCTCCGTAGCTAAGTGCCGGCAAGATACAGCTGTTATATACCTTTCTATTGAGGGATAGTGGTAATCTACCTGTCATAATTTGAGAGTGCTGGGCAAATGTGTTCCACCCCATTTTTATTCTTCTAGTTACTTCAATCTCGTGGTTCGGCTCCACAGTTACTACCTGCCCTAAATAGACATAGTCTTTTACAACTTGAAGTGCACTATTACCTATTTCGAAGCGCTGCTCTTTTCCGAGGTTGTTGTACATTACTTTTGTTTTCTGCAGATTCATTCTAAGACCCACCTTTCTGCTCTCCTTGTCTAACTCCGTAATCATGAGTTGCGATTCGTCCCCTGAGTTACTCAGCAATGCAATGTCATCGGCGAAGCGCAGGTTACAAAGGTATTCTTCATTAACTCTTATCCCTAACTGTTCCCATTCTAGGCTTCTGATAACCTCCTGTAAGCACACGGTAAATAGCATTGGGGAGATTGTGTCCCCCTGCCTTACACCCTTCTTGATTGGTATTCAGTTGCTTTCTTTATGAAGCACTATGGTAGCAGTTGATCCCCTCTAGATTTCTTCCAGGAAGTTTATATATAGTTCATCGACGCCCTGATTCCGCAGTGTCTGCATAACGGCTGATATTTCTACTGAATCAAACGCCTTCTCGTAATGTTTGAAGGCTATGTATAGTGGTCGGTTGTATTCTGAGCATTTCTCTATTACCTGATTGATAGTATGAATGTGGTCTAATGTTGAGCAGCCTGTTCTAAATCCTGCTTGTTCCTTTGGTTGATTGAATTCTAATGTTTTCTTTACTCTGTTAGCAATTACCTTTGTAAATAGCTTGTATACTACAGAGAGCAAGCTAATCGGCATGTAATTCTTCAAGTCCTTGTCATCTCCTTTCTTATGCATTAAGATGATGTTAGCGTTCTTCCAAGGCTCTGGTACTCTTCCCGTCAGGAGGCACCTCGTAAGCAGGGTGGCTAGTTTTTCTAACACAATCTGTCCTCCATCTTTCAGCAGATCTGATGTTACCTGATCCTCACCAGCAGCTTTGCCTCTTTGCATGCTCTCCAAAGCTTTCTGACTTCTTCTATCATTACTGGTGGGGTGTCATCTGGGTTACTGTTAGTTCTTATAGTAATAAAGTCGTCGTTTTCCCGGCTACTGTACAGATCTCTGTAAAACTCCTCCGCTATTTTAACTATCCTATTCATATTAATAGTTATTTTGCCTTCTTTGTCCTTTAGTGTATACATCCGATTTTCGCCTATCCCAAGTTTCTTCTTCACTGCTTTAACGCTTCCTCCATTTTTCAGAGCGTGTTCAATTCTCTCCATAATCATCTTTCTTACATCGGATACCTTACGCCTAATAATCAACTTCGAAAGCTCTGCCAGTTCTTTTTTGTCTGTTGTACTTAAGACTTTCATGATTTGACGCTTCTTAATGAGATTCTTCGTTTCCTGAGAAAGCTTTTCAGTGTCCTGTCTAAATACCCTGCCTCCAACTTCAACTGCACACTTCGTAATGATACACGTCAGATTATCATTCATTGTATCTGTGCTAAGGTTGGTTTCCTCACTAAGAGCCGAGTACTTGTTCGGAAGCAAGACTCTGAATTCCTGTATTTTTCCTCTCAGAGCTAACTCATTGATTGTCTTCTTGCGTATCAGTTTCTGTCGTTCCTTTCTCAAGTCTAGGCAAATTCGAGACCGTACCCTTCTATGGTCACTGCATCGTACTTTGCCAACCACTTCCAGCCCCGCCGCGGTGGTCTAGTGGCTAAGGTACTCGGCTGCTGACCCGCAGGGCGCGGGTTCGAATCCCGGCTGCGGCAGCTGCATTTCCGATGGAGGCGGAAATGTTGTATGCCCGTGTGCTCAAATTTGGGTGCACGTTAAAAAACCCCAGGTGGTCTAAATTTCCGGAGCCCTCCACTACGGCGTCTCTCATAATCATATAGTGGTTTTGGGACGTTAAACCCCACATATCAATCAATCATGCCAACCACTTCCACATCCTGCATGATGCCTGGGTGTGTACTCATTATAAAGTCTATTTCGTCTTTATTTTCGCCATTAGGGCTCCTCCATGTCCACTTGCGGTTTCCTCGTTTTCGGTAGAAGGTATTCAATATCCGTAAATTATTGCGTTCTGCGAATTCTACTAGTAGCTCTCCTCAGGCGTTTCTAGTACCGATGCCATAATCTCCTACTGCCTGGTCTCCAGCCTGTTTCTTCCCTACCTTTGCATTAAAGTCTCCCATCAGTATTGTATACTGTGTTTTTACCTTACTCATTGCCGATTCCACGTCTTCATAGAAGCTTTCAACTGAAGCGTCATCATGGCTGGATGTAGGCGCGTATGCCTGTACCACCTTCATCTTGTATCTCTTTAGTTTAATTACGATACCTACCACCCTTTCATTATTGCTATAGTATTCCTCTATGTTGCCAGCTATGTTTCTGTGAATTAAGAACCCCACTCTCAGTTATCTTCTGTCAGCAAAGCCCCGATAGCAAAGGACGTGCCCAGTCCGTAGCACCGTATAGGCCTCATCTGTCCTCCTAACCTCACTGAGCCCTATTATATCCCAATTAACACCCTCTAGCTCCTCGAATATAACAGCTAGACTTCGCTCACTAGATAAGGTTCTAGCGTTAAACGTTGCCAAGTTCAGGTTCCAATAGCGGCCTGTCCGGATCCAGAGATTCTTAGCACCCTCTACTGCGTTGCAGATCTGACCACCGCCGTGGTCAGTTGCTTCGCAGCTGCTGGGGACTGAGGGCCATGAGTTATTTGACGTATGCATGTGGGAGGTATTGGCCGGATACTGCACCAGGATGGCCAATCCTTCTTTGGTCAGTGAGTGCGTTCCCGGTGGTGGTTACCGGTGAGGCCACACCCCAGGTCTCGTAATGCAGTTCCATCACCACGCGGAGTTTTTTTTTTTATCCCGTTGGGAACAGTGCGGCACCAGGATGTGAACCACGGACCTTTTGCGTGCGAGGCGGATGCACTCATTCTTATTCTTCCTTATTCTTTTAAGTATTTTACTCTCGTGATTCCGCTCCGCGATTGCTACCTTTGCAGGACATGTCTTGCTTAATGAAAACACGAGTTCTTGCACAGTTTCTTTTAGTACTTTCATAGTGTCACTCCTGACATGCACGTGGTATCAGTAACTGTTTCAACACTACTATAGCTGTATACCTACCACTGCCTTGCAACAGTCTTTACATTCACAGTAATCTATACACAATGTGAAAAATAAACACAATGTGAATAATAATAATAATAGTAGTGCTGCTAAATATGCACTACTACAAGCCCATCTCTTACCTAGTTATATGTGATACTCTATGCAATGTTTTACACATACAGTGAACTACGGTATGTGAACCCCTTTGGTATGCACTGTTCAAGAATTTCGAAGCCTGCATATTTGCTGTAAATTGAGTATGATTCATAAATTAGAAACAACAATCTGTGCACCCAATTTCATACAGCTTGAACATACCGTACGCTGTCACTGCTTTTCAGTATAAGGCTTCCATTTGTCCGCCTGGCATATTGGTGGCGCGTGGGGTTGTCACTGTGGCAACTGTAGAGCTGCTTACGACTGGATATTGGTAGCTTGTGGGGTTGTCACTGTGGCAACTGTAGAGCTGCTTACGACTGGATATTGGTAGCTTGGAAACATGGTCTCTCTTTAGTCCAGTTTTCTGAAAAAAAAACAGACTCATGAGCAGGGTAAGACATAAATGATTGAACAAATTATGTTCAATAAATGAAGTGCACAGCCCGTCTTCGTGAGCAGTCCACAATACCTTGCCAGGATTTCGGTCCATGAGCTTGCTTTCAGTGATGACAAACTCCCCGCTGACTTGAGGCAGGCTCAGAGTGATGAGGCATCCAAGCGTATATACTGATATGAGCAGTTCCTTGGAGGCTGCGGTTGGGTTGAAAGAAAAAAAAAACTCCTGGTTACTCTGGTAGAAGCGTGAACGGATTTGTGATGCATGACTAAGAAAAATGCATATGAGAACACAGCACATATGAGACGTAGTGTGGACATAACATTGCTGTTTTGTGAATTTGTCTCGTGGATGGCATTTTAATGAATTTGTTTTAGTGACATTCTTCCGAGGACAAAGCAAGGTGATTCCCCAACTGGATGGACTATATGCTTCATGTATATGTAATACACTTCAATTGCAAACTCACGAAAAATGTACAAATGAGCATATGTAGTAAACGTTCACTTGACTGTACTATGCTTTGAATGTATGAGTATATATTGCAGCAGACTCATCTTGAGCAGAAACAGGTAGAACTTATGCTGTGATCTGCGCAACCAATTTCCGCAGTAAAGATATTTTCACCGAGTGTGACAATGAAGTGAACCTGGAACATTTACAATGTGTGCATCTCATTAGCTATGCAAGTCGAAAAGTCTTAGGAAATGACAAAAACTGTAGCGCATGCAAAATAAAAGGGCCATGTTCAGATACAAAGCAGCGCATTTTCACTCACCGGCGAACACGCCCACATTGTGCAAGATTATTCCGTCTTCGTAGGCAGTCTTCGAGTAATTTGCCGGCGTTGAATTTTCACGCTGGAGGCTGCGCAGCTGGACGTCGGTGAAGCACAGCAGCTGACATGGTTCACAGCCTCTAGACACGTTCGCTTCGTCGTAGCGGCCCGTAAAGTCTGACACGCAAGCTCGCATTGATATATCAAAGCTGAATTAAAATGGAGCTTCGCAATGCCGATCGACAAAAAGTACCGCGGCAACAAATTAACCGACAGAAACTCAATCGATGACAATGGGCTGTTGCTTCTCGAGCATCAGGATAATCTCAATATTTGAACTAAAGCAATCGCCGTTCTTGTATTATTAGTAAAGGTAAAACAAAAATATGATCTTCAATTTTTTATAAAAAACAACGTAATAACTACTCCTTTAACGGTGCTTTCATACATCCTAAAATAAAAATTTCAGCGGCGTTGAGTCCCCCTGACAAAGATATTCACACTAATTTAACCGACCGCTAAGAGAGGAGTTAGTAGTTCCACTACACGCGCAAATGCCGAAGCTCGCTGGATGGATGGATGGAAATGGCTGTACCGTTTAGATGGGGTGGTGACTAGTGCCACCAAGCCGTAATACTTAATGAACCAAAAACTAGATTTATTTTTTCCCCTTTTAAAAAGTGAGGTTGAGGATTCGTACTTTGCAGTGAAGCGTTTAATTTTCACTCGTGCCTTGACTTTAACCATTAATCATATAACCTCCTCCTAGTTAATTCTACCCGCTTAAAGTCAATTTTGCCCTCCCTGTTCCTAAACCCAACTGCTTTGAAAAACTTTGCGCCGTCCTCATGAACTATAGGGCGAAGCCCTTTAAAGAACATTATCAAGTGTTCGGCAGTTTCATCTTCCTCTTCACACGCACAGCATACCGTGTCTACCCCTTCGTATTTAGCCCGATATGTCTTGGTTCGCAATACTCCCGTCCTGGCCTCAAAAAGTAGAGAACTACCCCGAGTATTATCATAGATCCTTTCCTTGGCAATTTCCTGCTTAAAAGTTCTATAGACCTCTAGTGCGGACTGCTTAATCATGCCGATTCTCCACATATTGGTCTCAGCTTCCTTCACCTTCTTCTTAACTGATATTTCTTTTTGGTTTGTCCCCCTGCTGTTTTCTAAGTATTTACAAGTCAATTTTCTGGTTCACTTCCTCCGTTTTGTATCGACATTCTTCATGTAAAGTAGCTGAATACCTTCCTAGCCCAACGCTTCTCCCCCATTTCCCTCAATCGCTTCTCAAATTTTATCTTGCTGCTAGCTTCCCTGCCCTCAAATGATGTCCAACCTATATCCCCTTGTACTCCCTGATTTGGTGTATTCCCGTGAGCTCCTAAGGCAAGCCTACCTATTTCACGGGCTTAATTTCTAATCTTGCTTGAACTTCTGATCTCATGCACAAGACCGCATTGCCGAACAACAGACCAGAAACCATGACCCCTTTCTATATTCCTCTGACAACATTATACCTATTATAATTCCACAGTGCCCTGTTTTTTATTACCGCTGCATTCCTGTTATCTTTAGTCGTCACGTATATTTCGTGTTCCCTTAGGTACTCGTTCCCATTGCTTATCCATACGCTAAGATATTTGTGTTTATCTGTTATCTCTAGCGTGACCTCCTGTATTCTAAGCTCACTACCTTCGTTGTCATTAAAAATTATGACTGCTGATTTTTCCTTACTGAATCTGAAATCTAACCTATCTCCCTCTTAACGCAGATGTCCACCAATCTCTGCAAATCTTCCTTGTTGTCGGCTATTAGCCCTATATCATCTGCGTACATCAATGCTGGTAGTGCCTGTTCAATGAGTTTTCCTTGTTTTACGAAAGAAACGTTGAAACCCAGTCCACTTCCCTCTAATTTGGCCTTTACTCCTTGTACGTACATCATGAAAAATAAGGGTGACAGGGGACACCCCTGCCTAAGCCCCCGTTTGACTTCTGCAGGCTTGAATGCCTGTTTTTCCCACTCTATAACTACCTTGTTACCTTTACAGATATCCTTTAAAAGATTAGTAACTACATGTTCTACGCCTGGTGTGTCCAGTATTCCCCCCATTTCCTCTTGAACCACGCTATCGTGCGCTCCCTTGATATCCAAAAATGCTAGCCACAGGGGCATGTGTTCCTTTTCTGATATTTCGATGCACTGCGTCAGTGAGAACAGATTGTCTTCCAAACTCCTGTGTCTCCTAAACCCATTCTGCAGTTCCCCCAGCACGCCCTCATCCTCTATCCATGCCTACAGTCTTTCCTTTATAATCTGCATCGCCAGCCTGTAGACCACTGATGTCACTGTTATAGGACGGTAGTTGTTTATGTCAGCTTTGTCCCCCTTTCCTTTATAGATCATGCTCACCCTGTTAAGTTTCGATCCATCGGAAACTTCACCATCGATTATTAGTTTGCTCACTGTCTCTCTCAAAGCCTGCTTAGACTTCGGACCTAATGTCTTTGCATAATAGGAATGCCATGTGGGCCTGTCGACTGGGCCTGTTGATGTACTACTAGGAACCCTTTTTTCGGCCTTTTCCCACTCTCGTTGTGAAAATGGAGTCCTTGCACCACTTGATTCATCCTTGTATATTGTGGTGCATAAAGCACATTTTTGTTGAAATTTTTCCGTCACCCTTGTTTTTATACACTTAATAGATTCGTCCCCTTCTAGCCTAGCACCTTGGGCTGTAGTTATAAACATCTGCTCTAGGCACGTCTCATTTCTTAGGGAGTTTAGATGGTTCCGAAATTTCGCAGCTGCCTTTCTATCTTTCTTATGTACTTCTGCCAGCCACTGAACTCCCTTTCTTCTATTTTTTTTCATTGATCAGAAGGGATGCATCCCTTCTACAGCTTAGCGAAGTTTCCCGATTTCTTTCAACATCATCTGTCGGTTCACCCCGCTGCTTAGCATGTCTGTGTTCTCTAGAGGCTTCCTGACGTTTTGCTATGGCTCTCTTAACTTCCTCATCCCACCAACTTTTGGGTTTGTGTCTTCTTTTCCTGGGTGACTTGTCACGCGTGTTATCAAGCTTTAGGTCAAACAGTCTAATTAGATTTGTGTATGTCCACACTGTTTTATTATCCTCCGTGATTACTTTCTCAATTTGTTTAGTAGCTATTTCTATTTGCCTTTCTGGATAAAAATTTTCCTGTAGTTGCTCATCTTGTCTCCTTCCCACTTTCACTGCTCTTCCAAAACTGATCTTGATTCGTTTGTGATCCCTACCCAGACTTCTGGAGCCACCTTCATCAATGTGCATTCCCCTGAGCTTATCATACATCCTATGTGATATCAGTGCATAATCTATCGTCGACTGCAGCCATCTACCTCCAATGTTATTGCCCTTAACACTTCTCGGTACTGTTGCAAATGATAAAATCAAGCCTTTCACACATATCCAAGATCATTTTGCCTGTCGGGTCGGTATACCCATCCATATCTTCTATGTGCGCATTCATATCTCCTAGTATAATTATCTCGCACTCTCTTCCCAACTCCTGAATGTCATTTGATATACACTCTACCATTGCCTGGTTTTCTTCTCTCGCCTTTGCTCCCGTCCACAAGTACACGAAATCAAGGATTGTCATTGGACCTGCCACTTTCCCTTTTAGCCATAAATGTTCCTTGCACTTCTGCTTGACCCTTTGCCAGTCTGTACTTTTATGAATGGATGCCCCAGTACCACCCCTCTTTCTGCTGCCTTCTGCTCACCGTGGTCGATTTTTTCGCCCTCTATGGCCATCACGGGAACTTGAGATTTTCCGGGGCCTGGTAGAGTACCTTGTACTCTAAATTGTTACCCACCTTTTCCGACCCCCTCCGCCAAACCATAGACTAACATGGTAAACGTTTACTATGCCCAAACTTCGTGCCTGTATGTCCAAAGGTGCTTTATTGTTAGTCCTAAAATTTGCATTGCCCAAACCATGATCCCGGCTCTTCCCCCCAACGTTACTAAAACTAGGTCAGTTTCGCAGCTCCCCGTGGGTGCGCGCTCTCCGAAGTGGCCGCGGCGGCCGACGCGAGAACTACGGGTGCTGTTGTGCTATCTTGCTTCAAGCCGCGCGGGTCGTCTGCCGCGGCGCGAATGATCCGCCTTGTCGTCGCAGCTCTCGCCAGTCGCGAGAGCCAAGATTCGCCATTGGCAGTAGCGCAGTAAACTCCACTGCTTCAGAAACCAAAATTTGTAGAAGATTTGCTACAAAATCACCACTAAAGTTCAAGAACCTTTCTTAATTGTGGTACTCTTTTTTATTTATTTATTCTTTACTGATTTATTTTCGAACAGTCTTCGGAGCGCTGTTTTCGGGTGGAATTGGCTGGGCCCGAGAAGCTTGTGTTGGGCGCTATTTAATAAGACATGATTAGAAAAATAAACTGCTCTAAACACGAGCCACGAAAATAGAAGTTCAGAGGACGAGTTGTTAGTCTGGGGTCGTTCTTCTGTTCTGGTGACTCGTCTTAAGCGCAGTTTATTTTTCCAATCAGCTGGGCATCTTTCACGTTCGTTCCGGTGTTCATCGGCATGTAAAATTTTCCAACTAATTGGACACTTGTGCTATCTTGGAAACACTCTAGAAACCCAGTTTGCTCGTAGTCAAGTTTTTTTTTTTGAACGCGTAGCCATCTTTGTCGGTAAAGAATTCTCTTGTGAGAGTATTTAGAGAACGCAGTTATAATTCATCTCTCGTGAGAAAGATGGCTAAAATATTACCCATCTTTCTCGCATACTTTTGCTTGGTTATTACCCAGCACTCATTACTTCTGCGATGTCATAATTGACAGGCTTAGCAAAGAAGGAAGCCCAGCAGGGGCACCTTCGGTTCCCGCATTCGAAACAGTGGAAAGCTGTCGCTTTAGAGCCGAAATCTGCTCATTGTGTTCTTTTTGACGTCGTGTTTTTGAATGACGTCGGAAACCTGAGCACGGTGTCCTACGTCATTCGGCATTGCCGAACTTTAAAACAGCTCAAAACGCTCAAGATTTCTCCAAAGTTCAGCCGGCTCACTGATGTTACAACGGTTGCGAGCATCGACACAAGCTCCCGCTTAGACCTGTCCTCGACGATTCGACAGGTTGTTCGCGAAGAACTTTTGTGCTAGGGAGAACAGACACCTTTAGCAGTCGATCACCATTCTGTACACGACCAACATTCGGTATATGCACCACGTGAGGCTGCGCCACCGCCTTCTACGAACCCTTGGCAATCGATGGTTAGTGCAGCAGCTGTTGAGTACTGCGCACCCCACAGCCAAGGAAAACACAACGCTTACCAGCTCCTCACCATGACCGGCGCCCTCAGCGTCCGCGTTCTTCGCAACGCCCGGTCTATCTCTATGATATACGGGACGAACCAACCCACTATGCCGGGGAAGACGATGCTCAATTCATCGACAAACAGTGTTTCGACCTCTCACAGTTTGCTACTCCTGTGGTGCCCCAAGACATATTTCGCGATTTTGCAACCATCGACATGTAGCCCCATGGTATGGCCACCCACCACACTTTGCACGGCCTTCCGAACGACTTTGTGACGACCCGCGAGCAACGCACTATGGCCCACCACTACATTCTACCCGATCGTCTGATCGACCACACGACGACTCGAGGGCAACACACCTGTTGTCTTGCTACGACTACTGAACAAGCAGCCTCCGGAATCACTCCCCTCCATCTGACAGGAGCTTGACACCTCCCCCGCCCTTCTTCTCCGTTCTCCTTCACCGCGGCGTCGCAACTCGTCTCCTTTGCCACAGGAAAACTAGCAAGTGCGGCCGATGGAGGTGAGGTCGCCGAAGATGTGCTAATATCAGAAATACCTACTGTGTGGATGCTCTAGAACAAAGTACGTGTTTTTGTTGACGATGTGCCTGTGATGGCTTTGGTAGACATGAGGGCAACAATTTCTGTCATGAGTGCGTGTTTCAAAGATAACTTGGGATGGAAGGTTTTCTTTAAGTGGAATCAAGCTTAGAAGTTTTGCGGAGTGAGTGGTGAGCCAGTGCATCTTGATGGTGTGTGTCAAGCTGACGTTTTTCTCGGAGGCCCCGTTATCCCAACAGAGTTCGTGATCATTCCGCAGGTGACATATGATGTTATTTTGGGTATGGACTTTTTGAGGGAGTGTGGTGCGACTGTCGACTGCCGTACAGGGGCGATATTTTTGAGTGATCACGTTTGGCCAGCACGTTCACCCATCTTCGTTTTCTTTCCAAGCATGTGCAACATTCGGGTACCTGTTGGTTGCAGCGATAGCGCTTCCGTCAACTTTGATGCCAGCGTAGACCAGTGTACACCAGCTGCATGAAAAAGAATATACTGATCCCACATTGTGTGCTGTCCATCAGACGTGGACGCGCTGGGTTATGGACTTTCAATTGCTCCACAGAGCCCGCGATGTGATTGGTGACCGAGCTTAGAGATGCGCCGGAAGACCAGTGTAGTCACAGTTTGGAAACGGCTCTTCTGTCAATGGTGAATAAGTCTCTAAGCACAAGTGAACGCTGAACATTCTGAACATTGGTAAATGTACTTTCGAAGCACGTCTCTGCATTAGACTTTGCGCAAAAAGACAAAGCGCCCTTAATCCCTGCTTCTCGGACATGTCACATCATCAACACGGGTTTGGCCAATCTAATTAGACAAAAGCCATATCGCGTTTCACCAGCCGAGCGGCAGATTATTAATAAGCAGCTGAACGAAATGATTCAAAAACGAAGTCATTCAAGAGTCGGCGAGTACATGGGCAGCTCCAGTGATTCTCGTTAAGTAGAAAGACGATCCTGGAGATTTCGCGTCGATTATCGCCGATTGAATGTTGTAACGAAAAAAGACGTGTACCCACTGCCACGTATTCATGATGCCATATTGATGAAATTTGGTGTACAGGAACGCATCTGGTCATCCGTTGTACGAACTCTTCAAAGTGATATAAAAGCAGCCAGGCACTTTGACTTCCCCCTCTTGGAACGCCGATACTTATTTCAAACAGTGTACCTCGGAAAAGCTTGGTACTTTTGCCATTCGGTAAAACCACCGCTCCACGTCTCCAGGAAAGTGCGAATCTGCATGAGTTCATTTTTTGCTCTCGTGGCACAGAATTATCTCGTCCGACGTTGAATCAACCACGAGATTAAGACAGTCTTGCATTCCCCGACGTTTCCGTCATGGCTTCTACATTGTGCCTCCGCACTTTATGATGAATACTCAGCAATGATGACACACCCACTCAGACACTGGCTCGCTACCATCTGGGGCCATCATTGCGTGTCCTTCTTCCAGCTAGTCAAATTAACCAAGGTCCGCAATAAAATGAATTGCCATCTTTTTTTTATCAAGTCCTTCTGGCATTTCACAGATGTTTGGAGGCTACGTGCCCAGAAATGTAGGTGGCCGAATCTAATGTGGTGGACGCCACGGCCACCCTTCTACGGCCCTTGGTGCCCCAGCATCGTCAATCTATAATGAACCGCCCTTGAAAACCAATAACTGCAGCAGTGTTGCTAGGGTATCTCCGGGACATTGTCTGGCCGTTAGGCTGGGTCTTGCTCTTCACTAGAGATCAGTTGCAGCGATGGCAGGTGGTTCGCTTTTACACTTGCCCCATCTGCGTCATGGTTGAGACCAATTGACATGCGACGATTTAATGTGTGATCTCCCGCTTTTTGTTTTTCTTTGGCGTGCAGTGTATTCTGGTTTTCGGGGACAGTGTGTGTGAATATTCGTGTCCAACGCCTGATTTCCGCACGGGTGCTTCTCGGCTCTTTTAATGGCTGCGGAACTGATCAGACTTTTGCGAAACCGATGCGGGGCCGTGGCTGCGGATTGCCGCCTGCATGCTTTGTGGCTGATAATGGGGCAAATGAGACGAGAGATTCTCGCGTTTCTCTCTGAGGTGCTTTTCTTCCTGGGAGAGCATGAGTTTCTGCGACATTGGTCATGCCCTTTCGTCACTGTTAAACACGCAAGCGTACAATTCATTTTTCTACAGACGTAGTGCTTAGTACCGCCCGTTGAATTATTGATTTCGTTTGTAACTAATTGGGTTTCATTGCATCTATTGTATCATTATACCATTCATTGCATAATGATAACGCATTCAGTACTTGTGTACATCTATGCCAACATTGTCTTGCATATTAGAGCAATGATGTCTTCATTGCAACGTATAGTGATGTTTGACGTGGTACATATAGATCTGCCAAGTGTGTGTCCTTATTACTGGAATGTTGTGAAACCTTTGTTTTCTTTACACGGTGCAAATAAACTGTATTCTAAACAGTTCGCCTTCGACTCTTCCCACTTTAGGCCTCCTGAAGCGTGAGGCCCACGGGATGGCTTTCAGCTGTCCCATAGTTGAGTGCCGAGTACTCTAAATTGTTAACTTCTTTTTCTAAACAGAGCGACATTTTTCACAGCCTACGCCATCTCCTATTCACGTTCATGTAAATAAAGTCCGTTTCTTCATCATCGTTAATCTCTGTCTAACAAAAAAAACGTTTTGTTGAAATGTTATTGACGTCGGTGATGATAAACTTTTCTAAGCACAGAGAGAGAGAGAGAGAGAGAGAGAGATTGAATTTATTTAGAAATATCCCGAGGAGGCTGAGAAAGGGCAATTCCGACACTTAATTCAACCTGGAGGCTCCACCCAGGATGGCGATGGCAGCCGACGGCTTGTAGCAATGTCCTGGGCCCTCTGGACCACCTGTAGTTGCTGCTTGTATTCGTTGCTCTTGAGGGTTTCCTGCCAAGCCTTTTGAGTATTCAGTTGTTCTGTGCTGTGTGTAGGGCACAGCCAAAGCATGTGTTCGAAATTACAATAGGGATGGTTGCAAAGAGAGCCAACTCACACAACACAACCAACTCGAGCGACGCCATGTTTCCCATGGTGGCTCATCACCACATCACAGCAAGCCTCCGCATGGATGCATGCATGTGGGCTTTTGGTTGCAATTTCACTAAAGTACTCTGCATATTTTGCAAAAGTTAATCCTGACTATGGTTTCAGTTTCCCTATCTGTAGGTTGCAAAATAGTGCTGGATAGCCAAAATATTTCAGGGACAGTTTGCTGTTCCCCTACCACCCTGATTGGATAAGAGAGCCTTTGGCTGCACTGCTAACAGCTGGTGAATTGCAGTATGGTACTATGGATCGTCAGGCATTCTATATCGAGAGCTCCAATCACTTTATGGGAGATAGGTGGTGGGCCGAAAGATGGCGCCTGGCGGTGAGTCGCGACTCAGCTGAGCCGCTCACGCCGAGACGAACAGCTGCAGTGTACCGCTGCGAGTGCAGACACGTGCGCGCTGTTCTCGTGCTTAATTTTAGCAAGACTAGCTCAAACGGTCATTGCGCCAGTAATGCTGCAGTGTGTTTCGGAGCTTTGTCTGAAGTTTACTCAAACAAGAAATCACTTGATAACGGGGAGAAGCTCTGCATGCTGACGGCACCTATATATGATAACAGCATGGAACAGACAGGGCTGTGTGGTGATGGCTATTCGCTCGCCAACATTTTCTGGCTGCTTGCTGTAATTTGTGTCAATGCAGTGCAGGTTTACACGCCTGCATTGCTAAGTAAGTGATGCGTTGATACCTCACTGACGCTTCCTGTAGTAGGAAAAATAAGTGGAACGAGCATGCAGCTGCGTCAGTGTTTTTTGTGGCGTGGTATGTATTCTCAATGCGCGGTATGTGTGCACGTAGCTGTTGAACAAGCAAACTACCATGGTAGCATACAGGTGTAGCGTCGCGTTGCTAAGCTCGAGGACATGGTAGGAATGCTCGGCCATAGCGGCCACATTTCGATTGGGGCGAAATACAAAGAATGCCCGTGTACTCTATATGCACGTTAGATAAATCTAAGTGATCGAAATTAGTTTATGGTCAAATTACAGCGCGCCTCATTATGTTACCTTGTTCAGCATGAGAAATTCTACTAATTCTCAATGTTCATAGACACCTTTATTTTGAGAAGACTCAGACAAAGAGAAAAATTATACGCTAAGTTAGACTAATTAAACGGCAGTAGGAAAGTTATGGCAGATCCCACGTAGCGGGGAATCGACGGTATGCGAAGCACGCGGAGGGAAGGTGACGCTGTTGCAATTTCTTTTTTGAGCAACACGTCATAAAAGGAAGCTAAATATGTGTACAAATGGTGCACGCACAGACATATCTTCAAGAGTTGCAGATGTTTATATTGCCTCGGAGATTGCTCCTACTAATCTTTTTACGAATAGAACCAACGAGACGCTGTGTGTGCGTCTACAGTGCCTCGCACACGCTCACGCATCTTGGCGCAGAGTAGCGCTGCGCGTGCCTCTCGTGCACGGGCAGGAGGCGAGAGACTGACCTGGTTTTCGTTCGGAAAGGTACACGTGTGCGGAACTTTAGTGAACTCGTCCTCGTATCATAGCTACTTTTCTGGGCACAAGTTCATCCTTAATAGATCATTGTGTGTGTGTTCCACCTCTTGTATTACGTAACATTCTGGTGGAAGTGCGGGGTATGACTGGAAGTCCCCTTGGCGCAAGAGGAGGAGCCCTGACACTCAGCTATTAGAGCATGGCAAACTTAGCCCAGTACACCAGCGTTCAAGCCGCCACCTCCGAGGTGAGTCACATGAATTCGGACAACTCCTCACTGTTCCAGCGGCCCAGGCAGCGGTGACTTCCAACTCCAGAGCAACGGCCAATGCAGCTTCAACATCTGACTTCATCGTGTCTCCCCCGTGCTTTTCTGAACCCTTCCACGGTGACGCGCACGAAGATGTAGAACAATAAACTTGTTGGGCTAGTTGGTGATTCGTCATATTGTAAGACTTTAGCTCAACCTTACCTCGGGTGGATGGGTTTGTGCTTCTGTGAGTGTTTGCGAGAGAAGGTTGCGCTAAATTCTTACAATATGAAGATTTAGAAGACTGACTGGAGCATTTCGAGCGAGTCGCAATGACCAATGCCTGGCATGAGGCGAGAAAACTGGGCCGCGTATACTTTTCATAGAAAGATGGAGCGAGAATATGGTTTGAGAACCATGAACGGGCAAAACGACGTGGGAAGACTTTCAGCGGCATTTGCTTGCTGCGTGTGCGAGCACCGATCGAGCAACCAACGCACGAGTGAGAATGTCAGCGTGTATATTGAGAACATGTCCCGCCTCTTCAAACGTGCCGATCCGAACATCACAGAAGAAAAGAAATTGCGCCATTTGACGCGTGGAGTCAAGCAGGACTTATTTTCAGGCGTGGTTCGCAAACTTTCACACGGAAGCCGAGACCATAGAAAGAGCACTTACCCGTCACTACAATCGAGGTACCAGTAATGAGCCCGCGGACGTCCTTTCGGCAAAGCAAGACAACAATAGCGAAACAATGAGGGAGTGGGTGCGGTCCATCGTAAAAGAGGAGCTTCGAAACATTCTGCAACTGCAAGTCATACCGACAGTTCAGTTCCTCACCTCCGTCATCCTTGATGGAGTTCGTCACGCCATTCTTCAACCGGGACCAGAAGTGCAACCTCTTCGAATTCAACAACCACTAAAGGAACGCCATGTATCAACGTACGCGGACGCTTTACGCCAACCTGCCGTGCACAATGCCTCGTTTGTGACTCCCGGGGCCCGCTAGTCAGCTTCGTCCAGCTCATCTTTCTTTGACAGTAGAAACCACGGAAAAGCGACGTGTACCACACACCTGACCGGACACCGCTCTGTTTTCACTGTGGAGAAGCTGGACATCTGGACCAACACTGCCTATACCGAAGAATCGGTCTGCGTGGGTTTTCTGTCTACGCACCATGTCCACGTAATGGTGAAAGGCCTATAGAAATAGAGGAGCACTTTTCAAGGCAGCAATCCCCAGCTGCTAACTTCCATCACCAGCCATGATCACCAGACCAGCACCAAATTGTTATCGAACGCCAAGCGTGCGGCGTTCCAGTTCACCTTCAAATTCAGGAAATCATTGGTCAACGATCCTGCGCCAGGAAAACTTAATTCAGTGACCTGGGGAGGCAAGGCCAGTGATGTCTAACAAAGCGAAAATCCTCCGTCAAGGTCCCAGAAAAGCGGCGACGAGCAGAAAACGACGACGAAAATAAGTAAAGAAAACATTTCTACAGACTTGCATGTAACGTTGGACGGGTGGCAAATGGACTTATTGGCAGACAAGGGGGATGGTTATTCAGTCGTAAGCTATGCAATCGCATAAGATTTTAGGAACATTTTGACGCCATGGAGTGGACCAAAAATACGCACGGCTGCGGGTCATCTGATAACACCTCTGGGAAGATGCACCACCAGAATCGGCATTCAGGATGCTACTTGTATCGCTAATTTTCTCGTTCTTGCAGAATGCTCGAGAGACGTAATACTTGGGATGGACCTCCTGCAAGCTAACGGCGCCATAAGAAACCTGCAGAATTCCAATATTTCTTTCTCGAGAATGCTGGCCACAGACGAGGAGACAGGGAGTTCTGCATTTCGTGTTACCGACGGCGACGTCACCGTGCCACCGTGATGCAGCGTGCTCGTTGGCATAAGGAATGACGCATTCGTCGACTCTTCTACCTCTCCTGACGCATTCGTTGACTCTCCTACATTTCCTTCCTACCACGGAGGAAAGAAAGGTAGGAGAGGACATGCCCAGCCGGCGTGCTACGTGAAAAGTGTGGAGGAAATGACATCATGGCAGCCATATTCACTGGGCACAATGACGGCGTTGCTATGGTTACGTGTTGCGCAGTGTAGCTAGTCTAGCAGTGAGAAGCCGCGGCTGGCGGCGGCATGTGTGCCTCCGTAGGGCTCGTGCTGAGCCGTGGCGGACAATATCCGGGCTCGGCGCCGCGTTATTGGTTACGCAGTGTTTTCCTGGACGTTACTGTACTCTTAGCAACGTTTACAAAACCTTTCGTCCACCACGTGGCCTGAACAGTGCGTAGAACGAGTGCATATTCATGTGCCGTGCGGCGGATGATGCGGATGAAGCAATTAGTGTTCAGCGAAACTGCGTTGGGCACCATGACGAAACGGAATGACGATGAGCGCCTTGCAGGTCAGTGACGGTTGGGCAGTGCTTCTGCATGTGACAACGGACGACGCCGTTGAGCCCAGCAAGATGCAATGAGAACCATGTGCACATACGTAGTTTCGTGTTGTGTGTGTACAATAACAACTTGCATGTGCGTAATAAAACACCTTTTCTGTACCGCTTCGTATACTCTCCCCTCGCATTGCATGTAATCTCAACGTAACAGCAACCACATTCAAGTGTCACTTGCACCGTGCTGAAAGTCACCACGGTAGCAGAACGCTGACGCCAGTGAGTTCACGCGGAACACGGACACAGTGGCCGGACGCTGCGTCGGCCGTGTGTTTAAATGCAACCGTAGAAGATGCACGACCGATCGTGTTGTCTGTACAGTTGATGAAATAAGGACGTAAAAACACTCGTTGTTGTCAGTGCATCTAGCACTGACAACAACGTGTGCATCTTGTACTAGTGCATCTTGTACTTCGGAGCGTTCTCTTGTACTTTTTTGTATAAGGAGCTTCGTCGGCAGCTGACTTCGGTTGGCAAGTGCTAAGAACGTCCCTGATCGTTCTACGTCAGGGGCGTCCGTCAGTAGGAGTTATGGTACCCGTCACGTCTTGGACGCCTTCGAAGGTGCTTGTCTTCGACGTTGTTGTCCCTACGGGGTCTAGTGCCAAAACCGTCGTTGATAAGACGGCCTCAATAGTCGGCCTCTCAGAGGTATACTGCGTGCAGCATCAGGGAGCTCAAAACTTCCAAGTCACCGTGAATAGCATGGCCTCCATGTCTCTAATCGTGAATGCTGGCTGCCTGGTGATTAGCGGTGAGCGTGTTCAAGTCGTCGCCGTTGGCCCACAAGTGGCGAACGTCGCCTGCCTGTTCCTGTCATCGTTCGGCTCAAACGAAGCTCTCATCCAAGCGTTATTCTCATATGGCAAGGTGCTCACTGTCACCAGTGGTTTGATGAGTGGGCGACGCGGCGTACTCACTGGAAGCGGTTTGTTCGAATGGAGATGAACACCGCTAATCCTGTGCCGAACTACCTGCACATCTCCGGTCACCATGCCACGTTCGACTACCGTGGTCTCCAGCGTGTATGTCGAAGATGTAGCTCACGGGACCGTCTACGAGCCCAGTGCACAACACCGTATTCTGGTCGCTGTGGTGTGCACGGTCGCGTTAGTGAAGGATGTGACCGCCCGTGTCGACGCTGCGGGGACGGCCACCCAACTGTGGTTTGCCCTGTCCGCTGCTCTTACTAAGACGCTGCCGCGGGTGCCTTTCCGCCATTGACACCGGCAACAGAACGAACTACCGACTCGGGAGACTTGGAGGAGGTCACCGATGCTGTGCTGGCCTCACCCCTACAAGTTCCTTCAAACGAAGCGCACAACGAAAGCGCGATTGTCGATGCGACGCACGGCGCGTCGGCCTCCCCGCTGGTGCACGAACCGTGCGCTTCGAAAGACGCAACGCACTACCCTGCAAACGAAGTTGGCGTCTCTTCTCTGGCGCCACTTGGTGTTCAGTGCCCAATTGACCCCAGTTCTCAGGTTGCTGTTGTTGGAGTTGACCCTACAACCCCTGTTATTTCAGAAAACAGTGCCGAAAATACCACAGCCTATCCTGTTTCTGCCACTCCAACCCCTTCAACATTGCGTCGTACACGTAAAAAATTGCCCACGCAAAGGGTGCCTACACCGGCCTGCCGAGACGTGGACAGTGCTGCTAGCATCAAGGTTGTGGATCCAAGCTTGCCGGTGGCTCCGTCCCTACCACCACACGACACGTGTTCGGAAGACGGCTTCAGCCTGGGACTAGATAGTAGCATCCGACTGTCTAGCCTTGCCGATTATGCGTCAACATGGGAGCCCCACGTGAAACCAAGCGAGGGCACACTTCCAGCTCTTGCTCCACTGAACGCAGTGATGGCAGTGGTAAATCCCAATAGTCCAAAAAACCTCGAACAGTGCATTGTTATTTGGTTGAGGAAGTGTTCCTTGGACACTTTCCAGGACACCCTAGAACTGTGCGTTCAGGTTAGTCTTTACTTTTTATAATGGCTACTACGCTACATATTATTTCATTGAACGTTCAGAATTTTCGCAGTCCGGCAACGCAGGCTGAAAAGATTAGTGTCACCCGTGCAGTAAATTGTGATGTTTTGTGCCTCAAGGAAACAAATTTATTCTCGCTATTCAACGTGCTTGTTTTTAAACGAAAGTTCAACCTATATTGTTATTTCTGTTTCGCTACATCTCATTTTACGGGAATAGGAGAAGGAAAGAACTTTATTCAGAGTCCGGCGAGTAGATGGGGTGGGCTATTGGCCCCGCCTAGGTTTCGGCCAGGAGTCCTTGAATCCTGGCGGCTTCCTTGTCCCGCTGGATGGCCCAAATTTGGTCTTCAAGGACAAAGCTGAGCATTGCGGCTTCCCAGCGTGCGCGTAGGCTGTCAGCAGAGGCCGCATACTTGTTATGAGTACTAATCCCTCTGAATTCCCAAAACATATGCTCCAGAGTGGCTCTGGAGTAACAATGCTTGCACCTGTCCGTTTTGTATATATGAGGATATATAATGTGCAATAGTGCAAGATTCGGATACGTCCTAGTTTGTAACTGCCGCCATTCGACAGACTGTCTTTTTGTTAATTTTGGTTGAGGGGGCGAGAATATGCCCTTCTGTAATCTATATTGTTTTGTCATTTCATTGTATCTGGTCATTCTGTCTTCCCACTCCCACTTGTATGCCGCGCCGTAATCACCAGAGGAGGCAGGGGCAGCACTTGGGAGGGCAGCTTGGTCGGTGAGCCCTTGAGCTGCGTCATGTACAGCCCCGTTGTTGCTGTTCCCCGTGATGGCATGAGCAGGTGTCCATACAATGTATGTATTTATGGGGCTTGTTCGACACCCTCCTTGTAGAATACGTAGTGCTTCCGGGGAGATGCAGCCGTTGGCAAAGTTTCTCACTGCCATTTGGGAGTCACTGACTATCACGGTTGCGTATGTCCGAGCTACTGCGAGCGCTAAGGCTACCTCTTTTGTGGTGCGTATTGTCGCGAATGTCGTACAGCGTTTGTTGCTATCGATAACGGCTGCGGTAAACCCCCGTCTGCGCTTGTATCGAGCAGCGTCTACAAAAACTGCGTCCTTGTTATTACCGAACTTTTTTGTATTTGTTTTGCTCTTATCTTTCGTCTGGCCTTATTGTGTTCGGGGTGCATGTTTTTTGACAATGGGGGTATCATTGTTTCCCTGGTCTCTTTTGGGATGTTCACCTTGACGCCGTGTTGTGTGTAATATGTTATGCGTAGTCGCTCTGGAATATGTCTTCCTGCTCGTGTTTTAGAGAGACGTTCATATTGTGCCATACGCTGCGCCTCAATGAGCTCATCTATGGTATTGTGCAGGCCTAGCTGTAAAAGTTTGTCGGTGCTTGTCCTAATCGGTAGCCCTATTGCTAGTTTGAATATTTTTCTAATGAGGCAGTCTAACTTGATCTTTTCCGCAACTTGCCATTTTAAATACGGCGCTACGTATACTATTCTGCTTATCTCGAATGCCTGGATAAACCTTATCGTGTTTTCCTCCCTCATGCCACTGTGCTTAGTTGGTATCTTTTTTATGAGTCTCATTATTTGGGCTACAGTTGCATCCAGTCGCCTCAGGATTTCTCCATTGGTGCTCTTGGCTTCTATAAGCAGACCCGGTACCCTGATGCTGTCGACTATGGTTATGGTTTTTCCGTCGGCTGTTCTTAACTGTATTTCTTCTCTAATCTTGCAGGCAGTTGCCAGGTTTGCGACCTCTACGAGTAGGTCTGTACAGCAAAAGCTCCGATTTTTCCGCAGAGCAGGCTAGCCCAGTACCTTCCAGATACCGCTTGACCATTTCGACTGCTGTTTGAAGCGTTTCCTCTATTTGACCATCACTACCACTTCTCACCCACAGGGTGATGTTGTCTGCATATATTGTATGATTCAGTCCTTCGATTGCATGGAGTTTGGGTGGCAGTCCAATAAGAGCCAGATTGAATATCATAGTTGATAATACCGAGCCTTGCGGCGTACCTGCACTGCCCATTTCAATTTCCTCCGAAACTAGGCCCCCTATCATGATCTTTGCCTTCCTTCCTGTCAGGAAATTACACACGTAATTGTACGTGCGTTGTCCCAAATCTAGATGGTTTACCCTTTTTAGCACCGATGCATGGGTTACATTATCAAAGGCCTTCTTGAGGTCTAACCCTAGAATTGCCTTTGTCGCTGTTCCCGGATTATCTATAATCTGATGTTTTAACGGTAGCATTGCGTCTTGCGTTGAGAGGTTTCTCCTGAACCCTATCAATGTGGGTAGAAGCGCATCCCGGTTCTCGAGATAGGTTGTTATCCTCTCCGGAGTTACGTGTTTCATGAGTTTCCCCACGCAAGATGTGAGAGATATGGGTCTCAAGTCCGCAATCTGCAGTAGCTTGCCTGGCTTGGGTATTAACACGATTGTTGCCGTCTTCCACTGTTGTGAAATCTGTCCTGCCTTCCATAATTTGTTAATGAATTCAGTTAACTTAGTTACGAACTCGTCATCCCAATTGCGTAGCATTTTGTTAGTTATGCCATCTGGTCCAGGTGCTGATCTAGTATTGAGTTTTTGCAAGACGGCCCTCACTTCTGCCTCCCCGATCTCGTTATCTAAACCACCATTTGCCAGCCCTGTGTAATCAGGGTGTGTAACGGGAAGCGCTTGAGATAATATGTATATTTTCTTGATTTCATTCAGAAAATCCTGCTCTGTATTTTGATATCTTTGTATTAACCGATTAATATTGTGTCTTTCTGCCAACTTGTTTCCGTCCGGGTTTAACAAATATCTAAGGATGGTCCACGTTTTCGCCATTCCTATCTGGTTGTCCATGTCATCGCACTTTTCGTCCCACTATTTTCTGCACAGCTTCTGGGCGTATTGCTCTATATCCCTGTTCAATTTAGCTATCCTTCTACGAAGTGTCCGGTTGTGCCTTTGGTTTTCCACCTCCATTGTAAACCTTTTTTAGCTCCCCACATGTGGAGAAGCTTATTGTCTACATACTCTAGCTGCGCCTTCGGTGGTACCGTTTGCGTAGTGGCCTCCACGTCTCGTTTTAACTTTTCGGTCCATTCCTCAATACTCTGTATCATTTCGTCAGGCTCCTATCTGATGTTCCGGAACTTGTCTCATTCGACAAGTTTAAGTTGTCTGCCTTTTGCCTTCCACGGCCCTGCCCTCACCGTTATTTCAAATATAAAATGATCGCTTCCCAAGTCTTGTTGCGTACTGGTCCACTGCGTCTCCAGTATGTTTTTGGTGAACGTCAAATGTGGCGTGGTGCCCCGCCGCGGTGGTCTAGTGGCTAAGGTACTCGGCTGCTGACCCGCAGGTCGCGGAATCGATTCCCGGCTGCGGCGGCTGCATTGCCGATGGAGGCGGAAATGTTGTAGGCCCGTGTACTCAGATTTGGGTGCACGTTAAAGAACCCCAGGTGGTCAAAATTTCCGGAGCCCTCCACTACGGCGTCTCTCATTATCAAATGGTGGTTTTGGGACGTTAAACCCCACATATCAATCAATCAAATCTGGCGTGGTATCCTCGCAGACGCTAGTACCTGTTCTTGTAGAAATGAACGGATTGGTCACTAGCGTCAGGCCCTCCTTCTGTGCGTCCAACCCCAAGTTCTTGCCTTTCTGGGTTTCGATCCTGTATCCCCATGCACCGTGTGGGGCGTTGAAATCACCTTCAATCACGAGCACTCGGTTGCCCATTATAGCGAGAGTTTTTAGAAACAGCGTGCGGAATTTGTGCTTTCTGCCTTTAGGACTGCTGTGAATATTCAATACAAAAAGACTGTCCTCTGTTTTCCGCGTGGGTATGAGTTCGAAGAGAATGTGATTTATTGCCTTAATTTCTGTGTCATGTTGCACCATCGCGTGATTTCGCTTAACCAACGTGGCTAATACCTTTGTCTCCCCATCAGCACTGCCGAATGACTTATATCCCGGCAATTTGGCCAGCCCGTGCGTTTCTTGCACCATTATAACATCCGGGGTGCTGGTGTCTTTAATATGTTGCAAAATGTATCGTTTTCGATCATATCCACGACAATTCGATTGCAAAAATTGTGTAGCTATTTTGTCTGTCCATGGCGGCGTTATAGGCTCTTTGATCCATCGGTGGGCACCGAGGTCCTAAGGTACGGTTTGAAAGACCACCATTTGACTGCGATCCCCATATTGCTAGCTTGGCGTCGAAATCAACCACCATTTGCTGCACTTTCTGCAATATCGTCTTGCCTAGCTCCTCGATTTTGGCCTCTATGTTTGCCTCAAATGTAACTTGTTTGAGCTTAGTTTGCAATTTTCTTTAAATTTGTTTCATTTTGGCTTCCATGGTGTTTGCGAATTCCGCCTGTCTTTCTTGTGGCGTCGCCACTGCTTTGGGTTTCCTTACCACGCTTTTAATCGGAGCGTTCTCTGGTTTACGTTTAACAGGGGTGAGGGCTGCTACCTCTTCGTCCATTGCTGCGCCTTTTTCTTCCATTAAAAACTTGTGAGGTTTCCTCGTTGCGTGTAACCCCTCCGTTTTTAAGAAAGTCAACTTCTTCCCTGAGTTTTCTAATCTCATTCATAAATCCAACAATGTTCTGCCTGATGTGTGCCAATTCGTTCTCTAGCGTCTTAATCCTACGTAGGGTAGCCAACCGAGCCAAGCTTGGTTAACCTCCCTGCCTTTCCTTTCTATTTATCTCTGTCTCTCTCTCTAATCCTACATTGAAGAGCAGCCTCTGCCTCCGCGCGCGCCCCGGGAGCTACATCAGCCCCGCTCACCTGGAAGAGTGCCGCCGTGCCACGGACGCCGCTCGGTCCTTTTGGGCTTTGGGATCCTCCTCCCTCCGGTGGTCGGGGAGACCCGGTATTGCCGGTCTTGGGTCTAGACCTTGAACTGGGCTTTGATCTGGACCTCGATCTGGATCTCGACATAGATGTGGTGTAGTGAACGTAGAGCGGCTTTTGTCTTGTGCTGGAAGCAATTGGGGAAGGATTTCTGGTCCGCATGCGTCCCACGTCCGATGTTCCGATCATTGACCTGAGTCGCCCCATCCTTGCCTGTGAAGTGCTTTCCCTTCTGTTTCGGAGCAAATCGCTTCTTCTTCGTCTCATCGGGCTCGTTCCCAGTGGCGTCGTTTCACCAGGTACGGTACCTTGAATCTGGCCTTGCAATGGCGATCTGCCGTCGGGAGGTCTTTGCCACACTGCTGGCACTTCACTTCGCACTCGTGGTCCTGCGGTGAGTTCTCAGCCCCACACCCTCTGCATATTCTGCTATTCGGGCTCGGGCAGACGTCAGCTCTGTGACCAAGGCGTCCACACTGGTAGCACACGTCTATTTTCTTGTGGTATTGTGAGCACTTCACCGGTGCTCTTCCGTGGCTCACATAACTTGGAACGCGATGCCCATCGAAGAGGACAATGACGTTCGTGGTGTTTCCCATCTTTTTGGCTATTAGGATCGTGGGAGTTCTCGGGGTTACCAACATTTACATGATCTCTCTTGGAGACGCGTCCTGCGTTACTCCTCGGATCACCCCTTTGGATGTAGCTTCCGGAGCTGACTCGTACGCATTGGCTTCGAATTTCTTGTCCCCCACCTTCAGTTGAGCGATGGTTCTCTTATTTTTTGGCGCGCTCCTCTGATGGTGTGCTGACCACTAGAATGTTCTGTTTATAGTTGGCACATACCGTGTCTTCTTCCGATTCATTCCTGGGTATTTTAGCGGTGTTGGCGACGCAGCATTCTAGGCGATTGATCCCGTAGTCAGTGACCTTAAAGCCATCACGTGGACGCACAAGTATCTTGTAATCTTCCTTCGGCAGACGGGGCATCCTGCTCGCAGCCACAATTTGTCTTGCTCTCTGTCCCTTCCTCCACCTATTACTGACCGCGTTCTCGCTTAAAAAGTGCGTTTCTTGGTCCTTGGCTTTATGCGTTGTGGTTTCTTTGTTGGCTCGTCCTCTTCTGTTCACAAGGCGCCAACCTGCTTCGTTCTCATACTCTTGTTGCGTGATATCCTCGCCGTCCACGCTCATCGTAGCCCTCCTGTGGCACTAACACGACAAGACGCCGCCTTGAGGGGGCTCAAGACGTCAGCGTCCATGGGCTAGGCCAAGCGCATTATGCGCAGCAGCAAAAAGCAACGGCGTCGTGCGTTCGTCGACGTTACAGAAAAGTGGTCGATGTGCAGAAAATTAACTGTCCACCTACTTGAGAGCGGTATCCCGGGGTTCCGTGGAACTTCCATTTTTTTCACTGTAAGGAGGCGTCCGTCAATTCTTCGATTTCACGCTGAGAATCACTCAAAATCTGCAGAGCCGACGTGACATGCGTGTCTGCTTTCCGTGGCCCCCTGGCGGTCTCCATTTACGAGAGTAGGTATGATTATTTTTAATCGGGCTCTATTACGTGATCATCATGCTTTTTACGATGGTGTGGGCAGGGTTTTGGCTTTACACTGTAGCTACTTTTCTTTCAGATTAAAGATATTGTGTGTGTATGGGTCATCACAAGCTGGACAATCTAATGACTTTTTAGAGACCTGGGTGTGTTTTTTTCTTGACGGTCGTGATGTCATTCTGATTGGTGACTTCAACTGCGTTCTAAATACACGAACCGATGTACAAGGTCTCGGCTGGGGCCGGTCTGCTTGGAATTCACGCGAGCTGCAACGCCTTGTCCACCACTTTTCATTACTGGACGTGTACAATGTAGTGCACGGCAATAACTTTGTTTGGACATGGCGAGGCGGACGATCCTCCAGCAGACTCGACCGTGCTTATATCCCACGTGCATTAGAGGCGTTTGTCTCCGATTTATGCGTTCCGTCCTTCCCACTTTCTCCTGTGTACGTATCTGATCATCGGCCTATTGTCTTGAAGCTCGAAGTTGCATTTTCTTTTTCGGAAAAGCCATGGCGTATTGATGTTCGCGTCCGTGTGTCGCTACGTGTGTCGCTCACAGGATCTGGTCCTGATGATTGGGATGCGCTTAAAATACAGTGGCGCCTGCACTGCGTAGTAGAGGGGTGTTTGCTTCGTCGACGCGTTTCTGAAGAGCTTGCTGATACTGCGATGAAGATACGCATTGCTTTGCGCGCCGAAATGCCTTCTCCTCTGATGCCAGCTTGGCAGCGTGAACTGCGTGAGTACTTTCAGCGCTTGACTGATGCTTCGTCCCTGGCGGCAGCAGCATGGCGCTGTAGACACAACCCATGTACACATCTCGAAGTGCGGCGCTATGCAAGACATTCGTTTTTCCGGCAATCACAGCCATCCAAACTCCACACTTAGCGCCGGTTTTCTTATTCAGCCGGCCACGTCCCTTTGTATTTTAGGTATTTATACAACCAATACGGCATTTGCGAATCCGTTTGGTTAAACGGTCTCGAAGAAGTAAGACTGAAAATTCAGGATGCACGAGATTTTGACTTCCCGCTTCTTGAGCGGAGGTACCTTGCGCAGACTGTATTTTGCGGTCGCATTTGATACCTTTTTCACGTCGCGCAGCAATTTTTACGTATCGTGCCATCACTGCAGTTTGATTTGTGTTCCTTTTTTTTTGGTCAGGCGGCAATAAGTTGGTCTCTCGTGCAGCCCTGGGCCAGCGGCGCTCTCAGGGAGACTTTGCTTTCCCTTCAGTGTCCATATACTGTCGGCTGCTGGCACTGCGCTTCCTTTTGCGCCTAGTGCAAGGAGAGGAGTCTCCCGCACGAGCGCTTGCATATTACTTTTAGGGTACTCACCTTCGTCATTTGATGCCTAATGTGCACCTTAACAGGGGGCCGCAGTCGAAAACACTTCCTGCGTTTTATGCAACAACTGTTGCATTTTTCGCCATGTCAATTCAAGCTGTCCTGGCATAGATGTTTTGAACAACCACATAGTTGACAAGACAACTACTTCTTTCTTGCTTCCGTTGGTTCCCCCCGCTCACCGTGCTCGCTCTAGACGAGTGTCTTGGAGCACGTTAATGGCTTCTTTTCTGCCTGGACACCTCCGGGACTTCATCTGGCGCATGGGATGGGCTGTGCTTCCCACTCTAGACCGCCTCGAAAGGTGGAGAATGGTCCAGTCAGCAACATGTCCGAACTGCTCCCTTCGGGAAAGAAATCAGCATTTTCAGAGGCATTGTGTCATTATTGCTCGCGTTTTTTGGAGAGCCGTACATGCCGGATTTCGCTGCCTCAGAGTAAATCGCTTCGTTTCTTCTCGGCGTTGTTCGCGAGGCCGCTTCGCTTTTCTTCTCATTGTTGCTGACTCTACCTCTGGTACAACCGCTGCGAGGCGGTTGCAGCGGGCCACCGCCGCCGTGCACTTTACCCGATCCTAGAGCGGTTGTACTCGGAGCTGATGTCTGTTTTGTCAGAGGAGCTCTTCTTCTTCGGTTAAGAGGAATTTCTTCGGCACTGGTCTTGCCCTTTTGTGTCAGTCTGTGACGGACGAGTGAAACTTGTCTTTCAGCCAGCCTGGTATTGGTAGGCGGATGTGTCGATGCGCCGGCAGAAATGGCATGCCAACATGTAAATATGCAAAATGTGCATATTCTTGTTTTATTTGTGTCTCTTGTTTATCTTAAAATATTTTTTGGGGTTGTGTTTGTGTGAACCATCGTATGTACATGTTCTTTTAACGTCTTATCATATCTATGCTCATGTAAATGACGTCTGTTTTGTCTTCATCGTTAGAGTATGTCTAAGAAGGAAATATCTGTTGAGTGTTATTGACGATTGCGAAAATAAATCCTTTCTAAACAGATGGCTGCCGCCGCCACCATCTTACGGCACTGCTTCACTTGTGGGCAAAAGTTTCCACTCTAGCAATTTTTTTAAACCTCCTTGATAAATTATAGCAGGCGTTGCTGGAGGCCACAACCGTTAAAGCGCGCCCGACGCGAGCCCGTGGAGCCATCTCACCACAGAAAAGAAAAACGCATTAAAGTTTCGAAGCTCTGAGTACTATCAAATGGAGTATGGTGTATACAAAAGGCTTGCTTTTAGCACGTAGGCAACGTATGCTTCGTGGTGTAGTCATAGAGAAAGAAGCGCGCTGAGAATCGAGAGGTTGTCGGTTTGATGCCACGTGACGAGTTTGTTGATGGTTTGATGCCACGCCTTACGGTTTGTAATGAAGATAGTCTTTTTAAAGATACTTCGACGCGAAAGTATTGGTGTGTGTTTTTGTATGTCTGTTGATCGATTTGTCTGTTTGTCACCCAAAACGGCTAAAATGTGAACATGTCCGCAGCACCCACCAATATTGCTGTGGTTTCGGCGTTCATGTGCGATTGGCGATTGAAAATCAAATATTGCGCATATCTGGGGCACAATATCAACACGTCATATTCTGTGGTGTGTTCTTTTATACTAAAGAAGGGATACAGAAATATTTCTAAGGAACATAGAGTTTATCACGCTGCTCTTACAATGCAACGCAATTTGCAAAAAGGTGGATATTTCCTTCAGTTTGCTAAAACGATATGGTGGTGGAACCTACCCATCGCCTTGCGTTCTAAAAATTATGACCTCTGAGATGCATGCGCATGCCACACGCTTCCCATATCAGGGGCCAACCATTCGTTTTCCAACATAACTGCCAGATGGCGTTCATGTTTCACGTAGCGTAGAGAGCCTTCATGTGCGCACCTCTCCGTAGACGAGCACACATCAAGGTTCCCTAACACAGCACACAGTGCTTTGATGCGCTCGTTTGCCTCCGCTGCGCACATTGAGGCACCATAATTTAGCGTCTCCAGAATCCCATTCACCAATTTTCTCGCGCAGAACATCAAATAAACGCTTGTTTCACTCTCTCCAGACGCAAGACTATCGTTTTTCGACGACATTTGCAAGGAAACATGCAGTTATGGGGCCAATTTTTTTTTCTTGGAAGTCTTTTCCTATATACTTTTCAAGGGCGAAAGATGTCAGCGAAGCACTGGTGGACCTCGCTGCAAAACACTTTCGTGTGAAAAGTTTGGTGATTTGTGGCACTCACTGTGACGTCGTATGGTAAATCATCACGTGCTGGTGATTTTTAAATGCGAAGCATTTCTTAGCGAACATCAGTGACTTTGAGCGTAATCTATCTATCTATCTATCTATCTATCTATCTATCTATCTATCTATCTATCTATCTATCTATCTATCTATCTATCTGTCTGTCTGTCTGTCTGTCTGTCTAGCCGCCTACGACGTTTCGCTCTCCTCGCCATTTTCGTAATGGTATCGACACCGACCTTAGTTTGGCATAACATGACGGTAAGATGTGCATATTTGAATAGCCATAACATGAAAATCATGCCATGCATGTCATTATTGTCATGATTTACATTTCATGATCTTGCTGCTCTTGTGATGCTTTCGTTCACATGACATGTTGCGGAATTGGTATGGTAAGACATGACCACATGGCGAACACAAGGAACAGACCCTAAGATGAAAATCATGACATACGTATCATGCAGCAACATGACTACATGCCACACTCATTATGCGCTCATGGATGTTTCGCTAGCTTCACATATACCAAATATGATATTACGAGACGTGAATGGATGACGAAGGTATGTGACTGCTGCAAACATGATAATCATGAGGTGCGTATTGTGTGAAAACATGACTGCATGTGACACTCAAGGCGCCAATACACTTTGACGTGATCCGGCGCACGTGCGCGCAGGCGTTCGTTTTGTCGCGTCACGCTGGCGCCTATGCCAGGCGCCGATTTCGTGCTGCGTTGCATTGACGCATGCGCGTTCAAGTGCGCTCGGCGTCCCTCCGGCACGACAAGAAGCAGACGCAGTGCTGTCTGGGTAACGTCATCGGCGTGAAATGCAGCATGTCACATTTCGCGCCGGTTGCCGCCAGGCAGCGACGAAGGACGCTGGTCACGCCGGTCACGCCTGGCGTTATATTTATTTATTTATTTATTTCAAAGTACCTTACAGGCCCCATGGGGGCATTGACTAAGGGGGGCTATACATATATACAAATAAACTGGGAAAAAATATACAAGACCGACAATTGAGTAAGAGGGGAATACATATAGACACCTCAAAATGAAAAAAAAGTACAAAAGAAACAATTCAGTAAGGGGCGCAATACTTATATACATCTCTAACTAAAACAAATACAAAAGAAACAATTGGAAAATAATAAGTCAAACAAAAAGCACCAACATGTACAAAAGTTCAACATGTACAAAAGATACACGCATGGTAACTGTGGGGGAAACACTGTATTTCCTGCGCATGCAGCGGCCACAAGGCAGAATCCTCGCGCATATGAATGTGACAATAACAAAAATGAACCGATACGGACCAATGAATTATGATACGGCATCTACTTGCTGAGGCTTGTGAAGTGGTTTGATAAGATATGACGGAATGTGTCAAAGTTTTTCTGGGATGCAATGTCGTCAGGCAAACTGTTCCACAGACGGATAGCACGTGTAAGTGCGGACTGATTGAACGCGTTTGTTGAGCCGTATACACGGGAATAGCTAAGATGATTGTGTAGTCTACGTGAAGTGAGATATGGTTTTTGCAGACCAGTAACGGTGATTCGGGACGAATGGGTAATTTTATGAAAGAATGACAGCAGGGCAATGTCGCGACGAATGTTCAAGAGTGGGAGTGAAAGTTCCTGTTTGATTTGTGATATACTAGAATGCGGACTGTAGTTATTGGCAATGAAGCGGCTTGCTCTATTCTGGATTCTTTCCAATGAGTCAATTAAGTATTTTTGATGGGGAGACCAAATCGAACAGGCATATTCTAGTTGAGGGCGAACCAGTGTCAAGTAAGATAATTTGCGAATGCCTGATGGTGAAGCTTTCAAGATACGTCTCAAGAAACCTAGTGATTTCGAGGCGCTGGCAGAGATTGCCGTAATGTGGTCGGACCAGGATATATTAGGTGTCAGTATTACGCCCAAGTACCGATATTGTGTTGCAGTCGATAGAATGGAATGATTAATACTGTAAGAGAATTCGGATATGCTATGTTTACGTGTGAACGACATTACTTTGCATTTTGAGACATTTAGTGTCATCAGCCATGCACTACACCAACCATTAATTACGTCGAGGTCGTTTTGGAGTGACAGGTGATCTTCACTGTTCTTGATTGGACGGTAAATAATGCAGTCGTCAGCGAACACCCTGATGCAAGAAGAGACATGTTGCGGAAGATCATTGATGAATATGAGGAAAAGTAATGGCGCCAGTACACTGCCCTGTGGTACACCTGAAGAAACGTCAGATAGGGAAGAAGACAAATTGTTAACTGTTGGGTATTGCTGACGATTCGACAGGAAATTTCGAAGCCATGATAATGTACGGGAGTCTAATTTCAGGGCGGAAAGTTTCGATATCAGGCGACAGTGTGCAACCTTGTCAAACGCCTTCGAATAGTCGAGGAACACGCAATCAGTTTGATAATTATTGTCCATATTTGCATGAAGCTCTGTGGTAAATTCAAACAACTGAGTCTCACATGAAAAGCCCTTTCTGAAACCATGCTGATTTTTGAAAAAGAAATGATTGGATTCCAGATGCCTATAAATATGTGAAGCGATGATGTGTTCTAGAATTTTACAACAAATACACGTAAGGGAAATAGGACGGTAATTTTCGCATGAGGTTTTATTTCCACTTTTGAATATTGGAATTATTTTCGCCAGCTTCCAGTCAGACGGTATCATGCCTGTTTCGAGAGACTGCCGAAATATATGAAGTAGTATTTTGCTTGTGACCGTTACCGTATTCTTTAGCACCTTTGAGTTGATTCCATCCACGCCGCATGATGACGACAACTTAAGATTATTTATGGCTGTAATTATGCCTTCTAATTGAATATCTATTGGTTCCATAAATTGGTAATCGAACTCAGCTACGTTGGGTATGTTGGTACTGTTCTCTTTCGTGAAGACAGAAGTGAAAAAGGAATTAAATGCTGTTGGACACTGGCTAGCTGTGAGAGGGACGTTGTTGCAGTCATGCAATGAGATGTGTTGGTTTTCGCTGGAGAGGTTTATGACTTTCCAAATATTAGCTGGGTTGTTTTTCAGTAGTGTGGGTAGATCATTAGAATAATACTTTTCCTCAGCCTTACTTAAAGCTGTGCAATATGCTTTTATGCAGGTTTTATATTTAAGCCAAGAAGAAGAACTACCCGAGCACTCAGCATTATTGTAAAGCCGTTTTTTCTTATTCCGCATTCTCAGAAGCTTTTTATTGAACCATGGATTTGATTTACCATTGCTAATTTTAACCAGTGGAACATGCTTGTCAACTAACGTACACAAAACTTGCTTGAAAAGTAGCCAGTTCTCTTCTACGGATCTATTGTGGAAACACGGCAGGAAAGTGTTTTCGGAAAATAACCTTAGCTTTGTGTTAATTGCCTGATAATCGCCTTTATTATAGTCCCGAATTTGTTTTGTATGTACACCGGCTACGGGAAGGGGTATGTTTATATCTACTTGGAGTAAATTATGGTCACTGAATCCGTCCAGGTAATCTGTATTACGTATTGTTTCCGGAGCGGTCGTGAGGATAAGATCAAGGGTGTTCGTACCACGTGTAGGTTTCAGAACAGTTTGAAAGAGGTTGAAATCTAGAGTTAAGTTAAGAAATTCAGTTGACATGTGACAGGGCGATGACAGTGTGGCCCAATCAATGAGTGGAAAGTTGAAGTCGCCTAATAAGTAAATGATATCGGCTTGGAAAATTTCAGAAGCGTTGTTTATACTGTCACGTAGCATATTAATGAAGGAAGAGTCCGAGTCCGGCGCACGATAGCAGCAACCTACGAGGATTTTGGAGGAAGGGACTGTACAAGCTACCCAAACTATTTTGAGGTCAGAATTAGTGTTGATAAAAAATGAAGTAATGGTTTTCCTGATGCCGACCAGAACACCGCCTCCTCTTTTACCAGTGCGATCACACCTGTAGATTTGATAAATGCTGGCTGAGGTGAATATTTCGCCGTCACTGATAGCAGGATTTAGCCAAGTTTCCGTGAATGCAATGATATCAGATTTACTGTCATCTAGAAAAGCAGATATCAAATCCTGCTTCGACATAATGCTGCGTGTGTTAGCGATTGACAGTGACAATGAGGTATTAGCATGTTTCGGTCGTTGATTCTGCACGTGCGTGCAACGCTGTAGCTATCTGACAGATTCGATAACTGTGTTCGTCGCAGGGTCATAAATGTATGTCTTTGAAGCGATGCGTAGCTTGTCCACAGAGAGCTTATACGCACTTTTCTGCGTTTTCGCGAATTCAATCAGCTTCTTTCGGGACAGCCGAGTTTCCAGTGAAAAATCTTCTCGTATGGAAAATGCGGAACCTTTTAGTTTGTGTGCAGACGACAGGATTTGTTCTTTATCCTTAAAGAAGGCTAACTTCGCTATTATAGGTCTCCGCTTGTCTTCTGTATATTTGCCTATTCGGTGCACACGTTCAAATTGCCGTTCCGTCACAGTGATGCCTAATTTCTCTGAGCAGAAGTCGATTATTTTCTGCTCAGATTTTGCCCAGTATTCCTTAGGTTCATCGTCCAGTCCAAAGAAAAGAAGGTTAGAGCGCCGTAATCTATTTTCTGAGTTATTACACCGCGACGAAATTTCTGTCACTTGGCTTGATACTGTACGCAGTGCATTGGCACTTGCCTCGGTTACACCTGTGATATGTGGTGACGTGGTAGTGCTTTCCAGGGCCGCGACTCTAGCCATAAGCAACTGAATTTCCTTGGTGGCTTCAATATGCTTCTCTTTCAGAGCTTTCAATTCGGAAATCATAGAGCGCTCGCGTTTTGCTAGCGTAGCGTCGCAGCGCCCAGCGTGCACGCACACCAACGTTACGTCCGAGTATATTGGGCCTAGCTCCACATATACCAAATTTGGTGCTACATAACGTTCATGAATGACGAAGGTATGTGACTGGTGCAAACATGATAATCCTGACACGCATGTCATTTAAGAACACCACAACATACCACGCACATGATGCACTTGCGGCCGTTTCGCCAAATTCACATATACCAAATTTGGTATCATGGGACGTGGATAGGCGACGAAGGTGAATGACACGTTCAAACATTATGATCATGATATCCGTGTCATGTAAAGCATGACTGCATGCTACTTTTATAGAGTGCTCGCGGCGGTTTTCCTAGCTCAGCATATACCAAAAATGGTATTAGGTGACGGGAATAGACGACGCAGGTAAACGACGTGTCCGATCATTACAATAATGGCATAGAAGTCATATACGGCAAAATTTACCTCCGCCTCGTAACGTTGTGCTGATTTCGAGATGACATATCAACCTTCCTCATTCGTGCTTCGCATACCATTTATTTCCACTCTACGTGGGATCTGCCATTTTTTTTGCATCCCTCTTGTTGTCCCAGACGCCACCGGTTTGAAACAGCGACGGTAAACTTTTGCGGTTTATGTGGCGTCTAAGGCTTTCGCCTTAATGAACAAAACATTCGATCGCTGGGTTGGGACTGCAACCCGGTTCTACCTGGTACCAAGGCAAATATTTGTTGAATACTGTGACCATTCTTTCTTTGGTTCACTTAAAACAACTCGCTCACGTGTGCTTCAGTAAGTTCTCATTAGTGAACTAACTGAAGCGCATGGGTGCATTCTAGCAACAATGCAAATAAATATTAAAAGTGAGTTCTAGTATTAGCAGGGTTTTACGTCCCAAAATCCCGATGTGTTTGTAAGACACACCACCTTAGAAAATTCCGAAAACTTAGCACATCTTGTGTTCTTTACCGTGCGCTGACATTGTAGAATAAGAGGGCCTTTTGCCTTTATAGAAATGTGACTGCCGTGGTTGCGATCGAAGCCACGAGCATCGGGTAAATAGGCGAGCATCGTCAGCACTACACCACCACGGCGAACAAGTGTGACGGATGGTTCATGGCCCATTTAAGCCTACTTGTGTACGACAGTACCGGCTAATATTTATCAGTAATATATCATGGTATTGCTTGCTACGTTGCGTCAGCTGATCATAAATTAATACAAGTTTTGTTTCGCTTTAGTCCAGTGGTGCACTACCCTGAGAAGAACCAGCTCGAGCCTTATGTTACGGCAGTAGTTACAGTGGTCGTACTTCTGTTCCTCCTATTGCCGCTGACGATACAACTAGCGCAGATTAAAGGTAAGATATACGCTTCGAAATTCGGGCTTGAGTAGAAAGAAAAGAATATAACATTGCTTGCTTTGTTACCCGGGACACAGACTTGCATTCTTAGCATATCGAACCTTACTCCGAGCATGCTCAGCTGTTTCGAGACTCGCAAATATTTTGCCTGAGAATCTGAAAGGTGAGCGCCGGAGGCATATATACGACACGCAGAAAAAGAGGCCTGTGGTTGTGCCGTATTGCCACAAAGTGGCTCATAATATTAAGAATTTCGCCACTAGGTATGTAGTCCCAGTTGTATTTTCTGTCCTCCGGAAACTGTGTACGCTGTGCAGACGTGTTTGTAAGGAAAATTATAAGGCCACAATGTGAAAAGACATACTTGAGGTTTGTTGGATGCAGCTTAACGTGGCTTACAAGGTTTCACTCTCTTGATGCGAATTTTTAGTACGTCTGGTCACTGTGTGAATGAGCGCCTTAAAGAACGTAAGTGATCCCAGCCGACTGGTACAGGCTCCCATTTAGCTCAGCACCGTGAAAAGTGCATTTGTCAAGCTTTCTTTCGACTGACTACGATTTTCATTAAAGAAGAGTCATGGTACCACCGCCGGAGCATTGTCAGAATCGTTTTGCATACAGCCAATGGTTTCGCAATGCGCTAGTGTGCGTTCTATACCCTTGTTTATCGATGAATTTAGTTTTTTTTTTAGATACGCCATAATGAGTGTGCTTGGGTTACCCAGTTGTGCTTGTGCACATGGTGTGCACGACACATGTCCTTCCAGTATCTGGTTGGTATAAAGAGTGGAGTGACGTAATCAATCATGTTAGTTGACATTAGCGCTGTGCTATGTGCATATGTATGGTAAGCACGGCAAAATTCAACTGAGGCTCACTTGCGAATATTGCCGTCATATTTGGTGAAGCCCATCAAGGGAACAGAAAAAATAAGTAAACCGAGCAATAAGGATAAGATTGGTTTGTGAATACAGGTATAAAACAAGCTGGCGAAGAACGGTAACAATTATGATGGTGATTAATTGAAAGCGTTGTTACGGCAACCAGAGCTACGTCGACCAATGCCATTCTTTCTTTTTCTTCTTTTTTTGCACGGCCACAGTGATAGCCAGTAAGCGTGCCTCATTGCAACGGGAGCAGATGGACAAGATCCGCTCCCGTCGTTTGGGGGAGAAACAAGCGCCGGCAGACAAGAGCAACATGTACCTCTGCTCATCGGCAGCGTGCTTCGACACAGGTAAGCTCACTGTATTACATAAATTTTCTTTGTTTTATGCTGAAGTACTGTTCTTATCACGCATCCATTACTTTCAATGCCTATCGTAAGAGGTGTTTCTTCTGCATTACAGCATCCTTTGTTAAAACAGAGTACTGTTCCAAGCATATCTCGAGGTTGTAGGATTACTGTCACTGGGAGATTAGCTGAAAGAGCTTGGCTAATTCTACTAATAAATGCTGCTAGCATACACTAATCACGTGGTGGAGAGATGCGTCATGTATAGATTTTTGATAAGTCGGTCTCGTAAAGTAGGAAGTGAAAATAGTGATAGCGTATTCGGCAACGTCCAGAAGGCTTTTTTTTTTCGCTCTCAGTAGCTTGGCGTTTTCGCAGCGGTCTTTCCGACACAGTGGTGATCTACGGCTGAAAGCTTACCATGTTAATGTCCCTGTCTGCTAAACACGTTCTCAGCCGAATGCGTGGTGTGGTTTTATAGGGATGTCTCGCTTTCTTGGTTGTCAACAAGCACGTAGTGTGTAAACCATGTCAATTCATCTTTGAAACTGATAGTTATCTTGCATACCCGAAGTTTACACAAGATTCTGCCTCTTATTCTCGTTTTTGAAACAAATTTTCAGAGTCCCTTCCACCTTTACTTCGTCTTACCCATCGTTGTGTGATTTCTTTTCGTAGCGCATACTTTTCATGATAAATCGAGACTGCGCTGAGCAGCCCCTGCGATTTTCTTGAATTTGTTATAAAGATACTTTTCCTTCTCTTTTAATCCCTCTCTCATCATGCCATTGTGATTTTAAGTACTCTTCCTATCTCTCCTAGTCGGAACTGAAAACTTTAATGTTAAGAACATTGCCCTTGCCTTTAGTTCTTACAGCCATCTTTCTCAATGGCAACGGTGTCCTTCGAGGGCCACTACATTTTTTCTCCTTTTTTTTCTCTTGTAGAAGTGTATTTTTGCATGCTCACTAATAATATTGAAACACCCTTTCGATGGGCGCGTGGAAAGGACGAGTTCAAGGTGGGACCTCTTGATATAAGACGTCCGCGCTGGAACCCTTAGCTTAAAGTTAGGGTTGTAATAGCTCCACTCGTCAAAAATTGCAGCATTATTGCTTATAGATGACGTATCGCACGGTGGGTGTCGAGGGTTCACTGGCACAAAAATGTGGGGACAATGTTCTTCGCGTACAACTAGATGAATTGTTGAAAAAAGGCCAGAAGGCAAGCTGTCTTGGCAAACAACGGCAGTCCTGACCGTCATGACATTGGCCAGGCCTTCATACTTCCAAGTGATACGGCAAGCCTTTGGGGCCTCAAAAGTTCGGCAGTGCTTCATCACATCAGCCACAGATTCAAGACTATCCATGCCAGTAAGAAAGTGATAAACGTCTTCCGCAGTTCATTTGAGAATGTGGCCCACCTCTTTTCTTCCATCATGTTGGCATCGAAATTTACAGTCTCTCCAATATACGTTCTACAAGTCTCACCACAGGCTTGAGCTCTCTGCGACGTCTGCTCTGCGCGTTTGTTCTCGTCGCGAGGTCACCACCACATTTCTTGATTTCCTCCTTGAATTGGTCCCACGTTCTCAAGGTGTATTTGTGATTCTCGAGCCATTCTAACTCAGTGCAGCCGAGAAATAGACCCTCGTGAGACAACTGGCTAGTGGAATTCCAGCCATGGGCTCAGCTCACCCGTTGAAGGTGGCTGAGCCATTCTTCAAATTCATTGTCAGGTTTCCCAGTGAAGCTGTGTGGCTCTCGGTATAATGGTAAGGCGACGCCCTCATGCACGGCTGCTAGACGTCTCCGTCCGAGTTCATCTCTCGGGGTAGTGGTGGCAAGCCCGTCAGTCGGCGGCTGCGGCGAAGCTCATACTGTTGCGGTTCCGTCGTTAACAGACGGTTGCCCTTCGGTCTCCCTTGGCCGTAACTGGCTTACCTAGCACCTTCAACCACATTGTTATCTAAGCGTTGTCTGTTGCGTTATGAAATCCAATCACTACGATCGATTGTTGACAGAGCGTCACATTCCCAAAGTGTGCAAATGAAATTACAACTAAGAAATATCTCGTAGCCAAGCCCTTTCTAGTTTTCAACCTACACTCATACTTCGTTCTAAGATTCCAGCGTTTCAGTGTCTGTCCAGAGGGTTTTGTTCCACCACACCTTTCTGTCGAAATTGGCTACCTTAATCACTTAACTTCTCGAAGGTTTTTATCGAGAAACCTCAACACAGTCTTACTATGTAGAAGTCCGGTCTTGAGCTCAGCACGCAGCGTAGTGATCCTGATCATCAAAGGAAATATCAGTGCAGGAACATCAATGATGCACCAAAATGTGACTGTACTTTCCATTATTTTGCTTATTTCTGGCCGAGAAAGTTGCCTAGCTATGAGCACTGGATCACTCCAACATGTAACGATAATATTTAGGCAAGGAAAGAAGACAACGACCTGTTTATAGCACGAAGTCACAAGAAAATCCTTATGAATTTCTCAGAAAGAAAAGCCTCTTAGTTGCAGAAAAATTTGTCTTGGTCCCGAGTCGAACGTTTCTGCAACTAAGAGGCTTCTCTGTCTGAAAAATCCGTATGGATTTTCTTGTGGCTTTGTGCTACAAATGGATCGTTGTCTTCTTTTCTCTTCTTAATCCTTCTGCCACCTTGCGGGTTTCCGCAAACCTCGTTTGCAATGATAATATTTGAAGTGTAGAATTGGACATTCTCTCCTGCCATTTTTCTCACAGATTAAGCTGCCATATGCAACAATCAAAAAAGCTGGAGGTTTAGTTTCAGCGTCCAATCTTTCGTTTCTTTCGTTTTTTTTAATCTTGTTACCTCACTAACCACCATGTAAGGCTCCTTCTATAAGTGTCTTCCACCGATAGCCCAACCAAAACGTTTTTTTTTCTTCGGTGTCGCTTCAAGCAGCGATATTCATAAGTGACAACTACGCTTACCCACTTTAAATTGCATAAATCGGGAGCAAGGTATTTTCTGTTTCAACCCTTCTTCTAGACGTTTACCTCTACTACCGCCGTGGCACTGCCGCACGTGCCGTGTCTCTCCAAAAGCGAAGGTCGCGCAGCACGCCAAACGAGTCAAATCAAAGTAGCTTCTGGTTCCCCGTGTCACATGCCGCCCTGTCGCGCACCCCTGCGTGGTTTCTAATATATCGTGCCCTCGCAGGGCGCGAAATTTCGGACCTGATCAAGTACGAGAGAACTCCCTGCAAGAAAGCGGACGCCTTCCTATGCCAGACAAGCAGCCGCCCTTTCCACGAAACACAGCGGCTTTTGCTTTGGCAGGAGCTACTGCGAACCCTTCACGGTGAGCATTTGCATTTATTTAGGAATTTTGCGCATTGCACTATGAACACTGCGTAGGACTCAAAATTCCGCTTTCCTAAACGCCCCTGCACTTTCGCATAACGAACGGCACAATCGAATATTCTCATAGCTTCGTTAAAACATCATTATCCGGCGAAAACTACTGAAGCAGCTCGAAAAATCTGAACGATGACATTTCTGTCACACTTGTTAAAATTCCATGATATATATTTACATATCTGTACGAGTCCCGTTCGTTTCCGTGGAGTCCTATAATTTATAGACCAACTTATAGACGCCAGTATTGATGCGCTGTGCGCTACTGAGAATTTCTTTGGAGACTCATGGTGCATAGGCGTTCAAAATCCAAGATGATGTCCCATGAGAAAGCATGCAAGAATACGTTAGGTCGAATTTGTTCATTTAATACAGACAAAAAATACTATAGAACTAGAACACAAAATAAAAGTAGAGTGCCAAAAAGACGAGACCTGGGCGCCCATTTCTGTGTACTTGTCTCCTGTGACGCCTCCTATTCATGGTCTATTTTTATTTTCAGACAATGCGTGAAGTCACCTAGCAAAACATTCTATAGAATTATAGATTAAAGTTTGTACTAAGAGTATAGCATTTATAAGAATGATATGCTGCAGTCTGGCTCATATATCACGAACCCACTTCGAGGGGACTGAAGCCGGAACCATAACCAAAAAATCCAGCAGCAGTGTTTTTTTAACGGAAGATTGTGAAAATTTTCTCTTTTGTGTTTAGTTGAAGGGGGAGTTATCAAAACCTTCATGATATCGACAAACCAGTATCGAGCGTTCAGCCTTCAAGTGCAGGGGTCACTGACACCGGCATGTCAGTAACGTCCGTGTTACTGGCTCGAACAGTCACCTGTCCTTCACCTATGTGTAGCAAGAATCTACAAGGAAAATTCTTATGAGTTCCTCCTATATTACTTACAACCTTGTGATTGAGACGTGTGAGTGACAAATTACCTTTCCGTGAGTCTTATTCCACCACATTGTTGAGTGATTTTCCCACAACTTATTTTTCGCACCCACATCACTGCTTCACACCTTGATTACATTGCAATCGTCTTTAAAAAGTTGGATTTAGTAATTTAAATTTACTCATTTGTGCAGTTCATTTATATGCTTTGTTGCATCAGTGGCACGTTACATTATCACGGCATATAAAGAAGCGGCTGTCACGCGGTCCGCAATTAAAAATTTCATTACAAACAACTTTCAGCAAAGCTGGGCCTGTGGCTTTTTTAGTGTAGGCTGTTTTGGGGCTTCTTTCCACCCCATATGACGCTTCAGGTGCACTCCCTCTAGTGCTTATTGCGCACCGAGCAAAAACGATATAGTTTGCGAAAAATGATGCGTCTCGCCAATGACCGAAAGTATGAATGATTATAATCCGCAGCAGTTTTAGCACGAAAAACAAGGGCTGAATAATATGAGGTTAAGTATGCCACAACACTGCATACAAAGTGCTTGTTTTCATTCAATGAAGCTATTGAACGAACTATAGAACTTTATGTAGTCATGCACCTTCATTGCCAGCAAAACAGATGAAGCGTGTCGCATTTTTTTCAACAACTATTACAAAACATATCCACACGAATTCCACATATCGAATAGAATATTTCAGCCTGCTTTAAGCGGTGGGCTTGAACTGAGACATAACATTCGCCATTTGCGCGCGCAAATTTGAAGTACGTATGTATGTCTTCTAGTTCTAAGCATTGGGTATACTTTATTGTGCGTTTGGAAAACGCGTTTGGCGAACATGAAAATGCGTTTAGAGAGCGCATTTTCGCTGACCTCACTAGCTGGACCATCTGAGTAACACAGCAAGATTTTCTTTCATTGACAACGAGGTACCCTGCTGTCTTCTATCTTTTTTTTCTTCACAGATTTCAGCCGTTCAACGGATCCGTTCTTAAAGAAGATATACTCCCATTTCCACGTCTGCAGAAGTCAAGGTAATCACGTGTTTTTTTTTATTTCTTTCGTTTCTCTTAATAACCTGCGTGCCTCACCTCCCTCGAGATCATCAGCCTCAATTAATATTCCTAAATGCGTTCTTAAACCAAATATATCAGCAGTTCAGAAGGAAAACACTTTCGACTAATTAAGCGGCGAGTGTGTACAAATAGACTTAATGCGCTATTAAGTCTTCATTTATTTCACCCCAATCAATAACTTAATCAAGATTTCATCAATTTACGTCATCATTGTATGAACCCGCCGCATTAGTTCACTGGCTGTGCTATGTAGCACATATGAACCCTAAGTAACAGCTCAGTTCCCATTTACGCCGAGCCATAAGTCATCTCACACTGAGGACTAAACAGAAAACTTCCCGTGCGCCGCGCATATATAAGTGCGTACTGGCACACTCGGTCAAAATTAGTTTCTTTCGCATAATATAAGAAGATTTATATTGTCGGAGTTATTGCAGGCAAAGTCCCACGAGCTACGCTTCAACTGCAAGCTTGACTTTAGAACAGAAATGTGAAGCTTAATTTTGCAATTACAAAAACCCCGAAAACCTCTTGGGTATTATTAGCATTTGCGACGGCATTCTAATTTATATGCTTCTGTATACTTGTGACGCATTCGCTGAAAGGCTGAACAATTATATAATAATATTTTATATTAATGTTAATAATAATAATATTGATATTAATATTTATAATAATAGTAGTAGTAGTAGTAGTATCATTAATATTATATTAGCCATAGCTGGTTTCTGAACTTTTAGGAGATATTTTACGACGTTCTGGCCAAAAAAAAGCGAGCATGACCTTGCGTTTATACTCCAATGCAATGTTGCTCTTCAGCACGTCTATAAGAGAGTAATTATGGTTATGATTCGGGAGCTCCCAGGCGCATACCTGCATGCCATGCTTATACTGGCACATGTACCCTGGTATACCTCCAGTTCTGACCACATCCTAAATGTGGCCCTTATTTCGGTTGTTAGGGAAAAAGTTTGTTGAACCATCGTCTTTCAACATGCAAGTACACGCACGTACACTTTCGAACAGTGCACTTTCTGGAAAAAAACCTTCTTAGCTCGCTTTAGCTGAAATTTTTTATAAAGTTACGACATTACTGTGCGATTTAAATGCTAAATTCCGGATCGATTGTGATAATATATTTGATAACACCGATGTTTTCACGTTAGGACACGTACAATGGTAACACATACAACAAGAGTTATTCTAGTCATAGATGCATTTCTGATAGGTGGTGTGGAAATGAACAAGCAATTACATTTTGGTATTTGCATCATAACTACACGCACCCTCCAGGTGAATGACAGAGTACCGTTATAAGAAAAAGTTAGAATAGTATCACCTGGTGTAAAAAGCTTCAAATACTGCCTGTCTCTTTCCCCTTATTGCCAGTGGTTGTTCGCGTGGGAAAAACTACAGTGAGAAGGCGTGGAAACTCCTCAGCGCATTAAAGATAATCGGGACGTGACGATTTGCCTGGCGATCGGCTACGAGGCATAGTTTCGACGGAAGATCTGTGCGTAAATGTGAGTGTTTTTTAGAACGGCGTGACAAAAAGGACTGACAGCTTAACCACATGAACACAAGCTCTATTTAACAATGAACGAGCAAGACATTGAAAGTCAAGGAGCAACGCTTATTATTAGTGGAGAGCGCATTTTGGATAGAAATAAGTATGTTTCAAAATGTGCTTACCAGGATGTGCTTCGCGACAAATCTGCTAAAGTGCGCGTTAGTAAACGATAGCGGTGGTGTTCGGGGGGTTAAATTAGTCGTTTTGTTTTATTCGTCACGCCGTTCTGAAACCACGCATCTGTATGAAATCACCCCCCTCCCATTCCTACTTATAGTGTAAAAGTGCGAAGTCACGGGTTTTATCCCGGATGCTGTGCTTGCATTTCGATGGAGGCATAAAGCCAATGGGCAGCGTTATGTGCGATGACAAAGGATGTTAAATAACATCAAATAGTCAAACTTTTCGAAGCCATCTACTATGCTGCCTCTCATAAGCATATCATGGTATTGGGACGTCAAACGACAGGTATTCTTATAAGGTAAAAGAGAATGATGGGCGATCACCAATTACGTCCTTGAAAAATGCGCCTCTTGCGTTCACGCTCTTCTTCGCTTCTAGTCTGTGTCCTCTTTCATAAAGTAGTTCCCGTCTTTTTCTCACCCGGGCTCTATCTATGGACCCCTAATACCACGACGTTCATCCACCAATATGCCAGCTACGACGTACGCCTACATACCGCAGCTATATCGCCTGAAAAGACCAATTGAACCTCACTCCGCAAGCAGACTTACTACAGCTAAGGAAATCTGTCTGCGCAGGCTCGAAACCATGTCGTACAGCAGCCCGGCCATTATGACCGAAAAAGAACCGGAACAATTTAGCGCAATGTGTAAGTTCTGTGGCAGTCGTGCTGCCCTATTTTATGTGGTTTGACCCTGCCACTCGAATAGAAACAGTGCTCAAGTTAAGCAGCCGACGTGGCGGGAGTGGAAAGGAGCTAGCCCAACTTTTGAAGATCAGTGGAGCCTCGTGGAGTAGGCTCCGGCTGCAGCTCTGTCCAAAGGGATATCGAAATAAACGCTCGCTCATCCTCTCTGACACTCATTCCTGTTAAGAAATTTCGGCATTAAGTGTTCTATTCATTCATTCACTTGCGTGTGTGGCTCTGTGGAACTTGCCGTTGAGATAGTGAGTGCACTTCCAGGTTCGTCCCAGTCGAGCGAGCATCCTGTGCTCTCCGATGTCGTCCAGAGGCGCATCCCGCAGCCCCTGGGTTTGCCTGAGTGGCCGGTCGTGTCGAACGCCGCGCTTCCACGCGTGTCCTTTTCGGCCGCCAAGCTGGCTCAGATCTATGGCTGCTTCCCGCTCATCAAAGTTGCTCTACAGCTCAAAGAGGGCAAACGATACATTCAGGTGAGTCAGCCGAGTCTGTAAGAGTTTGGTTTGAAGGACCCAAATACTTCCGTTCTCGAAATAAAAGGTAAATCACATAGGCGAAGCTTACTTGTTAAAAATGAACGACCAACTAGGTTTCGTTGGACAGAACATTCCGATTAGAAGTATGTAGGTATCAAGTTGTATTTAAAAGTGGAGGTCTATATCTTTCTTACCGCGACGACGATATATCAGTGTATAAGCCAGTAGATAAACCAAAAGGCAAGTGTTTATGCTTGATTGCTCTCTTCCCTTTGTTCTTTTGTGTTGCGTCCATGTTGGCACACATCTTCGATGACAGGGCATTACTTCGAGATGGTTGCTAACATTTCTTATCATCCAGGGGATGGCAAGGTTCACTTCCTATAGTACCAACTGAGCGTGTCAATGTGGCTAAGGCTGTCGTACGGGCATGAGGTTAAGACGGGGGACACAATACTTGAGGTTCAGACTCGAATAACCCTTCTTTGTGCATTTTTTATGTTCACTGTCATAAAATTTGTCGGTGAAGTTGCATGCATGCTCAAGACAAATGCTTGGTGCGTGAATTGCTGTGTAATTCAGTTAATACAGTGAAAGTCGACCCGTTCTACGTGGCAGTTCACAGTTTTATGCTTTTTTGGGCATGCCCAGTACATGCTGCTATGCGCGTTAGTGTATTACTTCACCTCTTTTCTTCAACACTTTAAAAAAAACCAGGTGATCAAAATTTGCGGAGCTCTCCACAACGGCGTCTCTAATAATCATATGGTGGTTCTGGGACGTTAAACCCCACATATCAATCAAATCAATCCCTCTTCCTCTATTATTTTCTTTTACCCTTCAACCTTCTATAGCAGCAAACCAGGTTCAACCTGTTTGGTTGACCTTTCTGCCTTTCCTTTGCAATTTATTTGCTCTCTCTCTCTCTCTCTCTCTCTCTATATATATATATATATATATATATATATATATATATATTGTAATGATGACAAAGCGGCGATCGTGCTCGGCGCATACGTGGCGGGACGGGGAAGACGAGGAAGAGAAAGCAGAATAAGAACAGCCGGCCTGCAGCAAAGGCGTTGTCTCTTATTTCTCGTCTCTACAATGGCGCAGTCGCGAACTACTGACCCCGATATCCCTGCGTCCACTACACTTCGAAGTGGACGAGTGCTCTCGAACTCCCCACCGATCACGGACGGCGTCCAAGCCTCCACGGCGGCACCGCATCATGACTGCAGCGAGGCCATTTCTCGAGGCTTCTCTCTGTTCGCCCAAGAGCTCAAGACATCCGGGTTTGGCTGCGCCTCTTTTGGATCGTTCAACGAGAACGAAATTCCATATTTTCAAGGATTCAAGGATGACCCTACCAACTGGGTAAGCGTGATAAACTCGGTTGCCCTTAAATACTCGTGGAGCGACACGATTAAGAAGTCGGTCGCTGAAGGACGTTTGCGAGGATCTGCCCAAGCGTGGCATCGTTTCCAAGGCAGTACATACGCTACATGGCAAACATGGAGCGCGGCCCTGATGTCCGCGTTTGCGCCGCTTCCGAGCGCTTACGACGACCGTTTCATGACCATGCGGTCACGCCGGCAAGGTGCAACCGAGGACGTCGCGACTTACATCTACGACAAGCTGGACCTTTTACAAGCTTGCGATATACAGTGGACCTCCTCCGCAGCCAGGCAGTACATCATCGACGGGATCCATGACTCGACGCACGCAGCCGTCTTGTCCGCCTACAACCACCCAGTCCAGATCTCCACTTTCGTACGCCAGGCAATGGAGTTGCAGGACACGTCTCATCGCCGCGCGGCTGCAGTTGGCCCAAAGGAGTCAGCTTCACCGAGACGCGGATGCTATACGTGTGGCCGCATCGGGCATGGGTATAAAAGCTGCCCACAGAGCCAACCTCAAGCGATGCAATATCAATCACGCCCACTTCCAACCCTCAAGGTCCGCGTCGACGGAATCGGAGAACTGACAGCTCTCGTTGATACCGGAGCTCAACGTACGGCGTTGCTTCGCCGCCACGCCTCCGAACCTCTCCAGCCTTGGACTGAGCCACCACTGCGGGGTCTCGGTGGCGACGTACTACCGGTCGGTGCCCTAAACCTGCAACTCAACACCGAGGCCGGCAGCAAGTTTTTGTCCTCGGTGCCCGTCTTCGACGACCTGCCCACAGACATGGTTTTAGGGGCCGACTACCTGCTCTCCGGGGAAGTGCGCCTCACGGTGGAAGGAAATACCGTCAACCTCCATCCTGTGGCTCCAAGTGTGCCTCCGGCGCAATCCCAAGGTGAGCTGACGACGCCACTTACACTTCCCGCAATACTCGAGAGGCACGCATCGCTCTTCGCTGATACTACTAATCAGCTTCCCGGAACTAGCGTGCTAGTGCACCATATTACTACCGACAATCATCCGCCGGTGTCCATACCGTTACGTAGATATGCCGAACGAGAGCGGATATTAATTGACCAGCAGGTGCAAGAAATGCTTGCCGCAAGCATAATCAGGCCATCTTCTAGCCCGTGGGCAGCACCTGTTGTCCTAGTCCGTAAAAAGGACGGCGATCTCCGATTCTGTGTTGACTACCGAGAGCTGAACAAGCACACCATACCAGACTCGTACCCGCTGCCACGCATTGACGACGCTATTGACGCCGTACGAAAAGCGAGGTTCTTTTCGTCGCTAGATTTAAAAGCAGGGTATTGGCAGATCAACGTGGCTGAAGAAGATAAGTTTAAGACGGCCTTCCGAACACCATCTGGCTTGTACGAGTTTAATCGGATGCCGTTCGGTCTGCGAACTGCTCCAAGCACCTTTCAGCGTGCCATGAACACAGTGTTAGGCACACTGATAGACCGTGCCTGCGTCGTGTACCTCGATGACGTTCTAGTCATCGGGGAAACAGAAAAACAACATCTACAAAATCTCGACACGGTTCTGCAGAGGCTACACAACACCGGCTTTCGACTTAACCGCGAGAAGTGCCAGTTTGGGTTGACGACAATATCTTATCTTGGTTATCAGATATCTCATAATGGCGTACGACCCTTGCCTGAACGCATAGACGCCGTTGCCAAATACCCTGCACCAACATCTATAAAACAGCTCCAGGTATTCCTAGGAATGGCGTCATACTTGCGCAAGTTTGTACCGAGCTTTGCGTCAACTGCTGCTCCACTCACGGACTTACTGAAGAAAAACGCCCAATTTCAGTGGGGTCCTTTGCAGGATAACGCCTTCCAAACCCTCAAACACCAGCTTACACATAGCCCGGTGCTCTGCCACTTTAATGAAGATTGGATGACAGAAGTCCATACTGATGCGAGTCAGATTGGCCTAGGGGCGGTTTTACTTCAACGTGACTCGAGTGGGCGTGGGCACGTCATCTGCTACGCCAGTCGTAAACTATCGGACGCAGAACGGCATTATCATTCGAATGAACTGGAGTGTTTGGCTGTAGTATGGAGTGTGGATGAAAAGTTCCGCCACTACTTGTTTGGCCGACACTTCACGGTAGTAACAGACAACTCCGCGATTGCGTGGATGTTCCAGAAGCAGCACCTCAAGCACAAGTTTGCCCGATGGATTGTTCGGCTCCAAGACTATACGTACGACATCCGTCACCGTGCTGGAGCACAAAATCAGCTTGCGGACGCTTTATCGCGAAATCCGATCGAGGAATTCTCCACACAAAATCGAGAAACCTGGATCCTGTTTTCTCAACAGGACGTGACCAAGGCTCAGCAAGCCGATGAAAGACTCGCATCCGTTATAGACTCCATTGGCGATGCGGGACGCAATGCCAAGTTTGTCTTACGTAATGGAACGCTGTATCGGCGTCACTGGGCCGATAAAAGCACCGAGTGTCATCTCCTGGTCATTCCTGACACCTTAAGATCGAGCGTACTACGCGCCATCCATGACACTCCCGAGGGAGGCCATGTTGGCTACAGAGCCACCTTACGCAAGGCACAAGAACGTTTTTGGTGGCCGAAAATGGATAAAAGCGTGCGTTCATACGTTGCCAGTTGCGAGATTTGTCAGCAACACAAACGACGTCCTGGAGCTCGACATGGACTTCTTACGCCGATCAAGCCTCCAGAGACAGTTTTCCACACGTTGGGCATAGATCACATCGGGCCTCTCCCAATGACGACAGCGGGCAATCGTTACATTATACTCGCTGTGGACTACTTGTCCAAGTTCGTAGAGGTCGCGGCCGTGCCTTCGCTTGCTGCTAGCCATGTCATCCGATTCCTGAAAGATCGCTTCGAATGGCGACACGGTCTTCCTAACAAGTTGATCTCCGACCGGTCGACCACCTTTCGCAGTCGCGAGCTCCGCACTTACCTACAACAAGCTGGAGTGGACCATCACTTCGCGTCGGCATACCATCCACAGGCGAACGGACTGACCGAAAGGTCGAACCAGACTATCCAGGCTAGACTCGCACCGTACTGTAAGAATCACAAACGAGGTGAGGCCGACTGGGATGATCATCTCCAAGCAGCTGCGTACGCAGTGAACACGGCGGCACACAGCTCCACAGGAATTTGCCCCTACGAGATTGTCTATGGTCAGCTCCCGCAACTGAATGCTACGTTCGGTTTGGACACTCCCGTTAAAGTAGGGCGTTCCGCTGCACGCCAGACACTTTGTCGCGATATCCGTGTGGAGGCGCGTAGGAGGATTGTGCATGCTCAACAGGCACAAAAGCGATACTACGACCGACGCCACCGTCCCGCGCCGAAATACAGTGTAGGTGATGAGGTGTGGCTACAGCGAGGTGCGCCATCGTCTTCAAACAAACTGCACCCAAAGTACGACGGCCCTTACATTATTTCTGAGCGCTTGGGAGATAACACTTGGCGAGTACGTTCCACAGCTTCTGATACGCGCAGAGACAAGAGAAAACGGAATAACTTTGCGGTGCATGTGTCGCGGATGAAGAACTGCATACGTCGGCAAACGTGACATTGGTTTGTGTTTTTCTTACAGGAGTAGACCAGCTGCAGCGTGGCCGAGTGTAATGATGACAAAGCGGCGATCGTGCTCGGCGCATACGTGGCGGGACGGGGAAGACGAGGAAGAGAAAGCAGAATAAGAACAGCCGGCCTGCAGCAAAGGCGTTGTCTCTTATTTCTCGTCTCTACAATATATATATATATATATATATATATATATATATATATATATATATATATATATAATCTGGGTGCGCTTTGCGTGATCTTTTCTTTAGGAGGCTCGTTTCGTTATAGTTCATAAAACTGTGCGGTAGCGTACGGCTATGTAACAAAGGACATCAAAGGACAACAGAGCATACGAGGATGGCTATTGCTATTATTGTCGTAGCCGTTCATTTTTACTGCGCGCAATTTACGCTGAAAAGGCAGTTGGCTTAGCTCCTCCTCCAGTATCTTGTGTCATGCTCGTACCTCAGCGCACTCATTTCTCACCGCGTGCCTTGACGCAGATGACAGAGCCGGACACCATCCGGGATATGTTCGAGATAGACCGGTACCGTTACAAGGAGGAGGCGCTGCTTTCTTTTCTGCAGAAGTTGGCTCAGGGGCCACAGGACTCCGAAGAAGGCAAGGATCCCCGCAGATACACGGCCGTGCTACGGGGAGCTTTGGACATCGAGGCCAAAGTGACGCACGTAGGAAGCATGCCAATATCTAGAAATTCTCTCAGTGTACGAATATTAAATAATTAAGCAGATAAAAACCGTGGCATTGGTGCGATTCAAACCAAGGACTCTTCAAGGTCGTAGGCGCGACTGCGAGGAAAAACAGTAAATTAGCGCAATGCACTAGATTTTTACTTGCTATGAATGTGTGAATGCTGGATACACTCTAGCCAAAGCGTAGCGGGCATTCTGCTCTAGCTTTGCGGACGCCGTAAGACAACACAGGAAGTTTTATTGGCCCATTGCCACCTCCTCAACAATGGCTTTATAGGTGCCTCCTAAATATGCACAAACGCATGCTTAACATACTCAAGCAGTCATCACCAGAAAGAGCTGGTACACATTTTCAGGGCAAGTTCTGCCCATATATACACATATACGAATATCTGAAACAGCAAGGCGGAGCGTCATTGTATGTTAAATGATAGACAGCGCAGCCGTAATTCGGAAGATGTGGTTTGTCGCTCACATGTGCGCACTTGTCCAGCTGATTTTTTCATCGCTTTCAGGTTGCATTGAATTTTTATCAAAATTATTCATTACGTTTCCGTGCACCTTTTTCGGCTTCATTACGTGCACATATATTAATATTTTGATTTTTGGAGGATACAGTCCGCCTGGGATTGAAAGATAGCGTTAGGTCAATATAACTAGCTTACATGTGCGCCTTTCAATCTGATGCAGTTCTAGTGACGTAGCCAATAATATGCGTTGACGCAAGTGTAGGAAAGCAAGAAAACCATGAGCTGTAGGAGTATATACGAATGCCTTCAGTGCTGCTTCGTGAGAAAGGCATAGAGCGATTGGCATTTTGATCGTTTTTGTTTTGTAATCACTTGTTCCAGCAATGAAGTTAGTTGAAACCTTCGCAAACAAGTTTTGGGCGGTAACGAAAGCTTAAACATTAAGTCGTTCAAATTGCAATATTCTGAATAATTCTTGTGGACTCGTTTACAAGATCACAAAAAAAATGACCGTGACATGCACCAAAGTGGAGTACCTTACGCTGAGATTCATTCGAAGTATTTATTTCATATTGATTTGAAATTTGCACTAAATGATAAATGGTAATTTAGTCTTGGCTCATTCTGACAACATAACCCATGTGGCTGTTGCACCTGGATACCACACGGACAGCGCTGTGATCGGACACAATTGCGGACATCGTATTACTACTTCATAGCAACAAATGGGTAGCCACAAAGTATTTACCAAGTATTTTCTAACTAATACGTTTAAATTACAATATTGACTACCCCATTCGCGCATTCAATCTAACGGGCGCGGTCATGCTAGCATGAGCAGATGCAGTGCTAATCAATTTAATTTCCGTGCAATTTTTGGTTTACTACAATGTATCGAGCTGGTGCAACTACAAACGATTTCTGGCACAACCACAAACGTTAATCAGGGCTTCACTTTTTGGGCCCGGCGAACATGTCATCTATCTTTTATAACCATCATTTTATAATGTACTTCAGGTTTCCGAAGTAATGTGAAGCATAAAAATTACACGACAAGTGTGACTTAATGCTACCGGAATATTGGACGACTTTGAATGAATGTTAAACTACATAAAAAAATATTTTGGCTTGCTTTCCAAGCAAATGCTTCGCTTTCTGAAAATGCAGTAATTGATTCTGCTCAATCTATCTGAGCTGTAGTTGATTTTTTATAGGCACCGCACGAGTCTGCCGTCCAAAAAAAAAGAAATGCAAATTCCTGAGATATACAACGCTGTCTTTTCGTTTAAAGCGATCATTTAAAAAAATGACACCATATCCACGGGGTGAATGATAGAGAGTGGGGCGAAGCATTCGTCCGTTCATTCGTTCTTGCTTCCATCCGTCCATGCGTCCGTCTGTGTGACCGTCAGTGTGTCCATCCGGTCGTCCGTGCGTGCATCTGTTCATGCGTCCGTCTCTGCGTTCTTCCATGCATCCGCCACTGCGTTCGTTAATGCGTCCATCCATGCAGCTGTCTGTGTGTCCGTTCGTTCATCTATTCAACACGCCAAGTATCACGACCTCGCATCTTTTCATCATATATTACCCATATAGAAGCACCACCATCCAGCGGACATTCCAAGGACTCAACGACAGGTGGCACACGCACGCTTTCTTGCGGCTAGCGCTTCGTGTCTACTTCCCATCTTTAACCACCTCGAGTTCATGGTATATACTAGTTCACTGTATTCATGGCACTGCGGCCCGACGCTCGCTAAACCTTTCTAAAACCAAGGAGGTTACGCAAAGCGAGTATAACGTGGCAACCCTTTCTTGTCAGATAGTGCTCAATGTACATGCCAATGGTGGCTAATGGGGAATGAGAGACAAGAGAATTAGGCTTTGAGGTAACGCCACGCTGCGAATTTTGGATTGTTCCACAACGCACAGGAGAAATCTCCCACCGGCACCACCTTGCAGGTCAAAGCGTAAGACATGTTACGCACTACTACGAGAGACGAACGGGTGCCGCTTTAAGGAGCTTCGCCCCTAAATTATTTGCAATAGTGTGTCCGCAAGGACGCTGCGTGCGCGAGAACACCACATTTCGCATGAACTGAACTTTGGCGCGCGCACTCCAAACGGACGAACACCATGCCGTATACTAAAACTCGTGACTGACGCTTATGCGGAGATGTAGTGCGGATGGTAGTGCGCATGGAAAGAACAGTCACTTATTCACCGGGATTGATGCATTTTTGCTCAGTGTGCATAGCTGCCATTGAGGAGGCACGATTTTGTCTTTCGCGTCTTTTCTACGCAATGTTTTCTTCACTTCTGAAGCTGTTTTCTATAGTCAGAAACCCCTTTAGACACAGCGTCAACGCATGTGAACGAGAGTTGTTTTTACCAGTTCCTGGTAAAAGAAAGGGCAAGGTACATTGTGCATACGACCAACTGAACCTTCTGCAAAGTCAACGCAGCTTGATTCAGCGTGCGGCATTTGACTGAAGTTGACTACATTGGTGAAGAAACAACGATGTTCGACGAGTCGCTCGACGTGTTCTGCTCCGTGGACAATTTCATACACATTATTTTTCTTCACTCAAAATGAACACAGCCGAAAACGAACTGCCTGTTCATTTTGAGCCCAAGATTTTCTTTGTGTGTGTGTTTAAAAGTCTTAGGTGACTGACGGCAGAACAATTAAATTTCCAGATATAGCTAACCAACATCATTTGGCAATGATAGTCAAAAACCAGGAATTGCTTATTTCTTTATTTACAAGTAATAACGTGTGTCTTAGAATTATGTTGCGTGGAACATCAAATATTATGGACGGTGTATCAATATTTGCACCGGAAGAGGATAATAATGAATGAAAACTAAATGATAAGGTATGACACCTTTCTTCACTAACACAATCCCGATTCTGCCTTTTATTACGATTGCCGCAAGGAATCGTCTTTGTACATAAAGCGCTGACGACATGTCTAAGAATAATCGATGCTTTGTCTCTTTCTCGCACTCAGATGAAGCATTCCGATGAAATGATATCAGCCGCTCCAGATTTAGCCATACGCAGCATCAAGGACATCGCCGACAGCGAAGTGGTGAGCTTTTCGAGTACAATATAGCTCGCTTTGTGTGCTTATACAGTTTCTGTACAGAAAGTATCGAGAAAGGCACCAGAAAACTAAATTTGTTCTCTATATTTCTACAATTACTCAAAATTCTTCACACTGTAAATTCATTGAGCATTGTCCCAATTTTGGCCACAGCGTTTCCGCGACTCAAATGTTTTCCATCAGGTGAATTCCAATAGAACAGGAAAATTGAAAAATCACAATGCAAGATCCATGCGAGTTATGCTTCGTGAGGCTTTTTTTGTTATCTGAATTCCTCTCGTTCATCATGTCATTTGTCACTGTGTCCTGTCAACACGAGAACATAACTGTGTGTTTTCAGTGGGACTGGGAGGAGTTCTTGCGCATAGTCTTGAAGGATGTTCACGATGAGCCCGTCACTCCCATCACCATTGTCCTCTTCAAGAAGCGCTTTGTCGACGACTTGATGGAGGTCATCCGGAAAACCAACATGTAAGCCACCACCATGTTATAACTCAAAAGTGATTACAAGAAGGGGAGCCAGCACATTGCGGCGCTGAACTCTCAACCAATGTCTGGGAATGCGTGCGCAACATTCCTGCGTTCAGCGTTCTGTTGCTTTTCTTTCAATATTGAGCTGTTTCTCACGCATCTTTCACAATGCAGGATCACGACGAAGCACACTTTATTTAATACAAGTAGTGCAGGTCGAGTGAAATAATTGGTTCCGTCTTCTAAAATGTTTGCAAAGTGACGTCAACCAACTTGCTGAACTTGGAATGCTCGTATATAGTTGCTGAACTTGGAACGCTCGTTATAGTATATAGTATATAGAACGCTCGTATATAGACTTCGTAAAGTATTGATATTATTACGGTAATTTTCAAATAGGTCCAGCAACTCCGCAACTATAAGAAAGGTGTGACGAAAACATTTAATAGTTTCATCGATCTATCTGCAACGCGAAGCTACAAACGACAGCAACATAAAAATCTGAATACATTTTTGGCAGCTTCATGGCACTTCATTGGAGGTTACTTGTTTCGCCCGTTTCGTATTACCCTGAGCAACCTCGACTGGGTAAGAACCCGAAATGTGTATTTGATGTCATCATCATCCTCATCAGTATGACTACATCCACTGCAGGACAAAGGCCTCTCCCATGTTCCGCCAGTTAACCCGGTCCTGTGCTTGCTGCTGCCAATTTATACCCGAAAACTTCTTAATCTCATCTGCCCACCTAACCTTCTGTCTCCCCCTAACCCGCTTCCCTTCTCTGGGAATCCAGTCAGTTACCCTTAATGACCAGCGGTTATCCTGTCTACGCGCTACATGCCCTGCCCATGTCCATTTCTTCTTCTTGATTTTAGCTATGATATCCTTAACCCCCGTTTGTTCCCTAATCCACTCTGCTCTCTTCTTGTCTCTTAAGGTTACACCTACCATTTTTCTTTCCATTGCTCGCTGCGTTGTCCTCAATTTAAGCTGAACCCTCTTTGTAAGTCTCCAGGTTTCTGCTCCGTAGCTAAGTACCGGCAAGATACAGTTGTTATATACCTTCCTCTTGAGGGATAGTGGCAATCTACCTGTCATAATTTGAGAGTGCTTGCCGAATGTGCTCCACCCCATTCTTATTCTTCTAGTTACTTCAATCTCGTGGTTCGGCTCTGCGGTTATTACCTGTCCTAAGTAGACATAGTCTTTTACAACTTCAAGTGCACTATTACCTATTTCGAAGCGCTGTTCCTTGCCGAGGTTGTTGTACATTACTTTCGTTTTCTGCAGATTAATTTTAAGACCCACCTTTCTGCTCTCCTTGTCTAACTCCGTAATCATGAGTTGCAATTCGTCCCCCGAGTTTCTCAGCAATGCAATGTCATCGGCGAAGCGCAGGTTACTAAGAAATTCTCCATTGACTCTTATCCCTAACTGTTCCCATTCTAGGCTTCTGAAAACCTCCTGTAAGCACGCGGTAAATAGCATTGGGGAAATTGTGTCCCCCTGCCTTACACCCTTCTTGATTGGTATTCTGTTGCTTTCTTTATGAAGCACTATGGTAGCAGTTGATCCCCTGTAGATTTCTTCCAGAATGTTTATATATACTTCATCTACGCCCTGATTCCGCAGTGTTTGCATGACGGCTGATATTTCTACTGAATCAAAGGCCTTCTCGTAATCTATGAAGGCTATGTATAGTGGTTGGTTATACTCTGAGCATTTCTCTATTACCTGATTGATAGTATGAATGTGGTCAATTGTTGAGTAGCCTGTTCTAAATCCTGCTTGTTCCTTTGGTTGATTGAATTCTAATGTTTTCTTTACTCTATTAGCAATTACCTTTGTAAATAGCTTGTATACTACAGAGAGCAAGCTGATCGGCCTGTAATTCTTCAAGTCCTTGTCATGTCCTTTCTTATGTATTAAGATGATGTTAGCGTTCTTCCAAGACTCTGGTATTCTTCCCATCAGGAGACACCTCGTAAACAGGGTGGCTAGTTTTTCTAACACAATATGTCCTCCATCTTTCAGCAGATCTGATTTTACCTGATCCTCACCAGCAGCTTTGCCCCTTTGCATGCTCTCCAAAGCTTTTCTGACTTCTTCTATCATTACTGGTGTGGTATAATCTGGGTTACTGCTAGTTCTTATAGTAATAAGGTCGTGGTTGTCTCGGCTACTGTACAGATCTCTGTAAAACTCCTCCGCTATTTTAACCATCCTATCCATATTGGTAGTTATTTTGCCTTCTTTGTCCCTTAGTGCATACATCCGACTTTAGCCTATTCCAAGTTTCCTCTTCAATGCTTTGACACTTCCTCCGTTTTTCAGAGCGTGTTCGATTCTCTCCATGTTATACCTTCTTACATCGCATACCTTACGTCTATTAATCAGCTTCGAAAGCTCTGCCAGTTATATTTTGTCTGTTGTACTTGACACTTTCGTGATTTGACGCTTCCTAATTAGGTTCTTCGTTTCCTGGGAAAGCTTGCCAGTGTCCTGTCTAACTACCCTGCCTTCAACTTCCACTGCACACTCCGTAATGATACTCGTCAGATTATCATTCATTGTATCTACGCTAAGGTTGGTTTCCTCACTAAGAGCCGAGTACCTGTTCTGCAGCGACACTCTGAATTCCTGTACTTTCCCTCTCAGTGCTAGCTTATTGATTGGCTTCTTGCGTATTAGTGTCTGTCGTTCCTTCTTCAAGTCTAGGCGAATTCGAGACCGTACCATTCTATGGTCACTGCATCGTACCTTGCCAATCACTTCCACATCCTGCATGATTCCAGGGTGTGCACTCATTATAAAGTCTATTTCGTTCTTATTTTCGCCATTAGGGCTCCTCCATGTCCACTTGCGGTTTTCTCGTTTTCGGTAGAATGTATTTAAAATCCGTAAATTACTGCGTTCTGCGAATTCTACTAGTAGCTCTCCTCTGGCGTTTCTAGTGCCGATGCCATAATCTCCTACTGCCTGGTCTCCAGCCTGCTTCTTCCCTACCTTTGCGTTAAAGTCACCCATCACTATAGTATACTGTGTTTTTACCTTACTCATTGCCGATTCCACGTCTTCATAGAAGCTTTCAACTGATGTGTCATCATGGCTGGATGTAGGCGCGTAAGCCTGTACTACCTTCATCTTGTATCTTTTATTCAGTTTAATTACGATACCTAACAACCTTTCATTAATGCTATAGTATTCCTCTATGTTGCCAGCTATGTTTCTGTGAATTAGGAACCCCACTCCCAGTTCTCTTGTGTCCGCCAAGCCCCGATAGCAAAGGACGTGCCCATTCTGTAGCACTGTATAGGCCTCATCTGTCCTCCTAACCTCACTGAGCCCTATTATATCCCATTTAACACCCTCAAACTTCTCGAATAGTACAGCTAGACTTCCCTCATTAGATAAGGTTCTAGCGTTAAACGTTGCCAATTTCAGGTTCCAATGGCGGCCTGTCCAGATCCAGAGATTCTTAGCACCCTCTGCTGCGTTGCAGATCTGACCGCCGCCGTGGTCAGTTGCTTCGCAGCTGCTGGGGACTGAGGGCCATGAGGTATTTGACGTAAGCATGTGGGAGGTAGTGGCCAGATACTGCACCAGGGTGGCCAATCCTTCTCTGGTGAGGGAGTGCATTCTCGGCGGTGTCTGCCGGTGAGGCCGCACCCCAGGCCTCTTACTGCAGTTCCATCAACACGCGGATTTTTTAATCCGGTTGGGAACTGCGCGGTACCGGGATTTGAACCACGGACCTCTTGCATGCGAGGCGGATGCTCTAACCACTACGCCATCGCCGCTAGCCCGTATTTGATGTAGAAAGACAATATTATTAGATAAAATTTAGATAGCCGTTGGAAGGCAGCTAAGTACCATCACGGCTAGGCATCTCTCAGAGCACAAAAACAAACTGATAAATCACTTTTATTGTTTTGGGTACGACTGCAATCACAATTTCACGCACCAAGCTGCGTGTTTGAAGTTTGCGTACAAATTTGGTAGTTATTATGCGGCAACAGAACACTTCTACCTTTCTTGAAGGCACGTATTTAGATTTTCGTCTATATTCAGGTGTCTGTGGCACAAGAATAGCATTTACGGTGGACCGGCCACCACGAGGCCTACTTTTCATTGTTGGTCAACGGTAACGCTTAGTTGGGTCAACTGAACCCCACGAGTCTGTCAGTAGGCGTTTTCGTGTTTCGGGACTACGTTCCAACTGAAAAGATTGAAAAGTTCTATCAGAAACAACCAGTGTCTAGCACGAATTTATTATGCTGTATGAATAATTAACTAGGCACATCAAATACAACTGCGTTATGTTCACTACATACGCTTCTGTAGGTACTTCTTTTAGAGAAATTTTTGTCATACCTTTGGCAAAAACAACTGAACTTGCAAACACTTTGACATTAAAACCTTTGCCGTTTCTATCACTTTCACCATATGTACTCCAGTCAGTAGCATGGCGGTTTCTTCAACCTTGTAATGACCCTATATGCAGCAAGCCTAGTGATTCTAAAGATCATGAAAACACATTCAGATTTTCAGAACTTGTATTTTTGTATTTAAATGCTGAAGCGAAGCTTTAGCTGTATAGCTTTCAAGAAACAGTGCTGTTCAGATTGTTACTACGTTCACTAGGCATGTGTTTCTTCGTTATTTTCAAGTATCTGTTCTTCGTGGCTAGAAATAAAGGTTAACGATATGCTTATACGTTACAATAGCGCAGTGGAACACAGTTGAAAGTAAACAAGAGACGACATGGGGCGTTCGCTTTCGTCGATGCAAACTATAACACAGACAAAAACTTTCTCTTTGCTCTGCGTTGACCTGCGCTCTTCACTTCTAAACATGTATCATCAGCTTTACCAAAGAACAACTGCCTCGCTTGAACAATGATTGATGTGGGGTTTAACGTCCCAAAACCACCATATGATTATAAGAGACGCTGCAGTGGAGGGCTCGGGAAATTTCTATCACCTGGGGTTCTTTAACGTGCACCCAAATCTGAGTACACGGGCCTACAACATTTCCGCCTCCATCGGAAATGCAGCCGCCACAGCCGGGATTTGAACCCGCGACCCGCGAGTCAGTAGCCGAGTACCTTAGTCACTAGACCACCGCAGCGGGGCTGTCTCGCGTGAACAACACGTTCGTATTTTCTGTGAGGCAGAATTACGTGCGAGCATCACATGCGTAAGCTTCAAACTTTATCGCGTTGAGAAATAGAGCAGCTAATGTCGCAGGAGCCACGTGTTCACAAGGGGACCTCCTCGTCATGGCAGAGGCAAGTCCTCCAGTCAAAACGTTGGCTCCGATGACATTCCTTGTTCAGTTATTTTCCTAATAACTTCAGGCCTCCCCTCTATTTCAACCTCTTGCCTATACCTCTATATCTTCCCCACGTATACCTTTATCCTTGAACCTTGTCCAGTACTGTATACTGTATCGCGGTGTTCTAACGGTTCAGGACCGACGCGATGACGTTCCTGGTGATGCGCGCTGCGCTGTCGCTGCTTCCGGCGACCATCGGCGACGTCCTGGACGAACCCTTTGTTCAGGACGTGGTGGCTCTCCGATACGGCGGCCGCATCGAGCACTTCTGCGCCGAGAGCACCGTGACGCTGTTTCGCTTCTACTTCCTCGGCCTGCTCGCGCAGCGCATCTCCAACGGCACTGCACAGAAGGTTCGTTCGCGTCGGGATTGTGATGGTCTCGAGGAGCATCCCTTGTACCGGGATTAGTGACTGCGATCCTTATGAACGCAAGACGTCGTCAGAAGAAGGCATTGGTTGCTGATCAGAGCACACTGTACTGAGATTAACACCCAAATTTGCATGAAAAATCCCACTTAATATTGTCGGCACAGAGAAACTATATTAAAAAGAAAGAGCGTTGTTGGCAACAATGTTTCAAAGAAAGCAACTGCACGAACAGTGAAAGAGCGGGCTAATCACGCTTATTTCACACACTCGCTGCAACACACATCTGATAACGATGGAGACAGGAAAGCACAGCGAGTGTGACAGCTGCTAGTCTCAGATAAATCGATGCACGTCTTGATTGCTCACGTTTATCAATGTGCCCTATCGAGGGCTAAGAAGCGTCTGTATCGCTGAAGGCGCGGATTCGTATCTGTCGTGACTTGCTACTTTTGGGCGTGCTGTGCTTTCTGTCGTCTCCGATTGATTGATTTGTGGGGTTTAACGTATCAAAACCACCATTTGATTATGAGAGACGCCGTAGTGGAGGGCTCCGGAAATTTTGACCACCTGGGGTTCTTTAACGTGCACCCAAATCTGAGTACACGGGCCTACAACATTTCCGCCTCCAACCAAAATGCAGCTGCCGCAGCCGGGAATCGAACCCGTGACCTGCGGGTCAGCAGCCGAGTACCTTAGCCACTAGACCACCGCGGCGGGGCGATGTCGTCTCTGTTAGTGCACCTAGACTGTTGTGATGAGGTTGAGCTCCAAAAAGAACGCATCATCAAGTATAGTTATATGAGGGGAAAATGAGGGCCCACCAAGTACAGTAACCAGCGCCCGTTTCTTTTAGCACACACTCACACGACCTAAAGGCTAAACGTGCAAGATGAAGGCCTCTCGCTTTAATATATTTTATGTTCTTGCTTAAGACGTAAGGAGTCATCTGAATACGCTTACGTTTCTTAACAAAGCTTCCTTAAACCTGCACCTAAATAATGGCGCTGACGTCCGAAAATTCTATGACCGGCAAATGCATGCAGCTCTTCAAGGCCGACAGACAGGTTATCATGCGTCTCTCGAACATTCAGAAATCGGTAATCGCAGCTGGGCTTATTGTTATGCTTAACATGCATTTTACGTTTGCTTTTGTTGTGTGTTTCTTTTTTCGCACGCAGACAATAAACGAAATAAGAGACGTCTACATACCTTCCCTGCTCGAGCTTTTCAACGACAGTATCAATTCAGCTCAAGCGCAAGAGATCGTTCAAAAGAAGGTTAGTGTTGAAACATTATCACATACTTGCGCTCCTATATGTGTTATCAAGGTGAAGTCGGCGATCCCTGTCGAATATCTTCACCTAACTTTAGACGTATATCGAAGACTGACTGCAAGTTATAGCGAATGAATGTGAATGAAAGCCTTGAAATGTCAAAATGACATAGACGAATAGAATATTGTGCCTTAACAGTCCCCTTCTCGCCTGTTGAGCCTCCTGTAAAAATGAATATTAGTAATAATAATAATAATAATAATAACAGTAATAATAATAATAATAATAATAATAATAATAATAATAATAATGACGACGGTGCTAGTACTTGCCTTATTCTTCCCGCTGCTTCGTCAAGCTTCTTGAAAGGCCTGATATACAAGGTTTCCCTTATTTTCTCCTCATACTGTCCATCTTTTTGTCCTCTTTTTTTCTTGCATAGATTTATTTTGTTCCTCGACCGTGGCATTCTAGTGACGATTTTGGGTGAAGAGAATAAGCCTGAACATGTTCCTTCTAAGAGAACGACAGACGTTCTATTTAAGTGAGCTCTCATTGTCTCAGCACACTGCTTTAATTGAAGAACAAATATTGAAAAATGATGCACACAAGAATATAGCACAAGGTTAGGTGTATTTTATTTACTTTATAGTTTACGTCGGTTACGTTTATCATCACTCATTTACACAAGAAAATGGCCTCGTAATTGTAGGCGCGCCCAAAAAGCAATATTGACACGGTAGACCACTTATACAGTGCCCTCTGCATTCCCGACGTGATAAAACAATTTTAGCTTCCGCCTAATTAAAGACTTCCAAATCAAACGTATTAACCAGTCTCTTTGCGAAGCCTAGCTGCCAGGCACTAAAAGCAGCTCAGTCCTTCTTGCACATTGCAAACTATTGAAGGCCAATACACGTTTTATATTTTTGTTTCAATGCGCTCCACCAAAATGACCAAAGTAATTCAACTCCTCGATTCTCGATGTAGCATGAACAGCTGCGTTTGCTGACGCTGCAGCGATGATAGTTTGCTCTCTGTGCAAACTCGGGAGAGTTGACCTACGAGGAAAGAAAGTATAAATATAAGGGCGCGCTTTTCTTGTTACGCACAATATTAGCGAGAACTAATTTTTGAATTACATCGAACTAAAGATTTGAATCCTGCCAGTGGCAAGCTATCTTTTCGTCCACCTTTTTTTCTTCCCCTTTACACTATAACTATTTCTAAAACCATCCCCTGTACTTTCCCTGACTTGGTTATTCTCACTAATAGTGTGCCTAACAGGGAAAACAAGCCCATAAACTGCCACTCAATAGGTCCCATAAGAAGTTCTAGTTAGACGCTCACAGTCATGCGTCCGAAGAGCTCTATGCCACCATAATTTTTTTCATTCGGTTAATTACGAGCTCAGAAATTCGGTACTTTAAAGCGTCACGAAACCTTGATGAAAGGAGGCAAGCTCGAAACCATTGCCACTCACCCCGCGTAACCTTCGCAAACCGAATTTCTCCCCTATCCTCTCTCGTATCCGAACAAACGATCACGTGTGCATGACGTCCCTGAGCACGTGACAGGTAACGTTTTGTTTACCAGTGTTATTTTGCTATTACCGCCTGTTTCTGCGGTATGGATGCCTCGGTGCACGCTCATTTTGGAACGCTGGCTTAGACGCGGTAAGGTAGATTAGCGTATTGAGTGCTCGAGTGTTCAGGACCAATAGTTTTGTTCTCAGGGCCACCGTCTGCTCGGTGCGCTAACCGTGGGGACACGAACGCATGCGAAACGCAGGCAGAATAGCCTCGCATTTCGTTGCAATTCACGAAAAGAAAAAAAGAAAGACACGAACGTTCTGTTTTGTGTCTCATTATTTATTTCAAATTTTCTTGTGTATTGAAGCAACAAATTTCACAAACCACACTTGTCATGTGTGGAATAACTTTCGCTCTATCACGTGCTCCATGCTCCTCTTCCGTGTTTCCGCCCGTACGCCATTATTGGCAACACTACAGTTGGTGACGTCGGAGAAAAGTCGTCTACGTGGAGGACCGATGTCACAGCACTACCTTCTACGCAGGGCTATTCCGACGTCTACGTCATGCCCTCATTCGTTGGGCGCGCACTCGTGATGGGAAGGGCAAGCATCGTTCATCTTTAAATTTCACCCATTTCCGAAGCGCATAATGTTGCAAGTTTCGGCAGACGTGATCGTCTGCCGAAACTCGTCTGCCGAAACAATTTCCTTCATTCATAGCGAGGGTTTCGTTCTGGCTGACATGACGCCTTCAGGAGGTATGTGAGGGATTATTGCCCATCCGCCATCTCCTAATAAGATCAAGCACTGCGTGACGCCAAACAGGCAAAAAAGAGTGTTTCACGCTTGCCGTAATGGCAACAGATGGCGCTGGCAGACGCGCCCACGTTAAATTGCACACATATTCTCTATAAACAGGGCAGTGACGTCATCACCGCCACCATAGCTGGAGTGGTTGAGCATCGGACGCGTTATTCGAAGGTCGCAGGTTCGGATCCAGTCGGTGAGAAGTTATCTTTTCGTCCACTTTCCCCTTTTCACATATACACTACATTATGTTTTAATAACATCTTCTATACTTTCCCTGGGGTTCTTTGTAAGTTCCCATTAAAGTTGCGTTTACCTAAGACAACGACTCAAGAAAACACTCACCATTCAGTCAGTTCAGTTTTGAGTTCTAATGTCCCTACTTCTGTACTCTGGTCGCAGATGTCCGAACTGCGTATAAACATTGGGCCCATCGAGAATACCTGTTCAGGAAGTACCGAATGCGCTGACCTGTATAAATACGTAAGTACTAGCGTTCGGCGGGTATACTCCGCTAGGGAGCGTTTTTGGCAGATACTTCATGACATGTCACTTTCACCAATACAGGTTCCCGTTATGCAGGAGCCTGACAAGCACAGTTTAATGACGATCGCCATCACGATGGTGACGCACGTCGAACTCAAACTCACGAAAAACCAACCTGGGTAAGCGTAGCTTGATTTGTAAGTGTTGCGGCGGCCAGAAAGGAGTGCAGCCATGCGTCTCATGAAAGGGGGTACAAAAAGGGTATTTGCCTTACGTCACGACAATAGCACTTGCATCTTACTCAGGCCACATCAACGCTCCCTTTATCGCCTGTTTTCTCCTCGCTAGAACGTGTCCGTTCACGGAGCCACAATTCATAATAATGGGATCGCAACTAACGAAAGAAATCGTTTCCGCAGAGTACCCACTCAGACGCCATGCATAATGCTAGACGATGCATTCTGGAACGTGTTTGACTAAACTCTTACTAGCTTAGAGTTTGATAACCAAACCTCGGTTGTAATTGTCGGCTCGCGTGAGTTGTCAATTGCGAATCGCGGCTGACGCGCAGAATGGTGGCAAACTGTGATCCCTCAATTTCTTTTTTTTTCTTATTTAGCTTTCCACGTACGACAAGGTGCACAGCTTTGTAAAAACTCTTGGTATGCTATTTTGAGCCTTCAATATTTGTGTACGAATTGTTGTTAAAAATGCAGGCACTCTAATCTCAGTGTTTGAGCGTTTTTATACAACCGTTCAGCTTTAGTAGCAGTGCATGATTCGGTGCGAAACGTTGGTTTTGTGTGACAAAACATAGTTGATCACGTTTTATTCTACACGCTTTAATCGGCAGAATATTTGAATCGTCTTTTACATTTGCGAAGTATACATATAGTTCCTACCATTTGTTCCTATTGAACGGGTGTACTCTGTTGAAAGCTATACATGCCACTGAGCATGTTGACTAGCACTAGTGTTTCCAGTGCATCAGTTATAGTTTGCCACTGTCATAGCTTCAACTAGCATTCTCTTCACTACTGTCTGCTGTCGATTTATAGGTGGAGAGATGCGACTTTCGAAACCCGAGGAGTCCTGGCGTACGGAACAAATATCCTCTGTAAGTTACTCGCGCTTATTTTGTGCTCAATAACGGCAACAACTGTTATGTTATAAAGCCTTGTTTTGTTCAAATACTTAATTTTAAAAACATTAGTGTCCAGCTAGGAAGAGTGAAGGGTCTGAATAAATTAGGCTTGTGAGATGTAGGAACTTTTATATTTTTGTAGTACTTTGAATGCCCTTCGATTTACTTAAAGCTTAGAAAGTGTTGCCTCGATACGTGTCATTAGGCAGAATCTTTTGGTATATGTGCATATTGTTTCTTCCCGTGTGGCATATGTGTGTTTTATATCGTTTTTCGTCACATTGAAGAAAGCCGTGCTACGTTACTTAGCGTCCAAACAAATGTTTCAGAGATAAAATATTTGTGCCGTCACTGCCTTAATGCTAACTAAAAAGATTTGATATGTTGGTTTCAACGTCCCAAAATAACCATAAGATTATGAGAAATGTCCTCAGCTTTTTTTTCTGATCTAAAAAATAGACGCACAAACACAGACTAAAAAATTGTGAAATTGAATTAAATCTATAGCAAGCCTTCGTCGGGCATCGACGTCTTTTGACATGTTTTCAATATATTTGTTATGCGCTCCCTTGAACGAAAAAGTTAAATGCATCATTAGGTCAATGTATAAGCGGCCATCGTTTACCAATAAATATCGAATGACAAAAAGATTTTTCACGTACATGCCTGAAAGTACAGTGATACGCATTGCTCTATAAAAGCTGACATGAGTATTATGCTTAGCGTAATAAAGTGGGAAACCCAAGTTTTCACGACGCGAATCAAGCATTTGTGAAGAAGAATGAAAAATTGTGAATACCATATTCAGCCTCGTCGTTTGTAGACGTTTTTGAAAGGAATAGTTTTTCAAGGCCTTCAAATATAAACGTTGTAGAAATACAAATAAAAAGCTTTCAAAATGAAATAACATTTAAACCAGTTACAGCGTCAGATAGCCGTTTTTTTTTGTTTTCATTTCACACGTGTAATTTAAGTGATATCCAAACTGTAATTGACATTCTAAGCCGGCTTTAGTGGCAAGTTTTTTTCTACCTGCTACGTTGATTATGGCGAAATTCAAAATGTTTCCTACGTATGCCTCCTTGCTTCTTTACAGACCTCCCGGTTCATCTTATTAATTCTGAATTCGTTGGAGAAGAAAGGTAAGACTATGTATGAAGATTGAATAACATTCATTCTTTCAGCGTCAACACTACTGCATCGATGGTGTGTCATTGATCCTATTGATGGTCATTATTGCAATTTCTAACCAGTTTTGCAACTGTAATGCTTCGGTGGATAGGGCAAATTAACACAACCTTTAGTAAACCATTTTTGAGCAGTATACGGTGGCTCACTCGCCTCCTAAGCACGGCTCACAGGTTTGACTGTACTTTTTAAACCCTACATTTCAGCAAGTGAGAACTTCCTGTATAGTCAGCTGTCCTTGTGCGTAGGTATCTGTGTACGTATATGCCTGAACACTGAATGTCATCGTGATGACGTGTTATGGCACCATCGTGTTAAGATACTATTTATAATATTCACCATTTCCCCCTCGTAAGAGCTCTTTCTGAGAGGCTATTATATAAATGTTTAGTCAGAGTTGCTATAATAATATTACGACTGTATAATATAGATGCGGTGTTGCGGCTATGACTACGCTGTGGTGTGGGAATAAGAGGACGACGACCTGATGGTGTTCGAAAAATACAACAGCTACCACACCATCTTGACTGCTGGATAATTTTCAAACTGGAAAGTTGCAAATATATTCGCAACATTTCGGTGGAGGTGCGGGGTACGACGCAAGACAGAACTTCGCAGCGGACGTGTCTTCGACCCCCCCCCCCATGTCAACAGAAATCAATTAAACCGCTTCTGCTTCAACCGTGATTCCGGTACAGTGGGTACAGCCGGTCGTATTGATGAAACCATACGATCGTGGTAACTATCGTCGGTGCCACGAAACCAGTTTCCATTGAGGAAGCATGTACGAAGCATGTACAAATATATATATATATATATATATATATATATATATATATATATATATATATATATATATATATATATATATCTGGCGAAGGCCGTGCCATGGCCGAAACGTTAGTAAATACGATTTCCTTTTCAAATGTGCTATCTGCAAGTTCATTCAATATATATATATATATATATATATATATTGTTACTTATTATTTTGTTACTTATACTTAGCGCACGTGTCTGGTGCTTGTATAGGCCATTGGCGAATTCCGCCCCTATTTATATGGCTGACCTTTCACGTTTACCAAAGATCATCACACTCTATCCCCTTCGGCCATGAATTATGATGCGCTATCAGAAACGAGTGAAATTCGCGCTACATTTTTCAAAGCCACTCAGTATTACATTCAAAGTAAGAATATGAAGGAAAGCGTTCTTTCGTGTGAGTTTCAGCAATTAATGACTACGATTGTGTAACTGATTATCTAAACATTCGGTAAGCTGCAGTACTTGCATAAATAGAATGCGCTATTAGGCCCTAATTGTATTCACAGTTTGTTTTGTTGTGGTGGTTGTTGTTGTATTTGTTTCGAATGAGGAAAAGAAAACACTTTTCACGTTTGTCTTGGAATGTGTCGCGTCCAACAATCGACAAACATTGTAGAGCTTCTGGCAAAGTGATCTTCTGTAGCAATACGCAGCGTAATGAAGCTAAATGATCATCAGTTTCCATTGAGGAAGCTTGTACGAATGCGCACACTACCTTTAAAGCCCTTTGAGGAAACACGCGTTGCGGGACGTGCTATTGAATTTGGTGTCTCCATTTGTACACGACGTGACTGAGAGGGCTATGTTGACTTTTAGCCCACAAGTATTGAACGGCGCGCCTTACTCGTTGGGCTCGGCGCCTCCGGGAATTCACACACAGTGTGGTTTGGAAGTCCGGCCGGTTGCCCCACCTCGGTGGTCAAGTGGTTAAAGTACTCGGCTGCTGACCCGCAGGTCGCGGAATTGAATGCCGACGGCGGCGGCTGCATTTTCGATGGAGGCGGAAACGCTGTAGGCCCTTGTGCTCAGATTTGGGTGCACGTTAAAGAACTCCAGGTGGTCGAAATTTCCATAGGCTTCCACTACGGCGTCTCTCATATTCATATGGTGTTTTTGAGACGTTGAACCCCCATATAAGTCAAGCCCAACCGTTTACACCAAGACGCCGACTGCTTGTCTCGATACGCCGTCGACGTCCCAGATCTCGTAACGGACGACACCTTAATCGGTATTTCCTCGCTCTCCTCTTTCGGTAACATGGGTGGTGAGCAACTGCGTGAAGCGTTCTTACGAGATCTAATCAACCGCCTGAATACTGCTCAACAGACAGTTCACTTCAAATGTTTGTCGTCATAGACGGCATCTTATACCGCCGGAACATGCACCCCGTGGGACAGCAACTACTCGACGTACCCACTCATTTGAGCACAGCCATACTTCAGCAACCACATGATCTACCAACGGTTGGTCACCTTGTGTTGCCAGAACGTACGACCACGTTTGCGGACGCTTTTTCTGGCCCAGTCTCTACAGTTCCGTACAATGCTATGTTGCTTCTTGTGAGTCATGCCAACGCCGCAAAAGGCCATACACCCCGCCGGGCACCTTCAACCGATGGGCATACCTGCTGAGCTTTTCTTTCGTGTCGGCTAAGACCTGCTGTGCCTTTTCCTTCTTTCTAACGGTAGTAACAGGCGGGTCACCGTCACTACAGATTATTCTACCCGTTTTGCCATCACAACACCTCTCGCGAGCAGCTGCGCTACGAACGTCGCTCACTTTTGTATTCAAGACGTCATGTTACATCATGGCGCTCATCATCAACTTGTCACGGACGGAGGTCGCTACTTTTTATCTAACGTAATCGACGGTCTATGCATTCTTGTGCAACCAAGTAAAACATTGCGGCAGCCTATTATCCACAAACGAACAGCCTTACAGAACGTTTGAATCGCATGCTCAATGACATTCCCGCCATGTACATCTCGACTGATCATCGAGACTGCGCAATGCGCTACCCTTTGTCCCTTTCGCTTACAATAGCTCACGCCACGACACTGGAGAATATTCTCCTTTTTACCTTTTGTGCTCGCGACGCTATTAGCACATCCGAAAAGGGCTGTCAGATAGCCCATCGACGCCTTTCAGTCTCGCAGTTTCACCCGAAACATAGTTATGACAGTGATCACCAGAGCGTCCGCTTTAATCTGCGCGACTTCGTTCTTCTATGGTCTCCGTCCCGGCGTTATGTTTTGTGGCCCAGCTGGTTCGGACCATGCAGCAATAGTAGATATAGGTTCGACTCCCTGCGACAGAAATATTTCTTCTAGCTTTCTGTTTGCCATCTCTCAGTATAAATTTTACAGCGTGATATTCCGGACGTAAATATGGCAGGGGAGCCGTGTTGAAATCCGGCATGAACCCTAAACACTTTCATCTTGCAATTCAGGGGCAAAAGGGGGGGGGGGAAGGGGTCGTTGTACCTCCAACCTCTTCCCACTCCATAGGACACTATATGTTATGGTCGAGGAATCAAATCTCGGCTGCAACGGCTGCATTTTCGATGGAGGCGGAAATGTCGTAGGCCCGTGTGCTCAGATTGGGATGCACGTTAGAGAACTCAAGGTGGTTGAAATTCCCAGAGCCCTATGGCGTCTCTCATAATCCTATGGTGGTTTTGGGATGTTAAACCTCACGTATCAATCAGTCAACACTATATGTTACTTCAAGGGACATTAAATGCAACTATTAAGTCGGCGTTGATTGTTGAAATAATGGTCCAGACACCTCGTAGTGTTACTTTCGTGTCAAGGAAGGGCTTATTTCGAAATAAAGTTATGTTTTAGTGGCCCGCATCGGGTTAGCGCACTTCAAATTGCCCGCATAAAAAATCTCACCAACTCACGGGACTGTAGCCGCGCACACCGTTGCCCGGCTCCATTGCGTGGCTGCCGACACTAGTAGACAGAACGAAAGCAGCAGGAGCCACAGCAGTAAAAGTGGCCATTGATCAAATTCCCACCATTGGCTCCCAATGGATTGATTGATTAAAAACTTTATTGGACTATATACAATGTGCTCTCGCTTGTTGGTTAAATCCCAGATGTGTTTTGGTTCAACTGCGCCTCGCTTAATGGCACGACCTGGTCAGTTCAGCCATGTAAAAATTGAATTTTCGAACAACTTGCACCATTCCCCTTAGTAACGTCTGGCTGTTCTTTTTTACAATAATAAAACTGAAACGAAAAAGTAGCATTTCATTGCGTCTCTCGGTGCACGGAAGAATTTTTCTATTTAGTGCAGCTAGATCGATGACTAGTGAATGATTGTAGGCTGTTCGTCTGACGTCATCGGTATCATTTTGAGAATGTTCTACTGCGGAGCATGTATTCTTGTGCATTTACCTTGTAGCGTAGCGCTAGAGAGGACGGGTGCCGGTGGCTCATGCTGCGTGGAGGCTACAATGTTCGTTTGCTTCTGGCTGGCTGGACGTCATGGTCGCAACTCTTCTTCGGCAGCTCGCTTCCTGTACGTCTCGTCCTTTCATTTAACCTGCGACGACGGCAAGTTTACTTTGAACGCCATCACTTCGCAACAAATCGGTGCCAACAGACACACGGACACGCGACTGACGCTGCACAACTGCCGCCGAGCTCCGTGGCCGTGTTCCAGACAGCGCAAAACTGGCAGCCCCAATTCAATTCACCACTGCCACCGTTCCGGACCTCTCGCCTAGAGTCGTGGTTCGAGAAGTTTTCGGCGGCCTTGTATCACAACGGCATCTGGATCCAAGAGTTCATGTACGAGGTATTGGAATACCATCTCCCACATGACCCAAAACGCCGCCCCACATACTTCTCCTGAAGCCCTCGCCCGTACGATGACTTGCAAAATGCCATGCTCAAGTTTTACGGCCTCAAACGTGCTCCTCCTCGCACAAGCGACACGACGGCATCTAGCTCATCGCCTTCCATTACGCCTCTCGCACCACAGCTAGTCCAGACCATTACTCTGCCGACAACTGGACAAACAGGTAACGGAGACCAACCTTCCACGCCAATCAACCCGTCATTCGAGAAACCCACGACCCCGGAGTTCACGTATCCTGCCTCCGATGTGCCGATTCTGCCAACAAAGGCATTGCCACTTCTCTACGTCGCAGATTCGACTCCGGCCACTGCACCATGCACCATCGGATTCCCTGCCGAAGCCTGGTCGGCTGCACTGTATACCCCGGGCGATTCGACAACCTCAACTGGGCCAGCTGACCTGCCTGCAGACTCTACGCCGGTTCTGGCGTCTGTGGAGGCCCGCGACACCACTCACACTATAGACCCAGAGCCCACGGTGACGCTGCACGCCATCCCGGCACACCGATGCCTGCTGCTCAAAACTTCGTAGACTGACAGCACCTACTAACATCATCATCGGTGTATCCCACAGAAGTTCAAGCCCCTAGACATATACTACTGAACGTTCATGATGCTGCGACAATGACAGGAAATCCCGAGCACCGCCCCCCAGCTCACCACAGGTGGAGCACACAGTGTATGCCCCAACAGACATGCAGGTAAACCATCCGCATACCGCTCCGTACGCGTGCTCGGGAATTTCAACGCCGTTGACGGCCCCTGACAACTGCGACGCCACAGACCCGCCACTCGATCTCGCGTCACCCAACATCGGCTCTCGCTCGAACAACGCGACGACTCACCAGCGCACACTTACGCTTTACACGCCGTCAAAGGCCGGAAAAGCCATCTATTAGTGCCCTCTGAATCGGCTCGTCATCATGCTAAGTCATGTCGCACTTCGTCAGTCCAGAACGCACGACTTCCAACTTGTCTGCACCCTGCTCAGCAGACCAGGCAGCCACCGCAGACGGTAATGTGCCACCGGAAGCTACCGTCCACACACTACCTGGGTGGACGGCACTCCCTGTCGACGTTGCCACCAGCACCAACATGGGCATACCACTAGACCCACTGCACTGGCCGTACTAGACGCATGCTACAATTCATATTTTCTGCATCAGTGCCCGAGTGCGCGCGACAACCGACCGCACCGAAACGGCCCGTGTGTGTTCTCGGCCCTTAACCATTTTTCGCCTTGTCGATGGTACTCGCTATCGCCAAAAAGGGACCCTTCATCACGACCCCCGCCCACTCCTTCTACAGTGTACCTGCGTCGCCACCCTCGCCCGGTGCGCCCTTCCCAGTATCACCCGCCAGAGACCTTGTGATTGCCGATAGTCCCTTCCCGTTGACGACCTGGACTGCTCACGGACCCTTTCGATTCGCGGCCTGGACGCTCTTGTACATTTTGTTCATTTGTTATCGCGTAACACGCTAGGCGAGGGGCCCGCCGGCTAGGGAAAAAGATGACGGGCGCCGGTGGCTCGTGGCGCGCGGAGCCCAGAATATAGTTTGCTTCTGGCTGTCTGGATGCCATGGTCACTGCTCTACTTTGGCACCTCGCTCCCTCTACATCTCGTCTTTTTCATTAAACCAGTTGCGACGGCGCGTCTACGTCGGACGCCGTCTGTCGCTACAACCTTAATTTCTCGGTAAGTGGGGCACTGATGTTGATAATATTGCCTTTCTAGTTGTTGTCATACATTGAGCTTCAATTCTGTCGAAAATTTTTATTTTACTTTATTGTCCCTTTAAATACTACAGTTGTGAATAAAATGTGTTCGAGAGTTGCACTGATAATTTACTTTTTTTATTTCAGCCACGCATTTGAAGCAATCAATCAGCATAAAATAAGCACTGATATCCAGCTTTTCTGTTTCCAGCTTTCTGCACATAGGCACTTTTGGAAAAGCGGTCATCGACAGCCTACTACCCGCGTTCCTTCATGAAGGTACGAAAATAATATTACCTCAAGCCTTCTACACATGTTTGTCACTTTAAATTCGTATGGCACTGACATCGATTAACTGTTTCTCTACGCACTTATCTGCACCCACATTCCTTTCGATGGTACGAAAACATTCATTTCAGTGGTACTTAACAATCATTTCAATGGTACTTAAAGGTACGAAAAGGTTGCAACGGGCTAGCTTGCACGACACATTTTCTCCGGAAAACCTTCACTGTTGTAGAAAACGGCCACGCTCAACACCTAGTTTGCAGGAGTTACATCCCTAAATGTGTTCTATTCCGCCAGATGAGGCATGTGTCTGTAGCATAGAGCACTAGTTTAAAAAGTCATGATATGTAATGAGCGCGACCACCTTATGTGATTCTTTAGAGAGAAAAGAAGATAAAAGTGAGCCCTGTAACTGTCTGCATCGTAGTGCGACACCTAAACAGTAGCTCACAAGGGAGGGGGTAAAGAGAAATTAAAAGGATAGGATTTATTTATTCAGGTTACCCCTAAAGGCCCTCTAGAAGAGGGTATTACATTGGGGGGGGGGGGGGCAATACAACAAGGTTTGAAGAAAGCAACAACAAAACAGAAACAACAAAACAGAAAAAAAGCAGTACAGCAAGATACAGTGCAACCTGACAACCGCAACGAAGCGCAAACCATGAATACGGGCAGCAATTGCATGGCGTTATACAATAGTTAAAAAACGAAAGAAAAGAAAACAACAAAAGCAAAAAATATTTAGTTAGTCACCGTAGTGCGCATGAGCTCTGAAAACTTTACCAAGTCTTTCTCGGTGGCAATATGTGCAGGCAAACTGTTCCACTCAATAATAGTGCGCGGGATGAATGACTGAGCGAAATGAAGTGTGCGAGATAGCGGGCGTTTGACATTGTTAGGATGATCACGGCGGGGAAAGATGGAACAGGCGGGTTCAAAGAAACTGTCATGTAATGATGGGTGATTGTAAAGTTTGTGGAAAAGTGATAGGCGTGCATATTTCCGACGAATGGCCAAATCCTCTAGCTCAGCACGGTTTTTTAAGTTAGTTACGCTGGAATAGGTAGAATAATCTGAGTAAATGAAACGAGCAGCTCGGTTTTGCAAAGATTCAATATTTTATACGATGTAGGCTTGATGAGGATCCCAAATGGCACTGGCATATTCTATTTTAGGGCGAATTAAACTGGTAAAAGCAAGTTTTTTTAACTGCGATGGAGCCTGTTTAAGGTTCCGTTTCAGTAACCCGAGAGACCGGTTAGCAGCTGCAAGAGTGACTTCTATATGATGGTGCCAAGATAGAGTCGATTGAAAGTGGAGACCAAGGTACTTGTAGGTAGATGTTAACTCAAGTGTCATATTATTCAACGAGTATTAACTAGGAAGACGTGTAGCAGCGTTAGTAAAGGACATGCACTTTGTTTTAGAAACATTTAAGGACATAAGCCAAGATGAACACCAATGATTAATTTTGTCAAGGTCAGATTGCAAAGCTAAGCGGTCAGAATCAGAAGAAATGTTACGGTATATTACGCAGTCGTCCGCGAAAAGTCGAACGTGTGAAGATAAAGAATTCGGTAGATCATTAATGTAAACGAGAAAGAGTAGAGGACCAAGAACACTGCCTTGGGGTACACCAGATGTTACCGGTAAAGAGGAAGAATAAAAATTTATAGGAAAGGTGATTTGAGACCTGGAGGAAAGAAAAGCTTTTATCCATGCAAGAACTATAGGGTGAATGTTAAGTTGTTCTAGCTTTAGTAGTAATCTGTGGTGAGGAACGCGGTCAAAAGCTTTAGCGAAATCTAAGAAAATGGCGTCTACCTGGCAACCAGCATCCATGGATTTATGAAGGTCGTGAACAAAACCGGCAAGTTGGGTGTCGCATGAAAATCCCTTGCGAAAACCGTGCTGAAAATTGAAAATGATATTGTGACGTTCGAGATAGTTTATTACTTGAGTGTGTATGATATGCTCCATGAGTTTGCAAATGGTACTAGTTAAGGAAATGGGCCTGTAATTTAGTGGTGAGGAACGTTAACCTGATTTGAAGAGGGGGACGACTTTAGCTGATAGCCAATCTTGGGGTAGAGTTCCGGTAGACAAAGACTGGGAAAGCAGAGCGCATAAGAAGGGGGTGATACTGAATGATATAGATTTCAGGATTTTATTATTTAAGCCTGGATTATCCAAGGTGGAAGAAATTTTTAGTTTCTGTAAAAGGGACAGAACACCGGCCTCACTGATAACAATCTCCGGCATGACTGTGCTGCTGAAACTATGCAATATGGGAGCGGATGAAACGTCTTCTCTGGTAAAAACTGAGGAAAACGCCTGGTTTAAGACATTTTTGCATTGAGATGTGGGAACTGAAACGCCATCGTTATTGCTTAGGACTATATCAGGATAACATTTGGGGTTAACAACGCGCCAGAATCTGCTTGGATTATTTGCAAGTATAGATGATAAATCATGGTTAAAGAAATGGCGGCGAGTAGATTTCAAAAGCGACTGATATTCTTTATCGCATTTTTTGTATTTCGTCCAAGAGTTAAAGGTATCCTTTTGGACGGCCTGTTTATATAAACGTTTTTTTTTTGTTGTTGTTGTTCAACCGTCGGAGCTGCTGAGTAAACCAAGGAACCGTGCTTCGGGTTTTCACGGTGATGACAGGTATGAATTTATTGTTGAGGCCAGTAAGTTTATTTGTTAACAGCAACCAGTTTTCTTGAATGGTGCGCTGGAGGTGACCATGTATAAATTCTTTGTAAAAGGCAGACAGTTCATTATTTATGCTATCAAAGTTACCTCTGTTATAGCACCTAATCGATTTGTTAGTTGCTATTCTTTCGACAAGTGGGCGAATCAAGTTTCCCGTAATAATCGCATGGTCGGAAAGACCATCAAAAATATTAATGTTCGAGCAAACATCGGGTTCATTTGTTAAAATTAGGTCAAGGGTATTTGAACTTGTCGCTTAGCAGCGTGTAGGAAAATTGATGAGTTGAGTTAAAGAAAAGTCCAGGCAACTCTGCAAAAATTTGTGCGCTTCAACATCACTTGGTGGAATAGTAAGGGAACTCCAATTAATGGCAGGAAAATTGAAATCACCGAAAATGTTAAGTACAGCGTTCGGAAAATGGGTGTGAATATCGCCCAGAACACGAGAAAATTCATCCGAAAACGTGCAGCCCATATCGGGGGAGGGTAAAAAACAGCAATTATAGCATGGCTACCAGCACACTTCAAGGAAACAAAGGCACATTCTAGAAAAGAACAGGCACAACCGGTCGGCACGGAATCCAGAGAGCAAGCCCTACCGCTTTAAGAAGGCCGTGGTCAAAGAAATATTGGTGTTGTATCATGGCGACAGTAGGAAGCGAAAAAGTCACGATGAATGCAAAAGTAAAAAGACTGATGCTCCAGCCCAAAGTTAGCGCAGGTGTTCTGCGTTCTATTCACGTGTCTGACCAAAGCAAGAGTCACGCCAGAACTTTATATGGTTTTTACCTACTAAGCAATAATACACATTTTAATACCTCTTCTGACACTAATACTACCTCTTCAACATTTAATACTTCTTTTACTTTTAGGGTCAGAAGAAGCAATAATATGTACATTATTTTTGTAGACGCTTTGAATCGCACTAGTATTCACACCTTAGGAACAGCGCAGCGAGTGAGTGGTTTTGAATCCCACCCTATACAGAGCGCTCAGGCCTAATTAATCATCATCATCAGCCACCGTGTCAGTAAAGCGAGCAGCTGCATAGGTACCCACTCTGCCTCAAGGCGCTAAAGAGACACGACACCGAGTATGGTCTGCGGGCTGTCTTTAGGAGTGTCTTTTTTTTTTGGTCGTTGGCCTGTGTATACTGCAAAGACACAAACAGTCCTCGGGTTGTCTCTCGAGGACCCCGCTCGCGCCTTGTCGAGCTCACAGTATTTCGTTGGCCGATTCTGTAGTCTCATTGGAGGCACACGCAGCGACACCGACTAAACTTGCACACCTGCACCTTATTTTTAGCCATGCTTCCCGCTCTGCCTTTGTATTCTGCGGCTAAGCAGTGAAGCCCCCGCCATAATCCATGGTAACGAGGGACGGTGTCGGGGATACGCAATAGGGTAGCGAAGAAAAGCCTTCCATTGGGTGCTCGAGCTGCCTATTCAGACGCCGCGCCAGCCTCTGAGAGGGCATTGGTAATTCTCCCAAGATTGCCCACTTGAAGCAAAGATATGGGGCGAATTTTCGCTCAGCCGCCGATCTCTCGAAGACACACCGACGACAGGTCTACGAATGCATTATGCCGGGGTTTTCAGTCTCTCATCATGTTACACTACGGTGAAATGTCTTTTGAGGCGTCATTTAAAACGGACAGTGTTACGCGAACAGACATCTCCTGCCTTGCTGCGTGGTTGTCTTCGCCGAGAAACGAAGCACTGCAAGTGGATCAGGAGGCGGTGTGAACGGGTTCCTATCTTGGTGGTGCAGCTTAGGCATCTTCCGGTTCACTTCCGGCTGAACCACCCAATTTGTAATGGCTGTTCATTTAAGGCTATGCCGGAAGTAGTGCCTTCCCACAGGAAGGAATAAAGTTGTGCATTTAGGTTGGCCAGACAGGATGGTAAAGATTCAGACGTCCAACGCAGAAAGGCAATCGGTGTAGGTACTGCGATGGTTTAAGCATTGGGCTTTGGTGTGTAGAGTTCAAATGCGAGAAGGTTTTAAAGAAGTCGCACATTCGCTTGTGCATTAATTAGCCCAAGGTGCAGGTGAAAGCTGTGTTCTTTTTCTTTTGCTCCTGAGTCTATTGAATTGTTTTTCTCCGGAGTCTACTGCAGGATTATGCGCAGCGCTTGCGGTCGAGCTGCGAATCCGTGGAGCGACCCTTGTGACAGTGAATAGAGAAGCCCTGTTAGCTATGCGTTACTAGTAGCATGTACTTGTTGAAAGCTCTACATAAAGTTAAAAAAACGATTATTAGGGCTTGCTGCATGTGTAGCACCACATTAACATACAGATTCACGTATAAAAAACAGCGCGCTAATGTAGCTCCATTTGGCTGGCAGATGAAAACCGTCATATCTGGTGAGCGTTTCGGGTAATGGCAAAATTCGCATCGTTCCATCATGACTGTTATGAGTGCACCCGTGTGTCGCAGACTTCAATTCATGGGCCCTACGAGGAGCTTGTCCTATAGGGACAGTATATCAATTCTTTGTGTACCGAAATGTGTCATCGCGTATCTCAAAATATCACACTCGTGAGACACTTAAGGTTTTCGCCATAAAAATTCTGGAGTGAAAGCTTTCGCCAATTTGTAGCGACGAACGCGAAGCCTACATTTTACCGACAATTACCACATTCTCCTATGATGACCTATTAAAGACAACGTGGTTTTGCTCTATTCTTGTGAATACTAGGTTCATTATAAAATGAAGTATAGCTGGTCCCAACGAAAGTAATAAAAATAAAAGAGCATTGGTAACGTGTCCACTAATGAAATCATGTCAAATATTATATTATAAATCCCGGGGCTGCAGCACACGTGTCCATGGTGTGTTAGTATCATTTCTGTAGCATTCCTTGTGTAGGTTTATGGTGTGTAGCATCTGATATTTGCAGCATTTGATGAATGTGATATTTTCTGCCAATTGTTATGCATGTATCTGTACAAACTTACTCTGTTTTATCAGTGATTCATGATCTTTGGCTATCTTAGTGCCATAATTAAGATAATGAATGTGCCCTCCTGTCTGTTGGTGTCGTTCGAGCGCTGATTTTTTTTCGTGTTCATTTGTAAAAACCGGAACTGTTGTTGCCAGTATTGAATAAACTTCAGTGTGCCTTCCTTTTAAGGTTCCTTAGTAGTTTCGTTTCGACTACCATTTACTAGCGGGATGGCATAGGTCTCTAATCTGTTTGTTTAAAGTGGTTGCTTCAGCCATTTGGTGTGACAAAGGAGAAATTTGTAAAGGCAGCGCGAAATAGTGAGGACCAGAAAAGGACGGATAAGAGCATTGTTACCTGTGCACTTATTTGTGTGTAGTTTTAGTTCCTAGTTATTTTACCATTTGTTCTAAACACAAACATAGCAAAATTTTTGTCGTGCTGAGTAAAATGGCCATGGTCTGTCTCCACTTTCAAGACACTGTTTTCCCGGCAAGATTTTTTTTCACAACTTGTTTTTCAACTATCTTAAAACATGTTGTGCTTAACCGGTGTAGGTATCCCTTACGATCAGGATCATCTCAGTTTGGTGCAATTTGATATTTTTCACTGCAGTGTCCACTTGATAACGCTCCTATTGTTACGATGGTGAATTCAGGTAGAGCCTCATGAAATGTGAGGCCCACGGGACGGTTTTTTGCTCTTCCATAGTAGAGTACTAAGTACTTTAAATTGTTAACAACTTCCTTAAACGCAAATTACGTAGCTTTCACGAATAGCGTGCAATAAACATGCAAAATTTCGACAGCTCTGAATGCATGGTTAAGCTAATGCGTTGGCAGACTAGACTTTTACACAAAGAACATACACGTAATGAAAGTAAAACGCGCAGTCGTTGCTCGGCATGGTTTGTTTTAGTAAAAACTTTTTCCCGTAAAATTACGGTCCATACCTTTGCGCTTCCACCATCGTATCTCGGTAAATCGCGTAGAAATCTCGTAGCTGGATTGGGCAAGAAATGTCAGACAGTAAATAGCGCATCGCGGTTGCAGTCACTACTACCAGCCGAAAAGATAGCTTTAGGTGCGAATGCACTTTATAAGCGACCCTTGATTGATTGATATGTGGGGTTTAACGTCCCAAAACCACTATATGATTATGAGAGACGCCGTAGTGGAGGGCTCCGGAAATTTAGACCACCTGGGGTTCTTTAACGTGCGCCCAAAAAGCGACCCTGAATCCGCCGTCTGCGGTGCGCCTGCACCTCTCCCCTAGCAACGGCGCGAGGAGCGGAGAGGAGCGTCTGTAGCAACGGCGCAGCGACGTCACACACCACGTGATTGCGCGCGCTCCGCCCTCCGCTCCGTGGCTGCGCGCACCACGACTTGCCCGAGATCGACAAGCCGTCATAGGTATGGATTCATCGCAGGCATCAAACTCCACTGCGATACCTCCAACAACGAGTACAACGCAATCGAATGCGAGCATTGCACGCGTCGTTGAAGATGTCGCGCTGTTTGAAGACAAGGCAGCGCTGCGAAGGGCCTTGATGCCAAGCGCAAGCGGGTGAAGCGGGCCGCGGACATAAACATCATTATAGTGGGAATTTACTCTCACATATACGCGTAAACTCCCCAAGATTTCCCAAGAGGGTCTAATGGTTCCTGCAATCGCAATGCGATCACACGGGGGAGTTTACGTTAACTCACTGGCGAATGCCAATGGATTCTAACTTTACTCCCCCTCATAGCATCACCCCGTGCATTCGCACTTAACCATGTTCACCCTCGGGGAAATGCTCGGGAGTTTTTTTCTTAAAGATCAGTAAAAAACCAATAGTTCAGGGTTGATTTTTCTGCGGTGTGTGACTAACGAGGACGAGACAGAGGCACTGTTACTACGGATGGAGCTTCCTTCAGATGAATGATCTCGTCTTGGTGAGGTTGTACAGAGTGCCACAAGCCTATAGGACTCGTCGCATTCGGCGCCGGTGTTTTTTTTTTTTAATGCGAAGCATTTCTTGGTGAACTTCGGTAACTTTGAGCGTAGCTACCTATCTAGCCGCCTACGACATTTAGCTCACCTGGCCGCTTCGATAATGCTATCAATACCAAACCTAGTATGGCGTAACATGACTGTATGAAGAACATATTTGACTAGTCATAATATGAAAATCATGACAGGTATATCATGAATGTCATGATTTACATTTCATGGTCCTGCAGCTCTTGCGCTGGTTTCGTTCACATGGCATGTTGCAAAGCTGGTATCGTATGGCATGATTGCATGGCGAAAACAAGCGACACATCCTAACATGAATATCATGACGTGTGTCATGTAACAACATGACTACACGCCACGCTCATGATGTGCTCGCGGCCGTTTCGCTAGCATCACATATACCAAATTTGGTATTACAGTACGTGAATGGATGACCAAGGTATGTGATTGGTGTGAGCATGATAATCATAGGATGCGTATCATGTAACAACATGACTACATGCCACGCTCATGATGTGCTGGCGGCCGTTTCGCTAGCTTCACTTAAACCAAATTTGGTATTACGGGACGTGAATGAGTGATGAAGGTACACTCTTAGAAAAAAGGTGGTAGTACTTGCTAACTTTGGGGTAATAATGGTTTGTCACATATGTTGCAACCCTGGTAGTAAGCGCAGATAGTAACGTCGAGGGTGGTAATAGTTACTACCTCTGCTGTTAGCACCAGCAGTTAGTAACTGTTACTACCCTAGCCGTCACCACCCATCGGTAGTAACTTTTACAGGTTTCAAAAAAAGTAGTACCCGATGCTGCCTAGTTCATTACTTTGGGCATATTTCTCCACTGCTAATGTTGGCTAATCAATGCCTTATTACTAGACAAAGTCGGGTAAGAAGCGTGGTGTGCCATGAATATAGACAAAACAGGTTCACTATTTTTCAGGTATTTGTTTTCTTTATTGACTATTTTTCACGTATACATGCAGTAAGAAGTAAGCGTGGGGTATATATAGCCCCTACTTTGCAGGGGCATGTCTGGCAAAGAGGAGCACCTGCGTTTCAGGAGGAATTATAAGAAATGTAAACCTATAGCACTATATTGTACTACTCGGTTACGTGTGTTTGGTGACGTAGCACAAGACCTTTAATCAGCCTTACTTATAAAACAATATATGTTATATTTATTATTATAAAATGGCCAAAAAAGGCATTACGTACAGTGGCCGGAACAAGGTACCGAACTCATTCTCAGTGCATTTGAATGCTTCACACGACTAATATATCAGTGTTGAAAAGGTAATAATTGTTTTGTGGGTCTGACGCGCTAAAACGATGACAATATTTGGAGATACGCCGCAGTGGAATAATTGGGACTGTCCTCGAGGCTAATTGTGATCATCTGGTCATTTTGATTTGCCGGTATTGTTACTGTTTGCTGTAATTTACTAAGTTTGTTGTAATTGTCTATTACGGCGCGTGTAGCACTTGATTATGGTTCGTTAACTTGTACTTCTCCGTTTAGACAGTATCAGAGTGAAGTATTCATACCTCGGTTGAGTAATTTAGAACGAAATGTATTTTCTTGATCTATGTATACCTTCTGCGTTATTTTTCCGTTTAACAATAATATGTTGAGACGATTCCTCTCATAAATGATCAGAATCGCATTCACACACTATTTTGGATTAGATAGTCAAAAGCCGGGTAGCAAAGAGGTAGTAACGGACAAGAAATGTAGTAACAGCTGCAGTTACTACCTCTTTCATTTCAGTTACTAACTGCTCACTTACGTAGGTAGTAAAGAGGTCGAAAAATTTTAGTCACGGTAGAAGCTAGTAACTGTTTACTAACGTAGGTAGTAAACAGGTAGCAAAAGGTAAGTAACGGTCAAAGAAAGGTAGTAACTGCTGCAGTTACTACCTATTCGCTTGCAGTTGCTACCTTTTTACTAACTTTTTTTCAAGAGTGTATGATACTAGTGCAAACATGATAAACATTAGATGCGTGTCATGTAACATGACTACATGCCACGCTCATGATGCGCTGGCGGCCGTTTCGCTAGCCCAAAACCACGGCACAATTATTATGGACAGCGTAGTGAAAGGCTTCGTAAAATCAGACCTCCTGAGGTTCCGTAACGCGCGCTTAAGTCTAAGCGTATGGACCTCAAGCATTTTCGCTTCCTTCGTCCACCGCTGCCGGCATTCGATCCAGCAACTTTTGGGCCAGCAGTCGAGCGCCATTAAATTATACGACCGTGGCGTGGAGACGAAAGAGACGAAAATAGCTTTCACCTTTGAGTCAACTTGGGCGTATGCGCAAAGGAACCGGGGAGTTTTCTCACCGTAGCCAGCGTGGGGCTATTTTGATTCGCTATCTTGAAACAACTGGGGTACACCGTCGTACAAGGTAACAGTCATTTTATGCGGCACACATTCTCAATCAACCCGCATCAGAGCTTAGGAGCAACTCTACCATGGTATGATCGTCTTCGTCTACGCTTAACACGGCTTTTTTTTAACACCTGCGCAGGACTAACCTTCTACAGAAGGGGCGGGTTCAGCTCTCAGATGGACGAGACGACGAACGCTCGGTGGAACCTAATGGCCGAGTGCATAGCACGAGGATTCCGGGGCTTCAAGCGCGCCGCTAATGCGGTAAGTTCTGTTATTTCATTTTTGTAAAATATACAATTTTTCGTATGATTTGGTTACGACCATTGGCACTATTTCATCCAAGTGTTACCGAAGCGTGCCGTTTTAAAATCCGCTTCGTTGTATTCACACGTAATATGCGTTCTTGCGACGTGTTCTGGTGGTAAAAGACTCTAACGTGCTCACTTCATAAAAATATAGGTGTCACGTAGGTACACGACGGAAACTAGCAAAATAGACGCTCTGTTTTCAATAATCGTGGACGAGTAAAATGGCTGGTGACTCCTGCAGCACTCCGTAGCATTTAAAAGTGCCGCCAATAACGCTTACCTCACTGCATTACGCAAGCTCATGATATTGCGCTGACAACATTTACACGCCTCATGAAGCGCAGCTGGTTTTACGAGTCAGTCGGTACGCGAGAACGTTTAGAGTAAGCGCGCACGCAACAAGTGGTGGTCTACTATGGTGTCCCGCTTAGACATCTGTGCTCGCATCTGTAACACCAGCACAAAGAGGTTTCGAGATTCCCTCTACAAAGAATGAACGGGCGTCATTGTATGCCTGCTAACTTTTTGTTGAGCGAATGTGACGACCACTGTAGAGCGCGGTGCCCAGGTTCAGGGCAAGCATCTCTACTATCCTGGCCACTACCTGTCATACTTTCGTGGAGATCTCTTTTATTTTCGAATTATTGCGTGATGATTACACGAAGACGCCGACACAATGATAAGCCTGTTCATATTTGTGGACTATGACAATTACTCTTACGCTATACTGAAATTTCTTTATGTCACCGTGAGTACTACATTAAAATCATTTTGGAATCGGTTGTGAGTACGAAGATACAAAATATAAGGACAAATACGTACTTAGCTGGGGAAAAAGAGCACGAAAAAAAACAAGGAGGCAGAAACCCAGTACACTGTACGAGTGTTTCTGTGTTCTCGTCCTTTTTGCGCAGTTTTTCCCCTGCTGAGAATGTACCAACTCGTCTAAATCAAGGTCTTGCATGAAGATCTAAACGAACGCGTACCCCTCGTCTCATCATGGAATAACTATAGGCTAGCCTTGCTGCCTGTTCTATTATGAAAATGGTAAATTCGGCCACGCCTTTCTTAAGTGCAAAGCGTGTATTTGCCAACTGCGGGCACTTAGATTGTCTCAATATACGTATGTATTAATCTAGCCGCGTACGTCTAAGTGCTCTCGTGGTGAAGTATATACCTTTAACCCCCTCGATTTCATGGTATATGCTAGTTCATTGTATTTAATGGCACTGCGGCTCAACGCTCGCTAAACCTTTCAAAAACTAAGGAGGTTACACCCAGCGAGTATAACGTAGCAACCCTTTCTTGTCAGACAGCGCTCAATGTACATGCCAATGACTGCTAATGGGGATTGCAGCATGCGCGTTAACTAAAAGCCAAATGCTCCTGTCTCTCATTCCCTGTTAGCAGCCATTGGCATGTACATTGAGCACTATTTTTTATTGTTCAACAACGCATGAAAAAAGTCTATCACCGGCACCATCTTGAAGGTCAAAATGTTATACTTGTTACACTACAACGGCTACAAGGGACGAACGGGTGCCGCTATAAGAAGCTTCGCCCCTAAAAAATGTCACAGCTTTACCGCAAAGGCGAAGCAATGCATGTGATAGCAACAAATTAGATGGGTACGTGCAGAATGGCAAGCAGATCAAAAAGTGCCCTGCGTTTCTTACGCATGAATTATACACGAAACGTACTCACAGGTACAAATGAACACGAATAAGCGTTTCAGTAACTTCGCTGTGTCTGAAAAACGCGCCCTTTTCGCAAACTGAGGCTGTGCAACGATTGCAGTGCCCTTTGTGCACCCGGTAACTACAACAGAATCGTTCCGGCGAAACCCAAAAACTAGTCAAGACGTGCGATTCTCCCCACTGCAAGATAAGGGCACGCGATCGAGCGTACACCCCCTTATTCTCTACGCGGGCCAAAGTACGCGCTATAGATGAGAGCCGAGGCGCGCCCACTGCGCCATCTTGCTGATAATGCAGAAAACACAATAGTCCCCCTCCCCTTCCTTCGAGATGCCTGCCAACAGCGGTAAGTGGTAGATATAAATAGCTTGCCGTTTGAATGTTAAGCGAGGTACTATTCGGTGCCTCGATGTTTAACGCTTTAACGCCTCGCATTTACGACGCGGAGGTCCCACGTTCGATTCCGCGCGCCGCAGTCTTTTTTCTGGATTTTTTTTGTTTCTTGCGTTTTCATATATATAGATACGCATACATGTATGGTGCATGCCATCGACGCCAGCGGCGAAATACAGCCGAGAGTGTCCATATAATTGATATCGCAATAAAAACTGACAAATAGCATGTGCCCTATACAATACCCCCTTAAAGACGAACACCGGGCGACCGAAACTTCCGAAGCCCTTCATTATGGCGTGTCTCTCAATCATACATCATACATCGTGGTTTTGGGACGTAAAACGCCAGAATATTATTAACGCCCCGCTGCGGTGATCGAGCAGCTAAGGTACTCGGCTGTGGACGAGAAGTCGTGGGATTGAATCGCGGCTCCAACGGCTGCGTTTTCCGTGGAGGCGAAAATGCTGTAGGCCCGTGTGCTCAATTTTGGGTGCACGTTAAGGAACCCAAGGTAGTCGTAGTTTCTGGAGTCCTCCACTACAGCGTCTTTCATGATCATAATGCCACCCACACGTAGTGAAGCGACTGCAAGAGCGGCTCTTAACCTGGAGAAAAAAAAAGAGATCGCGTGCTTCTTCTCTGCTCGAGAGCCAGCCACGACTGACGCATCGACGTCAAGTTAGCTACTCAGTGGTTTAATAAACCCCCAGTACATGTGATTCATCGTGACAAACCAGTGGAGGTGCTGGATATCGGGCGTGCGTCCTCGTACGTGATGATCCTGTGTTGAGTGATGGACGTCTGGTGGATATTTACGCTACTTGCGTAGCAAGACCTGAACTCGAACAAGAGCACTCGCAGCACAGTCTGGTTATCGGTGGACAGATCAGGACTGATGTCAATATTACTCATTGACGTGCCTGTGGTATCCGCAAGTTCTGACGTGAGACAGTTGGTGACGTATGATACTTTGTGGGCAAACGCTATCGAAGTGCCACGGAAAAGGTGTCGATGCTCATTGCTAAAGTTGGTAACGAGCAATTCGGATCGGCAATCACGAAGGTGTATTACACTTCTAGCTACACAGATGCCTTGCTGCAGGAGGTGTTCTAAATTTGTCTCGGCCACCACATCACCATCGCTCAAAACACAGCATGTTACGTCGACTACAACACTTGCTCGTGAAAGAAGCGTCACGCTCTCTTCAAAAATACGGAGTACGTCGACACGCCTTCCGTCATTCTGCACGTTGATTGCTCGCTGGGCTGAGAACGTGACGCGGTGCTCTAGCAGATCAATGATAGCTCCATTTTCCTGTAGAAAGTCAACTCTCAGAATGACGTCACGGGAGCATTCACGTAGAACAAGGCAGCTTGCTACGAATGTATACCCTTGAATATGTACTCTAGTTATGCAGGCGCCCAGTGGAGTAACGACGTGGCCACCAGCTGTCCGAATCTGCGAGTTATGCCACGGCATGTTTACTTTCTTCAGCTGCGTTGTCAGTTTCCTGCTCAGTATGAAATAGTCTGCGCTGGTGTCCACTAACGAATTAACTGCACAACCATCAATCGTCACTGCTATGTCGAGTGAAAGCCAGATATCTTCTGCAGCAGCAGGTAGTGTCGGACCAGTTTCTGTACGGTTATGCGTCAATAGGAGGTCTTCAGCGCTTAGACGTCCAGCGACCCCGCCCGCAGAGGTCACTTCGGCTAGTTTTTCTGGCGGGGGCTGGGACATCGTGCGGTATAATACCGCTTGGGCGTTTATAAATATCGCCTCGGTGATGGCAATCGCGACCGGCGACCGGCAGATGGCGGTACATGCTGCTGGGAGAGGTAATTTTCGATGTCGCGTGGTCTCTGGCCGTAACGGGGTGGCGGCGAGTACGCAGAGAAGCCGTAAAGTCTCAGACAGCGATATGGGCACTGTCGGTTCAAGTGATCAGCTTCTCCGCAGTGAAAGCACACAGGCCGGTGATCAAGTGTGCGCCAAACATCAGACTTTCGAGGAGACGTGTGCCGATCGTCGATGTACAGGACCTGTTGCACCGAACAATGGGTGACAGAAGCGCCACGGATAAAGGACAACGGCGGTGACGTGTACGTGTCTTCGTAATACGGTATGTGCTGCGCTGACTCGAGTGAAACATCAGGGACAGGATCGACAAACAATGGCGGCGATGCAGCAGGGTGTCTCAAGGCTTCCGCGTAGGTTGTCCCACGGCGGTATTTAGCAGGAGCTGGAGCAGCTGTATCAGAAAGCAAGGTGCCCCGGAGGGCCTGGTGCACCTCATCCTTGATCACAGTTGCAATAGAGCTAACCGAAGGACGAGGTGTTAGACAAGTTTTTTGCAACTCTTCATGTACTATATTACGGATGAGTTCACGCACAGAGTCATTGCTGGTTCCAGTGGCGGTGAAAATGTCAGCAGTGGACATGCCACTGACTTGCATGTCGTATTGGTTGGATCGCTGCCACAGCATTTTATCATTGTCACGGCTTCGGACAAGAACTCCGCGACCATCTTCGGAGAGCTTCGCACGAGACCGGCAAAAAGCTGGTCCTTGACACCACGCATCAAGTGACGCAACTTCTTCACCTCCGTCATTCTTGAATCAGCCCATCGGAAGAGGTGCGTCATGTCTTCGACGTGCGTGGCCACAGTTTTGTTCGGCAACTGAACGTGGGCCAGAATAGCTCGTTCAGCTCTTTTTTGGCGGTCGGCGCTGGCACAGGTCTTCAGAAGTCTACGAAAGAATTCGGGCAACGTCGTCAGCTGCTCCTCTCAATTTTGATACCACGTACGTGCCCCGTCTTCGAGATAGAAATAGACACGACCCAGTTTCGCCGCGTCGTCCCACTGATTTAAGGTGGCTACGCGCTCGAAGTCTGCCAACCGGTCCTCAACGTCATAGCGCTCTGTACCACAAAACGTCGCCGGTGCCCGTGGGCTTTCCAGGGTATAGCGGTTCAACGTCATGCTTCTCGTGCCGGTTGGCGGGGTTTACACCAAAGCGCTGGTCGTGTTTGTCGACGTGGTGGGAGCAGTATCATCGACTTCAGGAGGCAATCCCCTAGTTCAACGGCTGGTCCGATGTACGGAAGTATTTACTGGCACTGGACTCATATTAAGGCTCCCTGGGGGAGAAGGGGGAGGGGGGTCTGCAGCATTCGTGAGACTACCCAGCACTCCCACCAGTTAAGCCAGCTGGTTTGCTTCAGCCCATTGAAGCACCTTGCACGTCGTTCGACCAAGTCGGCATGTACATTCTCGGGCCATTTCCCCTATCTGCGGACAGCAACAAATAGGTGATCGTCGCGACCGACTATTTGACAGGCTACGCTGAGACGCAGGCGATCCCACGAGCCACGGTTACTGAGGTAGCACAATTTTTCATGCGCTACATTGTCTTACGACATGGTGCTCCTTCCAGTATAATAACGGACAGAGTGACGGTATTCACGGCACAGCTTATTATGGACGAAGTTTTCAAACTGGGCAACACCAGACACCGAAAGACAACTGCGTACCACCCGCAAACCAACGGACTTACCGAGCGACTGAATAAAACCCTCGCAGACATAATCTCAATGTACATCGACGTGCAGCACAAAACATGGGACCGGATCTTACCTACGTGACCTTCGCGTATAATACCACCGTGCAAAAGACCACACGATTCACGCCATTTCGGCTTCTCTAGGGCCACGAAGTGCAGACCATGCAGGACTCTATGCTACCGTGTCAAGACGAAGACGAGTTGGCAACTGACGCCGAAAAATTCGCAGAGCCTTCTGAGGAAGCCCCGCATCTCGCGCGACTGCGGCTCGCTGGATTTCGTGCCAACTGGTTGTGCCCTCGCGATCTCCGACGTCAGCGTAGCTCTGGCCGACTGGGCTGGCACTACGTCATCTCCTGATGCCGACCTTCGACGACAGTGCAGCTCTGACCTACCGGACTTGCCCTATGCCATCTCCTGACGCCGACAAGAGCTCTCGCAAGTGGTGCCCCGTCCTCGGACTCCTGTGACCGTGTTTCCATATTTCCTATCTCTCTTATCCCCTCGATTTGTCCTCGCTCACTGGCCTAGTGCATCTTTCTCTCTATATATACTTTTAATTCTATACTTTTAATCCCCCTTCACCCCCATCCCTTGTGAGCTTATGTTGAGGTGTCGCTCCCTGAAGCAGACAGTTATGGGGCTCACTTTTTTCTTCCTTTTTCTCTTAGAACCACTTAGTAGTGCGACTGCACATCGGCTAGCAACAGCAGGCAGACGCACGACGCTATAACACCCTCCACAGAGAAGTGTTTTAAAACCCCGGAGAACAAGTTGGGGTGGGGACACCCGTCCGCCACCGTGGCCTTCTTGAAAAGTTATGGAGCCGGTACTTTGGCCCATATAATGTGTTACAACGCGTCAGTGACGTGAACTACGATGTGGTTCCGGACTCAACACCGCAGGCACAAAGCAGGACGTGACCGAGGCCGGACGTCGTTCTTGTGTTGCGCATGAAACCGTTTATTGCGCGTTGTTCGTAACTTTTTCTTTACTGTACACCGTTCTTTGAGTTATTTATTTATTTTTGTGAAATCACTTCTTTGGCCTTATTGAAAAGTTACTGAGCCGGTACTTTGGCCCATATAATGTGTTACGCCGCGTCAGTGACGTGAACTAAGAAGTGGTTCCGGACTCAACACCACAGGCACAGAGCAGGACATGACCGAGGCCGGACATCATTCATGTGTTGCGCATGAAACCATTTATTGCGCGTTGTTCGTAACTTTTTCTTTACCGTACACCGTTCTTTGAGTGCTTTATTTATTTTTGTGAACTCGCTTCTTCGTTCATTGACTTATCCTATATTAGAACGCTCTTTAACTTTATACATTTACTTTATCCGAATTTCAAATTTATTTGCTTTTTCGCGTGTCTATGTTTTAACATCGGTATTGTGCTATGTACTTTTCTCTCCTTCTTTCGGGGCTTTTTTTTCTTTTTCGAAAGGGGGATAATGCCACCCACACGTGGTGAGTCGACTGCAAGAGCGACTCTCAATATCAAAGAAAAAACAAGATCGCCTGCTTCTTCTCTGCTCGAGAGCCAGCCACGACTGACGCATCGTCCTAGAGCTAGCTAATCAGTGGTTTAATAAACCCCCAGTACTTGTGATTCATCGTGACAATATGGTGCTTTTGGGATGTAAACCCCACATGTGATATCAATCAAAACACCAGATATTACTGGACTTTCACGTATAAGGGAGCTAAAGGAAGGATAGCAAGAGTGTGTTCTTGTGCGTTACCTAAGCTACTAACTGAACAATTTCACCTGTCACGGAGTCGTCACGTTGACGAAGGCAGCTTTCGGCGTGTCCAAGATGAAGCTCTTTATTTGACCAAACTTGTGGCCTGGAAACGCAAACTCAAACTTAAACAAGGAATGCACGCAACACATTCTGAGAGCGTCGGCCGTCGATAATCTCATACATGGCAAGGCACGTTTGCATTTTACACATGCTGAGCATCGAACGTTCGATCGTTATCGCTGTTGACTGTGGTTGTTTGAGAAGAGATTCCACGCCCAAGCATTACAGATGATCCTTAAAAAATTTGGAATGCTCCCAAACATTCTGGTGTGCTTTTAGCAATTCAGCACCTGCAATGGTCTGTTAACGCGATACATATAAAGAAAGGAATGTTGTATGGCAATATGTTAAAAACAAGGGATGACATATTAACTGAGCTCACACATTACAGCTTCCCCTAGTTAGGGTGAGATTATTGTTTTACCAGCCAATTGCGCGGAATTTGGGAATATGAAAAAAAAAATTATTAGGTCATCATGTGGCATATTTTGATGGCAATTAACAGTGCGACACCTAAAGGTTTTGCAGCATTTCATTATATGTTTGAACTTACGTTCTTTCAGACCAACCCTTGGCCGAACAGGCGTCCGATGATACAAGTACTTCGTATGGGAGCTGCTTACAAGGTAGCGTAAACTACATAAAATCTTTCTGTAGAAGTTGAAAATCTCTCCACAGATAATGTCTCACATGTTGCCACAGCGCTGATGATTTGTGGATTTCCTGTAAACCTTCAGTCGTGCTGTGAGAGTGTATGCATATACAATCAATATTTGAAATCGACCTACCATAAACTGGATTCGATCGGAGGATTTCAAGCTGATCGGACGCGCCCCTGCGAGCTCCGACGACAGCGTAGCTCCCGCCGACTAGTTCGCCCGCCGCGGTCTCCTGACGCCGTGTAGCTCTTGAAGAGTGGTGCCCCGTCATTGGACTCCTTCGACTGGATCCCCACTTTCTTATCTCTTCTCTTTTTTGGTCTCTCCCTTTTCTCCCTTGGCCCTCTTCTTCTTTTCTTTTCCTTAGTTCATCTTTACTATATTGCTTTTAAACCCTCCTCCTCCCATCCCCAACAATACGCTGCGCCGTTCTCCCTTAAGGGCTGCAGAAATAACGTCTTTTTTCCTTTATTCAACGAACCATTAACACTACAACCACCTACCATAAGCAGTTGCTGTTTAAGCTATTCATCGCTTTACTATTCTTTAATTGAGAACTGTGAGAGCACTGAAGCGTAGATTATTATTTCAACTACGTAAATTGGAATGAAACTCAATGTCACTATTCAGCAAGGTCCATTTATGTTGCATTCGATTTCCTCATCTTCTGGCAAGTGATCAGACGAGGCACTTACCATGAACTCGAGCATGTCATTGGAAGTTAGAAAACAAAAACTAATGAAATTAGTCCAGTATACACCACTCCTAAGGACACAAGATATTCGTGTGTACGGCTGAACCCTCCCGAGTATTGCGACTACGGGTACAGCGCGATTAGTGAAATTTCGCTGTGTCTATCATGATTATAGTATTGCCTATAAATGCTCATGGGCGGCAAAAGGAGCTTTGGTTCAGGTACTATATAAACCTGAGCAAGCAATACCTAATTGCCAAGGTAGTTTCAGATACGTTATATTGTCGCATTTCCCCAAGCACTGAGTACACCTACTCCTTTCAGTCACCTTTATCGACCAACTGACTTGAGTCGCGATGCCTCGCCACCAGAATCCAGAAAACGCTAGTGTAATTTCACATACGTTCTCATCACACAGGTCAGATGGTGAAATAATAACCAGCAATTTACGTTGCAGAGCCATGTTGCGTCTTAAAGCACGGGTTGTCGTTATAGCAGGATCTCAGAACAACGACAAAAGGTACCCGAAGACGAGCGCCAACTTTCAAGTGTGGCAGCTTGGGTATAGTTGGTATGGCATGATGATAGTTATAGCGCGAGAACAATTGTGTCTTTCGTGTCTTTCGTGTCCTTCTTGTCTCTGTGTCGTCGTTTCGTTCTCGCGCTATAACTATCGTCATGCCAACTTTGAATTGTTTTTGTGTAGAAGACAAAAAATATACCGCTTTAAGTTATATCTCTAGTTCAGGCACTTATTTTGTGCAACCATTGCCAATCAACTAGCCCAAGCTGCCACCGTTATAAGTCAAATTTCAAATTAGGCATAGGTGTGACTTCTCAAGTTTTAATGGTAGTTTTTGCACTCTGATATTTTTGAATGATGCAGGCATATCATAAGCTCATTGACAAACTTAAAAAGAGAAGAAAGAAGTCGGAGAAAATGTTACGCCTGAGTGACTCGGTCTTCATGGAACCAGACCAGCTATTCTTCGTTCTATACGGATGGGTAAGCTATTTCAGTACCGTGCGTAAGCCAACCCGCTTTTACAAATATATACCTCATCAACGTATTAAGACTCATCAGATTTATTTATGCTGTTTGGCTTAGAACAAATGAGGCAATGAGTGGCGCAAAGCACACATGGTTTTATGACGACCCGTGCCCGTGCAAGTGCTACTCATATTACGTTCCGTAAAACGGAAAGAAGTGTGAATCGGTGTTCGTTTATGATACCTGATGGAAATTTCCGGAGCCCTCTGCTACAGCGTCTCTCATAATCATATAGTGGTTTTGGGACGTCCAAATGAATCGATTAATCATGATGCCTGATGGGGGCGCCAAATACACAGCGCACAAGAAAAAGGACATGGGACGACACGCTACTTGCAACTGAGTTATTCATTTAACATAATTATATGCAGCTGTACCACGTAAACCGAAGAGTCGACACAAAAAAAAACTTGACAGAAAAGCGCTCTGCACAACAACCACACGCGTCAAGAAGGGCTATCTCTCCTTCCTGCAGATCAAAAGCTGAAGGACACTTCGGAAATTTGTGCGTGCGTTCTGCGAAAGCGTGTGGCCATTCTACTCAATATGCCATGTCTTTTTTTACGCACTCTCAGCAACCACGGGATTACTGAGAGTGCGTAAGGGGGAGGAGCCAATGCTGTAGCGTCGCAACTGTTGCTATGCACCGATATGTTATTAAGTTATTCGGAGTTGCTCAGAGGATTTCAAACTGAAAGATTGTCCCCGTAGCTCTTCCAGACTGGTTCGCCCTTCGTGACCTACTGATGCCGTAAAGATTGTGCTGTGTGGTGCCCATCCTCGGATTTCTTCTACCGGCTCCCAACTTCCCTAGCTCCCTCTTCTATGTCACTTGCCTGTCCCATTTCTTCATCTACCTTCCACTAATATTTTTATCCCTCCTACCACCTTCCCCAACAGGGCACTGCGCCGTGCTGCCCAAGAGGCAGACGGAAAATTGGTGCCTTTTTTTCCTCTTCCCAAGAACAACTCATTCGTTAAGTAATTACCAGGAGAGTGAGGGGAAGAGGCTACGGCTGTCGCCGTTCCAGGGTACAGATGAAGGAACGGATGGACGTTATCATGAACCGTTACTTGATTTTGCCCTAATACTTGATGATTGAGGGTGTACTGAATGTTTAAAAAAATTCCCCCACCTGCCCGAACAGAATCATGAGGAAATGCGAACGCATTGGATGGCGTCTATAAGGGCGTCCGACACATGAGAACTCATCGTTAAAGGAATGAATGAACGAATGAATGAATGAATCAATGAATGAATGAATGAAACAACTTTAATTTCAAATCTGGCTAGTTGCTGGTCCGGGCAATCTATCTATCTATCTATCTATCTATCTATCTATCTATCTATCTATCTATCTATCTATCTATCTATCTATCTATCTATCTATCTATCTAGCTAGCTAGCTAGCTAGCTAGCTAGCTAGCTATCTATCTATCTATCTGTAGCGAGAGAGGAAGATGGGACGGCGGCCAACGTGGTCGTGTCGTTCTCTCGCCACTTTATTCCACGCCTGAAGCGGAGCCGCGTGGCTTTCCACGTCCGACACACCAAGTGCGCTAGCTTGTTCTCATCCTCGCGCAGCTCGAGCTAGCATCAGCTGCGCGAGAGGCGCGGTGCGGTGATTGAGAAATGATGAGGGTGATTATGGCACTACATATCTATCTATCTATCTATCTATCTATCTATCTATCTATCTATCTATCTATCTATCTATCTATCTATCTGTCTATCTATCTATCTATCTATCTATCTATCTATCTATCTATCTATCTATCTATCTATCTATCTAGCCGCCTACGACTTATAGCTCTCCTGGCTGTTTCGATAATGGTATCAATACCAGACTTGGTATCGCATAACATGACTGTATGAAGAACATATTTGACTAGTCATGACATGAAGATCAGTGATTTGATTGATACGTGGGGTTTACCATCGCAAAACAACCATATGATTATGAGAGACGCTGTAGTGTAGGGCTCCGAAAATTTTGACCACCTGGGGTTCTTTAACGTGCGCCCAAGTCTGAGCACACGGGCCTACAACATTTCCGAATCTATCGGAAATGCAGCCGCCGCTGCCGGGATTCGATCCCGCGACCTGCTAGTCAGCAGCCGAGTACCTTAGCCACTATACCACCGCGGCAGGGTGACATGAAAATCATGACATGTATGTCATGAATGTCACATGATTTACATTTCATGGTCTTGTAGCTCTTGCTGGGCTTTCGTTCACATGGCATGTTGTAAAACTAGTATGGTATGACAGGATTGCATGGCGAACACAAGTGACAGACCCTAACATGAAAATCAAAACATACGTGTCATGTAATAACATGACTACATGCCACGCTCATGAAGCGCTCGCGGCCGTTTCGCTAGCGTCACAATTGCCAAATTCGGTATTACGGTACGTGAATAGATGACAAAGGTATGTGACTGATGCAAACATGATAAACATGAGATGCGTGTCATGTAACAAGACTACATGCTACGCTCATGATGCGCTCGTGGCCGTATCGCTAACTTCACATGTACAAACTCTGTATTACGTGACGCGAATGGACGTCATAGGTAAATGACACATCCAAACATGATAATCACGACACTCGTGTCATGTAACACATCACTACAAGCCACACTCATGATTCGCTCGCGGCCGTTTCGCTAGCTTTACACATGCCAAATTTGTATTACGTGACGTCAATGGATGACGAACGTATTTTACTGGCGCAAACATGATAATCATGAGATGCGTGTCATGTGAGAACATGACTACAAGCCACAGTGAAGGCACCAATCAATTTCCACGTGACGTGGTGCGCGTGCACGCCGGCGTTCATTTCGTCGCGTCACGCCAGCGATGCGACGCCAGGCGCTGGTTTTGCCGTCACCCCCGGAAAATCTTTTCAGGCCTGCGCCCAGCAATCTGACGTCATTTCCGGCCGGCCGACTCTCGGGGAAGCGGCAGCGAGCGCAGCGCGGGCGGCGATGGTGACGGTTCGGCGGCGTGGTGTTGACGGTGTTTCGCGTTTGTTGCTTTCCGTTGTTGTTTTGCGGCAATTTCGTTTCCGTGCGTGATGCTGGAGTGATGCGACAATGCCGAATAAGTGTTGTGTACCCGGATGCACCGGCAACTACAAAACAGGAAAGAAGATACAAGTGTTTTCCTTCCCTAAAGACGCCGACGCTCTCAAACAATGGCTACGCGCCATTCCTAGGAAGGACTTCGTGCCGACTTCGTGCACTAAGGTAAGAATTTAAAATGCTCCTGTTCTTAGCTTGTCGTTGCTTGTTCGGGTAGAAATCACCTATGATGGGAAATACTTGAGCGTGTGGCCGCCGGGCCTCGCGAAGCGCTGACGCCAGCAGTTGATGAGAATCGCCCAGAAAGGCACGTTCGCAGCAAGGATGGTCAGCTGCGCTTTGTTCACTAACAGTGCCGTGGTGTCGTCCATTCTTGCAAGCTCTCGGTGGAAGCGCTTCGTGGAGTGCGGTGACATCACGCTCCCGTGTTTCCTTTCATGTTGCTTGTACCGCTTAGCGCAGCGCTTTTATTTAGATGCTTGCCAAACGTAGGTAGACTTTGTTTTAGCTACACGGACTGTAAACACGGTCATGCAAACGGGAGCGCATTTTTTTCTTTTGAGAAGTGGCGTCTCAGACGTTCTTGAAACGTTTGTGCAGGTGTGCGCGGATCATTTCGACGCTTCATGCATCGAGAAGACGACATCGTACACGGATCCAAGGACTGGGAGAGTTATTGAAGTTGCACTCCCAGTACCACGGTTGCGTCCTGGATCTGTCCCAACGGTATTTCCCGGCTGTCCGTCCTACCTTTCAGTACGAGACAAGAGCACGAGAGAAACCCCTGACGCCAAGAGGAGCCGACAAGAAGCCTCCCAACTCGCCCGTGCTGTAGAAGAGTCGCTGGCGTCATATGAAGCGGAGCAAGAACGAGACCGGTTTTCGTCCCTCGAAGAACTAAGGGCTCGCCTGCAAGGGGTGTCAGTGTCTCCGAAGTGGACTGTGATTCATAAAGAAGAGTGCTCCATGTTTTTGAACATTATCGACTATCGTGAACCTTGTTTGAATGCGTCATTGACCGTGTTTGCAAACCTTGAAGTCTTTGCCTGCTATCAAGGTTCACCAATCAAGAACCTTGGTAGCGCTGTTGTACCAGACTCAGTTCAAAAAGTAATTTCCTTGTTGGAAATTTTGAACAACCTGTCGATGCTGTCTGAGGAGCGCTGCACTTATCGCCACCTGGCTCAAGCAATACATTCCCTTCTGGACAAATTGGAAGCCAGCATTGATGAAGGCAAGAAAGAGACGGTGAACTTTATGAAGGAGCAGCTACTACTCCTTTCTGCAAAGCGCATTCAGTATAGCGCACAGGTGATGGTCTTTGCATGCATCTTGCGTACAATATCACCACATGCCTACAAGTTCCTGAGAAGCACAGGTGCACTAACTTTGCCCCACCCATGCACTATTAGAAATGTGTGCTCGTCTATTCAAATGTGCCCACAAGTTGATTCTTCTGACGACACTTTCCTTCAGTATGTGTCTCAGAGATTCAAACATCTGCAGGCACATGAACACACTGTGACGCTGATGCTTGACGAGATTTATATCAAACCTTGTTTAGATTACAAAGGTGGGAACATATGTGGTGCAGCAGTTAACTCCAACGAAGCGGCCACATCGGTGCACGTGTTTATGATACAAAGTTTGCTGAGCGCATTCAAGGAGGTGGCGCACATTCTTCCGGTAAAAGCCTTACAAGGTGAAGATATTCATTGCATGCTGAAGAAGGTGATCTTGGGCTTAGAAGAAATTGGATACAGGGTCGTAGCCGTTGTCTGTGACAATAACTCGCTGAACAGGAAGGCAATGAAGATGTTTCTGCCAGAACCAAAGCTTAGCCCTGTTTACCCGCATCCGGCAGACCCAGATCGGCCGTTATTTTACGTGGTGGATGCTGTGCATCTATTTAAATGCATAAGAAATAACTGGCTCAACCAGAAAAATGCTGGAACTTGCTTTTTCTACCCACGCTTCGAGCTTTCGAACAATGAAGTTCATCCCGAATGCAAGATGACTGCTTCATTTAGGCATTTGAGAGATTTGCATAAAGAGGAGTCACCCCTGCTTCTGAAGTCTGGGTATGGCTTGACGTCAAAAGCTCTAAATCCAAGCAGCTTTGAACGACAGGACGTCAAACTCGTACTGCAGGTTTTTAATCCGCACGTAGCCGAAGCCCTGGCCGCTCGCAAGGGTCATACTGATTTTCAACATGCTACAGCAACCGCCGAGTTCATCAAAATAATTCTTCGTTGGTCGAGCATTGTCAATGTAAAGACACCTAGTAAGGGCTTCCATCACCGTAATGTTTACGAAGAGCCCATGTCAAACCACACAGATGACCCAAAGGCAAGCTTTCTAAGCGCTTTTATCACATGGCTCGATGTGTGGGAATTTTATAGGCACGACACCGGAGTACTTACCAAGGAGACATTGAGTGCCTTGAGGCTCTCTGCTCAATCCCTTTTGGCATTGATGAAGTACTGCGTTAGTGAGCTTCACTTTAAGTATATTCTGCTAGGGAAAGTCCCGACGGATACCCTCGAGAGTCGCTTTGGACAGTACAGGCAGATGGCTGGTGGGCAGTATCACATATCTGTTCGCCAGCTTTGCGAAACCGAGGGAAGGATTCGCCTTCAAAATGCCCTTCCAAGGATGAGCAACGATGATCTCAGAGGCATCGAAGAGACGGACAGTGTCAGGGATGCGGGCACTTCTTTTAGTGCTCATGTTAGGGATGCTGACCTTGATGAGCTCAGAGCACAAATGCCGGTGATTGGTTATGTTGGTGGGTATTGTGCACACGCTGCAATGAAAGTTCTCAAGTGTGAAAGCTGCCAGAGGCAGTTGGTCATTACCCGAAATACGGCCGAAACAGGAGAGGACACCCATTCTTTAATCGCACAACTGGATCGGGGTGGCCTCAAATTTCCTTCTGCTCTTGTAATCACAGTAGTTATGTACACGGAGGTTGTAGTTAGAAAGCTCATGACGGAAAGTACCTCTACCCAGTTTCTCCATGGGCCGAACCAAAAGAATGTCGTTCGGCAACTTACACTGGACTCTCTGCCAAGGCTTGAGGACATAGATACGTGTGAAAACGGGCACACCTACGAGCTCCTCATCACATTGGTTGCAAACTGTGCAGCAAATATAATGCTCAACAACTTGTGCAAGCAAAGGAACGATCTTTTACGCATTGAAAAATATCAGAAGGCGAAAAATAGAAAGGCCCGAATTTTTCTTGGAAAGTAATTTTCCAAGCGTCGCGTCTTTCTCTTTACATTTATTCTTGTGAAACTGCACAGAGTGTATTTGATTGCATGTCATGACTTGATTTCCTTGGTATACTTCTGCCTTATGTAAAATGAGCCTTGTTTCCAGTTTTGTATCTCTTTACAAGTTGTTAGCTTTTAAAAGTGCTGTACTTTTTTCTTTTTTTTTAACTCGAACTGCCTCGGTGCCTACTGTAGCAGTTGTACAGTCCGTTTTGGTACCTAAGCTGTGTACACTTTCCTTGTGCACTCTGTGTACAGACATGTTGTGCACTGTGATTTGTTTTTCTTAGATTTTTGTTTGATTTTTTCCCTAGGACATGCACCTACCTGTGGCAGTACAATTACTTTTCTTTCTGTCATTTATCATGCTGTGGACCACAATTTAGTCACCAGTGTTCTTATGTATTGTATTTTTTGGCAAGTGTTTGAACCTGATACCTTGTGTTGCTACTGCTACTATGATAAACGAATGGTATGTTTTCCTCTAACCTACAATTTAAATGAAAGTGTGCTTTTTCTGTTCCAAAGCTCGGGGATGTTTTTGCTGTTACAATCTGTTTTGTTTTGAGTTTTATGTGGCAAGATATTGTGTTTTGTACTTTTGGCATATTTTCAGCATTAAGGGCAACATCTTGTGTTGCCTGTCGTCTGCCTGGACCGAGAACAATGCGCACTGTGATATTTGTACAGACGGCGTCTGGCTGTGATAAATAAATATGCATTATTCCATTCACGATATTCATTATTTCTTGATACCTTGATAAGTTCCTCAACCGCGGTGGCTCAGTGGCTAAGACGTAGCGCTGCTGAGCACTCGGGCGCGGTTTCGATACCCGGCTGCGGCGGCCGCATTTCTGATGGAGGCGAAAAGCAAAAACGCCCGTGTGTACGAGATTTCGGCACACAATAAAGATTCCCATTGATATGTGGGGTTTAACGTCCCAAAACCACTCTATGATTATGAGAGACGCCGTAGTGGAGGGCTCCGGAAATTTAGACCACCTGGGGTTCTTTAACGTGCACCCAAATCTGAGCACACGGGCCTACAACATTTCCGCCTCCATCGGAAATGCAGCCGCCGCAGCCGGGATTCGAACCCGCGCCCTGCAATAAAGATTCCCAGGTAGTCAAACTTGATCCTGAGCCCTCCCCTACGGCGCGCTTCATCGCCTGCGTTGCGTCGGCGCGTTAAACCATACAATCAATCGATACCTTGATAAATCGTGCGGACATGGTGTCAAGGCACCTCGCCCGAGTCGGTAGGCGTGAAGGGCGCTCGCGGCAAGCGCTCGCGGCTGGCGCAGCCACCCAGCGAAGGGCGGCCGGCCGGCCGGCGCGATGTGACGTCGTCGACGTCACGTCACGTGACGCGCAGGCCTTAAAAGCTTCCGGGGGTGACGGTTTTGCCCTATGCTCGCAGGCGTGCGCCGCGCTGCGTTGCTTCAACGCATGAGCGTTTCAGCGCGTCCGGCATCCATTCATACCGAAAAGAGGGAGACGCAGCGATGTCTGGGTATCGCATCAGCGGGAATTTCCCGCCGGTTACCGTCGGGCCACGCCGACGGACGCTTGTCGCGCCGGTCCTGCCTGGCGTCAGAATATACAGTGCTCGCGTTTTGCTAACGTAGCGTCCCTGTGCCCGGGCATGTGGTGAGTGGCTATTGAAAAGAGGAAAAAGGCACTTAATTTCTGTCTGCCTCAAGGACGGCACGGCGCAGTGTCTTATAGGGGAGGGGGAAGGAGGCATAAAAATTATAGTGAAAAAAAATGGCAGCATATCCACATAGTGAATAATGGATAGTGGGGCGAAGCATCCGTCCGTCCATTCGTTCTTGCTTCCGTCCTAAAAGAACTTGCTGTTGGGCTAGTTCGTAGAGCATTTCGAAAAGTTAATTCGAGCTCGAATACCTGACACGATCACTCAGACACACACGCACCCATGCATCAAACACACACAGCGCCCACTTCCAACTGATTTATTCATAGCTCGAAGGCTTGAATATATACAGGACACATTCCACGCGCAGACACCATAGAAGGCCAACAGCATACATTATCAAACGTACAGTTAATCAATGTCGTAGCCTCAGAGCGATAAACTGAACGTCGCTTGGTAACAACAAAATTGAAGGGGCGCTTAATCAGTGGTCTTTATTTTCTTCAATGAAAAAGGCCTCTAACCCTTCACGCGCAGTTTTACTCGCGCTTCTGCCTAGAATCTTCGTCTTACAAAATCGTGCGTCATAACCACACGATATGACATGCGCAAGCAGGTGCGCATGCTTGTCATCTCTTTTTGTTAATTTTTGGGAGTGTTCCCTTAATCGGTCATTAATACACCGTTCGGTTTGACCAATGTTCACTTTTCCGCAGGATAACGGTATGGAGTACACAACCACCATGGAACACTTAACAAAGGCCCTCTCATGTTTCTTCTGGCAGCCGCGCTTCTTCCCATCGCACACACGTTGGCACAGTGTTCCGTTTTTTTTTTTTTGTGTGTGTGTGCGGGAAACACTATCGGTACGCCGTGCCTGGCCGCGACTTTCTGGAGGTTGTGCGAGACCTTATATATATATGGCACAACTTGTGGCCTAATTCTTAAGGGCTGGGTAGCAGTCATCGCTTCCCGTGTTCCACGTTTAAACTTCTGCAGAAGTGATTCACCAACGGCCGTAATGACCAATCGAGGTCCTTTGCGGTCCTTTGAGATACTTTTTAGTGAATGTAGATCACGACTTGGACAATGCTTTTAAAGGGGGGGGGGTTAAAGCTTTTTAGTGTACGTTGACGATTTTTTAATTCTTTTAGATAAACAGGGTGACCCTACATCCCCTGATTTTATTTTAAACGTTTTTATAGGACTAGTACGAGGGCTTTCCTTTACTGTTGAATTGCCTCAAGAAGCCTGTCTGCAGTTTTTAGACTTAAGTCTCACGTGGAACGATGAGCATCTTTGCTGGTCTTATCATCCTCGCGTTGAGAAGCAGCTGTTGCCGTAGGATTCTGCCCACTCAAAGATTGTGAAGAGGGGCGTTGCGTCTCTTTGCTTGGAATCAGCGCTAAAGAGGTCGTGCCCACACAGCATGAAACTTAGTTTCCTCAATCAGGTGAGCCGACTAGAGGCTGCTGGGTTCCCTCGATCGGTCATTACGGCCGTTGCTGAATTACTTCTGCAGAAGTTTAAACGTGGAACACGGGAAGCGATGACTGCTACCCAGCCCTTAAGGATTAGGCCACAAGTTGTGCCATATATATATAAGGTCTCGCACAACCTCAAGAAAGCCGCGGCCAGGCACGGCGTACCGATAGTGTTTTCCGCACACACAAAAAAAACGGAAGACTGTGCAAACGTGTGTGCGATATGAAGAAGCGTGGCTGCCAGAAGAAACATGAGAGGGCCTTTGTTAAGTGTTCCATGGTGGTTGTGTACTCCATACCGTTATCCTGCGGAAAAGTGAACATTGGCCGAACCGAGCGGTGAATTAATTACCGTGTAAGGGAACACGCCCAAAAATTAACAAAAAGAGATGACAAGTATGCGCACCTGGTTGCGCATGTCATATCGTGTGGTTGTGACGCACGATTTTCTGAGACGAAGATTCTAGGCAGAAGCGCAAGTAAAACTGCGCGTGAAGTGTTAGAGGCCTTTTCATTGAAAAAAATAAAGATCACTGTGTAAGTGCCCCTTCAATTTCGTTGTTACCTAGCGAACTTCAGTTTATCGCTCTGAGGCTACGACATTGATTGAGTGTACGTTTGATAATGTACGCTGTTAGCCTTCTATGGTGTGTGTGTGCGCAATGTGTCCTGTATATATTCAAGCCTTCGAGCTATGAATAAATCAATTGGAACTGGGCGCTGTGTGTGTTTGATGCATGGGTGTGTGCGTGTGTGAGTGATCGTGTTAGGTTTTCGCGCTCGAATTACCTTTTTGAAATTGCTTCCTTCCATCCATGCGTGCTTCTGTGTGGCCGCCCATGCGTCACCGCCCATTCGTGCATGCGTCTGTTCGTGCGGCCGCACGTTCATTTGTGCGTCCGTCCCTGCTTTCGTCCATGCATCCAATCCTGCGTCCGTCCATGCGTCCATCCGTCTGTGCAGCAATCCGTGCGTCCGTCCATGCACTTGTCTGTGTGTCCGTTCGTCCATATAGTCAACGCTCCGAAAACCACCATCTCGCCTCTTTTCATCTTATATTCCGCATATAGAAGCACTGCCATCCAGCGAACATTCCAAGGACTAAACGAGAGGTGGCACATGCACACTTTCTTACTACTTGAGCTTCGTGTCTACTTCCCACCTTTAACCACATCTAGTTCATGGTATATACTAGTTCACTGTATTCATGACACTGCGGCCCAACGCTCGCTAAACCTTTTTAAAACCTAGGAGGTTACGCCCAGCGAATATAACGTAGCAACCCTTTCTTGTCTTCTATGCGTTGTTCAACAATAAAAAATTTGCAGCGTGCGCGTTAACTGAAAGCCGAATTCTCCTGTCTCTCATTCCCCCTTAGCAGCCGTTGGCATGTACATTGAGCACTATCTTTTGTTGTTCAACAACGCACAGAAGAAATCTCTCACGGGCACAACCTTGCAGGTCAAAATGTTATACTTGTTACACACTACTACAAAGGCTACGAGGGACGAACGGGTGCCGCTAAAAGGGGCTGCGCCCCTAAAAAGAATTACGACAGGCAAGTGACAGAAGAAGGAGCTAGGAAAGTTGGGATCTGGTTGAAGTAGTCCAAGAACGGGGCACCACACGGCGAGAGCTTCAAGGCATCAGGAGACCACAGAGGGTGAACCAGTCGGCGGGAGCTACACTGTCGTCGGAGATTGTGGGGGCACGACCGTTCAGCTTGAAATCCTCCGAGCAAATCTCCGTGCCCGGGCGCGCGCGCGCGTCAAGTATATTTGGCTCTTCATGGCGCACTCGCGGCCGTCTTGCTAGCTCTACTTATACCAAATTTTGTGTTACATTACGTCAATGGATGACGAAATATATGACTGGTGCAAATATGATAATCCTGACACGTGTGTCATGTAAGAACATGACAACATACCATACTAATAGCATGCTCGCAGCTGTTTCACTAGCTCCACATATACTAAATTTGGTATCATGTGACTTGAACAGATGACGAAGGTAAACAACAGATCCAAACATGATAATCATGACACGGAAGTCATGTACGACATCATTTACTTCCACCTCGTAACGTAGTGCTGATTTTAAAGTGACATATCATCCTTTCATAATTATTCGCTGGAGGCGGAAATGTTGTAGGCCCGTGTGCTCAGATTTGGGTGCACTTTAAAGAACCCCAGGTGGTCGAAATTTCCGGAGCCCTCCACTACGGCGTCCCTCATAATCATATGGTGGTTTTGGGACGTTGAACCATACATATCAATCAATCAATTATTTGTGCCTTGCATATCATCGATTCCCACTGTACGTGGGATCTGCCAATATTTTTTTGACAGGGGGACACTTGTCTTTTTTTTTGCACGATTTAGCAAACATTTGTAAACGTGTGCTGTATTCATGATATTCGCGAAGTGGCCAAGTCTGTGATTTTTAAACGTGTGCTGTATACTTGACGTTCGCGAAGGGGTGGAGTGTCTTTATTTCCTGGACACTATGTCCGCTTTTCTGTCCGTAAATACGCGCCACTTTTTGCCGTGTACACGACATGCATGTCATGATTTCCACGTTAGGGCCTGTCACTTATGTTTGCCTGCAGTCATGTCACACGATAGCAGTTTTGCAGTATGTCATGTGAACGAAACCACCGCAAGAGCAGCAAGACCATCAGATGTAAATCGCGACATACATGTAATTATTTTCATGTTATGACTAGTCACTTATGCTCTTTGTGCAGTCACGTTATTTCATATCAAGTTTGGCATAGATCTCATTATCGAAACTGCCAGCAGAGCTGAAAGTCGTAGGCGGCAAGATAGATAGACGGATACAGTCAAATTCACCGAAGTTCGCAAAAAAATACTTCCCATTTAAAAGTGTTCAATGATTTCGAGTACGTAGAACTGAACTACAGGATAGTGGTGAGCCATGGGTTTAGAAAAAATTGGCAGATCCCACGTACGGAGTGAATCGATGATATGCGAAGCACGAATGACAAAAGTTGATAGGTCACTTCAAAATCAGCACAAGCTTACGAGACGTAGGTAAGTTATGCCATACATGACTTTCATGTCATGACTATCATGTTTGGACATTTCATTTACCTTCGTCATCTATTATTGTCACGCGATACTAACTTTGACATATATGAAGCTTGCGAAACGGCCGTGAGAGTGCTATGAGCGTAGCATGTAGCCATGTTTTACATGACATCCATAATATGATCATCGTGTTTAGACGTGTCATTTGCATTCGTCATTCATTCACGTCCCGTAATACCAAATTTGGTATATGTGGAACTAGTGAAACGGCTGTGAGAACGCTATGAGCGCAGCATGTAGTCGTGCTTTAGATGAAACGCATCTCATGATTATCAGGTTTAGACATGTCTTTTACCTTCGTCTTCTATTCACTTCCCGTGATACGAAATTTGGTACATATGGAGCTCGCGAAACGGCGGCAAGCGCGTCATACAAGGTCCAATATACTCCGACGCAAGGTAGACGCGCGCGCAGGCTGGGCGCAGCGACGCCACGCTAGCGAAACGCGACCGGCCCGACCAGCGTCTGTTGGTGCGGCCTAGTGGCAACCAGCGTCATACGCGACATGCTGCATTTCGCACCGACGATGTTACTTACACCACACCGCGTCTGCCTCTCTTCGTGACGGAGGAACGCCTTGTGCGCTCAAACGCGCATGCGTCAAAGCAACGCAGCAAGCACCTGCGAGTATATCGCAGGCAGATCCATAATGGAGGTTAGTGGGCAGAACCACTGATCTCTAATAGGGAGATATCGGTGCCTGGCGTGGCGTTGCCGGCGTGACGCAATGAAACGAACGCCGGTGCGCACGCGCATTGGGCCACGTCGAACTATATAGTGTCTTGAATGTGGCATGTAGTCATGTTCTTACAAATGGAGGAAGGTAAAATATAGAAGAGACCATGATGTCATAATCGCGAAGCCGCTGCATCGCAAACACCCGCACTTTTCCTAGCGGAGAAGCAGATAAACACTTCGCGATTTCCGGCGTCGAGCCGCCGCAGCGGCTTTGGAAGCAGTTCTCTGCCGCCAGCGAGTCAATCGACGAGTGCTGCTTCTTTTGCGTGTTTTTAAAAGTAAAGCTGTGCGATGACCAGATGTATACTCGTTGCGAATCGCGTGCACAGCCGGATGTATCTGGCGGCGCTTTTCACGTATGTTTGCTTCACTGTTGATGGAATTTGCATGCGGAGCTCTCAGCTGTACGCTACGTTGGTTCTTATTCATTGTGTCAACTGAGAACACACGCGAACTTTCGTTTTACTGTTGTAAGCATCGTGCCGCGTTCGTAGAAGTTGTGTCGTTCATACGGAAGGGCAATAAACTTTTCTTGTTACCGGACTAAGTGTGTATGCAGCGTATGGTGTGCGCTCGCTGCGTGTTAGTTGTGTGCGCACTGGAAATACACACTTAACGTGCACGATCACGTATACAATGCAGTTGTGCCTTCTTACTGACGTGAAGTACGTCAAGTACCAAGCTGGCGTTGCACGGAATAGCTACGAAGCAAGCTCTCAAAATCGTGCATTGCCACACTGACACTATATACGAGCAAAGAACTGTTAATCATCCCGTAGATCAGGAAATATGGCTAAGAGAGAGAAAAAAAGGCCTTGCGGTGAGCAGAACGCGTAAGGCACTGCCGGGTGAGTGCGAATACGATGATGCAGAGGATGAATGATTTTCATTCCGACACGTACTGGTGATTTCTGTGCCGTTGCACAAAAACACTCCATGAAGTATTTCAGCACGCCGCGCTTGGGCCTGCCGCGCACGAACAGTCTGGGAAAAGTGTGCTCGCAACATTTTACTGCATGAAAACCATACAATACGCGTTAAGGTAACGCCAGGACTATATAAGCGAAACAGCGCTGAGAGTACTCGGTACTCTACTATGGGACAGCTGAAAGCCATCCCGTGGGCCTCACGCTTCAGGAGGCCTAAGGTGGGAATAGTCGAAGGCGAAGTGTTTAGAACACAGTTTATTTGCACTGAGTAAAAAAAACAAAGGTTTCACAACATTCCAGTAATAAGGACACACACACTTTGCACATCTATATGTACCACGACAAATATCACTATACGTTGCAATGAAGACATCATTGCTCTAATATACAAGACAATGTTGGCATAGATGTACACAAGTACCGAATGCGTTATCATTATGCAATGAATGGTATAATGATGCAATAGATGCAATGAAATCCTATTGGTTACAAACGAAATCAATAATTCAACGGGCGGTACTAAGCACTACGTCTGTAGAAAAATGAGTTGTACGCTTACGTGTTTAACAGTGACGAAAGGGCATGACCAATGTCGCAGAAACTCATGCTCTCCCAGGAATAACAGCGCCTCAAAGAGAAATGCGAGCATCTCTCGTCTCATTCTCCCCAGTATCAGCCACAAAGCATGCAAGCTGCAATCCGCTGCTACGGCCCCGCATTGGTTTCGCAAGAGTCTGATCAGTTTCGCAGCCATTAAAAGAGCCGAGAAGCACCCGCGCGGAAATCAGGCGGTGGACACGAATATTCGCCCTCCCTGTCCCCGAAAACCAGCATGCACTGCACGCCAAAGAAAAACAAAAGGCGGGAGATCACACAATAAATCGTCGCATGTCAATTGGTCTCAACCATGACGCAGATGGGGCAAGTGGAAGTGCGAACCACCTGCCATCGCTGCAACTGATCTCTAGTGAAGAGCAAGATCCAGCCTAACCGCCAGAAAAAGTCCCGCAGATGCCCTAGCAACACTGCTGATGTTATTGGCTTTCAAGGGCGGTTCATTATAGATTGACGATGCTGGGGCACCAAGGGCCGTAGAAGCGTGGCCATGGCGCCCACCACATTAGATTCGGCCACCTATATTTCTGGGCACGTAGCCTCCAAACATCACTGAAATGCCAGAAGGGCTCGATAAAAAATATGATAATTCATTTGATTGCGGACCTTGGTTAATTTGACTAGCTGGCAGGAGGACACGTAGTGATGGCCCCAGATGGTAGCGAGCCAGTGTAAAAGTGGGTGTGTCATCTTTTCTGAGTATTCACCATAAACTGCGGAGGCACGATGTAGAAGCCATGATGGAAACGTCAGGGAATGCAAAACTGTCTTAATCTCATGGTTGATTCAACATCGGAGGAGATAATTCTGTGCCGCGAGAGCAAAAAACGAATTCATGCAGAATGGCACTTTCCTGGAGACGTGGAGTGGTGGTTTTACCGAATGGCAAAGGTACCAAGCTTTTCCGAGGTACACCGTTTGAAATAGGTATCGGCGTTCCAAGAGGGGGAAGTCAAAGTGCCTGGCTGCTTTTACATTACTTTCAAGAGTTCGTACAACGGATGACCAGATGCTGTCCTGTACACCAAATTTCATTACTATGGCATCATCAATACGTGGAAGTGTGTACACGTCTTTTTTCGTTACAATATTCAATCGGCGATAATCGACGCAAAATCTCCAGGATCCGTCTTTCTTTTTAGCAAGAATCACTGGACCTGCCCATGGACTCGGCGACACTTGAACGACTCCATTTTTTAATCATTTCGTACAGCTGCTTATTAATATTCTGCCGCTCAGATGGTGAAACACGATATGGCTTTTGTCTAATTAGATTGGCCAAACCCCTGTTGAAGGTGTGAAATATCCGAGAAGCAGGGATTAAGGGCGCTTTGTCTTTGTGCGCAAAGTCGAATGCACAGACGTCCTTCGAAAGTACATTCACCAATGTTCGGCGTTCACTTGTGCTTAGAGACTTAATCACCTTTGACAGAAGAGCCGTTTCCAAACTGTGACTACAATGGTCTTCCGGCGCATCTCTAAGCTCGGTCACCAATAAGGCCTCGTGTTGTTCACTGGTGACGGCTAACTTTAGACCATCTGGTAACATCACGGGCTCTGTCAAGCAATTGACAGTCCATAACCCAGCGCGTCCACGAATGATTGACACCACACAATGTGGAATCAACATATTCTTTTTCATGCAGTTGGTGTACACTGGTTCTACGCTAGCATCAAAGTTGACGGAATTGCTGTCGCTGCAACCAACAGGTGCAAGAATGTTGCGCATACCTGGAAAGAAAACAAATATGGGTGAACGTGCTGGCCGAACGTGATCACTCAAAAATAGCGCCCCTGTGCGGCAGTCGACAGTCGCACCACACTCCCTCAAAAAGTCCATACCCAAAATAATATCATATGTCACCTGCGGAATAATCACGAACTCTGTTGGGATAACGGGGCCTCTGAGAAAAACGTCAGCTTGACACACACCATCAGGATGCACTGGCTCACCACTCACTCCGCAAAACTTCTAAGCTTGATTCCACTTAAAGAAAACCTTCCATCCCAAGTTATCTTTGAAACACGCGGTCATGACAGAAATTGTTGCCCCCATGTCTACCAAAGCCATCACAGGCACATCGTCAACAAAAACACGTACTTTGTTCTAGAGCATCAACACAGAAGGTATTTCTGATATTAGCACATCTCCGGCGACCTCACCTCCATCGGCCGCGCTTGCTAGTTTTCCTGTGGCAAAGGATACGAGTTGCGACGCCACGGTGAAGGAGAACGGGGAAGACGAGGCAGTGGAGGTGTCGAGCTCCTGTCAGATGCAGGGGAGTGATTCCGGAGGTTGCGGGTCCAGTAGTCGTCGCGAGGCAACATGTGTGTAGCCCTCGAGTCGTCGTGCGGTCTATCAGACGATCGGGTAGAATGTTGTGTGCCGTAGTACGTTGCTCGCGGGTCGTCACGAAGTCGTTCGGAAGGTCGTGCAAAGTGTGGTGAGTGGTCATACCGTGGGGCTACATGTCGATGGTTGCAAAATCGCGAAATATGTCTTGGGACACCACAGGAGTAGCAAACTGTGAGAGGTCGAAACACTGTTTGTTCGTCGATGAATTGAGCATCGTCTTCCCCGGCATAGTGGGTTGGTTCATCCCGTATATCATAGAGATAGACCGGGCGTTGCGAAGAAGGCGGACGCTGAGGGCGCCGGTCATGGTGAGGAGCTGGCAAGCGTTGTGTTTTCCTTGGCTGCGGGGTGCGCAGTACTCAACAGCTGCTGTACTAACCATCGATTGCCAAGGGTTCGTAGAAGGCGGTGGCGCAGCCTCACGTGGCGCATATACCGAATGTTGGTCGTGTACAGAATGGTGATCGACTGCTAAAGGTGTCTGTTCTCCCTAGCAAAAAAGTTCTTCGCGAAGAACCTGTCGAATCGTCGAGGACAGGTCTGGGCGGGAGCTTGTGTCGATGCTGGCAACCGTTGTAACATCTGTGAGCCGGCTGAACTTTGGAGAAATCTTGAGCGTTTTGAGCTGTTTTAAAGTTCGGCAATGCCGAATGACGTCGGACACCGTGCTCAGGTTCCCGACGTCATTCAAAAACACGACGTCAAAAAGAACACAATGAGCGGATTTCGGCTCTAAAGCGACAGATTTCCACTGTTTCGAATGCGGGAACCGAAGGTGCCCCTGCTGGGCTTCCTTCTTTGCTAAGCCTGTCAATTATGACATCGCAGAAGTAATGAGTGCTGGGTAATAACCAAGCAAAAGTATGCGAGAGAGATGGTGAATATTTTAGCCATCTTTCTCACGAGAGATGAATGATAACTGCGTTCTCTAAATACTCTCACAAGAGAATTCTTTCCCGACAAAGATGGCTACGCGTTCAAAAAAAAAAACTTGACTACGAGCAAACTGGGTTTCTAGAGTGTTTCCAAGATAGCACAAGTGTCCAATTAGTTGGAAAATTTTACATGCCGATGAACACTGGAAAGAACGTGAAAGATGCCCAGCTGATTGGAAAAATAAACAGCGCTTAAGACGAGTCACCAGAACAGAAGAACGACCCCGGACTAACAACTCGTCCTCTGAACTTCTATTTTCGTGCCTCGTGTTTAGAGCAGTTTATTTTTCTAATCATGTCTTATTAAATAGCGCCCAACACAAGCTTCTCGGGCCCAGCCAATTCCACCCGAAAACAGCGCTCCGGCGACTGTTCGAAAATAAATCAGCAAAGAATAGATAAATAAAAAAGAGTACCACGAATAAGAAAGGTTCTTGAACTTTAGTGGTGATTTTGTAGCAAATCTTCTACAAATTTTGGTTTCTGAAGCAGTTGAGTTTACTGCGCCAGTGCCAAAAGCGAATCTTGGCTCTCGCGACTGGCGAGAGCTGCGACGACAAGGCAGATCATTCGCGCCGCGGCAGACGACCCACGCGGCTTGAAGCAAGAGATCACAACAGCGCCAGTAGCACAACAGCGCTACCACGGCCACTTCGGAGAGCACGCACCTACGAGGAGCTGCGAAACTGACCTAGTTCTAGTAACGTTGGGGGGAAGGGCTGGGATCATGGTTTGGGTAATGCATATTTTAGGACTAACAATAAAGCACCTTTGGACATACAGGCACGAAGTTTGGGCATAGAGTAACCTAGTAGACGTTTACTATGTTACTCTATGGTTTAGGGGAGGGGGTTGGAAAAGGTGGGTGAAAATTTAGAGTACAGGGTACTCTACCAGGTCCCGGAAACTCTCAAGTTCTCGTGATGGCTGTAGAGGGCGAAAAAAATCGACCGCGGCGAGCTTCGTCATTTGCGCGTGTAGTGGAACTACTGACTCCTCTCTTATCGGGCGGATAAGTTAGTGTGAATTTTTTCTGTTAGGGGCACTCAACGCTGCTGAAATTTCTATTTTAGGATACATCAAAACACTGTTAAAAGAGTAGTTAATACATCCTTTTTTTACAAAAATTTAATACCATATTTTTTTCCCTTACTAATAAGACAAGAGCGGTGATTGTTTTAGTTCAAGTATTGAGATTATCCTGACGCTCGAGAAGCAGTAGCCCATTGGCATAGATTGCGTTTCTGTCGGTTAATTTGTTCAAATTGTCCGCGGTTAGCCGCGGTACTTTTTGTCGATCGGCATTGCGAAGCTCCATTTTAATTCAGCTTTGATATATCAATGCGAGCTTGCGTGTCAGACTTTACGGGCCGCTACGACGAAGCGAACGTGTCTAGAGGCTGTGAACCATGTCAGCTGCTGTGCTTCACTGACGTCCAGCTGCGCAGCTTCCAGCGTGAAAATTCAACGCCGGCAAATTACTCGAAGACTGCCTACGAAGACGGAATAATCTTGCACAATGTGGGCATGTTCGCCGGTGAGTGAAAATGCGCTGCTTTGTATCTGAACATGGCCCTTTTATTTTGCATGCGCTACAGTTTTTGTCATTTCATAAGGCTTTTCGGCTAGTACAGCTAATGAGATGCACACCTTGTAAACGTTTGAGATTGTTCACTTTGTGGTCACATTTGGTGAAAATATCTTTACTGCGAAAATGTGTTGCACAGATCACAGCATAAGTTCTACCTGTTTCTGCTCAAGATAAGTCTGCTGCAATATATGCTCATAAATTCAATGCATAGTACAGCCAAGTGAACCTTTAGTACATATACGCATTTGTACATTTTTCGTAAGTTTGCAGTGAAACATAATACATATGCATGAACCATATAGTCCATTTCGTTGGGGAATTACCAAGCTTTGTGCTCTAAAGAACGTCACTAAAACAAATTCATTGTAATGCCATTCACAAGACAAATTCAGAAAACAGCAATGTTATGTCCACACTACCTTTCTTATATGCAGTGTTCTCATGTGCATTCTTCTTAGTCATGCATCACAAATCCGATCACGCTTCTAGCAGAGTCACCAGGACTGTTTTTTTTTTCTTACAACCCAACCGCAGCCTCCAAGGAACTGCTCATATCAGTTTTCGCTTGGGTGCCTCATCACTCTGAACCTACCTCAAGTCAGCGGAGAATGTGCCATCACTTAAAGCAAACTCATGGGCCAAAATTCTCGCAAGGCATTGTGGACTGCCTACGAGGACGAGTTGCGCACTTTATTTAATGAACATAATTTGTTCAATCATTTATGTCTTACCTTGCTCATGAGCCTGATTTTTTTTCTCAGAAAACTGGACTAAAGAGAGACCATTGATTTTCAAGCTACCCACATCCAGTCGTAAGAAGCTCTACAGTTGCCACAGTGACAACTCCACGCGCCACCAATATGCCAGGCGGGCAAATGGAAGCCTTATACTGAAAAGCAGTGACAGCGTACGGTATGTTCAAGCTGTATGAAATTGGGTGCACAGATTGTTGTTTCTTATTTATTAATTATGCTCAATTTACAGCAAATGTGCAGGATTCAAAATTCTTGGACAGTGCATGCCAAGGGGTTCGCATACTGTACTTCCCTCTACGTGTCAAACTTAGCATAGAGTATCACATATAACTAGGTAACAAATGGGCTTGTAGTAGTGCATATTTAGCAGCACTTCTTTTTCACATTGTGTATAGATTACTGTGAATGTAAAGACTGTTGCAAGGCAGTGGTAGGTACAGCTATAGTAGTGTTGAAACAGTTACTGATACCACGTGCATGTCGGGAGTGACACTATCAAAGTACTGAAGAAACTGTGCAGCACGCGTGTTTTCATTAAGCAAGACATGTCCTGCAGAGGTAACAATCGCGGAGCGGAACCATGCGAGTAAAATACCTAATAGAATAAGGAAGAATATAAATGGATGGATCACATTCGGCAAGCATTTTCAAATCATGAATGATAATCTCTCACTAACCCTCAAGAGGAAGATATATAACAGGTGCGGCTTGCCCGTACTTACCTACAGAGCACAAACCTGGAGGCTTACGCAGAGAGTTCAGCTTAAATTGAGGACAATGCAGCGAGCGACAGAAAGAAAAATGATAGGTGTAACCTTAAGAGACATGAAGAGAGCAGAGTGGATTAGGGAACAAATCGGTGTTAAGGATATCGTAGTTTAAATCTAGAAGAAGAAATGGACATGAGCTGGGCACGTAGTATGCAGGCAGAATAACCACTGGTCATTAAGGGTAACTGACTGGATTCACACAAAAGGAAAACGCATGAAATGAAGACAGAAGGTTAAGTGCCAATGATATTAAAAGTTTGTACGTATAACGTGGTAGCAGATAGCACAGGACCAAGTTCATTGACCGATCATGGGAGAGACCTTTGTCCGACAGTGGGTGTAATAAGGCTCATGATACACCAAAAACAAGCACCGACTTGCACGCAAGCAGTGAGCCTTAGTGTTTAAACGTATGCTAATATTTGTGCTTCGAAACATGTTTGTTTACATGACAGAGTTACACAATCAAAATGAGAAGTAATCAGTAATGTGCATTCGCTTGCATTTATTCTACTGTGACTTCATGACCATCATTCCTAGCTTGCCCAAGGGCTCCAGTTGAGCATCTGAAATCTCATCTGCTGAGAAATGGTAGTGTTCAGTTGTTTTGCTCCTCCCTATATTTAGTTTGGTTTATTTTTTAAAATGCTGTGATCTCTCTGGGCAGACTTGTGCAAGCAGCAACGAAAACAAGGGGCTCCCAGTTTTGAATTAGCTGTTGTGGATACCAATGTGTTCAAATTGTCGAGAAATTTCCACCAATAGAAATACACAGGGCTGTGCGCTTTTACTTAACCGAGTTCAAATAACGACCTTTTACTGTAATAATAATTGTTCTATGTAGAATACCTGAAGCATGACAAGCATTTTTAAAGGTATGTTAATTTTTAACAAAAAAGTGACTGAGTACACTCAGTATGTGTAATTAAAACTGGGCAGTGTTTGTACATCTTGATATTTCGAATGTATACTAACAGCTATTTTCTAGATATTGCTGTGAAATATGTAGCCAAAAGGACTAATTTTGTATGATATCCGTGTTAGGAGTGAGGCAGACAGTTGGGAAGTAGTGAAGAATAAAAGTGTGAATTCAGCTTCTGCCATTGTTCATCGTTTCAGCAGTGTCTTTGATGACTATGCACCATTGGCACACAAAAAAAACTCGTGTCTCCACCTGTCGATCCAAAGCATGACAATTTTATGAAGGTCATTCAAAAAGTAAAGGCCATTTGGCTCCAATCAAGTAAATATTCATTAGCAAAAGTTTTTATTGGTAGGCTTAGTTTAGCGAAAACCTACTTCACTTTTCTACAAAATCACTGCTAACTTTTTAGTGCTTCTCGTACCGTCGCAGTAGTTTCTTTAGTTAATCTGAGGTGATCTTGATTTTCTCACGGTCTTCAAATCGTACCACTTGCCAATGTTTCGAGTGAAAGAAAAAATAATCACATGGTGCTGGCGCAGGACAGCACGGCGAGTAATTAGTGTTCCCTACCAAAATATTTGATCTTCCCATTGGTTGAGATTGTGGTGCAGGGATGAATGTTGTCATCTAGGAGGCTGATTCCGTATGAGAATGAGGGACGTCATCAATGTTTATTGTACTTATTACTGTGGTGAGTGTTTCACAGTATATGTCAGCTGTACGTGTGGCCAATATTTTCTAAAGTTAAACACTAAAAATTTCATTTTTGACTTGGAAAATGGTAGCTGCTATTTTCTAACTGAAGTAAGCTAACTGCTCGAATTTTTTTCCATTTTTGTGAAAAGGAGTGGTGGCACCACTGTGTTCTTTCTGTAATTGCGTACACTATAAAGCATCGTTATCTGTGCAACAGTGTGCGAAAACAAATCATCCCTGTTTTATCAGTAGCAGTCCAAAAACGCTGATCCACTTGATGTTCTTTATTATTTGGGTTGGTCGGTAAGCATTTTTGGAACCTAGCTTTGTGATATCTGGGCATGTCGGCTACAGTTGTGCAAACTGTAGCGAGGCCAACAAGGGGAACTTTGCCTTACAGACCAGTAACTGTTAGTCCTCAATTTATTGCAATATCCTGTCCACTTGAACAGTTTGGTTGGTCTGGGTGCTTGGCGTGGTGCTCCACTCTTTTTCGTACGCATTTGTGCAGCCGTTTTGCAAGTCTCAGCACCGTGTTCCAACACTTGTCTCACTCCTCACAGTTGGTCCATGAACTGTGCAAAACTCCTCGTAAATTGGAAAAGCTAGTGAATCTTTTGCATTCAAAAATGTAAATACAGTGTGCACCCCACAACAGGCGGAAACAACAATATTCGCAACATTGGTGTCTGTGTTCCCCGTCAAGCAGATTGCTACTAAGCCAGAACAATCACTTCAGTACTTTCACTGAGAAGTAGCAGATTGTGTTCTGCACATAACTCTTCAGTCTGACGTGCAAATACTTAAAGATTAGGAAATGGCCCTTACTTTGTGAATAAACATCGTAGAAAATTTCATTATGCAGATTTGACTGCAATGCTAATTCACTGGCTATTTTTTTATCATTGCTACCGTGACTTCCAGCACTTCTTAGCTGTCTAGTGTTCCATATGTCTCTATTGTATACGTATATGTCATGTGCAGTGTATTGCGAGTGCTATCCACTGGTGCTTAATGTATTTTTTACGAAGGAGTGATTTTGGGAGCACCAACAGGCATCCTGTATCTCATGTGTCAGCTGATCTACAGTAGGCGAGCAAGGGCAAGGGTAGCTAATTCTCTTAACTTGTCATCGGTGACAACATTCGCAAGAATGTTGATTTGCTGGAATGTTTGACTCAGGCTTTCATTATTCACCAAGTGTTCCTCAATTAAAGTGCCTGACACTGCAACCCTTTTACCTCTTTTGAAACGTAAACCAAGTTTTCTTTTCAACATGATCCTGTAAATTGTGTTTTCCCAGGATGCACTTGCTTACCACAACTGGAAGTTGATCTAGTTAATCCTAAAAAGATCGGACGCGCAGTTAAAAACACAGATTCTAAACACAATATCGAGAACAATGTTATACCGAGAACAATGCAGGGATACCTAGCACGACAGCGTGGGGTCGTTTCTATTTATTCAACACGATTTTCTTCTCGCCAATGCGTTGTCAAATATCATACGGCTGCTTAGGCTAATCGTACTGACACTGCACTTTTTGAGAGCATGTGTGGTGAGAAAGCCAATGGGCAGCACAGTACCAAGTATTGTGCTAGGGGTGTCCAGTGTAAATATCGTTGTCTGACTGAACGAGCCAAGAGACAAGGTTGCACAATTTCAGCGGGTAATTTTAATGAACAGATGGCTATCACATTTTTTTTGTGTATTGTTCAACTCTGTGAGCACCAGTGTTCCTTGTTTACATGTATACTGCTGCATTCACGATTGTCAATAAACAATGCAATCTTACTTGCTTGGTGTGTTTTTGCCAGTGGAGGCCTCTCGGTCACCTGGCGGCATAGCGGCAATATTTATAGTAACTTTAGGGTGCCGTGTGCGCGAAAAACATCCCGCAATATCAGCGAATAAACGCCCATAAACCTGCGGGCGTGCACCGCGACCCCCCGCACCCGCTACCAAAGCAGCCGCCATATTGCTTTAGCGCAATCGTGGTGATAGGCCAACCACCGCCGCCTCTAGCTCGGATATGTTAGTTCACAACGCCACCGCTACCCTCATTTTCGTTGCAATGTCAAAGGTGCAGTTTCCCTTGTCTAATAGGTAAAATATAGTGGTAGTGTTCTGTGACTCTACTATGGGAGAGCCTAAAGACGTCCAGTGGGCATCCAACTCGCACCAGTAGGTGTTTAGAAAAAGTGGTTAACGAATTAGAGCACTTGGCACTCTACTATGGGAGAGCTTAAAACCGTTCCATGGGCCTCAGCACGAATGCTCAAGGCTATCGCTTTGAATGGTGTTTAGAAATAGTGGGTGTAACGATTTAGAGCACTTAGTACTCTACTATGGGAGACCTTAAGGGCCTTAGCACGTTTGCTCAAGGCTAACTCTTTGAATGGGGGGGGGGTATAAAAAGGGGGTAACGATTTAGAGCACAGAGTACTCTACTATGGGAGAGCTTAAAGCCGTCCCGTGGGCCTCAGCACGTATGCTGAAGGCTAACGCTTTGAATGGTGGGGGGGGGGGGGGGGTTAGAAAAAGGGGGTAACGATTTAGAGCACAGAGTACTCTACTATGGGAGAGCTTAAAGCCGTCCCGTGGGCCTCAGCACGTATGCTGAAGGCTAACGCTTTGAATGGTGCATGTTCGCAGGGTTTTATCCCCTCGCAAAAGACGAATTGGCGCAGTTATCTTTTTTTACATACCATCCCACATAACCTTCATAAACGTGACAGGCACAATAGTTGATTTCATCACAATTTTTTCCGAAAATATGTATAAATTTTATTCGTATGAGTTTATTCCGAAGACGTTAGGACCCCTGCATACGACTTTAATAGCAAAGTTCATGAAATTTAAGCCACAGAAGAAAAACAGTCTTTAAATGGCTGAAATTTTTGCAACCTCCGAGCTTAGGACAGTACAGCGTTACCGCACTTCTTGTTTAACCAGCACCATGGTCAAAACATATCGGTCGCGAAATTTGGAAGGGAAAGTGGTTCAGCTATGCGACCGATGCGGCGCTGCAAACCGTGTATGTACTTTCGGTAATTCACGCGCAGTTAATATGCTCTAGAGGCGTGGCGCCATACCGTGGTGGTAAAACTCGACAAAGAAGCAGCTCGATTGGTTATCTTGTGTTTCGTGGCTACCGACACTGTTCTAACAATCATGGAGTCCACTTTTAACGCTCATTTTAAAAGCACAGCGTTTTGTTTTTTGTTTCGGCCTATCCTAAGGACTCGAAGATCAAGAAGAAGTGGATAGTCAACTCAGAAAGGGAAAGCGCCCCACGCCTTCATCGACCGTGTGCAGCAAGCACTTGGCTGAGAGCAACTTTTGCCGACGCCTCCTAGAAAAACCATGCCTGGAACGTGGCTCTCTCTTCAGTTGAGAGCTTGCTGCCAGCACAAAATCTTGGAAGTCATGCCTCCTACCGCGTGTTGCGACCGTCCGCCGCGTGGGACCACTTGCCTCCGTACCGCTCTGTCACGTGACATTACCGTATCGTTCTGTCACGTGACATCACAGTTCCTCGGAGGCAATTGTGAGAGCAATGCTGTGTTCGCATGGGGCAACCGCCACAGGCGTTCGCCTCCGTACCGGAGGGGGAGGGTAAAATCCGAGAGTAGGGCGGTGCGTTCGCGGCTCACGTTCCAGGCTTAATTTTTCTAGGAGGCGTTGCTTTTGTTATACCCACCCGCGTCACTCTTCGGTAAGCTAGCAACCATGTTTCACCACCTCGCCTGTACTTCAGCTGTTCATTGCACGCAGGCTACAAGCGTAAGCGTTAGTAAGGTGTCGTTCCAAAATCTACCGCGAAGGTCCCTAGACAGAGAGGCGACGACGCGGCCTCCGAATCACCTTGGGTAAGCACGGCTCGTGAGCACAGCCGAGCAGCGCAGGACACATGAGACTACGGCTTTATTTGGTTGGTGTACGTACAGTGGTGGTGAAAGCTTTGTAGACCGCAGGAGCGCGTGTAAAACTACAGTTCCCGATGTGTGCCCTCCTTCCTCCTCCCCTTGCTACAGTGTACTAGAAGCCGGCAGTGAGATGAACGAAGCGGCCGCGCCGCATCTCGGCTGATTTTCCGGCGGGTGCTGTAGCGGCGGCGCTGTAGTCATACTACATGTAATGAAGACCTCAGGAGAGTCTGAATTCGGAGCGCGCGCATCATAGCCTGCGAAATCGTGTAATTGCTCGTTTTTAGCGCGTTTAATGCGTTTCTGAATCTTTATCAGTGTATGCACATTTTCTACGTGCCATGGTGCACGAGTGAATATGCAAGCACGCCGAAATTCCGCCGAGACATTCACTGTTTCAAGGGCCTGCCCACACAACACACACACACGTGCGCACGCACACACAACACACACACACACACACACACACGCACACACAAATGTACAATCGGAATTCGCCCGGATCCGCCTAGCTTCTCACTCAAGCAACGCTTTGAGCTTCACTACATCTTAAGTGGCTACTAATGAACTACAAAGATAGGAAAAGTATCAAAAGCACAATTAAATAATACGGTTGTTTTGTCGCCAGTCTTTACAATTTCCAGAATACTGTTCCTCATATGAGCCCACATGCACTCGATTGTTTTATGAGGAACCCTAGTATAAGTAACGTTGTCACAACATTTATATCGGTGACCACGCAGTTTTGTTTTGCGGAAGATAATAATAATGCTTTCTGAAAGGCTTACCTTCTTTCAACCGTGTGCTTTCGTGCTCACTTTCTGTTATGCAAGCTGGACGTGCTTATAATGCCAGGAGGCCTAACCAGGGAGCCGAGTTGAAGGAACGAGTGTGCCTCTAGGTCATGAACCCTAGGCAAAAAAAGTTATCTTAAACATATTAAAAAGTTTCAGATGTTAAAAAGTAGGCCGTCTGCTAACCATTGTAAATTCTCTGTATCGACAGCTTAAATTGTGCTGCTTTCCAGATATTTTATTGGCGTAATGCCAAAGCAAGCCGTCAAATTTATGACGATGTTTTGTAATATAAGTGTAGTGCCTTGATTAAGTGTCAAAAGCGTAGGCAGGCAGTGGTGCATTTTGTTTTGAGAAATTTTACTTGGATATGTACGTAGTAAACACACACACACACACACACACACACACACGCACACACGCACGCACACACACACACACACACACACACACACACACACACACACATGGCATGAGCTTCGCAAAGGAAGCACCAATGCAGTGAGCGGCATGTTGTCAGCAGGCCAAGAGAGTATGGCAGGCAAGGCCAATCTCGGTCATGTGACACAGCAACCCAACTTAGCACAATGAGCACGTGCTATCGGGATGTGGTGTGGAACAACCAACCCGATCAAGGCAGCAGCATCAAGCTCGCTCGCTCGCCGAGCCGAACTCGGTACAACAGCAGAGGACGGCCCACCAGCTGGTCCGTGTCCAGCGCCAAAAATAATTAGAGCAAAGAGACGCCAGGTGGCTAACAGAAGGCCCCAGAAACGAGTCCAAAACGAAGAGACAAGACAGCATAATAGTAAGAAGTTGTCTGCTGAAGTTCGAGAACTCAGAAAACAGCTAGAATCCGCAAAAAAATTCAAGTCGTAGAAAAAACCAAATCACTTAGCCTTGCAAACGCTACTAGAAAAATAGATTCAAGCGAGTTCAGGCACAGCGCACATTTGATGGAAAAAGAAGGAACACGTAATCTTAAACGAAACGTCATCTAGGAAGATGAAGAGAAACACGAGGACCCTATCATCATTGCGGGAAAAGCTGCCAAACAGAACGCTGTTGTGGCAATGTTAAAGGAAACACATGAAAAGAGATAGCTATCCATTACTCCACCCGACAAACTCTGAACACGTTTCGCGAAATGCTGAGCAGACAAATAATAATATTGCTCTCGAACGTAACTCGGCAGAAACTACTCCCAAGCAACGTTCGACTTACTTGATAAGTGGCCAAGTCAAACTAAATCAAGTAAAGCTCGAAGCGGCAAGATAGTGAACACAGTACACGTCAGAGCTTAACCCTACTCTAATAAGGATGATGGGTCATGTCAGACTTGTTCAGTAGCATCACTGGTCATTTGCAAAAAGCTGCCGGCACGGCTATTCACCTTGCCAACTTCGACCCAGGGATTGACGCAATAGCCCGGCAGGGAAATGAAACGGAAACAAAAATACAACAATATTTCCACAACAAAAAATTGAGAACAGCGACAGCCACACAACCTTACATAGCGTCGATGAAAATCGACTTGGTATTGAAAAACACTCATTAATTGATTGATTGATTGATTGATTGATTGATTGATTGATTGATTGATTGATTGATATGTGGAGTTTAACGTCCCAAATTCACTATATTATTATGAGAGAAAAAATATTCATTATACATTTGTACAACTCGTGCTTAAACACAAAAAAATTAAATGCCTGTAGATACTTTACATACGATTATACAGCCCACCGCAAAGAAAACAATACCTTTTGTAGCATATTGAGAAAAGGAAGAAATGAAGCTGCGAATGAACCACTAGTTCTCATCAGAGACTCTAATGCCCATCACACTAGGTAAAGCTATCAGCGAACCAAGAAAAGAACAATCATGGCATATCCATGGAGTGAATCATGAAGAGTTGGGCGAAGCGTCCATCAGTCCATTCGTGCTGCCGTCCGTCCGTTCATTTTTGCAACCGTACATCCGTGGGCCCGTTCATACGTCCTTCCGTTCGTTCGCTCGTCTGTTTGTGCGTCTGTGTGTGTGCCTGTCTGTCCGTCCGTCCATGCGTCCATCTGTCTCTCCATCCATCTAGTGAACACTCCGCCTACCGCCATTTTGCATCGTTTCATCATATATTCATCATATAGAAGTACTACCATCTAGCGGACATTCAAAACTAAATGGGAGGTGGCTAACTACTACTACTACTACTACTACTACTACTACTACTACTACTACTACTACTACGTACGTACGTCGGGAAAGCACGACCTACGGCTTAAAGAGCTTCGTCTCTAAAATTGGCGCCCGCATCTTTCCATGGGTAAATGCGTCGCAGAGTGGTGGGGATATTGCGTGAATGTTGCGCAATTGGGTATGGTTTGGGAATGCTTAATTGTTACTTTGACTCTATTATTTTTATTTATTGAATGCAGGAGAGGCGAAGGCAAGGGCAGTAAAGTTAAAGTGTGTCTTTATTGCTTGGTGCCATTGTTGTATTGGGCGGGGAGGAAACACCCTTGATTGAATCGCGAACGCGCGCTCACCAACCACCCGTCTTCGAGGGACAGGAGTACGGGAGAGAGGTCCGCAAAGACGCCCTCGATTTAATTCCGAAAGCGCGCTCCACCGTTTATACACACACCGCCTCTGTTCGAGGGAGACGAGACGAGGAACGAGTCGAGCGTGTGTAGTGTGGGTGTGGACGGCGCCGACGCCGAAGCGCGACTAAGAAATGCTCCGCATTTAAAAAAAAACGCCAGGCCTACGCGGAACGCGCAGCACTGTCATAGCAAATTCTGGAAGAGCGGCCTTTCAGAGCCTTTTTGGGAGTGAAGCTCCTTATGCCGTGGGTCGTGCGTCCGCGATGTATGTAGTAGTCGTCGTAGTCGCAAGTAGCCACCTTCAAGGTCGGACCACAGGAGCGGCACGTGCGCGCGCCCTTTTCAATTGAGGAGGAAACTCGCGCACGTTAATAATGTATAAACAGATTATTTCTGATGAAAACTTACAGAGATGTGTATTGGTGGCTTAAGATCTCCAATAAATTTGCCCTTGAATTTGACGCTTACTAAAAAAAACTAGTATCAAACTATTATCAAACTAGTATCAAACTAGTAGTAGTATCAAACTAGTATCAAACTAGTAGTAGTATCAAACTAATATCAAACTAAAAACTTGTATCAGACTATCTATCCTACCAGAAAGGGTTTCCACGTTAAAATCGCAGGGCGTAATCTTCTTGGTTTTAGAAAGCTCTAGCGAGGATTGGGCCGAAATGCCATGGTTATAGTGAACTAGGATATAGAGGATTATAACCATAAACTAGAGGCGGTGAAAGGTTGGAAGCATGCCTGAAGCGCAGGCCGTAAAAAGTTCGCGAGTACCACCCCTCGTTTTGTCCTTAGAATATCCGCTCGATGGCTGTACTTATATACGCTGAATATATGATGAAAATATGCGAGATGGCGGTACTTGGAGTGTTCACTAGATTGACAGACGAATGGATAGCCAGACCGACAGATGCACGGGCTGACACATGCATGGATGAATGGACGGAGCGATGGACGCATGGATGGACGGACGCATCGACGGACGGATCTATGGGTGGACGCACGGACGGTTGTACAGAGGGACGGAAGCAAGAACGATCGGACGAACGCTTCGCCCCACTCATCATACACTATAGGTCCTATATTGTCGATATTATATCCGTCTCCTTGCTTTTTTTAGCAGCGGTATGGTTTTAACAATTTTTCACTCATCAGCTATCGATGCCGTCTGAAGGGAGTAGTTTATCAGGCTTAGCAGATCCTTAGGGAATTCTTGATATAATCATCAATTGACGGGGTTTAACTCCACAAAACCACGATATGATTATGAGAGTCGTGGTAGTGGGGTGCCACGGAACGTTTACCACTTTCGGTCTTTAACATGCACCTATGCCAATGTGCATGGGCCTCAAGCATTTTTACAGCGAAAGCTGTTATGATCGATCACAACTCGGGTCACGTGCAGTTTTCAGCTGCCGGCGCTGGTGTCCGTAGCCACATCGTGTGAAAGTAGAAAAAAAATCTAGCACCAATGCCACAGTGAGGCTCGAAACCAGGTCCGTGGGGTGCAACCAACACCACCTAAATGAGTTCAGGCCTCTTCACTCCGGCGCGCCTTCGTGTGACGTCATTCAACTTTGCCCGAGCCTCTCACGCCAACACCACCTAGCTCACGCCGTACCGGCAGCGTTTCGGCGTGTCCGGGCATGTTGACAGGCAAAGAGGAGGGCGACCTCTCTCGAGAGAGCGAGCACCGTGGTAGCCCGTAGCTTTGCGGCAGAGCCGTAAGTTGTCCGAGTCTCCGACAGGTGGCGGCAGCCGTGACAATTATTTCACTCTGTCGTTGAACGAGACCACGCGGCCACGCCGTGCGCGCTGTTCCGTGTTGCAGTTACCGCTTCCGCCGAATTTATTTTGTTGACGAATGTATCCTGAGACATGGGGCGGTGTTGTGTACCCAACTGTCGAGGGAACTATGACAATGGTCCGAAAGTCCGCTTGTTTTCTTTTCCGAGAGACGCTAAGCGAAGAGCGGAATGGCAGCGGGCTGTGCGACGGAGCGACGTCGACGTGAGGCTGTTGAAGGACCCCAAGGTAAGCTGCATCGAGCGTACCCCTTCAGAATTAACGAGATTTCTCGTAATTATCCCAGGAGATTCTAATTGGTGTTTTTTTTTTTTTTTGTTCCGGTCACGCGCAGGTTTGCGAGCGTCACTTCAAGTCGGAACACCTGCGCACAACGTCAACGTATACGGACTGCGATGGACGAACCATTGAAGCTCCTATGAAGTTGACACGGCTGACTCCAGACGCCTTCCCAGCCATTTTTCCAGACTGCCCTTCGTATATCTCGGATTCGCGCACGTCGCGAGAAGAGCCTGAACTGAAAAGGAAGCGGACTGAAAATGAGCTACTCCAGAAAGCCATACACGAGTCCCAAGCAGCGTTTGAAAAAGAAGAAAAACAGTACAAAGTTTGTAATCTGGGTGAACTGATTTCTCGGGTTAACGAGCGTCCAAATAAGAAGTTTTGGTGTACAACAGCCTGCGAGACGTGCCTCATCGTCGCCCACATCGAGCCGGCGTTGCAAGCTCCGGAGATGCTTGTATCTGTGGTGGTTACAGAGGATCTGTCCGTTTCCGTGTATTTTAAGTGCGCTCCGTTGGTGTCGGATGATGTGTGCATTCCTGACGAAGTCCGTGATGTCCGTGTGCTGGACAACCTTCTAGACAGCGTGGAGCGATATTGTGAAAAGAAGGCCCGTCACCAGGAGGACAAGGTGGGGGGAGTGCTTAGGCTTGTTTTATCCTTGCTGGATGACATTTGTGATGATGAGCTGCATGATGATGAGAGGGCTGACGCACTAATCTTCCTGAAGGAGCAGTGCAAGCTGCTGACAAAGAAGAGTAATGGCGTGCGGTATTCTGCAGAGCTTTTAGTTTTTAGCAGTATATTGCACACAATTTCTCCACATGCTTACAAGTTTTTTCGCCACAGCAACAAGCTTGTCTTGCCGCATGACACTACCATCAAGCGAGTTTGTGCTGCACATGATGTGAGCCCATCGAAAGAGCAGTGCGAAGAAGGTTTTCTGAGGTACATTAAGCGCAGAGCAACCATTCTGAAGCCTCATGAAAAAAATGTGACTGTCATGCTTGATGAAATAACCTGCAACAGTTTTTTGAATATAAAGGTGGCTGCCTAACAGGGTTTGCTGCGCATTGTGCGGAACCAGCAAAGACAGCGCACGTGTTCATGGTACAGTCTTTGCTTTCATCTTATAAAGATGTTGCTCATATCCTTCCGGTAACTCGTATCACAGCAACGGAGCTGCATGATGTTCTAAAGACACTAATCATGAGGCTTGAAAGTGCTGGTCTGCATGTTGTTGCGGTCGTAACAGACAACAATGCCATAAACAGGAAAATGATGTCTCTGTTTAGCGAGCAAAATGAGCCAGGGATTGTTTTTCCTCATCCTGCCAACCCGCAGCAGCCATTGTTTCATGTTGTGGACACTGTTCACTTGCTCAAGTGTATACGCAACAATTGGCTCAATCAGAAGGATGATGACAAGTCGTTTTTGTATCCTCATTTTGAAAGCTGTGGAAGTGGTGAGGACCAAAAAGCTTCGTTTACTTTTTTGAGGAAGCTGTACCAGAGTGAACAAAGCAAGCTTGCAAAGGTTGCCTATGGTCTGAGCTATAAAGCACTTTATCCAAGCCACCTAGAGCGTCAAAATGTGAAATTGGTGTTGAAAGTTTTTAACAGCTTTGTGTCATCAGCTTTGTCACTTGAAGCGCAGAAATTGCATTTGGCTGCACTGCAGGAAACGGCCACCTTTATTGATTTGATTGTCAGGTGGTGGAGCATTGTAAATGTTAAGACTCCAGAAAAGGGGCACAGACTACGTGATGTTTATCAGCAGCCTGTGAAGGATATGTCTTGTTTGCAAGTTCAGTACCTTGATCAGTTCATTACCTGGCTTGACAGGTGGAGCCGGAGGGGAACCACGGCTGGAGGTTTGACAAAGGAGACCCACTTTGCTCTCCGGCTAAACACGTATTCATTGATTGAGCTGTCACGGTATTGCCTTAATGAGCTGGGCTTTAGGTACGTCCTTTTGGGGAAGTTTCAAACAGATTGCCTTGAGGCCAGGTTCTGGAAGTACCGCCAAATGTGTGGATCTCACTACAATGTGTCAATCACAGAAGTATTCGAAGCGGAGACAAAGATTCGCTTGCAGGACACTTTAAAGCTGGAAGACATGCCGCTGTCATTGGCACCTAAGGAACAGGAGCTTGATGCCGAGATGCTAATAGCAAAGTATGCCATCAAACTCACCCAAAGTGACCTGAAGGCATCACAAACTGACGTGCCTGCGTTGACATACATTGCAGGCTATTGTGCGCATGCTGCAATTAAACGTCAGCCATGTGAGGATTGTCAGTCACAGCTCATGATCACTGACCGAGAGCTGCAGCAAAGTGAGCACGTACTCATTGACAGCATGAGCAGAGGCGCCTTGAAGTTTCCGCAGCCTTTTGTTGTTAATGTTGTTCTTGGCACTAAGATAGTATTAGAGCACCTTGTCAGTAAGGAACAGGAGCAGCGGTTTCATGCAGAAGCCAACCAAAGGATGGTCCTCTTGAGCATCATGCAGTTCCTACTAAGCGACGGCGAGGAGTTGGACATGTGTGCAAGTGGCCACCATCCAGATACCGTACTCAAGAACATTCTAAAACCAGCTGTCAACACGCTTCTAAAAAACTATGTCGCTTGCAGGAATGACAGTGTCATGAAAGAAAAAGCCTGTGCAAAGCAAAGAAAGTTGCTAACGCTACAGTAAACTTTGCTAGTGGCCCCTTCGCTAAAATATGAAGCAAGCTTTACTAATGGCTAGTTTTTTTAAGCTGGCCGGTTCGTATTTTCTTTTTGTCCCACAATGTGAATATGGCTTCGAATATGACTGTTCCAAATGCTAAATGTTTGTTCCTTGTGATACACTTTATACATTGTAATAAATACTCCAGTAGCTAGTTTCTTTCGTTCTAAGAGCAGTTGTGTTTTTCTGTTTGCCCCATAATGTGATTATGGCTGTGAATATGACTGTACCAGATGCTAAAAGTTTTTCACTGTGATAAATTTTGTAACATTATAACGAATAATCTAGCGCCTTGTTTTTTTTTTTGCTCAATCTTGTCAGTTTCGGTTTTTGTGTTGCACAATGTAGTCATAGATGTCAATATGGCTGCTAAAAGCTGGAAGTTCGTATGTTCCTTGTGATACATGGTACACACATTGTAATAAATATTTTGCCAGGTGCCCGGGACTTGTGTACGTTTCTTTTAAGTGCAATCTGAAGCAGTCACGTCCGCCAAGATGGAGCGGAACAGCACTATTTCATCTTGATGTGAAATAACGTTCGTTCAGAAATTTTATATTGCATGCCTATATCGCGGCAATGCAGAAATTAATGTTTTACTCATCTGTAGTGGCCGCCGCGCGGGAAGCGTCCGCGCCGCAGCGGCTCGCGCGCGCGCGCGTCGACGGGCCAGGTGCGTGACGTCACGGCGGCAGTGAAGAGGCCTGCTTATCTAGGCGGTGTTGGTGCAACCCAGTATTCTACCACTGAGCCACACCGGTGCATAGGACTTGTTGATAAACTTGCCTTAGGCAGGCTTGATGTCGGGAAAGCAATCGCGTTAGTACAACCTATAAACATAACAGCGGAAGAGCAACCAGTCGTCGCACAATGTGAATAGCGTAACGAGTGGGTCATCCGGTGATCCAACCCATTACAAAAGCTTGTTCTTGTTTCTCTATTAACTGGGGCGCATACCCACTAAGGTAAAGAAAACTCGTCCTTTTTTTGTCACATGGCTTCAACTCGCTTGATAAGGCGTAGCCAGTTGTATTGCCCTTTGAAGCCGATCGCTTTACTGATGACGTCATATGTTTTACCTTGGGTCACGTGACCCGGAACTGTTGAGGTGGTAATAGACTCTTCCGTTTTCTGCAGAACCAGGCACAGCTCCGGCGTACGAAACATCAACTGAGCTAAATGTTAAAGTATTTGCGCATTGAACACTTCGAAAAAGAGCTACGAATCTCTCTCCGCTATTCGGACGCGTCACCGAACCGCCATGAAGTGCTTGCTGGTTTACTCACCGGGCTTGCTGATTTACTCACCAGAACTATAGTGAAAACAAGAGCAGGCGCAACAGCTCCTCGCTCTACGTAAAAAGACCCCACTCGACGCTATTGCGTTGTGAATTGCCACGGACGTGAACGACTTCAGTTTCGCCGACTTCCGCAGCTTTCGCGAAGCAGAATGGCGAGAGCGCTGGATGCGGGTCGTTGCGTATACGTGTTGGGTAAGCGAATTACTTGCGTTTTCCACAGCCGGTCGCATTAGAAAGTGTGATATTGTAGGTCTCCTGTTATTGTTTTCAGGAGCCTTGACGGAGAACAAAGGTAACATTGATTATGAAGATTAGCAGAGCCTCTGACCACGGTGCGCGCCGTGCAACAGTGGACAGGTGACGCGACCACAAATAATCTGAAGTTGTCCCTACCACGCAACATTACGCATGTAGGTTTTTGAAGCCTCTAGGTTCCGGCTTTAACTACGAAATGCGAACACGTACAGGTAAACCGCAAAATGATCACGACCACAATCAGTTTTTTTTCTTGCCGTTGGTCTCCGCGATGACCAGAGCTATCTCGGAGGCCTCCGTTTTGCCTTTCGTTGTGCACCGAAAAATAGGGCACACATGTGTCCCCATTCGCAGTACATACAAATGGAAGACATCCGTCCACCGAACGTTCTGACATGCGAAATCAAACAGCTCAACGCACAGGATGCGGGAGATCGATAGAGAATACAACTGCAAAGGTGAAAATCTCCAGGGCCATCCATGCCAGATAAAGCGCGCTTCGCTTCAACTTTGGTCATTAGATTGCTCGTGTATGGACTTCAATGCTTTAACATCATGTGTATGCCCAAGTTTAACACATTTAGGCGTTACAGAACGCTCGTCGGAGTGCTTACCTTAAACTCGTGTTATGCAAAGCTCACCAAAATAGCAAACATCTTTTGCATTGTGCCCGCAGTTTGTTTTGATGAGCTTTCTACTTTTCTGAAGCGAGCTTGGATTCAAGGAAGAGGCTTGCTAGGCCCGTGATTTTCAGCAAACCGCCCCTCAATACCAACGCAAAAGAAGGCCTATGCACGTTCACTTGCTCTACCCAATTATGACCGGCGCGGCGATGGTAGCGCTGGTGGCGGCGTCTTTTGCAGTGCCGCCTGGGCAGAGTCTGACACCTAGGGGCAGCTTTTGACGATGTGTGGCACTATTGTGTAATATGGTACTACGTGTTTGCTTCTCTGCAGAGCCTCTGCAATGGAGATGGAGCTCCTGACAGGCACATTGCTCGTGAGCGCTCAACCATGTTGAGGTGAGAATCTCTTTTTATTAATTCATTGATACCACTAATAGGTTTCATTTCGAAGTAACATCGCCAACCCAATGGTCTTTCTCCCCTAGTAGTCATTGAAAAGATTTAGATGCCAACCAGCTCTTTTACTAGCCAGTGTAACGCTGTCCCTCCGCCTCACCCCTCCCATAGTCGCAGGTGTTGGAGCGGAGCGAAGTAGCTCACGCCCTCCTAGCAGCGCTTGGTAACGTCTCCCGCCCTCACCTGCCGCGCGCTCGCCGCGTTGTCAGCTCTCTCTCGCTTCACCCTCGCTACCGCTCGCAACACTCGAGCCCACTGCTCGCGTGGGCATCATCTTACTCGCGCCACTACTCTTCATCTGTCAGTAAGAAGCCGGGAGTCGGCGGGTTCGCGCGCTGCACGCCTCACAAGAAGTTCTGTGGCCTCACTTCGAGAATCCCAGGGCGCCGGCATTGTGGACAGCGTGCCTCTGCTTACTGCGCGATCGCACTGACGGGCGGGGACGCCGTCGTGGCATGCTTCCCGCTAGTGTGCGCGTACCTTTCCCTGCTGTCACCTGCGTCACGAGTGTTAGCGAAGCCGATTGCTTTCGCAAATGGCGATGTCAACACCGACGATGAGTGAGCCAGGGAAGCTGAACGCAAGCTACGGCAGTGGAAGACCATTAACATCGACGAGGTGCGAGTGAAGAACGCCAATCGCGTTCGAGAATAAAGACGGCACGCGGGTAAAAACGACGAGACGAGAGCCAAGGTAGCCGAGTAGAAGCATCTTCACCGCGTCCCGCCTGCCGCATCTTTGCGTTTCAAACAAACATTTGCTAGAGTAAACGCTAAGCCGAGTTTCACTTCAAACCATTCTCCCAGCACTCGCGTCGACGCCCGTTTCAACCGGGTCAATGCCGTGCGTCAGAAGGGACAATTGGGCGAGTAGGTGCACTTTCATCTTAAACGAATATTAGTTCGACGAAAACAGGAACGGGAAAGAAAAGATCAACTACAACGTTCGGTTTTGTCTTTTTTTCCCGTCCCTGTTTTCTTCGCGCTAATATTCGTTTGACATGTCAATGCCGTGCGCACCGCTGCTGCTTCGCATCTCATCAGGGTTCCCTTCAGGGAGATGGCCCGCAGTTTTCTTTAAACACACTCCAAAACATGACTTCATGACTTCCTCGAAAGTAGTTGTTCATACTCTTTGCATATAAATAAAAACAATGTTGATTTGTCTATACTATTGGAACAAAATCATGTTTGTAGTGCTTTACAGTGGTGCAGCACTAGTAATGTCGCCGAGATCAATGCATATTTACTTGAAGAACGTATTCTTCTTGTGTGCGCGTGACACCTGCACGAAAATATAGGTGGAATATACATTACATTCAATAAGCGAAACTAACAGGAAAAGAAGTATGCAAAAACACGTCTACATAATTGAATTTTTTCTTTATTCAACGGTACAAAGTCTTCAAGAAAGAGAGGGCAAAATGCATTAACGCCTGACGGTGTCTTTTCATCTGAAACAACAATTTGCACACACAAGCGCTCGCAACAAACAGAATAGATTATGTTGCCTAGAAGCACAGGAAATGCGCATAAATGATCGCCTGCAACGTTCAGTGCTCATACAAGCGTGTGAAAGACCAATCGCTGCATCATTGTTGCATGTGCACGTCATTGCGAACCTGTATAAGCATTATGGGCTACAGTTTAAATTAGTACGTTTTTTTTCTCAGTAAAGTTGGGATAAGTGTATAAACTACTACGAAAGAGAGTTGACTTATCGCCTGCTTAACTATTTTTCCGGATTAGTCATTTCTTTATCCTGCAGCTTTATTATTGTTGTATAGCTTCGTAATCTGGTAGTGCAGCGTTTGCGAACAAGAAGTTTCGCTGTTGTTATTCTGGTAAAAAAGAGATCAATGCAACATTGCGTCGTAGTTTCAAGTATTTTATTTTGACTAACCCTAACGATAAACACAATCAATTCTAATTGGCAATACGAAGATGAACGGATAAACATTGAGAAAATAGGCTCACTAAAACAGTTCCACCACAGAGACCTCCGCGTGCGAAAACATACGTTTCATATAAATCGCCTACCATGACACAAGGAGGAAATATATTGCGAATAAGGTTTGGTTCTCGAAATAACAATTACAGATTTTTCCGTTTTCTATCTGGAATGTGGATAACTGGAGCATGATAAAAATGAGACCGTGTTAATAACCAGGAAAAACGGCCTGTAAGCAGGACAATGGCCTCTGATGTGGCAGGGGTGGGGCGGGTTCTCTCCGACCGTCCCAATCGCACAGAGAGGTGGGTGTGACCCGCTTTTTTCTCCGCACCGCGGTGCTTCTTTGTATGGTCGGAAAGACAACAACAGAATACCAAGCCAAAAAGAAACATCGGTAAGAAGAAGGTGAAGGAAACAGGGAGGGAGATGTGGAAGATGGGAATGCTTACGAAATCATCACTGGAGACCTGCCGAACTTTTAAGCAGGAAATTGCAAGGGATCTACGATGATTCCCAGAGTAGTTCTCCGCTCTTCGAGGCTAGAACGAGAGTTTTGTGGACCGAGAAGTACCGAGCAAAATGCGAAGGCAAAGATATGGTATGTAGTGCATGGGGACAGGAGGAGGAAACGGCTGAACATTTCATAATGTTCTGTAAAGGGCTCCACCCTGTAGTCGAAGATAATGGCACCAAATTTTTCAAAGCATTGGGGTTTAGGGAGTGAAGGCAAAATAGGCTTTAAATGGGTAGAAATAACCAGGAGGAGGCTAACATTGGTGGCTGCAATCGAGGCGTGAGTTAAACTCAATCCCTAAACATACAGTGATAGTACTTAACTTTATGGCTAGGTGGCGTGAGCCACCACGCGACCTAAGGGGAACAGCCGGATACATCCATTCATCCATCCATCCGAAAAGGCTGCCGCGCTGCTGGCAAAGCTCGCATGTGGCGAAAAAAAGTGGTTTTGTGCTTTCCTTTATGTTCGTGCTCATTAAGGAATGTCGAGCCAAGGTGCACGATAGGGAAAGTGAGTGCTTGGACGAATATATTCTGAAATTGGCTTTTTTGTTGTAGATTTGCACCACCCACATAGAGCACTTATAATTGCGATACCTCTGTAAGAGATCCGGATGTGCTGAAAACTTACTGCACTTCGAAATTTGCTGGCTGTACATAGTATGCAGGACACTGACGAAGAAAAAAATGACAGCCCGATGGACAAGCGAAGTCAGAAGAGTGCCACGTTCTACGCTCGCGGGTTATACTCGAATAAAAGGGTTGCTTTTTCTTTCCTTTCATGTGACTAGCGCTAATTTTCATTGCCGCAGAAGCAGGATACGGAGAGGAGGGTCTAGATTAAACGTTGCCGGCTCTGCGACAACCACGGGTTAGTTGCAGGCACGTTTTGATCAATTTGGGTCACCCATTCGCATTGTAAATTTTACGGTCTTCAGTGGATATGTTCGAAATGTAGGAACACACATCGAAATATTTTGCTTGTTCTAGAAGTATACGCAACACGCGTTCAGAGTTTGATGTACTTTGTATGTAACACAGTGGTGTTACATAGCAGGGACAATTTGTACTTTTTTAATTAAATGCGAATGCATTTCTTAGTCGGGCTATGTCAGGCATCCAGTGGCAGCGGCCGCGTACTGGCTTGTGTTAATGTCTCCCCTCTCACTCTGTCCCATTGGAACAAATGCGGGTGCGCGCGCTCATCTTCGCCTGTAGCAAGCGGAGCATGTGGTGCGAGAGAGTGTAGGAGAGGGGGTGGTGGTAGTGGTAGGAAAAGGAAAACGGCACCTAATTTCTGCAGCCCAGTCGGGAGCACGGCGCAGTGGCTGTAGGAGAGGGTAGGTGCAGTGCTTCGCCGCTCCGTCTCTCGCTCTCTCTCCTCCCTGCACTCCACTCTCCCGTCCACTCGCGCCTCACCCTCGTCGTTTGCTGGTTGGGCGCCTCTCAAGAACATCCTGAAATGTGTGCTTGACATGCCGCTGTGAAACGTCAATGCAGAGCCGAGAACGCTGGCGCGCCACTTTCCCATCCGCTCGCTCCTCACTCTCGACCGTTCGCTAGCTGGTCCCCACTCAGGGCGATGGGAGAAGTCCAGAAGTCGGTGAAGACGAATGTCTGACGGCAACGGTGCCCTCTCTCGGATCAACCGATCCCGTGGAGCAAGGCAGTGACGCACCTGGGGCTAAGGATCGACCACTGCGTTACCTTGATACCGGCCGTTAAACTCACTGTCTTCAAGGCCACCGGGGTCGAAACTGCCACAAGCAAGCTATTCAGCAGGGCCAAGGGTGCACATCGTGGCTGGCCCTAAGGCTCTACCAAGGGGCTGCAACGGCAGCGCAAACTTACGCACAGCCCTTGGTACCGCTGGCGCCACACCGCAAGGAGCAGCTGGAGCGGCAACACAGCATGGCGATTCGGCGCTTCATGGGACTTCCCCGTCAGTCGCCCATAGCTGCAACACTCGCGGAGGCCCAGACCTGGCCACTGTCACTTTCGATGCTACGACAGGCGGTGCATCATGGGGATCGCCTGCACAGGGCCCCCGGGGTCCTGTGCAGGCTGGCTCCGCAGGCATCCTTCGGAGACTGCGGAGCCAACCAGCGTCGCTAATAGCACAGGCCTGCGCTCTCTATTAAGAGCTAATCCCCGAACCTCCCAGTCCTATCCAGCCCCCTCCTCCCCATCAGCAACCTCTGGACGTACAATTAGGGCTCGACCACCTCAGGAAAAGGTGGACATTGGTGTGCGAGCTCCACCAGGCAGCCGTGGCGAAACTGCACGACCAGCTCAGGGGGCAGGCCCTGGTGTCCACGGACGGGTTCGTTCTGAAAGGCCCCCATTTGGCTGCGGCTGCCTGCGTCTACCATCGACTGGGACAACCGTCCGGTGCCGACTTCTCTTTCATGCCAGCTCCATTGCAGCTGAATTGGCCGGCCTTCACTTGGCTACCCGTTACCCCATCTGCTTGTGGCGATTCTGTGCGACTCCCGACCAGCCCCACAAGCGCTGCTCCAACCAGACCAAACAAGCATGACTGTGGCGTTGCTGCACGCCAAACTGGCAGCCATCAAAGATAGCAGTGTGCGCCTGTCCCTCCACTGGCTTTCCTCGTACGTTGGAATAGCTGGTAACGAGGAGGCTGACGCTGCAGCTAAGGCTGCACACCACTGCGACACGCCAGTCACCAAGGCGGTAGCCCAGTCAGATTACTCACGGCAGTGACAGCGAATGGTTCTACCAACGGCCCACCCCGACACACCGGTGACAAACGGCCAACCTCCACCATCCCTTCTGAAGACCGGCCTAGACAGACGCGAGAGGTGGATGTTGATTCACCTGCGTACCAGCCGCGTCTGGCCTATTCATCACCAGCGTGCCGAAGGTGCGGTGGTGACGTAACGCTCCAGCATCTTAATTGCTCCTGCCCTGACCTGGCCAAAGACCTTTGCGTACTAATGAGCCACTATCGTCTGCTTCGTCTACTTGCCACAACGATGGAAGACATACTCTTTCCCGCGCGCCCGAAGACGCAAGCCGTCCGAGCCTTCCCTGATTTCTGTGCGTGTGCGGACCTCACCACCTTATAGACGAACGCTTTTGCTTCGTACAGATGACTGTGCTGACAAGACGTTCTCTTGCCATGCTTCTTACTTTTTCCTTCTCTCCTCTCTTCTTCCTATCATCATTACTTCCCCATTCCCCCTTTTCTAAAAGCACTTAGCCGTGCCCCCGCGACGGGGGAGGCAGAATATAGCATCCTTTTCATCTCTTCCTTTTTGATTAACCTCTCTCTCTCTGTCTCTCAGCACAAGAAATGCATTCGCATTGCCTCACGAATCCCTTCGTGGAGGTGGGGGCAATTTTTTTTTGTAGTCTACCTCTGCGAATTCAGTTTTCATTAGAGAGACGCCATTATGCTATATGTGCGACTCTTTAATTTGGATGCTGTCGACAGTACAATAACTGAACACGACACTGATATTGCCATTGTGCTACCAAAATTTCATTGATTGATTGATTCATTCATTGATTCATTGATATGTTGCGTTCAACGTCCCAAAACCGCCATAATATTATGAGATACGCCGTTGTGGAAGGCTCCGAAAATTTCGACCACATGAAGTTCTTTAACATGCACCCAAATCTGTGCAGACGGGCCTTCAGCATTTTCGCCTCCATCGAAAATGGAGCTGCCGCAGCCGAGTGTCAATCCCGCGGCCTGCAGGTCAGCAGCCCAGTACCTTAGCCACTTCTCCACCACGCCGGGTCTACCAAAACATAATGAAAATTCAGCTGACGAAAAAGGAGAGGATGACAACTCAGGCACTTTCATCTTGAAAGACGTAGGGAGTGGATATGTATGTCAGATAGTCGAAGCCTTCTACAATATCCCGGCAAAATTACTTCTCACGTACCCTAATTCAATAACATGATTAGGGCACTTAGTTACATAGAGCATAACTGCGTTTTGATTGGCCACCTCATAAATATGCATACGCAATGTAACATTGAAATTATGACTCAGGAGAGGAGAGCAATACAATTTAACGGCGATAATTGGTCCAGTTTTCCCCCATGCAACTCTACAGAAAGGAAGAATGCTAGAATGTCTGTATATATTTTTCTTAAATCGAGGTATTTAGAAACGAGACCAAGCGACCCTTAATGAAAAAATAATGTGATACCGCCAGAGACGAGTTGATAACTCCTGCCTATCAGAAAAAAACGCAGCAGTAAATGTTTTTTTCGTAAATTGGGCCGAAATAAATGCAGTAAAAGAAAAAATACCTTCTTTCCCTTTAGTCAAAACATTCTGGTGGTGATTCTTGCTGGTACACTGAAAAAAAAAACAAGCGCACATCGGAATCCCGTGTGTTCTGCTGTCTGCCAGGGTCTCAGCTGGATGGATGGATGGATGGATGGATGGATGGATGGATGGATGGATGGATGGATGGATGGATGGATGGATGGATGGATGGATGGATGGATGGATGGATGGATGGATGGATGGATGGATGGATGGATGGATGGATGGATGGTCGGTCGGTCGGTCGGTCGGTCGGTCGGTCGGTCGGTCGGTCGGTCGGTCGGTCGGTCGGTCGGTCGGTCGGTCGGTCGGTCGGTCGGTCGGTCGGTCGGTCGGTCGGTCGGTCGGTCGGTCGGTCGGTCGGTCGGTCGGTCGGTCGGTCGGTCGGTCGGTCGGTCGGTCGGTCGGTCGGTCGGTCGGTCGGTCGGTCGGTCGGTCGGTCGGTCGGTCGGTCGGTCGGTCGGTCGGTCGGTCGGTCGGTCGGTCGGTCGGTCGGTCGGTCGGTCGGTCGGTCGGTCGGTCGGTCGGACGGACGGACGGACGGATATGGCTGTACTCTTTAGATCGGGCGGTGGCTAGCGCCACCAAGCCGTAACGCTTAATGAACCAAAAACTAGATTTATTTTTTTCCCTTTAAATAACCAGGTTGAGGATTCGTAATTTGCAGTGAAGGGTTCAATTTTCACTCGTGCCTTGATTTTAGCCACCAATCAGATAACCTCCTTGTAGTTAGTTCTACCCGCCTAAAGTCTATTTTGCCCTCCCTGTCCCTAAACAATAGTACTTTGAAAAACTCTGCGCCATCATCCTGAATTATAGGGTGAAGTCCTTTACAGAACATTATAAAGTGTTCGGCTGTTTCTTCTTCCTCTCCACACGCACTTCATACCGTGTCTACCCCTTCGTATTTGGCCCGATATGTCTTGGTTCGCAATACTCTCGTCCTGGCCTCAAACAGTAGAGAACCACCCCAAGTATTATCATAGATCCTTTCCTTGGCAATTTCCTGCCTAAAAGTTCGATAGATCTCTAGTGCGGACTTTTTAATCATGCTGATTCTCCACATATCGGTCTTAGCTTTCTTCACCTTCTTCTTAACCGATAAATCTTTTTGGTTTGGCCCCTGCTGTTTTCTAAGTATTTACCAGTCAATTTTCTGGTTCGCTTCCTCCATTTTGTATCGACGTTCTTCGTGTACAAGTAGCTGAACACCTTCCTAGCCCAACGCTCCTCCCCCATTTCTCTCAATCGCTTCTCAAATTTTATCTTGCTGCTAGCTTCCCTGCCCTCAAATGATGTCCATACCATATCTCCTTGTACTCCCTGATTTGGTGTATTCCCGCAAGCTCCTAAGGCAAGCCTACCTATTTCACGTTGCTTAATTTCAAATCTTGCTTGAACTTCTCATCTCATGCACAAGACCGCATTGCCGAACGTCAGATCACGAACCATGACTCCTTTCCATATTCCTCTCACAACATCATGCCTATTGTAATTCCACAGCGCCCTGTTTTTTTCATTAGCGCTGCATTCCTGTTACCTTTAGTCCTCACGTACATTTCATATTCCCTTAAGTACTCGGCCCCATTGCTTATCCATATGCCCAGATATTTGTATTTATCTGTTATATCTAGCGTGACCTCCTGTATTACAAGCTCCTTACCTTTATTGTCATTAAATATCAAGACTGGTGATTTTTCCTTACTGAGTCTGAAATCTAACCTATGTCCCTCATTACCGCAGATGTCCACCAATCTCTGCAAATCTTCCTTGTTGTCGGCCATTATCACTATCATTTGTGTACATCAAAGCTGGTAGTGCCTGTTCAATGAGTTTTCCTTGTTTGACGAAAGAGAGGTTGAGGCTCAGTTCACTTCCCTCTAATTTGGCCTCTAATCCCTGTAGGTGCATCATGAATAACAAGGGTGAAAGAGGACACCCCTACCCAAGCCCCCGTTTTACCTCTGCAGGCTTCGATACCTGTGTTTCCCACTTTATAACTACCTTGTTACCTTTAAAATATTGCTACATGCATGTGTATTGACATTATAGGGGGCGACGCGCGTGTGTGCCTGACGAGGAAGACAAAGAGTTGTCCCCGCTCGATCGCTGGTGAACCGGGCACGCCATTACCGCTGGTTTTGAATATATCTAATCCCCAGCCTCGTCGTTACGGCGTCTCTTCTTTTCCGTAACATATTTGGTGGAGGTGGAACGTCCCCCGTCTTCACCACGAAGCTTCGCAGTGGCCGCACCATTCAGTCTCCGCCCACGGCTACCAATGACTACAGCCTGTCAGCGTCTCCATCTGGAGCTCCAGCCACTACATACCTGACGATGCCCACCCCCTGTGATCCAGGTACATTCTCCGCACAACCTGGGCTCGACGTCGACTACTGGCTCCGTATGTACGAGCGTGTTAGCCACACACACCGATGGGACCCTACCATGATGCTCGCCAACGTAATATTTTACTTGAACGGCACCCCACGGGTCTGGTTCGACGCCCATGAGACCGAGCTCACCAGCTGGGATACCTTCAAGGAGCGACTACACGACATCTTTGGGGACCCGTCCGGTCGCCAAATGGAAGCGCGAAAAGAACTCGCCACTCGTGTGCAGTCGTCAACAGAGTCGTATGTCTCGTACATACAGGATGTGCTCGCGTTGTGCCGAAAAGTCGACGAGCAAACGACAGAGAGTGACAAGGTGGGCCACATACTTGAGAGCATCGCGGACGACGGCTTCAATTTGCTCGTCTACAATAACGTCACGACCGTAGACATGACTATCAAGGAATGCCGTCGCTTCGAAATGGCCAAAAGCCGCCGTGTTCTGCCTCAATTTACGCGGCTACCAAAAACGGCTGTTACATCCACTTGCACCGATCTCGGTGCCACACCACCCATGCAGGACAGCGTGACACGAATAGTTCGACGGGAGCTTGAGGCGTCAAGTCCGGCACCATTTCCTCCACATCCGCTCAACCATGGTGCCGCACAAACGCCTCCGCCGGTCTCCGTTATTCAAGCCGTCGTGAGGCAGGAAATTGCAAAGCTTGGTTTTCCTGTGGCCTGCTCTGTCTCCCGACCCATCTCCCGACCAATGACAACAAATGCACCACGCCATGACTTAAACTTTATTCCGCGATCCCGCAATCTGGCGGAACGGAGAACTGCAGACGACAAGCCGATCTGCTTCCGCTGCCACCGAGTCGCCCATATCTCCCGCTACTGCCGCAGCACTTGGACGCCCTCAAACTGGAGCCAATTTTCCTCTAATCGACCATACGAGGACTTTCGTCGGTATTCGCCCAGTCGTGTGTACCCTTCTTCCGACATCCCCAACAGCCGCTCCACTGCTCGTTCGCCGCCACCTCAACGCCGCCGTTCCCCATCGCCCCAACCACGCCGCTATCCGTCGCCGGTCAACTGTGGATCCTCTCGGACGGAATGCCGGCCGCCATGTTCCCGTTTTATTTACGGTGCTTGAAAATTGCCCCCACGACCTAATCTTCGGCATGGACTTCCTATCGACGTATTCTGCCCTCATCGATTGTGCCGCCGGTACTCTCTGCCTAGAACTTCCTCTTCTCCCGGATTCTCACCATGAACTCCCGAACAGCTTGTGCACCACTGACTTCTTCCGGATACCGCCTAAAGCTTTCACATTCATTGAATTGGCAACACCCTCTCCCGTGCTCGACGGTGATTATATCGTGACGCCGATTACTGATGTTCTCCTGGCGCGTGACATTACTGTCCCACACTCTGTTGTAAGCATGACCTCTAACCGAACATATTTACCTGTTATCAATTTCGGTTTCATAAAACAAGTGCTACCCCAAGGAATTTCGGTCGCCACACTAAGGCCCTTAATTGACGACCACGTCACCTGTTTTACGGCAGACGTATGTCCCGAATACACACATCACTCGCAGGATGCGACCTTACGTTCCATGATCGCCCCGGACCTCAAACCTGAAAAGTCAACCACGCTATGCCGCCTTCTGGCTTCGGGACAATACCGCAATCCGGCCCTGTGTTCGAGCTGTGCAACGCGGCCCTGGCCGCCCACGCTGCCCTCAATCAACATGGCTAGCGGCAAGGTGTTTCGGCCGCGGATTCTTCAATGGAACGTTCGTTCTCTCCGCTGCCGTCACGCCGAGCTGTCTACCCAACTCCTCCGACGCGAGTACGACGTCTTGCTGCTGCAGGAAACCTACGCTCGCGTCGGAACACTCAACCTACCTGGTTTTGTCGGCTATCACAGCACCACGCAGTGCGAACTTGAAGAGTGTAGCGCAGTCCGGTGCAGCACTCCCTCGCATCCTCCCGGCACGTCGCGGGCTTCGGTTTATGTGCGCGCCGACCTCCCTCACGCTGCAGTGGACATCGAGGACATTCTCTGTGACACCCTCGAGGCCGTCGCCCTGACTGTGCGCATCGGGAGCACGGACACCAGTGTCGCGAGCGTGTACGTGCGCACATCGAACTACTCGGCACGCTGGGACACCCAATTCGTGTGCCGCCTCGCAGACCGCCTAAATCGCGACGCGGTCATCGGTGGCGACTTTAACTCTCACCACACCTCGTGGGGCAGTGGCGTGACGAACCACCGTGGGCGCGACCTTCTCGATGCCGTGCAAAAGGCCGGACTGCTCGTTATAAACACGGGTAGCTGTACTCTCGCGCGCCGTGGTGTGTCCGACAGTGCCATCGACCTGACTCTCGTGGGTGGTACGTGTAAATATGAGTGGCAACGTGCACCGGACTCTCAGGGCTCCGACCACTACCCCATCGTGGTCACACCCCCCTCAGCTTACATCAGGTACACTCGGACCTACAGTGTTGTGAAGTGGACTCGCTTCAGAGAACTGTGTGCTAGAGTGCCAGTCTCTGCAGACTTCTTCACCGCGCTGGCCGAGTGTCACGACGCAGCTACCACCCACTGCACCGTGCCTGCGGGCACCCCCGCACCAGACATCAGCCTCCTCAACCTTCGCGCCGCGCGTCGCAGGGCGCAGATTGTGGCGGTGCGCTCGCAGAAGGCGGAACATTGGCGTGCCTATAACTCTATTGACGCGGTGTGCCGCAGGCACGCCAGACGCCGTCGCAACCAGAGCTGGGGGAGCCTCTGCTCGTCACTAGATGACCCTCAGAACCACGCCCAAGCCTGGCGCATTTTCGCTGCCGTTCTTCGCACCAGAGAGCCTCGCTGCCCGGTTCTCTGTGTTGCTGTTGCAATGAAGATCGCCACGCAGGAATTGGCTGAGCTGCTGGCAGACAAGTTTGCCCCTCCTGCTTGCCCACAGCCTCCACAGGGACTACCACCTGTGCCTGCACTCAACAGGCCTGAGCTGTTCGCTCCCGAGCGGTACTTTCCCACCGAGGGCATTCTGCTAGAGATCCGCGCATTGTGCACGGAGGAGTTTACTCTCAGCGAGCTGACCGCAGTGCTCAACAACCGCACGAAGCGGTCTGCCCCGGGAGTGGACGGCCTCACCTACCAGGTGCTGCGCAACATTGACCCCTCCACGCGGCCCGGTTGCTGGAGGCCTACAACGAAGTGTGGCGCACAAGTCAGGTGCCTCCTGGCTGGAAAGAGGCGCTCGTGGTGCCCATCCTGAAGCCACGGAAGCCGGCAACGGAGCTTTCATCCTACCGGCCAGTGTCACTTACCTCGGCCGCAGGGAAAGTCATGGAAGCCATGGCATTGCGACGCCTTCGCTGGATTGCCACCGCAACCAACGCATTCCCTCCCGAACAGAGCGGATTTCGCCCAAGGCGCTGTACGTTCGACTCACTGGCCGACGTGATCGCCACCCTCGAGGAGGCCAAGTACCGCGGCGATTACGGCATCCTCGTGCTGCTCGACGTGAGAAGTGCGTTTGACTGTTTGCCCCACGCATCGATTTTGGACGCACTTCGTGACCTCGGTGTGTGCGGGTGGATGTTTGACTACCTGGAGAGCTTCTTGGGCGACCGCACTCTTCGCGTTCGTGTTGGCTCCACAATCAGCGGTCCCCACTCCGTCACCGCAGGCGTACCCCAGGGCAGCATATTGAGCCCTTTTCTGTTCAATCTGGCTCTTGCCAAGCTGCCCGACTACATCCCGTGCAACACGGCGTGTGAAGTGCATGTGGCGATTTACGCCGATGACATTGCGCTGTTTGCCTGCGGCCCCGGTCGCCACCGGGCAGCCCTTCTCGAGTCCCTCCAGGTGGCCATCGACGCGGTTGACGCATTCCTGAACGGGGTTGGACTGGCGCTCGCCGCCTCCAAGACGGAGGCACTGCTCGTCCACCCGCGAGCGTCGACACGCCGCTCCACGCCTCGGCTCTCACTCCGGGGCCTCCCCATCGAGTGGAGCACGAAGGTGCGCTACTTGGGGGTGACCATAGACCACCGGCTCAGCTGGCGACCGGCCGTCAACGATCTGCGGACGAGCAACCGCAAGGTACTCGGCGCCGCACGCAGTCTCCTCGCGCGAGGTCACGGCTGCACCCCTGCCCTTGCCCTGCGAGTCTACAACGCAGTCGCATCGGCACGCGTGATCTACACTGCAGCAGTGGCTTCGTTGAGTGCTTGCCAGCTAGCTGCCTTGGACGCGGACCATCGCAACGCCGTGCGGGAGTACTACGGACTTCCCCAAACCTCCCAGGTGGGCCCCACGCTCGCCGAAGCGGGGGAAACTCCCATCTCCCTGCGGGTGACCCAGCGGACACTAAATCATGTACTGCGGCTGAAAACCACAAGGCAGGGGCAGCTCCTTGTGAACAGGCTATATGCTCTACCTCACTCATCCATGGGGCAGCGGGCGAGTGAGCTCTTGACGGTTGTGCCAGACACGCAGTACCCCAGCTGGCTGGCTATCCCACCCTACCGCCACACCCCTCTGGTGATCACCAAGACCATTGGCGGCATCAAAGCGAAGGCGCGCACCCCGCTGGCAGCGATGCAGCAGGAGTGCTCCGCCCTCCTTCACGAACAGCTGAACGGCCGGCTGCTTGTTTACGTCGACGGGTCAGTGCTTCGCGACGGCTCCGCGGCCGCCGCCTGCGTTGTGCCATCAGTCGGCGCGGTTCTCAAGTGCCGCCTCCCCTCCCTCGCCTCCTCCACTGTGGCGGAACTCGCCGCTATAAATTTGGCAGCCGATTTCCTGAGTGAGCGGGCACCCATGAGCGCTGCAGCCATCATCTGCGACTCCCGGGCGGCCTTGGCCGCGATCTCGCGCGAGGAAGACGGCAGCCTCCTTGCGCAGAGAGTTGCCCGGAAGCTACACGCCGTGCAGCAAACGGGCTGCGACCTTTCGCTGCACTGGGTGCCTTCGCACATCGGAATACCCGGCAACGAGGCGGCCGACTGTGCCGCGAGGGATGCGCACGACCCCGACACCGGCGTCACCAACTTCGTGTGCTCCGCGGATGCCGGCCGTCTCCTCACCGCCCGCTACGTGCGCGAGCGTCATCCCGACCCTCGCGTAGCAGCTGGAAAGCCGCCGCGGCGGCTCCCTCTCAAGGGACTCCCAAGACGAGACCGCGGTTTCCTTCTCCGTCTCCGCACCGGAGACAACTACACCGCCGAGCGAAAACATCGGCACTCCGGGCGTGGCAGTCCATACTGCATGGACTGCGGCGACCTGGAGACTCTGGACCACCTTTTGCTTCATTGCCCGGCTGGTGACGCGAGCAGACAGGTGATGCTCGCAACGTACGGAGCTCTCGGCCTGCCTCGGACAACAACTGAGCACCTCTTGTTCCCGAACAGTGGCCGCGCGCATATCGAGCATGCCCTTTCAGCGCTGCTCGACTTTGTAGACGGAAGCGGACTGCGTGAGCGAATTTAGAGAATTCGCGCCCCGTGATTTTGGTAGACGATCTGTGCGTCCCCCCCCCCTTCCTTTGCTCGCTCTCTCCTTTCTCTTTCCTCTCTTCGCTCAAGTCTATTATCCCCCATTCCCCTTCCCATGTGAACCACTGCTGAGGTGTCGCACTTAGCTGCAGACAGTTGCGGGGTTCACTTTTCTTTTCTTTTCCAATTTTAAGAACCACTTCCCCCCCTGGCTTCACACCGCGACATATTCGACATCGACCACCGTCCACTCGGCCAGACTTCACTCGTCAAGCACCGCATTAACACAGGTGATTCTCATCCCATTCGTCGGCGACCATACCGGGTGTCTGCCACCGAGCGTAAAATAATTCAACAAGAAGTCACCAAAATGTTAGCCAAAGGAATTATTGAACCCTCTTCGAGCCCTTGGGCGTCCCCCTTTGTGCTCGTTAAAAAGAAAGATGGCACGTGGCGCTTCTGCGTGGATTACCGTCATCTGAATAGAATCACGAAAAAGGACGTTTACCCTTTACCCCGCATCGATGACGCTCTCGATTGTCTCCATGGCGCCCGATACTTTTCCACAATAGACCTACGTTCCGGCTACTGGCAGATTGCTGTCGACGAAAAAGACCAAGAGAAGACTGCATTTGTAACTCCAGACGGCCTATATCAGTTCAAGGTTATGCCATTTGGGCTATGCAATGCCCCAGCCACGTTCGAGCGCATTATGGACTCTCTGCTACAAGGGTTCAAATGGTCAACATGTCTTTGTTATCTTGACGATGTCGTTGTATATTCCCCAACATTTGAGACCCACCTTCAGCGTTTGTCAGCTATTCTCGACATATTCCGCACTGCAGGCCTCCAATTGAACTCGTCGAAGTGCCGCTTCGGACGCCGGCAAATTACAGAGTTGGGCCACCTTGTCGACGCCTCTGGTGTGCAGCCGGACCCCGAGAAAATTCGTGCAGTCACCAGTTTTCCTGTACCCCAGTAAGCCAAAGACCTCCGGAGTTTTGTAGGACTTTGCTCCTATTTTAGAAGGTTTGTGAAAGATTTCGCAACCATCGCTCGACCCCTCACAGAGCTTCTAAAGAAAGACGTCACATTTACGTGGGGTACCGACCAAGCTGCTGCTTTATCTCACCTAATCACGCTACTGACGACTCCACCTATATTGGCTCACTTTGACCTATTCGCTCCGACGGAAGTTCGAACCGATGCTAGTGGTCACGGAATCGGAGCCGTGTTAGCCCAGCGCCAATGGGGACACGACCGATTGTCGCCTACGCTAGCCACCTCCTCACAGCTGCTGAGCGCAACTATTCTATTTCGGAGCGTGAATGTCTTGCTCTTGTTTGGGCAGTCTCAAAGTTCCGCCCATATTTATATGGCACTAATTTCTCTGTGATAACTGACCATCATGCGCTATGTTGGCTTACGTCACTGAAGGATCCTACTGGCCGGCTCGGGCGTTGGGCTCTGCGACTCCAAGAGTATACCTTTACGGTGACGTACAAGTCCGGACGCCTACATCAGGACGCAGACTGCCTATCGCACTACCCGGTCGCTGAGTCGAGCACTATGCATGACACCCACACCGAGCCTTGCGTCTTTTCCCTTTAGCAAATGACATGCATCGGTGACGAGCAGCGCTATGATTCGTCCTTGCGTGCTATCATTGAGCGCCTCGAATCACCATCTCCCAGTCAGTCCGATCGCTCATTCGCGCTCCACGATGGTGTATTATGCCGCCAAAGTTTTGAGCCGGATGGACCAGCTCTGCTGCTTGTCATTCCGAAACACCTTCGCTCAGAAGTTCTACATGAACTTCATGACCTTCCGACTGCTGGTCACCTTGGTGTGTGACGCACTTACGACCGAATACGCCGACGCTTCTACTGGCCAGGGCTTGCACGCTCAGTCATAAAATACGTTGCGGCTTGTGAGAAATGTCAGCGCCGCAAAACGCCATCGACACTTCCCGCCGGACGCCTTCAACCACTTGATATTCCGTCAGAACCGTTCTTCCGCATTGGCTTGGACCTACTTGGCCCTTTTCCCTTGTCTTCCTCGGGTAACAAGTGGATAGCCGTGGCCACCGACTACGCCACGCGTTATGCCATCACACGAGCTCTCCTAACAAGCTGCGCCACAGATGTCGCCGACTTCCTCCTCAAGGACGTGATTTTGCAACACGGAGCCCCACGGCAGCTGCTTACAGACCGCGGCCGCACCTTTTTGTCGAAGGTCATAGCCGACATCTTGCAGTCCTGTAAAACGAGACACAAGCTGACTACGTCATACCACCCACAAACCAATGGACTCACGGAGCGCCTAAATCGAACTCTTACAGACATGCTCGCTAAGTATGTTTCTACCAACCACACTGACTGGGATCTCGCGTTGCCGTACGTCACATTTGCCTACAATTCTTCGCGCCATGACACTGCCGGTTACTCTCCATTTTTTCTGCTGTTTGGCCGAGAACCAACATTGCCTCTAGACACCGCCATACCGTCCCCTGGAGTACCGACCAGTGAATATACCATGGACGCTATCACTCGGGCCGCTCACGCACGCGAAATCACCCGTACTCGCCTTCTGACCTCTCAAGAGAAGCAACGGCGCTTGTATGACCAACGGCACCGCGACGTACACTTTCCGCCCGGTTCTCTGGTACTACTCTGGTCTCCAACCCGTCAAGTTGGCTTGTCAGAAAAACTACTTACTCGCTACAAAGGCCCATACCGAGTACTTCGTGTGGTTACGCCTGTAACATATGAGATCGGTCCTGCCACCCCATTGCCTTCATGTGCCCAACAGGCTACCTATATTGTACATGTTGCGCGCTTGAAGCCCTACAACTCTCCTAGTGACGTTGACATCTAAATGCGCCGAGGCGGCGCTTGCGCCGCCGGGGGTTATGCTACATGCATGTGTATTGACATTATAGGGGGCGACGCGCGTGTGTGCCTGACGAGGAAGACAAAGAGTTGTCCCCGCTCGATCGCTGGTGAACTGGGCACGCCATTACCGCTGGTTTTGAATATATCTAATCCCCAGCTTCGTCATTACGACGTCTCTTCTTTTCCGTAACAATATCCTTTAAGAGATTAGTGACTACATCTTCCACGCCTAGTGTGTCCATTATTCCCCACAATTCCTCTTGAACCACGCTATCGTACGCTCCCTTGATATCCAAAAATGCTAGCCACAGGGGCCTGTGTTCCTTTTTTGCTATTTCGATGCACTGCATCAGTGAGAACAGATTGTCTTCCAACCTCCTGTGTTTTCGACACCCATTCTGCAGTTCCCCCAGCACCCCCTCATCCTCTATCCATGCCTGGAGTCTTTCTTTTATAATCTTCATCGCCAGCCTGTAGACCACTGATGTCACTGTTATAGGACGGTAGCTGTTTATGTCAGCTTTGTCCCCCTTTCATTTATAGATCATGCTCATCCTGCTAAGTTTCCATTCATCGGGAACTTCTCCATCAATTATTATTTTGCTCACTCCCTCTCTCAAAGCCTGCTTAGCCTTCGAATTTAATGTTTTTATCAGCATAATTGGAATGTCATCTGGGCCCGTTGATGTACTACTAAGAACCCTTTTCTCAGCCCTTTCCCACTCTCGTGGTAGCCGGCCATGTGAGGAGATACTCGTCCATTTTGCTGGGGAGTGCGGCGATTGGGACAGCCGGAGAGTAACACGCCGCGCGCCCGCCATCTCGGAGGCCATGGCCTGACCAAAGCTATCAGTTCGGTCGTACCTTTGAGAATTACGAGGGTGACCCTGGTGGCATGAAGCGACATTTTTTCTGGCATTGTTAATGTAAAATGTGCCTTTCTTTTTCAGCATCCAAGACCTCCTGGAGAACAGCCGCGCGTTTCAAGCTGCCTTTCGTTGCCCAGCAATGGGCAACTCCACAGCTTGTCTTGCGAGCTTCATTTGACGCGGAGATAACCTGTCGTTTCGGCGCCACAATTCGAGAAGGCTCCACAATACGGTTGCATTTTATCAATCATGCATCCACACTGTTTAATAACCGCTTTCTAGATAAAACGTAAAAGCAAAATAAACGTACCTCGCTTGAATTATCGTTGTCTTTCTCGCATTTCCGTGCCTCTTACGGTCTTGCTTGCTTGTAACAGTATTTGAAGCTATTTGAACCGACAACTTTCCCTGACAAACGGGAATAGGGCTTCTGCGCATGCGTAATAGAGTTTTCCCTATAACAAATATAGCAGAAAACTACATGCGTGCGTACTACTTAGCATAGTCCTCCGGTTTCGTACGCATCTCTTACCACTGTGGAAAGAGATGGCTGCACAGCATTTCGTTTTTCTTCTTTTCTGACCATTAGTCGGTGAAGCTTGTGGACAGTTGTTTAGTTAGGTGGAAGAACGAGAGCTGTACCAAAAAATTTTTTTTCGGTGGGTGAGCATGTGTATAGAACGGCTCTAAGTTTGGCAAGTGGTGGTCAATGTGAAGATGCGCATGTAAATATATCCAGTATTACCCGGAAAGTTAAAACATGGAAGTATTTCGGGGGGCATCAGAATCCTCTCAACTCCCGCTACCCACAGCCATGGGAAAAATAAAAATGGGACGGACACTCACCTAATGGGGTGGACAGTTTTTAAGGTTTGAGCTATACGCAAAAGCCGCGACTTTTTTGTAAATGCAAAAACACAAAAAGACAACGCATAAATTTGAATAAGTACCTCACGAGTGCGGACTGCATTCTGTCTCAGAGAAGAAAACAAACTTTTATTGAAAAAGGGGGAAGGGTTGAGGAGCTAGATGGGTGGGGGTCTCAGGTCTAAGGCTTCACCAGCTTAGGCCGCCAGCCGGACATAGTCCACAAGCGCTAATGGCACTTTGGGGTTCTCCCATTGCACCAAATAGCTTCTTGGAAAGATAAGCAAGCGCCCCCCCCTTTTTTTTATTTCTGGGGGCTACATTCACTAGCCGCGAACCACTCTCGCATTGGGGCTATTTACATTAGGCTTTATTGTGTAGAAAGTTCGCCCTTAATAAGCAGTGTCAATAGAACATCTTTGTAGTGAGGCTGTTACATTTGTCACAGTATTACCCACTTTGATCTAATCTTATGCTATGGAGGTTGTACAGTACCGTGACATTCTCTGAGCAATTATTTGCAAAGAAGAAAAGATGAAAGTTAGACGGAGTAGAACTGCTAGCCGACCTAGTCGGAACCAATTCTTCTGGCCACTTCAGGCGAAACAAAAAAGAAGAAAGCAGCGTACCCCTATCCGGCAAAAACCAGTGGCACTAGCCCAGCGCCATACCTGATTACTGGCCAGTGTGGCGCTGACACTGGGACAGTGCCGCGCTGCACGAGGCACGCTGGCACTGCTCACTGGGTCACCCATTATCGGCCGAAATCTGGCTTTTAAATTGTTTTTAAAACTTCTGCTCATGCGCACATCGTAAATAAGGCTGAAACACGCGTGAAGTGAAAAAAGAAAACAAGAAAAAATTGAGAAAAGTGAGTCAGTCGGAGTCGAATTTACTACCTCAACACATCACACATTCTGAGCTTAACACGCTACTCATCTCTACGCCTGAAAACGAGGGTAAGTGTATTTTTCTTCATCTTAAAGACATTCAGGTATGCAATATTTTGTTTTTTTCGTTTACATACGCAGTGCTTCGTCTCTTCGTTCTCGCGCTAAACAGGTGATTGTTAGCTTAGTTTTTTTTTCTGGGGGGGGGGGGGTGCCTTGGATCACATTTATCTGGCATGTTTTGCCGCAAAGCTCGTTAGCGTAGCTGCAGATGTGTCACGGCAATCGTAGTGACTCGCTATGCGGCTAGTAATACCTATGTAGAAAACAGCGTTCATCTGTACTGCTCATTGAACACTGTAAATTTAGTTCCTCGATAGTTTGGAAGTATTTTCTGTCCTTCTCATTTACGTTACGTGCACGACAACCGCAGCACTTCATTCTAACCGAAACGAACATTAGGCTTAGGGCCGTACCTCTTGTGCCATGGTTGCGCTGAAGATCGTAGACATTCAGTTAGAAAGAGTCTAATAATCGTTAAAGTGTAGTTTGCACCAAAACTGACGCATGAGTGGGGATATTTTCACCTTCGACTACACAATTGAGAAGCTAAAAACACCGAGATTGGGCATAGCAGCGGATAACTGCTGCCGGGGACGTGCGGCTTCCTACGGCACGAGCCGCAACGACTCACTGCTAGAGTAGATTGGTCTTGGTTATCAGGCTGATTATACTGTCATACTGTGTTTCCAATTATCAGTTCTATCGATGCCGTTTATGAAAAGCATTGACGAAATTCAATCAAACTTCAATGAAAGCGCACCTGTGCCAGGGAGGGGGGGGGGGGCATTCATGGGTAGGCTGGAGCCTTTTTTTCCGAAATTGTCGCATGCCCCCTTCCCACCCCCGCCCCCCAGGAGCAAGCAGTGTTAAACACGACGCATCAGTTCTGTGCCTCCCTGCCCCCTGCAGGAACACAATTGTCGTTGGTCCCCGCCCCCCCCCCCCCCACAGAAAAATTCTGGCGGCGCCCCTGACCCGCGCGCTTGACATATGAATGCTTCAGCGTACTCGCATTCATTGCTTAACTAAAACAAAGCTATATATGTGTAGCACATCAATCAATCAATCAATCAATCAATGTTTCTTTATTAGCATCAGAAGTGCACATTGTGAGTAAGTATGCAGGAGGAGGTCCCAAGGTAGTAAACCGCAGGCGGGACCTCCTATGTTATTACAATGAAAAAGCTAAAATATGAATATCGAAAGAGCAAGTCACAGAACATTTTGAACTTTTTTTTTCTACAAACAAAGCAAGATATCAAAACTTAACAAAATCCAGCAGTTATACGTTTAATAGAGACTTTTTCAATTTCCTCTTAAAAACATGAATGTGCATTAAGTCTTTCACATCATGTGACAAAGAATTCCATAATGAAATTGATGAAAAAACAATGCTCATTTTTCCATAATTAGTGCGAACTTTAGGTAATAACAGGTTATGGGCGACCGCGAATCTAGTATTATTGGAATTATCCAACAAGGTAATAGGAAAGATGTCGATAGTGAGGGTACGGTGGAAAATTTTGAAAAACAAAACACACACATTGTAAACGTACATTTGGGAGATCGGTAATACGTCAAGCTGGCGAAAAATCTCATGTGATGGCGCTTGACGTGAAGCGAAAGATATGAGTCGAATTGCTTGTTTTTGCAATACCTTTAACGGCCAAATGTGCACCGAATATGAATTACCCCAAGATGTAATGCAATAACTGAGATGACTGTGTATGAATGCATAATACAATGCCTTGAGAGTTTCGATGTTAAAACACATTCGTGACTTGACCAATGCCCTGATACCGTACGAAATCTTTTTACAAACAGAATTGATATGTTGCTGAAATTTTAGATGTGTGTCCATTATAACTCCTAAAAATGACGTATGATCACTTAAAGAATAACTATTGAGTTCACATTAAGGTAAGGAATAAATGATAGTTTTTTGTTTGGTGAATAAAAAAGCATAAAACAGGTTTTGCAAGGATTAATCAACAATCTATTACAGTTGCACCAGTCAACAAGACAATTAAGGTCAGCTTGAAGTCTTGACACGAGAGTCGCTAAATCCAAGTGATGAGAAAAGAGAGTCGTGTCATCAGCGTAAAGTAAACAGGAAGAATAATTAAGGCAACGTGGTAAATCATTTATGAATAATAAAAATAATAATGGACCCAAAATTGAACCTTGCGGAACACCTCTTGTAATGGGGTTGGGACTGGATGTAAATTATCGACCGAGACCACCTGCAACCTATTAAGAAGAAAGCTCTGTAATAGCGTTAATGCGGGACCAGTTATGCCATAGTACTCGAGTTTGCGAAATAGGATGAAATGATCAATACTATCAAATGCTTTAGTAAAGTCGACGAAGACAGATCCTGCGATGTTACCATTATCAATGAATGATCTGATTTTGTCAGTGAAACAAGCAATTGCAGTATCAGTGGAAAGACCAGCCCTAAAACCAAACTGACAAGGAGAAAGTATGGTAAATTTGCTTAAATATTTAGATAATCTTATTTCAATTAGTTTTTCCAAAATTTTATCCAGGAAGGGAAGGACAGATATGGGCCTGTAATTGCACATACTGAGGGTATCACCTTTTTTAAATACTGGCACTACCTTCGCAACCTTTAATTTATCCGGGAAAACACCGTACTTCAAACAGCGGTTAAAAACATGACTTAATATAGGAGCTACAAGATATCTTACAAGTTTAATGTGCTTTGAATGAATGTTGTCTAACCCAGCTCCGGTAGTTTTTAATCCAGAAATAATTGAGGAAATTTCAGAAGCACACGTAGGAAAAAGAAACATCGACTGAGGGCTGTGAGAAAACGGAGGTACATAGTCTGAGCAGAAGGGGACTGCAAGGCTAGTGGAAAAGTGTACATTAAAGGCGTCGGCCACGGCACTGGCCGCAGTGAGGGTGACGTTGTCGACACGAATAGAGGTCACTTTTCTGCACGACTGAGGGGAATTTAAAAATTCTTTTAGAAGCTGCCATTTTTTCCCTGAGTTATGTCCACAATTCTGTAGTTCCCGCTCGTAATAACTTTGTTTAGCCTTTCTCAAAAGTGTGGCTAATGTGCTGGAGTAAGTTTTATAGCGTGATTTCAAGCGTGAATTAAAAGGCTGACGTTTCGTCTTTTTATATAGGTTCTCTTTTTTGCGAAGAGATCGTATCAGTGATTGCGACAACCAAGGGCACCGTGGGGCGAAGTAGCGTCTGTTAGATGATTGCAATGTAGTTGAACGCTCGACTGCTGAATAAATAGCGTCGTAGAACCTGGTCAAGGCCTCTTCAGGATCATTCGCGGCATATACACTGGACCAATCTTCATCGGCAATGAGCATGCAGTACTTGTCTGAATCAAAGCGATACTTTTGTCGTATTATGTTGCTACAAGTCATGACCTGTTCAAAATATAGGAATACAGGAAAGTGATCTGTGATGTCACTCTCAATGACACCAGCGTGACTGACGTCATCAATGCTTGTGAGGATGTGATCGATTGATGACCGTGAACCGTTATCAGAACAGCGTGTTGGTACAGATATTAGTGATTTAAACCCAAAACTATGAAAACAAGTCTTATACTCGAGAGCAGAATGATTAGAGGAATCTAGTAAATCAAAGTTCATATCGCCCATAATTATTATACTCTTGCGCTCAGTAGAAGTTTATCAAGCAAGAGATGAAGCGCATTACAAAAAGCGGAGGGGTCACTGGAAGGGGATCGATAGACAGTAGCAAGAATAGTTTTTCGTTGATTCTGACAAAGACCCGGCAGATCGATTTCCAACCAAAGAGATTCACATTTCGCCACATTTAGGTTTAAATCGTTGCGCCTTTTATACAGAATGTTGTTTGATATAAAAATGGTGGAGCCACCATGACGATCATCAGTTCGGTGAGCATATTCGCTTACATACCCGGGAAAGCCATACAAGTCCCCATGACCAGGCGATAACCAAGTTTCGGAGCAACAGATAGCCGAGAACTGATGAGTAAGGGAAGCTAGTAGAGTGGTAATACTGTCATGATTTTTAGGGAGGCTACGAGCATTGAAATGAATCGAAGAAAAACCCCAGTTCTGCGAAGAAATGTTATTAAAGTCACTCGGAAGAAAATAAGCCATGGTGTTTTTTTTTCAAGCTTACGTAATTTCACACCTATGAGTTGAACACATGTAGATCGACATCACTGACAATTCTGTGCACTACACTATCAAGAGTTTGTCTTGCCTTAATAACACAATTGTCAGTCCACAGAAAAGCCCACTTCATTTGTTTCTTGAGAGCAAGTGCTTTAGAAAACAGACGCTTATTATCAGACGTCAGGTGCTCATTAACATATATAGGCTTTTCCTGCGCTGCCGAAAAACCGAGCAAGTCTGTTTTTGGCCGGAACTTCCGAGCCTTCTTCAGAAACTCTGTGCGCATGTCGCGCGAGCAGAAGCGCACAATGATGTTTTTGTTATTTATGTCGCGCGTTGGTACTCTGTGTACAGTATCGATGTCATCAGGTTTGATAGGACAACCGACCTTTTTGCCGAGAAGCTCGACAATGTTTCTGCAGTTTTCGCCTTGCGTTGTTGGAACACCTCTTATTTCCAAATTATTGAGGCGAGAGTACTGTTCCAAATGACTAATCTTTTGCAGCAGCATCTGATTATTTTCATTTAGGTGCTTATTGTCAGATTTGAGGCCGCTGTTTTCCGACTTTGCAGCCTCAAACTTACTGCTCATGAAATCCATGGCTTTTTTCATGTCATCAATCTCAGATTGCAGCTTGTTCACAATTTCAGGATGACACCCAGTCACTGCAGATTTTACAGATTCCAACGTGTTATGAACGCTAGCTAATTTTCTTTCAATTGACACCTTAAAGTCTTCAAACTCTTTGGAAAGCGATGCAACGGTAGGAGCCATATTAAAACGAGCGATCAGAGCACTGCAGTCAGGGGAAAATAATGTAGAATAAAACGTAAGAATGAGGCGCTTGAATCACCTGTGTAGGAAAGGTAGACGGATTAGATGACCGAAATACAGCAGTCCGCAGGCTCTGATCGCTCGCTCAAATGATGCTGCTGGATGGCCACGGGGCAGCTTAAGTATCCTGGATACAGGCACAGCAGCGACACCAGTGGCGGAGACAGCAGATAGCAGTTGTTGATAGAATCCAGTTGCTTGCAACACACGAGTTGAAGTTGACGGATTACCGGTTCACCAGGAGGGCGATATGTAATCGAGCCGTAGATACAGCAGCGTGGCCTGGCCTTTGAGATTAGCAATTTTGGCGTTTGCTAATTTCTGAAACTATGCCTTGTATTGAAGGGGTTGCCTGCATAGATGAGAGAATCATCATATTCGGTAAATTTTACGCTCGACATCTAGTGATTCAATATGAAGTCTTACAGAAAGTGCGCTGATGGCGCCTAGTTTATTTCAAAGAGCCGCTAGCGTTAGAGACGGTGCAGCGTGACCAGTGTCTCCCACCGCGCTTCAAGACACTGGGCTGTGTTAAGAAAAAAATGTTTAACGATTTTGAGTACTTGGTACTCGACTATGGGAGAGCACTGAGCCGTCCCGCTGTGCGCACCACGTTCGTTATAGATATGCTGTACAGGGTGGCCCAGTGCGTCTCAGTGCACTGGGTGACGCTGGCCGCGCTTTACACTGTGTCCCAGTGCCTCGCAGCGCGCTGTAGTACACTGAGACATACTGTACAGCGTTTCCAGTGTCACCCAGTGCGTTGAAACGCACTGGGGGATACTGAAAACGATGTGTTTAGGGGCGAAGCTTTTTATAGCGGCACCTGTTCGTCCTCGCGTAGTCGTAGTGTGTAACCATTGTTACGTTTTGACCTCCAAGGTGGTGCCGGTGGGAGATTTCTTCTGTGCGTTGTTGAATAGTAAAAAATAGTGCTCAGTGTACATGACAATCACTGCTAATGGGGAATGAGAGACCGGAGCATTCGGATTTTAGTTAAAAGCGCACACTGCGATCCCCATTAGCAGCCATTGGCATGTACATCTGACTATCTGACAAAAAAGGGTTGCTGCGTTATACTCACTGGGTGTAACCTCCTTATATAGATTTAAAAAGGTTTAGCGAGCGTCGAGCCGCAGTACCATGAATAGAATGAAGCAGTATATACCATGAACTCAAGGTGGTTAAAGGTGGGAAGTAGATACGAAGTGCAAGCAGTAAGAAAGTAAAACCCGAATCCTCCTGTCTCTCATTTCCCATTAGCCGTCATTGGCATGTACAATGAGCACTATCTGACAGGAAAAGGTTGCTACGTTATACTCGCTAGGCGTAACCTCCTTGGTTTTAGAAAGGTTTAGCAAGCGTTGGGCCGCAGTGCCATAAATACACTGAACTAGTATATACCGGGAACTCGAGGTGGTTAAAGGTGGGAAGTAGACCCGAAGCACAAGCCATAAGAAAGTGTGCGTGTGCAACCTCTCGTTTAGTCGTTGGAATGTCCGCTGGATGGCGGTGCTTCTATATGGGGAATATATGATGAAAAGATGCGAGATGATGGTACTTGGAGTGTTGAATAGATGGACGAGCGGACACACAGACAGATGCATCGACGAACGCCGGGACGGACGCACGGGCGGATGCATGGACGAACGCAGGGACGGACGCACGAACAGACGCACCCACGGACGGGCGGATGGACGCATGGGCGGTCACACAGACGGACGCATGTACGGACGGAAGCAAGAACGAATGTACGGACGAATGCTTCGCCCCACTCTCCATCATTCACTCCGTGGATATGCTGCCAATTTTTTTTTTCTCGATGGGGACGCCTACTCGAACGGGCGCGATTTGTGGCAGAACAAACACGGATTTGCGCTAGTCCGTGCTCTTTCCTTCGTCCTTGTTTGTTTCCCGCAAAGTGGCTAAAGGGCAGGAAGTGACGAGATATTGCTCAACACAGGTCGCAATGGCCATAACGAAATCCTCAGCTCCCGCCCTGCTGCACCCTGTTGAAGTCACATCTTCCTCATCTAATGATACTGTGTAGTAGGGATCGCTAGGAACGTGGAGCCAAATCTCGGGAACATCCTCGTGAGTTCCCAATATTACCATCGTTAGGAACATTATCATTGTAAACGTATTTCATTTGTATTTTATTCACTTCACTCTCACCACGTGACTCGCATGACGCCTTTACTTCTACAAGCATAACGAAAGCGCAGGGTAAATGAAGAACTAGACTTCTTACTGTGAACGCCACCCCGCCGCAGTGGTCTAGCGGCTAAGGTACTCGGCTGCTGACCCGCAGGTCACGGGATCGAATCCCGGCTGTGGCGGCTGCATTTTCGATGGAGGCGAAAATGCTGTAGGCCCGCGTGTTCATATTTGGACGCACATTTAAGAACCCCAGGTGGTCGAAATTTCCGGAGACCTCCACTGCGGCGTCTCTCATAATCAAATGGTGGTTTTGAGACGTTAAACCTCACATATAAACCAATATTATCTTACTGGGAACGCCCTTTACACGGCAAGGGCTCCTGCCAGCTAGTCGAGTGTCCTTCTGCGCTCTATATATCATTGTAGAACGAAATCCAGTGGGAGAGCGGGGGTGGCGCAGGCCCGGTGTACCACCACTCTGGCTACACTAATGAGCTGGAGGATGGTTCAGTGCAGCGGAGGCAGTGCCAGTTTATGAGCGAGAAAATGAAGATGATTGGGTTTAGCACAAGCGACTAGCCATTGACCGATATGGCTCAGATATTCACGTGGTCTGCACATCCTGCACACGTATACAACGCTGAAATGTACAATGAAAATGGACAGAAACGCGATCGTGCGGCATCTACATTCTGTGCCATCTTTACATTTATATTCAAGAGGTTGTAGTCTCAATGGAGATAAAAAGTCACTTTAAAAAGAGACGCATTCAAAACTTATTGGGATTGTTTTGAATACAATTCACGTATTCACAACACTGATTATAAATCCATAGCAATAGGCTAGTAGGGAGTCTAACGGGAGAAGGTATACAAGCAGAATACCAGCTTGTATAAAAAGATCAGAACATAAAAAACGTTTTTTAAACAAAATGAACAGGAATAAACGAGAGATTTCATTAGGATTTAGGGTGACGTAAATGCGTGATAGCACGTATAGAAATTTAAGGATTATAACATTGTTAGGCTTAGTTCATAATCAAACAAAGAAGCAAGTACAGATGAAACATCAAGCTATGTGTAGTGTTTTGTGCATGGTCATTACTATTGTTCTACACGTTCTACATCATACAATTCAGAGCCATGTAGCACCTTTTTGTGGCCGCCAAGGTCAAAGCTTGGTGAAAACAGTGCGCCGCGCTTATCGCGTTTCTTCGCAATCGCCACTGTACACATCACGTTTACGCGAAACGGACTAACGTCCTTCTAAAGGGTACTACATTGACGTGAAGTGGCATTACCGGAGAGGCAGTTTTGGTAAAATCAATGGCTTACATAAGTGATCCATGATGTAGACGTCCGATCCTGAGCGGGTGCAGATCGTTACGACGCTGCAAGGCTAGATGTGCTCGTATCAGGATGATGGCTCGATAATCTATTGATAACCTAATCGATTGATGTTGGGTTATCCTGAGTTCTATCCAGGAATGCATTTCCAAAGTGGCCAGAACTCTAGCTATAATTACCCAATTTAGCCGTGTCATATAATTTTATCACCTGATTTGTAGGCAAAGTGAACAAAAGTGGCACAATGAGTCGTGTTTTTATAACAAAATACTAGGTTTATAAATAATACGGCAAAAATAAGAGAATATCCATCTTGCTAGGTATTCAAACCAAACGCGAGGCTGAATAAAAGAATACATTATATATAATAAACTCAATTCACCATTTATATAGTTCATGTAGAATAATGCCTGAATAACAAAGCACAATGTGTAAATTGTTTCTGTTCACCGTGGTATCTAGGTCATGTAGAATAGCTTCGCTGCCACTAGTAGGCGGCATTCACCAGCGATGAGCTGGTCGATCAGCTTGGGCCACCCGAGAAGCCGAAGATATGCTGCCCCTGTCCAAGGACTTTGAGCAGTCACCATCATCGATGGAGGGTGGGAAGGGACAGGGGTTAATCTCCTCTACTCCCACCTCACTCGAAGGAAACTGCTGGACTTCTAATAAACTTTATTCATTCGCATGAAGAGCAATTTTGGGACACTGCAGCTTACTAGACAGTACGGATGCTAAATATCCTGAGTGGCGACTAGGAAAGTACCCTGATAGTAGACGAGCCACGTCGAGGGGCAGGCGGTGTCGGACCACAGCGTCGCACGGTCTCTTCATGGCCTCTGGGTCTGTCAAAGTAAGGTAGGGAGCGGTGAGGTCGGATCTGGACACGGTGTTCGCGGATCTTGAGCACCTCCTCCCACTCTGCTTCCCTGGTTAGATTATCGTTGTGCCGTAATGAGGGACACTGCCAGATCATATAGTTCCTAAAGTGCAGGAGGGTATCTCCGCAATCTGGACAATCAGGCTCGTAGGAGTCCGCGTACCTGCTGACCCTGGCTAAGCTGGAATAGGACCCAGTTTGCAACATGGGAAGGGTGGAAGAGATCGAATTATATCAATGAACCTGGCGTAATACCAGTGCAGCTTCATTGCGTCACGATTCTCTGTTTTTCTCAAATTCACAAGAGAATATTCGCGCTGCGCATCAGGAAATCTCGCAGCGTTAGCATGTTTACCAGCATGCATGTAACTTGGCCACTTCGTATCTGCAGGCGTGCTATCAGGCGCGCTATCAGCACCAACCTGCTGAGTGGAGAAAGGGTGGTATGGGCATTCATCGGCTGATACTACTGAACAGATAGACAATAGTGTGTTTTATATGTGGAAATAACGTGAGAAATAGCTACTTAATGTTCCAAAATATAAACAGCCAGAAAATAGCCATGACGTCAATCAGAAATATCCCTCGCCAGACGAGTTCGCAAAGTAGCCAAGTGGGTGCGAAGGAGCCACTGACGGTAACCGGTACCGTGCTTGAAGCCCACTCGTCGGAGGTTCCCGGCTCAGACATCCAGTTATTAATTTTTCAGGTCATCGCATGGGCTAGCTGCCCGGCCAGTTACAAAAAAGCCGACGTTACAGAAAGCCTGCCATTAGGAAAACGTTCCTTTACGGACTGGCTTGTTTTTCTGAAAGTTTAATTCTGAAATTTTAGTTTCATAAATAAAACGAAAATAGGACTTCGGTAGCAGGCTGACCGGGGGTCACCAATACGATTTTTGTCCCATGAGCCTATTAGCACGTCTCAAGATACCATGCAAGTTCACTCCAGCCAGTATATCATTACGATAGCAGTTCTGTGGACACACCATGTTCATTATCGGCTTGATAATATTCGTTAAGACTTCTCACGGAACATCACGGTGACGCGTGATGTTCCGTTAGAAGTCTAAATCAAAATATTACCACGCACCTCGAACTCTCTAGGTGCTAGTAAAAGCGGAGAAAGGCTGCCAGCCATGGCGGCTCAAGCTGAGAGGAAACACGCTGGCCATCTCCCAGTACGCGTACGCTGGGGTGGAGACATTGGTGGGAGGGGGGATTCGTTACTATTGAAGGATTCTATACATTTTTGCAGCCGTCGACTTTTGGTTACTTAGAAAAGTGTTGCAAGGCCCTTTGTTGTGTACGCGTGGGCGTGCGCACAATTGCAAGAGGGGCGCGGGTCCTCTTATTTAGTAAAGGGGAGCGAAATATCAGCTCGACACATTGGCATAATAGGGTGGGATGGGCGCTGCGACTTAAAGGGGGGTGGGGGAGCAAACTCGACCCCATACTAACATGGCTTGCACGTGACGTTATTTTCGGCTGGCAAAATGGGCGACCGCCATGTTTGTCAACGCGGAGTCAGGCTGCGCGTGCAGCTTACCGCCGCATGGGAGCTTGTCAGCGTCATTCGAGCGATATGGCGTTAGAAAACGCGCACGCGCTTCACCCGTCGCACTTCGAAGAGCTTGCGGGACTGGCTCGTTCCCGCGCGAAAATTGAATTGTGCGATGGTGCCGACCCGTACGAACTGCACACCGGTAAGGATGTATGCAATACCGAACGTCGATCTCCTGCCTCAATTCCGTGAGACAGGGCGAAATCGCTAACTATTTGGTGCTTTCGACAAGTCGTGTCACGCTGTAACGTATAAAGGCCTACGAGTCGCTGGACGGCCACAACTACTTCACTATCGGATGGGTGAAGAGCAGAGCAGCAAAGCAGCTTCCGTCACAGCGTGTCATCATTCTAAGCGAAGATAGTCGCTGGATGGCCACAACTACTTCGCTATCGAATGGGTGAAGAAATAGCCGCAAAGCAGCTTCCATCACAACGTGTCGTCATTCTAAGCGAAGATAGTTACGACGCTTTTTTTTGTTACGGTCGAAGTAAAACTTCGTCTTTTTCAAGACGCATGGGCATCGACGAGATTTTGTCGTGAGGGGTGCAAAGTTGCGAACCCGTGTTGCATTGTGGGGAGGGGGGGGTTTCATGTTGTTTGGGAAGCGCTGATGCCTCTTTCGAACCCTTCTACCCTAGTAGCATGAATTGTTGCCGCAATGTTGTTTAATGTCGCGCAACACTTCGAAACACTGCGAGGGCTACCAGGTGGCATGAATCTCAAACAGCGAAATCGGACTGTGGCACTTGTTCAAACGTCTCCAAAAACGTAAATCTTATGCAGCCCCAAAATAGCCCAAATCAGTTGTATCTTACGGGGGAGGGGGTGTTCTTAGGCAATTACTTTCCTGCAAAAATTTCTGCCAATTAGAATATTAGTCAGTAAAATAGGGTGCTAAATATCTTTCAGACCAAATGATGCTTTGTAATATTTTTCTTCTTTTGCAGTTTATCGCGTAATACATTTTCGTTTTTGACAAAATGATTGTGTGGTGACTACAGGTTATCAAAGAAGTTTTTGTCCCTTGAGAGCACAAACGAAACATTCCGTGAAAAAATGGAAAAAAAAGATAAAAGCTTACTTAGAAGTCGTCTTCGAAAAATTGAGCGCACAAAACCTGCTCAATACATAGTTGAGACTAGGTAGCACAGTTCAGATTAGGTAGCAGCTCATCTGCAAGCGTATAGCGAGATATTACGTAGCTATTGCGAAAATCCCATTGAAATAGAGAACAAACAAAGGATATTAAATTAGGCAAGATCAAGAACGTGGGCACAGTGAGCTGATTTGGAGCCAGATGGTTTCGATATCCACCGCCGCGGATATTGAAAGACATGAAAGAGGCCCTTGTCCTGCGGCGGGCGTAGTCAGGCTGATAATGATGTCTTTCGACATCAATGAACCATCCACAGGCTCTGTAGTAAGAGAGCTCCGTGGATGGCAAGATGAGCAACTGGGCAGCTTTAGAGCTCATTAAATCCTCGGGACATGACTTCCACGTGCTTCACCAAAAATGATGTCAAAGTCCTTGCTGTCGGACTAGCGGAACTCATAATGTTGTTTGTATGTGTCTTGTGCAGTGGTATTCAGGTTCCTAACGTCACACAGTGATTTCACTGCAGCAGTCTGCACGTTCAAAAAAAAAAAAAACGGTGGCGCTGTCACACTTATTTACTGCACACTTAAGCAGCTTCGCATTTCAATTTTGTACATGCTTGAGACTTTTCCTAAAGGGTAATTTAGTGCGGGGCAACTATAGCGACACACCAAACCACACCTCAGCATGGTGAAAAAACCTGTACCGAGTTTCAAAAGTATCTTTGAAATACGGCTCCATAGCCCATTTCTTCTCATACTTCTGAGTGTACTCGGCCCTCTTGCCCATTCTAGAGCTACTCTCAGAGTGTTGGGTGTGGAAGCGTGTTAACAATTTTTATGAAGGAAGAGGCAGGTCTCCGTGGTCCATGAAGTATTACGCATGGCACTCCTCGAGCACGGACTATATAGCCTGGTAGCGTGACCTAAGAGCGGCTTGCCCTGTTGCGACGAGGAAGTGCAGGAGGCCGAGCTAGCAAGGAGACGACGTTAAAGCGCTGGGCGGCAACAATACGACAATTCAAACGAGCAGAGTAACGTCTTCCGGCTCAGTCCCAAGACACACTGCCATCACTCGCGAAGCGTAGATTATTACGAACAAATCTATTGCGAAACAGCACCGGATGTGTAATGACACCAACAGCCTTCAAAATAGAGTTAAGCACTGACGAGCATAACAGCAATCCCTCACTCCCTCTACGCACTGAGTCAGCCGAAGACGAACTTTTCCCACATTCGTGCTCAGTTTTCGGCACTGTTACTCTATCGGAGATCCCAGCTAGAAATGTGCTGACGTATATTCATAGAAATTCAACAGTTGCCTCTTCAATAATAAAAAAGAAGAGCCTGGAATATCAATATTAAGATTGGATATAATGGTATTCTCCCTTCCAAGCCCAAATCACGATCAAACAAGGAGCCAACTGCAAGACTATCTTGCACACGTAGGAAGGACTAATATAATAGCCACAGATGCTTCAGTGAGGGAAGAAAAGACAGGTATATACGAAGGTATATACTCCCGTTTCCTTGGCTAGTCTTGGTTGTTAAGACTACGGGACTTCACCCCATGCAGTTTTTGAAGCAGAACTCTCCATAATTATTCTAGCGCTGCGAAAATTACCAGTGAATGTTCATATTGTAATCATAATTGCCGACTCTCTGTCTGTACATCGCTTACAGCGTCATCGAAATCAATGGTCTTAACGACGTTTCTCATGATAGTCCCCCAAATGCTGGAGCTAACAATGTTAGTTTGTGTGCCTAAAGCTCCTATACTTAGATATAGGGCTTTATGGGTGCCTGGCCATTGTGGATTAGAAATAAATGAAATGGCTGACGCTCTATCACGAGTGGCGCTGAATTGTCCAGTACTTTCAGTCCTTCCTGAAGTGGCCATGGTAACTGCGATAAGGTACAGAAAACTTTCGCTTCGTGCAGGTGTCATAGAACTAACTACGTCATGGGCAGAGCTCAGTCGTTTCAAATTTCCGTGGAATATTCAGTGGTGTCCAGCTAGACAACTGGAAGTCGCATTAAATGGATTACGTTGTCGTGTCCCTTCATTAAATTTATATTCTCACAGGGGTGGTCTGGATAGCTCCTGTATGGAATTTTCTTTAGGAACCGAAACAACAGAACATTATTTTTTAATATATGTCACCGGTACAGACTACTAAGAAAAAGACTACTTGATATATCTCGTTCTTTAGGCTGGGGCTGAATTTTTCAAGTGACAACATACTTACATTAGATGCGGCGAGTTTGGGCTTCAGCCACAAGAATGTATTTGATGCTGGTTGTGCTTATTTTTACGAAACAAAACGAATGAGACTTGAACTGCCTAAATGTGTCACATTAGTTCAGCAATAGCATATATCAACAGCGTAACATTAAAAAAAAGTCATGTTTTCTTTACTATGATCATGATTAGTATGAATTATTTTGAAGCAAATTCAGTGTTAGTCAAAACAATGCTTGTTTTGTCTGGTCTGAACGGGGGACTCTTTTCGTTTTACGTATATTATTTTTCAAGAAATATTCAATATTGGAAACACCTAACTCAGGTAATCAGTTCTTCGCCGATCTCCCTGAGTGGTTATAAGCCATATTTAAGGCGTCGTCATCATCATTTGTGGCACGCACCCACGCTGGGGTAATGGCCAAGAACCGGACTTCCAGCGGCGAGTGTGCGACTGTGTCGTCGTTCTCTTCTTTCGCTCCGTCTTTTTTTTTTTTTTTGTGGATAAAGTATGATTGACAGCCCTCCCAACCCTACCGCCGAAACATTTGTGGCTTCACTACTGCTGCATACGTGCAGTATCAGTCCATACTTCGACGTAAAATAATTCGAGAATACGATCACTTGACCAATGAGTTGTCATGGACAGCGCTTCACCAAGTGTGACCGCGGCCATCGGCACCCCGAGTTAATGCGATTACAGTTTGTCCCTCGATCGCGTAATGCCCTTGGCTGCAGTTTCACAACCTTTCCCCTCTAAGCACTAGTACTGTAAAGGTCGACATCGCACATGTCGAAAACGGAGGTTCGCGCCAACCATGGCGCGAACTGAGGGCTCTCTCAGCAGTCGCTGACAAAATGGCGCCATCGAAGTGTGTTTACAACACTAGAGTGCTAGAAGCCAGAGTTATCTCTGCCAGAAGCCAGAGCAATAATTTTCATTGTGCACCTTGCTTTCAGGTTACACAAAAGATCGAGCAACGTTGCCTTGAGCAACATCATAGCATTTAGGGACTATGGTATTATTTAAAAGGCTCCAGGGAACCGTTTTTCTGTAGTGCAAGCGGAACGCTGGCAAAACGACTTCCTTACATGAATAAAAATTTTCAACATACCTCCATGCTTCTCGTAGCCGAAAACACGGCCAAGGCTAGTCAAGCAGAGCCAAGTCCGCAAACTTGCGCGCCATGTGATTCTTTAGCCAAGGGCCTAGAATTGCTAGTGCCTGGAATATACTGATTATGTCAGTATATTCTAGGCACTAGAATGGGGCGCAATGTCAAGCGCGTGTCGGGTGTTTTGTTTGCCACCTTAGCTAACGTTAGCAACGTCAGTCTCGCGTTTTATGTTAGTCGAAACTTAATGCACATGTGCGATGCAGCTCAGTTCCATAAAACTGACACAGTGATTGTGTCCGTTTGCCCTGCGGATGGAGCACCCAGCGGATGGAGGACATTTGCCCAGCGGATGGAAACCTTTACTGTGGACGCTGCCTGCATGTAAGCGCGTGAGTCACCCAAGTAATGATGATAGGTCTCCCGCAGTGTTCGGTTGATCAAAAAATGGCTTGATGGGATGACCTGACAAAGTTGCGGACTTCGACGGTTAAATTTGCTGTAGGTGTTGGCGCTGAACCACTGTAACAGCCTCCTGATAAACGTTGTGGCACAGAGACCGACGGTGAGTTGTACTCGTGGCCCGTATTCTCGAGCCGTCACTTCTAGGGCTTCGCGCGTCTCAACATCGGAGGATATGTGGTAGGCAAATGACAGCAACTAGGAATGCTGAATAATAATATTTGAAGTTTATTGGAAAGCTTCGAAATTTTCGACCATCGTGCACTGACATCGCGCTGTACACGGGCGTTTCCATTATGCGTCCGCCGTGTCTAGTATCGAACCCGCGAACATACATCGGTTCAGTAGCGAAGCACCGTAACTACTGATCTACAGCGGCAGACACCTACAAACGCTTGTAAGTTTACGATGAATAACTCGACGTTGAAGTCACTGTGCTTCGCGTGTACTCATCGACTGAAAACATTTATTTATAGGTAGACAGGGAGAGTGGGAATTAAGCGGTGTTCACACAAAGGACAAATTCACGAAGGGGGTAACAGGGCGGGGGTAAATGCCGAGCCCAGTGACGTCAATGGGTGAAGAGAGGTCCCTCCAAATGTCCCTCACTCATACCTCTGTCACATGGCACATATAATATCATTCCCAGTGAATGACATTCATAACAAATGTTATGATTGCAATGACATTCATAACGAATGTCATTGCGATCTTGCGTTCCGGGTCTACACGGCCATATAAAAGGGCACTCGCAATGGATGTCAGTGTTTATCGGCAGGCTGCTGTGGTACTAAAAAGTTGGTGCTTTTATTTACTTAACATTGTCCTGCTGGTTCATAATGTACTGCGACGTGATAAAACAGCATCAGCAGAAATAGAGATCCTCGTACACATCCAAAGCAAGACTAGCTAAAGGCCGCTTGAAATATGCAGTCGGCAATGTTTGGAACCGTGACAGCATTCATGAATTTGTGGTAGAGATGAATGATGATCAGTGCAAAGAAACATTAATTGCTCTCCAGCTGCTCCGAATGAAGCATCAGAACCGAATGAGACGCCTCAAGCTTGCCATTAAAAAAACATCACAGATGGGTGAGGGATTTGGAGCTGCGTCTACACGCCAATTCGTTTATGCTGAGAACTGGTGTCCCACACTTTCGTGTGTATTCATTCTGCTACTAGTGAGTCTAACGTGGCAACGCTACACGAAAACAACAGCGAGCTTTTTTAAATATGGTCGACAGGAGGCGCTATAGCATGAAGTCGGAGTCTGGGAAAGAGAACATAGCTGCAGAAATTGCTTCCACTGTCGTGTTGTGCGTTAGAACGTTACAGAAAAGTTAACAACAATTACTAAACATCTGAACATCCATTACACTTGCTTAAAGATGTCGATTTTGTAATCTCTTGCCAAGTGCCTGTTGACGTGGTTATACATGTTGCGCTTCCATGAGTTCGGTGAACACATTCAACGGGCGAATGTCATTAGATGTGAATGTCATTCACTGCGTCCGTGTAGCAGCCAGGAAGGTGACATTAACACCTAATGTCATTCGCAGTGACTGAGATTACAGGTGCCGTGTGGCAATGGTATTACAGGGACGAGGGGAACAGGGGGGGAGATCAGTGTGGCCAGAGCCTCCACCATACAATGGAGCACGAGCACTGAAGAATTTTTTTACCCCAAGCTATAGACGTCGGCAAGCTTTCGTCTTGAAAGAGGGGGGGGGGGGGGAGTCAAATCTGCGTTGTGTCCTTATTGGAGGAGAAAAGCGCTGGTTTATCTTTGGTGAGGAAAGTAGTAGGGGGGGGGGGGGGGAGTGCCCCTTTTGCATACACCCCCCTTTCCTGCTGTTTTGCTGCTTTTACAAACTTTCTTGTTAATGTCTTTTTATGGAATGCAGACGCAACGTTGCCCTTAGTTTGAATCGCCACCACAAGCTTTTCTTTTTTGCAAAGACAAACTTGCCCAAAGCGACAATCCTGGCAGTGTCATTGACAATGAAGTTTTTTTTTTTTTGCTACAAAATTGCTCACAGCCTCTCTGGCTCGTCAAATACTACTATTGAGTCGGCAGATAAGAATTTCAGTGAAATATCTTTTGATGCAGGCAGGCTTTATGTAAATGAAGAAATTATGCTATCATGGCATTTTTCTCATGAGAACAAGTGAGAACGGAAGTGATTTAGCCTATTAATATTTGACAATTATCTGAAGAAGAGTTTCATTATAATTTCGAAACACAAGATAATAGAAGATCGCTTCTGTCCTCACTATGCGAATTCAGCCTAAAAATCCGCTTCATTAGTACAGCCGATAAAGTGAAATGTGAATTATGTCATGTTTCTGAAAATAAAAAATAGCCCTTGAATTCTACGACTGCCTTCGACTATTTTAAGCGTGTAATCTTGACTCGTAAGGCCCATTAAAAAATTTATCTAAAAAGTAAGACATCTTCGTCAGGTTTGTACATGACGCAGCTCGAGGGCTCACCGACCGAGCTGCCCTCTCAAGTGCCGCCCCAACCTCCTCCGGTGATTACGGCGTGGCAGACGAGTGGGAGTGGGAAGACAGAATGACCAGATACAATGAAATTACAAAACATTATAGATTACAGAGGGGCATAATCCCGCCCCCTCACCCAAAATTAACAAAAAGACAGTCTGTCGAATGGCGGCAGTTACAAACTAGGACATATCCGAATCCTGCACTATCGCACATTATATATCCTGATATATACAAAACGGACAGGTGCAAGCGTTGCGACTCCAGAGCCACTCTGGAGCATATGTTATGGGAATGTAGAGGGATTAGTACTCATAACAAGTATGCGGCCTCTGCTGACTGCCTTCACGCGCGCTGGGAAGCCGCTATGCTCAGTTCGGTCCTCGAAGACCAAATGTGGGCCGTCCAGCGGGCCGAGGAAGCCGCGAGGATTCAAGGACTCCTGGCCGTAACCTAGGCGGGGCCAATCGCCCACCCCATCTACTCGCCGGACTCTGAATAAAGTTCTTTCCTTCTCCTCCTCTTCGTTAGGTTAACCAAGCAGAGCAGCAGCAACAACAACAAAACAGCGTGATGTCTCAATTCTTATCTCAATAACTACTTTAAAACCAAACTAAATATCAGACCATGGAGAGGGTAGTGCTCCATAATTTGCTTGACTATCGTCTCCCACACATCATTGTTAGGGTTAATTTTACTATAGTCTTCAGAACAGATGTCTCACCTGCAAGGATATTCTTCCACGACAGAAAAGAAAAAAGTTGCTTCATTGTTCATTTTTGCCATCACGGTGCCCGCAAGTCCAGAGCGTAATATGGAAAGGCCGCCACCACCGCGTTTTACAGGAGAGAGGGCTACTATGTGGCCAGACAAGCACTTGAAATTCTGCTACATCCCCCGCAGCATGGGGATCGTTTGACTAATCGGAGAAACGATCCCTGTGTCCCCCAAGGAGCCCCGAGGTCACGTCAACACACGAACCCGTGTCTTCATCACGCGATGCGCCATCCTCGCCTCTCCTCTGGGGATTTCTCCCTCTTGTGAATACCGCTTTAAGGGGCTCCCCGTACTAGAAGGAGGGCATTTATGCATTAGCACTTTTTTTGGGGGGGGGGGGGGCAGCGGCGTTGGTACCCCTCATCGACTCGTGAAAAAAAAATACTGTTTCCAACCCACTTGACGATGGGGGTGCAGAAATGTAATTTTTTACAGTGTTGCTGTTTAGTATTGAACCCGTATGCTGCAGTCGTACAGCTATCATGTTAGATTAGGTTTATGTCTTGGGTGTCTCGCAGTTTTATAACGTTAGCTGTTGTGGCCTCATTCTACCAGATTTTGGTGACGATGTTGTTCACCGCAGCTGTACATGAGAAATAAAGTTTGAGTTCAGGCTGGAATAGAGACCAGGCACTATTCATGGGAGTCGGCCATTGAACAACCAAGCCAGGCCTGTGTTTGAAGATGTTTGGTGTTCAGAAATAGTTGGCATGTTGACAATTTATGTCAGTAGTCCCTAATCTGAAGCCATACAGATGCTGCAAAAGTAAAATGGTGCATGGGAGCTGTGGCCAAGCCGAGCAAAAGTGGATGCCAGTGCACTCTGCCAGAGAACTGATTCTTTGTTTTCATAGGGAAATGTGCCAGGAGATAGTACCATCGATTTTGTATAAAAAAAAAGAACCACTTCTTTGATGGAGCGTGCTGGCATTTTCTTTTATGCAGCTTGACCACAGCTTGCATTCTCCATTTGACTCTTGGCGCTCACACTTTTCGGGCAAAGTACATTGATCAATTCATAAGCACCTTAGGCTCACAATGTAGCACTAGCAGAAAAATATTTTAATGCTCATGTGGCAACACTGGTAATAATTGGAGCTCTGATGGTATTATGAAGTTTTGATTTCACGTGATAGTCTTCTGCTTGATGCTAAATTGCTGGAATAAGTAAACTAGTTTGTTCAGTAGTGCGGCCACTAGTGCCTCAGTGATTGGCAAGTGAGCGAAATTCGCTCCACCACTCAGTTGATTTCTAATTTAGTCCTTAAATGGTTTTGTTGCTTTCAGGAAAAGGTGGTAAGTGTTTCAAAGCTTACTGTAAAAACTTCCTAAGAGTCTGACCGAAGACAACTGAAGGTAAGCTCATTCCAAGAAAGGCCTTTCTCAACTTGGACTCGCGAGGCGAACCTGCTGCTAGCCTGTGGACAAACCGTTAGTTCCGAACCATCTGTTGCGGAAATGGTTCCTAATCTACGTGATAAATATTCGTGACCAGTTTCGTTTGCTGGAACGCAAATTTTATTCTGTAGTTTCCAAGCTCTCAGGCAAGAGCCTTGTTTGTTGCCAGCATTGTTCATTAACGGTGCTGTTTGTAGTCACTCTGGGAAGCATTGGGGGAGATGAGTGGGTTGGGAAAAGCGAGTGATGGCTGAAATTGTTGGCTCGATTATTTCGGGCAACGTCACATGTCACCTCGTCTAGTTTATTGGGCAAATGCTATATGCGGCAGTTCATGAAAAACGCCTTAATTTCATCATTTTGCTGCAGTTTCTGCCTGAAATGAAACTGTACCTATCAATTTCATGACCCAATCTTTCAAATTTGTTGAATATCTTGGTGGCAAAAACATTGTTCAGCATCCCGTTAACATTAGTAGTCAAGCAAACTAGGCTCAATGTGCAGAGGAAATGACAGTTCATGACGAAGCCATATTCCTTGTTAAGAGGAAGCTTTGCCTTAGAGACGGTGTAGAAATACATGGAGAAATAGCCTTTATGAGCCACCACTGCATGGCTTTTGTGGCAATTCATGAATATAGCCACAAAGTGTGACAAAATTGCAAATTATCATAGAATACACAAGTGGCGGACACTGATCTTGTGTTCACATGCGCGGAACACAAATATATAGCCTCATGTGGATACACATAGGTAATAACTAACAAAATAGTATCCTACCCATAAATATGATGACATAAATCGTGAATTAGTACACAAAACAAAAGTGCTCCACACTTAAGTGATTTTCTATTGTGGAGATAATAACCAACTTTATATATAATGTGCTACATAATTAAATGCAATATTTCTTTGTACTGCGAAGTAATAGATGGCAAGCTGGTGCATGATCTTGTGATATGCCAAGCCTGAATTACCTCTTGAGTTGTCTGGTCTTTATGCCTTCCACTGATGCTAGTCTTGCTGAAATGAGATTCACAGCCACATCTCTGGCAGTTCGCAGCAATACGCGATAGGCTATCGCATTATATATCTGCATAATGCCATCACATTCCAACATTTACACATCTTCCTGTTGGGCCTATGTAGACGGTGTCGCATAGAAGTGGTATACTATACATAACAGCGGTGGCACACTTAATTACTCGACTACAGTAGCTAGCACCATCTCACAGGGCTCGCTCCAAACATGTGGCAGCGTTCCTCTTATGGAAAAGCTAGCGACATTCCAGGCGTAGTATTCTAGGAGGGGTTGGTGATAACGTTATTGTGTCTGAAGATTTTAATTTGCCTGAATTCTTATAATGTTCCTAAAAAGCCACGAGGTATTGCTTGTCACATATTTGAACCATCATCTCCTGATCGCCAAAACAGCGCAAAAATAACCACATAGGTTTCTTCATGTCTACTTTCCACTGCAGAAGCCGCCACTGTCTATTTTGCCACTGCAGCAAAATCTCTGCAGCCGCCGCAGAATAAGATGATTAGCTACAAGCAGGACACGACTACTTCGAGAAAGATCTCTCAGCAGCGACGATTTTCACACCCTGTTTACAAAAAGTGCTGGTAGACGAAATGCTGTCGTGATAATATAGAAATGCTGCTTTATGTAGGGCCGCAGTACCACTACAGCGCATCAAACTTCAGAGTGTCAGGACACCTATATTTCACTGCCGGCCGTAACTGGTCTCTTACTTGTAGAAAAATGAAATAGCAAAATGTCTGCATTATATATAATATAACATCTGGGTTGAGAGTGTTTATCCAGCCCAAGGGCTAAGTAGCGAACGGGCAGTTTTGAGACAGAGTGTGCACACACACGATGATAATGGGTGATGACGCCCAGTGAAAATGAGGGCAGAGCCCCAGTTGAGTGATGATGATTATGATAATGCATATATGAGAAGCGCATAACGAATGCCCACAATGAAGCTTCTGAGAGCTGGTACATAATACGCCTGCAGTACGGATCAGACAACTGACAGGAATGCGATGTGTGCTTGTCGCCCGAAAATAACTGGTCTATTGAAGCGAGCGTGGTTGCTGCGGTAGATGTAATGGCCGAACTTTGACTGTTACTGAGCTGGGCATGTGGTAGCAAGCAGCGCAAAAGGGCGTCGACGTCTTGGTGTTTTCTGCCAGACTTGTAAATGACGGCAAAGTCATACTCCTGCAGACATAGAATCCACCGACCCAAGCGTCCAGCTAAGTTCTTCAGCGTGAACAGCCAGCATAAGGCGTGGTAGTCAGTAACGATCGTACAATGATGGCTGTGTAGATAGGGACGGAACGCTTGCACTGAGCAGACCACAGCCAACACTCCTGCTCAGCTATGGTATATATAGTTCTTCTCGGTTGCTGTTAGTACTTGATTGGCATATGCAACTACTCTCTCTTGTGAAGAGGTGCAACTACTCTCTCTTGTGAAGACGTGTCGCGTTGGAGCAGAATGGCCCCTATACCGCGGTCGCTAGGGTTCGTTTGTAGGACAGTCGGTGCAGCCTCATCAAAGTGGCAGAGTGCAGGTTCGGACGTGAGGGCAGCCTTTAGCAGGTCGAATGCCATTTGGCATTATTCCGACCACTGAAAGGGCACGTTGGAAGCAAGAAGCTTGCCCATTGTAGCCGCTATTGATGCAAAGTTTCGTGTAAAACGGCGGAAATCGGAGGCGAGAGCAAGAAAACTTCGCAACTTCTTCGCCCTTTCGGGGCGCGGAAAGCGAGGATTGCAGCAATTTTGTCCAGATCCGGCTGTATTTAGTATTTGGTCACCACATGACCCAAGACCTTGATAGGTTTTGTGGCGAAATGGCATTTTTTGGTGTTGAGTTGGAGACAAGAAGCAGCAAGGCACGTCAAAACATCATGTTGTAGGCCCGTGTGCTCAGATTTGGGTGCACGTTAAAGAACCCCAGGTGGTCTAAATTTCCGGAGCCCTCCACTACGGCGTCTCTCATAATCATATAGTGGTTTTGGGACGTTAAACCCCACATATCAATCAATCAAGGTCAAAACATCATCCGTACGTTGGAGGTGCTGCGAAAACGTTGACAAAAAATTAGCGATGCCGTCCAACTAGTACAGGCAGGTCTTTCATTTGAGGCAGCTCAGCACAGTATCGATCATGCGCTCAAAAGTAGCGGGCGAGTTGCACAGCCTGAAAGGCATAGCGTTGAATTCGTATAACCCGTCGCGCGTTGCGAATGCCGTTTTTTTCTTTATCCTCTTCGTGCATAGCGTAGGAATTTGCCAGTATCCGGAATGTAGGTCGAGGCTTGAAAATTATTTCGCCCCTTGTATTGAATGAAGGGCGTCAATACCTGGCATTGGGTACAGATTCTTGCGAGTGATCTTGTTTAGTGCCCTGTCATCGACACAAAAGTGCACGGAGCGATCCTTCTGAATCAGAAGTACAGGCGATGAACAAGGGCTAGATGAAAGGTGAATTACCTCCTATTTGAGCATGTCAGCTACGTTTTCTTTGACAATTTTTCTCTCAGCAACAGACACGCAGTAGGGCCGCGGCGACGTACAAAAGATGTTCCGACTTTGTAGATTCGATGCGATGCCCAACGTCGAGGAGTAAACATTGAAAGAACTTGCGTGTTTCTTTAACAAAGCAAACAGCTGTTGCTTCTGTGAAAGTGGCTGTAGTAAAATGGATGCAGTAAAAGTGGGAGACAAAGCAGGCTCACCACTAGGGCAGTCGTTGGAGGAGACGGCATCAAGTGGCACGACTCACGTAGGCTCTGGATTGGTCACGTAGGCCACTGTGGTGTTCCGAGGAAGTAGAACTTTTTCGGATGTTGTATTCATGACGGTGACAAGTACGGAACCATTGAGAATACGAACCACACCAGAGGTGAGAACGATGCCTTTACCGAAGCAACTAAATTATAATGAGACAAAGACGTCGCCATGGTTGATGTCTTTGGTGGTAATAGTTCCAATTAGCTGTCGACGTGATGGTAATTCGGTATCTTCCACAGCTGTCAAACGAAGTGGCCTCAGGGTGTCGTTGAGCGTGAAGTCCGTGTCAGTAAGGTGGACGACGCGTTAGCCACAGCAAATAGTTGACGGGGCAGAAGAAAGAATTTTATCCTAAAGTTCATTGGTGAGAGCAGTCAGTCTGGACGGCGAACTGAATGTGATGTCGTATACTACCAATAGAAACACGGGCTGTACCAAAGCGCACCTAGACTATTGACAAGTCCTGCACACTCTCCTCATGATGCCAAGCCCCTTCGCTCCGCCACTCGTGCAGCTACTACCCACGAGCAGGCGTGAACTGCGCTCACTTCAAACTATTTGCGGCTTTATTTTGTAATACTGTGACAGCTGAAGGTGCTCGTTACAGCTCTCTAATAGCGTAGTACTATTAAACCATTGACGAAAGAAATGAGCATGTGGGGACATTGAAAACAAAATTTCCTGGCCGCCGTAAAACTACGGCACCGCAATAAAAAAAAAACATGAAAGAGCAGTTTTATGCATTGTCAGGATCATTTATTTGCATTGGACATTCGTCACAAAGCACACTCAGCGAGTAAGCAATTTAGTGTTGTAAGAATACGGCGTGAAAGAAGAAAAACGTTTGAAAGGGGGTGGGAGGTAAAACATAGACAAGCACTTAACATTCCTTTACAAAACATCAACAGCATTTAATAGACGTCTTTAAGATATGTACCACATACTACATACCATCATTGTGAAAGCCATATACGCATTGCACTTGTCCTTTAGCACACATTGCACATTCAACAAAAGCACAATCATGGTGAAATTAAATTGCTCTGTGTTAAAGGGATGACTTTACAGGTTCATTTTAATGTTTCAAATTTGCTTAGCTAGTTTAGCATGCATATGCTTTTTGGTGATGCCATGATTGGTGGAAACCGCATAGTTTTTCAACAAAGGGAGGGGGGGGGGTGTTGATGGCAGGCTTCAGTATATTTTCCCGGACAAGGTCTGGACAGTGGCCGCTGTTGCAAGCATCAATGTCTTCACTATCAGCCTGCAGGAACTTCATGATGCTTAGCAGTACCAGCCTTTAATTACTTTCAGCATGAAATAGGTGCTCATACTCATTCGCAGTTTCTTGCTCCCAAACAATCCTTGCAGATTGGACCTTTAAGGCCCCCCGGCGGAGGCAACACATTCCTTTTGCCTTGGCTTCATTTCGACGGCACTCCTGGGCTGACCCACTCAGGGGAAATCGGCAGTCGCCTTTTCCTATCTCTCTCTCTCTCTCGTACATCTTCGTCTTTCTCACTTTTTTATCTTTCCTGTCTACTTCTCCTTTCTGTTTACTTCCAATTTTTCCGACGTCAAGGGTCAACACTGTGCAAATAGCCTACTTTGGTCTAGACTTATTGGGTTATGGCAGTGTTGTACGGCTGACGTCTGCAAGCTTTCAGCATCCACAAACTTGCAGAGTCTCCTCTGGCTCCGTGGTGGGTGGCCGCCAACGCTGCTGAACAACATACAATTAGCATGCATAAAGCATTCCCTTTGCTTAGTGATCGTACCTCCTCAAAGCGGGTATATGCAGCCGATAATTACAATCATTGTCCACATCTCGTCCCATGAACTGGATCTCTTTGGCCATCAAATGGCCCCTGCGCTACAAAGCACCAAACAGCATCATCATCATCAACAATTTTTGTACGCATTACTGCTTGCATAGCAAATGGCTGGGGAAACTTCAGACCACCTTCGCTCATAGCGTCGATGAGAACATGGTCACTTGGCTTGAGCTTTCTTTCTTTGATTATTTGGTGTGAGGAACAGTCATCACAAGGCTGACGCCGTAGAGCAGCATGTGCGCAAAAATCGGCTATATAGCTATAGCTGACATGTCCTCTCGTGGTTTCTTCAGTTCTTTCTCAGACAGGCAGACCTCGTACTTCTTAATCAGAGCTTCTGCACATAGTTCTTTCTGTTCTTTAGATGACTCAATGAAGTCGGTCAAAAGCAATGTGCTTTGGGTGCGGATATTTTTCTCCGCTTCGAGTAACTGAGTAATGGAGACATTGTAGTGACAACCTCAGAGTCGCCTGTTCTTTCCGAACCTTGCCTCGAGGGAATCAGTTTGGTATTTCCCTGAAAGAACGTATTTGAATCCTAAATCTTTGAGGCAATATCGTGAAACTTCTATCAGTGCATATGTCGACAGTCTCAAAGCAGAGTCGGTTTCATTTATCAGCGTGCCTGTCTTCATGCCTACGCTTTTCCATCTGTCAAGCCAAGCAACAAATCTATCAAGGAATTCTATTTGTTGGCAACTCATATCACTTATTGGCCCTTGACAGGAATCACGTAGCCTCCATCCTTTTTGGGGAGTTTTAACATTTTCAGTTTTCCACCATCTTAGAATGAGGTCGATAAATACAGCTGTTTTTTCAGCAAGAAGTAACTTCAGCTTAGTTCCTTTAAGCCTCAAAGCTAATGAGACAAAGCTGCCAAAAATTTTGAGGACTAATTGTACATTCTGCCTTTCCAAGTTGGCGGGGTACAGTGATCTGTAAGTGAGGCCATATGCAACCTTAATAACACTGCCTCATAGAGCGTTCTCAGAGATGTAAATGAATCTTCTTGCATCTTCACATCCTGTTGTTACATTCAAAAGAGGTTAATACAAGCAATTGTTGCAGGTCTTTTGATTTAACCAATTGTTGCGAATGCATTTCAGCAAATGAACTGTGTCTGTTATATGAAACAACGGCTGCTCCTGTTGTGCCGGATGAGGGTATACAATCCCAGGCTCCTTATTTCTGCTGAACAGTGGCATTAATTTCCTGTTAATAGAATCTTTATCGGTAATTACAGCAACTACATGAAGGCCAGCCTCTTCTAAGTTTATTATCACTCTTCGCAGAACATGATGTAGTTCTTCTGCACTTATTATTGCACGTTGCTCACAGAAGTTTGTGAGCAACGTCTTTGTATGATGAAAGCAATGACTGAACTATAACCACGTAAGCCAATTAGCTGGCTCAGCACAATTAGTAGCAGCCCCTGTAAAACAACCGCCTTTATACTCAAAAACTGCTGGAGATGTATTTTGTCCATCATGAGCAGAATATTCCCTTCATGAGGATTGAGAAAAACAGCTCGTCCCTTCATGAACCTCAAGAAATCTTCTTCAGTTTGCTCTTTTGATGGACTCACATCTTGAGCAGCGCAAGCTCGCCTAATTGTTGCTTCATGTGGCAACAGCATCTTCCTACTACTTCTGAGAAAGTTATATGCATGGGGTGAAATCGTGTGCAACGGAGAACAGAAAACCAATAGGTCAGCTAAGTTATCTACATGCATTACTTTTCTTTCCCATTAGCTTAAGCCGCCCTTTCATGCTGTCTTAGTTCATCGTCACAAATATCATCGAAAAGAGCTACGACCATTTCGAAAACTGCACTCACTTCGTCCATCATTTGATGGCTTCATTTCTTGCAGTAGTTTAACACACTATCCAGAAGATTTTCCAAGAGGCAAAAATCGAGAACCTGTCCTGGTATATCAATCTCTTCATTCGATGCCAGCTGTACATGTTTCCAAAACACGCGCACACATAAGCCAGCTGACACTGTCACTGATGCTAGGAGCTCTGGTGCTTGCGTTGTAGGCTCAAGGTGAGCAAATATGATGCAGTTGTCACAGTAAACATTTGTTCAGAAGCCATTGTGGTGGAAACAGTGGACACGCGAAGATATGTATTCTAAGCTTTGTAATTTGTTGTTTGCTTCGTCCATCTCATAAGCTGCTCTTGATTGCTGGACAGCTTCTTGGAGTTGTGTGTTTTCGCTGCGTCTCCGCTTGACATCTGGGTCTTTTTGTGACTGCTTTGTAAAAGAGAGATAGCTTGGACAATCAGGGAAGATGGTCGAAACAGCGTAAGACGTAATCCGAGTTCGCTTTATCGGCACCTCTATTGTTCGGCCGTCGCCATCCGTGTTATTGGAATTTGTGTGCAGATGATCAGGATTGAAATGGCTTTCACAGACTTGCACATATGACCATCAAAAGACAATGAGTGTGGCAAAGAACACCTTATCGCATGCATGCGGGCACAATATTGGCAATATCGGCCTGGTAGCATGGATATTGTGTTGCCAACACCACAAAATGAATACATGTTAGTCCGTTAAACATTGCCGCACACGCATTCAGTTATTTCTTTGCACGCAAACTGCATTCGCTCTTGGTGCACATTTCAACACACAAACCACGCCTGAGAAAGTGAACACGAGACAAACCACAAGCCAGACAAGTTGCAACCGCGAACATTTAACATAGCGTGTACGGTAATGCATTAATGTCTTCATTTGCACACAACTGTTCAGTGCAGGATTACGCGGCATTCACTTTGAGAAAGCAACAGGCCACTGCTTACCTTTGGATCTTAACTCTTTTGCTACGGCAGAAAAACAGCACTTTTTTTGCACTTTCGCACAAAAATTTATTACTCTTGACAAAAAAAGAACATAATGCATTGTAATATATGAAGTGGTAGCTTATTGATTCCACCTTTTATACATATAAAACACTTTGGTATGAGACTTATAGAATTGGTAAATTTAATTGTTAAATAACAAAAAACGTACAAAAAGTTATACAAGCACTTCACAAGTTAGTGAATGTAAAAGTGAAAAAATTATTTTGAGAAATCTGAAATATACGAATTGTTACTACTTCTATTAGCTATCATTCTAGATAAACACAAATTCAGTGTAGCATGTCAACAATTTTTTTCGGCCCACCAACCTACTGGCCCCGACGACTGTGCCGTTCGGCGAAACAGTCTCGTGAAGGCAGGAAGCAAAAGTAAATTTTATAGGTCGAGCAGAATACGTTCGTTCTGTTTTGTGGTTTTGTTTTTTCGTAGCAGAGCTTGCAGTTTTTTCTCTTTCCATTCTTTTCGGCTAGTGCCGAACGGGGTCTAGAGGGGAGAAGGGGGGTGAGAAAGGGGTGTGTCCTTAAGAAACTTCATCGCATTGAAATATCTGTTGAATCAATTCTTCACTGAACGCCAATTGGCCAAAGTTCCTGTTTCTGAATAGTTCTTCGACATTTGGATTCTCTTTTTGGTGCTTCCTAAATAATATAACATTGTTTACGCACGCAATGTCCACAGCATGAAAAAGCGATGTTTTCCACCAACGTACACACTTTCTGAGTACGTTCTACGTGGCAATTATTTGATCAGATTTGTCCACGCCGAGCATTCCGGTGTTATACTCATGAACAAGGAGGGGCTTCTTTATGGTATTCACAACCCACTGGCCTCCCCTTTTCTCTCTCCTTTTAGCAGCAACATGTTTATTTGCTGTGCGCATCATGCTCATCAGACACACAGAACGTCGATCCTTCCATTGTATGAAAAGGATGTTGCCTTCGCGAATCCAGCGAACGTCCCCTACGCTGCGCCCTTCTTTCCCACGTAGCATTCTTCAATTCTTTTGGGAAGCCCCGACGATCTTTGCGAGTGGTCCCACAGGCAAGCGTCTTGTGCTCAAGGAGGTGTTCGAATAATTTTGCCGACGTATAAAAGTTATCCATAAAAATTTTATATCCCTGATAAAGATACTCTGCGCAAAGCCGAGCCACAACGTCAAACGCTAATCCATGGGGTGCGGGTACCTCGCGTTTTCTAGTGTACACAAAAAAATTTATAGTATAGCCGGTATTCGAATCCGCCAGCACCCACAGCTTATATCCAAATTTTGTCACTTTGTCCCGAATTCACTGCCCGATTCCTGACCTCGCTTTTGATTTCACCATGCGTTCATTCACGGCAAGGTTGCGCTGTGGTTTAAACAAATTTTGTGACTGCAGATTTATGTGTCGCAGGAGCCATGACACCCTCCAAGTTTTCCCATCAGATGCTGCAGCCGCAAGATTTTCCGGGTCCCCTACGCTCAGGAAGGCTAATAGTGCAAAGAATCTGTCCCGTTTCATAATATTTGGTGGGAGAAGGCTTGAAAATATCCCCGTCGTCCGCCAGTACATTTGGAGCCATGGTATATCAACAACCCCAATGTAGATGATTAGTCCGATGAACCTCAGCATCTCCAGTGTCATTACCTCTTCCCAGGAGCCGTCCCGGTGAGCGTAGGTTTGTTGGTCCAAAATGCGCATCCAGGCGTACTTGTTAGTGTTATCACATAACGTCTGGAGCACTTCCATCGTGAAAAACAAAAGGAAAAAGTCAAGTGCCCTTGAGAAGCGCCGCTTGTCACTCCGTAGCGCTGCTGCAAGATGGGGGCCAGACTGTCTTGCGGGTGAAAACTTGATACAACGTGCTGCATTTGGCAAAACATCCTTGCCGTACATTGTTGAGACCCTAAGCAAGGGAAGGATACCATTATCGTCAAATATCAAGTGCGTTTTTTTCTTCATAAGCAGTGCGAAGTCAAAAACGATACCTACTTGGTAGTACATGTCGAAGTCTGAGGCGTCTGGTCTGGAGTATCATCGTCGGAACTCGACTCTGAAACTTCGACATCGTCACTCGAGTCGTCTGCACTACTCAGATCGAAAAAATCGTCGGTAGAAGCGGTTGACATGCTTGCAACAGCAATCAGCTGTCGCAGCGGGCGACGGGGAATGGCGGCCATTACCACGTAAAACGAAACACCATTCCGTTCAAAGTGCGCACGCGGGCGCGGCTCGGCGGGCGAAATGTAAACCAAGAAAGGTGAAAATGAAAAGCTGGTTGCCCAAGCTTAGGCTAGATGGCGCTACATGTCCATAAAACATGAGTTTTCAATTTTTGTGGGAGATTTGAAATCATCGGAACTCCGTGTCCGATGGCCTATGGGTCCGTAGCGAAAGGCCTAAAGAGTCGACGCGTCGCCGGCGACGCGTCGCCGGCGTGTCGCCGCACGGCATGCTGCCATTGCGCTTTTCGTATGGGATCAGCAAGAAATGAAAACAGACACACCTTTGGCCCACCGTCGTACCCACCTCGACGATTTGGCACGCAACAGCCCCCCTTTCTTTGCCAGAGCAGCCCTGTATTTGCACGTGTGCGGCAAGCATACAACTGCTGGTGTTGTGCTAATATGTGCTCTCACAAAACAAATATAAATTGTAGTACCACCTATCGACAAAAAAAAGAGGCTTTCCGAAGGAGCGACGGGAGTGGTGCACCAAGATTACTGAGAAGTCACCTAGGTGACGCTGGGTGCAAAAATGAGGGGGTCTATTTCGACGGGTTTCGGTAAGGCTAGGTGGAGTGACTTCAGAGGCCGTGTCAGAAGTGAGGAGGCCTTCTGCTAATCTAGATAGCCCTGGCTGTACAGAAAGCGGAAGGCCGAATGGTGTACCCCTTAGCATCAACCAACAAGGGTCCATCGTAAGAGGTCATCACTTTCTTCAGATGTTGGCCTAAATCAACACGCATAACAGAAAATCTTACACCTGAGTCCACCAGAGCATCGATGTACACTCTTTTCACTACCACAAAAATCGTGTTGCTCAGGCCCGATGGAGGAATATCAGTCGTATTTGGGAATGCAGTTTTTCCCCAGAAACAGCATCACTTAGTTTTTCCAAATGACTGGCAGTGGCGAATGAGGCAGGCCGAAGTGGAGAGCAGGAGCGGCAAAAGGTTGAAGGTTAGCAGCGTCTGGAATTCCGGCTCTTCTGTGGTGCACTCGATGCGGGTGGAGATGGAGACCGAAGTGGAGGCGATGAATGGCGTTGACCTTGATAGGATGAAGTATCTCGTTCTTGCATGTCCTAACTGCGACGCTCGTCTTATTGGCGCTTGTGGCAGAAATGAGAAATGTGGCCGCGATACCTGCAGTAATAGTGTACTGGGCGATATGAGCGTCGGGGGGAACGGTAGAAAGCATTCGGAGTACCTGAAGAGAGTGCGGTCAGGCGTGCAGATGAAGCGTTAGGCGGCACCAAATTTAAGTTGAGCGGAGGAGCGGCAGCGACCGACGCGTACGATGGTAGCGGCAACGCCGTGTTTACTTTTCTGGGACGCGTGACAGGGACTTGCGCATAGGTTATATGGGCCAATACAGGGTGACTGGATGTGCGCAGGGAAGTTCAAGGATGTCAGTTCTGCCCTGATAATGTCGCATAACACCGCTCCTGTAGACTGTGGAGAACACGGTTATGGAGGTGAGAAATCCATAGTCTGCAACTCTTCACTTGTGACGAATACGTTTGTTAGTCGTGGAATAATATTCTCCAATGTCTGATTGTAGACGAACCGAATTGAGTGTCTCAAGGTGCTGACATATTGCAACGATGTCTGCGATGGTTGCCGGGTTCTGAGCCGCCAAGGCATTGAAGGCAACAAAGCCTATACTCTTCAAAATGTGGCGTATTTTGTCGGATTCCGGCAGAGCGCTAAAACGTCCTCGATTTACGATGTGTACGACTCACCGGGATGTTGTTGGCGAGTGTCGAGGGTTCTCTTCGCGACTGTGGACCGAAGGGCCGGTGTGCGAAAAACGCAACAGAGCTATTGCTCGAAGGTCGCCCAGTTGGGTATGTCGATGATGTGGTTGAAGTACCATGTCTTTGCCACACCGGTAAAATAGAAAGAGACATATAGGAGCTTGGCCTTATCGTCCCAGTGATTGGCAACACTCACGCAGCTGTATTCATTGAGCCAGTCCTTCACGTTTTCTTCTCAAAGACAGGCGAAGAGAGGGGGATCATGCTGGTGGCTGTGTACGTAAACAGGAGGCACAACTGAAGATGGCGGGAGGGAGATGGCAACAGCGCCAGCCGGCATGTTCTGCGACTTACTGCCGGACAGTGGGCGCAAACAGTGGCCTCAACAAAGCTGCAGGGGGTCGAGCGAGGTGAGAGACGACGAAGGACCGAAAATCCACCTCCACCACGTGTGACGTCTGGGTTAAGCCAGCATTTATTCAGCCCAAGGGCTCTGTAGCGAATGGGCAGTCTGAGAGAGTGCGCATACACACGATGATGATGGGCAGTGACACCCAGTGAATATGAAGACAAAGACTCAGACGGGTGATGATTATGATAATGCATATATGAGAAGCGCGTAACTAATGCCCACAACATACACTCAGTTGTGAATGGGGGTGAGATGGTTATTAGAAAAGATAAGAAATGTGTGTTGCCTATAGAATTGTCACAGGTGGCTACTTTTTGCCAAATTGACGACTTTGAGAGGCTCGTGGTGGCCTAAAATTAGAAATGGTGACATGGCGAATTTTTGGCAATTTTCGGCTTATGTCTTTTAATGAATTATGCATTCTATGCTCAGTGTCTTTCTTACAAATGAGGAACATTTTAAAGACGATAGTGTTTTTTTTTTCATTCTTTTAGACTCACAAGTAAAAGTCACTTTTTTTGCACACTTTAGTATGACAGTGCTATTTCTTAATTAATCTAGATTACAGAGATGGTGGTGCGTCTCCCCAGCACCCAGCAACCTACCAGCAATGTGTTAGTCAGCGGATTGCTTCACGTGCAGCGAGATTGCGGTATTAAACTAAGTTCTCTAAGGTGCTTTAAGCTTCTCTAAAGTTTGGCTTGTGAAGTGGCTAAATGATAAGCTGCATGTTTCAAGCATAGCTCCAGCTTTCTTGAATATCTTGTCGACTTCGTTTCTGCTACAGTACCTTCTAATTCACTACATGTAGTTGATTTTGTTTACTCATTTTTCCGTCACACCAATAAGTCGGCTTCTCTGAGTGGTCTTCAGCATCTTCAGTGAAGTTAATGTGTTGCATAAACTTGGCCTCGCAGAAAGCTTGGTGCTCACATTGTGAAGGTTACACAGTACTTTCGAAGAAGTTCTTTCCGTTTTTCCGGTGTTAAGAGGATTGCTATGGAAGGATAAGCATGAGCATTCCATTCATAATGGCTGCAGCCTTTGTGCCACAAAGAGCATCTCGCGACTATTCGGAGAACCAGGCGCTCCAAGCACTCTCATAGTAAACCAAGAGATGTGTCTGGCAATGAAAAATGTCAATATAATTTAGGGGTTATCGATAGTACTGTATTGTACATTGTATGGGGCTACACATAATTTGCAAATTTTTTTACTAGGCATGGCAAATACATCTAGAGTGACAACTTGGCAATTTCCTGCTCGTCGTTTGGCGACTTTTACTTGAAAGATGGTGGCAACTCTGGTTGCCTATAAGATTCATAACATTTCATTGAGAAAACCGCACACGATTGTAGAGTGTGCCGAGGCTCTGGGATTTCCGGTGAGCCGAAGGTTCTGCAGTGCTCTATCTCCAAATGAAAGAACAAAGCTAGAAAAATGCTCTGAGATTGGTGGCAGGAAGTAACTTGTGCAGGCAGGGCAAAGTTTATTCTGATTATCATCTCAGTGTCTCTACATCAGCATGAATAACGGCCTTAACGAAACGAATTGTGCTTGACTTATGATTTACCTTGCAATCTCTAAAGCCAGGCTAGAGCATTTTCAGAACAGGATTGTTCGGTGATTTATTGGTGGCCCCGTTTCTGGGCGTGTTCTTCGAAGCCTGCTGGGCACGTGGTTCTTTGTTGCTTCGGTGATATAATCAGGCTCGCAAGTTCGTAAACCATGGCTCCTCCTTGGGCCAATTAGCTCTAGTAGCATGCAGTGCATGTGTAATTTTTGTGAGCTGGAGAAGCATCTCTTTCTTCAAAAAGTCTTCATCTCTCAGGATTGCTTCGAAGCTGATGTCTTTTTTTTTGTCCACACCACAAACAATCATTTCTGATGGGAGATATTCATCTGGCCTTGCACTTGTTACCAATAGTTACTATTTGGCTTTAGCTGGAATGTACTGTCCTTGTTTTCCCCCACAACATGGTATTTTTTTGGCTTGAATTTCTCCTAGTGTAGTGAGGTCTTTGCCGAGTGTGTGCACTTCACTTTCACGAGAACGTCCTCATCAATGAAACCATGCGGAGTAGCTCCTAGGAAGAGATCTTTGTCAAGAAACAGGCTGCGCTCTTTTATCACTATGTTGCACAGACTGGATTCACTCTGCTCGGATGATGCTCTCTACAGGTTGTCGATGCTCATTTCAGACAGATACTTGCTTGATAACGTCTCCAATGTTATTGTGTATTTTTGCGTAGGTGTCTGATGTCATTCATGGAATATCCATGTATGCTAACAGCTCATTGAGGTTCGAAAAAGCACATCGTGTGCAAATTTTCCTGCAGGAAATGTTTCCTCTTTCACCGTTGCACCACCTGTGGTTGTGGTAACTCCACAGAATGTTCTCCCTGGTGAAAATGTTGATGCCACTGTGATAGTTACTGTCCTGGTGGCGGTTGCTGCCTCTGCGGCTTTGGCTTTCCGTGTTGCCATTGCTGCCACTGAGACTATAGCCACTTCGGCTGTGGCTGCTACCTTGCTGCCATAGATATCATGGCTTAAATAGATATCATGGCTTAAATAATTGCCTCACCTTTCGTTGAAGATGCACTGCACATTATTCTCGCAAAGAATGTCGTCACAACTATCACCAGTGCTGTATCTGTGACCACTACCGCCTGGCCACCACTGTGGTGGTTATTCCTGCAGATATTATGGATTCTTTGATTGCTGCCATTGCTGTGGTTGTAGCCACCTGGTGTATTGTTCATCTACCGTCTTGACCATTGCCCCCTGTATGACCATTGCCTCCACTGCGGCCATTGCCGTCAAAGTGACCACCATTGCCCCTGTGGATGTTGCCCCAGCAGAGAATGTCGTGGATTTTTTCGTTGTTGCACCACCTGTGGTTGTTTTTATTCCAGGGATTAGTATCTCCGTCAAGAATGTATTACGGGTAGAATAAAACCACCTCTACCTACTACATCGCACCCCCTACTCTTGTGTCCATTCATCAATCATGAAGGGGACAATATTTTAGGAGTGGGAGGGCATTGTCTCCAACTTTTGAACAGCTGCATGTCAGTTCGTCACTCTGCCATACTTCCTTGTCACAATGTCGTGTTGTGAAAATGTTTTTGTGTGTTGAATGGTGTGAAAGCCACCAAATATTCATTAAGAGGCTGTTTAATGTGTCGATGGTGTAAAACCACGTGGACATTAGTCCATGCACTGCAGCTGTGTTAAGACGTGCTTAATCTCAGCGATTTAGCATCCTTGAATTTCAGCCTTCACTCTGAAATGAGCCTCCACTTCTTTGACGAGGGTTTCATCGCTTGTGCAGCACTGTGCGGTCCTGGGACTGTGCATGCTCTCTATTGGTGCTAAAAATAAAAATCCTTACATGATTGGAAAAAATCACTCCCTTTATGAGGAGGAGGTGCATTGTCTAAAGTTTACTTTTTGACTGCACATCTTTTGTGTTTTTCATTAGCGTGTCTTGATGAAATCAGGCCAGTGCGGCTGCAAAACGACGCTGAAACCAAGTAGACTCACTTTCACGCTCCAATCAGTTCGCTTCACAAGTGGAGAAAAGGATATGTCCGAGGAGGATGGCTTGCGGATGCTGGGTGCATGCGCCCGTTAGTTCTTATTTCTTCCCCATGACCGCTAGTGAAAATAAAATGGAATGCATGCATCATAGATTATGTGATATGAACACGAAGAGCTAGCGGCTTCCTAAGAGGTTAGTATTACAAAGCAGGAAGAAGGGGCATGGGGGGGGGGGGGGGCAAGAGCAACAGCCATTGATGCTGGCTCGCTCTGTTGTCTCAGATGTATGGCTTATTGTAGCCAGATGTATGGGTTGACGTCTCGTTTTCGTTTTCTACATTTCTTCTGGTGTCAAAACCTGGGAAAATGCTGCTGCCTCGGGAATTGTTTCCTATCACGGGGTTCTATTCTTAGTGATTGACGCCTTCCTCGTTGTTGTAGCTTCCCCACAGATTGTTGTTGCAACCAAAAATCTAGCCTCTGTAACTGTGGCCGCGCCTGTGGTCATTGTCAAGCCTGTGCTCATAGTGTCCACTGAAACCACGACCGCCTCTGTGATTGCTGTCACTGCCAGGAGTACAACCACCCTTGTGACTTTAACTGCGCCTGTGATTCTCACTCTAGCAGGAAATCTGGCCTCCTTCACCGTTGTGCCACCTGCGGTTGTTGTAGCCCCCACGAAACGTTCCCACTGGCAGAAATGTTGATGCTACTAGGACCATAACTACCCCGGTAGCCATTGCCACCACTGTGATTGTGGCTGCCTATGTTGACCTAATTTACTCATGTGGCACAGCAGGTGTGTGAAACAACAAGAGAAAGAGAGCTCATAATCTAGAAATTTTGCAAGCAAAACCTGTGGCATCTTTGTGGTCGGGCCTGGTGCCAACTCTATTTTGCTATAAATTGCTGCTGGTGGCCAAGATATTATTAATACAACTGAGGTTAATTGAGGATTACATAGAAACTCTTTAGGAACTTTTAAAGGGATCTTCATTCTAAGCCCTGAAAAATGATAGAATAGCCCTAGTATCGGAGTTATTGTTACATAAAACTGATCACTGGAAAAAAAATGTTTAGGGTCAATCAAAAAGTTGAGTTCCAGAAATTTGTTGCATGCTTTGAGCACAGTTTCTCTTCTCATCCCTGCAGGCACTTCGGAAGCTATATACTCATGGAGGGATAGTTACGTGCACTAGATTGGCTACTGCAAAATGTTAGCAATAAGTCTTCACATACAGGAAGAAAATTGACTGTAAAGCCATATTTCAGCCCAAAATAAGATCTAGAAGCAGCAGGGTATTGGCCGTGAGATGGAGCAGAGTTAGCACCTAATGGTATTATCTTCTCTTCGTTATCTTCTCTTTCTTTCATGAATATTCAACCCCAGCAAACATAGAAATTTATCTGGAAAATCTGGCAGAGCCGTGTACGCTACAAGGACAAAGCAGGGAAAGGTACATAAACATATATAGCCGTGTACATCATCACAAGATAAACTTTATTAATTCTTTTTCAACACTGCCTACTTATGTCTGTCAGTGCATTTGTGAAAAGTGAAATGTATGTAAGGAAAGCAATTAATTACAAGCAATATGCACTGTAAATACACACAAAAGGACAAACACATAACTAAAATATTTAAAGAGAGCAGAAAAAATATAACACATAGTGAATATACTGATAATAATACACTTTCCAAATACACTTGACAGAATAAAATAACATTTTGCATATTTTCATTTAATTAGAACACAACATATGTTGTGTTTTAAGTAGCTGTAGGGTAGCAAGCTAGGTTACGAAGCCATAGTTCAGATTGCAGCTTATGTGCCATTTCTGAATACATAACTTTTACTTTTGCACCAGTTGGAGCGACTAGATGTAAATTTATGTGCGCAGACATTCAGATACTGACACTTCTTCACTACTCTGCAGTGATAGCTAGAAACTAGTGGGGGGGGGGGGGGGTCAAAATTTATGCAATGGTTACTGACCAGTAACTACTTCATGATTATATATGAAAGAGCGCACGACTGCAGGCACAAAAGGAATGATGGGGGCACCGCTGCTCCCTATCATTCCTTTTGTGCCTGTTGTGCACTGCTTCATATATAATCATGCAATATTACCAACTCTCCCAACTTTCAGCATTACTGAAGATTAGTAACAAGTATTTGCCATTAAACAACACACATGCTTGCCGGAAACTACACAATGCATCAGTCATCAAATTGTCCAAATTAGCAGGTGTCGAATTAATGAGCTTTTACTGTAGCCTATAGATCTTGCTCCACCAGTAAGGCTAAGATCGAGCTGGAAGTTAAAGTGAAAGAAATCATGACATTTACATATTGTATGCAAGATGTATCATCATTAACCACACACAACAGCGTGTATTTATGAGATGTGTGCATTTTCGACAATAGTGACACCTTGACAAACAGATTATTACAATTGAAAATGACTGAAAAAAAAACAATACTACCGCTACTGACAGTGGATACTACTTTCAATTTTGTCACTCAAGATTTTTCAATGCATTAATCTTATAGAAAACTTTTGCTCCTTTCTCGTAACGTTTGCACTCAATGCATAGAGCAAACTTATTTGGCACAGCATCCTGCTCGTGCTATGCATTTGAAGTTCCGAAGCAGATTGTATATTTCTTCTCACAGTCTTTAGCAATGCATAATTCAAGCGAATGAAATCAGGGGAAGGGTATGTGCTTGCATATTGAAGTGTCAGCAGACTTGCTAAGCTCACCCCAAATTACATCATAGCAAGAAGCAGAATTGCAAATTGTTGCAGCTTATTAGGATACGTTATGACAATGAAGGCAGAACATCAGTTGTCTGGTCAAAAAAAAAAAAAAACAATCGGGATGTGTTAGCAAAAACTCGCTTGTCTGCTTGACAACAACAAAAGCATGCTTTCAACAAAACACATAATGAAGAGAAACAGTGCCCAGAAAACACTATTACAAAAACGACAAATCACTAGACTACTTTACAATTGGCATTATTGTTCTATAAAACCCTATTTCTGCATATTTTGCTGCACAAAGCATCGCTCTGCGTGGTCATTCTTCCCACCCTTCTGAGTTTTACTTCACCTTTGCCTGCCTGTTCAAACAAGATAATAGAAGCCCTAATGGACACGCTGAAGCAAACTAACTACGAACAATGAATTTCCAGAACTGGAAATTGCTTAACTTTTTCGGCCCTGGAATTTTTTCGTCACACCTGCAATTTTTTCGGTGTGATATTCTGCTTCTTTACACCATAAAACAGTGGTGTTTATTTTAAAAATTTGCGCGGTTACCTTAACTTTAAGTTTAGAACCATGTCCTCAAAGAGGACATCAGGGCCCAATGGGTGCAATTGAAAGAATTTTATGTAGCGCGAGGCGAAAAAACGAACACAGGAAAGAACAGACTGAGAAGACAGAGCGCTACTATCAACAACATGTTTATTTTCGACCTCCAAGCTGCTTTTAAGCAGTAATCGTCAGGTGATTACGCAGATAAGCACGTGTGATTCAGATACATGCACGACCATGCCATCTACCTACAAGAACAAACGATAAATAGGACACCGAAAAACCTCACAGATAAAATCACGTATCACTGCGTACGCAGGAACGCCAGTTCCTTGGGTGACAAGGCAATTGAAGGCTTGCTAATACATATATCTCCAAGAGCATCAATAAGTTCGGCTTCTATGATCAACCGAGTCATCTCATCCTTATGCCGACCAACAATGATTGTATTCTGGAACAAAGGCCGGCAGCCATACGCGTGAATGTGAAGAGCGAGAAAACCTTCTGGCGGCAGTTTATTCGCCTTGTAATCGTGTTCTCTCAATCGCTCATTCACACACCTACTGGTTTGGCCTACATATTTTTTCCCACATGTGAACAGAATAAGATAAATGACGAACGAAATGCACTCCACAAATTTGTGTGTATGCCTTTTTGTGCAAAACACCCTTTCCCCACGTGACGGATTCCTCAGCACACACAATTTCCCAAGTTTATCACGCACTGAAAATAGCACCCTAATATTGTTCCGAAGTGCTACTTTTTTAAGATTATGTGACAGCTGGTGAACATACGGAATTACGGCCGTGCGTCTTGATTTTGCCGGTGAATCGACATGAACATTAGATTGGCTTGACCTTGCTCGAATCCTTTTTAACTCTTTTTCCGCAACTGAAACTAACACATGATCCGGATAGCCCGATCCTTGCAAACGTATGATTTGATTATGGAAACTCTGCTTCATAAGGTGCGCACATGACTTGTTCAATGCGTTTTCGAGGCAAGTCGTCGCGATGGCTCTCTTGGTTAGTTTGGAATGACCGGAATGAAATGGGAGTAAAGCTTTCTGAGCACGCGGATTATAGCACCAGCATAGCAGGTTGTCAGAACACTGAATACTTAAATCTAAAAACCTTATTCGTCCGTCGCTAGGCCATTCTACTGTCACTTCAAGGGGCTTAAGACCATCACGAAACACATTCAACACACTAGTACTCTCACTTTGGAAATTTTCCCCCGAGCTGTCAATGAAAATAATAAAATCATCTACATATCGGAACACTTTCTTGGCCGTCCTATCTGCGAGACGATATGCCACAATTCTATCAAGTTCTGCCAGAAACAGATTGCTCAAGACAGGCGCGATGCAAGAGCCGATACATATACCCTGCTTTTGCAAAAGAATATCATTGTTCCATTTAATGGACGTCGAAGTAAGATAAAATTCCAACAGGGTAAGAAAATTATCAGCGGATATACCTGTCTCAGACGAAAACTTAACAGCACCAAATTCATCAATGCTACTTCCAACACATTTTAGCATTTGTGGATGGGGGAGGGAATAGTACAGGTCTGTCACGTCAATTGAGAAGGCTCTTAGCCCTTCATTTTCATGAGCTTCCGTGAACCTTAAAATACTATCAGAACTCTCGACTAAAAACGGATCTTGGACTTGGAGAAGATTGAGTTTGTCTAACAAAAACGCAGCGAGTTCTTTCTGCCAAGTACCAATTTCTGAGACTATTACTCGAAAAGGAGTGTTTACTTTGTGAGTTTTTGCATTAAAAAATACATCGAGGCTATTCTTACTTTTTTGAATACTTTTTGAGTTCCAACTATGTTCATGTTTTTGCACAATTGGATAGGCTTTGCTTTTACTTTGTTCAACGATACGCCATCTTTTACATGGAACACCCTAGAAATAGCATCATTGGCTTCTTCAAAGAAGCATGAACGCGAAAAAACCGCGAAGCCACCTTCTTTATCTCCCTGCAAAACACACAGCGAATTATTGTCCAGGTATGATAAAACACGCTTAACAGGAATGTGAGAACGCACAGGTTTACAATGCGAAATGGCGTCTACTCCTTCAGAGGTAATCCTTTCCTCCTCACCTTCAGGCGCACAACGTTCCACCTGACGAATGACAGTCAGGAGTTCAGGTTTTGTCCTCTCACTTTGAAGTCCGAACTTCGGCCCCAACTCTAGGACTTGAATGACGTCATCAGGAAGCTGGAGGTCTTCAGGAACATGAACCTTTCCCTTGGCCATCCGTCGAACACTGGTGACCCGCTCACGAAGATAGTGCAGCTGAGGCATCCAAGCCATATGTAAGTCAGCAGTGGTCTCACTTTCCAAAGGCGGTCACTGGAATTATTCTCTTTGGTCACGTCGACAATGTGGAGGCAGTTGCGCAGTTTTTCAAGGCGGTTCCTTGACATATCCGCCATCGCAAACATTTCTGTTTTCAGAACAGGCTTCCAGTATGAACGCAGACGGGGGTATTTGACAACGCCCATCAGCAAATGCAGAGACATAAGTTTCCTTATTTCTTCTTCATTTATTAGGACCGATTTGCCTTCTTTGAATATGGAATACATGTTCGTTTTGTCAGCCATTCAACAAAAACGCTCTTGGGCATGTAACGTGAGAAATATTCGTATGGCGTTGGCAGCTCACCTTGAAGAGGTTTATTTTCATCGCAAACTCCCCTGAAATCGGCTGACAGCTTCTGAAAAGCTTTCCGGCACCACGATGTTTCTTGACATGCCTCTTCCTCGTCTGACTCGTCCGACTCATCTGACGCTTCTTGCGTTTCAAGGACGCCGTCATTGCTCCCAGTCTCTTCAAAAACGAAGTCATCGTCTTCCTCATCTTCAGTATCGCCGACATCCGATAGGTTGCCATTGTCCAACTGAGCGAACATTTCATCCGCGTCTTCGAGCGGCACGAATCGGGCCCTACGGGCTCTCGTTGCTGAGTAGAAGAATTGAGGTTTCATTCCGGCACCTGAAAAATAAGCAAAAGCAGCTGTACGGTCACGAGACGCCACACCATCACCTGCGAAACGTGGCAACCAACGAGCCCTCGTGTACTCAAATGAAGACAAATGCTCTTATGCACGCGATCACTGAAATACGCATTTGCCGAGAATGTTTTGGGTTATTACATCTTCTATATAGAGTTGAAAACTTTGTGCTAAATTCTTATCGTGACAGCAACAGTGGTTTACAGGTAAAAAAAAAATACAAAAATCCGCACTTACTTGGCCCAGCACCCCGTTCGTCGTCTTCCATCTTTGTTGTTTCTCGCTGCTGCTATGGTGGCTAGAAGAGGGAGGTGACGCCAACGAGAGGCGGAGGCCGCTCCTCCGTTTCAAGCCGGACGTAGGTGGCGCTGCTGACCGTAATGCGATGCTCGCTGCGCGCAGCGGGCCATCGAGTAGCCGTGCGCGATGCGCGCGGGCGTCCGATTAATCTTTTTGCAAGCAACGTGAATAAGCTTTAGGGGCTCGTTGGTGTGGTCTAGAATTTAGTATGAACGTGCGCTGCACATTTGGGTGAGGACAGGGACAGTGAAAAACGATATTGCGCAATGGCGTACTGTCAAGTTTGGTTGTTTTCCACTGTTCGTCCTCGTACAAATGTGCAGCTCACCTAAACGCGTTAAATCAATTATAATTGGGCGTGACGATGGTTCACGGAAACAATTTTAACACCCAAGTATTTTTTGCTAGTCCAATACTTCTGCTGCGCGCAAGCTCAGCGCTAATAAAACCTTTTATTCATGGATTGCGTGCGGTTCCACTCCTAAAAAATGCGACTCGGATTCTGAACAAGCAAAGGAAAGTACAGGAAATATTTATTGCACAAATATTCCCATGGTTATTCAGTAATCAGGGTCATGACAAATCATGGTCATTCAGTTAAGTAGAAAGATATCACGTTTACATATGCTTCTGTCAAATTAAAAATAGTATCAAAACATTTGCACACCGACATTAAATGCACATTAAAAACATTTCGCACCCACAGTGAGTTGCCTAGCACTAAGGAACACCAGATAATTGTGCAACTTTACACTAAATTAAAAATATAAAATGTTTTATCTCAAATTCACCATGCAATAAGCAACTTAGACCAGCCGCCTTAGTTTCAACATCTTCTTTTTTTCTTTCTTCGCACTCCGCCTGCAGTTCTGGGACTTGACATGAAAGTGGAGCCTAGTCAGCACATAAAACTTGATAATCATGTTTGTCAGGGCCATGCTGTGGTCAGGGCAGCCAACAAGGGTGAGCTTTGTTAACTGCAGGAATGAAACCAAATCCATGATACTGTCACTTTTGAGCTCTCTTACTCTAAAGCAGCGGGTAAAAGTGTTTGCCTGGAATTCTCCAGTTATTCCAAATCCTGAACATGGGATCATAGAGTCCACGTTGCGAAGTAGCTCTTCCGCCATTTCAACATCAATTATGTGAACAGTTTTCACCTTCGTGGCTTGCACAAAAACAGTAGCTTGAATTGTACTCTCATTTGTTACCATGAGCACATACTTCTCAAACCATATGTTCTCACCTGCAAGTGCGCACACGCTAAACTACGTGACGTAGTTGGATCCTGCAATTAGGTGTCTAGCCCAGTAAGCGCTGGGAAGTGCACACTTGCTCATGTCAGGAACTGCTGGCGAGATCGAAACAGGCAGTTCGTTGCAGTCGCTTCCTGCGCCGAGCGAGGCAGTTGCTTCATCACAAGCAGGCGCATACACGCTCCGTTCTTCGCGCCGAATCTTTGTAGGCAAGCCACAGGTTGACGTTCTCGATGTCCTCTTCTTCGGCGCTTTTTTGAAGAGGTACGCAGGGACATTGGGGAATACGGTTGGTACCGCGTCTGCTTTTAGGAGTGGTCGCTCTCGGGGTATCTCCACAATTTCTCCCTTTATCACGTGCGTGAAGCAACGGTCAATGTACTGCTCGTCGAAATTATGTTCGCACAGCGCGGACCTCGCGTCCAAAGATTTGTCGGCACGGGGGACGGCTCGTCGCCACGCTTCAAAGCGCACAGGATCCTTCTGCACAGAAAAAAGAGACACATGCTAACCCGGCTGCCTCAACGACACGTAGCCTGACATACAGCCAGGCGCAAAACAGTGAGTCTGCCTCGCTTTCTTCACGGTGGAGCTCATCGTTCCGGCAGAGTTCGGAATTCACATTTGAGAAGTCACCGCCGAAACACAGCTCGGAAAAAAAAACGCGGCAAAATAACCGCAGCCACGAAGAAAAAGGGCCACTCTACCGACGCAACGTACACTTCCGTACACTTCCACAACCGCGATACACGAGAGAGAGAGACTGCGACCGCGACGCGATCACATCGACAAGCTGGCAGCAGCGCCACCGTGGCAGCGCGGCAGCGGCTTGAAACGATGGCGGTTTCTCGGCGAATACGCGAGCGCTGACGCCACCTCCCCCTTCTAGCCACCATACTGCTGCTCTGACGAACGTGAGGGCGCGAGAACTGATGTCAATGCCACTGGAGATGTTTTGCGAGCGATACAATTTCGGTTTCAGTTTCATTTTTCTTGTTAAAAGCGTCAGAAACACCTTTTTAGGACTTGTCCTCGTTTGAGGACACCAGGGCCCTAAGGGTTAAAGGTGTAGTGCCATCAAATTCCGAGGCTAAAACAAGCCTTTTGTGGGTTTTCCTCAGCAGGCTAGCACACTCCACATGAACGGTCGGAAATAGCAAACGTTTAGAATATATTTTAATTCATCTCCAAAGTGTACCTAAACGCTTATTCTCCCGACCGAAGCCCATTGCAAGTGCGTTCAGAGCTGTTCTCTAGGAAGGCCAACGAAAGTTGCAGGGACATCACACTAAATCTGTAGTCAGCGTAGGCGTGCGCAGGTTTCCCCTTCAGGGGAAATAAGGGTTCATCGCTGACTTTTTTCCCCTTCCCAAGTCACGGCACCCTCTTCTTATCATGTCAATGTGTGGAGCTGTGTTTGCACAACACCCCTAGTACGTAACTTTGGTGATGGCCTCCCCCATACCTTCGTCCCGTGCGGATGCCTATTGTAGTGAAGAAATCTAAAATCTAGATGAGAGCCGACATATGGTAACAATGTAGTGGGATAATCAGGGTGAACAGTGGAAGTGCCTCAGACTGGCTGGCCTGCGTTTCGATCGGAAGACCTATTTTTCAAAGGCGGCGTGTCATCCTTGGCATGTTAGTTTTAAAGGGGTTAGTGGTGACTTCACCTTCTTGTGGTGGCGCGTGTCCCTGTTGATAATCACAGTCTGAAAGACAAAAAAATTATAAATCAGGAGAGTGCAGTCCTTGCTTCACTTCAAGTCAGGTCGTAGTCATTCAAAAATGTTCTCGGAAAGTGGGGAAAAAAGGAAAGGGAAAAAAACGCAAAGTCAGAGCAGTGTGCTGGAAATGTGGTGGCCGCTTTAGACACGTCAAACAAAAGAGCGTAAAGCTTTGGAGCTGGCAGACAGTCGCCGCATCTGGCTAACACAAAGGGTTGCCCACGATAGCGATAGTGGGGTACGCCTGTTCCCAAACACCTATGAATGGGACGCACAACAAGAAAGCAGTTACAAACAGTAGAGAAGCAGGTGGCATGCTTTTTGAACGTTAAGATGTTGAAGGTAAGCGATACCAGATGGGGTCTGAAGAGCTGAACAGTAGAGAAGCAGGCGGCGTGCTTTTAAAGGCCAAGATGTTGAAGGTAAGCGATACCAGATGGGAAAAAATATGCTTTCATTATTCCTGTAGGTGGCCTGCTCAGCGGAATTGATTCAAGATATTGGTGGCATATTGGCTGACAAAAAGGGAAATTGAGAATGCAAAGTAAATGAGAAACGAGGAAAGAAACACACAAAAAAGGGAGGAGGTGATACGGTTGAATAAGCAGACGGAAAAAAAAAAGAGAGAAGAAAGACACAGAGAACTTTCTGGGTTAGCAATGTCCTTAATGATGCGCGGTAGGAGCGGTCTATAGAAGCGAGGAAAGAGAAAACAAAGCAGTGGTTTAATGGTTCTAGAAAGTAAAAACTTCTTAGTTGTATATATGCATCACTACCACCTGACTTGAAACGAAGCGCGGACTGCACACCTCTGCTTTATAGTTTTTTTTGTTTTTCAGGCGGCGATCATCAACAGAGACATGCGCCACCACCAGGAGATGACGTCACCACTAACCCGGTTAAAAATAACACGCCAAGGATGACACAGCGCCTTTGAAAAAGATAGGGCCTCCCATTGAAATCTCGGCCAGCCAGTCTGAGGCGCTTCCACTGTTCACCCTGATGATCCCCCTATTGTAGTGAGGAGAGTGACAGAAGACCTCTAACACCGACATACCGGCAAAGCATTGCGGCGTCTACACATTTGTTTTGCAGGTGTTTTTGCAGCATGTGTGCACTGGAAAGCCAGCAAGTGCAGACAATAAAACGCCCAAAGAGCCTCACAGTCTTGTGTGGTCACGTGGCCAAGCTACACTGCAATGTCACAGGCCAATTCTGTGCCCCAAAAGCGAAACTGGCCCACATAGAAAAGGCGATAATAATTTATTTAGCGAGAATAAATATTTTAGGTGTGCGTATCATGCTTCCTAGAGCTATAACACTTGGAGCGAAGAACACATACGGTGGCAAAAATGGTGGCACCACCCCTTTAAATCTAGTCAAATGGAAAATAGCGGGGGGGAGGGAGGGTAATATAACATGTTCAGAGAGAAAATCGCAGCTAAGTTAGCACTGCCGAACTGTATAATGTTGCATGGGAAGTTTGATTATTTGAAGCATCTTAAAAAATGAGCATTTAATGGCGTGACCTGGCCACTGCTACTTATTATTTTTTGGGTGATGCATAGTTACTTTCCTGAACTTTACTATTCATAAAATGAAGCTCAGAATATTTAATGGGCCAGTAAACAGGCTCCTTTTTTAACACTTAACAAACAAGCTCGCCAGTTTGTACAGTAAACTGTGACAATGACATTCACCGAATATTAGTGCTGTGCGCTGCGTAGACCCTCCACATTTTAAAAATCAATATTGCATCTGTTTCTCTCGTCTGGTCAATCACCATCGTATGCACCAATAAGCTCGTTGATTGGTTCTTTGTTCTACGAAACGGTGCCCTAGCCCTGCAGTGATGCATTTTTAGCTGTGCAGTCCGTATTTTAATTTTTTTTAGCTGCACTTTCCTGTTTTCTAGTACCTGAGGCTCTGGGAGAAGTGGTATTGCCAGAAGGAAAGCCTCAGAGGTAAAGAGGCATCTCACTATTATACTGCAAGGGGAAAAGTGCTCCTCACTACATGTTTACTGCCCACGCTGCTGACACGTGCTCATGTGGGAGAAGCCCTGCTTGGTCATTGGTCACGCATTGATAACGTATCCGTGGCTGAACTGAGCGGAGTCTCAACGACGGGCTACTCATTCACAGAGAAGGGTGGCGAGCGGCCGCGTCAACTTGTGTAACCTGAAACGGATGTTCTAACCCCTTCAACTTCTTTACTTCAGCACGTATTCGCAAAATTCTTGTGGCAGCCTGTTCACATAAGAAAAGCGCAAATATTTATCTTCATTAAAATTTTTTGAGCTTGGGTTTGTTCACTGGCCCTTTAAATACTATAAAAATACAAGTTGAACAACAGTTAAATTTTCACAATGCACACAGCAAGAGTAGAGTTTGCATGTGCCGCACAGGCCGTCAATAATGCTAGTTAATTCAGCGAACGCCACTGCTCTTAAAATTCAGCTCAGCATCCTGCAATACTATGACAAACAAGTTAAACGACAGTTATATTTTCACAATGCAATACACTGTTGCTTGATGAACATGTCTTGGTATGGCTGCAGCATAACAAGAGTGAAACTTTTATGTACTATGCATAAGTGGTGCTATTTCGTTGCCATATCATCACTTTTTCATTCATACATGAATGCTGCCTGCATTGGGTGCTCAGTGGCCGGTTCCATGTGACTTTGCATGTGCCACATCACTCTTCACACTTAAGTGCAGGGCATGTGGACGCTTGGTCTTTTTACAACCTGGACGTTTCAAGGGTCGACCTTCTCACACTCTGCCTGAGCCTCTGGCCACACCTGGCCGACATTTAGCTATTCCAGTTGACTGAACTTTTATCAGTCGACCACGCCTCCTTGCACTTGCAAAAGCAGCCTTCTGGGCAAAGTAAGAAGCCATCACTTGAGGTTCCTTGTGCACTTTCTTCATTTTTGCCAGCACCTGTTCAAGCGCAGTGAGGTAGTGTGGATTGTCGGCAGCCAAGGAGTAAAAACACCACTCCTCTTCATGGATTCGTTTCAGCACCTCGGCGGTATACTGTACAAAAATAATGATTACAAACAAGACAAAAACTAAATACACTGACCCTCTATTTACTACAATATGACATAATTTCCATCCTCACTTACTTTGCATGAGCCTCTCAATAGGACTTGGCATGTCAATGCATAATGCAAAAGCCTCTCCTCTATGGAATCTTTTCCATTGTTACTGCTGAGCTGTTTGGTCACCACATTTTGCTTAAGAAGTGAGCTCGCATGCAAGCTGTAAAGCACATTGCAAACTCAGCGTTAAGAGCCCATCATAGTCTGCTCATAATGTTTAGAGCACTCAGGCAGATGACAAGCAACTTCTTTCGTAGACATGCATTTTGCTCTACAAATACCTAACATCCCAAGCACTACACCGCCACTGTGTATCTGACCATCCTCACAGTGACGTGGTTGACTGAAGACACTTAGACACAGCATCTGGAACACATTGGAACATTCAAAATCTCACTTTGGAGCAGCATAACAACCTTTCAGAGCAGTTACGAAGCATGCGACTTTAGGAGTAAATACCTGTGCGTAAGCTGCAGTACTTGTATAACATGTTTAATATAATTTACGTACAAATACATGCAGATATTCTTATAATACCATAAAAGATATCTTTGTTCCTGTAGATAGTCTTAGATGTGTCTAGTCTTATTACCACAGGCCACCTAACACTTTCCCAGAATCCATGTCACATTAACGAATATGACTTTCCCTGATGCTTTACTTAGAGCATCGGAAGCACACACAGTCTAAATTTCTTTATGCATCTTGTTTACTACGCAGTAGAATTATTCTGATGGCATTTGTGCTATTACAGTCGCCCTCAGGTACGGTGAAGTGCTTGATGTTCTTTATATAGAGAATAGTCAGGATTCTGGTTCATGGGCAGTAATTAATACAAGTTTAATAAATGGCCCTTCGCACCCGAAATCTTAATTTATTCTCCATGAAGTTTGTGGGAACGATGGGCTTTGCATTTAAGTTTTACAGGTTTTCAAACACTAACTGGTGCTTTGATTAAGAAACAGAACCAGGATTCTGGTTCATGGGCAGTAATTAATACAAGTTTAATAAATGGCCGTTCGCACCCGAAATCTAATTTATTCTCCATGAAGTTTGTGGGAACGATGGGCTTTGCATTTAAATTTTACAGGTTTTCAAACACTAACTGGTGCTTTGATTGAGAAACAGAACCAAGAAAGATATCGAGATGCTGGGTCACCATGTTTTTTAAGTGATATCTCACACTTAACTGCAGCATGTGTAATAGTAAATGAACTCTGCTGATTGTACCATGAAACATAACTTTAGGAACTAAGCATGCTGCATGAATCTTTATAAAGTTACACTTCAACAAATAGTTCTACAGTACTTATAAAACTAATTATAAATAAATGGTCTTGCTGACAAGCTAAGTTGACTTTGTGAACACGGCATCGTATGAGAACTGAAGTGCTTTTGTGTTAAAGTTCTTTTTGTATCTGGTCAGCATCTTTCTTTTACGTCTGACAAATAAAGGGTCCATTGAGAAACATGCACATGAGATCACTGTAATGTGTGGAATCAATCATATAGGAGACCGCCATTCAAGGATTTGAATTTTGTGGGATTGCTCTTTTCTCACTTAATCCACATCAGTTAGAAGCTCTTTCACTCTAACAATGTAACCTTCCAGTAGGATGTAGCTGTAGTAATAGAAAACCTTGTTTAGTAATAGAAAACCTTGTTTGTTAATTTATTTATTTGAGGTACCACAAGCCATTATTTCAGCTCAAGCATGATGGGCTTCATGTACAATGCAAATTGTGCATACCAACAACAATACAGCTGAACGCAAAAATAAGAGCACACATCATATGAACAAGGTAAGGACAAGCAGCAAAGAACTAAGAATGCTATCGTTCAGAACATGGCACTGCACTTCATCATAGGTCGGCGAAGTGAGTGAGTGAGTGAAACAACTTTATTCGGTCCACAATAGACGCGAGTAAACTCAGCGTCACCTGGCTAGGCCCACTCGGGGACCATCAGGTTAAACCTGACGGCCCTCGCGCGGGCCCTCTGGACGGCCAGGATTTGAGAGGTCTGGTCCTGGGCCTTAATGAGTCGCTTCATTTCCTCTTGGGTGAAAGGGGGACCGGCAGAGGCGCAGCCCCACAGTACATGCTCGAAGTCCACATAACCACCACACAGGGGGCAGTCCGGGCTTGGAAACCGTTCAGGGTACATTGTGTGCAGTGCCGCAGGGCTCGGGTAAGTGTTTGTTTGTAGCAGTCGGAGAGTAACAGCTTGGGCCCTGCATAGCGAGGAGTGTGGTAGAGGCAGCAGTCTTCTTGACAGATAGTGGTGCTTGCATATCTCGTTGTACGAGCAGAGAGGCTCAGGTCGCCCAGGAGATGACGCGTTACCCGGCACACGGTCAGTCAAACCTCGTGCAGCCGAGTGCGCCTCCTCGTTGGGATTGAGCGAGGCACCCTCAATGGTTCCAAGGTGTGCAGGAAACCAGACCAATGAGTGATTTTTGAGGTCTGACTTTTTGAATAATCTGTAGGACCTGGGGAGCCACCATGCCCATCAGGAAGGCCTTGATAGCGGCCTTGGAGTCTGAATAAATTGTGTCATGTACACTGTCCGTCAATGCAAGAGCAATGGCAACCTGCTCTGCAACGCTGGAACTAGAAGTGCGGATGGTAGCGCAGCTGATGACTCTGCAATCACAGTCGACGACCACTGAGGAGAAGGCTTCTTGAATGTACGAAGCAGCATCGACGAAGCAGGCTCGATCCTTGTCCAAGCGGGCACTGGCGAGCAGAGATTTACCCCTGGCTCGTCTTCGTGCTTCGTTGTAGGTTGGATGCATATTGCGCGGCATCCGCGCAATCTGGATCTTGGATCTTACGTCGTTGGGCAGCTTCACAGCGTCAGGACCGACCACCGTGGGGTTTCGTCCCAGCATGCCGAGAATGGCTCTACCCGCTGGGGTGCCAGACAGTCTGACAAACTGTGCAAACTCTTGGGCTTCGACAATTTCTTCGAACGTGTTGTGGATTCCCAACTTCAGGAGGTCTTCCGTGTGCGTTCGAACGGGAATGCCAAGGGCCAGCTTGAAGACTCTTCTGATTAGGGCATTGATTTTGTTGCGCTCCGACACGAGCCAGTTGTGCATAGCCGCCGAATAAGCGAGGTGGCATAGCACGAATGCGTGGATAATCCGGATCAGATTGTCCTCCCTGATTCCGCGGTGCCTGTTAGCGATTCTTCGAATCAGTCCGAGGGCGCTTTCGGTCTTGGAACAAATGCGTTTGACGGCGGCTCCATTGGCTCCGTTAGACTCGATAAACATTCCAAGGACCCTGATAGTGTCCACCCGCGGAACTGGGGAGCCGTTACCGGTGAATAACGTAATGTGGCTCTCCATTGCTGGCTTCCAGGACCGGTGAGAACCGCCTCTGGGTCTCTTCTTATACAGTAAGAGCTCGGACTTAGCGGGCGAGCACCTTAGCCCGGTGGGGATGAGATAGCGCTCCGTCACATCGATGGCCTCTTGCAAAGCACTCTCGACCTGACCCTCACATCAGCTGAGGCACCAGATGGTGATGTCGTCTGCGTAGATCGTGTGGTTAATGTGCGGGATTTTGTTCAAGGCCCTCGACAGGTTGATCATGCAGATATTGAACAGCGTCGGGGAGATCACCGCCCCCTGAGGTGTCCCTTTTGGCCCAAGGGTAATTTCGTGGGTCAAAAAATCGTCAATCTTCAGTCTTGTGGACCGCGACGAAAGGAAGGAGCGCACAAAATTGTACGCCCGCTTGCCGACGTGAAACTCAGACAAGCTCTTGAGAATAAAGGCGTGCAATATGTTGTCAAAAGCCTTTTCCAAATCCAATCCAAGAATCGCCTTGGTGTCGGCGGAGCCGGAGTCAATGACCTGGTGCTTGATCAGCTTCATGGCGTCCTGAGTCGAGAGCCCCGACCGAAAGCCAATCATGTTGTGGGTATAGCATTCGTTAGACTCGAGGTGGTCAGTGAGGCGCCGGTTGAGCATGGCGTGCTCAGCCACCTTCCCGACGCACGACGTCAACGAGATTGGCCTAAGATTCTCGATGCTCGGTGCCTTACCCGGCTTGGGTATCAGTACTGTGCAGGCCGCTTTCCAGCTCTTGGGAATGAGACCTCTGTGCCAGATTTCATTGATCTTGTCTGTAAGAAACTCGATCGAGTCGTCGTCGAGGTGCTTGAGCATTTTGTTGGTTACCCCATCTGGCCCAGGGGCGGATCTGCTATTGAGGGATGCGAGAACCCGCTTGACCTCAGCCACGGTGAAGTCCTCGTTCATCGATGGCGCGTCGCGCCCCTCGTAGTCGGGAAACTGGGGAGGTGCCGGATCGTCCGTGGCCGCCAGGTACTTGTCTATGAGCTGCTCCGTGATCGCCTCATCTGGAGTTGAGTCGGTGGCCAAATGGATCGCCAAAGCTCTCTTCTGATTGGACTTGGTGTTGCCCTCGTGCAGTAGGTGTTTGAGGAGTCTCCAGCTTTTACTGGTCTTGAGTTGGCCCTCCATAGAATCACAGAGCTCATCCCATTGCTGCTTGCATAAGACCTTGCAATGATCTCCTACGGTTTTGTTGATTTCGGACATTTTCTTGCGCAGTCTTCTGTTATGGCGCTGAGTCTTCCATCTCGCGAGCAGTGCCTGCTTGGCTTCCAACAGATGCGCGAGCCTACTGTCCATCCTGTCCACCTCCAGATCGGTTGTCACCTCTTTGGTGGCGCTGGCCACATCTTCTTTTAACCCGTCGCACCAAGAGTCTAGGTCCGCATCCGGGGAAAGGGCGCGCTCGGAGCGGTTGGCTCGGAACAAGTCCCAGTCGATGAACTTAAAGGTCCTCGTCTTGTTGCGGGCAACCTCTATGAGCACTTCGATGATGCAATGATCGCTACCGAGGTCGATAGCTGTGTTGGTCCATTTGACGTTTTGCAGACTCTTGACAAAGGTGAGATCCGCGGTTGTATCTCGGCACACCGAGTTCCCTCTCCTGGTCGGGAAGTCCTTATTGGTTACCAGTGTCAGATCCTCCTCCGTTGCCGTGAGCCATATGTCTCTACCCTTCTTCGTATTGGTGAGGTAACCCCACGCCTGATGCTGGGCATTGAAGTCCCCCATGACGACAAGAGGTTGACAGCCGGCAAAATGCACGGCCTTCTTCAGAAGACCACCAGCCCTGGCTCTGTGTATGCTGGGCCTGCAGTAGACATTTAATATGAAAATACTGTTCCTTCGTAAGCACCGCTTAGGGGGGTCGACTAGGAGTTCCGTCATGACGTACTCGACCCCATTGTCCGCTGGACCGAGGTCTCGCTGAATGCACGTGAACCTTTTACTGACCAGAGTGGCCACCCCCCTTCCCCCTTCAGTGGAAGCCACAGTGACGAAACCAGGGAGCCTGATGTGTGATGATGTGATCGTTTCTTGCAAGGTGATAACTTGGGGTTTATCCTGTATGCCTTTTAGGTATTGTCGCAGGGTCGCCCGTTTGCTGACGAACCCTGCGCAATTCCACTGCCACATTGTTATGACGTTAGTTTCGTTATCCATGTTTGGGCTTGGGGATGGGTTTCGAGAGGGCCGCCTGCAGGATGGCACCCTCTGTCGGCGGGGCAATGACACTGTTCAAGTTTGGGACTGGTGTTGTCGATGTGCTTGGCAAAAATCTGTGGTGGGTCCCCTCCAGTCTAAGTATTCTCTCGCTGAGGGCGACCAGACCCAGCTGGGGGTGCGCGATCATTTCTTGTACTTGAGAGAGACCTGACTGTATGTTGGAGATGGCCTTCTTGAGCTCGGAAAGGAGCTCCAGAGTCTCGTCTTCCCTTGAGCTATCCAGGGCGCGACGCTTCACTGCACCCGCCTTGGGTGGAGCCTCCGCCGTGTCCATGGCCGACGAACTCGTGGCGGCCGGAGGAGCCGGCGGTTTGAGCGCCAATTTTCGTATTTCGGCTATCTCGGTGGCTAGCCGACTGATTTCCTGCTTGAACTGGGCGTTTTCTTTCCTAAGACTATCATTGGCACGCCCAAGCTCTTTGAGCTCGTTCGTGAGACGCGGGTCGTGCGAGTCTTGGGAGTTGGACGCCTGCGCTTGGTTGCCACGGGCCCTATCGGCCCACGTTAGATAGGACTTGCCTTTACCACCGGAGGGGGTGTTGGATCTTGGCCTGTTGGACGAGCCGCTCCGGGTGCGGGACGTGGAGCGGCCTCTGGAGCCGGAGCGCGCTGGAGAAGGCGATGATGGTCGTGATCTTGGGGCAGAGCGGCTTTTGGAGCCCCGTCGGCTCATGGAGCGACTTCGCGAGCGCGAGCGTCGTTTTCCCCTAGGGCTAGGGCTACATGAGGCTTGAGAATAGGAGGATCGAAGGATCGACTGCGGGGGGAGCTCCTCTTGCTGTCTGGCGCGCTCGAAGCGTCGTCGGCGAACAATGTACGGAGTCTTGAATCTATGCGCACATTCTTTACTGGCAGTAAGGTGCGGACCGCCACAGAACTTGCATATTGGGGTGCATTGGTGCTGCTCATCAGGGTTTGGAAGGCCGCATCCCCGACAGACGACGTCGCTAGGTGTTGGACAGGCATCGGCGCGATGCCCGAGTCTTCCGCAGGCGTGGCATACGTCCACTTGCTTTCTATATAGGGAACATTTCAACAGGAGCGTTCCGTACCTGACAAAATTCGGTACCCGGTGCCCGTCAAAGGCGATGATCACAGTCTCCGTCTGAGCAATTCTCTTAGCTGCCAGTGCGAGCGGGTTTTTCTGGTTAACGATCTTGCCATCCAGCGTCGCAGGGTCGTCTTGCAACGGTATGCCCTGTATGACCCCCTTGCGGAAAAGATTTGCACAAATAAACATGGACACTCGACGACAAAATGCTAGAAAAGTTGGCAAAATCCGGGAGCCGACGCGAGCACGTCTTGACTCGCCGCCGCCAGCGTCTCCCCGCTAGGTCAGCGAAGTGACTCATGAGTCGACTCGCTCAGACTCAGATTGAGCCACGAGTCTGAATGAGTCCGGGTGAGTAATATTTTTATGAATCTGTGTCCAAGAGTCCGCATGGACAAAATTTTGGCGAGTCTGAGTACGAGTCAGTCCAAAGAACAATATATATTTCTTGAGCGGGTCTGAGTGAGTTCCACTTTCTTTTGCTGACCGAAGATCCTATCTAGTCATCTTCATTACTGTCAGCCTTACCAGGATTCCCGTTTATACTCGCAGGTATACCAAAGCAGTGTTTTTCATACATCATTTGAATATTTTTTTGTTGTCAGAAGTGCGAATTACATAGGGGGTGCCTTGACCTCCGCCCACTAACTTTACAAAGGAAGTTTGTAATAAGTATATTTTATGCTGTCATCTATTTAAAAAAAAATTACCTTACTATACCATGTCAAACAGCACCAAGAAGAGCACGGATTACACGAGATATTGGTGTTGAAGAAAGATCACTGACACCATTGTCGAAAAAGCTAATTTTAGGCTAACAGACTCGTGAGTCCACTCACACAGACTCGAATGAAGCCGCGAGTTTGAATGAGTCCGCGTGAGTAATATTTTCGTGAATCTGAGTCCGAGAGAGTCCGCTTGAAGAAAATTGTCGTGAGTGTGAGTCCAAAGCTCAAAAGTTATTGCATGAGGAAGTGAGTGAGCTCCACAAGTTTTGCCGACCTATGCACTTCATCAACAAAAACATCACGGCTTAGTATATAATGGTGAAGAATTCCAATGCACAACCATATGAAGGAATAAACTGTCAGAATGCTTTTGTGCATTGTTCTACATGATGCATTTTCAAGTTTTTTTTAAAAAACAACTTTCTTCGAAAACTGGCTACACAAATATCGAAAGATTCTCCGACCACGGGATTTTAATGGGTAGTGAAGCGCCTGGATATTTAGGCTTGTCACTTTTTCAGACTTCACTGTTATTACTTGAATGCACTGACTAGTTTCTTTCCCAGTCGTACAGAGTAGTAAGTACCATTATTTTTTTAAGACTACTCTTTGATTGCACATGTACTGTTTTGTAACAAGATGTTGCCATTATAGATTACCACTGTAAAGGCATGTCTGAATCGCTTGTTTGGGTCACAATCATCAACTCTTTCATGTACATAGTGCTTGCCGATATGCTTTTCTGACTGTTTGTAATAACAGTGTTAACTGAAATAATGTTTGCAAATATGTTGAGCCTTCTTTTTCTCCGGAAGACCATAATAATAATGTATGCGCACACGTTGAACAGGTGAGATTTTTCTTTAAAATTTAACAAATGTAGCATGTTCCACAGGTTGGTGCAGGTTGGACCAATCTGCACACCTGTCACTTTACCCTCATCATTATTCTAATCATCATTGTAATTGAAACTAACTGTTCCTGACAACCATGAAGAACACCTGTGTCGAAACACGTTTTCCTCTCTTTCAATTCTTGCAAGGCACTCTAAGGTAAACGTAGTTTACCAGCTTGGATTTTGAAAAAGTCTTAAAATACTTGACCTTGCCCAAAATCAATGTATTGTTGCTCATCAACAACACAACTGAATTTAAGATGGCACCAAGCTTAAGTGAGCATGGCATAAGAGTCTTGGTATGGTCGAATAATGGTAAAATAACATAACTCACTGCTTCATAGCGAGAAGTTGAACTAGAATCTCTGTTATCTGGCAATATTGACAATCTAGTTTCAGTTACTGGCGAGAGTAAACGAATGGCAGGCAGCACATGCAAGACTTTTCCTGCACAAACCAATGCTGCTCAGTTTACCAACTAATAATATCTCAGATCTTCTTAAGACGAGCTCATCTCAAACTGCGGTTATGGCGACAAAAGAAAGCACTAATGGGCTGGTTGGTTGTACATAATCATGCACTGCGAATTAGGTAAAAGTTATATGAAAGCACCTATAAAGATAGTGAGACACGTACCTGGCGTGGTTGCTCGTTCGAATTTGAGCCCTCCAAGTGATCTTCATTAAGATCCATTGGCTCATCCTGAGCCTCAAACACATGCTGTCTGTGTGTTTCCTGAGCCGTGCTTGTGGGTGGGAGCTCTGGCAGTGCAGCACGAAAGTTTTCAAAAAAACTTTTGTCAGGACAGCTATCACCCAGGGCAAGGACACCGAACTTGTGGCAGTCTTCAGTCGTTAGGACTGGGGCATTTGGAAACCCTCCTCCAAACATGCTATGAACAAGGGCCTGATGTTTGCAGAATGCCCCTTGTTGGCCACTTCTATACGTGCAAGTGCCGACATTTTGCCAAACGTGGTAGATTTTGCCATCTTCCTGCGCACTGGGCACCTCATACATGCTATCGACAAAGGCACGGACCAACTTCACAGAACTTTCGGGCATCCGTAGCACACGCTTCTCGTACAAAACTTGGTGAGCTGTCACACGATTGTAGGCATGTTTAAGGAGCCTCCTTGAAAACTAGCCCTCCCACACTGTTGCCACAATGTCCACAAGGGCAACTACGTTGTGGGCTTTTTGCCGGCCAAGCACCACATCCTTCAATACACGAATTGTGGCTTCCGCATAATTGTTGGTGTTATGACCTCTCGTTATGAGACCTAACAAAAAAAAAGAGCACCCATTCCTCCTTCCTTTCGAGAAATTTTTGCATTCGGGACACATACCTGCGCTGAGGCTTCTGTAGCAATTCTTCAGTGGCAGCCTCTAAATCTTGTACTGATGATGCATACATCATCTGCAAATGACCAGGGACATCGTTTGTGTGTTTTTAGCCATATTTAAGTTGTTCACGTTGAATAAATAGATAGTGCAGTGTATCATCAATTCGAAGTGTTACGTTTAATGCGAATCTGTCAGCTGGGACCATAAATTTGGTACAGCAGATCATACCATAAGTCCATGTGCGCTTGTAACGCAAACTTCACCAATGTCCATTATTGTTGGTATCATTGTCACTTTGCCTTAGTCCCACAGTGAAAATAGAAAAGAGGCGTGCTTCTTGTCCTAATTCTACCTGAATATGTCTGCCCCGCCGGGTTGGTCTAGTGGCTAAGGTACTCGGCAGCTGACGCGTAGGTCGAGGGATCGAATCCCGGCTGCGGTGGCTGCATTTTCGATAGAGGTGAAAATGCTGTAAGTCCAAGTACTCAGATTTGGCTGCACGTTATTGAACACCAGGTGGTCGAAATTTCTGAAGTCCTTCACTACGGCATCTCTCTTAAAAGGGTGATGACACCAAATTTTGAGGTTGTTCCAAGCCTGTTGTGGGTTTCCTCTGTATGCAAGGACTCTCCACACGAAGAGTCGGACACAACAAATGCGTAGAATATATTTTAACTCACTTCTAAAAGTGTAGCTGAATGCTCACTCTTGCGATCTAGGCAAATCGCTTGCGCATTAACACTGACGTTTCACATTAGGAGACGCAACGGCATTTGTCGTGACGTCACATCAGATTGCTTCCTCGTCCACGCTCTTTTCATATGTTGTAAATATAAATGCTTTGTTTCTTTCTTGCTGCCTTTTCCTTGCCACCGCCTCGATGCTACTGGCTATGGCGACTGTCAGCGCATTTGATTTGCTGGTGCTTGGTGTGGCATGTGTATATCAGAGCAAACGAAACTCAACATGATGTGCATCACAACTTTGTGTGCTCATGTAACCAAGCCACCTGTGCATCGACGCCAATGCCCAATTCGGCACCGAGAAACCAAAACTGAAAATGGTCCACATATGTAAAACAGTATTAAATTATGTAGCGCAAATACACGAATCTCGGGGTGTGTATCATGCTTCCTGAAGCTGAAGGAAACGCTTATAGCAAAGAGCACGCATGCCACGAATTTGGTGGCACCACTTCTTTAATCATAAGGTGGTTTTGGGACGTAAACCCCACATATCAATCAATACTTGAATATGCACTTTGGTAGCGGAGAAAGTAAGAGATTCAGAATTCTATACAAAGCAAGATGAGGTGAGTATATGCTGCAAGCCCCCACCTTTTTGCAACCTTTTCAAATAGTTTAAAATGATCATTTGTTCTTAATTTGTGAACACCATGTCTGATCCTATCACCGCAAACCATGGTCATTCAATTTCCGACAACACGTAGTGACGTGTTCTAGGTTGTTGTCAAACACTTTATCATGCAAAGCTTGCACAAGGGCGCTATAACGCACAACGTAGAGGCATATCCTGGATTACTTCTGACCATCTGAAACCATGGGATGGGTGCTAAAAGTTTATCTCTTACATGAGTATAGTTAATATGTGTTCATTTGACCTAACTGGTAAAATAAATGATATTGAGTAAGGGGGACAATGTACAATCAGCAAATACAATGACTCGAAAATGAGGTAGAGCGACTGACATAGAAGTACAGTTTGAACTTGATATTTTACTATCCAGTTTCATGAAGTTCCCGATTTAATGAAATAATTCCCCTCAGTTTTATTTAATCAAGTTTTAACTGTGTTGCAATAACAAAAAATTATGGAACAGCACTTGAAAAGGTGTCACAGTGGGAAAGCATGATTAAATTAGATGGGCTGGAATTTCTATATTTACACTTTTATATGGTGATTACTCACACAATAACTGATGTTTTTCATGAAAGGCTTCTTGATTCATCAATGTAGCAATGCCTTTGGGAAGGCTGTTCAACACAGGAACAGCACTTGGGAATGAAGATGAATCATACACTTTTGTTTAACAAGAAACTTGATTGAAACTGTGGCTACTACAAAGGCGTCTAGACATGTGCTCAGCTCATTTCAGTAGCAGATAACGTGACTTGTCAGTGGTCACCGTAGACATGTCAATAGAACAAACATAACAGGGAAACATTTTGATATATATCAAATTTCTGGGGATGGATATCAAGCTTCATTTGGGTTACTATGGCATAAGGGTCGTAATTACAAGAAATAGATTTGGGGGCCCTGTTTTGAGTACTTACTGTACTAGGTTACAAGTCGAGAGCAGTGTGACCTTTCACTGTCAAAGGACCCTCCTTTTAGCAATGGTGTCGTTGCGTCAGCAAGACATCATGGCTGACTGCTTTATGCTTACAGGTAGCACTTGAAAAGAAGCTTCTATGAGTGCACCAGCATGTAAAGTAGTTCTTCAAGAATGAGTTCAGCGAAAATAAAATTGTAGTCCTATTTCTTTTATTTTCACATTTGAATGCCTCTTATGAAAGAGTTTTTTTATCAGCTGGATTTACGAATTACAGCTTTACTTCTGATGATGATTACTGCCGTAAACTACGAGAAACGAGCAAGCAGTTATGGCCACCTGTTGCGCTCACTGGCGTCTGTCATCAGGCCTGAAGCAATGTACACCACTGATGCAAGAGGGACAAAAGAGCAGAATGAGCAAATCTTCACACTGAATCTGCAGATATTGGCAACTGTTCTGTCTCACAAAGGGCATTCAAATGCTGATCAACAGCACAGAAATGGGTGGCGATTTTAGGCAGTGCATAGCGCTTACGGAGCAGTTGAAACACCAATGCGATCATTGTTACTGAACACTGCACAAAACACACAGACAGGACTTTTTGTAAAATTCAAATTTGTACATCCTATCAGCACCCTTCTCTTATGTCGGTTTGGACTTTCTCGGTCCCTTTCCCACATCTGCTTCCAGAACAAGTGGGCTGTGGTTGCTGCTGGTCACACAACCCATTATGCAATTACACAAGCTCTGTCAACAAGCTGCACTACAGACATAGCAGATAAGCTGCACTAGAGACATAGCAGATTGTCTACTACGTGGTGTTATTTTATTGCATAGCGCACCGCGGCAACCGCTGACAGACTCAAGCCGTAGATTGCTCTTTAAAGTCGTCGACAACATACTGCATTCCAGCTCCACCCAGCATCAGTTGACGAGCATATTATTGCAGTCAATTCCTGACAAGGTGGAAATCTTAAGAAAATCAATTAAATTGGCAACATCCTCCTGAGTGGAGCAGCTAGTTTCACATCCAGGGGAACATTGCAAAAGCAATTTACATTTACAGTCAAGCATCTGAATAATTATAATGGGGCCATGATACACAGTTACAAATATATCCCAATGCATTGGAAACCTAATTGAAAGAATAATCTCTGGAGCAATGCATATTTCACTTGATAGTGTTCAAATAAAGGTGCCTTGCAGTTCAGTGAGGGCTCTTGCGTCTCTCATAATCATATAGTGGTTTTGGGACGTTGAACCCCACATATCAATCTATCAATTCAGTGAGGGCTCAGGAATGGTCTTTTTGGCGATTAGTATAAATACAACTTGTGACGGAAATTTTGCCTACATGCATGCAGGTATTACTGAGTATGGGGCATGTTATGCTCTAAACGAGCTAACGGCAGCGTCTCAGGAACAAACAACGAGTGCTGATGAATCACCGCTAGACCTTGCTGCCATTAAGTGTAGACGTCATGATTCCCTCAAGAAGTTCATTTTGCTGTCGAGCCGCCTTCTGCGACAGAAGCTGCGTCAGCAATGAGTATGGCATCATGGCTTACTCGAGAAGCAGGTGTGAATGTTGTTTACTAGGCGGTATAAATTGTTATGCATGATTCTGACTTTGGTGGCCCTATGATTAAGCTGCACATGTTTTGATGCACTGCCAGTGCATTTGCAATACTGTGACATAGTCTGGAACAGTTATAGTTGATATTATCAGGATGGCTTAGTAAATCTAATTCGACACACTTTAGCACACTTGATTCAGTACTAGAATCACTGAGTCCAGCCCACTGAACACTTAGCCTTGTCATACGATTGCATCTTTTTTATGTTCAGTGTTCAGAAGTTTCTACTATCATTTTTATGGTAATTAACTGAACTAAGTTTACGACTAGTTTCACAACTTTGTAAAAAAAAAAAAAAAACTGTCATGTACGGTCCACGAATAAAACAATAGTGGAAAAGGTAAGCTGAAAAAGCAGATAGGTTTTACAGTGGTAGCTGGCTTTATTGTAGCCACACATGGTTTCAACAGGATTACAGCTAACTGAAGAAAAAATGCAAATGGTGCATTCTAGTAGCCTAAGGTCACTGCAACTTTCCATACGTATTACCAGTACTGCATTCTCAGGCTCATTTTTTTTTTAATAAGGGGCTAGGATTTTGGTTTATAACACACAAGCATTCGCACCTATGGCGCATAACTTATACACACCTTCTGGAATGCAGTCATTAGCTCCCGTCTCTCGTCACTGCTGATCTTGTTGGCAGAGGAGCTGAGTTGCTTCAGGCCATACTGCTAGAAGAGCTGCTTTTTCGGCCGCTGAATTATCAGTCATGAATGACAATGGGGTCTAGAAATTGAATGAGCACTTGCGGATGTTTTTTTTTTTTCAGTGACAGCTAAAAAAAAAAACTATACTGTGAAACTTGACATAAATAAACTTGAAGGGACCCCACAAAAGGTTTGTTAAAGTGAAAGTGTACTGAACTAGATAGTTATGCTGCAACTTATTGTCACTAGCTAATGAAAACATGTTTTTTTATTTAAATTTAAACCATTTTATTTGCAATGCTGCTTATCAAATGTCCATTTCTCCTTATCTTGCATGTTTCGAGAAATGCAGCAATTTTTTGCTGAAATTGTGCACTTCGGACTGGTGTGGTCATGGATTGAGTCACTGTGTCCAATCTCGCAAACAACACTCTGCTGGGCAGCAAAGGACTTCACTATACCTAAGTAAATCAGTGCTTATTCAGCTGAAACTTTTGGTGCTTCCTCTGCAATGGTTACTACTTCCTCCTCTTTTACGACCAAGGTAGAGGTAAAACACTCCCTACAATCTCTTCCATGACACTGAGTGGCGCATAGTCCTCAAAATGCAAAGCACTGCCTCTACCCAGTCTTACTGACAATTTTAACAATATGACGAGACACATAGGACAGTGGGACATATGTTAGTGGAATTAACATTATCTGCATTAATTTTATTAAATTGAAATGCATTACCATTGTGAAAAATAGTACTCTGATAGGGAACTTAAAAAAACGTGTACAACTGAACAGTTTGTATAACTGATGTTCGTTTACTGTAATTTGATCTGATGTTGATTTTACTGTAATTTGATCTTACAGCAACATGCAAGCCCCTTAACCCAAGATGTTTTCATGGCCCTAATGCTCTTGTAAATAGACAGTACCTCACAGCGCAATTAATTAGCAGGTATGATTGTAAGGATTGTGTAAGGATTGTGGTTATTGTATTTTGCTGTTATGCTTATAGGCTACACTATCTATTTTAAGCTTATTAGTCTGTCAGAAATGATAAAATTGAATAGCGTAAAAGAAACATGTGAATCAATTTTCTGCACTAAAATAATAAGTGTCAATGTAAAGCGTGTTTTTGTGAGTATACAATGCAAAACTGCATTACTATTACACAAAACATTCAAATAATACCTTAACTACGTAGCATTTTAAGAAGAAATGTATAATTGCCTTTTTTCACTAAGAACTTTCACTAATCCTTTTAACAGGTTAGATTGTTGCATTTTATTTGCTAAAACCTTAAAAGGTATAGCTTCCTTACTTGTAAGCCACCAAAACAGAGAGGATCTTTCTGTTTCAAGAGGTCGAAGGCAGTCTTGTAGCTCTCTGTCGTCTGGCAGTTGTGGATAAGCACAGCAATGGGCAATGCTCCAACAGGAGTAGCAGTAAGCACTACTGTAATGGTAGCATGTGATTCATCGTAGGAGGCTATTGAGTCCAAAAATATAATTTCACTTGCAGATTCTAATACTTGTGTCCGTTGCATAATCTCTGTAACAACCAACACCTCCCAGGAGCTGCCATCCTTTGATTTGGTTCTCCAAACGCTGGCACCTGCAAAAGGTTACAAGTGAGAAAAAAAAAGAACAAAAGCCAGTGTTCAGACATTTCTTTAGTACTAGACTTCTGTAATGCTGCATGCCTTATTAACAGATTTTTTCCCCATGTAATCAAAGCTAGGTCATGAGACAGAATAGTACTACAGGCGAAAGTGAATTAGTGCTGCAACCAGAAGAAAACATGGAAAGGAGAAGGGAAAACTGAATGTGCATTAAGCTTGATATATATATATATATATATATATATATATATATATATATATATATATATATATATATATATATATATATATATATATATATATATATATATATATATATATATATATAGGCAGGCATGGTGGTTGAGTGGCCGTAGCGTTGCATATAGTCCAGTAGATCCTCCGTGAGCGGTCACAACGTGGTTTATTTCGACGTTTCGGCCTAGAGTCTGGCCTTCATCAGGATTAATGATACAGTTTGTTGGTGCTCAGCTTTATACAATCTCAAATCAGAGGGCAAGGAAAGAGGAAAAAAAGACAGAAAACAAGGAAAAAAGAAAGAAAAGAAAAAGGAAAGAAAAAGAAGGAAAAAAGAGAAGAAGAAGAGAAAAATAATATACGGTAGACGCCCCTCGGGTGCCCCCCTTCCACTATTCCTTCCACTTCCCCCCTCCACTCTTCCCTCCACTTCCCCCTTCATCTCTCTCTCGCCCCTCTCCCCTTCACCTTTCTGATGTCAGCGGTCTGTGTATGTTTCCGTTCACTAACGCATTCCTCCCGATCAGACGGCCCCTCCTGGCACTGGCGGTTCGGTGTGGGGCAAAGAGCTTTTCAGGAAGTCCTATGCCTTTATTTACTCGGAGTCCCGTAAACAATTCGTCTTAGAAGGAAGGGTGCCGCGTATTGTGGCAGAAGCTGGTAAGCGGGCATTTTAGGAAGTTCTAAGCCTTTAACTACTCCGCGCCCTGTCAACATTTCGTCGTAAAAAGAGGGGTGCCCCATATTGAGGTAGGCTGTGCAAGCGGGTGCAATGCGAATTCCTTGCCCGCTTCTGGATGACGCGTGTAGTGGGGGCCTCCCGGCTGTGCACAGGGTTGCTGTTGGGCATGTCATGCATGGCACAATTGATTGGTTAGTAAAATAAAACAGACGACAGCTGCACTTAGGAAGAGTAGTTATACTTGGAATTGTTTTGGGTTGTCCAGTGCTCTTCGCAGCTGCAGTGCCGGGAACTCAGTTACTATTTTCGTTGTTGCCGTTATTGTTTTCTAATGCTTTAATTGCTGCAAGTGTACCAGGATTCTCATTTATTCCTCTATTGATGGTGTTAAATCGGTGGATAAGGTATGACTCTCGTTGTTCACGTTCTCGATTTGATTTAAATCCTGTCTCTAAGAGCGTTACTGATAGTTTGTCGAATGCATGGTCGAGAAGATTGAGATGTTTTGATAGATGTAGACTAGGGGCTGATTTCGCATGGGCTCTGTGATTATTGAAGCGAATCCTAAATGGTGTTTCTGTTTGTCCGATGTACTGCATACCACACACGTTGCAATCGAGTAGGTATATCACATTAGAGGAATCGCATGTTAGGTTTCCTCGTATGTTAATCGAAAACTTGGATTGCGTGCTGGTTGCTTTGTCTGTTTCTCGCATCGCCTTACATACAAGACATCGTGGCTTTAAACAAGGGCGGCATGAATTATTGGGGGGTGATGTGTTCATTTGGGAGTGGACAAGGGTGTCTTTGAGGTTACGTGGTCGTCGGTAAACGACGCCTGGAGCGGATGGGAATGCGCGTTTCAGATGTTCACTTTGTTTCAGAATGTTGTAATGTCGTTTAAGGATTTTGTTTACATTGGGGAAGTTTGTGCTGTAAATCAAGCAGAGGTTTGTTCGTTGTGGGTCTTCTCGTGGTGGTCGCTTCATAAGTAAGTCTTCACGCTTTAGTTTTCTCGCTTTTTGAACAGCGTCATTAATTACATGTGGGGGGTATTTTTGTTTCTCGAGCATAAGTTTTAGCCTCTGTGAGCTCGTGTCAAAGTCAGCGTCTTTAGAGCAGATTCGCTTAAACCGGTGAGCCTGGCTGTATGGAATACTGTTTTTACAGTGGCATGGGTGATCGCTTTGGTAATGGAGGTATTGTTGTCGATCTGTTGGTTTGCGATATAGGGTTGTAGAGAGCTTCTCTTCTTCTATCGTTATGGTAACATCAAGAAAATTTACGGTAACTTGCGAGTATGTGTGTGTGAAGTGTATGTTCGGATGTAAAACATTGTAAGTGTTGATAAAGCTGAGAAGTTCGTCCTCGCTTTCCCATAAATATGTTGGCATAATTAGGTGCCATTTTGGTGCCCATAGCGGTCCCGCTGATTTGTCGAAAATACTCTTGGTTAAACTCGAATGAATTTAATTCGAGGACCATCCTCGTCAAGGTTGCAATGGCAGAGAAATCTGGGGTGTTAGATTGTCTATGGTTTGTGTACATGTTTTGTAATGCAGCTATGCCGTCATCGTGAGGAATATTTGTATATAATGAAGAGACATCAAGAGTAACCAAGTACGAGTTTTTCGGCACACAGATACCTGCAATGTCTCGAAGAAAATGTGTGGTGTCTTTTATGTACGACGGGAGGGTGCATGGAATGCGGCTTATTAGTTTGTCCACGTACCCTGATATGGGTTCAGTTATTGTACCGATGCCTGATATGATTTGTCGACCTGGGTTACTGGGTTTATGAATTTTTGGGAGGATGTAGAAGGGACCTGGAAGAGGGTATGCGGCTTGCATTAGTTTGTGGTCAGTGTAGGTTATCTTTTCTGCATCCAACAGTTTCTTTAGTTCTGTTGATACGATACGTTTGTATTCGTCTGTCGGATCACCTGGGAGGCGTTCGTAAAATCTTGAGTCGTCTAGTTGGCGGTATGCTTCTTGCAAGTAGTTGGTTGTATTAAGGACTACAATTGCTCCTCCTTTGTCAGCGGGTTTTATTGTTTTATTTGTCCTAGATGCCAAATTTTTCATACTTACTTTTTCAGATTTTGTCAAGTTTTCTCGGTTTCCTTCCTGTCTGTGGTATTCGTGTGCTATATCTTTCTGTACTGCGGTGATATAAAAGTCCAAGCACTTGTCTTGATTACTGTTTGGTGTCCAATCATTTGATTTACCACGGTGAATTGTTTCGTGGTTAGAAGGCCTGTTCAAGAAATATTCGCGCAACCTTAAGCTTCGAGCGAAGTTGTCGAGGTCTCGGAGCAAGTGGAATTCATCGAAAAATTTTGTGGTCGGGCAGAAGCTTAGTCCCTTAGATAGCAGTTTTTCTTCGTCAGGTGACAAGCTCGTGTCCGATAAGTTTACAACCACAGTGTCAAAGGGTGTGTTCCTAGATGGGTGCTCGTTTGTACCATTAGTGATTTCCTGGGTGGTGGTGTTGTAGTGATAAGGAGCTATATCAGTGAACGCGGGTTCAGGCACATGGTCTCTTTTGAGTTTATGAATTTTTGTGATCATGATGGCTTGGTGTTTATTATGTTCAAATTCTGTTAATCGCGTGATTTCTTCGTCCGATAAAGTGTTGTGGCAGAGAATGGTGTTGGTCATAGCAACCAGTTTCTTTACCTGCTTATCACTGTGATTAAGAGCGATTTCTGGTAATTTAAGAGATGCCTCAAGGAGGACGTTTTTCCATGTTATTTGGTCGTGTTCATCTAGATTTGTAGCGGCTGGTGTGAGGGAGAGTGCCATACCCTTGGGGGCTATTCTAGCACGAAGGTACACTTGCAATGTTGATTTATGCATTTCATGTCTATTATGTTTGTCAGCAAGTTTTCGTACTTTAAGGAAAGTGGCACTGCAACTGGGAAGTGATGAGCTGGACTTACATTTCAGAAGTCAATCTTCTTTTGGGTGCGGGGATGGTACTGATGAGGTGCGCAGGTTGTAGTTATGTCCGGCAGGCCTTCGTCGTTGTGGGGAGGATTTCGGCGTTGGGCTCCCGGCGAACGTGTTCGTTGGCAGTTCCGGGGTCCGCAATAGGGGGACCCGGTTTCGTAGTTCGGCAGGCTTCCCTTTGAGGAGTGGTGTAGTGGTGCTGTCGTGTAGTGCTTTTGGTCTCGACATCCGCAATGGAGGGACGCGTCTTGGCTGTTCTGCAGACTTCCCCCCTAGTAGTGGTGCGCTGTTGATGATGGTGAGGGGGTGCTTGTGGCTCGCGGGAGTCACAGTTTCGCTGATCGTCGGGAACTCATCTGTGATGTTGGGTGTGTGTGGGGCTCCTGGTGTATGTTGATATGCAGAAGTCTTCTCTTGGGTGTCTTGTTGTGTTGAACGTATATTCACGGGAGCTGCTGGTTGAGTCGACCACCCCGTGGTAACTTCGAAATCTCCACGACCGAGTGCTTTCTTGAGGGTTTCGGCAATCAAAGCGACACCCATAAAACTCGAATGAAGCCCATCCGCAGTAAGAAAGCGTCTTCGTGGCAACTGCTCGAATTGGTAGTCAATGTATGACACCTTGCTGGGTCTTCGGCAGTAGGCCTTGACTGTCTCGTTGAATTGACGAGCGTCCCGGTTGAAGCGGTGCACAAATTGTTCGTTCGATCGTTCCAGGTGTAGGTTGAGATAACGGGGCAGCACGCATGAAACAACGAGCCTTTCGAGTTCCTGGTGTGTCCGAAGCGTGTTGTTCACTAGGCGGCGAAGGCGGCGTAGCGATTCCTCTAGTCTGTACGACGCCAGCTCGCTCGTACCGACGTGAAAAACGAGCGTGGTCACAGATCGTGCTATGCCAGCAAGCTCTTTCTCGGTGTCGAATGTGGAGGCTCCGCGGATGGAAATGATTGCAGGTGTCGTCTTCTCATGCAGGTTGAAATTAAATGCCGATGGTATATGATATATATATATTTATATATATATATATATATATATATATATATATATATATATATATATATATCAGTGTGCAAGATGACTCCAAATGCACAGGTGAACAGTGGGCAACGTTGAAAATTCCCAGCATCGCGTCACACAGCTGCATGTCATTTCGATTAAATGCAACAGTAAATTGCCAAATGTAGTCTCCACCGCACCTCTTTTCCAGATACAAAGGGCCCCTAACTGCCGTGAAAATATGCCGCCATTTCAGACGAGTCTTCAGCCAACTACAGACAGTGAAATCGGATCATGGTGAATTATAATGGCATTCTTTTTTTTAAAACAGTCGAGCTGTTTGAGCTCTTGGTTGTGCTACATATAGGTTTCACTACATGTGTGTCCAGTGTGCATTCTTCCACTGCACCTATAAGTACGATGTGGCGTACAAGTGGGTGTGACTGAGCAGTGTGTGAAGGTGAGTGAGGAGAGCAAGGGAGAGGTTAAAGCAGTGCATAGCCATGCATAAAGGAAAGAAGTGTAAATTAAAGGGCTCATTTTCTTTGTTAGACACAATACTAATTAGGGCTAACAGACAATGATTCACGTGTAGAAGAGTATAGGGGATGTTATTAGAAGTTATTCTAATGTAAATGTGAAGAAATAAAAGTCGTTGAAAAGATAACTTGCCACCAGCAGGTATCGAACACATGGGGTACTTGAAGAGGAAACTGAGGGTGATAACATGTGACATAAGCGTACAATAAAGGAGGAAGGAAGTGGGTGGAGCATAACATACCTGCGTATAGTACAGTACTGCGAGGATAGGAAGAAGATGAGAAGGTCAGAAGACGGGCAAGGACACCAGCTCTGCTGGCATCCTGACCCATCTCAGCTTTTGCACCACTAAGGTGTTGCTGCTTGAATTTTGGTTGATCCATCTCGGCTACATGTGATGCACAGAACGACATGAACAAGCAACAGCAAAGCAAGCCAATTCAATTTTTGGGACAGCATTATCAAGATTTCTAGATATTAAGTACATTCTACAATATGCTTAAAGTCACCATTTTGATGATACAATGGTGCCTTTTCCTGCAGCTTGCTCAGTGGGTCCACTGTATCATCATAATGGTCCTCGCGCCACACCTTTAACCGGTAGTAGACATTGTTGGGCGATGGGTTCAATGCGCCATTGGCCAGTATTCGTACACTGTCATCTTCAGCTGCAAGCTTGATCTGGTGAAGCTGAAGAGCCTCGGCTGGTGTCAGTCCATCTTTGAAATAACTGTGGAAGGCAGACCGTGTGTCTGCAGAGCTCCAATGGTGGCGCAGTGCATCAGCACAATTGAGTTGGTGATTCTGCTCTTCCCTCAGTAGAACTATGGCACACAAAGGATGCTCCCTTTTCAAAAAGGAATCAGTCCTTCTTGTGCTTGGTGTCAAAGCCTTTATCTTGATGTCTACAAATGATGTACATGCGGTTGAGTTGAGGCCAGCAGTCTTGTTGCGACTGCTGTGTTGACATTTCCATTTCTTGTGAAACACCATCCTTAAAAAAAAAATCATTTGTAGTCGCCGAGGATTTTTTTGGTTTTGTAAAGTGCAGCACTTTTATTTATTTTGTCTGCTTCGCTTTGTATAATTGCTTCTATAGCATGGTTGTCATCTGTCCATTTGTACTATTGGCCTTACTCAAGTAATTCATATTCACTACCCAGAAAAGCAACGAGCAGTGTTCTGACTTGTCTCTGTGTCTAAGCACCAATATGACATCTATGGATGCTTTTACGCACATAAGACAACAACCTGAAGCTGGCTACACGCCGTGTTTGGAACGAGCATCTTGAACACACATGCAAGGCTCGCAGGCATAAAGCTTTCATATTACAAAGGTAAACACAAAAGGAACGAGACACTTGTACGGCGTGCGGGACTTTCTAGTGTTTACCAGAGTCCTCGTGATAATTCATACATTAACTTTGAATTCCTTGCAGTATGAAACATGGCAGCAACTTATAAAAGTGCTGGAAACGAACTCGTCAGATCAATGCTTCACCGCTCAGCACATAACTATCCTATCAAACAGCAGCTGTGACGGCCTTGAAGAATACAGGTATGTTTCTCCAGAACAATCCGCCGCAATCATTTGGCTGATGAAAAAAAGCAACTTTCGCGAAGTAGTGCACACTGCAATGGTAGATTTCAATGGAAAACACAGCGTCTTGCCTTTCGATACAATGAGCGAGCATGCAGCATATCTTTCCTGTAAGTAAATAAGCCCACATGCGTTTCAAACCAGCCTATTAGCCACTTGTACAAGAAAGAGACAACATAAAAACTTTGCAAACTTACCTCTTTGAATTTCTGATTTCCTTATCGGCGATCCACGTCGTATTAGTTGCCTTGCTGTAGCTGGCGAGCCACTCGTGCGCATCGTCGTCTGTGCAAAGGTCGACGCTGAGACACTTCACGTCCGATGGGCATGCCAAACTGGCGTCTAATTCACACGTAAATGTGCGCGTGGCTGCCATGTCATTCGGTACCGCGACGTTGACCAAAACGCGCTTCACGTTTGATGTGCTGGCATCTAATTCAGGCGTGAGCGTCTGGGCGGCTGCCATGATGGAATCGCGTTTCTGCTGGGGCAGTTGCTACTAGCTTGGTGTGGGACAGAAGCGCGATGCCATTACCGAACGTTAGATAGTAATTTCGAACTTTAGTATGCATGAATCAAAGTTCCCGTATTAAGTTTGCGTATGGTGAAGGCGTTTATTGAAGAAAACAAAACAAAAAAAAACAGCTTCTCCTTTGCAACTTTGCGGGTAGCACTGTTCAGCTCAGCTCCTACACGGAGAGGGAAATAGGGACACAGAAAGACAGAAGGGAAAGGTAGAGAAAGTGGCGCGACAGGTTGTGGGGGCTTTCGTACGATGGAACAGCCAGAAAAACTCCGCACATTCCATCGCGGGCACGTGCGTGCGTCACCAGCACGTGACCTACAGGCGTGCACGTGACCTACAGAGAGGAACCAATAGCGCGCGAGCAATCCTGCCGGTGGCGCTGGCGGCCTCCTCGCACTCTTTATTTTCCCTCTTTCTTGTGATGCGCGACCAGCAATTCCAAAGTCGCCTCCCGAACTGATAGTGAAGGGGAGAGAGTGTCTGCTGCAAAAGCTGAGTGCGCCTACATAGAATAGGAAGGAAAAAAAAAGATAAGAAAAAAAAAACAAGGATGAAAAAAAAAAGCCGTGAGGCAGCTCCGAGCAGCCCACGTAAACAAGGACTCGTGGAACTCGGAGCAGGAAGAAGGCGTGGTGCGTAGCACGATGTAGCAGTAAGGAGAAGAAAAAAAAAAAGAAAGAGCGGAGTAAGCATACGTGCAAAGAAGGTATGCCACACGCAGTCGACTGGGACTTACCACCAAGAAGGCCAGCGGCACTGTGATGTGCACGATTTATAACGGACGGGAGCCGGCTTCTTGATAACCAGGTGGGTCCTCCAGACTTATGCCAAATGGTTGGGCACAAGCCTCGAAGGTGAAGAGGGCCCAAGAAGCGACATTGCGATCATAGCAGTCTGGTAGGGCCCTGAGCGCCATTTGAAGTGCTGTAGCAAGGGCGGTCAGGAGCTTGTTCCTTTTTTGGATCTTAGGTTCCTGCGAGGTTGCAGTAGTGGGCTCTGTCGTCGTGCTTCTGTTAACGGTGACGGGAACCGGCGGTTGCGATAAAGCGCGCGGTGTCTGCGTCACTGTCGAGCGCTTTTCGACGACAGTAGGGGCCGGCTGAGCTGTGGCCGAGAGCGGGGCAATCGTCGTTGTGGTGGGGACGACGGGCGCACTCGTTGCAAGACAAGGGGCGGCCTCCGAGGTCGTGTCGCCGGTACCGGCGTGCGCATCCCGGAAGGAGCGACCCTTGATGCTGGAGGCATGGAGGCGTTGCTGCCAGGGGTCCTAGCATGCTGCAGGGCTTGGCGGCGAGTCACGGTGCCGTCAGTTGAGGCCATGGTGACTGCGGCTTTGCGATGGAGTTGCCATGCTGGACAGCGGGGCTCGGTTGTAGGGGGTTTCCCGCTGCAGTTTATGCAACGGGGGTGTGCTGCACACAATCCTGGGGCGTGCTTGGGGCCGCAGCGCAGGCACCGTTCGTCCTGATAGCAGGTGCCGGTTGCGTGCCCGAAGCGGCCGCAACGGGAGCACTGCAGAGGCCGGGGATGACAGGGTCGAATTGGGCGTCTTCGCTTATAGAGCAGTATATCCGGCGGGACATTAGTCCCAGCGAAGGTGAGGGTGAGGCAGTTGCCTCTTTGTACGCCGGACACAATGGGCACAGGTGAAGCAAGGTTATCGGCGAGGTCCTCGAAGGGGATCGTTGGGTCCACTCCAAAAACCATGCCAACACAGGTGTTCAGGTCGAGTTGTTTCACACGAACCTTGGTTGCACAGATCGTTCCGACCTGGAGTAGGGCAGTCAGATCGGCGGTGGGGTAGCTGTCCACAGCAACAAGGTTGCGCCGGAAATTCACCCACACTCGCTGGGTGGCTGGGAACCCCGAAAGGAAGGCGGCGATCGCATCTCTCGAAGCAGCCAGGATGTTAGCCTTCTTCCAGACAGGCCGAAAGATGATGGTGGCCGCACATCCAATCAAAGGAAGGTCGCTAACAACGTGGGGACCGTCAGAACACGGAAGCGTGCTTGGGGACACGCCGCGCTCACTGGAGGCAGATGCCATTTGCTCGGCGGCCGCAGTAGTTGAAGGAGATGAGGAGTAGGTGTTGCTGCCAGGGGGGTATCTCTCGCAGATAGCCACGGCCGTGGCAGGAGACGAGCAAGCTCCGGTGTAGGCCTCAGCTTTGCTCGAAGCCGGGGAGACAGCAGCAGTGTGATGGCTGCTGACTTTCTGCCGCTGGGTTTTTTTGGAGCGCGCTGGCTTGGCTTGGGCCTGCTGCTGCTGCTGCTGTGTTGGCACCGAAGATGATGCAGAGGCTGCCAGAACGGCATCCTGCTGCGTTGATTTTTTCGGGTGCTTCACTGAGGCGCCATATGTAGCCCTTAATAGGGCTGCGGCGAAGAGCGCGGAGCGAAGATCAGGATAAGGACGGGAGCGCAAAAACACACGTCCTTCTTGTTTGAAATCCCATCCGCCTTTTTCGCCAGAATTCGTCTTAACAGAACAGGCCTGCTACATGGTTCCTCTTAACTAAATTTTTTTTTTGCATCGAGTCTATGGGAAGCCAAACAAACATTCCCATGCTGGTCTGTGTAAGCAGCTTCTTACGAAACATGGTCTGTATATGCAGCTAAAGAAGGTGAAGATCTCAGTGTCTTTAGCTTTCCTTTTTTTTTTCACTGGCAATGAATTGTCATTGTTCTGTTGGACACAGATTGCTTAAAAAAACATTTCCAGTAGCGCTAGGAATCGACATCATGACATGCTGTGGTAAACATCCCCGCTTACAGGTGGTAAGGTCTTCATCGCTGTCATTCAACGATGACTCCAAGGCCACACGCTCTTCTTGCTTCAGAGAATCATGAAACTCGTTTGCATTTTTCTTGCTTACAAGTTGCTCAAGCACTGTTTCCAATGTCAAAACTGTCTGCACAACTACAGCTTAGGGAAACTCGAGGCCACTTCTCCTGGCCGTAGTAATAAGTGAAAACTCATCATTCTCAAAACTCTCGTCTTCCAAAGCAAGGTTGTCCTTGCAGGAGATGCATGCAAGGTTTTTTTTACAGCTGCATGTGCGCATTAGACTGCTGAATAAGGAATTGCTGGAAGCATCGGCTGCTTCTTCATGATGTCTTGCTCTCTTACTGCAGCACCAAACCGCTTGATATACTGCTGGTCGTCAAGAGAGCCACATGGGGTGAGAACATCTAGATGAAAGAGTTCGGAGAGCTCGAGCACTTTCTGCAATCTGGGCTTGTATATCTGGTGTATAGAGACGTGATACTGCGCTCCTGACAATTACCGATATTTTCTAAATCTGTCCTGTAGACAGTCGGTTTGAAACTTCCCAGCAACACGTAAGAGAAGCCAAGCTCTTCAGTGCAGGTGCGGGTTACTTCTACAAGGGCATCACAAGTGTGGTGAAATACGCTGTGTGTTTCACAAGTCAGGTGACGTGCGCCATGCTTTAATCTTTGCCAAAAATCTGGCCAGTCAATTACGCTGTTGAGGAAATCAATCTGAGGGAAAGACAGACTTCTCACTTGCTCTTGAAAGCTGTCGCTTTTAAGAGCCAGATGATTCTTGGAGGGATTTCATTATTCAAGTAATTCAGTGGCTTTCTCTTTGGCCTCTGGTCATTGATGCTGCCGGTCTTCGGAGGCTGTGTGACGATGGTATAGACACACACAACTCTATAAGTTTTGTAATATCTGGAATTGTACTACCCGAATTTCAGTGAGCAACAATTGTGGCGTGCATCTTTTTAAAGATAATTTTTCGTTAAAGGCGAACTCTGGTGATTATTCAAGATCAATGTACTTCAATGAAATTCGCCGGGTGTGTTTCTTTGCACGTTTCCACTATTTATGCCAAATAGCAGGGTTGAGAGGTGTGAAACTGAATTTTAAAAATTGTTTCAAACACCCACGCGGGTTCCCACAAGTATTAGCAATGTCTTGCTTGTGACATGAATTTTTACGAGGCGACATTAGTGAGAAGGCCAAGAGCACTACTAGCTGTGGCTGCTACAGCATCTGGTTTGCTGGCCACAAGGCAACTATGTTTGGCACGGAGCTTCTTTTCTTCCGCTGTGGTGCTATTATGCCTGCTATCGATGCTTTACCAGTTTGGGACTTTTCTGTGGAGGGGCATGTGATGGGTGGTTATTGGTGTCGTGTTTTGGGTTGCACAAACCACTCACAAAAGACGCTGAGTTTGCCATCACAACTTTCCAAGTGACAGTGCTCTCCGAGAATTTAGGTCAATGCGACCAGGCTGGACAACTGGTTACCAAACGAATCGGCACGCATGTGGTCCGATCATTTTTCGCCGGAGTTCTTGATGGAAGCTTTTGGATTGTCTCAGTGACACTTCTATAGGCCCTTGTATTCATAAAAGTGCAATTATAGGCACAAGTGCCTATAATTGCACTTGTGTGTTGGCCGCCTATTTGTTGGCACATGAATAGTGGAAGAGGCTACATGTAACTTATTTGCACATGGAGATGGAAACACCAGCCTATATTTTTCTGGACTTCCGCGTGCAGCAATCATGCTAAAAGGAAGCATAGTGCATAAGTCATCTACACTCTTATAAAAGGTACGAGCAGACTTCGTTATCTATTTGTATTTATGGAAATATAATGCGGCACATAAAAAGTTCGACTACCTGCCGTGCCACCATGGTCATTCCAACAAGTTTTCTCAAGCGAGAAACGAGCTCTAGATGAAAGCATGAGCCGTCCGCCAAATCCACCAGAGCTTGGTACTCTGGCAGCCCAGAAGCCGGCAGCATTTTTTTTTTTAAAGGTTAGTTATCTTTCTTTATTTATCGTGAATACATTGAAAGGCTGACGACAAAAGCTGCATACAAGCAGCTTGACAGGCCCGTCAGCCCAATTCAAACGTTAGCAGCAGACGGCAGATATGCATGCTGTAGAAATTTACAGTAATAAACACAACACACCAAAGTATCGCAATTCTATTGCGATAACAAAAATATGCAAGTAAAAAATATATGCACGCTAACAACTAAACAAAGAAACGATATTGTATTCGAAAAACATGGGAACGCTACAAACAAGAAAAAGAGAAACGACGAGGCAATACTGAAACATACAAAAGTGCAAATAGTGTCAATTTACAAAAAAAAAGATGCACCGGTGAAAGAAAGACTGATAATAAAAAGTATACATATGAGCTACTGCACACAACAGAACAGGAATAAGCGCTTCAAAAAAAAAAGAAAAAGAAAAATGATTACACCAATCGGGGTATCACCCACACTGAGATGCATATGCACTAAAATGTTACACATAGGAAAACCAACGGCTAATAATTGAAGGCCCGAAAAATTGGATGCATAATGCATTGAAACGGTACACACAGGAAAAAAGTAATGTTTGTTGTTGAAGGCGCGAAAAATTTGAGTAGCAAAGTGAAGGAGTAAAAAGAAGGTCTGTAACGAAGGTCCGCAAGGCAGAATCGATAGACACTTGGCGATAACAAAATGGGCGACGTAAAAAAAAAAAAGAAACCTTACCAGGTTGACGCTATTAATCTACGCATTTCCTTTTTGGAAGTACGCGTCATATCTATGTTTCTTGCTTCCACTTTGTTCAGTAAGCATGGCAAAGTATTAAATAATGTTTGCAGACCGTATGATGTACGAAAGGTGGGCACGTGCCATCGTTCAGTGTTTCTGCAAGTGTATACAGGCGCATTCGGGCAAAGGCAGGCCAGCTCAGATAAATTTTTGCAATTTTTCGCTAGTTCTTTCTTGAAGCTAAGAGCTAATCTTACATTATAAAGATCGAAAATTTTGGTAATGCAGTATTTCTGAAATAAATGACCAGTGTGGGCCGAGAAGCTCAAATTCCAAATGGAACGCAAGGATTTTTTTTGCAGTAAATTGAGTCTATTTTTATTAGCAAGCGTAGTAGTTCCCCAAACTAGGTGAGTGTAATTTAGATAAGATTCAAACAAAGATTTATAAAGCAGTAACTTAACTTTAAGTGGAATTAAGTGGCGGTGTTTGCTAAGAATTCCTGCAATGCGAGACAATTTTATCATTACAGAATTCACGTGGTCATCCCAAGTAAGGTGACTGCTGAAGTGCACTCCCAATACCTTCAGGCATTCCACGATTTCTATTGAGTCAGAACCAAATTTAACATACTGCGGAACAATGATTTGTTTATTTCGGGGTCAAAACAGTATAGCTTTAGACTTGTTTGCGTTTATTTTTAATCGATTAGTAATTGACCAGCATTGAATAGACTGCAAGACAGCGTTAGTTTCCCTTCCGATCTGGTCAGACGAGTCCAACGAAAAAAGTATGGTCATATCATCGGCATACAAAATGCACTTATCTTGTTGACATAAGCTTAAAATATCATTAATATATAAATTAAACAACAAAGGTCCTAATATACTCCCCTGTGGAACTCCAGCTATTATACGCTTAACAGATGATTTGTGGGTATCAATACAAACATACTGTGTGCGACTGGCTAAGTAAGAGGCGAGTAAAGAGTGAACACAACCGCAGAAGCCATACCTATCAAGTTTCGATAAAACTATGTTGTGATTAATGCAATCGAATGCCTGAGAAATATCTATGAACACGCCTAGAACAACTTTCTTTTCTTCAAAGGAGCGTAATACGTATTCTTTTTGTTGAAGTAGTGCTGATTCCGTAGATTTGTGTGTTACAAAGCCGTATTGATCGTCAGAAACTAATTTATGAGTTTTACAAAATGATGACATCCGAATCTGAATTATTTTTTCAAGCCCTTTAGAAAATACCGGCAATATTGACACGGGTCGATAGTTTGACGCACATCTCCTGTCTCTCTTTTTAAAGAGGGCAGACACTTTTGCCTTTTGCATTTCGGTGGGAAAAACGCCTGAATTAATGCAGAGGTTAAAGATGTCTGTAAGTATTGGGGTTAATATATCAAGGACGTATTTCACCGGCTTTATCTGGACGTCATCTGTATCCCGGCTTTGAGAATTTTTCATATTCATAGAAACAGAATAAACTTCTGAGCATGTCACTGGGTTCATAAACATGCAATTACTGTTATAAAAATAGGAATTTTCATTTGGCGGTGCAGCACATTCAGTCCTGCGGCTAACAAAATGATCGTTAAAGGCATCACACATGTCTTTGCCCGTGACGCTAGCTCCATCAACAACGATCTATACGGGAGCTATGACATTGTTCGACTGCAAAACTACCGTATTTATTTGTGTCCATATTTTTTTCACGTCATCTTGACAGGATTCAAACAGAGCGTAATAGTACGCATCTCTTGCCTGTTGTAATTCTTTGTTGAGTTTATTTCTGTATAGTTTAAACTGTGAAAATAGTTCTTGATTACGCTGTTCAACAAATTTTTTGTACATTTGATTTTTCTTACGAATTTTTTCAATAAGCTCTACGTAATCCACCCTTTTTTTGCTTTTTTAGATGGGAAACAGGCGCGGGTTGGAAAATAAGTATTGTATATTTCTATAACTTTTCCAAAAAAAGTGTATGCGACGTTTGCATCCGTCATGGCGACGACGTGAGCCCAATTCACACAAGCAACTGCCTCTCTAAAGGCCTCGAGTCCATTTCCGGTAACGCGTTGTACTATACGCCGCCTCGGCACCGTCTTGTTTACTTGTGTTTTAACTGCGAATAGAACTGGAAAGTGGTCGCTAATACCATGGCCAACCACGGAACTTAAATAACGATTCTCATCAAAGTTTGTAATAAAAAGGTCAATAAGAGATTTGGTTGTAGGTGTAATTCTTGTTGGTTTAGTAACGGAATTGGCGCAGCCATTGGCTGAAATAACTGCAAGAAAATCTCTGGTAACGTTACTATCAGAAAGCAAATTTATATTAAAATCACCTCCTAACACCACGTGATATTTTTTAGATTTACATAATTCAAAAATTTATCTAAAAATGAAAGAAAATTCATGATACGACCAGCAGGAGGACGGTAACAAACCGCAATAACCATGCAGCCCGATAGTGTACAAAAAAATTCATAATCAGGTGTAAGTTCACAAAATTCAAGCAAGGGGTCACAAGCAATTGATTTTTTAACCAGGACACAAACTCCACCACCGGCACCAACTGTTCTATTTAAAAAATGAGAGTTATAATTTGGAAGCTGAATAACTTGTTCCGGACAGGTATGCCAAGATTCAGTTAACATAAAAACATCCATCATGTCAAGTTCATTAAACAGTTGTTCGAGGGTTGCCGACTTATTAACGGCCGATTGCACGTTGAGGTGGAAACAGCGAAAAAATGTGCCACACAGGATTGGTTGATTTTTTAATTGATCAAAGGTGTCGTACTTAACTGTGGCCATTATTGTTGAGAGTTTCCGTTAGCCGAAGCATTCTTTGTCTTACTTGCCCTTGAACAGCGACTGGTTGTCGTGCTTTATCATATGTACTTGACACACAGACCAGGCTACACACCATAAGCAGGAATATTAGGGGGCGTATATATGCAAAAAACCGAAAAGGAACACGAAAAACAGAGCTCAATTCTAAAGCAAAGGTGTGGCATGATTCACAGAATAATTGGGATAACGAAGGAACCGACAGTATTACAGCGCCCTTCACATGTTCAGAAATTATCTGCATACAAAGAACAGATTCAATTTTTGCGTATTTCACCGGGGTGATGTTACAGTTTTCACGCAAGTCACAAGAGCAGCAAAAGCAGGTTTGACAAATGCAGTTTTTCTCTACAAGCTCTGATGCGATCGGAAAAGGGCAAGCCATCTAACATATTTCAGGATCAATTTAAACCACTTTGGCAAGGTCGGCATCGCAGGTGATATGCACTACAGGTGACTTTTCTGCCTTCCGCATGAGAATTCTGCCCTGGGATACCCAAACAAACTTCCAGTCTTTATCGCGCTTCGCCTGACGAGCCTTGCCCAGCAGTATTTTGTTTTCAACACAAAGGTGCTCATTTAAGTAGAGCGGGAGGTCATGGTCAAAACCGAGATGACCCGTCTGCAGTTTCTTTTTTCTAGTGGCTTCGAGCAAACTGTCTCGTGCACGTCTTGTTCGAAATTTGACTATTACATTGAACTGATCCTTTTTTTTCGTTGGCACCCGATGAGCGACGTCAATGTCGTCTTTGCTAACTTCGACTTCAAGGCACTTAGCAATGTCTTCAACGACTGTCTCCAAGTTTTCGTTAGGCGCCACCGGTAGACCTTGAATTTCTACGTTCATATTCCGGCTATACTGCTTAAGATCAACCAATTCTTTCCTAGCCACAGCAAGCTCCTTCCTTAACTCCTGATTTTGTTTGCAGCATTCTGCATTTCGGGTCTTTACCTCAGCGATCTCACGACGAAAATCATCGACATCTTTTTTAAAGTTCTCAAAGCAGTCATTCATGAATTTTATAGATTTATGAATATCGCCCAGTTCGGTACGAATTTCCGCATTGGAAGTTGCCACCTTTGCTACCTCGAAAAAAGGTTGCACCTTTGCTACCTTACGTCACTCGAAAAGACGTCAAGCTTGGCTAGCAAATCGCCCAAAACCTTTACGACCTCCTTAATACTGTTTGGTTGCTTTTCAGCAAGCGCCTTCGTCACGTCCTGGAGGCCGCTAGCATTTCGCTCCCCCATACCTCGCTGAGGGACACCGGCAGCGCGAGAAGAACTTTGAGAGGTGTAGAAAACGACTTCAAAGCACTGCTAGCAAATAGAGAGGTAGCACACTTGTGACAGCACACTTGGGGCAGCGACAGCAACGGCATGCAATTTAGGCGAAGTTGTGGTCGGCATAAGCCGCCAAACCAACCTGTAAAATTGTAGAAGAGTTGATCAGGTAGCGTTCACACGCCGCCGCTGCCGCTGCCAGAATGATCCTCGCTCCGGTAGATGCGGCAGCACCGCCCCCCGCGATGCCAGCGATAGGAAGTCAAAGTTTTTGGGCAGCACTGGTAGATGGCAGGGCCAACAACGCAGGTTTACAGTGAAGCCGGCTCACGGAGCGGAAAGATGCGTCTTCTGTGATGCTTAGCACCTCTGATGACAGCCACGGCGCAGCACGCCTCCCCGCAGTCTGTAAAATTGTAGAAGAGTTGATCAGGTAGCGTTCACACGCCGCCGCTGCCGCTGCCAGAATCGTTGCCGCTGCCAGAATCGAGCATGCTTGAGATAAGTGAGATTGTTGAACTTTAGTTGCCTCCTGTTTACTTGTGATAATTGCTGCCCAAACAAATGAGTGGGGAAAGTGTGTGGCGCATGGTGCAGTAGTTGTCAACTTTATTCAGTTGGCCCCAAACAGCTGGGATTTGACAGCAATACTCATTTTTGTGTGTGTGCACTGGTCAGCATTTGTCACAAGTGCACCAGTATAAGAGCTATATAATTTGCCATTTAACTAACAAAACAATCATTAATCAAAACAAAATAAATTTAACTTATCAAAACAGTGATCTTCGTGGCACCTTTGTTGCAATACTGCAACATCAGGCGCTGGCCTTAACCATTGTGTTCGGTGCCTGACCGTTGTGGCCGCAGGTCGAACAAGAGTGCAGAATCAATTGCGTCGTATGTCTATGTTTTTTCATAATACCCTATGGTTGTGTCACATTGAAAACACCCTTTATTAATTCATTATGTCGTACTCCATATATTAAAGTGAGTACTTTAGTTCGTGCCCTAAAAATGCACTAGTTACAAGTAGCAAACTTGCATCACTGCTGTATGCTGGAGCAAGACCAAAAATAGTTGGACTTCACTTCTCATGGAAAACATATACCTTCATGATGCTTTGCATAGATGTAGCACCATGGTTGCTCAAACAAGCCATTGAATAGTACCATTTTGCCCACAGCAGCCCGAGTTGGTGCATCTACGCAACAGCAGAGGGCATGAATTCTAGACAAAACAACTGAACAGCATGGTAGTCCACGTTGGCGATGGCAACTGCGCCAGACATCATCAATTTTATAGGACCGAGACCACCAACAGATAGTTGTGTGTTCTACAAATCTCTGGCCTGTGAACTTGTCACAGAATCAGCTGTGTCATATTTCTTCATATTATCCTATGGTTGTCACACTGAAAACACCTTTGAATAATTTCTAATGTTTTGTTCTATATGTAAAAGGAAGTGCTTTTATTGGTGCACTAAAAATGTACTAGTTGCAAGTAGCAAACTTGCACCATCACTGCTGTATGTTGGAGGAAGACCAAATAGGGCTTCACTTTTTTTAGAAAACATCTTCATGATGCTCTGAACAGATGTAGCATCGTTGTCACCGAAACAAGCCATTGAATAGCACCACGAGAACATTTTAATGCAGTGCTCGACTACGTGGATGCAAAAGAAAAAGAAACAGACCGCTCTTGTGTCTACATAGTCGTGCACTGGCTTTCAGTCCTTCTGAATAGCATCACGTTGCCCACTGCAGCCCGAGCTGGCGCACCTACACAGCAGCAGAGGGCATGAATTCTAGACCGAGCAGCTGAGGCATGGTAGCCCACCTTGACGCTGGTAACTGTGCCAGACATCATTGATTTTATAGGCCTGAGACCACCAACGGAAAGTGATACATTGTGCAAATCTCTGACCTGTGAACTTGTCAGTGTGCCGCAGGACCAGCGTGACACATCTGCACATGCCGCACGCCGCTCAAACAGCTCACCAGTGCAGTCTGGTGATAGCATTGAGAACCTCCCTCTACCACCAACCAGTTCGGCGAGGTCTCAACTGGCCCCTTGAATGCCCTCTGCTCAACCCTAGGATGGGCCTAGAAGACACTCCCGAATGACTGCATAGGGTACATCTTCCTCCCCTCCAGAGTTTAAATTGCTCTCAGAAAGGTGCCATCACTACCGTTGAGGCATTTCGACCCATGAGTTCTGACCCCAAGACCCCTCATGTTGTCCTTGGAGTTATCAAGGTTGTGGGTGGAGGTATATGGGATATGTCATGGGAGGAAAGGCAAGACGGTCGCGACGAGCCCGTGCCAAGGTCAAAGCTTTATTCGGGACGCAGGCGTAGGCGGAGTCACCGCTACAACGTCAAGCCAGGTTCTGATGCTAGGCCGTTCTCAAATACCTCGTGGCTCGCTTCTTTTTCGGTGCGGCCACTTAGCCAAATCTAGCGTGGCGCTACATAGGCTCCCCCTCTAGCGCTTTGCACAATTTAAAACATATGTGCAAAAGAAAGGGAGGAACAGATGCTATAGACATGAACGATAATCCATAAAGTGTCCATTTGGGAAGTCCAGGTTGTCAAAGTGTATAAGCCATCAGGATGTAGTGGGTCTCAAGTGGGCGACACTGGGAGAAACACAGTGGACGGAGATGAAAGCGCCGGGTAACTGCGGTCATAGACTCGTGTATCCCACGACCACTCAGCGGGAGAATTCGAGAGCGAATCCGGCGGTTGAAGTGGACGCGTCTGACAAATGTGCTCCCATCCAGAGCCGCGGGAAGGCGCTGAAGAACCCGCATCGGTGATGTAGGCGAAGCGGTCTGATGGATCACAGCGGAGCCATGATGACCGAGGAATGATATGGAATGGTTGCGGCGGAGTCTCCGACAGCGCACATGGTGCCGACAAGGCTGTCGATAAACAGCAGTTGGCTGGCTGTGCTGATGCGGACGCAACCGTTGACGAAACAGCGACCTAAGCGTTACAGAGCGGCTGCCGTGCTGGTGCGGGTGGCCGAGTCGACGCCCGTGGAAACGCCATGCTCGAAGAAGCACACAAAAGTCACGGAAGGCAAGCAGGACCTCAGCGACTGGTCGGCCGATGCGCCACCACCGTAGTGGACGCCTGGGCTGTGGCGAGGGGCACGTCTGAATTCAAGGTGCATTGTTGCGAGGTCGTGTCACCCTTCAAGGACACCGGAGGGCGGTCGTGAGACCAAGTAGGCGGGTGCTCTATCAGAAGGTCGGCTGGCGTACCCGTGTTCGTCGGGGCAGCCTGGTGGTTGTCCGCCGTTGTGAGTGGTACACAAAGTGCAGTCTGTTGTGTCATAGGCGGACCAGGCATGTCGTCCTTAGGAGCATCGGTCATAGTCGCAGCGTCTCGGAAGTTTGGCCACGCTTGATGGCTGTCGGCTTCAACTTCGGCTGCGGCAAACTGTGAGGGCCATGCTGGTCGCTGCTGGCAGGGCACGCAGAGCGTTGGGGTCGGTAGAGAGTCGCCCTCCGACATCAGGGATGCTGAAGGTACCACTACCGAGAGGTGAACAGCGGGTGCGAGGATGTTTGCGCTAGACTTTGAGGTGTGCAACAAGGTAGCTGTCGTGAAGTCAGGTGGGTCCATGGTGTCGCGTGCCGTCGATGTCGCGGAAGATGTGCAGGTGGCAGGCAAGTGTGACGTAGCTGCGTACGCGGGCTCTGAGGGAATGCACTTCTCGGAGGAGGGGTCAGTCGCAGTGGGGGCGTCTTCTACTTCTTGGTTGTGGTCAGGTGCAGGATTGGATGTTCCTGCGACCGGATCAGAGGTAGAAGTAGACGTAGCCTTGATATCAAGGTAATGGTCAACGGAAGGCTGTGGACCGCTTGGTACCGCTCGCTGGGGCAGAGGAGAAACCTGTAATTCGCGGCTACCCGGAAGCGGGCAGTAGGTTTCACCGTAGCAGGCGAGCACCGCAGCGTGAAGGTCGTCGAAGGGTCGCGGGCTGGAGGATGACTCGGCGACTAGATGACACAGCTCAACTGGGAGGGTGTCCAGCAGGACAGCATGCATCATCGGCTGTGCCTTGATGCCATTGACTGCGAAAATGGCATCGAGCCGCATAAACCATGCTCGGGGGTAGACCGGGTGAAAACGGCGGAACTGGAGGGCAGAGTTGCGAAAGCATGGGAGCGGGCTGCTCGGCGTTAGGTATGTTCTTTGGGTAACCAAATGTCGTGGAAGGAGAGGCGAGACGGTCGCGACGAGCCCCTGGCAAGGTCAAAGCTTTATTACGGACGCAGGCGTAGGCAGAGTCACCACTGCAGCGTCAAGCCAGGTTCCAATGCTAGGCCGCTCTCAAATACCTTGTGGCTCGCGCTACACGAACCACGCGGCTCGCTTCTTTTACGGCACATCCACTAAGACAAATCTAGCGTGGCGCTACAAATATTATCACCTTGCACCATGTACCCTGTTGACGACTTGGGTACATCACACCTCCTGGTTGTGATACTCTGAATGTAGTGCTGACAGCACAGGGCTGAGACTAATGGCCCCACAGGTGAGGATTGTCAGCCACTGAGCAATCTCTCTTATATATGGTGTCGGACGCGAGCCTCACCACTGCAGGCATGGGCACTGCAATCGCTATGACCTTCAGCTTTGATCACAAGATCCATGCCATGAGCAGGTAGGCATGGTAGTGTGCCTGGATGTTTCGGATCATGCATTGATTCATTGGTTTGAGCACGCTTGTGGTGTTAGGTGGCGAAAATTCAAGCTGAATGGCCTCAAGGTTCGGCACGCTATCGTGCGCGCCACACTTGTCAACAAAAAAATATCACTTTCCAGCCTTGTTGTATATACTTGCGGTAAAGTTTGCGTAGGTATTTCTCAAATAAAGACTGCATGATCCACGCCTTGGAGTTACTGTTGTAGTTCACAAGGAGGGTCTTCACCGCCTTAAAACACCTAGGATATCTCGCCTTCCCAATTACAAGAAGAAGCAGTTTTTCTGTACCGGTGGCTCTGGCACCTACCATTACTGGTAAGTGCTCCTTGCAAAACTTCCCGCCGGAGCATGATTCTCCCGGAAATGCTCCGAGAGCATCTTGAAGAACAGTCTCGTCTCATTGCATTTGAAGATGTCCGAAGGAACTCCCGACACAGTATACTGAAGAAAGTACACGAAATATATATCCAAGAATGTTTCCAAGAATATTCATTCTCTCAAGGTCGTCTCATATGGTTAAACTCGGAAAGTTCACCTGATGCCAGGAAAAATACATCAGAAATTGGTTCTCCTAAGCTAGGATTATTAGGTGGCCGTTCACACGTATCATCATGGCATTTTTACCAAAATTAAAGCCGAATCAGGTAAGAGCTTAAGTTGTCCATGCATTATCGTGAGCAAGTCACCAGCATGGGCGCAAGTAAAATGTCTTGCTTCTGATAGAAGAAAGGGGCCTATAAGACAGAGTCAGGAAAAAATTTATACCTAGGGAAAGCTTAAAAGTTGCGCTGGCGACAGACACGATAGTGGCGCCAATGGTCACGTCAGAGACAAGTTGTAGCGGAGTCATCTGCTCAAGCTCTTAGTTATACAGCCGTGGAAGCGGTGAGTTTCATGAGCATTTTAAATTACTATTGACTGATGTAGTGGAAGAACTCGAAGAATGTGCAAGTTATGCCAGTTGGAAGAACGAGAATGCACGAGCAAGAAAGGTTCACCTACAGTCCTATACTAACATTAGAAACAAGTTAGTAATCAACTGGTCAAGTGACCGAAGAGCAAGATATTATAGTGTGAACTGAGTCCTAGAAGTTTAATTGGTATGATTTAGCTCAGATGAAATAGCTAAACCAAATAAAGGGTGGCCGAGTCGACGGACATGGAAACGCCGTGCTCGAAGAAGCACACAAAGGTCATGGCAGGCAAGCAGGTCCACAGCGACTGGTCGGCTGATGCGCCACCGCCGTAGTGGACGCCCAGGCTGTGGCAAGGGGCACGTCTGGATTCAAGGTGCATTGTTGCGAAGTCGTGTCACCCTTCAAGGACACCGGAGGGCGGTCGTGAGACCAAGTAGGCGGGGGCTCTATCAGAAGGTCGGCTGGCGTACCCGTGTTCGTCGAGGCAGCCTGGTGGTTGTCCGCCTGTGTGAGTGGTACACAAGGTGCAGTCTGTTGTGTCATTGGCGGACCAGGCATGTCGTCCTTAGGAGGGTCGGTCATAGTCGCAGCGTCTCGGAAGTTTGGCCACGCTTGATGGCTGTTGGCTTCAACTTCGGCTGCGCCAAACTGTGAGGGCCATGCTGGTCGCTGCTGGCAGGACACGCAGAGCGTTGGGGTTGGTAGAGAGTCGCCCTCCGACATCAGGGACACTGAAGGTTTCACTACCGAGAGATGAACAGCGGGTGCAAGGATGTCTGCGCTAGACTCTGAGGTGTGCGGCAAGGTAGCTTTCGTGAAGTCGGGTGGGTCCATGGTGTCGCGTGCCGTCGATGTCGCAAAAGATGTGCAGGTGGCAGGCAAGTGTGACGTAGCTGCGTACGCGGGCTCTGAGGGAATGCACTTCTCGGAGGGGGGGTCAGTAGCAGTGGGAGCGTCTTCTACCTCTTGGTCGTGGTCAGGTGCAGGATTGGATGTTCCTGCGACCGGATCAGAGGTAGAAGTAGTCGTAGCCTTGATATCAAGGTAATGGTCAATGGAAGGCTGCGGACCGCTTGGTACCGCTCGCTGGGGCGGAGGAGACACCTGTAACTCGCGGCTACCCGGAAGCGGGCAGTAGGTTTCACCGTAGCAGGCGAGCACCGCAGCGCGAAGGTCGTCGAAGGGTCGCGGGCTGGAGGATGACTCAGCGACTAGATGACGCAGCTCAACCGGGAAGCGTCCAGCAGGACAGCATGCATCATCGGCTGTGCCTTGATGCCATTGACTGCGAAAATGGCATCGAGCCGCATAAACCTTGCTCGGGGGTAGACCGGGTGAAACGGCGGAACTGGAGGGCAGAGTTGCGGAAGCATGGCAATGGGCTGCTCGGCGTTAGGTATGTTCTTTGGGTAACCAAATGTCGTGGAAGGAGAGGCGAGACGGTCGCGACGAGCCCCTGGCAAGGTCAAAGCTTAATTCTGGACGCAGGCGTAGGCAGAGTCACCACTGCAGCGTCAAGCCAGGTTTCAAAGCTAGGCCGTTCTCAAATACCTCGTGGCTCGCGCTACACGAACCACGCGGGTCGCTTCTTTTACGGCGCATCCACTTAGCCAAATCTAGCGTGGCGCTACAAATATTATCACCTTGCACGATGTACCCTGCTGACGACTTGGGTACATCACACCTCCTGGTTGTGATATTCTGAATGTAGTGCTGACAGCACATGGCTGAGACTAATGGCCCCACAAATGACGATTGTCAGCCGCTGAGCAATCTCACTTATATATGGTGTCGGACGCGAGCTTCATCACTGCAGGCGTGGGCACTGCAATCGCTATGACGTTCAGGTTTGATAACATGATCTCACCTCACTATGGCAAAGGAAAGCTGGCAGTTGGATGCTGTGATAGTTACGGACGTTCGTCACTATGCTTGTTGATAGCGGAAGAGAAAGGATTAACATCAACAATTGATGCGAACAAAAGAAGCTTTATATTGCACACTAGAGAGGAAATGGCAGGTGAAAATAAAACTATATATCCAACCCTACATGCCAAGCATCACGCCACCTGCACGAGAGTCGGACCTCTATTATGCGGAGAGCTCGCGGCTACGCTTACTCAGTGTCCAGCGCATATAGTTCTCGGTCCGCAAGCAGAAACCGCTGCCTCACAGTTTGGGTCCCCGTCGTCCCGACATGATGCGGTCGTCGACGTGCGCGAGGGCAAAGGTGGCACGGCTGGAACGGCTGACGGCACACGGACGCGCTATCGTGTGCAGCGCTGTTTAGTCGGACGTCGCGGCCAACCCAGCAGTCAGGGTCGCAACTCCGGAGGTCCAGGATCAGGCCACGGCTCACGAGGACCACACCCAGTAGGTCCCGCCCACGAACCTGCTCCCGGCCACTGCACCCAGGCAGGAGCCGTTCTGTAGGCCCCGTCCTTGGACCTTGTACAGGCCGACGGACTCGACCTCGAACAGACACACCGGGGTTCGACCTGGCCGACACGCACGGGTCCCACGTCTGACTCAGGAACGCTGCCAGAAACTCGTCCTTTCAAGCGGCGCACCGCTTCGTCTGCTTTCGTGGCCTCAATCCTCGAGCTCTTTTTCCCACGTTCCTTCTTCTTGGCCAGGGCACCGCCAGGTACCCTCAGGTGCACACTGCAGCTCATGAGCTCGCGGCCCACGTCCGAGTCTGGCGTGACGCTCGGTACGGCTCGGCACCGCTCGGCGATCCTCGATTCAGCCAGAACTCCCGTGGCACCTGGATCCTCGGCCACCCTGAACATCACCCGGCTCCGTGGCCCTCCGAACACACGCCCGCGTCTCGCCCGGCAGAACGTCTCGCTCGCCCCGCCGCGGTGGTCTAGTGGCTAAGGTACTCGGCTGCTGACCCGCAGGGCGCGGGTTCGAATCCCGGCTGCGGTGGCTGCATTTCCGATGGAGGCGGAAATGTTGTAGGCCCGTGTGCTCAGATTTGGGTGCACGTTAAAGAACCCCAGGTGGTCTAAATTTCCGGAGCCCTCCACTACGGCGTCTCTCATAATCATATAGTGGTTTTGGGACGTTAAACCCCACATATCAATCAATCAGAACGTCTCGCTCGTCCCTCACCGATGTGCGACGCTCTGGTGACACCGGCGCTTGATGGCATGGGTGCGGTTACAGAGCAGTCAACCCGCATCAGAGACGCGATACTCCATGCGGGGAATGGCCAGCCCGTCCAGCGAACAGCTTGCGTCGAGACGCGATGCTCGGCGCAACCGTGACCATTAGCCAGGCCACGTTCATCGCTGTGCCGAACGGCTGACCGTGGAGACGCCTCGCCGAGTTCCGCGATGCCCTCGGCAAGGAAGAGAACAGCAGGCCAGGCCGTGCCCCGAGATGCAGTACTCGTGCCGGCGATGCCTCCCCAGCTGGTGGTTGGACGGCAGCAGCGTGGACGGCCGCGTTCCCTGGGCGGAAACTGGATCGCCTGCGTCCGACGCTTCGGCCAGCTGTCTTCCGTCTGCCGCTGCTCCGGCTCGTCCCCAGCCACAAAGCTTACCGACACGTAATGATCACACGTGGCCCAATTGTGGCACGCCACTTCTATGGGCCACTGCTAGTCATCAGCTGACTGGCGCATAGTTGCCTCGTAATCGCACGTGCCTTGTCCCGCACCTTCGTCGTTGTCGTTTTTCTCGAATCCTCACAGATGCATTCTTTTAACCATGACTTTTTAGTGTTTGCACTTTTAAACAGCATTGTTTTGCCTTCTGCAGGAAACACAATTCTGAAAGTTGCAGTAAATGTTATCAGCGGCGTGTCACAGTGCAATACGTACGCAATGCCACTTTCACGGCTGCTGGCAGTGCTACTGTCACCTCTCTTCCTTTTTGTTGTTGTGGTTGGTTATTTAAAGCCCATGGGGTTTGAATTGAGAACTAATCTCGAATGTTTACAGAACAGCAGGACGTTTCAGTTTCCGCACAAGAGCTTTGTTCTCAAAGAAACATGACTGTGTAAATAGTCCGGTGATGTATATAATATACTACGACGTATGAGCTACATGTGGGGCAAGTTGCAGTCATTACATTTAAGAATGAGTGCCGTTGCCCGATTGTCAGAGAGTCAATATAACGCCTGGTAGTCATTTTTTCTCATAATTTCTGTAAATTTTAACCTACGGCTGTCTGTTTTGTGGCCAGTTGCTTTTGCATGTTCGGCCAGAGTGTTCCACGAAACCTTCTTTCTCACATCATATATATGTCGCTCCAGTCTTTGCCAAAGCTTACTTCCTTCGCCAATGTAACTTTTACTGCGTCTCTCATAATCAAATGGTGGTTTCGGTACGCTAAACCCCACATATCAATGAACTTTTACCGCAATCTGCGCAATCCACCCACCCTCTTCCTCGGGTGTGTGTCCCCATGTGTGTGCTGGACCACACAAGTTTTCGCCCGCCAGTGGCGTAGTACACCACCCTCAGGTCCCTGCCCCCCAAAATTTTTTCCCGAAGCATATACAGCACAAAATATTGGTTGCCCACATCTGCCTGCCCGGCCTTTAATTCTAATCAAGGTGGTGCCTCTCTGAACAAAATTTCTTTCCATGCCTCTGCCATCCACGACTTCAGCTCACAGGGTTCCTTGCTTATATATTACGCCTTTAAAATGCGCCCATACACTTTCACTTAATCTCAATGTTGTTTGGATTTATAGGCGAAAATGCGGTCATCTTTGAAGACTGATTCATCTTCTTACAGTAACTGTGTTATGACGCACACCTTATGAATGAAGCTGTAAGAAATATGGGCACTAGCATTTTTCTGAAACATGAAATTGCCGATTAGATCACGGTACGCAAGACCTCGCAGCATGCTCATTCAAGGGCACAAAATAATATGGCTCACTAGCGTGCAGTGCTTTTGCTATCATAATCAAGCCCTGTCGAAAGTGCATTTATTATCATGATTTAGCCTGTTGTAATAGCTGTAGAACTGAGCCAATCATTCATAATTTTGCCACAGAGTGCCAGTTTTGCCACACTGTGCCACTTAGAGTGCCAGTGTGACACTCTAAGTGTACGACATCGTGGCACACTTCAAGAGTTCACCACACTGTGGTGCCCTGTGGTATCACGAGTGCACGGCTGAGAGGTGGATGCTTAGGTGGCTTTTCGTATACTTCTGCTTCGTACACTTCTGCGGTGAGTCCATCTCACCGCTGCCAACCAGTTGTAAAGGGCTGGGAGTGTGATGATGGTAGGTACGATGGGTTCTCATTAGGGTAACTGGCTCCCCGCAGTCGTCCTCATGGCTGATCTTCGCTAGTGGTTCGCTAGTGAGGTAGAAGTAGTCGTAGCCTTGATATCAAGGTGGGGGCCGGGTGCGTTAAGAGGTAGAACGAAGATTTATTTACATTATGGAAGACAGATAGGAACTGTACAGGAATCCAGAAGATCCCGCAATATGTAGAACAAAGATTCAGTTCATGATTCCGCTCATGATTTCACGTGATTCTGCTCTTATTTACAAAATGCTTCGGCTTTTATAGCCCGCCGTCTCCTTTCTACGGAGATCCGAAGAAGGCGGTGAACACTCTCGCCATAACTCAGTGACGAAGTCTCAATGGTCTAATGGGAGCACAAGTGCACTACACAATGACGCACCCGGCCCCTATCTTGAAGGCGCCGCAGGGCGAGGAGATAGAGTCCGGAGAGGGAAGGTTGAGCTCCTCCGGGGAGATGGCCGCGGACCCGAACGTCAACAGCGGTCCATGCTGCTTTCAGCTTTAGGCAGTCCGAACGCTCAATCCCTGAGAACGGTCCTTCGACGTCTTCCCACACTTTCGGACTGACGGTGCTTTGCGATGGCCTCGCATAGAGGACAATAGCCAAGTTGACAGGTTGACCTAATGAGAGCCGCCACAGTGGCGCTGCCCCCCCCCCCCCACACTATTCGAGCCTGTTCTACAAAAGGCTTGTCTTGCGAAGCTTTCGTTAAGACCCGACTGCTTCCTGGAACATCTACAGGGCAGCGTCTTGCCGACTGGGCGCTGATGGGGTTGAAAGCATCCGTAGCAGACTGGCTTACGCACAATGGCGTCTGCCCAGACGAATTGCCGGGCCAAACGTAACAGTACTCAAGAGAACGCAACGCGAACTTCTCTAGATTTTAGTTGAGACTGCACTGCCGACATCCTTTTGGCCTGTGGCCGAGGGGAGCGCACTGCATAGACGGTCATTTTGGCGACTACTGCTAGCGACTCCGCTGAGATTTGCTTTTGGCTCACTGAAAAGGTCTCGCTACCCACTGTGTCTGTCTGTCTGCTTGCCTGGTTGGTGCGTTGGTTGGTTGGCTGGCTGATCTGAACCTCAGTACCCCCGTTGTGCTGGGTTCTATGGGTTTGCTTTTTATTTGTACTCTGTATCCTCTTTTGGGCATTAAACAATTGCCTGTGCATAACAAATATTGTTTATGAGACCTTGTCAGGGGCTTTATGGGCAATTCTGATGAAAAAAAAAAACAGCGCTTCTTGGCAGTGTCCCATTAGCTCTATAGAAAGCAGCATAGCTATGACAATGTAACCCAGAAGAAAGCACCACCAACAGTCTGCTGAGCTGGTGGGACATTGCCAAGATAAGATGGCTCTGCTGATCCGAACTCGTACAATGCTTATGAACACAGAAATGGGGCAAATACTTCCTTTCTAGGATGGGAGCTTTTCCCAGGCTGCCATTTCAGTTGCATAAGCTTGTCAATCTCTTTTTACTTATACATTACACAGCATTGCACACCTTTAAAAATCAGATTATATGCCTTTTTATCTGTAGAAGTAGCAGGGATTGGTGTCAAACATGGAAAATGGCAACGAGGGTTATAAAACATGGCGGCATGCTGTCTCTTAACATTAAAAAGTGGCGGTATCGCCGTAGCATTGTGCGCCTATTGGCGACTTCATGCACTGACCTTCTCATGAATGGAAACTCAGGCCAAAGAACCTTCGTCACTGTTGTCATCATCACAAAATATTCTTGCAGCCTCCACGACTTCGGGGCAAAATACCAGTCCTCTGTCTTCTGTTTTGACAAATTTTCGGACTTTGGTCGGTGGTACGTCCAGTGCTTTTTTTCAGGATCTGTTTCAACAGAATTGGGGTTCCTGGGTGACATCTCAAGTGGTTTTGTTTGAGTCAAATAGGAGGAGAATATAGTAAATTTAATTGCTTGTTCGCAAATTAATGCGTCCAGTGGCCATGCCGCGAACCAGAAAGGAAGTTATGCTACACCTTTTGGGTACTGGCATGCCAACCGTAGTCGCTGCGAATTTCTTACCCGGTTGACATCGCTAGCCGCCACCACAGCTGCTCCAGCCACCCGCTTCTGCACGTCTTTCCCATGTGCTCAACCAGCAGCCAGTTACACTATTGCTGCGCTGTAGCTCTTGGCGGTACATTTGTGAAAAGTCTAGGGGTTCAAGTGGCCGGTGTACTGGCCATTACTAGTTGAAAACTTCTTTCGGATTCTGTGGCCAGCACAACTCGGAATCACAACCCTGTTTCGCTGGCTCAGTTTGCTATATGTCCACCAGATGAATTGCCTGTATGCAGTGTACCCGCATTTTCTAAGTAATAAAAATAAAATATTGAGAAATGCCTAATACCTTTACTCATTTCACCAAACTTCAAAAATACAAGAAACCAGTGTTGGTGCTTTGAGAAATATGGAGTCACTCCAAGGACAACTTTACACTGTCATGCAATGTCTGTGCCCTAGATTACATGGGCAATAGGGCTGAATTTTTACATATATTAGATCAAGTGCATGCCGATTAAGGCAGTATAGACCAAACTGTGATGCAATCTTATTCAGTCGTTTTGTTGTGCAGCCTGTTTGACTTTTTGCACTTGGCAGCGCACCCTCTCTTTTTCTGTCGCCATATCTGTGCAGCGATTGCCACAGCAGCACCTGTTAGCAAAACGATTGTGCATGCATGCAAAATTTATTTCAGAGAACAATAAACACGAAGGAATGTAGCTGTCTGGCTGCAGTACAGTATGCATGCGTTTGTGGTGCTTAAGACCGCAATATTTCTGGCCTAAAGTACAACATGCTTGTACAAAAGAGAGGCCCCGAACCGCCTTTGAGGGGAAAATAACCTTCACATGCGTAGTGTGCTTCAAAAATAGGCTTGCGTGGCAACTGATCCACTCGCTATTGCACTTCTAGTTTGACTGTTGCGAATAAGACGTGTACCACTCGCACGGTCTGATCTAACGCCACAGACGTGTGTGATTGCAAGGACACTCGTGCACGAAAGAAATTGAATCGCCTTCAATTTTAACTTGGTGGCTCTCTGTGTGTTTTTCATTAGTACTTACAGTATTTTTTGACCAGCTGAAATGAACAAGGCTCATAAGTTTGCTTTTTTACAAAAAAAATGTGATGCGAGCATGTGAGCAACACCTGCACTGAGAATAATTTCTTAAATACCTCTAAACCGGCGGCCATGTGACTACACTTATGACACAAGTCGTGACGCAAAAGAGGCAAACACCCTACTTTGCACACACGATCGTCAACCAATTAATTCACGCATCGCGCTTATATTAAGTAGTGCAGGTAACTATGAACAAGGCAGCAGGCATCGAGCATTCTAAAAAGGCGGATAATTTTAAGGAGATTAAAATACACATGCCCCCTCACAATGTTTCCAAAACTTGCCTTACAGAACATTCGTTTGCCTGTTACGTCAATTTCTGGAAAATGCACACAAGGCAGCTGCATCATATAGGCAGAAGGTGCATGCCTATCATTACTTCTTGCTTTAAGCATGGGACTTGATATCATACTTTCTCGATCAGTGAATGCATTCCTTAAAAAGAAAAGAAAAACTAATACCAGTAAAGAACAAATTTTTCAAGCAATAACTTTTTATAAACCAAATCATCTTGCGTTGTGTTGACTGTGTGATATTCATGAAGCGAATGCATCAGTGGTACTCCAAATGAACTTGCTTTTTAAAATCATCTTTGTGCGTTACACTTGCACAATATATGTATGTAAAAAATGATCTTAATATACAACTTATGTGTCTTGTGCAGAAGCGTCCTTCATTTCATGTGTAACACTGCTTGTCTGCCCAGCGGCGTCCCTCCCTCTTGTTTGTACACAGGAATTCATGACTTGATGTTGTGGATCACCGCTCGGGGCTTTCAGTGCAAAAAAAAAAAAAAAAAACGGAATTACACATGTAAATATCCGCGGCCCTTTGCAGCATAAGGCTATTTTTTTAATTTTGCTGTATTTACTACTGGCTGCAGTCTGAAACTAGAAAAGTCAACCGTCTAATTTGAAATAGTCTCTTTCCAGCTTCTTGTGGAAATAGTCTCTTTCCAGCTTGTTGTGAAACTTACAAGTACAATATGTTTCAGGCATCAAAAAACAGACACTGTGAGGCTACATTCTCAACAAAATACACGTTTCTGGAGGTGGAAGTTGTTGATAACTTGTTTCTGGAAATGGAAGTGGTTGATGACACTGGAAAATGTGTGACACATCGAATGCACTGCTTGTACTAAGCACCTGCTGCGAGGCAGGTAAATGGTGCATGAAGCAACATAAATGCCCATTTTCACATTGGAAGAACATGTTTGCCTTGGTACAAAGTGCTGTCGAACTATGAACAACAGTTGACCTAACCTGGCATCTCAAATGCTTGTAGGAACATGTCATATTGGTTGAGCTTGTCCCAGAACTCCTCTTTTTTACGTATGCCCATGGTCCTTTGTGAATGACAAACAAAACGAAATATTGGAACCAGTGCAGTATGCCTGTTGCATTATGCGTTTCGTCTATGTGTGCAGGCAAATGCTTAGCAACCATGACTTGCTGGAGCTTGTTACCAATGCCATCTTCAAAAGGAAATGTTGACATGCTCCACAAAGGACCAAACGTGTGCATGGCATCTGAAAGTTGTAATAGCTGATGGGCATTCAAGGTCATCTTACATTCTCTGTTCAGTGTTGTAGTCTGCTGAACAAACGTCAGAAGGAGGTTTTCAGCTATATAGTTTTCTTTCTCTTGAATAACATGCTTCAAGAAAAAGATGACTGCCTTTGCTAGTAGCACGAAACGTCGCGCGTAGTTTTAGGGTGGTATCTTAAATACGTAGAGAAGGCAGTAAAATAAAAAGCATGTGCGCTGTTCAGCAGCCTCTCAATATGTCCAGTCTGATAAAGGTCTTTCTGATCTTGAGAAAGTTGTTATAATTTTCAGGTGCCTACCAATCTACCAAGAGCAAGCAATGCCCAATAGCCACAGTTCAGTGAAGTGTTTAGTAGCTCTTTCCAATACGCAATGCATATAATCAGGTAGCTGTCCTCAAACAATATCAAGACCTCGAAACTTGAAGAGAGTTGAAGGTCGCTTGATGGCTTGTGCAATTGCTTTCAGAACACCACTGCGAGTCCTGCTTAGGGCATTCTTGCCTTTGAATGGTTACTTGCAGGTAATATATATCACTTATATTAAGCATTAGAATGACCATTCCAAATGAAGGATGAAGCTATACAGAAAACTGAAAAAAATAACAACATAATAACGTTTTAGTGTCTAAAAATAAAATCAAACTGTCAGCTAAACTCTTGGTGCAATACAGTATTCGGTTCTGGCCATCACGAAGTGAAAGAGCCTGCTTTGAACTATGTGCAGTTTTCACAAGTGATTTGAAACAGCTATATAGGTTTAATCTTTCATATCTGCTACAATGCTCGCTAGAAACGCATCAGGTCCCTGAAATGAAGGACGTGTATTTTTTTTTTTGCACATCATTATCATCACTCGTTGTTGGCACCTGCTCCATTCTTCTTTTTTAGTTTGAGCCAGTTGTTGGAATCACCGCATGGCGGTTCCCAAAATACTGCTCACATTGTTACAGTAGTACAACAGCAGCATCCTAGGGTCACTCAGCCTGATGGTCATGTTCGCCTATGAGGGGTGTATTTTTTTGTGAGGACATCATGCAGAGTCCAAGTGGATAGCAGCTTCTTTGGTCACGGTCTTCAACATGAAGATTTCATTCAGTGTTACAAATGCAAGTGAGAACTCGATCAGATGTCACATGTAGTCTTCAATACTGTGATGTGTACAAGGTGACTCTGTGAAAGAAAAGCGTTCATATGCCACTAACTGACGACACGTACAGGCACTGCTACAGTCGATCAAAATAACTATGCAGAGCTTACCTGGTGCTGGTGTTTAAACACTCCAAATAAACATACAAATGGGCACATACGTGCCGTGAAATGTCATTTTGCCTGATGCAAGTTGAACTTGCAAAGCTATTATCTCGGCAAGGCCTCGGGAGTAATAATAAACAACAGTCATTCAAGCGAGGAGGGCCTGGTGAACGTCCATGCCCTCCAGCAATACTCTGCAGTGGGTGCTGCTCGGGTCCCCACCGATTTTGGAGCAGCACCCAAGGTTAAAGCCGCCACATCTGGCATCGATGTGGTTTTTGCAACCCTGCCCTCGTTTGTCACAGCTTATGTCATCGCCTCTGCCGTTCCCTCCCTCAGTCTCCACTACTGCTAAGGACTGCCCGGAAACCACCAGCAGCTTTCCAGGCAGACCTGTGCTGTCCGCAGAGCCTGATGCTATAGTGAGATGTCACTGTGCAAAGTCCACCTCCCGGACTTCCTGCGCCTGCACGACCTTGGTGGCGTCTCTGGGGTTATCTTAAGAGAATTCACGGCTTGATGGCAGGGTGTCTTCTGTGAAGCGTCGCTGCAACTTTCCCAGTTGATGAGAGCTGTGGACCACGACGGCACTGCACTCAGAGCCGCATCACTGCTGGCACACTGGAAGGCAGGCCCAATTCGCCCTTTCGTCCGCGTCCTTGATGGTCGTGCCCTGAAAAAGGTGGTACGTTCTAACGTGGGTCCTCACTTGCCGGCGCCAGGGCCTCGTGGAGATGTAAGCCACTGAAGGGTCGACACCGTTTTGGCTTGTCCAAGTCGCCACTTCCCAATAGCTGTGGATGCAAGGCAAGGCGGTTGGCTCTCCTGGTTGGGCCAGTGGTCTAGTGCCTTGTGAGGAGGCCAGGTGGGATGGTGAAAGGGAGGCAGTAGTCAGGTGGCGAGGTGTGTGGGGGGCAAAGAATTATTTTTGCGAAGCCCATGGGTGAAAGTTGATCCTTTCACATTTGTCCTGAAGGCATCTGATAGTCAACCATTTCACAGTAAAGCACTGGACACATTTTGTCTAAAGCAATAAACAAATCATCAATGTATCTAAAAACATCAAAAGAATGAGGTGAAATAGAAACATCACGCAACGCCTGGTCAATGTAGGGCAAAAAGGCGCATAAAAAGTAGGTACTCCACGGGACCTAAAGCGAATGCCTCTCTTTTGCAGATCAATGCCACCTTAGAAAGAAAGGAAGGTGCTGTTTAGATGAGCTTCCAGCAGTGAGATAAAATTAGAAACTGACAATTCTAACCTAGCTGCAAAATAGCTTCGTCACTTCCACCAATGTCCTTGTGAACAGCGGACATGAGCTGAGGCTGTGGTACAGAATAAAAGAGATCATTTACATCCACCGAAAAGAGGTGCCCTGTGTTGTCTTTACAGTGGAGAAATTTAACAATTCATGTGATTTTTTATTAGGTAAAGGTCATTAAGTATTAGTATACTAAATACACTGTTTAGAAGTGTCTTTCGTGCAGGGTATTTTGTTAATAGTTTTCAAGTCATTCTTCATGGCAAGATAGCAACTAAGTGGGATGGCATGGGGCCACAATAATTTTATGGGGTCATAACGTATAAGCGTTGGTGTACTTTTGTTTAGGAAATAAAAAAAAAAGCTTCTTTTATGCCCCATTGTCTATCACTATAGAGTGTAATCTGATCATCTGATTTGTAATTCTGGTCAATGCTACTGTGTAGAATGAATGAATTTAAGTAACAGTAGTGCAACGTGAAACATGTGCTTCATATTTGTGGTTCACAAGGAGGGAAGCAAGGCAATGTTATAAAGGAAGAATGAAGAGTAGGGCGGAGGTAGTAAAATATAACATTGGGCACCTACTGAATGAGTTAGGCAGCCCTCAGATAAGTGTTAGATGAACACTCTGAACGGGCAGAGGGACCCGAACGCGGACAATCATTACTTATGAAATGTCGGGAATTGCAACTAGCGATTAAGACCAGACCTGTTTGAGTTCGCTAAAGGGGGCGAGGTCGTATCGCCATTGCTTTTTGATGTACACTAAAGGCCCTCAGGCCACCCTGCAGGCACCGAATGGACATTATCTCCAAATCATGGCGGCCAAGTCTGACATCCATCAGTATGTTTACAGACTCTTTGGCCCATGTTCTCGATAGGATAAAGTGACAGCCGCTACAACAGGAGAGCAGGTGGTGTTTACTTGCTTTGTCAACTCTGGGAAAAGTAATTGTTCCATTTCATCTCATATGCATCTGAGAGAGCCACTCGCGTTTCAACAACTTGCACGTCTGGTATGACACTTTGCTGGTCTCTGGGAAAAGTAATTGTTCCATTTCATCTCATATGTATCTGAGAGAGCCACTCGCGTTTCCACAACTTGCACGTCTGGTACGACACTTTGCTGGTCTCGATGGATGAACAAATCTGGAATTTTTTTACTTTGCTATGTGCTGTAGTGGCGTTCCTGGTGCACCCTCCATCTTTTTTTTTTCTTTCAGGCGAGATGTCGGGTATCATACTATCCCATCAAGCCTTTGAGGCCTCTGGTAGGGCGTCCTGTGGCATCTCTATAGGCTGTCTCGCATCGCACCCATCTCTACCCGATACAGGAACATCGTGACATCGCTTCAGTCTGGTTAACGTCGGCATCGCTGAGATGTGAAATTTGACAAGCTTTATGAATTCTCTTCCTGACAAAAAGGTGGTACCCTCTCCTAACCTTGGTGTACAACCAGTAGCATTTGTAAAGGACCAGAGAGGCTTCCTGTCGAAGCTCTGGTGATGTTGCTTAGTCTAATACTTGGCTGATGCCTTCGAGTTTAGTAGCTCCTGACCTCTTAAGTGGGCCAGGCTTTCTGCCTGGCATGATGCCTCTATCATTTTTCTGTAGTTGCGGCTGCCGCACATGGGTATTGTTTCAAGTGCAACAAGCCGTTGAAACGTTTAATGCGGACACGTGGAATTATAGTGTGCAGGCAAAGTATTCCCAGTCTGCCCACTGGGATAGGGGCATACTAGAAACTTGGGGGCACATCATGAGGAAGATTCAGCCAGTGCCTCACCGCCGTCCGTATCATTCTGGCAAGGTTCAGCATCTTTGCCGTAATTAGGTCCAAGACCAGCTTGTGTATAAGCCTTTGAATAAGATAAAATCTCAATGCCACCAGCCTTTGCTGAGGCTTTAGCGAAGCCTTGGCAAGGCGATATAGCAAGGTCACCAGGTTCTTACGCACGGACTCGTTCTTTGCCAGTGTACCGCAAAATTCGATCTCTAGTTATTTCCATATAGCAGTACATGTAGTCGCTTCAATGGGTTTTTCCCTGATGGTGTAATTCCAATCTGTGACTATTTTAGCCTTTTTGTTTTTTCCACGGAAGATGATGGTTGAATGAATGGAACCTTTTATTGAAAGAAAAGGGTGGCTCTGGGCCGCAGTTTGGGAATATGGGAGAAAGGCATTATTAAGTTCACAGCGTGAGCATACTACGATTACATCAGTTCGTGTTCATCTGTTGTTGTAGACGTTTTAAAAGTCGCATTCGCCCAAGTTAGTTGACCTCCTTTAGACCACTCGAAACAGGCCACTTGTACTAGCCTAGATGGCTAGTGCTTTTTGAGCTTCATTGTTACACTGTAGTACAACGCCGAAGCTTCCTATGTTGTCGCGTGGCAAGTGTTGGTTGTGTTCGTCCTCGCGAGAAAGCAGAGCAAACCCAAATGAAGTGGTGTAAGTCTCCTTGGCATATTTCTTGACAATGTGGGCATCGAGCAGAAGTGTTACCGATTGCTTGTCGGGCTCCAAACCATTTGTTAAGTACATGTGGGGTATATGCTGCATTGGCCTTAATTTTGTTCAAAAATATTTCTTGCTGGCGAGTAACTGCGCACTTGTCGCTCAACAGAGGTGCTGGTGTAGCTTGTAAGAGCCTTCATTTACTGTCGGTTCAAGTTTTACACGAATATAATTCATAAAGGCTCTGTTAAAAGAGCCTTCACGCATCATTTTTAGATAGGGATTGAGGTTGTCTGCCTGGTTTGGTGATGAACTGAGGTGTGGGGTAATGAATGAATAACCAAGCCCACCCGCTTGCACGGCTTCGTTTCCCTCGTCTGTGCCAATATGGCCTGGTGTCGACAAAATTTCCGCCTTGATTCCGTAGTCCTGTAATCTTTTTAGGTTCTCTCTTGTGTCATTGGCCACGACGTCTTCAGTAGTTATTGCTGTGAGCTGAGTCATCGCTTCGTACAAACCTGTCAGTATACAATAAATATTGGGAACATTCTTGTTTGTAGTTTTTCACTACGTCAATCGTAATAGTTTTAATGGCTCCCCGTATGGCCAACAACTCTGCATTCAAGGGTGCCCCACTGGGAAGCTGGCAACTATGGCAACCATTGTGGCGGGACACAGATGTGCTAACCCAGGCCATACTAGTTTGTTCGTCTGGGATTATCGCGTCATTGTAGATCTCGACTGTGTTGTCAGCATTGCGAAGGCGCTGCCTTTTTTTGAAGAGTTGTCTGATGGTTGTGTTGAGCCTGGCGATACGGCGCTGTTTTTTCCGCGCGCTCAGCGGGCCTTGCCATGGTGGCGCTGAGGTTGTTTCCTCGTGCCCCAACCACTCGTGAACCCGATTGTTCCATGCCATGATTTGTTTGCCCTGTGGCGTGTTTTGAAGTTGCGAGCGATCATCGTCGTCATCTGAGCTGCTCTCCAGCTGCAGCACAACCTGGCGAAGCATTTCTTCGTCTGTGAGCTCCACGCACGAAAGAATGTACTCGTCAGCACGAGGGAAGTTCTTAAATGTCATCATGGCAGGTACATTCACTCCAGCACTGCGCAGGTCATGCATTAGGTCCTCCCCGTCATCGGTGTCATCAGGTTCGCCTATGTACAGGTCATCTGCCTCAAGCTCTTCGGCAGCAATGAACCTGGCATGCCTAAAGCAATGCGCAATAGTGTCTGCCTTCACTGCCTTCTGAGCTTCATTTAACGTATGGATGGCAACCAGACTGTAGGCCTTCCCACTGTCAAGACACAAGACGGGTGCCGCTGAGCAGGTAGGCATGGTAGTGTGCCTGGATGTTTTGGATCATGCATTGATTTATTGGTTTGAGCATGGTTGTGGTGTTAGGGGGCGAAAACTCAAGCTGAATGGCCTCAAGGTTCGACACACTACCGTGCGCGCCACAGTTGTCAACAAAAAATATCACTTTCCAGCCTTGCTGCATATACTTGCGGTCAAGTTTGCGTAGGTATTTCACAAATAAAGACTGCGTGATCCACGCCTTGGAGTTACTGTTGTAGCTCACAAGGAGGGTCTTTACCTCCTTAAAACACCTAGGATACCTTGCCTTCCCAATTACAAGAAGATGCAGTTTTTCTGTACCAGTGGCTCTGGCACCTACCATTACTGGTAAGTGCTCCTTGCAAAACTTCCCGCCGGAGCATGATTCTCCCGGATATGCTCCGAGAGCATGATAAAGAACAGTCTCGTCTCATTGCATTCGAATTTGTCTGAAGGAACTTCCAACTCAGTATACTGAAGGAAGTACACGAAATATATATCCAAGAATGTTTCCAAGAATATTCATTCTCTCAAGGTCGTCTCATATGGTTAAACTAGGAAAGTTCACCTGACGCGAAGAAACATACATCAGAAATTTGTTCTCGTAAGCTAGGATTATTAGGTGGCCGTTCACACGTATCATCATGGCATTTTTACCAAAATAAAGCCGAATCAGGTAAGAGCTTAAGTTGTCCATGCATTATCGTGAGCAAGTCACCAGCATGGGCGCAAGTAAAATGTCTTGCTTCTGATAGAAGAGAGGGGCCTATAGGACAGAGTGGAAGAAATTTATACCTAGGGAAAGCTTAAAAGTTGCGCTGGTGAGAGACACGATAGTGGTGCCAATGGTCACGTCAGAGACAAGTTGTAGAGGAGTCATCTGCTCAAGCTCTTAGTTATACAGCCGTGGAAGCGGTAAGTTTCATAAGCATTTTAAATTACTATTGACTGATGTAGTGGAAGAACTCGAGGAATGTGCAAGTTATGCCAGTTGGAAGAACGAGAATGCACGAGCAAGACAGGTTCACCTACAGTCCTATATTAACATTAGGAACAAGTTAATAATCAACTGGTCAAGTGACTGAAGAGCAAGATAATATAGTGTGAACTGAGCCCTAAAAGTTGAATTGGTATGATTTAGCACAGATGAAATAGCTAAACCAAATAAAGAAAATATTAAACTAGAGGCATAGGCATCTTTTTGAAGACGGTGTAAAACCATTAATTCAGGAGGCAGCACCCACAATTCATGTTCGCAAGCAGGTCTTTGTAGCAGTGGCGTGTTTGGGAATGAGACACTGTGCAGCTTAAAGTCCAGCCGTTGTGTCTTCGTTGCCAATTCCTCCAAAATCTCCTCAGGTGATAAGGGAACTTCTCGGTGAATATTTAGCAAAGCTAGACCATGTAACCTTAGCACCCTAGTCATGCAGTGAAAATAGATTTTAAGACGTCTCAGAATTGCGAAGGACCTCGCACTCGTGGAGGTCATTACTGGCAGAGTAGCCACAATTTGAAGTAGTTTTTTGGATCGCAGGAAAAATACCACCTGGACAGGATTCCAGGGCTTCCAGAGGACCCATTCGGCATTTCTCAAGCTGCTGAAGCTTACTGTACCAAAGATATAGCTCTCCCACAGCAGACGAAACAGAGTCCCCGGCATCAGAACTGTAGCTCTCACAGAGAATGTGCATCACATTTTCATCGCCCTTGCTAGGTAACAGACTTAATAAAAAAGGAAGCATAATTTCAAATTTATTAAGAATGCTTTGTGCTTCAGAAATTTCTCATTGATTTGCTCTGTGAAACCTTCGAGAAATGGGAGAAATACACAACGACAGAGGTACTCTTGTGATGTCGAAGAAGGCACATTTGAGGGCATCCTTTGCTGACCAACAAGCCTTGGCATTTCAATAACCAAACCAAGCTTTTCAAAAGCTGACTTAACATGTTCAAAAAGTTCATGAAATATCTCTTGGGTGCATGATCTAAGGTTACGCACTGTAAACAAAACGTCATCAGCTAACCTTAGAGGGGAGGAAACATCCACGTTGACGGTTTGCAAGTACTTGGTTAACGGCAAGCTTATGGAGAAAAGTTTTTCTGCAACAAAAAGAGAAACAAGAAATTCGCTCGTCTGCAAAACGCTCAGAAGGATCTGAGCATTGGACGAAGATTCCCGATCAGTCCAGCTTTCGCTGATGTCTTGGAGAATAGACGAAACGGTGGGGAGAATGTTCACAAACACATTCAGAGCATCGTGTCTCTGCACCCATCTCGTTGGACAAAGTGACTCCAGGCGTGTCACACGAGCTACTGGTATTAACTTTTCAATTTGTCACCCAGAGCAGCCTGGCGTTTTAGAGTCGCATGAAAAAACCCGCTAACTTTCGCCACGGTTCCCATGCAATCTGTAATCTGAGGCACAGAGCATGCACTCGACAGACTCAAATTAAGGCTGTGAGAGCCACAGTGAACATAAATGGCGTTAGCACACAGCTGTTGCACAAGTGCTTGAGTGCCGTCGTAAGCACTACTCATTGAAGCTGCACCATCATACCCTTGAGCTCTCGCGTACTCGGTTACAATGCATATATTCCTTAAGCTTTGAAAATTGTATCGGCCTGGCCCCTTCCAATTAGGTCAGTAGCAGGAACAAATTGCAGAAACTCTTCCCGAATTTCAATTTTTTCTATGTGCACGTAGCGTGCACAAATCGAAAGCTGCTCAACACCGGCTACATTGGCAGTCTCATCAGCCAATACTACGAAAAATTTAGCAGCATTCACTTTAGAAACTAGCTTTCGTAGATTAATGCAATGGCATGCTGAGATAATCTCATTTTGGTTTCTCCAACTAATGCAAGTTGCATTAGTGCCACATTCTTTGAGGTGGCTCTTCAGAGAATCATCCCTGTTGCATGCACGCAACCTAAGGTTCCCTCGACAAATCTATTCGCCCTCCATTTCTATGACCTCGAAGAGCAACTCCCTGTCTTCCACAGCAGACTACCGTTGTAATAACAGGAGTAAGTTTTTTCTACTCTTGGCTATTTGCTCTCTCAGCCCGTGGTAATGAACATGTTCAATAGGGTTCTACTTTCCATCTAAAACTGCTAGAAAAATGTCCTCATCAAAGACACTGTTTTTGTGAAACGACTTTTTCTCACGCTCATTTTCTCGTTAAAAGCCTCAATCGCATTCTATCAGTTGCCAAACTTCGACATCACAAGTTTGCCTGAGGGCAGGCCTCACACACCGGCCGCAGCTGGAGCGAAAAGGACACAATATTGTAACGGCCACTAAACACACTAAGGCGAAATACTTTAACACGGCTTTAATCTGGCAGCCATTGCCACCAGTCTCACTGTTCTCGAAACACTTCGTATTCCTCATTCTGTGTCCTGCGGCTTTCCTCTGCTAGTATCCCACTACCTGTCAGTTGACCGCATAACATCTTGCCACCAGGGAGAAAGGAGTAGGTGGAAGAAGGGGAGATAGTGGGCGATACAATTGTTCCTTGAGGGCAGTTCTACTTATGTTCTTGACCAAGGTGCAGTGCATGGTGCTGCACATAACGCAGCGGACGGTCTTTGCCATGACGAACCGTCTTCACACAGGCTGTTGTGGAAAACTTGCACGGTGGGATAAAAGGCTGTTGTCAATAGCCATGAGCTTGGGGAGAATCTTGTGCCAGACGGTACGTGACTTCGCGTGCCAGCTCATGAACCACGCACTGTCCCGTTGCACTGCTTTTTCAATGGTGTTCTCCGAAGTGCGAACCTGGTCCTCGTAACTTGTCTCTTGGCTCGGCGCTTTCACCAGGATCATTGTACTTGTCACCAACTGTTGAAGAGCTGGTCTCTACTTGATGTTGTTCAGCTCACGATGAGAGTGACGTATGTCTTCCGCCTCTTTACCATGACCTGATATTCCAACGTTAGACGCAGAGGTCCCATAGCCACCTGTCTTCGGTGATTCCCGGAAAGCCGTTTGAAGTGAGTGAAATAGAGGCTTGGGCTATCGCTCTGATTTCCATGGTTGGCATCGTAGCTTAGAGCGCAGGTTCTTTTATGTGTCTCGCACAGTCATTGTGGTTGGTCCCAGCTGTGATGGAAATTCACATTCTTGTGATGGAAATTCACAAGAAGCAAATGCCAGGCTCTGAAAATGTCCTTCAGCAAAGTTCTCAAATTTTCTTTTCTTCTTTCTTCGGCGTCTGTGTCTTGCTTCTCCGCTTGTGCCATTCACATTTGTTTGATTATCTGAACTGCTGCTCTCAACAAAGCGGAGAGGTGGCATTTCGCATTTTTCTTCACCTTGTTGCACTCGTTTCAACATCGTTCTCCGTATGGGTCCTCCTCAACATTACACACACCACCGACAGAGCACATTGGTTCATCTTGGCGCACGCTTAGTTTATTGTTGAAACGAACATGGCTTTGTTCCTGTGCAACCACACGTTGGTCTCTGACGTCCCAAGTTCCCACCACTACAACTGAGTGGAGGGCAATAGCAGTATACTTCCTTCTACTGGTCAAGTCAAAGGGCACCTGTTCAATCAAGGCCTCCCTCTTTCTGTCATACATTGCCGAGATATCTTCAAGTGCACCCGTCGACAAGTCGTCCTTCGGGCATTCCATGCTGCCGAATCCCAGTGCTGCCACCAAATGTAATGGCCACTAAACACACAAAGGCGAAATACACTTTAACATGAGTTTAATCTGGCAGTTATTGCCACCAGCGTCTTTGTTCTCAAAACACTTCGTCTTTCTCGTTCTCTGTCCTGCGGCTTTCCTCTGCTAGTATTCCACTACCTACCAGTTTACCCTATAATAATATTTACAAAAGACGCTGTTCTTCTTTTTGAAATAGACGAGCCAGTTCCATCGCTGCAGCCGACTATCGCGTTCAACCGACTACTCGCAATACACAACCGTTCACTGACCACCTCGTACATATGGCACTGGATTTTGACCTCCAACGTAGTGCCTGTGTGTGATTTCTCCTGTGCGTGATTAAACAATGAAAAATCACAGCGTACGTGTAAAGTCAAAGGGAAGTGCAAGTTGCCATAAGTCTGATCGACCCTGTTGCAAATTGTGTGAAAATGAGGAGTGAAAATCATTATCAGGATCAGAGCAGTGCACTCAGAATAAAGAAAAGGGCAATGGGTGGGCTTCGCCATGGGGACGGCAGCTCGTCATTTTCTCTACATTTTGGTGCGTGAAACCCGGGAGACGGGACCTTCAGAAGTGAGAACAAGCGGACTTTAAGATTTTTGGGCAGCATTTGAAGCCTGGAGGACTGTCATGATGCCGCCATTGGATGAAGCTGATGTGCAAATCCAAATCATTCCCGAGAACCAGATCAAGAAGCATGACATCTCGACAATGCTTGAGACTTCATGCTGTGAAGCATTAGTCACGGATAGCACTTTGACGAATACCACTTTGCCATGAGACGAAGGATTAGGACAGACGTACAAGCTAACGTGCATTCTTCGTCTGTGGCGCCACCATCTAGCCTCTGCTTTTCAGCAGCAATCTTGTTCTATGGAAGCTAGAAAACTCAGACTCACGACGAATCGCTGAACGAGCTGGAAGCCGGAAAGTCGACGATTTCGTCACCGTAACAAGCATCCAAGCACGCACAGAACAGCTGCTATTTCCTAGGAACTGGCCCACGTCATTAGAATTGTTGTCAGCGTACACTGTCAATGAAGCAAACAACACAACAGCTACAACAACTCAAGTGCACATGGTAGAAGAAGAAAGTTCTATTGTCGAAAAGCGCCAACATTTAAGGTTTAATAAACGTTGAGCGTCCATCAGTAAATGAGTTACGAGATATTCATCGCACTTGAAGATCTAGAAAAGAATTCATGGGATATTTAGAATGGGTGCAAGCCAATGCCAACAGAATCAGATGTAAAGTCCTCGCAGCCACGCGTAGAAATGTATGAATGTATGACATGCGCAAATGAAGACGCATTCAAGTGAGAAGAAGCAAGAGAAAAACTGTGAGGGCACAGGAGCCTGTTGCCTGTATTAGTCCTAAGACCTCTACAAGTAAGCTGCAAACATCAAGGGGAAGAAGAATGCGCACCGTACAAGCTACTTCACTGTCGACTAAGTACATCGAGACTGGGCCACAGTGGCAAATTAAGCAATAAAGTCCAGGGTGGAGGCAGAAGGATGATGCTTCCAAGATGAGCACAGCCAAGGCAAGAAATTCAAAAAAAAAAAAAACACCTCTCATAATGAGCTATACCCGAACTTCGCAAAAGAAACCATGTCTCTACCAACGAAAACTGATCATTGAAAGCGCAAGTCCATCGAAACCGATGCGTTTGAAGGTGCGGATATGGAACCAGTGTCGGAAGCAGCGCAGGAAAACCAGGCGCAAGAGAAAACCCAGATTGTTCGGCGGGAATTGACTTGGACCTCAAACTATTAGTGACGAACATTGTGTGCTTAGTGTTTACAGCAACTGTGATATATCATCATGAGGCCTCACTGCGGGGGCACGGAGGATAATGCAAATTCTGTGAAAATGAGAAGTGGCAATTATCATTAAGATCACAGCAGTGCATTCGGACAGGTGGGCTTCGCCATGGGTATGGCGGCTCATCTTTTTTGGACAGACTGTTTAGTATAGATGTACCCGATCTCACGTCGTAAATGATAATGACGCGATATCTCTCTCTCCCACTCTGCAACACATTTACTCGGGTTCCCCCCATGGGAAGAAGCAAGCAGCATTTATTTTCATCTATCTTTTTACTGTCACTTTTGTTTATATGACAAAAAACGCTGATTGTCTCTGTACAGCTTTCTTGCTTAGCCTGCCCCACAATCGCAGCACTTTTTACCTGGTCTTAGCATATTAGCTTTCTGTCAGCTTCACTGCACACAAATAGAAGGCTCCATGTCCAGGCCACCGTCGAGGACTTTTTTCATGCGTGTATTAGCGCTAAACGCAATTTCAAGAGAATATTTTGAGCACAGTTGTCACTTTGTTAATTTGGGGCATAACTGTAGAATTTTTTATAATGATATGCCTAACAGTGAAAATGACAAATTAACAACACCGTTTAGTTTTCTTATTTTTGAGCAAGTGCTACTGAGGCTGCACACGGAGTTGTAGCATATGTCAATGCACTAGCTGGCAAGTGTCACTGAAGATTCCCATGTGACATCACGCAAATCACAATAGCAGCAAAATACACTATTTGAGAGCATACATGCCAAACAGTAGACTTATTGCTCAGTTATTTGTGTGAACGGCAACAGAGTATTAAAATAAATGTAGTTCAGCTGATATATCATCCTATCCCATTCAGCTTTATTCAGTTGGATCTGTTCAATCAAAATGTAATCTATTCCGTCGACGACTAAGTCTCCCCAGCGGAGCCCAGAAATTCCCATCAGGCCGACTAATTGCGCGTAATAGTAGTCCTCCCTCTTCAGCCTTGGACCACTGTCAGTCACCTTGCTACAGAATGTAGCAGTGGCAAGTTCTCCCTTTTTTTCACAGAAGCTATATAAACGCTTAATTTCTAGCACCCCATGCGAGCCTTCTGCCGGGTCGTAGACAAGTGTGTCAGGTGATGCTCTATTCCAAGGAAAGGAAGGATTCACCAGCAGGCCGTGTGTAAAACGATCACGTCGTGACCCATGTTTTGAAGAACTTCCTCGTTGTATGGAGGTACGCAATCGCCAAAGAGCCCATAGCTTGGCAGACATGGGCTCATTGGAGATTCCCTACCTGCATACAAATTACCCTGGTAGCACAAAATTTTGTTGCAACATTGTCATACTTCTGCCTTTTAATGTTACTGAAACCTGAAACCCTTTTGCCTTTAGTAACATTCCCACTACTTTATTGCCAAGAAACATTGCCAAGAAACATTTCAATAACATTGTTGAAATATTCAAGCAACATTCATGAAACATTGAATAACATTGCAACAATGTTCGGGCCACGTTCTGCACATCATTCAGGCAATATTACCGAGACAAATTATTTCACAAAAACGCTTGTTTACAAATATCCTGCACTTCATTGAATGTAGTAGTTATTTTGAAACCTTAGGTAACCCTGCACTGACTATGTGTGGCAATCAATGTGTTTTAGAACAAATGTTTGACAATTTAGAGTAAAACATACTCTACTATGGGAGAGCAAAAAAATCCAAATTAGCATGAAAAGACTTTGCATGGAACACTTCATTATCTCCGAAATCAAGGTCACTAGTAATTTAGATAGTCCAGTGAATCTTCCCAGGTGGGCACTTGTGGTGACTATTCTCTATGTCAGCACATTTACAGGATCTGATATCCCTCGGGTGCCAAAAAAAAAAAAAGAAAATAATGTCCATGCATTACTTTTAACAGGGGCCATTCATAAGGGTCATCAAAAATATTTTGGTCCTATCAACATGTCCCTGTTTTTCAAAAAAGAATACCTCCACAAAAATTGATTCATATGTGGGGTTGAACGTCCCAAAACCTTCATATGATTATGAGACACGCACCCAAATCTGATCACACGAGCCTACAGTATTTTCGCCTCAATCCAACATGCCGCCGCCACAGCTGGGATTCGATCCAGTGAGCTGCGGGTCAGCGCCGAATACCCTGGCCACTAGACCACCGCGACGGGGGCTTTCCTCAAAAATAGCAAGGCGTTGAGCGTTTTTCGATCATCTATTGATATCACTCATGGGAGGGTAGCACTAGTGAACATGGACGAAACGACGGCACACAGACAGAAACTCTCTAGCAACTAGTGTTTGTTGAAGATCTGCCGTACATATATACATAGTTTTTTTTGGCCACATTTTTTGGGAAATCGGGAAAGACTAGAGATCGTATTCTGAAAAGAGATCGTATTCTGGCTTGTCATAAATTGGGTATCAAGTTTACTTTGGTCTTTATGTTAGAAATGTGTCTGTGATAATAAAAACGTGTTGTGCCCTTAATAATTGTCTGCAGTTCAACTAGTGAACTCATCAGTATGTATACTACTCAAACAATAGGGTCCTGAAAGAAACAAATGTTTATTGAGGTAATTAGAGAAACTTATTTATTGAAGTATTTTGAAAACAGGTCCTCAAGTTTTTCTTGTGTTACCACCTGCCGCTCATGCAGACCCTGCTCAACCTGCGTGGCATTCTTCAGTGCTGCAATGAGCTTCGCTTGCTGTTCAAGCAGCGCACTCTGAAATTTTTCATTAGCGGACATCCGCTTTCTCATTTGCGCTCGACGCTTCCTTTGTGTCTGGCTCGTGCTGGTGCCAGCCTGGCTGGTGCTAGGCTGGGGTTCCCGCTGCAGGTCCAAAGCACTCCTGCAGGCATTTGTCGTGGAGCAACTTTCAGTAGCCCCGTTTTCATCTGCAGACACACTTGACCCCGCCGATATACTCCGAATAATCTGAAAGACAAAAATCTGTTAGTGTGTTCCACAACATCAAGCTGCTTTCAGCCTAATGTGGCATTTATGATGTTGCACACTCTTGAAGTGTCGCAAGAATGTAGAACGTAAAAAAATGAACTAATCATATCGATTAACCTCAGAGAGACCTACTCCAAGCTTAAATAGTTGCGACAAAAATCTTGTTCTTTGAGGGCCCATTAGTGCAATAGTTTCATCCCATGCTGTGTTTTTATTGTTTTCATTGCTTGTAGATAATAAATGCCCTTGAGTGGAGTCTATAATCACAATTGACATTACAATTTAGAGCAAAGTTTGGAGTGTTGAATTGCTAGGTTGCATTCTGCAATCGCCAATTTGTCGTGGCACCGACAATTTTTAGTTATTATCGTAATGACATTATCTTATACAAATGATTTACATACCTCATCGACATTTCCCCTTGGTGAAGGACAACTCTCTTGCACGAGAGAGCGGTCGTTTACGGGCAGTGTGCCCAGAAACTTGTGTAGTTCCACGAAAAACGACCAGGCACTGGGTGCTGATCCGGTAGTTTTCTCCCGGGCTTCTTTCCTGATAACACAATTTACCATTAGAAAAGCAGTGATGTAATGTATAACCACATTCTCTCCGGACTTGCTATGTAACTTTCCGTTCATTTCCTAGCAGGTGGGTGGGCTGCATTATACATTCGTGTCAAGCTCCACGTCACGGTTAGCAACTTTTGTTTTTTTATTTTTTTGTGTAGACATGCAAGCCTGTGCTGTTGCATCATGCAAAAAATGAAAACAGTGAACAATGTTTGCAAGGCAACCGCAAGCTATTTTTGATGTTTCAGAATGAAGACCTGAATAAAGACTAGTAGCTTGTGCATGCAATTTCACTCAATCATATAGCTCATTTCGTAGGTTGCTTACCAATGCTCACATATACTGGCAGTCCTAAAAGATAAGATAGGATGCGTACGCAGGTAATCAGTCGAATACTTCGATGTTCATGGTGACTCGAATGCACATTTTTTTTTAAGCCAGATAATGCGCACGAGCTGTACTTGCTATTGCCTCATTCCAGATAAACAAAGTTGAGCATTGACACGCAGAAATCACGCAACACAACGATAGAATATCTACACAGAATTAGCCCCTCAAAATAACTCCTTGTAACGAAATGTGCTTCGTGCAACAGCACCAATGAGAAGTGCCAACAAAAACTTACACGGGTTAGCACACGACCACACACCAGCTGTTAGGAACACACGTGCTTTTCTGCTGTATGCATTCAGCAGTCTGCGAACTCACCTGTACTTCTGCGTGAGGATGTCAATTTTGTTTTGCACTTGTCGGTGCGTTCTCAAAATACCCATTTGTGCAAGAGCGGCGACAATGGCGTCATACACTCTGGCGTTGTGTTTTTCTCCTCGACGCTCAGGAAGGTGGTCCTCCCAGATTCTAATCAACACCCAAGTGTCATTTTCGCTCCAGGTTACTCTTAGATTTGGTGGGGTCCCATTACTCATTTCTGCAGCCGTCGAGGCAGATGATGATGTTGCAGCGTTGTCGGTCATTTCTTAAACATCAACACGGCGACAATCACAACCACACACTTGGACGAAATATTTTTCAATGGCGCCCGCCGGCGCGACTCGTGAGGCACGGTGTGTAGGGCATCAGTGTTCACTGTGGCCACTTTAGTGCTCGAAATTTTTGTCTGACCTCGAGACTGCTGGGGACGAGAGTACCTCATTTCACTGCGAAGGGAGATCGCTGAACATCCTTTGCTAAATGCTCCGTTTACCTTCATTTGTGTAAGAGTGCCCGTGTGACACGGACCGCATCTTCGTTGTCCTTAGGACGAGGGAGTTATTGGTCTTCGCGGGTGCCCGTGTGACAGGGACGTTACACTAGCCGGATGTACACAAACTAGAGATGTTACAAGAAAAACTTTTTTGATAATCTTGACGAACACAGTTGCAACCTTATGAAATAATATACAATTTCCACATCGTAGTTGTGTCAAAACCATGCTTGAATTGTGCTCATGCATGGTGCTTTGTAAAAAATAAAATTAAAATATAAATTTGATATCAAATGCAACTAATGTAGCTTTCTTCAGTCTGCTCACATTGGAATGATTATATCTAAAATGTCAGAAACTATTGTCACTAAATTACTATTGTGTACTGCTAAACTATGGCCATTAGTATCAATGATTCTGGTTGGCTAAAAATGCATTACTCCTCACTTGAGCATCACAGGCTGTCTAACGGAAAAAAAAAAAGCGGAAATATGTTTATGTTTGAAAAAAAGTGAAATATGAAAAGGTTTCAACATGAAGGTTGTGCGAGGTGCGTAGAATAGTTAATAAACGAAAACAAAATTTAAACATAGTGATAACAAGCACAGTAAAATCAATGGTGCTCAAACGCTTGGACTAATTCAATTTTTATTTCTCTTCACACTTTAAAGCGAGGGGACCGGACAACAAGCTACTACAGCTTGACAGAGGTCCTGCCCCCTTTACAAATGACAGCAACACATTGCAAAGAAAGAATAGGCGCAACACATTAAAAACAAAGTAATATGCGATAGCAATACATTTGCAATAAAGAAACAGAAACTTTGTATGCATCAATATATATTTATATTTGTACACAAAAGAAAATCTGTGCCTATGACTGGAAATGCGGATTTCGAGAATATACATTTTCATGCCACATACACAAGTATATGTAAACTGGTCCCTATAGGCACATGTATATGCTTTTTGGTACCATGTTCCACACAACTTAAACATGAGGATAAGGAAAGAAAGCAAAATAAATATATTATGTACAATGTTAGAAATCTCTGTGGTATGACGGACAAAATAGTCTTATTTCTTGATTAGACTTGCACAGGGGATCAAAATCGGCCTTTGTAAGCTTATTAAGCATGACTGGCACAGTATGTTCCAACGATTGTTCATCATATTTGTTTCGAGGTGTAGGGACATGCCATTTTTTCTTATGCCTAGTATGAGGAATACTGGAATACTGCGATTTACATCCAAATCAGCCAGCTAAAGCATAATAGAATAATTGGACTTTAGGTATGACTTGTAGGTTAAAATTAAGCAATAATCATATAAAAAGAATACAGGTTGAGTATCAAACTTTATGAACAGATCTTTCGTAGAAAATAAGCGTGGAACATTGGCAATGAAGGACATAGCTCTTTTTTGGAGTAAGTACAATTTTGTTAGGGATTTCTTTGTAGTCGTGCCCCAGACAAGGTTGCAGTATTGTAGAATAAAAAACTGAAGCATTGTAAAGCAAAATTTTAGTGTTAACTAGAAGAAAATATTTTAAGCGAGCTATGGTTCCTACTGCGGAAGAAAGCAGAAGAATGACCGAATTGGTGCCCGCACAGTAAGGTATAGCGATTCGGTCGCAATTAGCCATGAAATATTCGTTTGAAAATACAGTTCACGTTTAACGAATGGCATAAAATGCTCGAGTTCCGGCCACATTTGGCAATTTATGTTGCATGTGTATACCGCAAGTTTAAATTTTACCAAACGAGCTGCATGAACACCTAAGCGTAAGGCAACGTTTGCGATACCTACCTATGATGATGTAACATGCTGCTCACAAACATGCATCAACTTGAGTGTCATGGCAGTTTTATAGAAAGATGGGTGCCGGCGCGAATGCATACACCAGCGTACATTCGACCCCTCGCAAGGACAAAACGTCTCTGATAGTAGTCATAATGAATAACAATACCGTAGCTGTTCAAAATGTAACGTACAGCATATCAAACTGCCGTAGACACATTCACTTCAATTGCGCACAATAAATATGATGGGCTTACGTGCCCTAGCCCTGATCAACGCCTACAGCTAACAAACCCACCAGAAATAATAAACAAAAATAGTGGTCACTCGCGAGCAGGGCCCCCTCCAACACCACAGATGCGGGTGTCGCCTTAACTCTGTTTAAATCTGCCGCCAATCTGCTGCGCGTCCATGCGCTCCCTGCTCCACTCTCCATACAAAAGAAAAACTCGTCAGTGCTTAAGTTCTCACAAATTTGCCACTATACTGATGAAATGCTAGAGACAAACAGGCTCGTCACATACACAAAAGCTCGCTTATCATGCACATGGTACTGAAAACGTGGTGAACACGTTGGTAGCAGAGCTATAACAGAGCCATGAACAGAATGTGATAACGCGGTGATAACAGAGCAATGTGGTGTACTACATACCTGGGGAGTGCTCCATGATACGAAGCCACGCGTCCTCGCTTGAGTATAGCGCATCTTCATAATCAGCAGCACTTGCAGAACACTAAACAAGAACACGTAACGCAAGCACACTTCACACACAAGAGAAATCTACTCAAACACAACCCTTCAAGAGGCGGTCGTCGGTAGAGCAGCGGGTGGCACGCCAAATCATGGCCAAAATGGCTACAGCGGTGCAGACGCACATTACATTTGCGCATCATAATTTCTTAATACTGGCTAAAAATCTGTATATAACATTAAAATATGTGAAAAAATATTTTTATATAAACTATATAAATACGTAAAGCATGTAATAATTTGATTTTTAAAAAGAAAAAAATGTAAAACTTTAAACACGCTAAATTTGAAACTTCTACTGAAAGTACACGCAAGCGCAATTGCAAACAAACAAGTGAACAACTGCGGTAATAACCGCCACAAAAGTTTCATATATTGTGAAATAAAAATGTACAATTGTTGATGCAGACATATACACGAGAGATTCTATTGCGACTGATATGGCTATATACCAAACTAAACAGATACGAAATCCAAAGTATACGATGTGAGACGAGGTATATATACATATATGCTCGGATTTTGTCCGGATGTCCAAGGATGTTTCAATGTCCATAGGTGGTTAGTCAATGACCGCAGGTGACGGGCTGTGATCTGGGGAAAACAAGGGATGAAAGGAGCGATCGACATCTTTTGCTACAATAAGCTGGCCGGCTTTACACAGGCCCTGCTGCTGTAGGATCCACTGAGGTCACATTTGCTGTACGTGGGTCTCCTTCCTATCTAACAACGGCACCTATATAAAGTCTTTGTTCTCATCATTCAGCGTGAAGGCATCTTTTTCTAAAGCCATCAAAGACGGCGGCTATCTGAGTCACACAGCTCGGCTCGGCCTTGCTTCGCGCGAAAATTTGCTGGCATGGGGCAGTTTGTTTTTAGTCAGCTGCGCTTTTGCCTTCTCATCTTCTACGAGATGGTGCAAGGTGTCTGGTTGCGTGCAAACAGCACAACAATGGCCTCTAAGATGCCCTCAAGTTGATTTTAAAGAATGAGCACGTTGCCTACCACAAATAATTCTGAAATCAACGGGTTATAAAAATGTATGTTTCATCACACGTAGCAAATAGTTTGCTTGGTTGTCAATGAGTAAAACTTTAAATTACAAAAACGAATGTCGGAGGCCGTGCTACTTTAGAGAGGCAGTTGTGTTTTCACTTTGCAAATCAACAACAGGCAACAATAATATAAAAAAGCCCTACCTACAATTTCCTTTCTGTTTATTTTAAGTAACAATCGTCAAGATACAGTCAGGATTGAATCTTGTGCCGTATCACAAGCCACGAATCTGGAAAGTCGGCAAGCTAACTGGTGGTGCTGTAATTTGGCAAAAAGTTTTCTCATCCATTCTTCGCTTATGCTTGAGCAGTGGCAAGTGGCAAAAGCTGAAAGTTTAAAGAAAGGGTGCATGGGATGCACTTGAAGAAAGTATTGTGATTGCGACAGAGAAATCTTGAACCGTATTTCGCAATTTCAAGACACAACTTGTGGTTTAAGGTACCTTGCAATAGTTTTGTGTCCATGTCATTCTTGCTAAGGTCATAGGCACGTGTTTCGATGGGAATGTTGAAGGTATGTTGACGGGATAGTGTTGCAGCGTTGTCTATTACCAACATTGCGTTAACATTGTTTAGTAACGTTTCATCAACATTGGGCAAAAACAATGTCAATGCTTTGACAATTATCAATGTTGCAGCAATGTTAGTAGAAGTTGTCTAACGTGCAGCAAAACACAACATTCGGAACATTTCTACAATGTTGCAGCAACATCTTGTGCTACTAGGATGCTAACAACGTATGAAAATCAGGCCAATGCCTTTCTTGAACATACTGCATATCTTTGGCAGCCTGAAATGTATGTATGCAAATATGCATACTTGTGGTTAACTGGCCTGGCACCATACATAAGCCCTGCTGTTATGATGTGACAGCAGCCAAGTGTGGCACCCATTGCACCAATACCCATATTTACGCTTCCCAATTATATGTGCTGCTAACTTTGACAGTATTTGTTTTTTGCTCAAAATGTGGGCATTAGTGAATATGTCTGGCTATAAATTAATACTCTGAAAGCCTCATAAAGGCTTGTAGCCAGGAATATTTTTTATTTGTTGGGAGAAGGGGAAGGGGGGGCAGTTGTCGAAGGCTTTAAAGGGGCCCAGCGACAAAAATTATGTATGTAGTTTTCACCGTTTCTTCTTAAACTGTGGAATGCACCGACATTATAGACAAGTGGCAACACTAGAAAGAAAACCGCTATAATTTACTTGGACTAAAAAACAGCATTGTTTTCGGAAGAGAGCGAAGAGACAATAGGAAGTGACACTTCATCACATGGGAGTGATGACACTGAACACCCGTTTTGACTAGTTCAACCCGACAAGTCACACCTAATATTCTAATGGTCCCGGATAGGTTATGCACTTGAGCACTAAAAATTACAAAAGCCCCATTTATGCTACCTCATATACAAAATAATTTCTATTGCTCAATATCAAAATTTGAAAACAGTTACAAAATAACAGCAGAAGCACTGCAAAATGGCCACCACTTGGTGAGTCGTCCAGTAAGTCTCTGCAAGAGGTGCGCAGAGATTGAATCTGGTCGCTGACATGAGTGGGAGAGCGAAAAGCGAAAAATGACACCTGTTCTCGTCATCTGCTGTGCTTTCGAAGTTTGAAGGCGAATAACTTACATTATGGTTCATCGATTTCGATCATTATTTTTGCATTCATCTCACCATTCAGTATTACACACACTCTAACCCTGCAGTATACATACAAAAAAGAGTTACAGGGCCTCTCTATTTATTCAGAAGAAAGCACCTAATTTCATTACTTATATTTGAGAAAAACATTCCATTTCATTCAAATTTCACTGCAATGAGGGGGATCTCGACACCTTTCTGTTTGTGTGTCTCTCAAAGAACTATGTTCATGCTCTTTCAGTGAAAAAAATATTCCAAGCAACTCGTGCACCTGATAGGAGGTAGCCTCAAGAGGTCTCTGCTAGCTGTGATTGCTTGCAGGCCTTTTATAGACCACTGCTGACTCGTAAGAACAACACCAAAGTTAGATGCCATCAGCCTCAGCGCCCGCTCGTCTTACCATGTTGTGCTGCGTGACTGCTGCCATGTGTCACGTTCCAGTGCCAAAGATGACATCAGGGCTGTTCTCACTTTCTGTGAGATTCAGAGAAAACAAAATAGTGGCAGTGAGCATGCTTGTAAGAAACTTAATACTGTAAACTGCTCCTTGGAATGTAGCATCCCTGATTGTATGTCCATTAACTTGTCTCTTCTGTAGCTAGAGCTACAAAGGGACACTAAACAGCAAAACAATTTTTCTTGCATTAGTAAAGTAGTTTTCCATGATACCTAAAACAACACGAAGTTTGAAGCGAGAAGACCCTTAATAAGTGAGAAAACATGCAAAAACAAAATGCAGGGGGCGACGCCACCTTGAAATTTTCGCACCATTTGCCTTGACATCACAAATTTTGACGGTGCTTACCAGGGCCTACAGTGAAAATGGAGTACAGCACCCTCTGAGGGTGCCACGGATTTAACATACAAAATTTGATTGAATTTTGGTAAGCCAATGGCGCCAAAATACAATAAATGCATTGAACTCATTGATGTCGCCCACCACATTTGGTGCGGAATTGAAAAATGAAACTTTGAACTTGAATTTTTTTTCTAGTAAAAAACCTATGATGGTGAATCAAAGAACACTACAGTTGTCACAACACAACTTATCAATCTAAACCAATTGATTGTTTCTTTTTTGTGTCCCTTTAAACATATTGTCAATTTACTCGCTGAAAACTGCTCAACATGAAGAAGTAGACACAGCAACACCTCTGAGATGAAGACAAGCCCTGTCTACCTTTGCACTGAGCAGTTATAAATATGGTATGGCAACTAGCCCAATGCCGCACCTTGCTACATGCTCACCTATCAAATAGTGCATGCAAAAGACACGGATTAGGGCACAGCGTGACAAACATAAACACCTATTGAAGAAATTACAGCTTAATGGGTCTCAGTATTGTCTGCAAGAAATTACAGAGGCATACCTCAAGAATTTCAGAGCTTGTTTGGTGAGCAGCTCGAAGCCAAAGCTCAACGACCTTGAAGAGGTCTGGAGTCGGCACTAGCTGGGTGAAAGCAAGTGACGCCAATGTAATGCCGGACAGCTGGGCACTAAACCCATGAGGCAGCAGTGCCTGCTACTAGGACAGTGGTGACAAGGCTGTGGCCAAGCTGTATTTTGCTTCTTTATGTGGTTGCCCAGGTGTCAGTGAAATCCCTTTGGCAAATGCATTATTGGTATCTCTGTTGAGCATCCTGCGGCGAAGTCTTTCTTGTGCAGCTTCTTGCTCTGCTTTTGTCCGCGGATTCAGTCGGTGCTCTGGTGGCCTTGCTAGTTTTGGTGCACTTCGTCTACCTTCTCTGACACTCCTCCAACTAATACCTTGTACAGTACAGAGCTTCCCTTGATCGCATTTCCACGTAGTACTTTTCATTGCTGCTGCAAATCAGTGCATGCTATATCTTGAGATGCTTCTGAGAAGCCCTTAGATTGCAGCAAGAGAGCCATGCGGTTGTCCGTTGTACATACAGGCATCTATGTGCTGGTGAAAGACAGTTCCAGTCTGTAATAGCAGCTTGAGCAGACCTCGGTGTGAGCATTTAAGCGGTATGTGCGAGCATGTACGAGATTGTCAATCATGACAAAGGAGGTCTCACAGCGAAATTTTGTGGCAGGATCTTGTGGCTCTGGTGCGCTTATGCCTGCAGTGCTATCGTACTGTGTAGATTTCTTTCGCTTTCTCTGCGAGCTTGTTTTGTACAAAGCTTTGGCGGACGCTTACTTCGCAATCTTTTCAATTTTATCAAACCTCTCTCTTTGGCCTGATATATAGTTACACTATAATTTCATCAGGTTGACGGCAGCATTCAATTAAAGTGTGGGAATTTGAAGTGGTGGCGTTGAAGCACTGCAAAACTCTATTCCAAAACTTTGCCATCAGCGTGGTTTCAAATGTTGTTATTGCCTTCAGCCAAAATTTTGCCTTGTGCTTCATTTCTGCTCGTTCTTCAGGTTCTTTAACTAGTTTATTCAAGGCGGTTTCGATTTCCTTAGAACCTGCCACAAGAGCCCTCGTTGCATCCTCTCGCGCTGAGCATTGCGTGTCTGAGATTTCCTTTCGGATCACAGCAGTGGGGTTTTGTTTCAAATGAGCCTGTAGTACAGCCCAGCCATGAGTAGACGCAGCAAAGAAAACGTATACACGTAACGTCAAATGGTTTGCCCACAAGAATCTACTGCATGCGCCCCGACCAGATTGAGAGTGAGTAGTGCAAGGGATGAAATTGGCTTGTGGATTGATTTTCTTCAAATGAGCGTGCATACCAGAGTATTTTTGAGCCACATTTGTCATGTTGTCGTATGACTGGCCACGACAGTCTTGAAAGTTAAATTCAGGATTTTTTTTCTCTTTGTGACTGGTTATACCTTTAAGGTCCCTTTTAAGCTTTTATATACTCATACGCTCTTACCTTTAAGGTCAGAAAATGATTGGATTGTTCTGCAGTGGCAGGACAACGACTAGTACAAAAAATAGGGAAGGCTTCAGAGCATGAAGGTTCCACTGGTCGTGTGTGCTGTGTTGTGAGCTGGAAGTCTCGAGTGCAGCAGTAGGTGTAGACCAGCTGTGACTAATGCAACCGGTGGGAACGCCGTCTAGTCCGGACACGCGGGTTGGCGCGAAGCGCAGAAGGAAAGGATGAACGTCCACACATAACGAGTACTCTTCACACAATGCTTTATTTCAGTTTCAGTTTTTATTGAGCATTTTCTTCACAGATTTGCAAAAAAGAAAACGCAAAGATAAGAGCAAAAAGCTGCTATGTTAGCAGCTTGACGAGGCTCCTACCCCTTTTCACTTGGCATTACAAAAATCTGCAGAGCACAAAACATGGAAAAACAATTTGACATCGATTTTCAAAACTTCAAGAAATTAAGAAATAAAAAGAAAATGCATCAAAATTACATCAGTTCCAGGTTTACATAAAATAAACAAACCACAAAGAGAGAAAAACAACAAAAAACAAAAGAAAACCGTGCAGTCAATCATGAAACAACGCACACGTTTCTAAACGGCTACCAAAGTATTACAAAATGATTATACAACGATTACAACACTGGGTATGCGAAAAGCACAAGTTTGAATGCGCAAGGGAAACACTGACGAGTGAAATGTTGCATGTTTTACTCGTAAAAAAAGCAACGAAAAAAAATGTCAAAGAAAGCAAACATCATAGGATACCATGTTACACACAAGCACTATTATAGGGTGTTTCTTTTACATATAGTATTGTAGCCGGACAACTAGAAGAAGCTAAACTACAGGCCGCCATTTTGGATGAGAAGGTTCTCAAGTTGTTTTCTATGTATATTAAAGACGTCGGTGTTTTTATTTTCAAACACGTTAAAACAAGCTGGAATACAGTGTTCAAGTCTTCTCAAACCGTGATTAGTTCGCGAACAAGGAACGAAGCTGTCATAATAGGATTGTGTATTTTTTCTGAGGTTACACAGTTTAAGAAAACAAGCGTTGTTTGATAGCAAGCTTTGTTTGTTATTCATAATAAGGTTGAAGCTGTGTATGTGATCGATGGGTAAAATCTTATATTCTCTGAATAAATTACTTGTATGTGTGTCGTATGGTACGTTTGCAGTATGACGAATTGCTTTTTTCTGCAGTAAAAATATTTTGTTTCGATTTGCTTTAGATGTATCTGCCCACACTAGACTACAATAGTTCATGTGAGATGAAAACAACGTATTATAGAGTAAAAGTTTAATGTTTGCTGGAAGTATCTGTCGAAATTTAGAGAGAGCACCACACGTCCTAGCTATATTTCTAGTTACTTTATTAACGTGTTCGTCCCAATTAAGATTTTCATTAAAAATTACTCCTATTGGTGAAACTTCTTTGACAACCTCAATTTTTTCGGGCCCGAGATATATATCCAAACCACGACAGACAGCCTTCGGAACCGGTGCGAATACCACAGCTTTGGATTTTTTTGTGTTGATCAATAAATAATTTACAGTACTCCATATGAAGATGTCGTTAAGAATGTTGTTGGCTGAGTCTGCAAGCTTACCTAAATCATTACCATGAAAAAATATACTAGTGTCATCTGCATAAATTATAAAGTCCACATATTTGCTGACACTCGTTATGTCGTTTATATAAATATTAAACAGTAGGGGCCCTAATATGCTGCCCTGAGGTACACCTGACATTATGGTTAGTAGGGAGGATTGGCTGTCATTTATAACTACAGATTGCTTTCTTTGTGATAAGATTTCAGAAAGTCAAGTGGGGTTCCCCGAAAACCATAATGACGCAATTTTGGATAGAGTACTTCGTGGTTGATTCTATCGAACGCTTTGGAATAGTCAATAAAAACACCCAGTGTTAACAGTTTCTTTTCAAATGAGTTAAGTATGAGTTCTTTTTGTGTGAGAAGAGCCAGTTCCGTGGACATGCCCCGTCGGAAGCCAAATTGATGCGGTGATAATATAGAGTACTTTTCACAAAAAGACATGACACGTTGATATATGATTTTCTCTAGCCCTTAGGTATAACAGGAAGTATGGAGATCGGACGATAATTAGAAAAGATATTTCGGTCACCAGATTTGTATAAGACACTAACTCTCGCATGCTTCATTCTTTCTGGGAAAACTCCCGTAGATAAGCAGATATTAAACAGATGGGTAAGAACAGGTAACAAAAGATCAAGTACTGCTTTAATAGGCTTAATTTGTAGCTCATCTATGTCCCGAGCAGTAGTGTTTTTTAGTGACATAAATACAGACAATATTTCTTCAGGAGTTGTGTTTAAAAAATATCCAGTGCACTTGTTTGGCACACCTAGAAAGTCCCTGTGGCACGAGAAGGGTTTGATAAATCAGAGGACACCAGCGCTGTGAAATGCATGTTAAATTTATTAGCAAGTTCTTGACCTTTTACTATCTTGTTATTTATGTTTAACTCAAGCGCGTTGTCTCGAGAGCAACTTCTATTTAGAAGGTTATTTATTTCTCGCCAAAGCACGTCGCCACGAGTGCTAACCCTCTTAAAGAGAGCTTCATAGTACGCATCCTTAGTTTTTCTCAGGTGCTTCGTTACAAAATTTCTATACCGCTTGAATTCCGAAAGATCGTTACAGTGTCTTGTTTTCACGAATTTCGCGTACAGTAGATTTTTCTTCTTAATCATTTCCAGACATTCTCGCGTCATCCATTGTTTCCGACCTTTCTTTAGTGTTTCGACAGTTTTATATTTAAAACACTTATGGTAAGTTTTTCTTAACAGGCACATGAATATTTCATACACCTCATTAGCGTTAACTGATTTATAGGCAGGATCCCAACAAATCTGCGCAATTTCACGCCTAAAAGTGTCTAATGTTTTGTTACTAATTTCCTGTATTTTGTATGATTCTGGAGTTGATACTTTTGCACGATTAAGATACTCGTTGCAATTTTGAAACATGTATATAGGGTAGTGATCACTAATATCGGCAATAACAGTTCCAGATACGGTTGAATCACTTATGTCATTTGTAATAAGTAAGTCGATAAAACTTTCAGTATCTGAATTGACACGTGTAGGTTCAGTAATAATATTAGCACACGCAAAGGAATCAAGTAGTTGTTGGAAGTTACCAGAGGTTTCAGTTTGCTGTAAAAGGTTTATGTTGCAGCCGCCCCCTATGATAATGTGCAACTTGTTAGTGTACGCATACGTAAGCAGATTTTCAAGAAATTGAAAAAACGCTTCTGTTTTTCCGTCAGGTGGACGATAAGCTACCACATATTTATACTTGTGACATGCTAGTGATAATGCCTCATAGTCTGGTGTAATCGCTGAAAAGTGTGAGAGAAGGCTGCAAACTAAATGGTCAGCAATTAGTTGCAACACATCTCCCCCTCTACGAGAGGGCCTGTTTAGAAAGAACGATTTATACGTTGGCAAGCATAGTACCTCGTCATTGCACGTGTACCAAGTTTCAGAAATCATGATGATGTCGAATGTAAATGAGAATTCGTCGAGAAACATAGTTATATCATCGTGCTTGTTGCGAGCTGAGCGAGCATTTAAGTGCATGATACTGCAATATCCACTAGTGTAAGGTATATTAACATCACGTGGTAATATCACCATCTTAACAAAAGGAAAAAAAGCAAAAGAAAAAAAAGGTTGCGCCGAAAAACGAAAAGCGCTAATCAGATAAGCGTACGGCATGCTAGATGCCCCGCGGCTGCTTGAAGTGGCCGCGTGCATCTTGTGCAAGTCGGCTTCACATGTGATTTGAACTGCACGAGATGTTTCCGTTTCACGCGCAGATATTTTGCCACCACTTACCCACGCGAAGCGCCACTTCATTTCCCGTTTCTGAGCAATCGTTATATCCAGCAATTTTTTCAGTTAAGGACAAAGATGCTCATTTACGAAAACAGACTGTTTAGTTGTGAATCCCAGTTCCTCAGCTGTGAATCGAGTTCTCCTTGCTTTCTTAACAATGACATCCCTCTTAGCTCGGCGATTGAAAACAATTACGATGTTTTCGTTCAGGGGGGCATCACTGCCAGCTTTGCTACCCCAATCGGAAACAGCGCTTGCATGAGGGCATACCTCGTTGTTCTTAGCAACACCTGGGTCTGGTGCCGTGTTACTTTGCGAAGCGGCTATCCTCGCTGGCAAACGGTGGCATATTTCTATGTCTTGTTCACTTATTGGCTCCCCCAAGGCATCACCAACTTTGGCAAGCAATTGCACAAGGTTTTCATTAGGGGTACACGGGATCCCTTTAATTTATGTATTTTTGTTTCGAGAGTATTGATCCTGAGCAGTTAGGCGCGTGGAATTTTCGTGCACCAACTTTCTCAAACGGTCTATCTCACATTGCATTGCCTCTTGGGACGTCCTGAGAGCGGCGTTTTCCTTTCTAATTTCAGCGCACCCCTGTTTTATATTTTCGCAGTCTTTGTTCATGTATTCCAGGCTTTTGTTTAACTCTCTGATTTCTTTCCGAATGTCGCGTTTGAAGTCCGCGAACTTAGTACCGATGATTAAAGGCCAAGTTACAGATTCAACAGTGGGCAAAACAAGTACTAACTTTGAAAAATAGGCAACACAGACAGCGCTAGGATAGCGAATGAACTATACAAAACAGGAGGGCAAATGCCTAACCTGGGAAAACAACAGCAATAAGCGTCCCCGTCCTATGCTGTCCCTGCTGCCAAGTGATCGAGGGAGGCGTTGCCGCTGTCTTTTTGAAGGGCCAGGGGAGGCCGATGCCACGTGGTGTGGTGCCGGGCGCAAAAACGTAGCCGGTCGGTCAGCGCGGTACTCCCGCAAGGCGCTGGATGCAGCACGCTCCGCTATCAACGCCGATAGTCAGCCACGGTACGCCTCGAACACCTGGGAAAACAACAGCAATAAGCGTCCCCGTCGTATGCTGTCCCTGCTGCCAAGTGATCCGTCTTTTACCCATGCGCATCGCATGGGTAAAACATGAATTTTAACATGAATGCGAGAGCAGTGCCTCCTGGCATCCGTACAATGCAATACTGAGCCGAAATCAAAAGAGAATATTGTGCCCGCGCGAAATTTCTTTAACTGAGTAATGTATCTTAAGCACCGTGCTGCCTCGGGATTTGTTGTCGCCCCGCCATGGTGGTCTAGTGGCTAAGGTACTCGGCTGCTGACCCGCAGGTCGCGGGTTCGATTCCTGGCTGCGGCGGCTGCCTTTCTGATGGAGGCGGAAATGTTGTAGGCCTGTGTACTCAGATATGGGTGCACGTTAAAGAGCCCCAGGTGGTCAAAATTTCCGGAGCCCTCCACTACGGCGTCTCTCATAATCAAATGGTGGTTTTGGGACGTTAAACCCCAAAATCAATCAATCAATCAGCCTCGGGATTTGTTGAGCGTGGCAGCAGTGTTGTGATTTCGAACAAGCTGCCCGCATATGCTTGACTTGAGCAGCGTCATGTTCACCTGAGACGCTCGCGATTGCATGTGCTAGCAGGGCATTGCATAAAAGTTCAGAAAGTGATGGTCAGTAAAACATCTCTAGGACAACGCTCAAGCGATTATGGTGAAGGTGTGTTGGCAACCAGATAGTGGATATTCGTTGTAGGTATTTCCTGTGCATAATCTTTACCAAGTGATGGCCTCTTAAGTTTTCTTATATAACCACCAAACAGGAATTAAGACAAAATGACAATGCCTGAAGCGAAGAATCAATTCGTTACTACTTCGGAGTCCTTGCATAATCAAGCAGTTCCTTACCATAAAAATATTTCATGCTGCATTGTTTACGCTCTAATGAAAGCATACGATAGCATACCTATTGGTCAGCTTCATACCGGTTATTTTCATTTGGTGCATTACACGGTATTTCAAACAGGAAACTCTATGCACCTTCGCATTGCGTGTTGTACTCTGTGTCCATTTGCTGGATTAGCTCTTTCCCTCTACACGATGCATGGGCTTGGGCAGGTAGAAGCATTTCATCACAGATTTCAGAACTGTGAGCTGACTTCAAGATTATGTACATTATGTAACGAACAACCTCTTAGAAGCATGTATATTGATTATTGAAATAGATTATCTGTTTTCATCAAGGGAATTCAGCAGGAGGGTTACACTTTTTGGAACAAAAGAACGAACTCTGCCTTTTCCATGGAGATTTTTCAGTGGCGATATGATGGTGGCAAAGTTTTGTATGAAGTGCCGAAAGTACATACATGCTCCTACAAAACTGCATAGTTTTTTGACGGAAGTAGGTTTGGGAAACCTGTCCAAGGCCCGAAGGATGCCCTCGGACACGACTTAGCCCATCAGCTGTTCTGCTCGTCAGCTGTTCTGCTCGTCAGCTGTTCTGCTGCAAATCTGGGTGCCGTAGGTAAAATGCGTGAAAACATATCGCACACTTAAAGATGCATGGATCAGTCGAGAGTGAAAACGACGTCGCCCTGGAAGCACAAGTCAGTGTAGCATTTCAGGTTACGCAGAAGGGTATTCATCATGCATTTGACGGTCATGGGCACATCACACAGTCCGAACAGCATAACGAACTCGCGCGAGCTGTCAAGCGTGGCAAAAGCTGTCTTTGGTCGAGCATCATCAGCCATCGGTACTTTCTAGTACTCCAAACACAGAGATGAATTCTGCTCCTTGCAGGCCATTGTGTCATCGATTTGCAGCATTGAATACACATCATTGCGAGCGATCTTGTTGAGCCGTTGGTAGGCCACACAGGACCATCCTTTGCAAAGATGGTCAAAAAACATTGCATCTGAGCATATTGTCAACTTGATCATTATTTACCCAATATTCTGCAGGAGATATGCATCAGGCGTTCCCGTAATGGTGGTTGGGTGCCAGTTTTGAAGTGATGCCAATAGTAGGCGCACAGCCAAAAGAAGTTTGCCCGAGAGTGAAAAAAGAACTAATAAGCAAACATGCCATGCAGTCTAGGCAGCGGCGTAGCCAGGGGGGTGGCACACTGAGTGTGTGCTTACCCCCCCAAATTCCTAAAGGAATACATAGCATATGACACTTGACCACATCTGCCTGCCTGGCTCAACATTCAAATCAAGTTGATGCCCCCCCCCCCCCCAAAAAAAAAAATTGCTGCCTATGCTCCTCAAGCTAGCCCTCACATCTGGTCAGCCTGGCTGGTTAAAGTGGGAGCAATGCACAGCAATCAGGTCATCTTTGGAAGGCCTGTCCTGTCCAGCAGAAACACATGGGGGAACAGATTCACCAATCCCACTGGCCTCAAGTGCCTCCTTGTAGCTGCTGTAGTTAGAGCAAGGGTCCAGGACTTCCTGAAGGAGTGAGTGTACATAGCCTGCCGGTCCCAGAGGGGAAAAAAACAATTATAGCTTCATTGAGAGTTGAAACTTTCACATATCATTTGCAACTACGCTGCCACTTGTGAAGTAATAATTTGTCTGCACACAATTGAAACTCACTCCTGTATGACCATATAAATTCAATACAATTGTTCGACCTTTTATGCCCGCAAGCCAATGATATGATTCAGGTATGGTATAGATAAGGACACCAGAAATGTTGAACATCTGGGATTTTTTAATTGGCATTTGTATAAGAGGTCTCTAGCATTTCCCCTTCATTGAAATATGGCCACCATTGCCGGAATTCGATTTCGCGGTCTCCAGGTCAGCAGTCAAGCCCCACTAGATCATGTTGTGAGTAACCATCTACAATAAATAACTGTTTGCTTTCTTAAATTTTATGAAATATTACTTAGCAATAATTTTCAGTTGAGAGCTAACAGTGAGTATACAATAAAAAATGATGGCACAGTTAGATCGAACCAGTAATAGCTAACATCTATGTTAAGCTGCAAACTTACTCGACTAAAGAAGAAAGAAGGGGGGGGGGCAAATGCTTTTTAATATGCACTGATGCATACTGAATATAAAGAAGGTTCATAATTTGATTTAATAAGAAGCACTAATTTAGGCATATTGGTCAATTTTTTCCAAAAATCGTACATTTACATTAGGAACAGCATTCAAGTGTATAACATATAGCCTATCTATGCGATGACATTTTTGGCAGTTCTGCAAGTCAGTTGTAATATCCTACTCGGAAAGAACCTTTTGATGGGCAAGTTGGAGGAGGAAATAACTTTATTAAAGAAAAAAAAGCGGCAAGATGTGGAAGATTTGTCTCCTTGCCCTATGCGGCAGCCATGAGTCCTTGAGCTCTGGCGGCATCCTCGGCTTGCCGAAGGATGTTGAGTTGCACTTCTGGGTCTGCGCTTAGCAGTGCAGTCTTCCACTGCTGTCCATTGCTGTATTTTTTATATTGCCCTGTCACTGAGGGGCAAGCCGACACTATATTATTAAGATCCGCCCTTTGATTGCAGAACTTACACAAATCTGAGTATATCTCTGGGTAGATGTAGTGAAAAGTTACTGGGTTTGGGAACGTGTTGGTTTGTAAGAGGTGCCATGCCGTCGCCTGCTGCTTGTTGAGCGAGGTATATGCCGGGGGGAATCAGACCCTTCCTAGCCTATAGTGTTTTGTGATCTCTTCATAACTAATCATGCGGTCCCTCTCGGCCCCCGGACTTCGCGCTGCGCCTGTTTGGCCGACCAGTTCTCGAGCCAGGTCGTGCGCGATTTCGTTTCCGGGGAGGGAGGAGTGAGCAGGTGCCCATACAATATGAACAAATTACAATTACCATGCTTCGGCCATTCTCGTAATATGCTGCATTTACATAGACCACGTCCCGGACGTTGCCGAACTTTTTATGTAGGCTTTTCGCCCTTTCTATCCTCCTAGCGTGGTGGTGCTCAGGATGCATATTTCTAGGTAATGGAAGCACCACAATATGCCCCCTTGCCTCCCGGGGAATGCGCTTTTTTACCCCATGTTGCACATTGTACATGACGCCAATTGTGTCCAAAATATGCCTGCCCGTAGGGCTCTGGGTTAACCGATCATCCTGTGCTATCGTGTGGGCCTCTATTAGCTCCGAGAGCATGTTATGTAGCCCTAGAGCCAAGAACTTGTCATTCGACGTATTTAATGGTAGACCTATTGCTTGTTTATATGCTTTCCTAATGATGCAATCTATTTTGCTCTGTTCGGCTGCGTGTAGTTTAAGATATGGGGCAACGTACAGGATGTGGCTGACGACAAAAGCCTGGACTAAATGAACTAAGTTGTGTTCCTTCATACCATAGTTTTTGTTGGCTATTCGTTTGATCAGCCTGCTTGTTTGATGGACGCTATTCTCTAATAGCCTAATAGTTTCTTCATTGTGCCCATTCTCAGATATACGGAGGCCGAGAACTCGTAGGTTCGCTACCGTAAGTATTTTATTTCCACCTGCAAAAATCGTGATGTCTGGCCTTTCCTGTATGCTTTTGCGTCCCCTGCATGTGGGCCTATAAATGAGTAATTCCGACTTTTCGGGAGAACATTTTAGCCCCTTACCTTCTACATATCTCTCTACAGTGTCAACAGCTTCTTGTAATATGTGTTCAATGTCGCCGTCACTCCCACCCGTCACCCAGAAGGTGATGTCGTCTGCGTATATGCTATGTCTGAGGCCCTCAATCTGGTCAAGTTTTGTGGTTAGGCCAATCATCGCCACATTAAATAACAGGGGAGACAGCACCGAACCCTGTGGTGTCCCCCTACTGCCCAATTCAATCTCTTCAGACCTTGCCTCTCCGACAGCAATTCTTGCAGTGTGGTCGGATAGGAAGTCTCTCACATATGCGTAGGTGCGCTGTCTTATCCCCAGTCCCCGAAGATTCTTTAATATGGCTCTGTGTGTGATGGTATCGAAGGCCTTAGTGAGATCAAGGCCAAGGATAGCCTTAGAGTCTAAAGATCTGGTCCCCACGTCGAGTATTTGATGCTTAATCTGTAACATGATGTCCTGCGTTGATAGTTTAGGTCTGAAATCGATCATGGTATGTGGGAAGAGTCCGTTCTCCTCCATGTAGGTAGTTAGATGCGTAAGGATGACGTGTTCCATGAGTTTGCCTATACATAAAGTCAGTGAAATTGGTCTAAGGTTATCCAAATGTGCTTTCTTACCCGGCTTTGGAATCATAATGACCTGAGCAGTCTTCTATTGACGTGGGATAGTCCCACTCTTCCAACACTTATTCAGCAACTGCAGCAAGATTCGTCTTCCCTGTCACGGAAGAGAATACGTACGTCAAAATACGAAGACGTGGACGCAGCGCTGTTTAGGTAGTTCCGCAAAGTCGGGGCTCAGAGCATCCCAGTAAGTGGCCCCATGCTCCAACAAAAGGCCAAGTGTCTTGGAGCTCTTTTGGGCCACGACGACTTCAATCCACTCAACGGGTGCATTCAGTGTTTCAAAGATCGCCATGGCATCAGCTGCAAAGGGGTGTGCGGAGAAGGCGGTGCTGTCGACGACGAGTCTATCGAAGTCTGGCTTCGCTTGAACTTGGAGAGTATGCTGTCAACCTATACTGACAGAGACATTTAAAATGCCGATGAAGCTGGTTTATTTTATAACCTTTTGCCCAACCGCACGCTTGGGCTGAAAGGGGAAGCCTGCTCCAGCTGCAAGGTCTCAAAGGAGCGCATAACTGTATTGTTTTGCGCCAATTTGGACGGGAGCGACAAGCGCTGCCTCTTTGTCATAGCTAAATCGGCAAAGCCACGTTGCTTTAAAAAGAGAGAGTGCCTGCCAGTGACCTACAAAGCCAATAAAAAGGCGTCGATGACGCAGGATTTGTTCACCAGCTGGCTTTGCAAGTTTGATGAGGATATGGTGGCAGAGAAGTGGCGGGTCATGCTTATCCTCGACAACTGCATGGCCCACAACGTCAATCCGAAGTTGACGGCAGTCAACCTAAAGTTTTTACCTGCCAACACTACAGCAAAAAGTCAACCTCTCGACCAGGGTGTCATCGCAACCGTAAAGGCGCTATACAAAAAGCGCATTTTCGAGAGAGTTTTCCTGAGCATGCAGCAGCAGCAGCCTCTTAAAGTGAACTTAAGAGGCGCGATTGACATGGTGGTCGCTTTAATGTGGCAGGTAAAGGCCGATACCATTAGCAAGTGTTTCAAGAAGGCAGGCTTCGTGCGCAATGCAGAGGCTCTGGAAGACGATGAGCAGAGGGACACGTCGCTCGCCGATGAGACCCTCAACACTGACGACGTGTGGTCCTGCCTCGTTGACAGCAACTTTGTAACCACCACCGACATTTTCCAAGAATTTGTCAATGTCGGGGAGTCGAAGCTTTCTGTCTGCGAGGAAGCGAGCACAGATGACGCGATTGTCGCAGCGGTGCGCGGTAGTGCGGAAGTTGCAACGGACGACGAGTCGTACGGCGAAGACGATGTCGACCCGACGCCAGAACCAGATTTTCTATGGAAAGACGCATTGGAATACCTCGCTAAAGTGAAAACGTACTGCGCGAAAAACAGTTTGAGCGAGAAATCGCTTCAGTGTTTAAGCTTTGTGGAGGACGAAATTGTTCGCAGCGCTGTTCGCAAGCATGGCCAGACGAAAATAACGGCGTTCTTCCGCTGATGCCGGACAGGAGAACTTTGTTTCCGTGCGGTGTTGTGATTGTGTTGATTGTGTCTGCGAGTGAAAAGTGTAGTAAATTGCTTTTGAAAGGTGGGTTGCCCTTTTGACATAAGCAAAGGCCGAAAAAAGCATGCTTTGGTTATAACACAGTACCGCTTATAGCGCGGATTTTTACAACTTCCTTGACTTACGTTATAAGCGGTCTACATTGTACCTTGCCCGCGCACGACGTGAGGGAGATCTGGCGGAAGTTCTTGATGCCGGGCCGCTTGTTCGGCTTGGGGATCAGTATTGTGCGGGCCGTGCGCCACTGCTTTGGCAGGGTGTCTGAATGCCAGCACTTGTATTATTCAGCAAGGGCCGTGTTAGCCGTGTCGGTGGGATTGAGCAGGGCCTTGTTGTGTATCAGGTCCGGTCCCGCCGCAGACTTGCAGTTGAATACCTGCACTGCGTGGCGGACCTCCCACTCTTTGGCCGCGTCAAGTGTGGCATTTCCCGGTCCCGCGTAATGCGGGTGTCGGGTCTGCGCGCTGGTTGGGAAGTATTGGTCGTTGAGGCGTCTGCCCGCCTTGTCTTCTCTGTTTTTCTTGATCGCTGCGAGCAGGATCTGCGCCAGCCTATGTTGCTGGTATGATTTACTCTGCGTCTCATCGCGCAAGTGTCGTAGCAGCTTCCACATGCAGCTGCTGTGGAGTTTGCCGTCCGCCTCGTTGCAGATGGCGTGCCACTGCTGCGCGCAGAGCAGTCGACTGTACTTTTCGATTTCCCTGCCTAGGTGGGCGATGCGTTTTCGCAGCGTCCTGCTGTGACGCATTCGTTTCTATTGGCGTTGAAGCGATTGGCGCACGTCGGATCAGGTGTGCCAACTTGGGGTCCATGGGTGAGGTCATGTCATCTGTCTCTATTTCTGTGCTCGCACGTTCTGCGGCGTCTACCAGGCTTCGCGTCCACTTTTCGAGGTCTTTGATGGTGGGCGCGATCTCTTGCTGGTGGAATGTGTTCCAGTTCATGAGCTTGTGTTTCCGAGTCGGGGGTAGTTTGCTCCGAATCTTCAGCGGGATTTCCACTTCTATGATATAATGGTCACTGCCCAGGTTGTGTCCTGTCTTGCGCCAGCTCACCGGTCTGTCGTCGAGCAGGTGTGCGAAGACGAGGTTCGGGGTGCTGTCCCTAGTGATCGAGGTGCCGATGCGCGACGGTTGTTGCGGGTTGGAGAGGAGCTCGAACTCCGCCTCTTCAGCCTCTTTGAGCAGACTTCGTCCCTTAGCAGTCGTGCTGGGCAGCCCAGTTGCTTGTGAAGAGTTGAAGTCTCCCGCCACGAGCACCGGTACGTCGACGACTTTTTGCCTGCCTTTGTGAAACAGCATCTTGAAGCGCTGGTCGCAATGTTGTGGGTTGCTGTAGGCGTTTACCAGGAAGACGGATTCCTACTTCTTCCTTCCGATCTCGACCTCGACTTCGTACAGCTCTAGGTCTGTGTTTCAGTCGAGGAAGCGGTCGAGCTTGATGAGGGTGAGACTATTGCGGACGAAGGTGCAGGCCCCCTACGCCGCACCGACGTCGCTGGTGCATGCGCTGGGAGGCGAGGCGTGAACGTGATACCCCGGGAGTTTCCGGATCTCTTCCATGTGCGTTTCTTCGACAATAATCACGTCCGAGCGCGCGGCCATGAGTTGTATATGCTGTTGCAGTATTGCCTTGCCACACCGGAGGTCGTTGGCGTTCCAGTGCTATACTTTGAGTTTGGCTTGATTAGTTGTTTTGTCCATGGTTGGGCGAGGATCCAGGTGTGTTGTGATTACTGAGGCCGAGGGAGTTCAGCTTTTCTTTGAGTAGTTGAACCATGAAGAGTTTCATCTCTTCAAAGCCCATGGTTATGCGGGCTTCTACCCTTGCTTCGAACTTGGTCATTGCCGACGCCACGTTGTTGACCTTTTGGGAGATCTCGTTAATGCGACAGTCTTGCCTGTTTAGTCGGTTGTAGATTTTCTTGAATCTGGCCCCGCAGTTCAGTCCTTCCTGGCCTTCTATTGCCCTGGAGTGCAGCGTTGAGATTGACGAGACGGATGCGGTTTTGTCTGCGTCAATGTCCATGTTCAAGTCCTCTTCCTCGTCCGACTCGTTCACCGAGCTGCGACGGGCTTTCTTTTGCCTGGGGGTTTTATCCGTCCCTCGCACCCGCGGTGGTGGCGGCGGCATGGCCGTCGAGTCCGATAGGTCGAGCGTCGCTGTTGATGGAACGCTTACATTCCACTGCGTGCTCGACCTGGGCTGTTGCGAGGTGAGTCTCGTGATCACTTCTGCTTATTGTCTTATGGTCTCTTGCTGCTCCCTCATGGATTCTTGCATCAGCTTGATAGTGCTCTCGAGCTGCAACATCTTGGCTGTTAGCGAGTTGTTCTGCGGTTTCCTCGCTGGCGTGCGCGAGCATTGGCGCGTGTTCATGTCCTTTTTGCTCTTGGCTCCGCCTTTGACGACGTCAGTCCACGCGCGATTGCAGGAGACGCTGCACTGCCTGTTGCGGCTCACCGAGCGCTCGCGGCTGCGCTCTCTCCTTCTACTCTCGCTGCGGCTGTTACTCCTCTCCCTCTGTGCACTCTTGGGGAGTGCAGGAGAGTCGTCCTTTCTGGCCAGATTTTCCCATCTTTTCGGTCGCCGTCTTGCGTTTGCGCATCAAGAATGGCGTCTTGAACTTGTTCGCACCGTTTCCCGTGTCCGTGGGGTGCGATCCGCCGCATAGTTTGCAGGGGGGGTTGCACTCCTCGCGGTCGTCACTGGGGTTCGTCTTCCCGCATGCGAAGCATATTTTTACATTTGGCCGGGGGCACACGTCCCTGCGGTGCCCGAGTTGGCCGCACGTTTTACACACTTCCTTGTGTTGCTGGTAGATCTTGCACTGGATTAAGGCTCCGCAGTACTTTATGTAGGCTGCAACTTTGTTACCGTTGAATAGCATGATCACCGCGTGTGAGGTTCCATTGCGGTGTACTTTGAGCTCCGTGTCGTTGTAGTCTGGCGACATTCGTTCGGATCATTTTGGGCATCTTGCTGAGCGGTATGCCTCCAATAATGCTCTTTTTCATGTTTTCCGGTGCTGCCGCATAAGCGAACACCTTACACGCCTTCCCGCCCATTCCCAGGGCTCGGATGCTCGCATATTGGCTGACCCGTGCCTGTTCTGGCGTGCTTATTACGATAATGTTCTAGGCCTCGTTCGGGCAGACCGTGTCTTTTTGGATTTCTTCGCTGCTCACCTTTGCCGCACTCCCTATGGCTCGCACGAGTTCTGGCATCATTATTTTGCCAACAAGTAGTCCCCCATGGGGCCTGTCCACGATCTTGTACTCGCATCTCAGCACGAAAGGCATGTATGCCGTCTTCGCGAAGTTTGCATTGACTCTCCTGATAATCTGTGCCTGGGTTGGCGGGGCTGCCCTCTTACCGGGTGTCAGTGCCGAAACTTGAAGCGGAGTTTCTGCGCTGCTCGAGGTCTTCTTGCCGCGCTGGGTGGCCACCACACAGCCGGCAATGTCGTCCGGCTTCTCATCGATTGAAGTTCCGGCGACAGCGATGGCCATTTGTCCTGAACTCCGATCGAGAATCGGTTGAAAGTCCCCTGGTAGGGAGGTGCCTATGGGTGAGGGGTCTGGCGCCGTCATTTTGCTCGCGACGGGGTCGACGGCGCGGTCTGAGGCGGCCGAAGCCGTCGCTAGGCCTAACGGATAGGTTAGGCTCAGCTGTCTCGCTACGCTGGCTGACGAAAATTAGTTGTAAAATCCGCGAAATCGGGCGGATGAAATTTTGTATCTGCGTGTTCCAGGCGTCAAGCTGGAAGCGATCGTACCGTTCGCTTCCAGCTTGACCAGCTCCAGATAGACTGTAGCGGTCTACCTGGAGTCGAGTGGTCCTCCGAAAATTGGCTTCATCGACGGAGCTGATGTGAGGTGTGTACGCTCGCACCGAGCCAAGATGGCCAACCTCATTAATAAAAGGAGCGACCAGGGGAGCGAGCGGCATATTTTGCTACAATAAGTTGGCCGGCTTTAGACCGGACCTGCTGCTATAAGATCCACTGTGGTTACGTTTGCTGTACGTGGGTCTTCTTCCTATCTAACAATGGCACCTGTATAAATTCTTTGTTCTCTTCGACGAAGCTGAAGGCATCTTTTTCTGAAGCCATCGAAGACGGCGGTGATCTGAGTCGCACAGCTCGGCTGGGCCTTGCATTGCGCGAAAATAACCGTAAGTTTACTAATTTGCTGGCATGAGCGAGTTTGTTTTTAGACGGCTGTACTTTCGCCTCCTGTCATCGATGAGATGGTGCATGGTGTTTCAAACTTCCGCTGCGCACAAGCAGCACAACAGTGGCCTCTAAAATGCATTTAAGTTGATTTTAAAGTATGATGATGTTGCCTACCACAAATCATTCTGAAATAAACGGGTTGTAAAAATGTATGTTTCATCACGCGTAGCAGATAGTTTGCTTAATTGTCAATGAGTAAAACTTTAAATAACAAAAACGAATGTCGGAGGCCGTGCTACTTTAGAAAGGCAGTTGTGTTTTCACTTTGGAAATCAACAACAGGCAACTATAATACAAAAAAAGCCATGCCTACAATTTCCTTTCTGTTTATTTTAAGTAACAACCGTCAAGATACAGTCAGGATTGAATCATGTGCCGTATCACGAGCCGCGAATCTGGAAAGTTGGCAAGCTATCGTGGTGCTGTACATTGGCAAATAGTTTTCTCATCCATTCTTCGTTTATGCTTGAGCAGTGGCAGGTGGCAAAAGCTGAAAGTTTAAAGAAAGGGTGCATGCGATGCACTAGAGGAAAGTATTGTGATTGCGGCAGAAAAATCTTGAACCGTATTTCGCATTTTCAAGACATAACTTGTGGTTTAAGGTACCTTGCAATAGTTTTGTGTCCATGTCATTCTTGCTAAGGTTATAGGCGCGTGTTTCGATGTGAATGTTGAAGGTATGTTGATGGGATAGTGTTGCAGCGTTGTCTATTACCAACATCGCGTTAACATTGTTTAGTAACGTTTCATCAACATTGGCAAAAACAATGTCAATGCTTTGACAATTATCAATGTTGCAGCAATGTTAGTAGAAGTTGTCTAACCTGCAGCAAAACACAACATTCAGAACATTTCTACAATGTTGCAGCAACATCTTGTGCTACTAGGGTGGTAACAACGTATGAAAATCAAGCCAATGCCTTTCTTGAACAAACGGTATGTCTTTGGCAGCCTGAAATGTATGTATGCAAATATGCGTACTTGTGGTTAACTGGCCTGGCACCATACATGAGCCCTGTTGTTATGATGGGACAGCAGCCAAGTGTGGCAGCCATTGCACCAATACCCATATCTACGCTTCCCAATTATATGTGCTGCTAAGTTTGACAGTACTTTGTTTTTTGCTCAAAATGTAGGCATTAGTGAATATGTCTGGCTATAAATAATACTCTGAAAGCCTCATAATTGCCTGTAGCCAGGAATATTTTTTATTTGTTGGGAGAAGGGGAAGGGGGGGCAGTTGTCGAAGGCTTTAAAGGGGCCCAGCGACACAAATTATGTATGTAGTTTTCACCGTTTCTTCTCAAACTGTGGAACGCACAGAAATTATAGACAAGTGGCAACACTAGAAACAAAGTCGCTATAATTTACTTGGACTAAAAAAGCATTGTTTTCGGAAGAGAGCGAAGTGACAATAGGAAGTGACACTTCATCATATCCGTTTCAATCCCGAAATTTTATGGCCAACCAAAAAAATTGGTGGGGATGTTTTCTGGCTTAGAAGCTGTCAGAATTCATGCAAAAAAATTATGAAGGCACCACGTACAACAGATTACCCATGAGAACCACGTCCAGTGTACTGGACACTGGGACTCATTTATTCCAAAGGAAGTTGAATGTAACGAACAATGCTGATCGAAAAATATTGCTTTGGGGAATCTTGGGATCTCAGTTCGCTTTAAAAATCACAAAAATAGTTGTCGCCCGGCTTCATATAAAAAAATTTGTACTTGAAGCACGCAATTTGCTGCAAGGTCTTGCATCATTGTCTTTCTGCTGGTGAAAACATGCAAACTTTTGGTCAATTCTGGCGTTCACTTGTGATGGAAATCACGAAAACAGTTCTTGCCTGCTTTCAGACAGAGAAACACCTTGCACTTAGAGCATTGAACTTGCGACTTGGCCTTGCAACTGGAAAGCCGGCACCTAGGAGAGTTGGTCATTACTTGCGGATCCGGCCAATGACCTTCTTGTTCAAAACGAACGTCCGGTCCGGGAATTTGGACGGCAGCCCTGTGGTGGTGTTCAGAATGACCACTAGCATCCGCAGATGGCCGTCCACGGCCTTTTTCTTTCTTCGGAGCGTCTGATAAGAGCTTCTGCTACCTGCATCCTGAAGTCTAGCAGATGCAGCACTTGGCTCTTTGTGTAGCCTGCCTCTTTGGTGTCTTCCTTGTAATTGAGCAATCTGTTCACCAAAGCGAGATCAATGAAGTGAAAAATGACCTTAACAGACTATTTTTCAGTCTTCATTCTTATGCGGTAGAGGCTGATCAGGAAGTCGTTCAGGTCTGCTCCACCCTTGTGATTGTTGTAGAAACGGACGCACGCTGGCCTTTCTACTTCAACATATTTTTTTTGCTTCTTGTCGTATCGCTTTGTGGTGTCCACTGGTTCGGTTCCACAACACGAGGACAGCAGCGTAACTGACCTCGTGTCCATCCATTTAACCACAACCATTTTGCCGTCAGCGCTCACCTTCTCGTGGCTTGATCCGCGCCCATCAGCAAGCAGCTCTTTATCAGACTTCAAGGTTGTCGTTATTCGGTTTGTCATAACAGTACCGTGACCGAACGTTCCTTGCTTCAGAAGACGCTCAATTAGCGGCACCGACGTGAAAAACCTGTCAAAACACAACACGCAGTCCTCCCAAGGAGGCATCGTTTCAGCAAGCCGCATGACAATCCCTCCGCTGATTCCGAGGTCCTTGTGCTCTGAGGGTATTGGTGTCGTGGCACCCTGGTAAATTTCAAAGTCCAGTACCCTCCCTAGACGGTCGGTAAGCACAAAGTTCTTCAGTCCAGTCGGGTTGGGCTTGCCCCTAACGTACTGACGCAGTTGTGTTCTTCCTGTAAACGGAACCATTTGTTCATCCACACAGGCTGCATGCGACCTCGAAATTTTCAGGCAGGCTTTCCTCACACGATCTAAAAGCGGCTGAACCTTCCAGCATCGGTTGTTGTCATCTTGGTCGCTGTCATTGTTGCAGACGTGCAAGGCGTTTCTGAGTCGGAAGAATCGATCTCGCGGCATGGCATCAGCAATCAATGATACTCGGGTCGCTGTTGCCCAATACATACGCGCTTGAGGAAACTTCAGGCTGCCCATTACGATGTGGATGCCGAAGAGAGCTTTGGCCTCCTTAGCTCTCATACCTAGCGTGGTTCCATTTGTCTGGACCCAGTACAAGTTCTTGTCGCTACAAATTCCCAAAAGTCGTCCTCAGAGTACTCCTTAAAATATGTCAAAGGCGTCTGAGGCTCCTGACAGGCTAATGAAGCTGTAGCTTTTTCGATGTCAGTTGGAGCCGAAAATGCTGGCACTTTCCAGGACTGTGCAGCTTTTTGGCGTCTACTTTCCTCTAAAGTGTTTTCTCAAACTTCTTGTTTTTGACATTTTCATCTTCACTGGAACTATCTTCGATTTCGTCGCTTTCATCGCTATGAAGCGCGGACTCCGGTTGAAATTTTTCCGCTTCGTCCCCCGAGTCTGAATCCACATCAAGATCTGACTCGTCTCCAAACAATAGTTCTTGGATTTCGTCATCAGTCAGCGCTTTTTCTGCAAACAAAACAACCAAAGTGTGTTCAAACTTAGTTTGCAAGAAAAAAGAATAAATTTTAGAAATGTTTCGATTTTAAGTTAGAAACTATTATTTTCTGGGTCACGTATTAAAAATCAAACGTAATACTCCGTTCACGGATATTTTTCAACGAAACGCAAGCATTCAATTTTTATGTTCAGTGCACTGGACATAAAAATATTGTCGCGTTGTGCACAAACTACCCTTATTTGAGGCGATCTTTAAATAACATCATTTCGAGTTGAGTTTACTTAACAAGACGAAATTTTGCTACATCAATTAAACAAACGTGACTCTTTCTAGAAAACCACTTATTTGAGCGCGTTACAAGTGGCGGCCTGCCGCTGTAAGACGCCATTACTCTGTGCTGCCCCCTCAAGCCTATGCGGCCAAGGCAGGAACTAGTTTAATTGAGATATTTCTCATGGTCTGGGGAAAGCTTGAAAATTGGTTTCGGTTTCGCTTTGGCCGATTTTTAGTTGTAGTAATCGCTTTTTTTGTATGTCCAGTGTACTGGACTCGGGGTCGGAAAGGGATATGGGAGTGATGACACTGAACACACGTTTCGACTTGTTCAACACGACAAGTCACACCTAATATTCTAACGGTCCCAGATAGGTTATGCACTTGAGCACTAAATATTACAAAAGCCCCGTTTATGCTACCTCATATACAAAATAATTTCTATTGCTCAATATCAAAATTTGAAAACAGTTACAAAATAATAGCAGATGCACTGAAAAATGGCCACCACTTCACAATAGATGGCTGTCTTTTACAAAAACCATTTCGCTGTAAATAAAATATCAAAATTCTAAATGTATGTTATTTCTGGCGAAATGCCTAATTAGGGCATGAAGAATTGTGCACACAAAATAGGAGACAGGGGAGCACTAATTACCAAGTGTTTAATTGATGTTATAAGCTATAATAAAAAAACACTTCCAATCATGTGCAGTGATGTAAAAGAGTACAGGGAGTTTTTATGCCCATGTTTTAGAATCTTGTTTTGAAGCTTTTACCATGTATAGAACAGAGTAACATGTTTGGCGAATTTAAACACCAAATTGCCCAAGAACAAGTTCTAAAGCTTAACAAGATTGGGCTCACAAGGTTTTAGGTACAATGAAAAGGTTATTACCATAATGTCATGTGAACAGATAAGTAATCATGAATAAATAAGTATACTCATAAAGTGAACACCAGTTAAATCAAGTAGGATGTTCAAGTTGAAGCTTAGTGAACACAACGGTGAGAATAGAAGCTCGTATCTGCATGTTTAAGAAGTTCTAGCAGTGAAAGTAATTTTCTAGGCTCATGAGGGCTTGGCTTAACATTTGAGGCAAGAAAACAATGCATGAAAATTTTGTGTCAGTACCTCTTCAAGAAAACAAAGCATTTCTTCATAGCAAGAGTGCTGAAAACTGTTGAAGGGTAATCTACCCAAATCCTCTTACTCATTTTAGTGTCCCCTCAAGCCACATGCAGCAGTGGAATAGCCACGAATTTGCCGTGCCAGCGTAACCTGGCAATCTTACATACACAAGAATGTCCATGGTGCCAGAAGAAATGGCTTCTCATGTAACTTTTCTTTCACTTTGAATTCATGGCCAATGACCTGCAAACCTCTCAATTGTGCAAAACTGTTGAGAATAGTGACAGAGCCATCTATCATGCAGTTGTTATGCTACACTGAGCATGAAGCCATCAAATGTGGCCTGTTTGTACAAGGGTGGTACACAGGCGTGTAGAAGGGGTGCATCTGAATATTGTTTGGAAAACCTAATTGTAAGGTCAGCTACCTATCTGTCTTGCTCCTTCAAGCAATTGTAGAGTTGAGCAAGTGGAGTATTGTGGCTTTTAAGAAGCTGCTTGAGCAACTACATATTATTTTCAAGTGGAAATGTACTGAAAATGTCCACTGGTGCATGCTTGCTTACATTATTTCCAAGGTGTAATAAACAGTAAATAGTATGGGAAACCTGATCACATACAAAAACTTTTGCAAACCCTTTTACAAAGTATTGTAGAAAAAAGTCTGCATGATCAGTGTGCTGCTGGAATAGGCGGGCATTTGAAAAAATATATCTCACAAAATGTAGTCTCATAAAGTTCCTATAAAGAAAAAAAGCTAGCACAAATCTTTGCATTAGAAGCCTGCTGTATAGGAGGAGGAGTCTAGATTCTGTAGCTTCCCTGCGGCCAGCCTTTACTATACTTCTTCTCTTGAAGCAAATTCTTTTGGCACATATGTTAAGGTGAGAAAGTTGCCTGTGCCTTGCAGGCCCAAGACTTTCCTCTAAAGGACCACTTAGCCAAGCACTCAGGGGCTGTTTTGTACTGTATTTTCTCGTATATAACCCGCCCACTCATACAGCCCGCACCCCTAACTATGAACTCACCAAAAGAAGAAAAAAAAATCCTCATGTGCAACCCGCAGGCTTAGCGAAAAAAAAAAGGTTTTGGGAAGTCGCAACTGCACAGTCACAATCTCCTTTAAAAAAGAACATTATTTCAAGCGATTGCCACAAGGTTGCCGGCACCGATTCCCGTTCCTTCAATCATCACCCGACTCACCACTGTCGCTGCTGCCATCCGAGGCTTCATAGCCGCTCTCCAAGGCACACTTGTGTTCGGTGTCGTTCAAGCAATTGCTGATGGCGCACTTTTTGAGGTCTTGCGCACCATGTCAGCCAGAATCGCCCCTACGCATCTACGATGTACTGGCACAGCAGCGCAATGTCTGGCCTCCGCACGTACCCAGTCGGTGTCAGGTCGTAACGGACGTCGGCAATCCACTCTGCATACAGCCACTTCACATGCTCTTTGAACGGCTTATTGAGGCACACGTCCAGTGGCTGTAGCATGGAAGTCATGCGATCGGGTACGATCACGACGTCAGTGCAATGGTCAGCAAGGCACGCTTTCATTGCGTCAGTGCAGCGGCCTTGAAACGAGTCCAACACCAGCATCGACCACCGTGCCAACATGGCGCGCGGCCCCTTCTCTCAGATCGTGCGAAGCCAGTCACAGATGAGGTTACCATTCATCCACACATTATCTTCAATTTGTGCAACAATCCCTGGGGGCAGTGGAGTGCTGGTTAGCGTTTTGCGCTTGAAGATTATGTCGTAAAGGCTCAGTTTGGTATCGTCCGCCAAAACGCACATTACACAGTTTGGTGTTTCCACCCGTCACTGCGCTTACAAACTTTGAGCCCATTTTCTGGAGAGTAATGTTCATGGGCATCTGCAAGTACACGGGCGTTTGATCAGCATTACCCACCTGAAAGAGCAAGTAGTTGTGCTCCTTGTGCAGCCCGATTACGTAACGTTGATAGCTCAACAGCTTATTCTCGTAGGCGTTGGGAAGCCGCTGGCACACAGTCGTTCGTTGCCGCATCGAAAATCTATGCCTGGCCATGAATCGTTGGAGCCATTCACAGCTCGCATGAAACTCGCGTGAGATGTTCATGACGCAGGCCAAGCTCAGCGCTTCCATTTGTGCCATCTTCATTGACACAGCGTGGCCGTGACTCTTTCGTTTTTTAATAGATTTGACAAGCTGCTTCTCAAGAAGGGGGCTTGCACCAGTCTTTGGGCCGCGAAATGCTCGCTTCTCCTTATGTGCATTTTAGAGTGAGGCTTTTTTTTCACGGGGAAAGGTTTCCATCTAGACCCGCTCATAATGCCTCATCAGACAAGGCTGTCCAACGACGGAAACTGGCCACACCTGACTCGAAGACAGATGCCGTCAAATCGTTGTGACGCTGTTGACCAAATCAAACAAAGCACGCCAAAAGTGAATGAACACGCTATGAGGGGGTCTTGTGGGCATTTAGTGGCTTAGCACCAGACGATTGATGGGGATGCGGACTGCATGAAAGGCCATGCATTGCCGTGAAGCCAATTTCTGCTACTGGATTATTCGTAGATAACCCACACCCCCACTTTTCAGGTGATCTTTTTCAATTTTTCATGCGAGGTATATGCGAGAAAATACGGTAACTCTCAAACATAACAGGTGTATATAGTTCACTGATGCAGAGGCTACACAGTTTATGGGCAGTGATGTTAATGCTTATACACCCGGGTGATGATCAGGGTCAATCTGACGCCTGAAAGAATCATTCATACGCAAAGTAGATGATACAGCTGGGAAGCTGAGTCGATCGTTTCTGTATGTACCCTCATGTACACTTGAGACACGCAGAATAACCAGTGTGTTCTTTAATTTGAAATGCAAAAGATCATAATGGGGTACCTAAAACAAAACACTACAAAGAAATGTCAATTATGGGCTTTTGAAAAATACCATGGGAAAGAGCATTGCAGAGACATTCGTGCTCTATCATATCTATAGCTTTATCATTGTGATTGTTTGGCGCTCTCGTTCACTGTACACATTTTATGTCTCATAATTTTAATACTTCTATGGTTTATGCACCTTTAGGGCGAGGAATTTCAGGTGCCTTTGCAGTCAGTCATTATAACCATTGTGGCATTGCCCACATCGTTTGTCTTGTGTACTGGCGTGCTTATCATTAAACACCATATATCATTAATTCCATGTGAAAGAAGCTATTGAAGATCACTGACAAGTGGGTCAAACAATTTAGCTGGAGGAGGCTTTCCTAGGCCTGCAAAAAGGCTAACTACAAAGTGTGATACTCTGCAATCTTCATGAATAGTGCATTGTATAGGCCACAACTGCATAAAAGAGCTCTGGGAAATTTGCAGACCATCAATAATAAAGGCAAGAAAAACTTCATTGCCTTCATAACGGGCTTTTTACAACGTATTTTCGAGGCTTTTTGCAGCCCAAAATAACTATAGTGTCCAGGAACCATTGAAGTGACAATAGGAGCATGCGGCGTATCTCTAGGTGGGGCAAGTAGAGTACGAGCATTGCCAGGATTGATCAAAACTACTGGCTTTGAGCATTTTTAGAAGAGCAGACGAAGTTGTTTGAGTGACATTTTTCTTGGTGGCCTGAACTGTGCAATAGCACTAGGAAAGGGCTGTGCTATGATAATGCATCTCTTGTAGATTGACCATCCTCGATGCTCTGTATACTGGAGAAGGCACATCACTTTAATGAGCCTTCAGGTGCCGTAAGCGAAGTGTCCGTACAGTCGCATTCAATGAAACAAGCCAGACTACCCTTGGTGCACACCGAGTTGCAGCAATCCGCCTAATGCTGTCGCAATGTTTTCGACAGCACCACCAGGCACGCTAATGCTCGCATGCTCACTGGCGTAGCATGTGTGACTGCGTGCCCTTCGTGGTTACAAAGTGTACTGTCCACTACACACCCAATTTCTCCAAAATTCAACTTGGTTCAACAGTGCAAAACCGAGTTTAACTAAGGACGTCTGTCATCTCTGAGACAATGGCAGGAAATTCTTCAATGGTCGTTATTGCTGCTTTGGCTCCCGCTGCTTTCGTTCTACTGCTACGAGTGCCAGCGGCTGTGCAGTAAAGCCGGGCAACATTGTGCATGGCAACAGGGATGTGTGACATTCTGCTCGAGGCAGCTAATTTAAAGCGTGCTGACCCGATGCAGACTCCTAAAACATGATTTTGTTTCATAATAAGCACTTCCTTGGCAGGAAACTCAAACAATGAGGTTTCTGAATTAGTATTTCAACAATCAACGTTGACTAAAACAGAGAATCACTGCAGATCCGTGCAGATTGCTGGGACTTGGCCAAACGGATTTTCAACCACCCATTAACAGAGCAACATGCTCTGGCCACTTGACATCACCGTGGCTGCTGATCTGATAAATTGTCATGGGCTGTAGAGTGTGCGGGAAAATGATCGGCTGGTAGGGTGGTGGCACCTGTTCAAGCAAATATGAACCACGACGCTATCTTCTTTGTTGCCAGACAACATGCATGCTGCTGGGTGCACTGTGTGACAGCCTCCAAGGCTGTGCACAACCTGTCAGCATGCGATCTTGGAGGTCTAAAATAGTGAAAGCTCGAATCGTTTAAAACGCTCATGAGAGCTCTACGATCGCCAGCATGCCTCATGAGTTGAGGAGGTCAGGCAGAGGTAAGGAGGAAGGTATGCTACATATGTCTGTAGCGGCCTTGGTACACTGAGTGTCTCTAAGTTTGTTATGGGAATGATTTGATGATTCTCTAGCCTAAACATTGACAAAACTGCAAAAATTTGTTCCAGTATCCTTTTAAAATAAAGAGGCACTAACTATAAATACTACTACTCAGGTACTACACAGACACTGAAAAAATCATCATTTCAAGTGCCTTAATGCAGGTCTTGGTGTGGCACAGATTCAAGAAGGCATGCTCGAAGAACATCAGCAGCCTATGTGCCTTCTGAGGGTATCCCATATTAACTCTTTTCTTACCGTAGAAAACTGGCCTTTTCAATGTGTGTCTACATGTTTTTTTTATCAGAAACTGTTGTGTGTACAATGGCTTATTCTATATGAAAATGTGGCCTATTCACGTGTCTTTCTCATGCAATAAAATTCTAAGCAAACAACCTCATATTGTTTCATAATTTATTTCAGAAATTCGGGGAATACGATAGAAAACGTACAAGAGAAGATATAAAATTGCTGTTACACATTACAGCATTTAGATTAAAACAAAACTGATACATACAAATAGTAGGTTATGTGCCTTCTGAGGGTATCCCATATTAACTCTTTTCTTACCGTAGAAAACTAGCCTTTTTAATGTGTGTCTACATATTTTTTTTTATCAGAAACTGTTGTGTGTACAATGGCTTATTCTATATGAAAATGTGGCCTATTCACGTGTCTTTCTCATGCAATGAAATTCTAAGCAAACAACCTCATATTGTTTCATATTTTATTTCAGAAATTCGGTGAATGCGATAGAAAACGTACAAGAGAAGATATAAAATTGCTGTTACACATTACAGCATTTAGATTAAAACAAAACTGATATATACAAATAGTAGGTTATTATATCAGGTGTAATATTTCCAAAATTGAACATTCTCATATAAAAAGTGTATTTTTAGCAGGCTCTCATTTTAGCGCCCATAACGCATGTGCCACTTGGAGAAGCAGTTGCGCGTGGTGGTAAAGCAGAGATGTTTGTAACAGGTGCTGCAAAGAACATTGGTTTTCACTTCCTCAGTGTTTTCGTAGCACAACTTGCAGTTTCTTCTCCTGTCAACCTTTTCCGGCTTGTGCCGAATCCAGTCGGGTGGCAGATAACAAACTCTGACTGGTTTGTCATCATATAGGTTCAAAATTCCCAGGATGAGCTTCTCTCTGAAAGAAAGCTGATCAAATTGGGAACTCAAATTTAGCTCAGGAATGTCGGGATGCTGTTTGCGATGCTTTTGAAAAAAGAATAAAACTACGCAGGCTACGACGATACAATGAAAGAACAGTGTTTTTCACCATTGTTCGCATTTCCGAAAGACATTGTATGTGTCAATTGTCTGGCCAGATTTGTCTACCCCCAACATGCCTGCATTGTAGTCATGCGCTAACAAGGGCTTCCTTATTATTCTCTCAGTCCATCGGTTCCCCACTTTTTGACGTCTTTGCCGAAACGTGTTCGTTCGCTGTGTGGATTGTACTCATTGTATATACTGCCTTGCGGTCTTTCCACTGGAGAAACAAGATGTTTCCATCCCTGAACCACCGAAAGTCCCCCCACTCAGCCTTCCTTTTCCATTTTGTTTCTTTCAGATCGCCAGGGAAGCCTCGGTGATCTTTTTTGCCGTTCTACACGCCAGCGTTTTGCATTGCAGAAGATGTTCGAATAGGTGCTTTGAATTATAAAACTTGTCTATGTAAATTTTGTATCCTTGTTCTAAGTATTGTTCACAAGGTTTACTGACAACATCAAAAGCCAATTCATGTGGTCCTGGTGTCTCCCTCTTGCCAGTGTAGACAAAGAACTGTAAAGTGTACCCTGTTTCATATTCAGCTAAAACCTACAATTTGTTACCCCACTTCGTCACCTTATCACAAATATATTGCCTAATTCCTGATCTTGCTTTCAATTTCACCATCCTTTCATCTATTGTAATGGTTTTTCGTGGCTGGAAAAATCGTGCTGACACCTCACTGATATGTTGAAGCAGTGGCCACACCCTCCTCAGTTTTTTGGCTAATGCAGTACTCTGATCCTCCGGATGAGAGACATGCAAGAAAAGAAACGCTTCCTACTCATGATTTGCGATGGAAGGAGACCATTGTATATTGACCCAGTGTTCCAGTACATATGAAGGCATGGAACTTGCACAATACCCATGTAAATGAGGAGTGCAATGAACTGCAACATCTCCGGCGGCGTGACCTCAAGCCAAGAGCCATCTGCCTCTGCGTAGCTGGGTTTTTTGAAAATTTTCATCCAAGTGTACTTGTTGGTGTATTGACAGATAGTTGAGACCAATCAGCAGTGAAAAACATCATAAACATGTCAAGTGCATGGATAAAACTTCGCATCGCGCTCCGGCGCGTCACATCCAGATCTACTTCAGGTGTTCGTTTAGGTAAGAACTTGACTCTGCATAGTGCATTTGGCAGAATATCGCCTCTATAGGTAGTTGACACCCTAGTAAGAAAACGTAAACAAGTGTCGTCACTTACAAAACACGCTCACGGTATAAAAACAACATCGACATCCAAACCTACACTTACATTGACACACGGGTTGAAGGTCCAGGCTGTGGAGATGAATCATCGCTGTCTGAGTCGAAATCTGATGATCCAACTTCTTCTACAGAGTCCTCACTACAGCTCAAATCAAGATCATGAGCAGTAGAGGCAGTGAAATCACGTTTCTGAAGTTTCTTCTTCAGCGGTGGACGATGCGCTTTTGGAGCCATGTTGCGAAATACGACGCTACTTCTATCGCTGTCTTTTTTTTTTGCATGGGAGCTCCCGTCGATAAAGTGAAACAAAAAAGAAGTGTAGAGTAGTTCTTATATTTCCGGCCAGATGGCGTTGAGTGTCCGTGAGCACGCATGTCTATTTTCGGCGGGGCTTTTGAAACCATCGGTTCATAGTTATCGATGCTCTATGGGATGGTAAGGAAAGAGTTAAAATCCCCAAAAGAGGCAAAAAAGGCATGTAATGCCACCATGTAGTGATGATGCTCTCAGTACTCTCTTTGTCAATGTAGAGAGAGAGCCCTCTATCTGCTTTCTTTAGTAGGCAAGGCGTAAAGGGCACTAACTACAACTACTACTACTCAGGTGCCATACAGCCCTGAAAAAATTTATCATTTCAAGTACCTTTCGCCCTCCTTGGTGCGGCACAGATTTCAAAAGTCTTGCTCGAAGAAGGTCAGCAGCCTATGTGCCTTCTTAGGGTGTTCAATGTTAAACACTCAAAAAGAGGCAAAAAGACATGTAATGCCGTCAAGTAGTGATGATGCTCTCGGTATTCTCACTCTCCCGATGTAGAGAGAGAGCCCTCTATCTGCTTCCTTAGTAGCCAAGGCATGAGGGCCACCAACTACAAATACTACGTACTACTCAGGTGCCACACAGCCCCTGAAAAAAATTTATCATTTCAAGTGCTTAATGTGGGGCGACTTGGTGTGGCACAGAATTAAAAAGGCATGCTCAAAGAAGGTCAGCAGCCTATGTGCCTTCTTACGTTCTTCAGTGTTAAAAACCCCAAAAGAGTAAAAAAAGGCATGCAGTGCCACCAAGAAGTGATAATGCTCACCGCATTCTCTCTCTGTCAATATAGACAGAGAGCCCTACATCTGCTTCCTTTACTAGGCAAAGCCCCGCAGGGGCGCCTGCGCAAGTAGGCGTTTGGTGTGTAGCGACACCACGGACCCGAGCTAACAGGGGAGTTTTGACTTCCTCCCACGCCTAGCCGTGCGTGGCTTTGCCGTGTCCGGGGAAAAGGGAATCCTGGGGGTTGAGCCGACGCTGGGTGATTGGACATTTAAGGCCCCCCGGCAGAGGCAACACACCCCTTTAACCCCGGCTTCACGTAGACGGCACCCCTGGGCTGACCCACCCAGGGGAAATCGGCAGTTGCCTTTTCCTCTCTCTCTCCCCTACAACTTCGTCTTTATCTCTCTCTTTTTTAGTCTGTCCTGTCTACTTCTCTCTTCTGTTTACTTCCATTTTTCCTGGTGGCAAGGGTTAACCTTGTGTAATTACTCAACCTTGAGTAGTTATATTTGGTTATAGTGGCAATGTACGGCTGGCGTCTACAGCCTTATGCTATTAAGTGCTTCAGCGTCCCCTGGTTGGACTTCATGGTGGGTGGTCGCCATTGCTGCCAAAAAAAAGTACTCTACTATGGGAACACCTGCATTTCCCCGTCTCCCAGATCGTGTTCCGCCTAAGAGAGGACGCACCGATGACTTCAATTTTCAGCCAACCCAGACAATGCTTTCCAAATTTCCATGTTGTGCACAGCTAAAACCCAACAACACAAGCTAGAGCCATATCTTCATTTCTTGTTGCTAAATCTCTGACTGAGGTCTTTGGCCCAGGATACAACTTATAAAGATGGCTAGCGGAGACCTTCTCCTTGAGCTGCCTGAAAAACACCACTATGAAAAACTTGACAGTCTCGTAGAATTTGGTAATATCCCAGTATCTGTTTCACCTCATAGATCAATGAACACCTCACGTGGAGTTGTTTCAGAAGCAGACCTTCTTGAAATGTCTGAACAGGAACTGCTTGAAGGGTGGAAAGAGCAAAATATCACGGATGTGAAACGAATCGTCATCAGACACGACAACAAAGAAATACCTACCAAACATTTAATACTCACTTTCGCATCTAGCACACTGCCTTCATCTATAGACACAGGCTACATCAAAATCTCTGCCCGTCCCTACATTCCCAATCCAAGACGGTGTTATAAACGTCAACGATTTGGTCATGGCTCGCAGAACTGCCGGGGTCGGGAAACTTGTGCAAGATGTGGTAGCCACAGCCACCCATCTGATAACTGTCTTACTACGCCTCACTGCGTGAATTGTGACGGGGAACATGCCGCGTAATCGCGTTCGTGTCCTAACTGGAAGAAAGAAAAAGAAATAATCACTCTTAAAGTCAAAGAAAACATCACATTCAAAGAAGCAAGACGAAGAGTGTCGCCATTTTGCGGCGCAACATATGCTGATGCGGCGCGTCAGAGGGTAATGCCGCACCAGCCCTCGCCACCCCTTCGGCTAGCGCAGAGCCAGCTGTCGGCTGTGGCGCCTTCCCCCAAGGCGGCAGTAGTTCAGTCTATTCCGCCTCCAAGCAAATTGAGGCCGGAGACTCCAGGGTCCTCTGGTCTCAAGGCCTCACCTCACCAGGCAAGGCCTAAAATCCGAACCACCAGCTCGCATGTGCGGACATCTAGTGCCTCTGAGGAGGCAATGGATACAACGGTACCCTTGGTACCGAAAGAGCGGCGCGCCTCCTTGGAGTGCGCCAAGAAAAATAAAAAACCAATAACAGGGCCAGACGACCGTCCTGCTATCTGAAATGACAAGCTCACTCTAACACAGGATACTCTCTGTACACACAGCAGCATCTCTTCTTTCAATATGCCTTGATGAAACCTTGATGACTTACAAGAACTCCTCCATGAACACAATCCTAGAGTGCTGTGTGTACAGGAGACACACTTAAAACAAACAAACACAAACTTTTTACGTAACAACGTAATCTTCCGAAAGGATAGAGATGATGCCATGCCACCATCTGGTGGTGTAGCGGTTATAGTTAGTCAAGGTATAGCATGTACACAATTACCTTTTCAAACTTCCCTCCAGGCGGTGGCTGTCCGAGCAGTTATTCTAAACAAACTTGTCACAGTCTGCTCTTTGTACATACCTCCGCACCACCATCTTGAAAAACTTCAATTCCAGTCTTTAATAGACGGAACTACCTGAACCTTATCTGGTCCTTGGAGACCTGAACGCACATAATGGTCTGTGGGGTGACTCGGTGTGATGCACGAGGTCGTCTCATTGAACAATTCCTCATTTCATCGGGTGCTTGTCTGTTGAATAGGAAAGAAACATCATACTATAACCTTGCCAACAAAACTTACTCTTCCATAGACCTCAGTATCGCATCTCCTTCACTTGTACCATTACTTCAGTGGAAAGTCATAAATAATCCATACGGAAGTGACCATTTCCCTTTAGTTTTCAGTACACCAATAATAAATGAATGTCCTCCACATGTTCCCAAATGGCTGGTAAACAAAGCTGACTGGGAACAATTTCAAAAGCTTACTCACTTAAATTGGACTGACATATGCGGATTAGGCATAGATGAAGCTGTGCAGTACTTCACGGCTTTTCTTACAGACGCAGCAACCAAGTGTATTCCACAAAGATCTGGACTGCCCGGCAAACGACACATTCCGTGGTGGAACACTGAGTGTCAGAATGCAAGAAAGGAACAGAACAGGGCATGCAGCTTCCTGCGGAACTCGCCGACAGCGGAAAACCTTGAGAGCTATAAGAAAATAAAATCTCGAGGCAAGAGAACACGTCGGCAGGCCAGAAAAGAAAGCTGGCACAAGTTTCTATAAGGGATAAATTCATATACACAAGAGGCTAAAGTCTGGAACATGGTTCGTAGGGTAGCAGGAAGACAAGTACATTCACTCCCACTCGTAAACACTCAGGGTGATACCTTGGAAGATCAGGCAAACTTCCTCGGTGCACACTTTGAAAGGGTATCCAGCTCGTCCCACTATACTGACACTTTCCAAAAATACAGAACAAGAATAGAAATGCAGAAACTCGAACACGAATCCACTAGATACGAGGCTTGCTGTTTGTTGTACGGCAACTTTGGTTGGCATTTGGAAGGTGATGCCGTCGGCTCCTGGAGCACTTCGTTGCTTGGTCCTCTCGAGGGCCGCCACCAGCTCGTCTATGGGCTCTTCGCACAGCTCCCGCACCTGCGCGGACACCCATCTGGGAGGATGGCAGAAGGTAGGGCAAATGATGGCAGCAGGTGGTGGTGCAGCAGGCGATGGGGCTATGTCTCTGGCAGCAAACTGATCAGCTAGCCGTTCTGCCAGGTTCGCAGCCGTGATGGCGGGTGAACAACCAGGGACAGTCCCTGGTTCTAGGCCCGTGGCGCCATCAGCAGGCACTTCAGCAGGCGCCAGGCCTTGGTCCCATCACGCGAGCGGTTGATTGAGACGCACACGCCCTGCCAGCCCTGGTTCCGGCGCCTGCGTGCGTGGCGTCTGCAGACGGCATCGATTTGCTGGAAGACCGTCCAGAGCTCCAGTTGGGCAATGTTCAGGGCTTGCCACTCTGCACGTCCCCGTGCCGCCCTCAGAGCCAGGTGCCGGATGTCCGGGACGGGCTGTCCCTGCTGGACCTTGGCAGTGACTGTAGCTGCCGTCGCATTGTAGGCCACTAGTTGCAGCAGGTCCCTGCTGCTCGTGTCCTGCTTGAGTAGCCGCCGGTAGACCTGCCAATCCACCACGCAGTACTCGCGGTCCCGTGGGGCCCTACCTCTGAAGGGGGACAGTAGGATGGGCAGGTGGTCCAAGCCCCAGGTGTCCGGGAATGGCGACCAGGCGTACTGGCAACCCTCCGTGGTCACGCTGAGATCTATGGGAGTGCTGGTGGCCTGGTGCCCACGACGGAGGAAGGTGTCGGCATCCGAGTTCACGATCGCCAGCCCCAGCTGCTGGAGGATATCACGCACCTCTCTGCCTCGAGCGTCAGTCCTGCGGCCGCCCCAGGCTGGGTGTTTGGCATTAACGTCCCCGTAAAGCAGGAACTCCCTGCGCAGGCGATGCGCCAGCTGACGGAGGCATCTGGGGTCTCAAGGCTGGCCCGGCCGAACGTAGATGCTGGCCACAGTGGTGTCCTGCCCCCTGATGTAGATGCGGACGGCGCAGCTTCCAAAGGGTCCTCCAACCAGGTCAGCCACCTTCACCTCTGCCTGTGGGAGCTCCCGCTTGGCGTAGACAGCACACCAGAAACGTCCTTGCTGGTGGCCGTCGTTCAGGCAGGGGGCATCATGGCAGGTCGCCAGGGTGCAGCCAGTCCTGCTGCTGTATCCAACATACCCCGGCAGGCGAAGGTCCTCCACCCCGGCATACACTTCCTGCAGTGCAAGCACGTCGTAATCGCTCTGCAGAAGGTGCTCTGCCAGGTCGTCTCTCTGCCGCCCCAGCCAGTTGATGTTCCACTGAAGAACGCTTGGGCGGCGGCCTCGGCTCGTTTTGGGCAGGGAGCTAGCCATGATTGGCCGTGGGGAGCAGAGAGCCTCCCGTCTGTAAACAGATGGCTCGAAGGGGGTGGTCCAGAAGAGGTGACTCTCCCACAGACCGCAGGGTGTGCAGCAGGGTGGCGATGATTTGGTAGGCCGCGTCCGCTGGAGGCAACGCTACTGTCGCTGCAGGCGGGGCCGCAGGAGTCGTGGGCACAGCAGGCCGGCCTCCGGGGACAATAGCAGCAGGCTGGGCTGCAAGGTGGCAGCTGCAGCAGGCGGGGCCTCAGGAACAGCAGTGGCCGCCGGCAGGGCCATAGGGGCAGCAGTGGCAGTGGACTGCTGTCCCTGGAGTGGCTGGCGATGAGATTTGCGAGGCGCCGGGATGGGTCTGGTTGGAGGGGGGGGGGGCGGCAAAGGGTGGCCCTTCACCACGCTCGCAAAGGTTCGCGCCTCCTGAATCTCCTCGCACCGCCGCCGCCACTGCATGTCTCGAGAGAATAGTTGGGGAAGATACCATCATAGTGGCAACCTTCCGCTTCCGCCAACATGGCGCCGCCTAATGAATACACGATTTGGCAGTGGAATTGTCGTGGGTTTCGTCGTAAGCGGGGTAACCTGCAGCAATTCGTAAAAACCAAGCAAGCACCAGATGTAATCGCCCTCCAGGAAACTGGGGGGACCGCAAAATTATCAGGATACAAATCATATAGCACTTTAGCTAAAAAAGCAACAGTAACCACACTGATACATCGTAATATAACGGCTGTAGAACACGATACTGGCGTACGCAACATAGACCACGTCCTACTAGAAATTCTCCCGTCTCGAAAAAAGGAGGGAAGCTTGTTTGTGCTGAACGTGTACAGTCCACCACGACAAAAGGTAAAGTTTGGCTCGCTTTTCCGCAAAGTGCTAAACGTAGCGGGCAGACAAGCACTGATCGTCGTGGGCGACTTTAACGCACCACACGCCGCCTGGGGTTACACCATCGAAAACGTTAAAGGCCGCAACCTGTGGAACGACGCGCAGCACGAGGAGCTCACGCTAATAACTAACCCACAAGACCCTACCAGAATGGGAAACAGCGTCAGTAGAGACACCACGCCGGACCTTACATTCATAAAGAATATATCCAACCCTCATTGGACCAACACTAACGTAAATCTAGGCAGCGATCACTACATTGTATGCACAATTCTACAAGCAGGTCCGCGTAAAAAGAAAGGTAGAAAAATAATGTTAACCGAGTGGGACACCTTTCGTAAGATAAGAGAGGACGATGCTACAGAGACCATCGAAGATATACAGAAGTGGACAGACACACTCCAGCGTAGCGTGCAGAAAGCCACCAAACATGTTCCCGAAGAGGCAGGAATGGAAGAAATGGACAGCAAGCTCTTACACATGTGGGAGGCAAAACGCAGCCTGCAAGAGCGCTGGAAAGGTCGAAAGCACAACCGGCGTCTAAGAAAGAGAATCGTCGCGCTCGACAGAGACATAGAAGACTACGCAAATAGGCTGTCCCAGCAGCAGTGGGCAGGCATGTGCACTTTAATGAACAGGCAGTTCGGAATGTCCAAAACTTGGAACATTCTCCGAGGCCTCCTTGATCCAGAAGGCACGAAAACAACACAAAGACAAAACCTGCAACGGATACTACACAGCTACGCAGGTACAGAAGCAGAGCTCTTACGCGAGCTACGCCAGACATACGTATGAGATGCCACAAAGGCACGACTCCCAGAGTACGAAGGGAAGGATAACGTCGACCTCGACGCCTCCATAACAGAGGCAGAGATTCGATACGAACTCGGACGACTCAATCCCAAGTCCGCCCCGGGTCCCGGCGGTATAACAAATAAAACACTTCGCAACTTAGATGACGAATCCGTCACTGCTCTCACAAAGTACATAAACGAATGCTGGGAGAAGGGCACCATACCCCAGCAATGGAAAACCGCCAAAATCATATTAATACCCAAGCCGGGCAAAAAGCCGCTCATCGGAAATCTCAGGCCCATTTCATTGACGTCCTGCATTGGAAAGCTCATGGAAAAAGTAATTTTAACGCGTCTCGTCAGATACATGGACGACAACGAGCTATACCCACACACCATGATCGGCTTTCGACCAAGACTCTCGACGCAAGACGTCATGTTGCAGCTAAAGAATCAAATCATAGACGCCGAAACGCACACCCTGGATACAAAAGCCATTCTGGGCCTTGACCTGCAGAAGGCATTTGATAACGTCACCCACGAGGCCATATTGCGCAACTTGCAAAACCTACACGTAGGTCGGAGAGTGTACGATTACATAAAAGATGTTCTCACCAACCGTAAAGCTACAATCATGGCCGGGGAAGCGGAATCCGAAGAATTCGTTCTAGGCAACAAGGGAACACCACAAGGTTCGGTGCTTTCCCCTTTCCTATTCAACGTGGCGATGCTTGGTTTACCCTCAGAGCTGGAACGCGTCGAAGGGCTTCAGCACAGTATCTATGCGGATGACATCACCCTATGGGTGACGGGCGGGAGCGACGGTCACATAGAAGAGATTTTACAACAAGCAGTAAATACGGTAGAGCGATACGTGGAGAACAATGGCCTAAAATGCTCTCCTCAAAAATTGGAGTTATTACTCTACAGACCTACAAGCAGAGGTCGCAAGCGCATTCACGAACGACACAACATCACAATCTTAGCAGGAGGTTACCCAATACCTCAGGTACAACACATAAGAGTTCTGGGACTCCGAATATCCGAGAACGGACATAACGGGGAAGCAATAAAGTTCCTGGATAACAACACCCAACAAACCATTCGAATGATTCGAAGAATCGCCAACAAAAACTACGGCGTGAAAGAACACAACTTAGTGCAGCTCATCCAAGCCTTCGTCGTCAGCCGCATAGTGTATGTGACCCCATACCTCAAGTTGCAAGTGGCGGAAAAACAAAAGATAGAATGCATAATTAAAAAAGCATATAAGCAAGCCCTCGGATTACCGATCACCACGTCTAACGAAAAGTTCGAAGCGTTAGGAATGCATAACACGCTAGACGAACTTATTGAGGCTCATATGATAGCACAATATGAACGACTCGCGCAAAGCAACACGGGAAGACACATCCTGCACAAACTTGCAATAACGTACGCTGGCCAAAGCGGCAATAAATACGACATCCCAAAAGAAACCAGAGAGGGCATCATAATACCTCCGTTACCCAAAAACATGCACCCCGAACATCACCGGGAGCGGAGGAATGCAAGAGCGAGAGCACTGCACAAGAAGTTTCAACATGACGCGGACGTGGTATATGTAGATGCAGCCGAATATACAGACGGTCGACACATGGCAATAGTCGCTTCAAATCAAGCGGGCCACCTGCTTGCTAGCGGCACCATTAAAAACAGGAAATTCGGAAATCGCTGAAGAAACGGCCATAGCGCTGACGCTTGCGTCCACAAGGGCCAGCGTCGTAATCAGTGATTCTAAAACCGCGATTCATAACTTCGCTAACGGAAGGGTCTCGAAAGAGGCGTTAAGAATCTTAAATAACTTTCGCGGAGAGCGCGACGTTTATGTTATATGGACGCCCGCCCACTCCTCCCTCCCGGGCAATGAAACCGCACACACCCTAGCTCGAGAGTTAGCGAGCCGAGCAGGGGCAGGAATGACGCGGAGCCCGCGTGCGGAGAGAGACCGCATGTTCAGTTACAACGAAATTACCAAGCACTACAGATTAGGGAGGCAGCATTACCCGCCACCACACTCCTCATTAAATAAGCAGCAGGCGACAGCGTGGCGCCTATTACAAACAAACACGTTCCCAAACCCAATCGCTTATAATCATTGTTACCCGGACCTCTACTCAGACAGATGTAAACACTGCAATCAGCGGGCGGACCTCAAACACATTATCTGGGCTTGCCCCAACATCGTGAAGGGGCCAAACACATACATGAATACGGAGCAGTGGGAGACCGCGCTGCTAAGCTCAAGCATCGAGGACCAACTACAGGTCATCAGGCAAGCCGAAGATGCCGCTAGGGCCCAAGGACTCCTAGCTGCCATCTAAGGGAGGGGAGTCAACTCCTCTAACACTTGCCGTTTCAATAAAAGTTGTTTCTCTCTCTCTTCCGCTTCTCCTGCCACCGGGGGCACTCCGGGGTGTCTGCAGAGTGTGGGCCCCGCAGTTGACACAACGCGGCCGGGTCTGTTTGCACCTCTCTCTCGGGTGGGTCCGGCCACATCTGATGCAGCTGCCTGGCCAGCTGCAGCTGTCCTTGACATGGCCGAACCGACTGCATTGCCGGCACTGCAAGGGGCGGGGTCTGGCCGGCCGCACTGGGAAGCGTAACAAGAAGAGTGACACGTGCTCCGGTGTCACAGGGCCGGCGAAGCGGAGCGTCACGTTTCGCCCCTCCCAGGCAGCAGAGAGCACCGAGACGGCTGACTGGTTCCCAGGCAGAAGGCTGTCCGCCGCAGGCTCCCCGTCGACACCGTGTAAGAAACCCGTGCTGGTCCTGTGGTCAGCGGGTTCCTCGGCAGTGACAGGGATCCCCTTTAGCTCCTTAATGGTCAGGAGCTGCTCCAGGCACTATCGCGTGGTGGCGTCAGCAGGCACAATGTTGCGTTTTTGATTTACGCGAATTGCGGCTACTCCGGGTCTTGCAGAGAGCGCCTGTGCGAGGATCAGGCGTGGAGATCCACTGAAGGTACCTCCGGGGGCCGACGGCCGGAAGAGAACTGTGCCCACAATGGCAGGGTTGGCCGGGAGGGCCGCAGCAGCAGCAAGGTCCCTGGCACTGCGTCGGGCACTTCTGGTAGAGACCACCTGGAAGCCCTCTGTGTCTGGGGGATTCCCCGCTGCACAGCTGTGCCTCCTTGTGGTGTCCACTGCAGTGGGGGCCTTGCCGAAAGGTTGGGGGAGGTTGGCAGCCGTGCCCTCCGATGCAGTAACGGGGGTTGCTTCTTTGTCGGCTTCTTCTTTCCCTTCTTTCTGCGGTTGGTAGGTGTGGCCCCCGCTGATGGTGCAAGGAGAAAGTCTTTCGCCGTATAAGGGGCTCCCTTTCGGGTGTTGCCCCCTGTAGCGGTACTGGTAAGAACTTCCTTCACTACCTCCATTGCAGCTGAAGCGTCAGGGGGTGGGTTGTCGGAAGATTCGGTGGTCCCTTCTCCCCGCAGGGGCGCCTGTACAAGTAGGCGTTTGGTGTGTAGCGACACCACGGACCCGAGGTAACGGGGGCGTTTCTACTCCCTCCCACGCCTAGCCGTGCGTGGCTTTGCCGTGTCCGGGGAAAAGGGGATCCTGGGGGTTGAGCCGACGCCGGGTGATTGGACCTTAAAGGCCCCCCGGCAGAGGCAACACACCCCTTTGGCCCTGGCTTCACGTAGACGGCACCTCTGGGCTGACCCACCCAGGGGAAATCGGCAGTCGCCTTTTCCTATCTCTCTCTCCCTATATCTTTGTCTTTTGTTCTCACTTTACATCTTTCCCCGCAGGGGCGCCTGCGCAAGCAGGCGTTTGGTGTGTAGCGACACCACGGACCCGAGCTAACGGGGGAGTTTTGACTCCCTCCCACGCCTAGCCGTGCGTGGTTGAGCCGTGTCCGGGGAAAAGGGGATCCTGGGGGTTGAGCCGACGCCGGGTGATTGGACCTTAAAGGCCCCCCGGCAGAGGCAACACACCCCTTTGGCCCTGGCTTCACGTAGACGGCACCTCTGGGCTGACCCACCCAGGGGAAATCGGCAGTCGCCTTTTCCTATCTCTCTCTCCCTATATCTTCGTCTTTTGTTCTCACTTTACATCTCTCCTGTCTTCTCCTCACTTCATTTTACTTCCGATTTTTCCTGGCGGCAAGGGTTAACCTTGTGTGGCTATCCAAACTAGGGTGAACCATATTGGGTTATAGTAACTGCGTACTGCTGGCGTTGCGCAGACATGCCCACATGCTCTGCCACGTCCCCTTGTTGGACTCCGTGGTGGGTGGTAGGCGCTGTTACCGAAAAATCCACATTTTCCCATGGGATCCTCGACCCCCTCTCTAACTGATCGTGCCTCGAAAAGGGTACGCACCGACGCAACTCTACTACTTTGGCCCAAAAACAGAGAAACTTTTCCAAAATACCATGTTCTCCACTGCGAACAATCATCTACAAAAGCTAGAACAATCTCACCCTTCCTTGTAGCCAAGTGCTTGAGAGAAACCATTGGAACCGGTTATAAGGCCACGAAGATGGCAAGTGGTGATCTGCTTCTCGAACTAAAAGACAAAGAACAGTACAATAAACTCTCGCACCTTGTAGCCTTTGGTAACATTCCCGTCTCGGTGAGCGCACATCGTACTATGAATACAGTGAAGGGCGTGGTATCGGACGAAGACTTGATGACACTGAGTGAAGAAGAGCTTCTTGATGGATGGAAGGACCAAGGTGTGATACATGTCCAGCGCATCAAAATCAGACGTAACAACAATGAAATAGCAACAAAGCACTTGATACTCACCTTCAATTCAACCACTTTACCTGAAAGTCTCGAAACTGGCTATGTAAAACTCCATGTCCGACCTTTCATTCCAAACCCGAGGCGTTGTTTCAAATGCCAGCGATTTGGTCATGCATCCCAGAGCTGCCGAGGACAGCTGATGTGTGCTAAGTGTGGCACAACCGGCCACAGCGCTGATGAATGTAGTCATGACGAGGTCCTCTGTGCTAACTGCGAAGGTAGTCACCCCGCATACTCCAGAGCGTGCCCAGCCTGGAAAAGAGAAAAAGAAATAATCACTATAAAAGTTAAGGAAAATATCACATTCAGGGAAGCAAGACAACGGGTCTCGTTATCATTAGCACTAAAAACACCTTTTGCCGAAGTGGTGCAACGAGGGGCGGCACCACAAAGGCCCTTGGCAGTTGCCCGGACCGCGCCTAGCGTGCCGAGGCAAACGCCACAAGCCCCCATGGGGGGAGCAGCTTCGGCTGCCCCACCCTCCTTGAATACAGCCCCATCGAAGGCTCCTGTGAACCTTGGCAGCAGCCAGGGCACCACACAAACTAAAGAGGTCCCATCGACCTCCAGCCCGGTGGGGTTTAAGGCTCCGTCTGTCACGACGAAGCTTCAACGAAAACATCATCTGTCGCCTCTCCTGAGGCGATGGACACATCAACTGCACCGGCGCAGACTGCGCCAAAAGAGCGGCGGGGTTCCCTCGACCGCTCTAAAAAAGACAAAACGGTAATTACAGGGCCTTCTAAAGGCTCTGTAAGATAAGTCACTTCTCTCTTTAGACACCAGCCACACTCATTTCGTACACACAGCACTTCTTTACTCCCATAATGGAGACACAAATTATACAATGGAACGTCAGAGGACTACTTCGAAACCTCGACGATGTTCAAGAACTTCTAAACAAACATTCTCCAAAAGTGCTGTGTGTACAGGAAACACACTTAAAATCCAAGAATACAAATTTTTTGCGTCAATATGTTGTCTTTCGAAAGGACAGAGATGATGCTGTGGCATCATCTGGTGGTGTAGCCATTATTGTTAATCGAGGAGTAGCATGTAGCCATCTACCACTACTAACATCCCTAGAGGCAGTGGCTGTTCGAGCAGTTCTATTGAATAAGCTCGTCACCATCTGCTCTCTATACATACCGCCGCAACACCACCTGGAAAAACATGATTTTCACTCTTTAATAGACGAGTTACCAGAACCTTATCTAGTTCTAGGGGACCTGAATGCGCACAGCGGTTTATGGGGTGACTGTCGATGTGATGCACGAGGTCGTCTGATCGAACAGTTCCTCTTTTCATCAGGTGCTTGTCTGTTGAATAGGAAACAGGCAACATATTATAACCTTGCAAACAATACTTACTCCTCCATAGACCTCAGTATCGCATCTCCTTCACTTGTACCATTACTTCAGTGGAAAGTCATAAATAACCCATACGAAAGTGACCATTTTCCTTTGGTTTTGAGTACACCAATAATACATGAATGTCCTCCACATGTTCCCAAATGGCTGATAAATAAAGCTGACTGGGAACAATTTCAAAAAATTACTCACTTAAGTTGGACCGAAATATGCGGATTAGGCATAGATGAAGCTGTGCAGTACTTCACGGCCTTTCTTACTGACGCAGCAGCCAAGTGCATTCCACAAACATCTGGACTTCCCGGCAAACGACACGTCCCGTGGTGGAACGCTGAGTGTCAGAATGCGCGAAAGGAACAGAACAGGGCATGGAGATTGCTGCGGAACTCGCCGACAGCGGAAAACCTTGAGAGCTATAAGAAAATAAAATCTCGAGGCAGGAGAACGCGTCGGCAGGCCAGAAGAGAAAGCTGGCACAAGTTTTTATCAGGGATAAATTCATATACACAAGAGACCAAAGTCTGGAACATGGTCGGTAGGATAGCAGGAAAACAAGTACACACACTTCCACTCGTAAACACTCAGGGTGATACCTTGGAAGACCAGGCAAACTTCCTCGGTGCACACTTTGAACGGGTATCCAGCTCGTCCCACTATACTGACACTTTCCAAAAATACCGAAGAAGAATAGAAAAGCAGAAACTAGAACACAAATCCACTAGATGCGAGGCATATAACCAAGCTTTCAGTCTAGCTGAGCTCCGAACATCTCTAAACTCCTGCAGTACTTCTGCCCCAGGTTCTGACCGTGTGGTGTATGAAATGTTAAAAAACCTATCAGCCGAAACACGAAAAACCTTACTTTGTACAATGCTATCTGGTTTTCTGGCACTATCCCTACCTCCTGGAAAGAGGCTATTATTATTCCCATTTTGAAAGAGGGCAAGGACCCTTCTTTAGCTTCAAGTTATAGGCCTATTGCACTTACAAGCTGCTTGTGCAAAGTCTTCGAAAAAATGATAAACTGCCGACTTGTACATATCCTTGAAACAAACAATTTGCTCGACCCATTTCAGTGCGGGTTTCGAGAAAGCAGATCCACCACAGACCACCTTGTTCGTATCGAGGCACAGATCAGAGACGCCTTCGTCCATAAACAATATTTTCTCTCTGTGTTCCTCGATATCGAAAAGGCTTATGATGCAACATGGCGTTTTGGAATTCTAAGAGATCTGTCCCACCTTGGTGTGCGCGGAAGAATGTTTCATATAATCGAAAGTTACCTGTCAAACCGGATATTCCGTGTCCGTGTGGGCAGTGTTCTCTCCCAAACATTTGTCCAGGAAACAGGCGTGCCACAAGGTGGTGTGCTTAGTTGCACACTTTTTATTATGAAAATGAATTCTTTGTACTTGTCCATCCCCCACAGTATGTTCTATTGCACGTATCTCAACGACGTTCAGCTTGGCTTCAAGTCATGCAACTTGGCAATGTGTGAGCGGCAGGTTCAGCTGGGCTTAAACAAGGTCTCCAAATGGGCAGATGAAAACGGATTTCGACTTAACGCACAAAAAAGCACGTTTGTCTTGTTCTCTCGAAAGAGAGGCATGCACTCTGAACCTGACATTCGACTGAACGGGCAACGTCTGTCCGTCAAAGCCGAACATAAATTCTTAGGCTTAATCTTGGACAACAAGCTGACCTTCGTTCCGCACATCAAGAATTTAAAAATAAAATGTTTAAAAGCCATGAATGTTATAAAAGTGCTGTCACGTACTACTTGGGGTAGTGATAGGCAATGCCTCATAAATCTGTATCGAAGCCTTATTCGCACCCGTTTAGATTATGGGGCCGTTGTTTATCAGTCTGCAACTCAAAGTGCTTTAAAGATGCTGGACCCCGTGCACCATTTGGGCATCCGCCTTTCTACGGGTGCTTTTCGCACCAGCCCCGTAGAAAGCCTTTATGTTGAGTCAAATGAGTGGTCGCTTCATCTGCAGAGAACTTACATGTCCTTTGTTTATTTCCTTAAGGTGAAAGCAGACAAGGAGCACCCCTCATACTCTACAATTAATGATTTGTCGAGCTCAACTCTGTTTGAAAACAGGCCTTCGATGAGGCAGCCCCTCTCAGTTCGCCTGAAAAGTCTAGCTGAGGAAACTGGAGTCTCACTTGAACACAGTTTAATGACTCCTGTAGCATACCCGCCACCGTGGCAGTGGCAGACTATAGACTGCGATGTGTCTTTCCTAGAAGTTACAAAACATGCACCTCTTGCCCACATCCGAACATACTTTTTGGAACTTCAACACAAATACACACGTCCTGAGTTCTTCACAGATGCCTCCAAGACTAACTCCTCTGTGTCCTACGCTGCTATCGGCCCATCCTTTTCGGATGCTGGCCCTCTACATCCATGCACAAGTATCTTCACAGCGGAAGCTTACGCGATACTTGTGGCAGCTAAACACATCAAACAATTACAAATACAAAAAGCAGTAGTTTATACAGACTCCCTCAGTGTGGTAACGGCTCTGCACAGTCTTAAAAAACAAAAAAACCCGGTCCTTGTCTCACTTTACTCCATTTTGTGCACACTCTACACACTCAAACAACATGTTGTAGTGTGCTGGGTGCCAGGGCACCGTGAGATCCAAGGCAACGTGAGGGCGGATCAGCTCGCTGCATCCGTCCATGAGAACACTGCCATTACATCCATATCAATCCCGGCCCTTGATCTTAAGCCGTCTCTTAAACGAACCCTCAGGGACTACTGGCAGAGCAAGTGGGATACACAAACACAAAACAAACTACACGTTATTAAGCCACACCTTGGTCAATGGCTGCCCGTATCGAAATCGCGTCATACAGAGGTAACACTAACGAGACTCAGGATAGGACATACATACACGACACACACACATCTTTTGTCCGGTGGTGATCCACCATTGTGTGATAAATGTGGTGAGGCATTAACAGTTCTTCACGTTTTAATCCAATGTAAACAATTGGACACTCTTAGAAGACAACACTTTCCATTACCCTACCGACAACATATACCTTTACACCCTGCAATGTTCGTCGGTAGGGAACCACTTTTTAGTCACAAATCATTGTTAGCGTTTTTTAAAGAAATTCATAGTTTTCATGTCATATACCCGGGCATCCCGTAGCATGACTTCTCCAGAGAGGTTTTTGCTGCGGTGATTACACAAGAAAGCACGTGCCTCACGGCCCTTGGACGCAAGGGTATGAACGTGTGAGGCACTTGTGCTAAAGCCACACATATCCATCATCGTCTTTTATTATCACCAACTTTTGTCATCTATTCACACCACACACACATTTCACGGCATGGTCATCATTTTATTACTTGTATGTTTTTACCCGCCTTACCGCGAGGATTTTTATGGCCCTTATACATCCGCTAATCACAATCATGGTCCACATTCCATGTCCCATGAATTGGCGCTCTTTGGCCATCAAATGGCCCTTGCGCCAAAAAACACCATATATCATCATCATTCTCAGTTCGCCTGAAAAGTCTAGCCACCTTGCGCTATGCTCTCCAGCGCTGTTCACAGATTTTAAATGGAAGGTAATAGATAATCCATACGGTAGTGACCACATGCCTGCACTCATCAGTCTAACCACAGCACTTCCTACCATACCCTCCAGACCACCCCGCTGGCGACTTCATTTGGCAGACTGGGCTCTCTTTACCGATCAAGCCAGTCTGGATAAAGAGAGTCTAGATAATCTGAGCGTAGATGAAATGAATCAAAGGATTACAACGTGTATAATCGCGGCAGCAAAGAGAGCTATCCCTCAGTCTTCTGGTTGCTTAAAAAAGAATTTGAAGCCCTGGTGGACGCACGAATGTACAGAAGCCAAAAAACTCCAAAATAAAGCCTGGGGTATCTTCCGGAGGTACCCGACGTACGATAACCTCATCTCCTTCAAAAAGGCGAAAGCGAAAGCTAGATATGTTCGTAGGCAAGCCGAGAAAATCTCCTGGCAAAACTACGTTTCATCCATAAACAGCTCGGTCACATCCAAAAGAATGTGGGATCAGGTTCGCAAGTTTAATGGCAACTACGCTGCCTATACCATCCCCTTTCTTTCAACAACAGGTACTCAGACATCCCTACAGGAACAGGCAGACCTATTAGGGCTTCACTTTTACAACATATCTAGCTCAGCAAACTATTCAGAAACGTTCCTAAGGCACAAGCAATCTATAGAAAAACAAAAGCTTCCTACAGCAGGTTTCTTAGACTTGCCATACAATGCGCCTTTAACCATCCATGAACTGAACACAGTACTCTCCACAGGTAAAAAACAGCGCCTGGTCCTGACACAATACACTATGCAATGCTTGCCCACCTGTCGCCAAAAACAGTCGAGGCCCTTCTGTTTTTCTTCAACGTTATTTGGCAAACTGGTCGAATGCCCACGGATTGGAAGAAGGCCATTATAATCCCATTCCTAAAAACGGGAAAAGATTCTACATTAGCAAACAGCTATAGGCCAATCGCACTTACAAGTTGTCTTGCAAAAACCTACGAGAGTGTCATTAACATCAGGCTTACGTACGTCCTCGAAACAGAAAACTCACTAGATATCCATCAATGCGGGTACAAAAAAGGTTGTTCAACAATTGACCACCTAGTTCGGCTTGAAAACACAATACGAGAAGCTTTCTTACACAAACAACACTGCCTAGCAGTCTTTTTTGATCTTCAAAAAGCCTACGACACTACTTGGAGGTATGGTATTTTACGAGACTTGGCGGATCTGGGAATCCGCGGCAGAATGCTTAACTGTCTCTTCGACTTTTTGTCCAACCGAACCTTCCAGGTCCGCCTTGGCGTGACACTCTCTCGTGTATTTACTCAAGAAAACGGTGTACCTCAGGGGTGCGTTCTGAGCACTACACTTTTTGTTGTGAAAATGAACTCTGTAAACAAAGTTATACCATCCACACTGATGCATTCTCTGTACGTTGATGACCTCCAGATTGCGTGCCGCGCGTCTAACATGGTGACATGTCAACGACAGATTCAAATCACGTTGAACAAACTAACACAATGGGCGGAGAAAAACGGCTTCTGTTTCTCCGGGGAAAAGACAGTTGCCGTAGTGTATTCTCAGAAAAGAGGCTTGCAGCCGGACCCAATTCTTGAACTGAATGAAACAGTCCTACCAGTTAAACAAGAGCACAAGTTTCTAGGAGTCATATTTGACAAGAAACTTAACTTTCTATCACACATTACCAGTCTAAAAATTAAAGCGACTAGGGCACTCAATGTCCTCAAAGTTCTGTCGCGGAAGCGGTGGGGCGCTGACCGTAAGTGCCTTCTGCACATATATCGTTCATTGGTGCGTAGCAAATTAGATTATGGAAGTGTAGTTTACGGTTCAGCGAGACAATCCTACCTCAAGAGACTCGACCCCGTACATAACAAAGGGATACGCTTGGCAACCGGTGCATACCGGACCTCGCCGCTTCCCAGCTTGTACTCCGAGAGTAACGAACCGGCACTGGACAGCAGACGAACGCAGCTAATGCTTACATATGTCCTAAGAGTTCGCTCATCGCCAAACCATATATGCTACAACATTATCACACACTGTGACAAACGACTCCATTACACAAACAAACCAAACGCAATAAGGCCACTTATACTCAGATTCGAAGAAAAATGTCGCGAGTGTAACGTCCCTACAGATGCCCTTTCTGTTACTAAAAGGCCAAGAAGGCTGCCTCCCTGGAAAAACTTTACGCAATTTCTTGACCTCTCATTGACACATCTCAAAAAACAAGGTACACCACGTGAACACATACTGCAAGAATTTCGCATCGTTCAAGAAAGGTACAGCACATACAAAGAATTTTACACTGATGGCTCCAAAGCGGCTAGCTATGTCGGTAGCAGTGTCGTCCAAGGTGCGTGGGAAGAAACAGTCAGATTACCACGGTTTGTTTCAGTTTTTACTGCTGAATGTTATGCCTTGTGGATGGCAGTAAAAAGAATTGAAAGTGCTAGATACAAGAAAGCAATACTTTTTACGGATTCCTTGAGTGCATTGAAGGCCCTCCATATACGCTCTCAATACGAACCCTTCATCGGCGACATTTTAAGCGTATTATCGCGTCTAAGTGAAGGACAAAATATCCGGTTCTGCTGGGTCCCAAGTCACGTCGGGATACCCGGAAATGAAAGGGCAGATCAGTGCGCAGCAGCAGCAAAGAACTTAAGTATCTCGCAAGTAAATGTTCCCGTTAGGGATAGTATCCGCGCAATCCGTACAGCGCTAACATCTAAATGGCAACGGGAATGGAATATGACAGGCAACAACAAACTTCAACTAATCAAGCCATTCCTAAGTGAATGGAAGTCATGCTACCACCAAGAACGTTTTATCGAAGTAATCCTGTGCCGTCTTCGAATTGGTCACACGCACATCACTCATAATTACTTGTTAAAACAAGAAAAACAGCCAACATGTGATAAATGCGATGAACCTCTAACAGTGTTGCACATCTTGCTTACATGCGCACATTTGGAAGCACATCGAAGAAAACATTTTTACACCTTGTACAAGTTACGCATTCCACGTCACCCCATGTTCCTTCTAGGAGATGACGCGCTGATACCCCTAACTGACGTTGTCAACTTCCTGGATGACACCAAATTTCTAAATAAGTTATAAGAAGCACGCCATCGTATTTGTACGGTACAGATCTGCAAGATTCACGAACCTGTGTGGCCACAGCACGGCCTCTTGCGAGAGGTCAGTGCTGTGACAGCTTCTTCTGAACACAGCACTTACCTCCTGGTCCTTGCGCACAAGGACACAGGTGAGGCGGGAGTGCTGGAGCGATCCCCTTACATTTTTTGACAAAATCACCTCACGCACATACCATACCCATTGACCACACCATGTACCATGTCCATAATTTTAAAAGTATACACATTACGCGATTGGTTTTAGGTCTCTATACAGCCGCACAACATTATTCATTTTATTCCATTAGTCATCGTTAACCGCGCATTCATAGTCATGACCATTGTAAAGGAAAAATCACTTGGACGACGAAGCACAATTTCCCCTGACTGACGGATTTACTCCCTCAGAGAAAATAGTTTTTCAATCAGACTTTCACAGCACAATGTATGCCGAGCTAACTAGTGACGTTTTCTTTTGCTCTTTTTTCTCTCCTTTTTTTTTTTTTTTTTTTTTTTCACCATGTGGCTGGCGCAGCATAGCCTTAGTTGCTTTTGCGCCACTAAACCCAACATAACTAACTAACAAACTGAAAAGTCTAGCCGAGAAAACTGGAGTCTCACTAGAACACAGTTTAATGGCTCCTGTAGCATATCCGCCACCGTGGCAATGGCAGACTATAGACTGCGATGTGTCCTTTCTAGAAGTTACAAAACATGCGCCTATTGCCCATATCCGAACATACTTCCTGGAACTTCAACACAAATACACACGTCCTGAGTTCTTTACAGATGCTTCCAAGTCCAACTCCTCTGTGTCCTACGCTGCTGTCGGCCCATCCTTTTCGGATGCTGGCCCTCTGCATCCAAGCACAAGTATTTTCACAGCAGAAGCTTACGCGATACTTGTGGCAGCTAAACACATCAAACAACTACAAATAGAAAAAGCAGTAATTTATACAGACTCCCTCAGTGTGGTAACGGCTCTGCACAGTCCTAAAAAACAAAAAAACCCGGTCCTTGTCTCACTTTACTCCATTTTGTGCACACTCTACACACTGAAACAACATGTTGTAGTGTGCTAGGTGCTTGCTTGCTGCATCCAGCTTGCTGCATCCGTCCACAAAAGCACTGGCCCTACACTCATATTAATTTCGGCCCTTGATCTTAAGCCGTCTCTCAAACGAAACATCAGGGACTACTGGCAGAGCAAGTGGGATACACACACACAAAACAAACTACACATTATTAAGCCACACCTTGGTCATTGGCTGCCAGTATCAAAATCGCGTCATAGAGAGGTTATACTAACAAGACTCAGGATAGGACACATATACACGACACACACATCTTTTGTCTGGTGGCGATCCACCATTGTGTGACATATGTGGTGAACCATTAACCGTCCTTCACGTGTTAATCCAGTGTAAACACTTAGAAACTATAAGAAAACAGCATTTTCCATTACCCTACTGACAACATATACCTTTACACCCTGCAATGTTCGTTGGTAGGGAACCGCTTTTTAGTCATAAATCATTGTTAGCGTTTTTAAAAGAAATTCGTAATTTTCATATCATTTACCCGGGCATCCCGTAGCACGACCTCTCCAGGGAGGTTTTCGCTGCGGTGGCTACACAAGAAAGCACTTGCCTCACGGCCCTTGCACGCAAGGGTATGAACCAGTGAGGCACTTGTGCTAATGCCATACATATACACCATCGTTTTTTTATTATCACCAACTTTTGTTATCTATTCACACCACAGACACCTTTCACGGCATGGTCATGATTTTATTACTTGTATGTTTTTACCCGCCTTAATGCGAGGAATTTTATGGCCTTTATACAGCCGCTAATCAGAATCATTGTCCACATTCCTTGTCGCATGAACTGGCGCTCTTTGGCCATCAAATGGTCTTGCGCCAAAAAGACCATATATCATCATCATCATCATCATCACTTTACATCTTTCCTGTCTCCTCCTCACTTCATTTTACTTCCAATTTTTCCTGGCGGCAAGGGTTAACCTTGTGTGGCTATCCAAACCAGGGTAAACCATATTGGGTTATAGTAACTGCGTACTGCTGGCGTTGCGCAGACATGCCCACATGCTCTGCCACGTCCCCTTGTTGGACTCCATGGTGGGTGGTAGGCGCCGTTACCGAAAAATCCACATTTTCCCATGGGACCCTCGACCCCCTCTCTAACTGATCGTGCCTCGAAAAGGGTACGCACCGACGCAACTTTACTACTTTGGCCTAAAAACAGAGAAACTTTCCCAAAATACCATGTCCTTCACTGCGAACAATCATCTACAAAAGCTACCCCGCAGGGGCGCCTGTGAAACCAGGCGTTTGGTGTGTAGCGACACCACGGACCCGAGCTAACGGGGGAGTTTCGACTCCCTCCCATGCCTAGCCGTGCGTGGCTTTGCCGTGTCCGAGGAAAAGGGGATCCTGGGGGTTGAGCTAATGCTGGGTGATTGGACCTTTAAGGCCCCCCAGCGGCGGCAACACACCCCTTTGGCCCCGGCTTCTCGTAGACGACACCCCTGGGCTGACCCACCCAGGAGAAATCGGCAGTCGCCTTTTCCTATCACTCTCTTCCTACATCTTCGTCTTTATCTCTCTCTTTTTATCTGTCCTGTCATCTTCTCTTTTCCGTTTACTTCCGAATTTCCTGGCGGCGAGGGTTAACCCTGTGTAGTTACCCAACCTTGGGTAGTTATATTCGGTTATAGCGGCGATGCATGGCTGGCGTCTCCAAGTGTTTATTAGTCAACCTTGTAGTGTCCCCTTGTTGGGCTCGGTGGTGGGTGGCCACCATCGCCGCCGAACTTTATAGCATTTTTATGGCAAAAGCTTTTCCCCTCCTTCCTGATCGCTCCCTAAAAAGGTGGCGCACCGATGATACTTTCCTGCTTAACACACCAAAGCCGACATTCCAAAAGTACCATGTAATCCACAGTCAAAACGAAAACAAGACAGTCCGAGCCATTTCACCTTTCCTCGTTTCCAAAACCCTCACAGAAGCAATAGGCCCAGGTTATAAAGTGACAAAGATGGGAAGTGGCGATCTTCTTTTGGAGGTTCGTGACAAAGCTCAGTATGAAAAGCTGTCTAAGCTTGTAGCCTTTGGGGAAACCCCTGTTTCGGTGGGCCCACACAGGTCCATGAACACTGTCCGTGGCGTAATTTCTGATGATGATCTTACTGAGCTTTCTGAAAGTGAGCTGCTCGAAGGTTGGCAGGACCAGAACGTGGTCAAAGTCCAACGAATAACAATAAGGCGCAACAACAGACTGATTCCTACAAAACACGTAATAATTACCTTCGGAACAAGTGACCTACCAGAATCAATCGAAACCGGCTATTGTAAGCTTCGTGTAAGACCATACATTCCCAACCCTCGTCGATGTTTCAAGTGCCAACGTTTCGGTCATGGATCGCAGAGTTGCAGAGGGCGTGCCACTTGCGCAAAGTGCGCATCCATTCAACACATATCGGACAACTGCACCTCAGAAACAACTCATTGTTCGAACTGTGAAGGAGATCACGCTGCCTACTCACGATCATGCCCCGCATGGAAAAAAGAGAAACAAATAGTAGAACTCAAGGTTAAATTCAATCTCACATTCCAAGAAGCACGCCAACGTTTTGCAATACACAACCCATCTTATCCCTCCTTTGCAGATGTGACGCGCCGGGGCGCCGCGCCACATGCCTGGGCACCCGCGAATGTCGCACAGTGTGTGGCCGCGGTCGTGCCGCCAGCGCCCCTGGCTGGAGCAGCCTGTACTGCTCCGCCACCTGACAAACAGGGCCGGCAGACCCCGGTGTCTGCCGAACCTGGGACCACTGCAGGCGCAGTTAGGTCCAAAAGTTCAGTGAATGTGCCTGCCCAGCAGGCACCATCCACCACCTCACAAGAGGTGATGGATACAAGTCCCACTCCTTCGGCGCCTCAGACGCCGAAGGATAGGCGCAACTCCTTGGAGCGCGCCAAAAAAGAAAAACCTCGAATCACAGGGCCCTCAAAAGGCCCTGTAAACTAACGCAACACCTCTGTACACACAGCACCACACTACATTAAAATAACACAACTTCTACAGTGGAACGTCAGAGGACTGTTGAGAAACCTCGACGATATCCTTGAACTTTTACACAAACATACACCTAAGGTGCTGTGCGTACAAGAGACACACCTGAAACCTAAACACACCAACTTTTTACGTCAATACGTTATCTTTCGGAAAGACCGAAATGATGCCATTTTGCCATCCGGTGGTGTTGCCATTATAGTCAATCAAGGGATTGCATGCACACACCTATCACTACAAACATCCCTTGAGGCGGTGGCTGTTCGAACAGTTCTTTTGAATAAGCTCGTCACCATCTGCTCTCTCTACATACCTCCACAACACCGTCTTGAATTCGAGTCCCTCATAGAGGAACTTCCAGAACCTTATATCCTCCTTGGAGATTTCAATGCACATAGCAATCTATGGGGTGACTCTCGCTGTGATGCTCGAGGTCGCCTGATTGAACAGCTACTTTTTTCTTCCGGTGCGTGCCTGCTGAATCGGAAAGAGCCAACATACTACAACATCGCTAACAATACGTACTCAGCAATAGACCTCAGCATAATATCCCCATCACTCCTGCCTCTACTTAAATGGGAAGTTATCAATGATCCATATGGTAGTGATCATTTTCCTATCGTTATCAGCTCATCAATAACAAATACATGTCCTGCACAAGTTCCCAAATGGCTCACCGACAAAGCTGATTGGGGAAAGTTTCAAAAAATGACTTTATTATCTTGGAGTGACATGGCGGCATTGAACATAGAGGCTGCTGTATGCTACTTTACAGCTTTCTTGGTTGATGCAGCAGCAAAATGTATTCCCCAAACATGTGGACCGTCAAGCAAACGACGAGTCCCATGGTGGAATAATGAGTGCCGTGATGCTCGAAAAAAACAAAATAAAGCATGGAGGTTGCTTAGAGACTCGCCCACAGCCGAGAATCTTGTAAACTTTAAGAACGTCAAGTCGCAAGCAAGGAGGACGCGCCGACAGGCGAGAAGAGAAAGTTGGCACAAATTCGTATCGGGCATTAACTCATACACAGATGAGTCGAGAGTTTGGAGCATGGTTGGTAAGGTGGTAGGACGAGGATCACATTCGCTTCCTCTAGTGAACACACAAGTGGAGAGTTTGGAAGACCAGGCAAACACTCTCGGAGCGCACTTTGAACAGGTCTCCAGCTCAACACACTATAGTGAAGCGTTCCGACGATACAAAACCGCAATAGAAACACAGAGATTAGAGCGCAAGCTCAGAACACATGAGGCATACAACGAACCTTTCTGTTTTGCTGAACTGCAGGCCTCACTTGCCTGCTGCAATAAATCTGCCCCAGGCCCGGACGGTGTGGCATATGAAATGTTGAAACACCTGCCCACTGAAACCCAGAAAGCTCTCCTCTCTCTCTATTATAATGCGATATGGTCTTCTGGCAAGCTACCCTCAGCCTGGAAGGAAGCTATCATTATCCCAATCCAAAAACAAGGCAAGGACCCGGCCTCAGTTACCAGCTACAGGCCAATAGCATTAACCAGCTGTATTTGCAAAGTCTTTGAAAAAATGATTAACAGGCGCCTGATGCACTTCCTTGAAATTAGTGGCCTACTTGACCCATACCAGTGTGGGTTTCGAGAGGCTCGGTCCATCACTGACCACCTTGTCTGTATCGAGGCACAAATTCGCGACGCTTTTGTTCATAAGCAATTTTTTCTTTCTGTGTTTCTCGATATGGAAAAGGCATATGACACTGCATGGCGCTTCGGCATATTGCGAGACCTGTCACATTTAGGTGTGCGGGGTAGAATGCTGACAGTTATCGAAAGCTACCTGTCCAACCGTACATTCCGTGTCCAAGTTGGCACTGTCTTATCTCGAGTATTTGTCCAAGAAACAGGAGTGCCACAAGGAGGTGTATTGAGCTGTACACTTTTCATAGTTAAAATGAATTCCTTGCACCTGTCTCTCCCACGAAATATTTTTTACTGCATATATGTCGATGATGTGCAGATTGGTTACAAATCTTGCAACATCTCAATGTGCCAACATCAAGTTCAACTAGGGTTGAACAAGGTATCTCAATGGGCAAACGAGAATGGTTTTATACTCAACGCGCAAAAGAGCACTTGTGTCTTGTTCAGCCGAAAGAGGGGCCTCCATCCTGACCCCGACATTGACCTGCATGGTCAACCTCTGTCAGTGATGACCGAGCACAAGTTTCTCGGTCTCATATTAGACACTAAGCTAACTTTCATCCCACACATCAAGTATTTAAGGGACAGGTGCTTAAAAACAATGAACATTTTGAAAGTGTTGTCACACACTACATGGGGTAGTGACAGGAAATTTTTAACTAACTTATATAAAAGCCTCGTACGCACACGCCTAGATTACGGTGCTATAATTTATCAGTCGGCAACACCATCGGCCTTGAAAATTCTCGACCCTGTCCACCATCTAGGCATTCGCCTCTCTACGGGTGCTTTCCGCACCAGCCCTGTGGAGAGCCTGTACGTGGATTCGAATGAATGGTCGCTCCACCTACAAAGATGTTCCCTGTCCTTTTTGTACTTTTTGAAGGTGAAGGCAGACAAGAAACACCCTTCCCATTTCACAATTAATGATTTGTCTTGTTCTGGCTTGCTCAAGAACCGTCCTTCGTTTAGGCAGCCCTACACGCTGCGTGTAAGGAGCCTGGCCGAAGAAACAGGTGTGCCTCTTGAACACAATTTGATGGCTCCTGCAACATATCTGTCACCGTGGCAGTGGCAGCTTATAGACTGTGATGTCTCTTTTGTTGATGTCACAAAGCACGCACCACTTGCACACATACATACATACTTTTTAGAACTACAACATAAATACACATGCCCTGAGTTTTTTACCGATGCGTCAAAGTCAAACACTTCTGTGTCATATGCAGCAATAGGCCAATCCTTTTCCGAGGCCGGCGTTCTCCATCGTAATGCAAGCATTTTCACAGGAGAAGCTTACGCAATACTGGCGGTCGTAAAACACATTAAACAGATAAAATTACAAAAGGCGGTAATATACACAGATTCCCTAAGCGTGGTCAAAGCCCTGAAAACTCTTAAAAAAACACAAAAACCCCGTGCTGGTGTCACTCTACTCACTTCTGTGCACACTCTACACATCAAAACAGCATGTCGTTGTCTGCTGGGTTCCAGGGCACCGTGAAATACAAGGGAACGTTTTGGCCGACAATCTGGCTGCTTGCGCCAATGTCACTACTGCCAATGCATCAACACCAGTCCCTGCACTTGACTTAAAACCTTTTATAAAACGAAAGCTCAGGGGGTATTGGCAGAGCATGTGGGACAAACACACAGATAATAAACTCCATGCTATTAAGCCGCAACTAGGTTATTGGCCGCCACTATCAAAATCACGACACACGGAAGTAATACAAGGCTTAGAACAGGACACACACATTCTACACATTCATTTCTTCTGTCTACTGGGGATCCACCATATTGTGAGAGATGTGGAGAGCCCCTTACGGTTCTCCACATTCTCGTCCAATGCAATGAGCTAGATTCTCTAAGAAAAAAGCACTTTTTACTGCCCTACTGACAGCAGCTCCCTCTACACCCTGGGATGCTCATCGGTAGGGATCGGCTTTTTAAACTGCAAACACTTTTTACGTTTTTAAAAGATGTGCAAAGCTATCACCCGATATTTCGAGGTCATCCGTAGCACGACCTCTATAGAGTGGTCGTGGCTGCGGTGACTACATCTTCATCATGGTTTTATTATCATGACATTTTGCCATCAGCTATCACCACACATATGTCACGCCACTGTCATGATTTTATTACTTTCATGTTTTAACCCGCGTTAGAGCGAGGAATTTTTAGGCCCCTTTACAGCCACGCACCATATCATTGTTCATATCTGTAGTCAATTGAAATGGCGCTCTTTGGCCATCCATTGGCCCTTGCGCCACTAAAAACTACTCATCATCATCAAACTTGGATAATGGAGCAGTTTAATAGCTTTATATTTCTGTATTTCACTCAAACTCTGTCACAGCTCACAAACTCTTGCAGTTCTAGGCACGATTTAAGAGAAAGATGTGTTCCCTTTTGTAATATTCACCTGTTAAGTGAAGTCTTGTCAATGTTAGCCCTCATAGTCCAGCTTTATGACCAACTTCATTAGCATTTTTTGTGCCATCATGGCAGTTATAAATTCATTAGGAACATTGAAGGTATATAAAAAACAATGTCTTAAACAGTAGTAGGCAGTGAGATAATGTTTCTCATGGTGAACAAAATACGATATCACACATTACAATGTTACACAAAATGTTGCATTTTAGACACACCTTGAAAGCACAAGTGAAAATATAATTATATAATTCTATAACAATGAAATTGCTGTATATACAACATACAATGAAAGATGTATAACAAATAAAATTACAGTATATACAACAATTATTAAAATATGTGCTAGCATTATGCAAGAAAAAGTTACCTCAACATCACAAAAAAAGAGGCACAAACATGGATTATGAAGCATTCTTTTAACTCCGATATTCCAGATAGCAAGATTGCCGTTCAACTGAAAAAAAAAGTAGACCTACGTAAGCACTATCCTCAGAAAAAATTATTGCATGTCTTTTAAACGTACAGCATGTGAATAGAAAGCCATTAAACAGCTATTGAACGAAGATTGCCACTCCTTCCTGCTTTTAAGATGGAAGCCCGATGCCCAGGCCAAAATTCTGGATCCATGTATGGAAAAAACTCTTTTGACGAACCATAAAAGGGTAACTGACCCCTTCACTTTCTCATGTAAGGTTACATGAGACACACGGAATTTATTGATACGCATTAAACCTTGTGACATGGGTCATACAGTGGGATACATTTTCTTTTTGTGGTAGCACTTGCAGAAACATGAGCAATGTTTAAATCAATTTAGGCTTGCCTTTGTACAATACACAGAGCGCAACAAGAGAAGCACTTGCATTCTCGAATAGTGGTAACATTACTCTTACAGTGCAGGAGCTTAACCATATTGCACCAACCATGTAAATACAACTTTTCTGGTGCTGCAGTGTTTCTAACACAGCAGCAATGTGACGAGTCAGGGCACCGCGCCACATCTTACTGCATCTGCGGCTAGCGCATCAGTGGGAGCACATTCGCGCCATCTGCGCCCAAGGCTGGAGTAACTTGTGCTACTCTGCCCTCTGCCTAACAGGCTTAGCAGACTTAGGAGTCCGCCGGACCACGGAACACTGCAATTATGGTTAGGTCCGAAACCTCTGTGAAAGTGCCTGTGATGGCACTTTCACAGAGATGTGATGAATACAAGCCACACTCGTCCGGCACCTCAGACGCCGAAAGACAGACACAGCTCTTTGAAGCGCACCAAAAAAGAAAAATCCTGCATTACAGGGCACCCAAAAGGCCCCGTCACCTAAGGCAACACTTGTACACAGAGTACCACACAACTTTAAAATGACACAAATACTACAATGTAACATCAGAGGACTGCTGAGAAACCTTGACGACATCCAAGAACTTTTACACAAACATACACTAACAGTAGTGCTGTGTTCAACAAACACACTTAAAAATCGAAACACACCAACTTCGTACACAGGTACATCATTTTTCCAAAGAACCGAGATGATGTGATTGCATCATCCAGTGGTGTTCAAATAAAAAAACAGCCTTCACACATTTATCACTTCACACGTTTCTTGAGGCAGTAGCCATCCAAGCGGTTATCTTCAACAAACTAGTGATGATTTGCGCTCTTTGCTGTACTACATTGTTTTGCACATGACTGACTACGCAGCCAAGCTTTGGAATTTAAAGACTATTTAAATTCCTCGATCACAGACCGGATTGACCTTGGCACTAATAACAAGACTGTAAAAATACCCGCCACATTGGTCTTGTGGTTACGATGCTTGACTACTGATTCGCAGGTCGTGGGGTCATATTGCGGCCACAGCATCTGCATTCAATGTAGGCAAAGGGGCTTGAGGCTCCTGTAGTTTGATTTAGGTGCACCATAAAGAACACAGGATGGTCAAAATTTCCCGATCCTTTCACTATACAGTGTCTTTAAAAATGAAATTATGGTTTTGGAACCTTAATTTGGAACAATTATTATTGTTTAAACTGTCAAAGAAAAGAAAATTTTGTGGGACATAACGTTCACTCCTCAAAAGGCTAAACATCTGTGCAAAACATGTGAAGTCTTTCAGTCTCTTTCAATTTTGTTAGGCAGGTCGCAAATAAAGGTCTTCTCTTCATGCGAAAAACTTATGTACAGACAACAGTCACTCACTTCTCCTGGTAACAACGACTCCAAAGCTCTGTCTGGTGACAGGAAGCATTCCTTCACATGAGGAGGCACTGCAGCTGTATCAGCAATTATTAGTGGCCGGCAGAAGAGAACACACATGTCTACTTCTTTTACAAACAGTATGCGTTCAATACGCTTATAAAAACCACTTTCTGTCTTGACAAATGTGGTGTCCGACTGATGCTCTCTTATAAGTGGTACTGTTGAAAACTTGTCTCCTCATGATGAAACGCTCATACTCTATGACCTGTGTTATGCAGATACCATAAGAGTGCATAAGTGTCTCTCTCTCATGAGAATTAAGAGCTTGCTCTTTTCCTTTTCCCAGCAATGTCACATTACACACATTTAGTGCACTTTTCAGTGGTTGATACCCAATAAGAGTTTCGCAATGTTCTTTCTCGGAGGAAGAGAGGAGAGGGCTTTTCATAAGTTGATGCAGCTTCTGAATCATTATGACGCGCTCAGTAATCTGCTGTGGCAGTCCATGGGCAGCAGACACTAGGCGCACTATGTCTCCATTTTCTCCCTCAAAGACAAAGGCCGAATGTGCCCAAAGTGGACCAAGTGATCGAACGCAGTTTCCTAAGTGCTGCAAAGCGTGCACGTTGAATGTCATGAATGCAGTACTGTACAGTGCCTCACAGCGAGAAACAAAATTACCCAGGAGTGTCTCTCAAAAAGAAAGAAACATTTTGAAATGAGGCAAACATGAGGAAAAGCACAAGCATACTCCATTGTTCTTCTGTGATAAACGTTTCATAGGCCTTAGTCCACATGTTTGCAATCAATCTGAGTTATAAAGCTTCACACCAGCAAGCTGCACTGTAAACTACAAAGGATGGCACTGACAAAAAATTCAGCAGATCCACCTTTCATTGAAATCAGTTTCACGCAAAGCAGCTAGCAAGCAAATAAATGTCTATGCTGTATTTTTTTTGCTTTGAGCCAAGTGTTACTAGGTGGATGGACGTTAAGGGCACTAGCTGGGTGCACATCATGCATTTATTAGAAATGTCAACTACCGTATTTTCCGGCGTATAAGGTGCACCTTTGTATGAGACGCACCCCCCAGTTTTCGCAAGTTTTCATGCAAAAATTAATATATAAGACGCACCGGTGTATAAGACGCACCTACATTCACTCACTTTCCGCAAAGAAACTTCATAACGTGCAGTTGAGCGAGCATTGTAAAATGCCGTACTTACGTTTCTGAGCGCCAGTCCGTAAGAAAACTTATACTACACCGAACTTGTGAGAAAAAATAATGCGCACCCACTGAAACGTTCCGCACGACTGCAGGAAAACATTTTTTTCCTCAAAGCCCTCAAAGTCCTCGTCCTCCGACGCGCTTTAGAATAGTTCAGCGAGCTCTGGCGGCAGTGACGCTGGGACTTCCTCTGTTTCCTCTTCGGAATCGCTGCTGCTGCTGCTGTCGTCGTCGTCGAGGCCAGGGGCTGAGGATGCTAGCAGGCCTGCCTTGCGGAACCCCGCAGTTACGGTGGCCTGTGACACCGCACACCAGGCTTCGCGCACCCACTTTGCGACCTCGCAAAACGAAGCACGCTTCATGCGTCCAGTTGCGGTATAGCTATGCTCGCCGTCGGACATCCATGACTCCCACAGGCGCCGCAGAATAGCCTTGAAACTGCGGTTCACCGAGATGTCCAACGGCTGAAGCATTTTTGTCATCCCGCCTGGGATAACCACAGCGGTGCAGTTTTTTGCCTTGATGCGCTTCAAAGTGAGCTCCGTTATATGCGCCCGCATGCTATCCAATACCAGGAGGCCCTTCTTCGCATAAAAGAAACCGTCCGGTCGCTTAGAAAAGCATTTTTCAAGCCACTTGCCCATCATCTCTTCGTCCATCCAGCCTTTCACGTTCGTTTCTATGACGACACCAGGCGGGAAAGACTCTTTCGGCATCGTCTTCCGCTTGAATATAATCATTGGCGGAAGTTTTTGCTCGTCGGCGCAACATGCCAGCACAACCGTAAAGTGCGCTTTTTCGTGGCCGGTAGTTTTGATGGTGACAGACTTGTCACCTTTCGGTGCCACACTCCTTTCCATTGGGATGTCAAACGTAAGTGGCACCTCGTCCATGTTTATTATATGGCTGTTGCCGATGCCATCGTCTTCAATGGCTTTCTTAACGAAAGCCTGGAATCTTTCAAGCTTGTCCTTGAAATCTGCTGGCAGATTCTGGCACATGCTTGTGTGGGCCCTCATCGCCAGCGCTTTGCGGCGCATAAATCTGGAGCACCAGGACGGCCCGCCAACAAAATCAACGGCGCCCACCTCCTTAGCTAGTGCCTGCGCTTTGAGACGCAGCTGCACCGTTGACATCGCCCTACTTTGGGCACGCTGCTCCAGTATCCATGAGTGCAGACGTCCCTCAAGGTCTGGCCATCGTGCTTTCTTGCCGCGGTCAGCTTTCTTGTCACTCTTCATGGCCTGAAGCTTAGCAGTCGACTGTCGCCATGTGCGGACCATCTTCTCCGTGACGTCGAAATGACGGCCCGCTGCCCGGTTTCCGTAGTCCTCTGCATACTTCACAGCAGCAAGCTTAAACTTCGCCGTGTAACTTTTCCGTTTAGCCAGCATGCTGCAGGTGAAGGTAACAAAGGCGCGGACCAACCGAACGAATGAAGTTGCAAATGGCGACTAGTCCAACTCGCTGAACGACAGCGTAGCGGTGGTAGCGGCAGTAGCGGCCGAATCCGAACCAAACCGCCGAACCCGTCGCGCACCTATTGCCGTCTTACGCCGATTTCACTCACTGAGTACAGCCTCCGAAACTCGCGCAGCTTCAGTGAGCTGAGAACTCGCACGACGACATACTTTTTTAAATTTTTTCGTTTTATGTACTTTGGTTTTGTTTTAAAACTGTAGTACCGGCACGTTGAGTGTTCGTTATTATAATTATGATGCATAATTCGCATTGGACTGCTCCAGTGGTTTAAAAAAAAGACTAATGAGCATCAACACGAGTTTCTCCCAAAAAACTACCAAAAAAAAGTGCGTATAAGACGCACCGTTGTATAAGACGCACCTCCGAAAATTTTGGAAAAAAAACGCGTCTTATACACCGGAAAATACGGTACCTACATTGCTGTCTACTGGTGAATACACTGAGTAACTTAGGGTCCGTCATAACGTCAGCACTCACGTGACAGAGGAATTGGTATCATCAAAACAAAGTGTGCTTTATGGTGTCACAATCTGAATATCACACGTAACTTTCGTTGGATTCGTTGGCATGCTCCCCCGGGGTAGAGCAATACTTGAATATAGCTAGCTGAATCATAGCAATACAAATGTAATGCTTATTAGATTGCTATAAAAGAGAAACAAACACGGAAACCACAAGTGACATTAACCGGACATGATGTCTGTCTCATAGGTTTACATATGTGATGTTTATTGCTTTGTTAGAAAACTATATAACCAGCACTGCACTCACAATTGAAGTTGCACCGAACTTGTGCCTGCATAGTGTTTTTTCCTAATGTAGTATCAACAACTGATGTAGCTTCGTGGTAGCATACTAGAGTGCCTTGCAGAATGCTTTGGTTTGATTCCTGTTGAGATCCTGATTTTTTTTAATCTTTACATTCAACGGTTCAACGTAGCCGATATCAGTTTATTCTGACACTCTCACATTTAAGTTACTAATATCTTTTCTTACCAATCCTGGGTAAATATAAAACTGTCAACACCTGTGGGCTATACCTGCATACCGTGGCCCACGGTATACAGGTAGGAATAAAGGGAAATGAAGAGGCAGACAGCCTTGCCAAAAAAAGCATTGAACGAAAAACGAGATCGAGCAATTCCTATGTCTGGAATGGACATTCGACATTTTATAATGCAAGGATCTAATCATTGTTCTATAAACGAGTGGTTTGTGAGCCCTAAATCAAAGGAATCAGTACTTTATGAAGTTGAACCGCACAGAAAGTTTTCAATAGGGACAGATCTCCCACGACATTTAGAGACATAATTCCATAGAATTTGATTGGAAGTAGGATACACAGCTTCCTGCACAAAATACATCAAACTAACTCACCGGAATGCCATTGTGTTCATGCAGAAGAAAATCTTTGCCATATTCTTTTGAAGTGCATAAAGTATGCGAATGAAAGAAAAAAGTAAAGAAAAAACTAGCAAGTTTGGACAGCCGGCCCCTCACATTAAAGAAAAAAGGCGAACATATTCCTGACAGACTTCTTAGTAGAGACCGGGCTGGATAAGCACCTGTGATACACAGCCAGAAGTTGACATACATAAAATGACATGCTAGTGCATATACTGAGAGTAAAAACAGGAAGGTGGGCATGTGAACATTTTATGAGAGTGTGAACTGCTGCAAGCAAACTATACATTGGCATGATTTTTCAACTGGTTTCAGTGTGCTATTATGATTTTTTTTGCTGACTTCATTTTTGAGTACCATTTAGCATTACTATTTTTTTTTTGCTGGAAAGCTTATTGATAAGGACTAGCCGAGGCAGTGTGGATTTCAACATCCAAACAGCAAAACAAAACAAGGTATGAGCTACACGCGACTAGAGGAAAGAGTTTGAAGATGTACGCGGCAACATATTAATGATATTCATGCAATCACCAGGCAGTTCTCAGACTCTCTTACCCACCCATACCAACTTTGGTCTACAACAAGTTAAAGAGGCGATCGCAACAGAACCCAGACATAGGTGGCTAGATAGATAAGTAGATAGGCTCAAAAAGCCTGTAGTTCGCAAAGTTAAAACACTACATTTTTGCCTACTCGAGGCTTTTTATAACTCGACTTTGTCAAAGTTCAAGAGTACACTATAAGATATCAAGAGAGCTATCTTGCACAAAATTTGTGATAGAACAGAATAAAATGCTATGAGAGGACATGAGGGAGCAAACATCGCGCCACAGGGGATTGGTCGAGGCTACAATGATCTGACGTCACAACATTGAAAGAAGTAGTGCTATCAATTATGTTGGCAAAGAATTGGCACAGAATGATCTATGAATGATTTAGATTAGATTTAAACATGAGCACTTGGGCCACAGAATCAAATTAGGTAGCTTTTAGTCTAGCTTACTCCAGTGCTGCGCTAATGATTCATGCGGCGGTGCTCCCAGCGAATGTGTCGTGAGATTGTGAAAGCACATAGCAATTTATCAACCAGTAACAAAAATAAATTTTTAAAGTCAGCATACTATTCAGCTTCCAGCCTTGAAAAACGATGCCCTCCAGTATTGATGATTCTAGTATATTCAAGACAAGACAATTCCAGTATATTCATGCATTCAGTACATGTCTGCATTCTCTTAGCAGATGACCAAGATGTCATTGTGTTCTTTCAGGGTGCTCGGTTCGCCCTTCGCATGTTGGCTATTTGCCCCCCCCCCTCTTGTGACCTTCCATTGCATTCTATCACAGACTGCATACAGGATAACACCCCAGCTATAATCAAGTAAATGCGATATTTACAAATGTTAGAGTCAAATGAAAATCACCTGCTTTATTGATGTCACAAGGGTCTAATTTCTCACGAAGAAGGATGTGGATTGCTTCTGAGAACTGTGACAAGTGCCTCCAATATTCAGGCTGCAGGATACCGTGAAGGCAAGGGAGTGCATAGAATAATATCCATTGCCTCCACTCAGATGCCTTCCAGTGGCCACGATCTTTCAGTGGTCGTGGCAGCCTGGTCACGCAGTGTGGGGGCTTTATGGCAAGCAGACGTGACTCTAGCTTGGCCAAAACTGAAGGTGCACCTGTAAACAGAAATGTAGTGGTGTAAATAACCAACCAAAAAAAAACAATGACAGAACACCATGTCGTAGCAAAGAACTAATTTACTATTTACCTGTCTGCAGCTGCATTTGCCAAATGTGACTAGACATTGTGCTTACATTGAAGTAGACAGCGCATACCAGCTTGACATCAAGGTTAATTGTGAGCATGATTTCATGTAATACTACTGTAATAGATTGTAGCAGATGGCTGGATGTGAACTTTCTCTGTGAATCAAGTTTTTAACTACATCACCGCATTGTGTGTTACAATAAAAAAACAAGTCACAATTCTGGGTGCTTCCACCCCATTTGGACCATTTAGCGGCATCTTATCCAAGGTTCAACTGTAAAGGAAAGCATGCTGAAAGACTGCTGCAGAGCTCTCAAAATGACGCCCCTGTGCCACAAGCCCGTAAAAAGTCATGTCCCAAGATTATAACACTGTGCTGAAATACATGTGATTGTACTGGCAAGACAGCAATGTAACACTTCATGGTTTCATGTAAAAAAAGTATACAGGGCAGAAAGAACAATGTGGACTGGGAATCGCAAAAAAAATTACTGACAATATCTTGGTTTGTTGGAAACCACTCATGGCTTCTTTTTCTCCATGGATTCATGGATTAGACAACTTTGTTGTGTGTGTGTTATAATGCGCTGCGGTTTTCTCAAAGAGCACAGAGTACTTTCAAAGGCAAGAACTTTAATAAATTAGGTACATATGAAAAATTTACCCATGCTTAATTTATACACCACCCTTAGTGTTATGGATACTCAAATTAAGGGGCAGGAATATTCTTATTGATATACTGTTGAACAGTGTACAGGGCTGGGTATGCATAGGCCAGAGAGGGTGCTGTACTAACGATCCACTTACACAGTATGTTTATTTGTTGCAATCTAGAGCAGGAAGCAACTTCATCACATCATGTGTGAATAGTAGCAACCCTCCCTTTAGTGATATCCCCATCCTTTAGCACAACCATAAAAGGCTCTGGTTAGCAGCTAAAGGGGTGAGAATTGCACATGTCACCTCTAAAACTACTAGATAAGAAGATCCAATACACAATTATCGTCAGTCACTTTAATTATCACCTCATTATGGGTTATGTGTATTTGAGTTCTTGACCTTACTCCCATATATATATGCACCGATTCTTCAGTACATAAGTTTTAGTGAGTACAATACCTCATTTTTCTTTTTGTTTATTCAATGCTAGTGTCTTTATTCTAATTTCAAGAGTTTGCTTTGTGTAGAATATACCAATTTTTCAATGATATAATAATAATAATAATAGTATGCAGAGTTCCTTGCATCCTCCTCATGGTTCATTTGGGCACTGAGACAAAGGTATTTCTGAATAGCTGTGGGTAAGATGCAGCGGTGCCCAACAAATTGGAACTTCAGTGTTACATGCCTTTGTAGCAGTGTCCTGTTTTGTCCACAAGTAATCACTGCATACTGCACATTTTTCATGACTACTATAAAAAGGTCTGAAATTTTGGCAGTGATGTTGCACTGCAAGCAATGTAGTCAGATTTCCACACGGCCCCTGAATGAATGAGCAAACAGAAACAAAGTACTTGAAAGTGCTAGATAAAAATATTGCTTCATTATGCTACATTACCAACATAGAAGCGCTCATGGGAGTTTGAAGAAGACAGGATGGTCTCTGTCAGCTGTTTGGCAACACCTTGAAGAACACAATGCATGTACTCCACACTCTGACCATTCACGAGGTCCAAGCCTAGAAAAAAGAAATTGTGCGACCTAATCCAATTAACAACAGAATCAACAACAACAAAAAAACATGGACAGTATAATAAAGATAAAAAAATAATAAAAGTCGAGTAGTCGTTAAGTTGGTGGAATATCTAATGATAACCATGACCTGAGAAAGCAAAAAAACATCAGCTTTTGATGTCTTGTGCACTATAAAAAAATTGTCCCCGCTGGACAGACATTTCCAATCCAGTATTTCAAGTACCCTGAACATGAAACATAAAGAGGAGTGACTTAATATTGAAGAATTTAAAAAACCACGAACTTGAGAAATAACATTCAGCTACTTGACAGTTGAATTGAGAGTGTATGCTTGTTAAAATTGCCTTTAGAAGATGTCATGTCGCACTTTGTAAGGTGCACGTTGTCGAGAGTCCCCTGGTGTCACACCTGTCCCGTTATTAGGGAGGCGATCGCCGGGCTAATTCGAAGAGCCGAAGTATCGGCCCCCCGAACCGCACCACGAAAGCGTGGACAATTTTGAAGTGGTCCTTTTTGGTGCGCCAGCGGACGCCGGTCGTGGCCCAAAGAACAAGTCAGAGCCGAGAGTTGATAAACAAACAAATTATATTCTCAATAATGGCAGATCGAAAACAAAACACAGAAATGCACACTCCACAATAGTTGCATACAATATGTCACCAATCAAACCAATCAATCAACGTACTACACAACACAATCGGCCACACTCAAAACAACGGACACAGACGACGATACGCACTATAATGCAGTCGCATGCATTGAACAACCAAGACACTTAAGGACTAAAGAGATAGAAAACCTATTCAGTCCAAAGTCCTTGGAACAAAAGTCCGAATGATACTCTTCCGAGAATCACTCACTCAAAGTCCAGCGTTGTTGTCGTTCCGCAGCTCTCGAAGTTTCTCTTCCAGGAAACCTCGCCGGAGTTTCTCTTCCAGGAAAACTCCCGTCTTCAATAGGCCACTCTCCAAGCTTCAAACTTCTTCGCCGGAAATCCGTCGGCTTCACACACGCAGCTGTTGCCCGCGTCTTCGCTCGATAGCGGTAAACCCACGCTCTTGCCTGTAGCTCGAGCCGTCCCTACGGACCAAAAACTTCGCCGACTCCTCGGCGTAATTCCTACGCGCTCTGGCGTTAACTTCCGTCACCTCCTGTTCTGTCACCACGGGCAGAACCTTCGCCGACTCCACGGCGGAATTCCTACGCGCTCTGGCGTTAACTTCCGTCACCTCCTGCTTTCTCGTCTCGGCCGCTCGATTAAATACCTTCCGCGCCGCTTTCCAGAAATTTCTCGTCCTTTCGTCGGCGCGATACGCAGCGAAGGCTGGGAAGAGGGCGAGACGGTTGGAATGCCCTCTCCGGCGGGTGAGTCAACTCGGTATGACCACGCCTCCTTTGTTCTAGAAAGATCGCGGCCTTACTGGGCCGCCGATGTGGGGTGAGGAGGTTCGTCTGCGAAGCCGTGCTTCTGCGGGGAGAGCGCGCGCCCGGGAGCCTTGGATGTTTGCTTTCTTTTTTTTTTCCTTTTACCTCGCGGCGTTTTTGCCGCCCGTTGTCGCAAGGATTTGGCGGCGCGCCAAATCGGCGCGCCAATATCTAATGATAACCATGACCTGAGAAAGCAAAAAAACATCAGCTTTTGATGTCTTGTGCACTATAAAAAAATTGTCCCCGCTGGACAGACATTTCCAATCCAGTATTTCAAGTACCCTGAACATGAAACATAAAGAGGAGTGACTTAATATTGAAGAATTTAAAAAACCACGAACTTGAGAAATAACATTCAGCTACTTGACAGTTGAATTGAGAGTGTATGCTTGTTAAAATTGCCTTTAGAAGATGTCATGTCGCACTTTGTAAGGTGCACGTTGTCGAGAGTCCCCTGGTCAACAAAATGCTATTGCTTGCCATAAAAATCTATGTTCTCAAAACAACCATGGTTCCCAAGTTCCTCTGCAACAAGAGCCAATAAGAATGGCATGTATTTGCCGCAGGCCTGCAGCCAGGCATTTTTTCAGGAGGAGGGGGAGGGGGGGGCTTGCTTAAACATTGAAAAACACCCACTTTAACTAGTCATTTTGATGAAATCTACACAACCATCAGAACTTCTGGGAAGGCACTGCCCCCAGACAGTTTCTGGCTTTATCACAACTTTGTCGCTTCAAAAACTTTCAATTTTATCGTTAACATGCTCTTTTTTTTTAAATGCAATTTTTCGCAACTCTTTCAGTGTGGCCATCTTGTCTTTAGTACTGTAGTACTTTTCATGCTTGCATTTGACTCAAATATTTTGTTTCTTCATCATACGAGGAATGCCAATTTCACTCTTAAAATTTGATACGCCATGGTATGAAGGTCAAGCAACCAATTAACAAGGTAGAGACACTCTAAGACTACTCATTAACTTTCATATATATTAGCAAATTTTATGTTGACTTTAAGCAAGTTTTCAACATTGTGCTACTTATAAAAAGAAGTCTGAGTGCCTAAATGAAAGTTAAGTGATAAAAGCAGATTACATGCAAGAAGGCTGACATGTTAAAGCCATGATACAGAATCGAAACATTATGTAAACTCCTGGAGTTTCTTTCCTCTTGGTTTGTATATTAAAAATATGCATTCGACAGAATCTAAGAGCATATTTATCAGTTCTATTTATTTTAAATTCACCATACTCTGTGCTCCATGATGTAGGAACCAAAGCAAGTGTTAGCGAATGTGAACAAAATGGTAATAATTGTCGTAGTGTAACACCACCATCCCAGGCTGCAACAGTGACAGGGGACACGATTTCTCCACTGTAATTATATGGCTTTTAGTGCTCGCATAAAGGAGTAGTGACACAATTTTGAAGTGCAGTAACACGGACGCTTTTGGCTTCCTTGGTATGTATTGTGAATGCTCTCCACGCACTGCAGCCGGAAAACATGTATAGTTATTTAAGTTTGATTTTTGAAGCTTTCGTCTCCCAGCATTTGCAAGGCAGCTTCACTACATGAACAGTCCTATGACGTTTCAAGCCAGCTAACTTGGTTTGCGAAATCTGGTTCCTGCATGCAGTCTAAATCAGAGGAATCACTGTCACAGGCATTGCACGACAGTGCACTAATCATGAACGACGTTTGACTGGCATCACAGGACAGCAGGTGCATATTTTGTGGGTTGAAACCTGCCCGTGACGTCATGGGCACACTTTACACACCACTATGAAACTGTCCTCTCCAAACCAAAACTGCTGGTGTAAAGGAAGCAGTATTAAAAATATATGCAATGGATTCCCTAGGCACCATAACGCTCTTTTCTGGGTTCTCGACACTGGAGCTTTCATCAGAGCGAAAAGCAGAATTTTTTTTTAATTCATGTCAGTACTCTTTAAAAGGACCTATCCTGGTCATATTTGGGTGCAAACAGAGATATATTTATTTCCAACATATTTTTTTTCAACAAGTTTTTGTTTTGTTTTTCAAAATGTGACAGTTCGGTAGCTAAGCATAGAAACAATTCACACTGAGCCTTTCATTACCTTTCAAATTGAGCAATGCGGATGGTCCCTTCACACCGTTGATTATGTCTTTGTAATGAAGCGCCAGCTTCATATCTCTCTTGAGAATCTCAGTTGTCCTCAATTCAGGAGGCTCGTTTGTCACGTATCTCATGCTCCCTATAAAATAATAAACATGAAGAGGAACATCAGATAAGTCAACAAGCTTTCCAAAACAATAAAAAAAAGGAATTGATCAAGGGCTCAATGTCTTTGTTATGAAATAAATAGGTAGTGAGACCACTAAAAGTTTAGGGTGATTATTTGTCGTTAACTGTAATGTGGTGATTATGATATAAATGTGAAATTCATTTGTATGAAACGACAACTTGCTGCTGGTAGGTACTGAACCTACAACCTACGGATACTGCACTGTATGCTGCACCAAATGTGATACAGTGGTGGTCATCTTCCTGTTCACTCTATTGGGTATTTTCTTTCATGTAACTATGCAAGTAATAGCCAGCCCTGCGTGTAACCATGACATGTGCTCTTCTTTGTCCGCTGGTGCCATGTAATGCATGATTTTATTACAAACTGGCCGCTGACCAACAATACATTGTGTACTGCCAGAAGGCATGTAGTCTACTCACCCAAGACGTTGATTCCGAATGAACAAAAGTGGAATTTATCACGGGCCAATTCTCTTTCATCAGCTTTATTGTCTGTTAAGAAACCCTAGTTGAATTCCACTTCCTTTCCTTCTTTCATTCACAGCTAGGGGTATAGTTCGGGCAGACTTGATGCCTCCAGACAGTATGACAGGCTAACTGCGAATTTGGAAAAAGATCAGATGACACGTGATGGCCGCTGACAAGAAAAGGTCACCTGCTGTCAAGGCTACGAGCAGTGCTTGCTACCCTCCCACGATTACATCCAAGGAAATGCCCAATAGAGTGGATGGGATGACGACCACCACTGTAAGTGACACAGTGACGTGACAGCATCAGGCGCAGTAGCTGAAGGTTGTAGGTTTGGTCCCTATTAGCTGCAAGTTGCGTTTTCGACCTCTTCGCATTTATATAGTAGTTACTATAACTGAGTCCCCCAAAACAGGATAATCCCATATACCTTCTTTTGCTTCATTATCTGTTGGTTTCACCCCCCAACAAAGAGTTTATTTTTTCCCTCAGTAAAAATAATATCTGGAATTCAAGGTTCCAAAACCACTACATCATGAGGGACGTCCTAGTGGAAAGCTTCAGAAATTTTTGAGTATCTGGTGTTCTGTATAGTGTACTAACATCGCACAGTACACAGGCTTCTACCATTTTTTCACCTCCACCAAACTTTTTTTGCTCAGTTAGTTCTACATAAGACGAAGTAATCGATACAGTGCTCACCTTCGACATGTTCACCCCTAATAAGGCACCATGGGCATCCAAAGTATCTGTTGAAGGGCACCATCTTTTGAACAGCTGCCCTCGCAGGCGCGTCCACAGAGCAGCACAACACAAAAGGACGTGACAAGTGAACCTTGTTGTTATGAACCCACTGGACTGGCTTGGCACTGTTCACTCCACGGACAAACTTGTCGAGAAAAAGTTGTATATTTGGATGAGTCTTCCCAAACCACAGTCCTGCAAGGACTGGATGATTCAGCCGCAGGTGTGGTGGAAGCTCATTAACAATGAATCGTAGGGGCCACACAGATGTTTTGGATGATTTAAACACTGGGCTATCATCAGTGTTAATGGTCAAGGTCAAATCATCATTCCCCACGTGTCTTGCTTTTTGTAGGTCATGATAACACTGAGCATTTGTGATGTCAGTTATTGTTGTCTGAGGTTGTCGCGCTTTTGCCAAATTTGTTTCCAACTCTGATTTTGTTTTTTCGAGCAGAGAGCTGAGCTGCATGTGCAGATCGAGGATTATGAAAAAAGAGCCTCGCTCTTTTAATGACTGAAGGCTTTCAGTGCGCTGGCAAAGAGCGCACTTTGCCACCTTGCCTTCTGTTGTCATCTCATTGCTGCATGTTTCGCAGACGTAGAAGTATTGCAAAACTTCTTCTGTCTCTCTCATCCACAATTTCCGGAACATGTAATCACTCCGCGGTAAAACAGTGGCACCAAAGAGAAAGTTGATGAGCTTAGTCAGGTCGCCGAGTGCTGTCCAAGTCAGTCCGTGGGAAACAGCATATGCCATGACCGCTGCAATTGCACCAGCTTTGGTTACTTGGGAGCCAGGCAAGGTTTCCTGGCTGAAGCCGGAAACTTGAGGCAAAAAATCCTGATCATCCTCCGGTCTGTCCTCCCCGTCGTCATCCACGAAACTGCAGTATACGTGCCCTTCATCATTAGTAGAGTACGCACTGCTGTCACTGCCACAATTGTCATCACTGTGTACGCTGGAATCGGGCACATCTCCGCCACCATCGTGGCCACTATGCACAATACTAGACGCCATTGCGTCTACCGAGTCGTCGTCTTCATCGCAGCGACTTGTGCTAGCACCATTTGATGTTGCTACGGCGTGGTCCCTCACTCGCTTGTAAAAGCTTGACGCCGGCACCTCAAAGAACTGGTCGCGATCCAGGTACACCTTGCGCCGCTTTATGGGGCGAGTTTGCGACATAGCTTTCCGCGGCTGCACTCAACATAAATAGGTGGTACGGCTTCAAGTGTCTCCGCGTTTGTTGAGAACTAAACCTATTATTCCAACTTCCAAGCTAACGAAATGCATGTAGCTCTTTATATGTGTTGCAAAACTGCGTTCAAAAATCCGGACACGCAGTCGGCCCAATTTTTTTAGTGGCTAGCTGACCTCCGCCTTACTTGAAATTCTGAAAACCACTTTACACTATCAAATTATGCGTTTAATAGCAGATTTTTTTGTTAACAGGTGACGCGATAATCTGTTAATTCCTAGTGTTGGGGGTCAATGTCGTGTTTGAGTTTTGATATATGGGGGAGTTTCACAACTATAGTATGTGCATTATGGTGCTACAACAGCATGGAGAAATGTAAATGAACAAACCACCTGGATAGATTGTTGAATGAACATGGAGGAAAATTTATGGTGAACACAAACTTGGTTCAGAGTGTATACCGTAACGAAAAGTTTTTTCGCCCATGCTGTTTAGAGAAGCGAAAGTAATTGATTGATTTGTGGGGTTTAACGTCCCAAAACCACCATATGATTATGAGAGACGCTGTAGGGGAGGGCTCCGGAAATTTTGACCACCTGGGGTCTTTAACTTGCACCCAAATCTGAGTTCACGGGCCTACAACATTTCCGCCTCCATCGGAAATGCAGCCGCCGCAGCCGGGAATCGAACCCGCGACCTGCGGGTCAGCAGCCGAGTACCTTAGCCACTGGACCACCGCGGCGGGGCAAGCGAAAGTAATTGTATTATCGATTCATAACAAAATAACGCAAACCAGTGATTCTTGAAGTTAGAGCATTAAATTTTTTTCAATAATGAATTAGCAATACCTGCCTGAGATACACGCTGGTCTACTGACGTTAATTGTTCCGGATCGCCAAGCTTTCTCGTAAACATGAAAAAAACAAAAAAAACAATATTTTGTTTTCCCTACGGAGTGAAATAAATAAAGAACGTACCGGTTACTTTTCATTCAGGTCAGAATAGTGTTTTTTGTTTTGTTTTCGTTTTATTCCAACACTGCTTGGGATACTCTATGAACATAAGTGGTTACATAATCATCTAAAAATAAAAAGAAGGGGGGGGGTATTCAAAGCCTGTCCCAGAAGGGCTCACTGCGATGAACCGTAAAGGTTTCACAGTCAATATACAACAGTGATTTTTCTGCTTCAATCTGCAGCGCGGCCGGGTGGAACCAGAAGGAGAGACGGATGTGTTGAGCCGCCCTCGAATATGTATTTGCAGCTCTATGTGTCAGACTCCTCTAACTAAACTTGGAGAAACCCTTTACACGCGTTTGATGCGTGACTTGATATATTTCTTAGCGACAACTTCTCGAATGGCCTCAAAACCTAGCTGCAGGGGATATAGTGCCCATTTAAAAATTGAAATAAATAGCATTAATCGGGAGAAGAGCAGTGTGCCTCAATGTTACTGCACTGAACGTAAACGAAATATATAGTTCGAAAGTGTAGGTGAGATGCGTCCACAGCATTTCCAAACGCAGCGACAAATACAATGAGAGCACATGTTAGATAAATTAAAAAGTTTGAACTACATTCACAAGAATGAATTCAAAGCGCTTGCAAGACAATGAATGCTTACATGTTCGTAATGCATGAGGCGAAGTAACGTGGACACCCATTTAATGGTTTTATGGTGAGTATGAACATTATGATCATGCCACTGCGCCTATACAATTATTTGCTCTCGTGGGTTCACGATTATACTGCAATTGCGTTCGTGTAGTGCGCAGACGTTGCACGTCTGCTTCGCATTGCTATTTCTGGGCAATAGTTCGTGGATCAAGATTAAAAAATGATCGTGCAGACGACAAACCACCACGAGGCATCGTTTAATTTGTCAGGTACTATGTGGGTACTGTATATAAATGACTTGTTGTGTGTCTCGTGCCCTTTCTGTTGTTCCCCCACGCAATGCCACACGAACATTTCGGAACTATTTAACACTTCAGTTTACGTAACAACTCCTGAAAAGGTAGCTCATTGGGCAAATATACACGCCAAATGAACAACAATTTCTTTTTTTAAAGTTTAATTTCTCGGTGTAATTTTCGATTCCAAACTCACCTTCATCCAGCACATAAAACAGCTGAAGTTAAAATGTCTCAAGACCATGAACCTTTTAAAGATTTTATCGCATCAGTCGTGGGGGACAGACAGGCACTGTCTCATATCTCTGTTTCGAAGCCTGGTTCCGTCACGCATAGACTATGGATGCATAGTATATCAGTCAGCTTCAAGGACAGCACTGAAAATGTTGGACCCTGTATACCACCTAGGTATCCGTCTGGCACTTGGTGCCTTCCGTACCAGCCCCATTCAAAGCCTTTATGCAGAGTCAGATCAGTGGCCACTAGACTATCAGCGCACGTATCTAGGAGTCAACTATGCAGTTAAGATCATGTCTCTGAAGCAGCACCCATGTAAAACACTTATGAACGATGTGTCTACTACCCAGTTATACCTAAACCGTCCTTCTATCGCCCCACCGTTTCCATTGGCAATAAGACCTGCAGTAGAAAAACTTGCAATTTTCTTCAATGACTTGGCGGAAAGTGACCATGTCGAACACATCCCTCCCTGGCAGCAATGTCCAGTCACTTGTGACTGGTCTTTCAAAGACATCATAAAGGAAAATTGTCCAAGTGCACTTATTGAGCAACATTTCTTGGCCCTTGAACACAAATATGGTTCAACCGCGTTCTTCTGTGATGGCTCAAAATCTCAAACATCTGTATCTTGTGCAGCCTATGGACAAAAGTTCTCGGACACCAGAACCATGCATACACATACCAGCATTTTCACAGCGGAAGCCTATGGTATCCTGCTTATTATACAACACATTAAACAACACAAGATACAAAAGTCTATAGTGTACACAGATTCCCCCGCAGGGGCGCCTGCGCAAGTAGGCGTTTGGTGTGTAGCGACACCACGGACCCGAGCTAACGGGGGAGTTTCGACTCCCTCCCACGCCTAGCCGTGCGTGGCTTTGCCGTGCCCGGGGAAAAGGGGATCCTGGGGGTTGAGCCGACGCTGGGTGATTGGACCTTTAAGGCCCCCCGGCAGAGGCAACACACCCCTTTGGCCCCGGCTTCACGTAGACGGCACCCCTGGGCTGACCCACCCAGGGGAAATCGGCAGTCGCCTTTTCCTATCTCTCTCTCCCTACATCTTCGTCTTTTGTTCTCACTTTACATCTTTCCTGTCTTCTCCTCACTTCATTTTACTTCCAATTTTTCCTGGCGGCAAGGGTTAACCTGGTGTAAATATCCAAACTTGGATAGATATATTAGGTTATGGCAGTGGCGTACTACTGGCGTTGTGCAGACATGTTTACATGTTCTGCCACGTCCCCTTGTTGGGCTCCGTGGTGGGTGGTAGGCGCCACTACTGAAGGAACTGCACTTTTCTATGGGACCACGAAACCCCTTATCCATTGATCGCCCCTTCAAAAGGTGGCGCACCGAAGCAAATGTAATGTCAATTTCAGAAAAGCAAGACCATTTCCCCAAATACCACGTTATTCATTGCGAAAACTCGGACAAAAAAGCTCGCAACATCTCCCCATTCCTCGTGTCCAGGTGCCTAACCGAGACTATCGGAACTGGCTATAAGGCTACAAAGATGGCAAGCGGAGACTTGCTAGTGGAAGTTAAAGACAAGACACAGTTTCAGAAACTAGAAAAATTAGTAGCATTTGGGGACAAGCCCGTAACCGTCTCTGCACACTGAACGATGAACACTGTCAAAGGCGTTGTGTCAGACGATGACCTAAAAGACCTAACAAATGATGAGCTTCTGGCTGGCTGGAAGGACGAAAACGTCGTTCACGTACAGCGTATCGTAGTGAGAAGAGAAAACGAAGAAATTCCAACCAAGCCCCGCAGGGGCGCCTGCGCAAGTAGGCGTTTGGTGTGTAGCGACACCACGGACCCGAGCTAATGGGGGAGTTTTGACTCCCTCCCACGCCTAGCCGTGCGTGGCTTTGCCGTGTCCGGGGAAAAGGGGATCCTGGGGGTTGAGCCGACGCTGGGTGATTGGACCTTTAAGGCCCCCCGGCAGAGGCAACACACCCCTTTGGCCCCGGCTTCACGTAGACGGCACCCCTGGGCTGACCCACCCAGGGGAAATCGGCAGTCGCCTTTTCCTATCTCTCTCTTCCTATATCTTAGTCTTTTCTCGTCTTTAAATCTGTCCTGTCTTCTTCTCTCTTCCATTTACTTCCGATTTTTCATGGCGGCAAGGGTTAACCTTGTGTGGCTATCCTGCCTAGGATAAACCATATTCGGTTATAGCAACGGCGTACTGCTGGCGAAGGGCAGGCTTGTTCACATGTTCTGCCGCGTCCCCTTGTTGGGCTCCGTGGTGGGTGGTAGGCGCCGATGCCGAAGAAGCCAATTTTTCATGGGACCTCAAAACCCCCCTGTAACTGATCGTGCTCCGAAAAGAGTACGCACCGATGCATCATCTTTGTTTTTCCCTCAAAACATTGAAACATTTCCAAAATACCATGTCCTTCACTGCGAACAATCATCAACCAAAGCCAGAGCAATATCACCTTTTCTAGTGGCCAAGTGCCTTAAAGACACCATTGGAACCGGCTATAAGGCCTCAAAGATGGCAAGTGGGGACATTCTCCTCGAACTAAAAGACAAGGAACAGTACGACAAACTCTCACACCTCGTAGCCTTTGGCAATATCCCTGTATCAGTTACTGCACATCGTACCATGAACACAGTGAAGGGCGTAGTATCCGATGAAGACCTTAAGACACTGAGTGAAGAGGAACTCCTAGACGGATGGAAAGACCAAGGCATATTACATGTGCAGCGCATAAAAATCAGACGCAACAACACTGAAACCGCAACAAAGCACCTAATACTTACATTCAATTCAAGCATCCTACCTAAAACAATCGAGACCGGCTACGTAAAACTCTCTGTGCGACCGTATGTTCCTAACCCGAGACGTTGTTTTAAATGCCAGCGATTTGGACACGGATCTCAGACCTGCCGAGGTCAGCTGACTTGTGGCAAATGCGGCATAACAGGTCACGAAACTGATAAGTGCCAAAACGATGAGATACACTGTGCAAACTGCAAAGGCAGCCATGCCGCATATTCCAGAGCGTGCCCAGCCTGGAAGAGAGAAAAAGAAATTATCACCATAAAAGTTAACGAAAATATTACGTTCCGTGAAGCACGACAGAGAGTTTCACCTTCATTCGCACTAAGAGCCTCCTTCGCTGAAGTGGTGCAACGAGGGGCGGCACCACAACGGCCCTTGGTGGCTACCTGGACCATGCCTAGCGTGGCCAGGTCAGAGCCACCTGCCCCTCTGGCGGGAACAGCCAGCGCTGCCCTGCCCGCAGCAAACCAGTCCACACCGGTGGCCTCTGCAAGCCCTGGCAGCAGCCAGGGCAACAAGGAGGCTAAGGAGGTCCCAACAACCTCTTGCCCGGTGGGGTCAAAGACTTCGTCGACTGAGGCGAAGTCTACGCTACACACAGATCGCTCTTTGGAGCGGGTGTCCAGTGCCTCGCAGGAGGCAATGGACACCACCACTAGCCAAACAGCCATGCAGGCCTCTGGGTCTGCAGTTTTCGGGCCACCTGCCAAGGCAGAGGGCCCGAAGTCTCTCACAACCGCACGCGGGCACCGCGAGCGGGCGTCCAGCGTCTCTTCCGAGATGATGGACACAACACAAAGTGTATCGGCGCCTCAGACGCCGAAAGATTGGCGTGGCTCTAAGGAGCCTGCCAAAAAAGAAAAACCACGCATTAGGGGGCCTGAAAAGGCCTCCTAAGCTAAGGTTGTCTACTTCGACGCACAGCATAAAAACTCACTCAAAATGGCTACACAAATAATGCACTGGAATGCTAGGGGTCTTCTCCACAATCTTGATGACATTACAGAACTTTTACATAAACACAATCCCAAGGTGCTGTGCATCCAAGAGACACATCTGAAGCCATCTCAAACAAACTTTCTTAGACAATATGCCGTGTTCCGCAAGGATCGGGATGAGGCAACTGCTTCATCCGGCGGTGTAGCTATAATAGTACAAAAATCCGTGCCTTGCCGACCTCTTATTCTTCAGACGGCACTCGAAGCAGTGTCAGTCCGCGTCATTCTATTTGACAAACTAGTCACTGTGTGTTCACTATACATACCACCAAGCTACAAACTTAACCGCACAGATTTTCATCACCTCATTGACCAGCTGCCGGCACCCTACATTGTTGTTGGTGATTTCAATGCTCACAACACTCTGTGGGGGGATGCCCGGTGCGATGCGAGAGGCCGACTGATAGAGCAATTCCTCCTGTGCTCCGGAGCATGCCTCTTCAATAAAAAACAGCCTACCTATTACAACATTCATCACAACTCATACTCATCGATAGACTTGGCGCTTGGTTCTCCCTCTCTCTTTACCGAGTTAGAATGGAACGTGGTCATGAATTCGTACGGCAGTGACCACTTTCCTGCTATGTTAAACTTGACATTATCGCATGAGGTTCCTCCTCATATGCCCAAATGGAAAATAGCATCCGCTGACTGGGAGAAATTTCAAGAATTGACACTTTTACCTCGTGACTTTATCACAAATTGTGACATTGATTGCGCAGTAGCATTCTTCAGTGCGTTTATTCTGGATGCTGCTGAAAAGTGTATCCCGCAAACAAATGGGCACTCGTGTAAACGACGTGTTCCCTGGTGGAACGATGACTGTAGAGAAGCGCGTAGGAAACAAAATAAAGCCTGGGGCATCCTGCGCCGATATCCAAACGCAGAAAACCTCGTCGAATTTAAAAAAGTGAAATCACTGGGTAGGCGAACACGACGTCAGGCAAGAAGGGAGAGTTGGGTCAAGTTTCTCTCCGGCATTAACTCCTACACCAATGAAAAGAAAGTCTGGAGCAGCCTCAGAAGTCTTAAGGGGCAGCAAGCATATCCTCTGCCTTTAGTGAGTCAAGGGAACACACTGGAGGACCAGGCCAACAGCCTTGGCAAGCACTTTGAGCGCATTTCCAGTTCTGCGCACTACTCAAAATCTTTCTTAAAACATAAAGAAATGACAGAACGGAAAACACTAGAGTTGAAGACCAAAACAAACGAACAGTATAATACTCCATTTAAAATTGCCGAACTTAGGACGGCCCTCAATGCGTGCCACAGCACAGCGCCGGGACCAGACAGAATTATGTATGACATGCTCAAACACCTTCACGATGACACCGAAATCAGTTTACTTGCTCTGTATAACACTATCTGGGCTGCTGGGTACCTGCCGTCTACGTGGAGGGAGGCCATTGTTGTTCCTATTCTAAAGGAAGGCAAGGACCCCTCTTCAGTTACAAGTTACCGTCCAATAGCCCTTACGAGCTGCCTGTGCAAGGTGTTCGAGAAAATGATAAACAAAAGACTTATGCATTTTCTAGAAACCAACAAACTTCTTGACCCCTTTCAATGTGGTTTTAGAGAGGACCGATCTACTACAGACCATCTCATACGCATTGAAGCATACATCCGCGATGCGTTCATCCACAAACAGTACTGTCTCTGTGTGTTTCTTGACATGGAAAAAGCATATGACACCACATGGCGCTACGGCATCCTTAGAGATCTGTCAGACATTGGTATTCATGGCAATATGTTGAATATCATAAAGAGCTACTTATCCGAGCGAACATTCCGTGTTCGTATTGGGAATGTCTTGTCCAGGCCGTTTATTCAAGAAACGGGAGTACCCCAGGGTGGTGTCCTGAGTTGCACCCTCTTTATTATAAAAATGAATTCATTACGACTCTGCATTCCACATAACACATTCTATTCAATGTATGTGGATGATATCCAGGTAGGCTTTAGGTCATGTAATCTTGCAGTGTGTGAGCGGCATGTCCAGCTTTGTCTGAACAAAGTATCCAAGTGGGCTGACCAAAACGGGTTCAGGTTAAGTCCAGAGAAGAGCACCTGTGTGCTCTTTTCTAGAAAGAGAGGCCTCCACCCAAATCCCGAAATTGACTTGCTTGGCCAGCGGTTACCTGTAGAGGCCGAGCATAAATTTCTAGGCCTAATTTTGGATTCTAAACTCACATTTACATCACACATCAAGTATATTAAAAACAAATGTATAAAAACAATGAACATTCTGAAAGTACTCTCACGCACATCATGGGGGAGTGACCGAAATTGTTTGATCAATCTCTACAAAAGCCTCGTTCGAACGCGCCTGGATTATGGGGCAATAATATATCAGTCTGCCACCCCAAGTGCTCTGAAAATGCTTGACCCAGTCCACCATTTGGGCATCCGTCTGTCTACGGGAGCTTTTCGCACTAGTCCCGTGGAGAGTTTGTATGTCGAATCCAATGAGTGGTCATTGCACCTGCAAAGAACATACATGTCTTTTATATACTATTTAAAAACGAACGCAGACAAAGAACACCCTTCACACACGACTATCAATGACTTGTCAAGTTGTACGCTTTTCGAGAACCGTCCTTCGTTTCAACAGCCTTACTCACTTCGTGTGAGGAGCCTCGCTGAACAAACGGGTGTGCCACTTATTGAACACAGTCTGATGGCTCCCGTTCCATGTCTGCCGCCGTGGCAGTGGCAGCCCATAGACTGTGATACATCATTTGTTGAAGTTACGAAGCATGCGCCTATAGCACATATACACACTCACTTTCTCGAATTGCAGCACAAATACAACTGTCCTGAATTCTTTACGGATGCTTCCAAGTCTGATAGTGGCGTGTCCTATGCTGCCGTTGGTCCATCCTTTTCAGATTCTGGCATTCTCCACCCTAATTCAAGCATATTCACAGCGGAGGCCTATGCTATACTTGTGGCCGCTAAACACATAAAGGAACTAAAGCTACAACGTGCGATAATATTCACCGACTCTCTGAGTGTCATAAAAGCTTTGAAGACCCTCAAAAAACATAAAAATCCTGTCTTTTTGATGCTTTACTCTCTTCTGTGCACCATATACTCGCTCAAAAAACAAGTTGTATTGTGCTGGGTGCCAGGGCACCGCGAAATCCGGGGAAATGTGTTAGCGGACCAACTGGCTGCCTCAGCTAAGGACAACGCTAACACTAATGCATCTATGGCTGTCTCTGCGTTAGAACTCAAACAATTCGTAAAACAGAAGCTCAGGGCGCACTGGCAGCTTTCATGGGATAAGCAAACGCGAAATAAATTACATGTTATCAAACCGAGCCTTGGAACTTGGCCGTCAATATCAAGGTCACGCCACACTCAAGTAATACTCACAAGACTACAAATAGGACACACCCATAGCACTCATTCACACCTTTTGTCTGGTGGTGATCCTCCCGTGTGTGACAGATGTGGTGACCCACTCAGCGTTCTTCATATTTTAATTGAATGCAAGGAATTGGATGCTCTTAGACAAAAACACTTTCTACTTCTTCACCGACATCAAATGCCACTGCATCCGTCAATGTTTATAGGTAAAGAGCCTGTTTTTAAGCACAAATCATTGCTCGCATTTTTAAAAGATATAAATAATTTTCATGTCATATTTCCAGGAAATCCGTAGCACGACCTCCAAGTGGAGGTTGCTGCTGCGGTAACTACATTAAAAAGCACCTGCCTGGCGTCCCTTGGACACAAGGGTCGTTGACAAGGCAGTTGTGCTATTATCCTTTTATGATTTTATTACTATGACCGTCTATCATTCATCCTCACTTCAAGTGTCACGTCATGCTCATGATTTTAGTATCTATGTTTTTTTTTTTTTTTTTTTTTTTACCTGCCTTGGAGCGCGGAATTTTAGGCCACTATACAGCCACGTAACATTATCATTGCTCACATCCCTAAATACCATTGTTATACACTGACAATTATTACACTTTTATAATTTTTATGGCGCTCTTTGGCCAAACATGGCCCTTGCGCCAATAAAACCAATATAATAATAATAATAAATTCCAACCAAGCACATAATTGTGACCTTCGGGTGCTCCACACTACCGCAAGAATTAGTTACCGGCTATCTAAAACTGTCTGTGAGACCCTACATTCCGAATCCGCGGCGCTGCTTCAAGTGCCAAAGATTCGGACATGCTTCTCAGAGTTGCCGTGGGCAGCTTACCTGTGTACGGTGTGGTATCACAGGCCACTCTGCAGATGATGACTGCAAGGCCGAACCCCACTGTCCGAACTGCGATGGAGAACACGCGGCGTATTCTAGATCCTGCACAGCATAGAAAAAAGAAAAAGAAATTATTACCATTAAAGTCACCCACAAAATAAGTTTCCGCGAAGCAAGGCATCGGGTCTCCTCTTTCTATGCAGCAAAATCATTTGCTGAAGTGGTGCAACAGGGGGCAGCACCACGACAGCATCAGGTGGCCGCCCAAGCTACGCACAGCGTGCTGGAGCGACCGCCGCTTGCCCCTACTGCGGAAGCAGCCAAGGCTGTTCCGGCCTTACCCAACAAGGCCCCACCACGGGCGTCGACATGCATTGGCACGAGCCAAGGCAACGGGCAGACTGCGGGAACCCCGTCGACGTCCGGTGTAGAGGGTGTGAAGGCTTCGTATCTTGAGCCGAAGCCCACAACACCCAGGGATTGCTCGGCAGAGCAACGGTCCAACGCTTCTCATGAAGCTATGGACACAACCGCCAGTCAAACGGCGCGTGCAGCGCCGAAGGAGCGGCGAGTTTCTCTCGACCGCTCCAAAAAAGACAAAAGACAAATTACAGGGCCTCCAAAAAGCCCTGTAAAATAAGTTTCGTTTTCCATAACCTGAAAGGTTATGGTACCATTCTGTTTTGACTTTAGTGTCACACGCATGTCACCAAGGTTTTATTGCCAACAAATCAATTCTTACTCCATTTTTCTGCTCAAGTTCACTGCCCAAAATGGCTTTTCTCCTCCATTGGAATTGTAGAGGACTCATTCACAACATAGGTGACATAAAAGATTTGCTAAGTAGTCTCTCTCCAATGGCTATGTGCTTACAGGAGACCAATCTGGGAGAAAAACACACCAACTTCCTCAGAGGTTTTACCGTAGTACGTCGCGATCGCGTCCACGTTAGCCGGTTGTCTGGTGGTGTGGCTATTGTCGTCAAAAGTGGAATTGCAGTGAGAGAGATCACCATCAACAGTCACATCGAGGCCGTAGCCGTCACCATTTTAGCTCACAAAACTATCACCATATGTTCCATTTATATCCCCCCACACACGCATTTTTCGATTAAAGATATAGAGCATATTTTGGACCAACTGCCTGAACCGTTTGTTATCGCAGGGGATTTTAACGCGCACGGTATGCTTTGGGGAAGCAGTACAACTGACACCAGAGGACAAACCCTCGAAGATTTCATTCTGAACAATGACGTATGTCTTTTAAATACTGGTAGCGTCACCTACTGCTCCCCAAGCACAGGAGCCACTAGCTGCTTAGATCTAGCGCTGTGCTCACCTTCGCTCTTTTGCGAACTAAAGTGGAGCGTGATAGATAATGTCTATGGCAGTGACCATATGCCTGCTCTCATAAAATTAACACAAACCCTCCCCACCACTCAATCCCGACCACCGCGTTGGAAACTACATCTGGCAGACTGGCCACTGTTCACTGAAAAAGCTGCCCTAGAAAAAGAGATGCTTGATGGCCTAAGCATAAAGGAAATGAACGAGACAGTCACCGCCTGCATACTTGCGGCAGCCGAACAAACTATACCACAATCCTCCGGCATTATAAAGAAAAAACTTAAACCCTGGTGGACAAAAGAGTGCACACAAGCTAAAAAAATGCAAAACAAGGAGTGGGGCATTTTTCGTAAACATCCTACAGGAGAGAACCTCCTAGCATTTAAAAAGGCGAGAGCAAAGGCAAGATTTATTCGCAGGCAGGCTGAAAAACTCTCGTGGAAAAAGTACATTTCATCCATCAACAGCTCCATCACATCCAAAAGAATGTGGGATCAGGTGCACAAGGTTAACGGCAACTACAGTTCATACACCATCCCCATTCTCTCAACCCCTGGCATCCAGACAACTTTAGGCGAACAGGCAGACCTACTAGCGCAGCACTTTTGCGCTATTTCGAGCTCAGCAAACTATTTGGCAGCTTTCCTAAAACATAAACAATCTACAGAAAAACAAAAGCTTCCTATTACAGGTTATCAAGACAGATCATACAACTCCCCCTTAACCCTGCAGGAAATTAACAGAGTGCTTTCTCAAGGTAAAAAAACAGCACCTGGCCCAGACAGAATACATTATCAAATGCTCGCCCATTTGTCTCAGGAAGCGGTGAAGGCATTGCTGCACTTCTTTAACGCTATTTGGATCACTGGCAGAATGCCAACAGAGTGGAAAAAAGCCATTATAATTCCATTTCTCAAAGCCGGAAAAAACCCTACATTACCAACAAGCTACAGGCCCATAGCACTTACAAGTTGTATAGCGAAATGCTTCGAAAGCGTTATTAATATTAGGCTAACATACATCCTAGAAACCGATAACTTGATAGATGTTCACCAATGTGGTTACAAGAAAGGATGTTCCACCACCGATCACCTCGTTCGCCTTGAACATACAGTACGAGAAGCTTTCCTGTACAAGCAGCACTGCTTAGCAGTATTTTTTGATCTTGAAAAGGCGTATGACACAACGTGGAAGTACGGTATTTTACGAGACCTGGCAGATCTTGGAATTCGCGGAAGGATGCTCAACTGCTTGTCCGACTTCCTAACGAACCGAACTTTTCAGGTTCGTTTGGGTACCACACTTTCAGAAACTTTTACTCAAGAGAACGGTGTGCCTCAGGGCTGTGTCTTAAGCACAACTCTCTTTGTCGTCAAAATGAACTCTGTGAACCAGGTCATACCATCTACTCTTATGCACTCACTATATGTGGATGATCTCCAAATAGCGTGCCGGTCATCTAACATGGCGACGTGCGAGCGACAGATTCAAATAGCACTAAACAAGCTAACACAATGGGCTAACAAAAATGGCTTCCGGTTTTCTGAGGAAAAGACGGTTGCTGTAGCGTTCTCCCAGAAACGAGGGTTACAACCAGACCCCGTTCTGAAAATAAACGAAACAGTATTGCCAATAAAACAAGAACAGAAGTTTCTGGGGGTCGTATTTGATAAAAAGCTCAATTTTCTTACACACATTAATAATCTCAAGGTGAAATCCAACAACGCCCTCAATGTCCTCAAAGTCTTGTCCCGAAAGCACTGGGGTTCCGACCGTAAGTGCCTCCTGCTCATCTACCGCTCTTTAGTACGCAGCAAATTAGACTACGGTAGTATAATCTACGGTTCAGCAAGAGACTCGTACCTTAAGCGCCTAGACCCTGTCCATAACAAAGGGTTACGCCTCGCAACAGGTGCCTATCGAACCTCACCTATTTCGAGCTTATACGTCGAAAGTAACGAACCATCCTTGGAATATAGGAGAACGAAACTAATGCTCACGTATGTCCTTAGAGTTCGTTCTTCACCAGATCATATATGCCACAGTATTGTCACACGCTGTGACCTACGACAACACTACGCCAACAAACCAAACGTAATTAAGCCACTAATACTAAGATTTGAAGAAAAATTTTATGCCCTGAATATTCCTAACGAAGCACTCTCCATTGCCAGAAGGCCACCCAGTTTGGCCCCATGGAGTGATTTCTCCAAATTCTTGGATTTTTCACTCACACATATAAAAAAACAAAACACCCCACGTGAACATATACTACAAGAATTCCTTGCATTACAACAAACGTACAACACTTACGAATAATTTTATACTGATGGTTCGAAGACATCTGCTTATGTCGGAAGCAGTGTGGTAGGAGCAACACACGAGCAAATAACTAGACTACCGCAGTTCGTATCCATCTACACCGCTGAGTGCTATGCGTTATGGATGGCAGTACGATACATTATAAGCTCAAAACATAAAAAAGCCGTAATATTTACAGACTCGTTAAGCGGGCTGAAAAGTCTCAATTATAAATCTCAGTATGAGCCATTCATAGGCGATATTTTAAACATGCTATCCCACACACCTGATGACCACACCATACGCCTCTGTTGGGTCCCGAGTCATGTCGGAATCTCAGGCAATGAAAGGGCAGACCAACTAGCTGCAACAGCAAAAAAGATGCGCGAGTCAAAAACCAACATACCTGCCAGAGATGGGATTCAAGCTGTTCGCCGGGCCACCATCTTTCACTGGCAGCAGGAATGGAAACTACAACAAAACAACAAACTTCACCTAATTAAACCTGTTCTTGGTGAATGGAAGACCTGTCTTCATCAAGCGCGTTTTATCGAAGTAGTTATATGTCGACTACGAATAGGTCACACGCACATCACACATAATTACCTATTGGCAGGCGAAGAAGCCCCAACATGCGATAAGTGTCAGGAGCAACTAACTGTAATGCACATTTTAATAGCTTGCCCACATATGGAAACATTAAGAGAAAAACATTTCCGTATGTTTTACAGGTTAAATATTCCCTTTCATCCAATGCTACTCTTGGGCGAGGACGCCCTAATACCTATAGCTGATGTGATCAGCTTTTTAAATGAAGCACAACTTCTGAACAAGGTCTAACTACACTAAACTATGCTACCGCTAGACATGGCAAAACTTGACTGATGTGACTCGTAGCACAGCCTCTTCGGAGAGGCATCTGCTGCAGCTGGAATTTACAACGAGGCACTTGCCTCCCTGCCCTTAGGTATAAGGACACGGGTATGGTATTAGTGCTAGGTAAAAGCCGTTACAGTTTAACATAATCTCATGCACCAACCATACACATTGACCACCCCGAACATCACACACATAATCTTAGAAGAGATATATACTTCACGCGTTTACGGAGCCAAGTTTTTAGGCCTTTATACAGCCACGCTTCACCACTCATCATATTCATATGTCATCACCGTTAAGACATTTCAGAGTCATTGTCATAGCCCTGTTTGCTGTAAGTATTCTCACCATGAGTCTGGCGCAGCATAGCCTTAGTTGCTCTTGCGCCACAAAACCCAACATAACTAACTAACCTACTTTCAACAAGCTCCTTAGCGAAATCTATGCAGCCTACAACTTAAAACTTTCTATTGTTATTTGCTGGGTTCCACGTCATTCTGGAATTGCGGGCAATGAAATAGTAGACAAGAATGCACGAGAAGCCGCTGGTCGGCAAACCATAGATATAACCTCTGTTCCGGGTGTAGATCTAAAACCTGTTGTACGTAGAGGTCTACGCAACCACTGGCAAGCTGAATGGGACAGAGAAGTCGACAACAAACTCCACCTTGTAAAACCCCAGCTGAGGAAAGTTATCCCCCAAAAACTCAACAGGTTCGCTGAAGCCACTCTAACACGGCTCAGAATAGGCCACACTTATGCCACACATAAACACCTTTTGACAGGCACTGATCCACCTACATGTATACACTGTGGAGAGTGTCTAACCGTTGTGCATGTTCTCATACAATGTCCTGTGCTTCACCAAGCACGACTGACCCATTTCAGAGAGCTCTATCGACATCATATCCCACTTCATCCAGCGCTGTTTTTATCACTTGATGCAGTGGTTGACCTTAAGAGACTTCTTCATTATCTTGCGAAAGTGAAATTTTTAACAATGGTATCATTCCATCCTAGGCACCAGCTGCGCCTCAAGTGTGAAGTACTCCCCGCAGGGGCGCCTGCGCAAGTAGGCGTTTGGTGTGTAGCGACACCACGGACCCGAGCTAACGGGGGAGTTTCGGCTCCCTCCCACGCCTAGCCGTGCGTGGCTTTGCCGTGTCCGGGGAAAAGGGGATCCTGGGGGTTGAGCCGACGCTGGGTGCTTGGACCTTTAAGGCCCCCTGGCAGAGGCAACACACCCCTTTGGCCCCGGCTTCACGTAGACGGCACCCCTGGGCTGACCCACCCAGGGGAAATCGGCAGTCGCCTTTTCCTGTCTCTCTCTCTCCCTACATCTTCGTCTTTATCTCTTACTATTTATCTGTCCTGTCTTCTACTCTCTTCTGTTTACTTCCAAATTTCCTGGCGGCAAGGGTTAACCTTGTGTAGTTACCCAACCTTGGGTAGTTATATCTGGTTATAGCGGCGATGTATGACTGGCGCCTTCAAGTGTTCTACCTTGTAGCGTCCCCCTGTTGGGCTCGGTGGTGGGTGGTCACCATCGCCGCCGAACATGAAATGCACCACATGGCAAAATCTTTCCCCCCTCACAATGATCGGTCCCTGAAAAGGAACCGCACCGATGAAAGCTCCAAACGAACCGGAAGCAATTGTGACCACTTCCCACGCTATTTAGTCATACACTCTCTGGCAGATAACGTCTCAGTTGCAGGACTGTCGGTTTTCCTGATAGCTAAAACCCTTGCTAACCTAATAGGCAAAAAGTACGACGCAAAGAAACTGTCATCCGGTGATCTTCTTGTTGAAGTAAGCCAGAAACAGCATGCAGACACTCTCCTTAAACAGAAGCAGTTCGCCCACCTGAACGTGTCTATCACCCCCCATCGCAGCCTTAACACTGTTCAAGGCGTCATTTCACAACGTGATCTGATGCGAGAAACTGAAGCTGACCTTCTTGAAGGCTTTCGAGAGCAAGGCGTAGTAGCCATTCGTCGGATAACCATCAGGCGAAACAATGAGGAAGTGGTGACGCCTCATATAGTTCTAACATTCAACCGTTCCACCCTGCCAGAATCTGTGAAAGCTGCGTTCCTTCACTGCAAAGTCCGCCCCTACATACCCAACCCTAGAAGGTGCTACAAATGCCAGAAATATGGACATGGGTCGAATACCTGTCGCGGAAAACAAACATGTGCAAAATGTGGTGATCATGAGCACCCAACAGAGAGCTGTACTTCTACGCAAACAGAGTGCCCTAACTGTCACGGGCCGCACGCAGCGTACTCGCGGACATGTGAAATTTTCAAAAAGAAAAAGGAAATTATCCAGACAAAAGTAATGGAAAACATCACATTCTCTGAAGCCCGGAAGAAGGTGTCGCTCTTCTCCGGAAGGACGTACGCTGACGCAGCGCGCCGGGGGGCCGGGCGGCGTCTAGTGACGGTGGGCACGCAATACAGCTTTGCTGATGCGTGCACATCTTTGCCCCCTACCAAGCAGCCACAGGCTGCGCCAACCTCTCACGTCCCGGAGGTCGAACTTCATCAGACCCCAGGGACCACAAAGACAACTGAGACACCTGTCTCTTCTGACAAACCTCCATTAGCTTCTTCCGGTCTACCGGAGGCAATGGAAGTGACACCAGGATCCTCAGCGTCTAAGATGCTGACGGAATCCCCCCAAAAGAGGCGGGGCTCCATAGATCGCCTCAGAGGGAAAAGACACCCGCCAGTGAAGCCTCCTAATAGAGGCAGCGAAGTATGAATAAGTCACGCTCTTTTCCTCATTCATAAAAATGGCTGCCGAAAATATCATCCAATGGAACTGCCGAGGCTTACTTAAGAACTTAGACGACATCTATGAAATATTTGCACAACACCAACCAAACATACTTTGCTTACAGAAAACACACCTAAAACCTACACACACTAGCTTTTTGAAAAGATATGTGGTCTACCGAAAGGACAGACAGGACACTACACATTCATCTGGTGGTGTCGCTATCGTGGTGCAAAAAGCAGTTCCGTCTCAAAGCCTCACTCTGGTTACCGGCTTAGAAGCAGTGGCAATACGAACCCTAATTTTTGGACGAGTAACAACAGTGTGTTCACTCTACATCCCTCCAGACTACCAACTTTCTACTAAAGAATTTGAAGCACTCATCGATCAGCTTCCGCATCCATTTCTGTTGGTCGGAGATTTTAACGTGCACCACCCTTTATGGGGATGTAGAAGAACAGATTCTCGAGGCTCCTTAATTGAAAACTTTCTGTTGTCCTCCGGCTCCTGTATATTTAACAAAAAAGAGCCAACATATTTTAATGCAGCGCACAATTCATACACAGCAATAGATCTTGCTATCGGATCTCCTTCACTCTTGGCAACCACTGAGTGGGCTGTAATTCATAACCTCTATGGAAGTGATCATTTTCCTGTTTGTGTAAAATACAAAGAAAATACGAGTACAATGACTGTGAATGTAACCAGGTTTCGAGAACAGGGTGCGAACTGGACGAAATTCCGAAAACTCTCAAAACTATCGCGCTCATCAATTGAAACCCTAGGCATCGATGAATCTGAAGCGTTGGTCACACTGCACATTATACAGGCCGCAGAGCAATCTATCCCACATACATGTAACAATACACGGAACAAAAGACGACCTTGGTGGAACTCTGAGTGCAAAAATGCTCGTGACAATCAAAACAAAGCATGGTCGAAATTCCGCAGGTATCCTACAGTCGAAAACTTGGTGAATTTTAAGCGTGCGAAAGCAAACGGTAGACGTGTCCGACGAGAATCTAAACGACAGAGCTGGCAATCCTTCCTCTCATCGGTGAACTCTTACACTGACACGCATAAGGTGTATAACAGAGTAAGAGCACTCCAAGGGTACAGCACTCATCTGTTGCCCCTTGTTAGTGTTGCTGGTGATACACTGGAACACCAGGCAGATGCCTTAGGCCAACATTTCGAGTACATTTTCAGCTCTTCACATTATACAGACTCCTTTAGGCGATACAAACTTGCCGAGGAACGTAAACCTATTCGTGATGACAGGCCATCGGCAAGAGGGTACAATGCCCCCTTTACTATAGGTGAACTAAAGGCAGCACTGGCAAAGTGCGGCAGCTCAGCAGCGGGCTCGGACAGGATTACTTACGGCATGCTGAAACACCTACACGAAGAAACGCTTGACGTCATCCTCATTCTTTTCAACAATGTATGGTCCTCTGGGCGTCTGCCCATGACCTGGAAAAAGGCAGTTATTATACCCATTCTTAAACAAGGAAAAGAAGCCACACTTGCTGCTAGTTACAGGCCAATAGCGCTGACCAGCTGTTTGGGCAAGGTGTTCGAAAAAATGGTGAATCGCCGCCTTATGTATTACCTTGAATACAATGGCCTCCTAGATCGTCATCAAGCTGGATTCAGGTCTGGCCGGTCGACAACTGACCAACTGGTAGCATTTGAATCCTATGTTAGAGATGCCTTCATTCATAAACAACACTGCCTATCTGTATTTTTTGACTTGGAAAAGGCTTACGACACGACATGGCGTTATGGCATTCTCCGTGACCTGCGATCTTTTGGAGTGTCAGGAAATATGCTGAATACTATTGAAAGCTACCTTTCTGACCGTACATTTGTGGTTCGTGTTGGTAATGCCTTATCGAAGTGGTTTACGCAAGAGAATGGCGTACCGCAGGGCGGTGTTCTTAGCTGCACACTATTCATCGTAAAAATGAACTCCATAAACACCATACTGCCTAAAACAATCTCCTACTCTGTATATGTGGATGACATTCAGATCAGCTTCAAATCATGCAACATAGCCACGTGTGAACGTCAGATTCAGTTGGCAGTAAACAAGCTGTCAAGCTGGGCAGACAAAAATGGGTTTAAGTTTAACTGTGACAAGACTGTTTGCGTACTCTTCTCAAAACTACGTGGCATAAGGCCACCCCCCAACATTTCAATTAATGGACAAACCATAACTACCAAAAAAGATCATAAATTTCTAGGTGTTGTGGTTGATGAAAAGCTCAGCTTTGTTACACATATCAAACAGCTACGACTTAAGTGCCTGAAAGCCTTAAACCTGCTCAAGATTCTCTCGCATCAGTCATGGGGCACAGACCGTGACTGTCTACTCAACCTTCTCAACAGTGTTGTGCTATCGCGCATCGATTACGGCTCGGTAGTTTACGAGTCAGCTTCAAGATCTGCATTGAAGATGCTTGACCCAGTGCACCACCTTGGGCTCCGGCTGGCCAGCGGTGCTTTCCGAACCAGCCCGACAGCCAGCCTGTATGTTGAGACAGACCGGTGGTCACTAGAACGGCGACGTCAGTTTACAAGTGTCACGTATGCCACCAAGGTGCTTTCCCATGTCGACCACCCAGCTCGCGCGCTATTGCAGGATACATCGAACGCCCTCCTGTTTTCGAGGCGACCATCAGCTATGCGACCGTATTCCCTCAGAGTGGCCTCACACCTTGGAAATATGCACATACCGGTCTCCAATCTTCAACTAACCTCTCACAAGGACATTGTTGTGCCATGGGAAATGCAGGCTATCGATTGTGATTTGTCATTCCTAGAGGTAGGAAAAAATGGCCACCCAGTAGCAATCGATCAACACTTCAAGTACCTGCAGGCCATATACAGGTGTGCTGAATATTATACTGATGCCTCTAAGTCCTCCGCAGTCTCATGTGTGGCACACGGTCCCGCTTTCTCTGAATCTAGAACAATCCCCGCAGGGGCGCCTGCGCAAGTAGGCGTTTGGTGTGTAGCGACACCACGGACCCGAGCTAACGGGGGAGTTTCGGCTCCCTACCACGCCTAGCCGTGCATGGCTTTGCCGTGTCTGGGGAAAAGGGGATCCTGGGGGTTGAGCCGACGCTGGGTGCTTGGACCTTTAAGGCCCCCCGGCAGAGGCAACACACCCCTTTGGCCCCGGCTTCACGTAGACGGCACCCCTGGGCTGACCCACCCAGGGGAAATCGGCAGTCGCCTTTTCCTATCTCTCTCTCCCTACATCTTCGTCTTTTGTTCTCACTTTACATCTTTCCTGTCTTCTCCTCACTTCATTTTACTTCCAATTTTCCTGGCGGCAAGGGTTAACCTAGTGTAAATATCCAACCTTGGGTAGATATATTAGGTTATAGCGGCTATGTACGGCTGGCGCCTGCGCCTCCTTCGCGTCTCGCAGCGTCCCCTTGTTGGGCTCGGTGGTGGGTGGCTGGCATGGCCGCCGAATAAGCTATCAAATTTATGGGATCCCCTAGCCCTTTCACAAATAATCGCCCCTCCAAGAGGTGGCGCACCGACGCAATTTTTGAATTAGTTCCAAACAAAAAAGATAACTTCCCCAAGTACCACGTTATCCACTGTGAAAGTACAGACAAGAAAGCTAGAACTATTTCACCTTTCCTTGTGTCCAAATGTCTCATAGAAACGCTGGGCGCAGGCTACAAGGCCACAAAGACCGCCAGTGGTGACCTGTTACTTGAAATAAAAGACAATGCACAGTACCAAAGGCTACATAAACTCACAGCATTTGGGGATCAGCCTATCACAATCACACCGCATCGAACCATGAACACAGTGAAGGGTGTTGTATCAGATGGAGATCTGATGGACCTCTCTGATGATGAACTTCTAACAGGCTGGAAAGAGGAAAACGTCATTCAGGTGCAGCGTATCAAAATAAGAAGAGAAAATAAGCAAATCCCAACGAAGCACATCATACTAACTTTCGCATCTAGCACCCTCCCCACTGAAATAGCCACAGGATATCTTAAACTGCCAGTTAGACCATACATACCCTACCCGCGGCGCTGCTTCAAGTGTCAGAGGTTCGGGCACGGCTCCCAGAGCTGCCGAGGACAGATTACCTGCGCGAAATGCGGCACCAAAGGTCATACCGCTGACGATGACTGCCAGCTACAAGTGCACTGTGCAAACTGTGAGGGTGACCATCCTGCATATTCCAGGTCATACGTGGCCTGGAAAATGGAAAAAGAAATTATTAATACAAAGTTTAAATTGAACATAAGCTTCCGTGAAGCGCGGCAGCGCGTTTCCCCGCATTTTGCTGGGAACACATCGTATGCCGAAGTGGTGCGAGGGGGGTCAGCACCACTTCGGTTTTCGGCAATGCCTTGGACCACGCCCAGCGTGCCGAGGCAAACGCCACAAACCCCCATGGGTGGAGCAGCCTCGGCTGCCCCACCCGCCTTGAATACAGCCCCACCGAAGGCCCCTGTGAACCTTGGCAGCAGCCAGGGCACCACACAAACTAAAGAGGTCGCCTCGACCTCCAGCCCGGTGGGGTTTAAGGCTCCGTCTGTCACGACGAAGCCTACAACGAAAGCAACATTATCTGTCGTCTCTCCTGAGGCGATGGACACATCAACTGCACCGGCGCAGACTGCGCCAAAGGAGCGGCGGGGTTCCCTCGACCGCTCTAAAAAAGACAAAACTGTAATTACAGGGCCTTCTAAAGGCTCTGTAAGATAAGTCACTTCTCTCTTTAGACACCAGCCACACTCATTTCGTACACACAGCACTTCTTTACTCCCATAATGGAGACACAAATTATACAATGGAACGTCAGAGGACTACTTCGAAACCTCGACGATGTCCAAGAACTTCTACACAAACATTCTCCAAAAGTGCTGTGTGTACAGGAAACACACCTAAAATCCAAGAATACAAATTTTTTGCGTCAATATGTTGTCTTCCGAAAGGACAGAGATGATGCTGTGGCGTCATCTGGTGGTGTAGCCATTATAGTTAATCGAGGAGTAGCATGCAGTCATATACCACTACTAACATCCCTAGAGGCAGTGGCTGTTCGAGCAGTTCTATTGAATAAGCTCGTCACCATCTGCTCTCTATACATACCGCCGCAACACCGCCTGGAAAAACATGATTTTCAGTCTTTAATAGATGAGTTACCAGAACCTTATTTGGTTCTAGGGAACCTGAATGCGCACAGCGGTTTATGGGGTGATTCTCGCTGCGACGCACGAGGTCGTCTCATTGAACAGTTCCTTTTTTCCTCCGGCGCCTGTTTGTTGAATAGGAAAGAGGCAACATATTATAACCTTGCCAACAAAACCTACTCTTCCATAGATCTCAGCATCGCATCTCCTTCACTTGTACCATTACTCCAATGGAAAGTTCTAAATAATCCCTATGGAAGCGACCATTTTCCTGTCGTTTTGAGTACACAAACATCATACGAATATCCTCCACGAGTTCCCAAATGGCTTATACACAAAGCCAACTGGGAACAGTTTCATAACAAAGCTCACTTATCTTGGACTGACATATGTGGGCTAAGCATAGATGAAGCTGTGCAGTACTTCACAGCTCTCCTTATTAACACAGCAGCCAAGTGCATTCCACAAACATCTGGACAGCCCGGCAAGCGACACGTCCCATGGTGGAACACAGAGTGTCGCAATGCGCGAAAGGAACAGAACAGGGCATGGAGGTTGCTGCGCAAATCGCCGACAGCGGAAAACCTTGAGAGCTTTAAGAAAATAAAGTCTCAAGGCAGGAGAACGCGTCGGCAGGCCAGAAGAGAAAGCTGGCACAAGTTTTTATCGGGGATTAATTCTTATACCCAAGAGGCTAAAGTCTGGAACATGGTTGGTAGAGTAGCAGGAAGACAAGTGCATTCACTCCCACTCGTGAACACACAGGGTGACAGCCTGGAAGATCAGGCGAACTTCCTCGGTGCACACTTCGAGCAGGTCTCTAGCTCTTCACACTATACTGAAGCTTTTCTAAGATACAAAGCAAAAATCGAAAAGCAGAAACTGGAATACAAGTGTACAAAATACGAGGCATACAACCAACCTTTCAACTTAGCTGAGCTATAAACATCACTCCCCGCAGGTGCGCCTGCGCAAGTAGGCGTTTGGTGTGTAGCGACACCACGAACCCGAGCTAACGGGGGAGTTTCTACTCCCTCCCACGCCTAGCCGTGCGTGGCTTTGCCGTGTCCGGGGAAAAGGGGATCCTGGGGGTTGAGCCGACGCTGGGTGATTGGACCTTTAAGGCCCCCCGACAGAGGCAACACACCCCTTTGGCCCCGGCTTCACGTAGACGGCACCCCTGGGCTGACCCACCCAGGGGGAATCGGCAGTCGCCTTTTCCTATCTCTCTCTCCCTACATCTTCGTCTTTATCTCTTACTGTTTATCTGTCCTGTCTTCTACTCTCTTCCGTTTACTTCCAAACTTCCTGGCGGCTAGGGTTAACCCTGTGCAAATAGCCTACCTTGGTCTAGGCGCATTGGGTTATAGTGGCGTTGTACGGCTGGCGTCTGCAGGTTTCAGCATCTGTAAACCTGCAGCGTCCCCTCGTTGGGCTCCGTGGTGGGTGGCCGCCAACGCTACTGAACAACATACAATTAGCATGCACAAAGCATTCCCTTTACTAAGTGATCGTGCCTCCTCAAAGCGGGTACGCACCGAAGATATCAACTTTTTCATGCAGCCAAGACAAACCTTTCCTCGATTCCATGTTATACACTGTGAAAAAACTAACAAGCAAGCCAGAACAGTATCCCCCTTCGTAGTGGCTAGGTCCTTAACCGAAACTCTCGGTGCCGGGTACAAGGTTACCAAAATGGCCAGTGGAGATCTACTCCTTGAAATACGTGAACAAAACCAATTCGATAAACTGAACACCCTCACAACGTTTGGAGACACACCCATCAGTATTACGCCACACAGGTCCATGAACTCATCTCGCGGGGTCGTATCAGACGTAGATTTGCTTGAGCTGACGGAAGCTGAACTTCTGGAAGGATGGAAGAGCCAGAACGTGACAAACGTACAGCGTATTAAGATCAGAAGAGATCAAAAGGAAATCCCAACCAAACACCTAGTACTGACCTTTGCTTCGAGCGATTTGCCGGAAACTATTCAGACTGGGTACACAAAGACATCCGTGAGACCATATATTCCCAACCCCCGCCGTTGCTTCCAATGCCAGAAATATGGCCATGGCTCCAAAACGTGTCGTGGTCGCCAGACTTGTGCACAATGTGGAGTTCTAGGCCACGTGTCTGAGAACTGCAAACAACCACCACAATGTGTAAACTGCGAAGGAAACCATGCCGCATATTCACGCTCCTGCACATACTGGAAAAAAGAAAAAGAAATAATTACGTTGAAGGTGAGGGAAAACATTACATTTAAGGAAGCACGGCGAAGAGTCGCTCCATTCTATGGAGCTACATACGCTGATGCGGCGCGTCAGGGGGCACCGCCGCACCAGCCCTCGCCACTCCCTCGGCCCGCGCATACCGAGCCGGTGGTTGTGGCACCTGCCCCCAAGGCGGCTGTAGCCCAGGCTACACCGCCTACTCCCAAACAGAGACCGGAGACTCCAGAGTCCTCCAGTCTCAAGGCCTCACCTCCCCAGGTGAGGCCCGAAATTCGAACTAGCAGCCCGCATGTGCGGGCATCCAGTGCCTCCGAGGAGGCAATGGATACGTCGGCACCCTTGGTGCCGAAAGAGCGGCGTGGCTCCTTGGAGCGCGCCAAGAAAACAAAAAAGCCGATAACAGGGCCTGGTGACGGCCCTGTTAAGTGAAGTCAAACTCTGTCTAAACAGCCACTCGCTTTTCGTACACACGGCACTATTTTACATTCACCATGAACACTCAAATTATACAATGGAACGTCAGGGGCCTTTTCAGAAACCTTGACGACATCCAAGAACTCTTACACGAATACTCACCAAAAGTGCTGTGTGTACAAGAAACACACCTTAATTCAAAGCACACAAATTTTCTCCGTAAATACGTTATATTCCGAAAGGACCGTGTTGATGCTATGACATCATCCGGAGGTGTTGCCATCATTGTGAATCAAGGAATTGCATGCACACACTTACAACTCCAAACATCCCTTGAGGCAGTGGCTGTTCGAGCAGTTCTTTTTGATAAACTGATCACAATCTGCACTATCTACATTCCTCCTAGCTATCAGCTGCAAAAACGTGATTTACACTCTTTAATTGATGAACTTCCGGAGCACTATGTTCTCCTTGGAGACTTTAATGCGCATAGCAGGCTATGGGGTGACTCTCGGTATGACGCGCGAGGTCGACTGATTGAAGAGTTCCTTCTCTCCTCAAGCGCGTGTCTTCTAAATCGAAAAGACTCAACGTATTATAATCTCGCCAATAATACCTACTCCTCCATAGACCTAAGCATAGTATCCCCATCTCTTGTGCCCCTACTCCAGTGGAAAGTCATCAGTAATCTGTACGGAAGTGACCACTTCCCCATAGTTTTGAGCACAAATACAGTAACTGAGTGTCCATCACGTGTTCCCAAGTGGCTCATAAACAGAGCCGACTGGGAACACTTTTATACCATCGCTCGTCTAGGTTGGAATGACATAAGTACTTTGAACATTGATGTTGCTGTCAACTACTTCACAGCATTTTTGATTGATGCTGCAACAAAATGCATCCCACAAACAAATGGACACCCTGGAAAACGGCGTGTGCCATGGTGGAGCTCTGAATGCCGAAACGCGCGCAAACAGCAAAACAGAGCTTGGAGGCTGCTTCGGAACTCACCGACAGCCGAAAATCTTGACACCTTCAAGAAAATAAAGTCTCAAGGCAGGCGAACGCGTCGGCAGGCAAGAAGAGAAAGTTGGCAGAAGTTTATGTCAGGGATCAATTCATACACACAGGAAGCTAAAGTGTGGAACATGGTCGGTAGGATAGCAGGAAAACAAGTACACACACTTCCACTCGTAAACACTCAGGGTGACACCTTGGAAGATCAGGCAAACTTCCTCGGTGCACACTTCGAACAGGTGTCCAGCTCATCCCACTATACTGACACTTTCCAAAAATACAGAACAAGAATAGAAAAGCAGAAACTCGAACACAAATGCACTGGATACGAGGCATATAATCAAGCGTTCAGTCTAGCTGAGCTCCGAACATCCCTAAACTCCTGCAGTACTTCTGCCCCAGGTTCTGACCGTGTCGTTTATGAAATGTTAAAAAACCTACCGATCGAAACGCGAAAAACCTTACTTTGTTTGTACAATGCTATCTGGTTTTCTGGCACTATCCCTAACTCCTGCCCCCGCAGGGGCGCCTGCGCAAGTAGGCGTTTGGTGTGTAGCGACACCACGGACCCGAGCTAACGGGGGAGTTTTGGCTCCCTCCCACGCCTAGCCGTGCGTGGCTTTGCCGTGTCCGGGGAAAAGGGGATCCTGGGGGTTGAGCCGACGCTGGGTGATTGGACCTTTAAGGCCCCCCGGCAGAGGCAACACACCCCTTTGGCCCCGGCTTCACGTAGACGGCACCCCTGGGCTGACCCACCCAGGGGAAATCGGCAGTCGCCTTTTCCTGTCTCCCCCTCACATCTTCGTCTTTTCTCTTACTTTAAATCTTTCCTGTCCTCTACTCTCTTCCGTTGACTTCCGTGTTTCCTGGCGGCAAGGGTTAACCCTGTGTGGCTATCCTACCTTGGATACACCATATTCGGTTATAGTGGTGGTGTACAGCTGGCGTCTGTAGGGCCTGTGCTTCCAGACTCTGCAGCGTCCCCTTGTAGGACTCCATGGTGGGTGGCTGGCACCGCTGCCGAAAAGAAACCTTTTCTTATGGCTAGTTCCTTCCCCCCACTCCCTGATCGCCCTCAGAAAAGAGGGCGCACCGATGAAGTCTTCCAGTTTTATGGTCACCAGAGAGTATCTTTTCCTCGATTTCACGTTGTCCACGCTGACACACCCGGCAAATCAGTGCGAACACTTTCACCTTTTCTAGTATCAAAGTCTTTGATGGAAATCTTCGGCCCAGGGTATAAAGCAACGAGAATGGCAAGTGGTGACCTCCTGTTGGAGCTCCGCGACCAGAAACAATATGAGAAACTGCCTAATCTAGTAAAATTTGGAGATACCAAAATAATAGTAACCCCACACCGAACCATGAACACCACCCGTGGTGTTGTTTCAGATGATGACCTATTAGGGCTGACTGAGGCTGAACTCCTAGAGGGTTTCAGCGAACAGAATGTCATCAACGTGAAACGAATTAGGATGAGGCGTGATGGCAAAGAAATCCAGACTAAGCACCTGATACTTACTTTTAATTCAAGTGTACTGCCCGACTCCGTTGAGGCTGGGTACATCAAGCTCCGAGTGAGGCCATATATACCGAACCCTCTCCGATGTTTTAAATGCCAGCGATTCGGCCACAGTTCTCAGAACTGCCGAGGCCGCCTAACTTGCGCGAAATGCAGTGCCGACGAACACACATCTGATGCCTGTGAAAACTCTCCTCACTGTGCAAATTGTAAAGGGGGACATGCCGCATACTCACGGTCATGCCCAAGCTGGAAGAAAGAAAAAGAAATTGTCACGATTAAGGTAACACAAAACATTTCATTTAGAGAGGCACGAAGGCAGGTGTCCTACCTGCCAGAAACCAGCTTTGCCGAAGTGGTGCGTCAGGGGGCAGCGCCACGACGGCCCCCGGCGCCTGTCTGGCACACGCGTAGTGCGCCGGCGGTGACGCCTTCTGCCCCCTCGGCGGTTGCAGCCAGTGCTGCTCCGCCATTGAAGAAGGACCCACCAGCCTCCGGGCTGGGGGCCGCGAAGGCCTTGTCTTTAGAGGCGAGGCCCTCAAAACAAATGCAGCGCTCGCAAGAGCGCGTGTCTAGCGCCTCGCAAGAGGCAATGGACACAACACCGAGCGTGAGGGCGCAGCCAGCGCCTAGGGATCGGCGCGACTCTGTCGACCGATCCAAAAAAGAAAAATCTCGTGTCACGGCCCCTGGAAAGGGTCTGTGAGCTTACTTTCCACCCTTGAGCACAGAACACAAAATACACCTAAAATGGACACACAAATACTACAGTGGAATGCCAGAGGCCTATTTAAAAACCTAGATGATATCAAGGACTTGCTTAATGACTATCAGCCAAAAGTGTTCTGTGTTCAAGAAACTCATTTAAAGTCGACTCATGTGAATTTCTTGAATCAATATGTGGTTTTTCGTAAAGATCGAAATGGTGGCAATTTCTCTTCTGGAGGTGTGGCCATCATTGCACAAAGAAGCGTAGCATGCCAGCACATTGTGCTACAAAGCTCTCTTGAGGTTGTGGCTGTTCGCGCTATTCTATTCAACCGTCTTATATCTATCTGCTCGATCTACATAGCCCCTGACGAACCATTCAATAAAACAGAGTTCGAAAAGCTTATTGATCAGCTTCCAGAACCATATGTGTTAATTGGAGATTTTAATGCTCACAGTTCGCTATGGGGTGATACCAAATGTGATGCGAGAGGTCGTGCAATAGAAAACTTTCTTCTCGCATCCGGAGCCTGCCTGCTCAATAAGGCAGAGCCAACCTACTTCAGTACCACACACAATACATATTCATGCATAGATTTAGCCATTGGATCACCGTCACTCCTACCTTACTTAGATTGGAAAGTTATTAATAATCCATACGGAAGTGACCATTTTCCAACTCTTTTAGCAACAAAACAATGGGATGACCGGCCGTCTTATCCCAAAAAGTGGAACTTTCATGTTGCAAACTGGGTCAAATTCAGAGAGCTATGTACACTACGCCTCGAAGAGGTAGACCATTTGGAAGTAGAAGAGATGGCCAACTATATTTCGGAATATGTTCTTACTTGTGCAAAAAAGTGCATACCGCAGTCCAGGAATGATAAGGTTAACGCAAAGCCATGGTGGAATCGGGAGTGTGAAATTGCTAAAAAACGGCAAAACAAAGCATGGAGGGTTTTTTCTCGCTACCCAACAGCAGAAAACTTGATAACCTTTAAATGTTGCAAAGCGAATGGCAGGCGTGTTCGCCGTATAGCCAAACGGGAAAGCTGGACACGCTATATATCCTCAATAAACTCCTACACAGACGCCAGCAAGGTTTATAATAGGGTGCATAAACTCAAAGGACAAGGCCCAAATCCCTTCCCTTTGGTGAATGACTGCGGTGATACAATAGAAGAACAGGCAAACGCTCTTGGCGTACACTTCGAGAAAATGTCAAGCTCGGAAAACTATACCACTAAGTTCTTACGCCACAAAAGCATAGCTGAAAGTGTACCTCTGTGCCGGAACAAGCCTCGATCAGACGGATACAATAAACCACTAACAGTATATGAACTGAAGCTCGCCCTTGGTTCCTGTGGGAGTTCTGCTCCTGGTTCTGATGCAATTACTTATGAAATGATCGGAAATCTCCCTGATGAAACCCTAAACTGCCTTTTAGCTCTTTACAACAAGATTTTCAGTACCGGCAAAATACCCTCTGCTTGGAAAGAGGCAATAGTACTACCAATCCTTAAACAGGGCAAAGATCCCTCTTCGGTAAATAGTTACAGGCCTATTGCCCTCACGAGCTGCCTACTCAAAGTGTTTGAAAAAATGATTAACCGCCGCTTGGTCTATTACTTGGAGTACAATGGCATATTGGACCCGTGCCAGTCTGGTTTCCGTACAGCTAGATCCACAACCGACAATCTTGTCCTCCTCGAGTCGTATATACGTGACGCGTTTGTACACAATCAATACTGCCTGTCTGTTTTTTTCGATCTTGAGAAGGCATATGATACTGCCTGGCGATATGGAATCTTGCAAGATCTACTGTCTTTCGGAATATGTGGCAGGTTGTTTACCATCTTAAAAGATTACCTGTCTGAAAGGAAGTTCCGTGTAAGAATAGGTACTGTGTTATCGCGCACATTTCTTCAAGAAAATGGAGTGCCGCAGGGAGGAGTATTAAGCTGCACACTGTTTATAGTCAAAATGAACTCTCTTCGCTCTGTTATTCCACCTGCGATATCGTACTCTCTATACGTGGACGACATTCAAATCAGTTTCAAATCGTGTAACTTGACTGTATGTGAACGCCAGATACAGTTAGGTGTTAACCGACTTGCAAAATGGGCTGACGAGAATGGTTTTAAGTTTAACACTGACAAGACTACTAGTGTGCTGTTCTCGAGACGACGAGGTGTGCATCCTGACCCCTGCATACTAATGAATGGACAAAACATAGTCATCGCGAAAGAACAAAAATTCCTCGGTGTAATTTTCGATTCCAAACTCACCTTCATCCAGCACATAAAACAGCTGAAGTTAAAATGTCTCAAGACCATGAACCTTTTAAAGATTTTATCGCATCAGTCGTGGGGGACAGACAGGCACTGCCTCATATCTCTGTTTCGAAGCCTGGTTCTGTCACGCATAGACTATGGATGCATAGTATATCAGTCAGCTTCAAGAACAGCACTGAAAATGTTGGACCCTGTATACCACCTAGGTATCCGGTTGGCACTTGGTGCCTTTCGTACCAGCCCTATTCAAAGCCTTTATGCAGAGTCAGATCAGTGGCCACTAGACTATCAGCGCACGTATCTAGGAGTCAACTATGCAGTTAAGATCATGTCTTTGAAGCAGCACCCATGTAAAACACTTATGAACGATGTGTCTACTACCCAGTTATACCTAAACCGTCCTTCTATCGCCCCACCGTTTCCATTGGCAATACGACCTGCATTAAAACAACTTGCAATTTTTTTCAATGACTTGGAGGAAAGTGACCTTGTCGAACACATCCCTCCCTGGCAGCAAAGTCCAGTCACTTGTGACTGGTCTTTCAAAGACATCATGAAGGAAAACTGTCCAAGTGCACTCATTGAGCAACATTTCTTAGCCCTTGAACACAAATATCGTTCAACCGCGTTCTTCTCTGATGGCTCAAAATCTCAAACATCTGTATCTTGTGCAGCCTATGGACAAAAGCTCTCGGACACCAGAACCATGCATACACATACCAGCATTTTCACAGCGGAAGCCTATGGTATCCTGCTCATTATACAACATATTAAACAACACAAGATACAAAAGTCTATAGTGTACACAGATTCATTAAGTGTTGTCAGGGCCCTGTCTTGTGGCAAGTACAGCAAGAACCCTACTTTTAATAAGCTCCTTAACGAAATCTATGCAGCCTACAACCTAAAACTTTCTATTGTTATTTGCTGGGTTCCAGGTCATTCTGGAATTGCGGGCAATGAAATAGTGGACAAGAATGCACGAGAAGCCGCTGGTCGGCAAACCATAGATATAACCTCTGTTCCGGGTGTAGATCTAAAACCTGTTGTACGTAGAGATCTACGCAACCACTGGCAAGCTGAATGGGACAGAGAAGTCGACAACAAACTCCACCTAGTAAAACCCCAGCTGAGAAAAGTTATCCCCCAAAAACTCAACAGGTTCGCTGAAGTCACTCTAACACGGCTCAGAATAGGCCACACTTATGCCACACATAAACACCTTTTGACAGGCACTGATCCACCTACATGTATACACTGTGGAGAGAGTCTAACTGTTGTGCATGTTCTCATACAATGTCCTGTTCTTCACCAAGCACGACTGACCCATTTCAGGGAGCTCTATCGACATCATGTCCCACTTCATCCAGCGTTGTTTTTATCACTTGATGCAGTGGTTGACCTTAAGAGACTTCTCCATTATCTTGCGAAAGTGCAATTTTTAACAATAATATCATTCCATCCTAGGCACCAGCTGCGCCTCAAGTGTGAGGTACTGCCTGGTGCATAAAAAGTATGTCTTAGCCTTCGCAGTCCTTGCTCAGGCAAGGACTTCAGCTGCGAGGGTCTTGGGCCTTGCAGACTAATTTATTAGCACAGATTTCAGCCAACAAAATGAAGGTTTTAGCAAAGTGACATTCTTTTTTAAACAAAGTTACATTCTTTTAAATATACTGCATTTTAAATGGTTCGTAGATATTTGTTTTAATATTTAACCATGTTTTAATCATTTGTTTTAATTTTTAAACTAATAACCGAATTGAAAGAACACTTGTACTGGCGCTCTTTGGCCTTAGATGCCCTTGCGCCAATAAAACTTAACGTAATAATAATAATCCCTAACTCCTGGAAAGAGGCTATTATAATTCCCATTTTGAAAGAGGGCAAGGACCCTTCCTTACCTTCCAGTTATAGGCCTATTGCACTCACAAGCTGCTTGTGCAAAATCTTTGAAAAAATGATAAACTGCAGACTTGTACATTTTCTTGAAACAAACAATTTGCTCGATCCATTTCAGTGCGGGTTTCGAGAAAGTAGATCCACCACAGACCACCTTGTTCGTATCGAGGCACAGATCAGGGACGCCTTCGTCCATAAACAATATTTTCTCTCTGTATTCCTCGATATCGAAAAGGCTTATGATACAACATGGCGTTTCGGAATTCTAAGAGACCTGTCCCACCTTGGCGTGCGCGGAAGAATGTTTCACATAATCGAAAGTTACCTGTCAAACCGGACATTCCGTGTCCGAGTGGGCACGGTTCTTTCCCAAACATTCGTCCAGGAAACAGGCGTGCCACAAGGTGGTGTACTTAGCTGCACACTTTTTCTCATCAAGATGAATTCCTTGCACTTGTCCATCCCTCGCAATATGTTCTATTGTACATATGTCGACGACGTTCAGCTTGGCTTCAAGTCATGCAACTTGGCCATGTGTGAGCGGCAGGTTCAGATGGGTTTAAATAAGGTCTCCAAATGGGCAGACGAAAACGGATTTCGACTTAACCCACAAAAAAGCACGTGTGTCTTGTTCTCTCGAAAGAGAGGCATGCACTCGGAACCTGACATTCGGCTGAACGGGCAACGTCTGTCCGTCAAAGCCGAGCATAAATTCTTAGGCTTAATCTTGGACAACAAGTTGACCTTCGTACCGTACATCAAGTATTTAAAAACAAAATGTTTAAAAGCCATGAATGTTATTAAAGTGTTGTCACGTACTACTTGGGCTAGTGATAGGCAATGCCTCATGAACCTCTATAAAAGCCTCATTCGCACCCGCTTAGATTATGGGGCCGTTGTCTATCAGTCTGCTACTCAAAGTGCCTTGAAGATGCTGGACCCCGTGCACCATTTGGGCATCCGCCTTTCAACGGGTGCTTTTCGCACCAGCCCGGTAGAAAGCCTTTACGTTGAGTCAAATGAGTGGTCGCTTCATCTGCAAAGAACTTACATGTCCTTTGTTTATTTCCTTAAGGTGAAAGCAGACAAGGAGCACCCCTCATACTCTACAATTAATGATTTGTCGAGCTCAACTCTGTTTGAAAACAGGCCTTCGATGAGGCAGCCCCTCTCAGTTCGCCTGAAAAGTCTAGCTGAGGAAACTGGAGTCTCACTTGAACACAGTTTAATGGCTCCTGTAGCATACCCGCCACCGCGGCAGTGGCAGACTATAGACTGCGATGTGTCTTTCCTAGAAGTTACAAAACATGCACCTCTTGCCCACATCCGAACATACTTTTTGGAACTTCAACACAAATACACACGTCCTGAGTTCTTCACAGATGCCTCCAAGACTAACTCCTCTGTGTCCTACGCTGCTATCGGCCCATCCTTTTCGGATGCTGGCCCTCTACATCCATGCACAAGTATCTTCACAGCGGAAGCTTACGCGATACTTGTGGCAGCTAAACACATCAAACAATTACAAATACAAAAAGCAGTAATTTATACAGACTCCCTCAGTGTGGTAACGGCTCTGCACAGTCTTAAAAAACAAAAAAACCCGGTCCTTGTCTCACTTTACTCCATTTTGTGCACACTCTACACACTCAAACAACATGTTGTAGTGTGCTGGGTGCCAGGGCACCGTGAGATCCAAGGCAACGTGAGGGCGGATCAGCTCGCTGCATCCGTCCATGAGAACACTGCCATTACATCCATATCAATCCCGGCCCTTGATCTTAAGCCGTCTCTTAAACGAACCCTCAGGGACTACTGGCAGAGCAAGTGGGATACACAAACACAAAACAAACTACACGTTATTAAGCCACACCTTGGTCATTGGCTGCCCGTATCGAAATCGCGTCATACAGAGGTAACACTAACGAGACTCAGGATAGGACATACATACACGACACACACACATCTTTTGTCCGGTGGTGATCCACCATTGTGTGATAAATGTGGTGAGGCATTAACAGTTCTTCACGTTTTAATCCAATGTAAACAATTAGACACTCTTAGAAGACAACACTTTCCATTACCCTACCGACAACATATACCTTTACACCCTGCAATGTTCGTCGGTAGGGAACCACTTTTTAGTCACAAATCATTGTTAGCGTTTTTTAAAGAAATTCATAGTTTTCATGTCATATACCCGGGCATCCCGTAGCATGACCTCTCCAGAGAGGTTTTTGCTGCGGTGATTACACAAGAAAGCACGTGCCTCACGGCCCTTGGACGCAAGGGTATGAACGTGTGAGGCACTTGTGCTAAAGCCACACATATCCACCATCGTCTTTTATTATCACCAACTTTTGTCATCTATTCACACCACACACACATTTCACGGCATGGTCATCATTTTATTACTTGTATGTTTTTACCCGCCTTACCGCGAGGATTTTTATGGCCCTTATACAGCCGCTAATCACAATCATGTTCCACATTCCATGTCCCATGAATTGGCGCTCTTTGGCCATCAAATGGCCCTTGCGCCAAAAACACCATATATCAGCCCCACCACGGGTGTCGACATGCATTGGCACGAGCCAAGGCAACGGGCAGACTGCGGGAACCCCGTCGACGTCCGGTGTAGAGGGTGTGAAGGCTTCGTATCTTGAGCCGAAGCCCACAACACCCAAGGATTGCTCGGCAGAGCAACAGTCCAACGCTTCTCATGAAGCTATGGACACAACCGCCAGTCAAACGGCGCGTGCAGCGCCGAAGGAGCGGCGAGTTTCTCTCGACCGCTCCAAAAAAGACAAAAGACAAATTACAGGGCCTCCAAAAAGCCCTGTAAAATAAGTTTCGTTTTCCATAACCTGAAAGGTTATGGTACCATTCTGTTTTGACTTTAGTATCACACGCATGTCACCAAGGTTTTATTGCCAACAAATCAATTCTTACTCCATTTTTGTGCTCAAGTTCACTGCCCAAAATGGCTTTTCTCCTCCATTGGAATTGTAGAGGACTCATTCACAACATAGGTGACATAAAAGATTTGCTAAGCAGTCTCTCTCCAATGGCTATGTGCTTACAGGAGACCAATCTGGGAGAAAAACACACCAACTTCCTCAGAGGTTTTACCGTAGTACGTCGCGATCGCGTCCACGCTAGCCGGTTGTCTGGTGGTGTGGCTATTGTCGTCAAAAGTGGAATTGCAGTGAGAGAGATCACCATCAACAGTCACATCGAGGCCGTAGCCGTCACCATTTTAGCTCACAAAACTATCACCATATGTTCCATTTATATCCCCCCACACACGCATTTTTCGATTAAAGATATAGAGCATATTTTGGACCAACTGCCTGAACCGTTTGTTATCGCAGGGGATTTTAACGCGCACGGTATGCTTTGGGGAAGCAGTACAACTGACAGCAGAGGACAAACCCTCGAAGATTTTATTCTGAACAATGACGTATGTCTTTTAAATACTGGTAGCGTCACCTACTGCTCCCCAAGCACAGGAGCCACTAGCTGCTTAGATCTAGCGCTGTGCTCACCTTCGCTCTTTTGCGAACTAAAGTGGAGCGTGATAGATAATGTCTATGGCAGTGACCATATGCCTGCTCTCATAAAATTAACACAAACCCTCCCCACCACTCAATCCCGACCACCGCGTTGGAAACTACATCTGGCAGACTGGCCACTGTTCACTGAAAAAGCTGCCCTAGAAAAAGAGATGCTTGATGGCCTAAGCATAAAGGAAATGAACGAGACAGTCACCGCCTGCATACTTGCGGCAGCCGAACAAACTATACCACAATCCTCCGGCATTATAAAGAAAAAACTTAAACCCTGGTGGACAAAAGAGTGCACACAAGCTAAAAAAATGCAAAACAAGGAGTGGGGCATTTTTCGTAAACATCCTACAGGAGAGAACCTCCTAGCATTTAAAAAGACGAGAGCAAAGGCAAGATTTATTCGCAGGCAGGCTGAAAAACTCTCGTGGAAAAAGTACATTTCATCCATCAACAGCTCCATCACATCCAAAAGAATGTGGGATCAGGTGCACAAGGTTAACGGCAACTACAGTTCATACACCATCCCCATTCTCTCAACCCCTGGCATCCAGACAACTTTAGGCGAACAGGCAGACCTACTAGCGCAGCACTTTTGCGCTATTTCGAGCTCAGCAAACTATTCGGCAGCTTTCCTAAAACATAAACAATCTACAGAAAAACAAAAGCTTCCTATTACAGGTTATCAAGACAGATCATACAACTCCCCCTTAACCCTGCAGGAAATTAACAGAGTGCTTTCTCAAGGTAAAAAAACAGCACCTGGCCCAGACAGAATACATTATCAAATGCTCGCCCATTTGTCCCAGGAAGCGGTGAAGGCATTGCTGCACTTCTTTAACGCTATTTGGATCACTGGCAGAATGCCAACAGAGTGGAAAAAAGCCATTATAATTCCATTTCTCAAAGCCGGAAAAAACCCTACATTACCAACAAGCTACAGGCCCATAGCACTTACAAGTTGTATGGCGAAATCCTTCGAAAGCGTTATTAATATTAGGCTAACATACATCCTAGAAACCGATAACTTGATAGATGTTCACCAATGTGGTTACAAGAAAGGATGTTCCACCACCGATCACCTCGTTCGCCTTGAACATACAGTACGAGAAGCTTTCCTGTACAAGCAGCACTGCTTAGCAGTATTTTTTGATCTTGAAAAGGCGTATGACACAACGTGGAAGTACGGTATTTTACGAGACCTGGCAGATCTTGGAATTCGCGGAAGGATGCTCAACTGCTTGTCCGACTTCCTATCGAACCGAACTTTTCAGGTTCGTTTGGGTACCACACTTTCAGAAACTTTTATTCAAGAGAATGGTGTGCCTCAGGGCTGTGTCTTAAGCACAACTCTCTTTGTCGTCAAAATGAACTCTGTGAACCAGGTCATACCATCTACTCTTATGCACTCACTATATGTGGATGATCTCCAAATAGCGTGCCGGTCATCTAACATGGCGACGTGCGAGCGACAGATTCAAATAGCACTAAACAAGCTAACACAATGGGCTAACAAAAATGGCTTCCGGTTTTCTGAGGAAAAGACGGTTGCTGTAGCGTTCTCCCAGAAACGAGGGTTAGAACCAGACCCCGTACTGAAAATAAACGAAACAGTATTGCCAATAAAACAAGAACAGAAGTTTCTGGGGGTCGTATTTGATAAAAAGCTCAATTTTCTTACACACATTAATAATCTCAAGGTGAAATCCAACAACGCCCTCAATGTCCTCAAAGTCTTGTCCCGAAAGCACTGGGGTTCCGACCGTAAGTGCCTCCTGCTCATCTACCGTTCTTTAGTACGCAGCAAATTAGACTACGGTAGTATAATCTACGGTTCAGCAAGAGACTCGTACCTTAAGCGCTTAGACCCTGTCCATAACAAAGGGTTACGCCTCGCAACAGGTGCCTATCGAACCTCACCTATTTCGAGCTTATACGCCGAAAGTAACGAACCATCCTTGGAATATAGGAGAACGAAACTAATGCTCACGTATGTCCTTAGAGTTCGTTCTTCACCAGATCATATATGCCACAGTATTGTCACACGCTGTGACCTACGCCAACACTACGCTAACAAACCAAACCTAATTAAGCCACTAATACTAAGATTTGAAGAAAAATTTCATGCCCTGAATATTCCTAACGAAGCACTCTCCATTGCCAGAAGGCCACCCAGTTTGGCCCCATGGAGTGATTTCTCCAAATTCTTGGATTTTTCACTCACACATATAAAAAAACAAAACACCCCACGTGAACATATACTACAAGAATTCCTTGCATTACAACAAACGTACAACACTTTCGAAGAATTTTATACTGATGGTTCGAAGACATCTGCTTATGTCGGAAGCAGTGTGGTAGGAGCAACACACGAGCAAATAACTAGACTACCGCAGTTCGTATCCATCTACACCGCTGAGTGCTATGCGTTATGGATGGCAGTACGATACATTATAAGCTCAAAACATAAAAAAGCCGTAATATTTACAGACTCGTTAAGCGCGCTGAAAAGTCTCAATTATAAATCTCAGTATGAGCCATTCATAGGCGATATTTTAAACATGCTATCCCACACACCTGATGACCACACCATACGCCTCTGTTGGGTCCCGAGTCATGTCGGGATCCCAGGCAATGAAAGGGCAGACCAACTAGCTGCAACAGCAAAAAAGATGCGCGAGTCAAAAACCAACATACCTGCCAGAGATGGGATTGAAGCTGTTCGCCGGGCCATCATCTTTCACTGGCAGCAGGAATGGAAATTACAACAAAACAACAAACTTCACCTAATTAAACCTGTTCTTGGTGAATGGAAGACCTGTCTTCATCAAGCGCGTTTTATCGAAGTAGTTATATGTCGACTACGAATAGGTCACACGCACATCACACATAATTACCTATTGGCAGGCGAAGAAGCCCCAACATGCGATAAGTGTCAGGAGCAACTAACTGTAATGCACATTTTAATAGCTTGCCCACATATGGAAACATTAAGAGAAAAACATTTCCGTATGTTTTACAGGTTAAATATTCCCTTTCATCCAATGCTACTCTTGGGCGAGGACGCCCTAATACCTATAGCTGATGTGATCAGCTTTTTAAATGAAGCACAACTTCTGAACAAGGTCTAACTACACTAAACTATGCTACCGCTAGACATGGCAAAACTTGACTGATGTGACTTGTAGCACAGCCTCTTCGGAGAGGCATCTGCTGCAGCTGGAATTTACAACGAGGCACTTGCCTCCCTGCCCTTAGGTATAAGGACACGGGTATGGTATTAGTGCTAGGTAAAAGCCGTTACAGTTTAACATAACCTCATGCACCAACCATACACATTGATCACCCCGAGCATCACACACATAATCTTAGAAGAGATATATACTTCACGCGTTTACAGAGCCAATCCTTTTAGGCCTATATACAGCCACGCTTCATCGCTCATCATATTCATATGTCATCGCCGTTAAGACATTTCAGAGTCATTGTCATAGCCCTGTTTGCTGTAAGCATTCTCACCATGAGTCTGGCGCAGCATAGCCTTAGTTGCTCTTGCGCCACAAAACCCAACATAACTAACTAAAATAACAAGCTCACTTTAACACAGGACACTCTCTGTACACACAGCAGCATCTCTTCTTTTAGTATGCAGACAGAAAGTTTACAGTGGAACATCCGAGGCCTTCTTCGAAACCTTGATGACTTACAAGAACTCCTCCATGAATACAATCCAAGAGTGCTGTGTGTACAAGAGACACACTTAAAACGAACAAACACAAACTTTTTACGTAAGTACGTAATCTTCCGAAAAGATAGAGATGATGCCATGCCACCATCCGGTGGTGTAGCGGTTATAGTTAGTCAAGGGATAGCATGCACACAATTACCCCTTAAAACTTCCATCGAGGCGGTGGCTGTTCGAGCAGTTATTCTAAACAAACTTGTCACTGTCTGCTCTTTGTACATACCTCCGCACCACCGTCTTGAAAAACTCCAATTCCAGTCTTTAATGGACGAACTACCTGAACCTTATCTGGTCCTTGGGGACCTGAATGCACATAATGGTCTGTGGGGTGACTCTCGCTGTGATGCACGAGGTCGTCTCATTGAACAATTCCTCATTTCATCAGGTGCTTGTCTGTTGAATAGGAAAGAGGCAACATACTATAACCTTGCCAACAAAACTTACTCTTCCATAGACCTGAGTATCGCATCTCCTTCACTTGTACCATTGCTTCAGTGGAAAGTCATAAAAAATCCATACGGAAGTGACCATTTTCCTTTAGTTTTGAGTACACCAATAATATATGAATGTCCTCCACATGTTCCCAAATGGCTGGTAAACAAAGCCGACTGGGAACAATTTCAAAAGCTTACTCACTTAAATTGGACTGACATATGCGGATTAGGCATAGACGAAGCTGTTCAGTACTTCACGGCCTTTCTTACTGACGCAGCAGCCAAGTGCATTCCACAAACGTCTGGACTGCCCGGCAAACGACATGTCCCGTGGTGGAATACTGAGTGTCGGAATGCGCGAAAGGAACAGAACAGGGCATGGAGGTTGCTGCGAAACTCGCCGACGGCGGAAAACCTTGAGAGCTTCAAGAAAATAAAATCTCGAGGCAGGAGAACGCGTCGGCAGGCCAGAAGAGAAAGCTGGCACAAGTTTATATCAGGGATAAATTCATATACACAAGAGGCCAAAGTCTGGAACATGGTTCGTAGGGTAGCAGGAAGAAAAGTACACTCACTCCCACTTGTAAACACTCAAGGTGATACCTTGGAAGATCAAGCAAACTTCCTAGGTGCGCACTTTGAACAGGTATCCAGCTCATCCCACTATACTGACACTTTCCAAAAATACAGAAGAAGAATAGAAAAGCAGAAACTAGAACATAAATCCACTAGATACGAGGCATATAACCAAGCTTTCAGTCTAGCTGAGCTCCGAACATCTCTAAACTCCTGCAGTACTTCTGCCCCAGGTTCTGACCGTGTGGTGTATGAAATGTTAAAAAACCTACCAGCAGAAACACGAAAAACCCTACTCTGTTTGTACAATGCTATCTGGTTTTGTGGCACTATCCCTATCTCCTGGAAAGAGGCTATCATTATTCCCATTTTGAAAGAGGGCAAGGACCCTTCTTTAGCTTCAAGTTATAGGCCTATTGCACTTACAAGCTGCTTGTGCAAAGTCTTCGAAAAAATGATAAACTGCCGACTTGTACATATCCTTGAAACAAACAATTTGCTCGACCCATTTCAGTGCGGGTTTCGAGAAAGTAGATCCACCACAGACCACCTTGTTCGTATCGAGGCACAGATCAGAGACGCCTTCGTCCATAAACAATATTTTCTCTCTGTGTTCCTCGATATCGAAAAGGCGTATGATACAACATGGCGTTTTGGAATCCTAAGAGACCTGTCCCACCTTGGTGTGCGCGGAAGAATGTTTCATATAATCGAAAGTTACCTGTCAAACCGGACATTCCGTGTCCGTCTGGGCAGTGTGCTCTCTGAAACATTTGTCCAGGAAACAGGCGTGCCACAAGGTGGTGTGCTTAGTTGCACACTTTTTATCATCAAAATGAATTCTTTGCACTTGTCCATTCCCCGCATGATGTTCTATTGTACATATGTCGACGACGTTCAGCTTGGCTTCAAGTCATGCAACTTAGCCATGTGTGAGCGGCAGGTTCAGATGGGCTTAAATAAGGTCTCCAAATGGGCAGACGAAAACGGATTTCGACTTAACCCACAAAAAAGCACGTGTGTCTTGTTCTCTCGAAAGAGAGGCATGCACTCAGAACCTGACATTCGGCTGAACGGGCAACGTCTGTCCGTCAAAGCCGAGCATAAATTCTTAGGCTTAATCTTGGACAACAAGTTGACCTTCGTACCGTACATCAAGTATTTAAAAACAAAATGTTTAAAAGCCATGAATGTTATTAAAGTGTTGTCACGTACTACTTGGGGTAGTGATAGGCAATGCCTCATGAACCTCTATAAAAGCCTCATTCGCACCCGCTTAGATTATGGGGCCGTTGTCTATCAGTCTGCCACTCAAAGTGCCTTGAAGATGCTGGACCCCGTGCACCATTTGGGCATCCGTCTTTCTACGGGTGCTTTTCGCACCAGCCCCGTAGAAAGCCTTTATGTTGAGTCAAATGAGTGGTCGCTTCATCTGCAAAGAACCTACATGTCCTTTGTATACTTCCTTAAGGTGAAAGCAGACAAGAGGCACCCCTCATACTCTACAATTAATGATTTGTCGAGCTCAACTCTGTTTCAAAACAGGCCTTCGATGAGGCAGCCCTTCTCAATTCGCCTGAAGTGTCTAGTTGAAGAAACTGAAGTGTCACTTGAACACAGTTTAATGGCTCCTGTAGCATACCCGCCACCGTGGCAGTGGCAGACTATAGACTGCGATGTGTCTTTCCTAGAGGTTACAAAACATGCACCTATTGCCCATATCCGAACATACTTCTTGGAACTTCAACACAAATACACACGTCCTGAGTTTTTTACAGATGCCTCTAAGTCTAACTCCTCTGTGTCCTACGCTGCTGTCGGCCCATCCTTTTCGGATGCTGGCCCTCTACATCCAGGCACAAGTATCTTTACAGCGGAAGCTTACGCGATACTTGTGGCAGCAAAACACATCAAACAATTACAAATACAAAAAGCAGTAATTTATACAGACTCCCTCAGTGTGGTAACGGCTCTGCACAGTCTTAAAAAACAAAAAAACCCTGTCCTTGTCTCGCTTTACTCCATTTTTTGCACACTCTACACACTAAACCAACATGTTGTAGTGTGTTGGGTGCCAGGGCACCGTGAGATCCAAGGCAATGTGAGGGCGGATCAGCTCGCTGCATCCGTCCACAAAACCACTGCCCCTACACCCATATCAATACCGATCCTTGATCTGAAGCCGTCTCTCAAACGAAAGCTCAGGGACTACTGGCAGAGCAAGTGGGATAAACACACACAAAACAAACTACACGTTATTAAGCCACACCTTGGTCATTGGCTGCCCGTATCGAAATCGCGTCATACAGAGGTAACACTAACAAGACTCAGGATAGGACATACATACACGACACACACACATCTTTTGTCCGGTGGTGATCCACCATTTTGTGATAAATGTGGTGAGCCATTAACAGTTCTTCACGTTTTAATCCAATGTAAACAATTAGAAACTCTTAGAAGACAACACTTTCCATTACCCTACCGACAACATATACCTTTACACCCTGCAATGTTCGTCGGTAGGGAACCGCTTTTTAGCCACAAATCATTGTTAGCGTTTTTTAAAGAAATTCATAGTTTTCATATCATATACCCGGGCATCCCGTAGCATGACCTCTCCAGAGAGGTTTTTGCTGCGGTGATTACACAAGAAAGCACGTGCCTCACGGCCCTTGGACACAAGGGGTTGAACGTGTGAGGCACTTGTGCTAATGCCATACATATCCACCATCGTCTTTTATTATCACCAACTTTTGTCATCTATTCACACCACACACACATTTCACGGCATGGTCATGATTTTATTACTTGTATGTTTTTACCCGCCTTACCGCGAGGATTTTTATGGCCCTTATACAGCCGCTAATCACAATCATCGTCCACATTCCATGTCCCATGAATTGGCGCTCTTTGGCCATCAAATGGCCCTTGCGCCAAAAAACGCCATATATCATCATGAATCTAGAACAATGAACGAACATACCAGTATATTTACTGCAGAATGCTATGGCATACTTTTAGCTGTAACGCACATTTTAAAGGAGAAAGAGCCAGCCTCAATCATATACACAGATTCTCCCAGTGCTGTGACTGCGTTGTCCTCCACTAAGATACTCAAAAACCCAATTACTAACACACTTCGAAAATCCATCATGTCAGCCCGCAAATCTAAGCTCAAAATCACGCTATGCTGGATTCCGGGACACTGCAACATTGCTGGCAATGAGATAGCGGACAAACTTGCGAAGTCAGCAGCACTCCGCCCATCAGTTGACGTAGACACCATCCCGTATGAGGACCTGAGGCCACTTATCATATCCCGAATGCGTAGACAATGGCAAGAAGAATGGAACGCAGCAAACGCAAACAAACTGCACTTAGTAAAGCCAAGAATAGGAAGATATCTGACTGAAAAACGTAACAGGCACCAAGAGGTTGCACTGTGCAGACTCAGGATCGGTCATACACATGCAACACACTCGCACCTTTTAAAGAACTCTCCAGCACCACATTGTGCAAAATGTGGTGATGAGCTGTCTGTCGTTCACGTTCTAATTACCTGTCCGTACCTGGAACCAGAAAGACTGTGTCACTTTTCAAAGCTGTACAAATGTCACATTCCGCCTCATCCACAATTTTTTCTTGGAGACGATCCCTTGTTTCCCCCAAAAGTAGTCTTAAAGTTTTTAGCTAGTGTAGGCTTCTTACATTCCATAACATATTCTCACTAATCTCAGCCTCCTCTCAATCCTGAGGGAACCGCTGAGACTTTTTTTTTATCAAATGTCATGCAGCGCGCACTCCTTGTCTTGACAAGGACTGTTGACGACACGGCAAGACTTTGTAAAACCCATAAGCGTAGCCCGTTTTAAACCCATCACACATAGTCACTACACCTAAGTTTAAGTTCTATACACTACTCTTTTACTCTTGCCACCATGAGTAGACTTTTTATAATCAAATCGACCAAAAACCGTGTGTTTGGCGCTCTTTGGCCTGAGTTGCCCTTGCGCCACTAAAATCTACCATCAATCAAGTGTGAAGTACTGCCTGGTGCATAAAAAGTATGTCTTAGCCTTCGCAGTTCTTCAGCTGCGGACTTCAGCTGCGAGGGTCTTGGGCCTTGCAGACTAATTAATCAGCACAGATTTCAGCCAACAAAATGAAGGTTTTAGCAAAGTGACATTCCTTTTTAAACAAAGTGACATTCTTTTAAATATACTGCATTTTAAATGGTTTATAGATATTTGTTTTAATATTTATTCATGTTTTAATCATTTGTTTTGATTTTTAAGCTAATAACCGAATTGAAACAACACTTGTACTGGCGCTCTTTGGCCTTAGATGCCCTTGCGCCAATAAAACTTAACGTAATAATTTGTCAGGTACTATGTGGGTACTGTATATAAATGACTTGTTGTGTGTCTCGTGCCCTTTCTGTTGTTCCCCCACGCAATGCCACACGAACATTTCGGAACTATTTAACACTTCAGTTTACGTAACAACTCCTGAAAAGGTAGCTCATTGGGCAAATATACACGCCAAATGAACAACAATTTCTTTTTTTAAAGTTTAATTTCTCGGTGTAATTTTCGATTCCAAACTCACCTTCATCCAGCACATAAAACAGCTGAAGTTAAAATGTCTCAAGACCATGAACCTTTTAAAGATTTTATCGCATCAGTCGTGGGGGACAGACAGGCACTGTCTCATATCTCTGTTTCGAAGCCTGGTTCTGTCACGCATAGACTATGGATGCATAGTATATCAGTCAGCTTCAAGGACAGCACTGAAAATGTTGGACCCTGTATACCACCTAGGTATCCGTCTGGCACTTGGTGCCTTCCGTACCAGCCCCATTCAAAGCCTTTATGCAGAGTCAGATCAGTGGCCACTAGACTATCAGCGCACGTATCTAGGAGTCAACTATGCAGTTAAGATCATGTCTCTGAAGCAGCACCCATGTAAAACACTTATGAACGATGTGTCTACTACACAGTTATACCTAAACCGTCCTTCTATCGCCCCACCGTTTCCATTGGCAATAAGACCTGCAGTAGAAAAACTTGCAATTTTCTTCAATGACTTGGCGGAAAGTGACCATGTCGAACACATCCCTCCCTGGCAGCAATGTCCAGTCACTTGTGACTGGTCTTTCAAAGACATCATAAAGGAAAATTGTCCAAGTGCACTTATTGAGCAACATTTCTTGGCCCTTGAACACAAATATCGTTCAACCGCGTTCTTCTCTGATGGCTCAAAATCTCAAACATCTGTATCTTGTGCAGCCTATGGACAAAAGTTCTCGGACACCAGAACCATGCATACACATACCAGCATTTTCACAGCGGAAGCCTATGGTATCCTGCTTATTATACAACACATTAAACAACACAAGATACAAAAGTCTATAGTGTACACAGATTCTTTAAGTGTTGTCAGGGCCCTGTCTTGTGGCAAGTACAGCAAGAACCCTACTTTCAACACCCCGCAGGGGCGCCTGCGCAAGTAGGCGTTTGGTGTGTAGCGACACCACGGACCCGAGCTAACGGGGGAGTTTATACTCCCTCCCACGCCTAGCCGTGCGTGGCTTTGCCGTGCCCGGGGAAAAGGGGATCCTGGGGGTTGAGCCGACGCTGGGTGATTGGACCTTTAAGGCCCCCCGGCAGAGGCAACACACCCCTTTGGCCCCGGCTTCACGTAGACGGCACCCCTGGGCTGACCCACCCAGAGGAAATCGGCAGTCGCCTTTTCCTATCTCTCTCTCCCTACATCTTCGTCTTTTGTTCTAACTTTACATCTTTCCTGTCTTCTACTCTCTTCCGTATACTTCCAATTTTCCTGGCGGCAAGGGTTAACCCTGTGCAAATAGCCTACCTTGGTCTAGGCGCATTGGGTTATGGCAGTGTTGTACGGCTGACGTCTGCAAGCTTTCAGCACCTGTAGACTTGCAGCGTCCCCTTGTTGGGCTCCATGGTGGGTGGCCGCCAACGCTGCTGAACAAAAATAAGACCGGCATGCAAGGCGCATTTCCTCTACTATCTGATCGTACCGGCCTAAAGCGGGTACGCACCGACGACATAAATCTCTTCAACCAGCCAATAGAAACTTTTCCCCACTTCCACGTCATTCACTGTGAAAAAACCGGAAAGCAAGCCAGGACCGTATCTCCTTTTGTAGTTGCCAGGTGTCTTACGGAAACTCTCGGGGCTGGATACAAAGTAACCAAAATGGCGAGCGGAGACCTTCTTCTAGAAATTCGGGACAAAGCACAATATATAAAGCTAAACAGCCTCTCAACGTTTGGTGACGTACCGATCACGATAACACCACACCGATCCATGAACACCACTCGCGGAGTGGTATCTGATGCAGACTTACTTGAGCTCACCGAGACTGAACTTTTGGAAGGGTAGAAGAGCCAAAATGTCAATAATGTACAGAGAATTATCATCAGAAGAGATAATAAGGAAATTCCAACGAAACACTTGATACTCACGTTTGCATCCAGTAAACTACCAGATTCCATTCAAACAGGGTACACGAAAAGAACTATCAGGCCGTATATACCAAATCCTCATCGTTGCTTCCAATGCCAGAAGTATGGCCATGGCTCCAAGACCTGTCGTGGTCGCCAGACTTGTGCACAATGGGGAGTCCTAGGCCACGTGTCCGAGAACTGCAAAGAACCGGCACACTGTGTGAACTGCGAAGGAAACCATGCCGCATATTCACGCTCCTGCACATACTGGAAAAAAGAAAAAGAAATAATTACATTGATGGTGAAGGAGAACATTACGTTTAAGGAAGCACGGCGAAGAGTCGCTCCATTCTATGGACCTACTTACGCTGATGCGGCGCGTCAGGGGGCACCGCCGCACCAGCCCTCGCCACCCCTTCGGCCCGCGCAGAGCGAGCCGTCGGCTGTGGCACCTGCCCCCAAGGCGGCTGTAGCCCAGGCTACACCGCCTACTCTCAAACAGAGACCGGAGACTCCAGAGTCTTCGGGTCTCAAGGCCTCCCCTCACCAGGCGAGGCCCAAAATCCAAACTAACAGCCCGCACGTGCGGGCATCCAGTGCCTCCGAGGAAGCAATGGATACGTCGGCACCCTTGGTGCCGAAAGAGCGGCGTGGCTCCTTGGAGCGCGCCAGGAAAACAAAAAAGCAAATAACAGGGCCTGGTGATGGCCCTGTTAAGTGAACTCAAACTCCCCGTCTAAACAGCCACTTGTTTTTCGTACACACAGCATTATTTTACATTCACCATGAACACTCAAATTATACAATGGAACGTCAGGGGCCTTCTCAGAAACCTTGACGACATCCAAGAACTCCTACACGAACACTCACCAAAAGTGCTGTGTGTACAAGAAACACACCTTAATTCAAAACACACAAATTTTCTTCGCAAATACGTTATTTTTCGAAAGGACCGTGATGATGCCGTGACATCATCCGGAGGTGTTGCCATCATAGTGAATCAAGAAATTGCATGCACACACTTACAACTCCAAACATCCCTTGAGGCAGTGGCTGTTCGAGCGGTTCTTTTTGATAAACTGATCACAATCTGCACGATTTACCTTCCTCCTAGTTATCAGCTACAAAAACGTGATTTACACTCTTTAATTGATGAACTTCCGGAACCTTATGTTCTCCTTGGAGACTTTAATGCGCATAGCAGGCTATGGGGAGACTCTCGGTATGACGCGCGAGGTCGACTGATCGAACAGTTCCTTCTCTCGTCGAGCGCGTGTCTCCTAAACCGAAAAGAACCAACCTATTATAATCTCGCCAATAACACCTACTCCTCCATAGACCTGAGCATAGTATCTCCATCTCTTGTGCCTCTACTCCAGTGGAAAGTCGTCAGTAATCCGTACGGAAGTGACCACTTCCCCGTAGTTTTGAGCACAACGACAGTAACTGAGCGTCCATCACGCGTTCCCAAGTGGCTCATAAACAGAGCCGACTGGGAACAGTTTTATACTATTGCTAGCCTAGGTTGGAATGACATCTGTACTTTGAACATTGATGTTGCGGTGAACTACTTCACAGCGTTTTTGATCGATGCTGCAACAAAATGCATCCCACAAACAAATGGACACCCTGGAAAACGACGTGTGCCATGGTGGAACTCTGAATGCCGAAACGCGCGCAAACAGCAAAACAGAGCTTGGAGGCTGCTTCGGAACTCGCCGACAGCCGAAAATCTTGAAACCTTCAAGAAAATAAAGTCTCAAGGCAGGAGAACGCGTCGGCAGGCCAGAAGAGAAAGCTGGCAGAAGTTTTTATCAGGGGTTAATTCATACACACAGGAGGCTAAAGTCTGGGACATGGTCCGTAGGATAGCAGGAAAACAAGTACACACACTTCCACTCGTAAACACTCAGGGTGATACCTTGGAAGATCAGGCAAACTTCCTCGGTGCACACTTCGAACAGGTATCCAGCTCGTCCCACTATACTGACACTTTCCAAAAATACAGAACAAGAATAGAAAAGCAGAAACTTGAACACAAATCCACTAGATACGAGGGATATAACCAAGCTTTCAGTCTTGCTGAGCTCCGAACATCTCTGAACTCCTGCAGTACTTCTGCCCCAGGTTCTGACCGTGTGATGTATGAAATGTTAAAGAACCTACCAAACGAAACCCGAAAAACCTTACTTTGTTTGTACAATGCTATTTGGTCTTCTGGCACTATTCCTACCTCCTGGAAAGAGGCTATTGTTATTCCCATTTTGAAAGAGGGCAGGGACCCTTCTTTAGCTTCGAGTTATAGGCCTATTGCACTTACAAGCTGCTTGTGCAAAGTCTTCGAAAAAATGATAAACTGCCGACTTGTACACTTTCTTGAAACAAACAATTTGCTCGACCCATTTCAGTGCGGGTTTCGAGAGAGTAGATCCACGACAGACCACCTTGTTCGTATCGAGGCACAGATCAGAGACGCCTTCGTCCATAAACAATATTTTCTCTCTGTGTTCCTCGATATCGAAAAGGCCTATGATACAACATGGCGTTTTGGAATTCTAAGAGACCTATCCCACCTTGGCGTGCGCGGAAGAATGTTTCACATAATCAAAAGTTACCTGTCAAACCGGACATTCCGTGTCCAAGTGGGCACGGTTCATTCCCAAACATTTGTCCAGGAAACAGGCGTTCCACAAGGTGGTGTACTTAGCTGCACACTTTTTCTAATAAAAATGAATTCCTTGCGCTTGACCATCCCTCGCAATATGTTTTATTGTACATATGTCGATGACGTCCAGCTTGGCTTTAGGTCTTGCAATCTGGCAATGTGTGAGCGGCAGGTTCAGTTAGGTTTAAACAAGCTCTCAAAATGGGCAGAGGAAAACGGATTCCGACTGAACCCACAAAAAAGCACGTGTGTCCTGTTCTCCAGAAAGAGAGGCATGCACTCAGAACCCGACATTGAACTGAACGGTCAGCGTCTGTCTGTTAATACGCCCCGCAGGGGCGCCTGCGCAAGTAGGCGTTTGGTGTGTAGCGACACCACGGACCCGAGCTAACGGGGGAGTTTTGACTCCCTCCCACGCCTAGCCGTGCGTGGCTTTGCCGTGTCCGGGGAAAAGGGGATCCTGGGGGTTGAGCCGACGCTGGGTGATTGGACCTTTAAGGCCCCCCGGCAGAGGCAACACACCCCTTTGGCCCCGGCTTCACGTAGACGGCACCCCTGGGCTGACCCATCCAGGGGAAATCGGCAGTCGCCTTTTCCTATCTCTCTCTTCCTACATCTTCGTCTGTATCTCTCTCTTTTTATCTGTCCTGTCATCTTCTCTTTTCCGTTTACTTCCGAATTTCCTGGCGGCGAGGGTTAACCCTGTGTAGTTACCCAACCTTGGGTAGTTATATTCGGTTATAGCGGCGATGCATGGCTGGCGTCTCCAAGTGTTCACTAGTCAACCTTGTAGCGTCCCCTTGTTGGGCTCGGTGGTGGGTGGCCACCATCGCCGCCGAACTTTATAGTATTTTTATGGCAAAAGCTTTTCCCCTCCTTCCTGATCGCTCCCTAAAGAGGTGGCGCACCGAAGATACTTTCCTGCTAAACACACCAAAGCCGACATTCCCAAAGTACCATGTAATTCACAGTCAAAACGAAAACAAGACAGTCCGAGCCATTTCACCTTTCCTCGTTTCCAAAACTCTCACAGAAGCAATAGGCCCAGGTTATAAAGTGACAAAGATGGGAAGTGGCGATCTTCTTTTGGAGGTACGTGACAAAGCCCAGTACGAAAAGCTGTCTAAGCTAGTAGCCTTTGGGGAAACCCCTGTTTCGGTGGGCCCACACAGGTCCATGAACACTGTCCGTGGCGTAGTTTCTGATGATGACCTTACTGAACTTTCTGAAAGTGAGCTGCTCGAAGGTTGGCAGGACCAGAACGTGGTCAAAGTCCAACGAATAACAATAAGGCGCAACAACAAACTTACCCCTACAAAACACATTATAATTACCTTCGGAACAAGTGACCTACCAGAATCAATCGAAACCGGCTATTGTAAGCTTCGTGTAAGACCATACATTCCCAACCCTCGTCGATGTTTCAAGTGCCAACGTTTTGGTCATGGATCGCAGAGTTGCAGAGGGCGTGCCACTTGCGCAAAGTGCGCATCCATTCAACACATATCAGACAACTGCACCTCAGAAACATCTCATTGTTCGAACTGTGAAGGAGATCACGCTGCCTACTCACGATCATGCCCCGCATGGAAAAAAGAAAAACAAATAGTAGAACTCAAGGTTAAATTCAATCTCACATTCCAAGAAGCACGCCAACGTTTCGCAATACACAACCCATCTTATCCCTCCTTTGCAGATGTGACGCGCCGGGGCGCCGCGCCACATGCCTCGGCACCCGCGAATGTCACACAGTGTGTGGCCGCGGTCGTGCCGCCAGCGCCCCCGGCTGGAGCAGCCTGTACTGCTCCGCCACCTGACAAACAGGGCCGGCAGACCCCGGTGTCTGCCGAACCTGGGACCACTGCAGGCGCAGTTAGGTCCAAAAGTTCAGTGAATGTGCCTGCCCAGCAGGCACCATCCACCACCTCACAAGAGGTGATGGATACAAGTCCCACTCCTCCGGCGCCTCAGACGCCGAAGGATAGGCGCAACTCCTTAGAGCGCGCCAAAAAAGAAAAACCTCGAATCACGGGGCCCTCAAAAGGCCCTGTAAACTAACGCAACACCTCTGTACACACAGCACCACACTACATTAAAATGACACAAATACTACAGTGGAACGTCAGAGGACTGTTGAGAAACCTCGACGATATCCATGAACTTTTACACAAACATACACCTAAGGTGCTGTGCGTACAAGAGACACACCTGAAACCTAAACACACCAACTTTTTACGTCATTACGTTATCTTTCGGAAAGACCGGAATGATGCCATAGTGCCATCCGGTGGTGTTGCCATTATAGTCAATCAAGGGATTGCATGCACACACCTACCACTACAAACATCCCTTGAGGCGGTGGCTGTTCGAGCAGTTCTTTTGAATAAGCTCGTCACCATCTGCTCTCTCTACATACCTCCGCAACACCGTCTTGAAAAGCATGAATTCGAGTCCCTCATAGAGGAACTTCCAGAACCTTATATTCTCCTGGGAGATTTCAATGCACATAGCAATCTGTGGGGTGACTCTCGCTGCGATGCTCGAGGTCGCCTGATTGAACAGGTACTGTTTTCTTCCAGTGCGTGCCTGCTGAATCGGAAAGAGCCAACATATTACAACATCGCTAACAATACGTACTCAGCAATAGACCTCAGCATAATATCCCCATCACTCCTGCCTCTACTTAAATGGGAAGTTATCAATGATCCATATGGTAGTGATCATTTTCCTATCATTATCAGCTCATCAATAACAAATACATGTCCTGCACAAGTTCCCAAATGGCTCACCGATAAAGCTGATTGGGTAAAGTTTCAAAAAATGACTTTATTATCTTGGAGTGACATGGCGGCATTGAGCATAGAGGATGCTGTATGCTACTTTACAGCTTTCTTGGTTGATGCAGCAGCAAAATGTATTCCCCAAACATGTGGACCGTCAAGCAAACGACGAGTCCCATGGTGGAATAATGAGTGCCGTGATGCTCGAAAAAAACAAAATAAGGCATGGAGGTTGCTTAGAGACTCGCCCACAGCCGAGAATCTTGTAAACTTTAAGAACGTCAAGTCGCAAGCAAGGAGGACGCGCCGACAGGCGAGAAGAGAAAGTTGGCACAAATTCGTATCGGGCATTAACTCATACACAGATGAGTCGAGAGTCTGGAGCATGGTTAGTAAGGTGGCAGGACGAGAAGCACATTCGCTTCCTCTAGTGAACACACAAGGGGAGAGTTTGGAAGACCAGGCAAACACTCTCGGAGCGCACTTTGAACAGGTCTCCAGCTCAACACACTATAGCGAAGCGTTCCGACGATACAAAACCGGAATAGAAAAACAGAGATTAGAGCGCAAGCCCAGAACACATGAGGCATACAACGAACCTTTCTGTTTTGCTGAACTGCAGGCCTCACTTGCCTGCTGCAATAAATCTGCCCCAGGCCCGGACCGTGTGGCATATGAAATGTTGAAACACCTGCCCACTGAAACCCAGAAAGCTCTCCTCTCTCTCTATAATGCAATATGGTCTTCTGGCGAGCTACCCTCAGCCTGGAAGGAAGCTATTATTATCCCAATTCTAAAACAAGGCAAGGACCCGGCCTCAGTTTCCAGCTACAGGCCCATAGCATTAACCAGCTGTATTTGCAAAGTCTTTGAAAAAATGATTAACAGGCGCCTGATGTACTTCCTTGAAATTAGTGGCCTACTTGACCCATACCAGTGTGGGTTTCGAGAGGCTCGGTCCACCACTGACCACCTTGTCCGTATCGAGGCACAAATTCGCGACGCTTTTGTTCATAAGCAATTTTTTCTTTCTGTGTTTCTCGATATGGAAAAGGCATATGACACTGCATGGCGCTTCGGCATATTGCGAGACCTGTCACATTTAGGTGTGCGGGGTAGAATGCTGACAGTTATCGAAAGCTACCTGTCCAACCGTACATTCCGTGTCCAAGTTGGCACTGTCTTATCTCGAGCATTTGTCCAAGAAACAGGAGTGCCACAAGGAGGTGTATTGAGCTGTACACTTTTCATAGTTAAAATGAATTCCTTGCACCTGTCTCTCCCACGAAATATTTTTTACTGCATATATGTCGATGATGTGCAGATTGGTTACAAATCTTGCAACATCTCAATGTGCCAACGTCAAGTTCAACTAGGGTTGAACAAGGTATCTCAATGGGCAAACGAGAATGGTTTTATACTCAACGCGCAAAAGAGTACTTGTGTCTTGTTCAGCCGAAAGAGGGGCCTCCATCCTGACCCCGACATTGACCTGCATGGTCAACCTCTGTCAGTGAAGACCGAGCACAAGTTTCTCGGTCTCATATTAGACACTAAGCTAAGTTTCATCCCACACATCAAGTATTTAAGGGACAGGTGCTTAAAAACAATGAACATTTTGAAAGTGTTGTCACACACTACATGGGGTAGTGACAAAAAATGTTTAATTAACTTATATAAAAGCCTCGTACGCACACGCCTAGATTACGGTGCTATAATCTATCAGTCGGCAACACCATCGGCCTTGAAAATTCTTGACCCTGTCCACCATCTAGGTATTCGCCTCTCTACGGGTGCTTTCCGCACCAGCCCTGTGGAGAGCCTGTACGTGGATTCGAATGAATGGTCGCTCCACCTACAAAGATGTTCCCTGTCCTTTTTGTACTTTTTGAAGGTGAAGGCAGACAAGAAACATCCTTCCCATTTCACAATTAATGATTTGTCTTGTTCTGGCTTGTTCGAGAACCGACCTTCGTTTAGGCAGCCCTACGCGCTGCGTGTAAGGAGCCTGGCCGAAGGAACAGGTGTGCCTCTTCTTGAACCCAGTTTGATGGCTCCTGCAACATATCTGCCACCGTGGCAGTGGCAGCTTATAGACTGTGATGTTTCTTTTGTGGATGTCACAAAGCACGCACCACTTGCACACATACATACATACTTTTTAGAGCTACAACATAAATACACATGCCCTGAGTTCTTTACTGATGCGTCAAAGTCAAACACTTCTGTGTCATATGCAGCAATAGGCCAATCGTTTTCTGAGGCCGGCGTTCTTCATCCTAATGCAAGCATTTTCACAGGAGAAGCTTACGCAATACTGGCGGTCGTAAAACACATTAAACAGGTAAAATTACAAAAGTCGGTAATATACACAGATTCTCTAAGTGTGGTCAAAGCCCTGAAAACTCCTAAAAAACACAAGAACCCAGTGCTGGTGTCACTCTACTCACTTCTGTGCACACTTTACACATCAAAACAGCATGTCGTTGTCTGCTGGGTCCCAGGGCACCGTGAAATACAAGGGAACGTTTTGGCCGACAATGTGGCTGCTTGCGCCAATGTCACTACTGCCAATGCACCAACACCAGTCCCTGCACTTGACTTAAAACCTTTTATAAAACGAAAGCTCAGGGGGTATTGGCAGAGCATGTGGGATAAACAAACAGATAATAAACTCCATGCTATTAAGCCGCAACTAGGTTATTGGCCGCCACTATCAAAATCACGACACACGGAAGTAATACTAACAAGGCTTAGGACTGGACACACACATTCTACACATTCATTTCTTCTGTCTACCGGTGATCCACCATATTGTGAGAGATGTGGAGAGCCCCTTACGGTTCTCCACATTCTCGTCCAGTGCAATGAGCTAGATGCTCTAAGAAAAAAGCTCTTTTTACTGCCCTACCGACAGCAGCTCCCTCTACACCCTGGGATGCTCATCGGTAGGGATCCGCTTTTTAAACTGCAAACACTTTTTACATTTTTAAAAGAAGTGCAAAACTTTCACCCAATATTTCGAGGTCATCCGTAGCACGACCTCTATAGAGTGGTCGTAGCTGCGGTGACTATATCTTCATCATGGTTTTATTATCATGACATTTTGCCATCAGCTATCACCACACATATGTCACGCCACTGTCATGATTTTATTACTTTCATGTTTTAACCCGCGTTAGAGCGAGGAATTTTAAGGCCCCTTTACAGCCACGCACCATATCATTGTTCATATCTGTAGTCAATTGAAATGGCGCTCTTTGGCCATCAATTGGCCCTTGCGCCACTAAAATCTACTCATCATCATCTGTCTGTTAATACGGAGCATAAATTCTTAGGATTAATCTTGGACAACAAGTTGACCTTCGTACCACACATCAAGTATCTAAAAACAAAATGTTTAAAAGCCATGAATGTTTTAAAAGTGTTGTCACGTACTAGGTGGGGTAGTGACAGGCAATGTCTCATGAACCTATATAGAAGCCTCATTCGCACCCGCTTAGATTATGGGGCCGTTGTTTATCAGTCTGCGACTCAAAGTGCTTTGAAGATGCTGGACCCCGTGCACCATTTGGGCATCCGCCTTTCTACGGGTGCTTTTCGCACCAGCCCCGTAGAAAGCCTTTATGTTGAGTCAAATGAGTGGTCGCTTCATCTGCAGAGAACTTACATGTCCTTTGTTTATTACCTTAAGGTGAAAGCAGACAAGAAGCACCCCTCATACTCTACTATTAATGATTTGTCGAGCTCAATTTTGTTTCAAAACAGGCCTTCGATGAGGCAGCCCTTCTCTATTCGCCTGAAGAGTCTAGCTGAGGAAACTGGAATCTCACTAGAACACAGTTTAATGGCTCCTGTAGCATATCCGCCACCGTGGCAATGGCAGACGATAGAGTGCGATGTGTCTTTCCTAGAAGTTACAAAACATGCACCTTTTGCCCATATCCGAACATACTTTTTGGAACTTCAACACAAATACACATGTCCTGAGATCTTCACAGATGCCTCCAAGACTAACTCCTCTGTGTCTTACGCTGCTGTAGGCCCATCCTTTTCGGATGCTGGTCCACTACATCCACGCACAAGTATCTTCACAGCGGAAGCGTACGCGATACTTGTGGCAGCTAAACACATCAAACAATTACAAATACAAAAAGCAGTAATTTATACAGACTCCCTAAGTGTGGTAACGGCTCTGCACAGTCTTAAAAAACAAAAAAACCCAGTCCTTGTCTCACTTTACTCCATTTTATGCACACTTTACACACTCAAACAACATGTTGTAGTGTGCTGGGTGCCAGGGCACCGTGAGATTCAAGGTAACGTGAGGGCGGATCAGCTCGCTGCATCCGTGCACAAAAGCACTGCCCCTACACCTATATCAATCCCGGCCCTCGATCTTAAACCATCCCTCAAACGAAACCTCAGAGTATACTGGCAGAGCAAGTGGGATACACAAACACAAAACAAACTACACGTTATTAAGCCACACCTTGGTCATTGGCTGCCCGTATCGAAATCGCGTTATACAGAGGTAATACTAACGAGACTCAGGATAGGACACACATACACGACACACACACACCTTTTGTCTGGTGGCGATCCACCATTGTGTGACAGATGTGGTCAAGCATTGACAGTCCTTCACATTTTAATTGAGTGCAAACAATTGGACACTGTAAGAAAACAACACTTTCCATTACCCTACCGACAACATATACCTTTACACCCTGCAATGTTCGTCGGTAGGGAACCGCTTTTTAGTCACAAATCATTGTTAGCGTTTTTAAAAGAAATTCACAGCTTTCATGTCATATACCCGGGCATACCGTAGCATGACCTCTCCAGAGAGGTTTTGCTGCGGTGGCTACACAAGAAAGCACATGCCTCACGGCCCTTGGACGCAAGGGTTTGAACGAGTGAGGCACTTGTGCTAATGCCATACATATCCACCATCGTCTTTTATTATCACCAACTTTTGTCATCTGTTCACACCACACACACACCTTTCACGGCATGATCATGATTTTATTATTTGTATGTTTTTACCCGCCTTACTGCGAGGAATTTTATGGCCCTTATACAGCCGCTTATCACAATCATTGTTCATATTTTTAGTTAGATGAACTGGCGCTCTTTGGCCGTGAATCGGCCCTTGCGCCATAAAACATCAAACATCATCATCATCAAGTTTTGTAAAAGTGTGTTGTACAAAGTTCCTTTTAGCTGCGACTGCTTCTACATAGGACAGGTGGGCAGTTGTGTTAAGCAGAGATTATTGAAACATTAGAGATTGCTAATCGTAGGCTACCCTTTCTAATCTGTCTTTACATTAGGAAGGGTGAAAGTGCATGCCAAAATTAGATTAATGCTCAATTTTGTATGGGCTCAAGAATGAAAAAGTTCGTCGAAAGAATGAGGCATGGTATATAAGTAATAGTGGCTGTGTGTGCGTGGATACCTTCTTAAAGAAGAAATCAAATTCCTCAACAATTAATTATTTTTCATGTTGACCCCCACACATGCTGCATTGATAAGCTTGCCCATATGTGACTTGCAACTATGTCACACTGCGGAACTCTGGCATAAAATTTCAGCATGCGCCACTATCACTGAGCACATGGCAACAGATGACACGGAGCTTAGCTGTGCGGCTCTCGCGTTTCCCGTCGATGCCGCGCAGCGCAACTACGTGTTGTGTAATACTTGGCATGTTTCATTCGGCATGTTTCACTGGCATGTGTGATACTCGGCATGTTTCAGAGGTCTAGCAGGTGTAGGAGTGTTGTCATCCAATGGTAGGTAGAGCGAGGTCACTATGGCTGTGCCGAGAGCAGCGAGTAGCTATGCTTTCTCCATCGTGAATGGAAATCATTATTAGTGTGACTTTCAATTGTTTTTCTTTGTAAACTAGGTCGTTTTTTTTTTGTAATCACATCACTTACTACCATGCAGTGAAGCTTATCAATGAGCTAAATTTGTTCACCGAATGCACAATGTATCAACATAAATTTCGGGTCACCACTGCCGATTATACGGGGCTTTTCACTTAGGTGACCTCGACACCATGCGCCTAAAGTAAAAACACTGCGGGAGCCGTTTCCAAGAACAATTGACGTGGATCGACATGAAGTGCCTCCGAGAAAGAGAGAGGTTGGTTCCGTTATCTACTATAAATATTGAGTACTTATAAGTAGCACATATGTGGCATAACATTTAGTTTAACGGTACAGGTGACTTTTTGCATGGGATCAAATAAGCAAGTAACCTGAATGCCATCAGAATGCTTAGAGTAAAATCTATAGCAAGCCTCCCCTCTTACCAAGTGCTCTCTTCTCTGTTTTTGAAGGTTTGAAATATGCATTTTAAAAGAAATATGCTTTCCTATTGCGCAGAACCTTTCAGAAAGGAGTTAGATAGGAAAAAGCACACTTTTCTATATCATTCTTTTCTGAAATGTTTTGCGCACTAAGAAAGTATACTTCTTCTAAAATGCAATAACGACCAGCCCAAGTAGCTACTCTTGAAATATGCACAAATGGCAGCAGTGACAGCTGTAATGAAAGCAAATCAACTGGTTTCATCTGTGTTTTTTTATATATATACATGCTACTAAAGTGAGGGGAGCTGCTACGAAATGTAATTTCTCCTGCTATAAAATGTACTCCAGAATACTCTTGGCTGTTCTGTTTACTGCATGCATTTTTTTGTAAAAATTGTGAAGATGTGTAAAGATTCATCACATTTCACATCACTGAACCTGGAAAGTGCATTGTGTGAGCACTGCACTGCACTACACTGCACTTCACTTTTTGGTATGGTTTTATAGCTTTTTTATATAAACTTTGGTGGGAGTTGGTGGAATTCATAGGAAACCTAGGGTACGGTTACAGGCACAGCTGTTGAGAAGCCATTGTTAAGTACTTTGTGCCTAAAATTACCTCAGTATTCTACCGTCAAGTTGCAGGAATTGCACACTAACAGGCAGCTCAAAAGGCAAAGACAGGAGGCTGCCAACATCCTACAACAGAGCATAATTGCTCGATATGAAGAAGATGATGAGTGTCAGGTGTGTACTTGCTTTGATCAATATGTTTTGGTATTCTGCTACAAGTTACTCGGTGCAGTTTTACATTTATGTCCAAGAAACATGCATTAAATATTCACTTTTTACATAGATGACACTAGTGTTATCAACTGAATGAAGAATTGAGTTGTGTAGTGAGTGGGTAACAATTGTAAAAATGATTCTGTATTGCAGTATTCTCTTTAATGACTGGTTTAATTATTTATATTTTTAGGAATCTAGCTCCTCATGCCTGTTGTTGCTTTCTTTTCTGAGTGTGCTTGCTGTGGAAACTATGCTGCTCTGTTTTCCAGGTATAATGTAATTCATTTAACCATACGGTGTAGTAGCGCAAATTCACGGGGACGAAGAGGACAAGGAAACACGACACTCGCTACACTCGCAACTAATTTTTATTTCAGAAGCAGCACTTCATATATAACCCATAACTCTAGCGACACAGAAAAGAACTACGAACACTGAATCATTGCCAACAGAAGCTTTTGCGCAGACTCAAGCGATAGTACACGGCAGTTAAGCTTAGACACTTTTAGATGACATAACTAAAACAGCCCTGGGTAACATCAAATAAAAAAAAACAAAAAAACAAAAAAATCTTGCGGGAATTCACACTTCATTATCCTATCTTCGTATCTTCAGTGTCACCTTAAGACATTGAAGGTATCGGATCCTTTCAGTCTGCCAAACTCTGAGGCGTTAGTTTCGTATTTAAGCACACATAACCCAGGAAAATGCTATTTCTTCAGCGTAGACATACAAGATATGTATTACAACATCCCGCATGGTCCGCTATTGTCAAGTGTAAAGCAATGTATAACAGAAGAAAACGATGAGTTAGAGTTTGTGAATAAGTGTGGTGTATCGGTGGATGCCTTTCTTGAATTGTTAACCTTTTATCTTAGGTCGACATTTGTTATGTGGAACAAGGCTATGTACCGACAAAAATCCGGTATCACAATAGGCTCGAAAGTAGCCCCGGTTTTAAGCACAATTTATTTAGCAAAAATGGACAAGGCAATAGATTTAAACCTTAAAGGGCTTGCACTCAAAGTGTTTCGGTTTGTAGATGACTTTTTGGTTTTTATTTAATCGGATAGTCGGGATAAAATGGTTGCAGAAGTTTTGAAAGTCTTCAAGAAAAATAGTAGAGGGCTTGAATTTACTCATGAATTACCAGTCAATGACAAACTGCAGTTTTTGGATATTGAGTTAGATGCCACAGCAGAACATGTATGCTGGTCATACAATCCGCGAACGGAAAAACCCTTACTTAGCTACCGATCGGCACATTCTAAAGTTGTAAAGAGTGGCATAGCCTTTTCATGTTTAACAAAGTCATGTCCAGAAAAGATTAGCGAAAGCTTCAACCAACAAATTATCAGGCTAAAAAATGCTGTGTACGAAAAACACGTGTTGTGTAGATCAGCTAACAAGCTGATTAGTCACGTACGCAACAACTTTCATAAAAAAATGACAAGTAATGAAAACAGGAAGAAGATATTGTCAGTTCCATATGCGCACAAGATTGCCCATAACCTAAAAAACGTAAGTAATCGCTATGGCCTAGAATTAGTTTTTTCGGCACCCAACAAGCTTAGTAAAATATGTTCCAAACTAGACCGTAAAGTTTCCATAGCAGTAAACACTAGTGCTGGTAGTTGTACGGTAAATCACACAACAAAGTTTGTTAAGTGTAGCCTATCAGTCGTGTATTGCTTGCCGCTAACGTGTGGAAAGGTATACATCGGCCAGATGGGTCGTTGTTTGAACACCCGACATTTAGAATACAAGCGATCATTAGGAACTGACATTCATTCTCACATAAAGAGACACTGTTCCCAGTGTGGCTGCTCACCACTGTACAGTGACACAACCGTAGTCTTCCGTCATAGAAACCAACTAACCAGAGAAATTGTCGAAGCCTTTCACATTAAAAAAAGAAAAGAAGGATGCATTAGTCAGTCATCGGTTTCGTTAAGTAACCGAGAAGCCAGCTACCTCGAAGGACTTAATTGAGATCAGTGTTTGCATGTGTCATACTCTCCTTCTTGTCGTTTCAAAAATTTTGTTTGAAACACGTGTGAATTCCCGCAAGAATTTTTGTGTTTTTTTTGTTTTTTTGTTTTTTTTATTTGATGTTACCCAGGGCTGTTTTAGTTATGTCATCTAAAAGTGTCTAAGCTTAACTGCCGTGTACTATCGCTTGAGTCTGCGCAAAAGCTTCTGCTGGCAATGATTCAGTGTTCGTATTTCTTTTCTGTGTCGCTAGGGTTATGGGTTATATATGAAGTGCTGCTTCGGAAATAAAAATTAGTTGCGAGTGTAGCGAGTGTCGTGTTTCCTTGTCCTCTTCGTCCCCGTGAATTTGCGCTACTACACCATATGGTTAAATGATGTCTCACCAACTAGCCCAGCTCTCAACCCTACTGAAGTATAATGTAATTTGATTTGCACCCAGGGGCGCATCCAGCGACTCATTTAAGGGGGGGGGCAGTCTCTTAAAGTAACACAAGAGAGAGGTCCTGACTTTTTTTTAGTGGCATGAAAACGTCAGGCTAAACGTCGTTAATTTGGGCTCACAGTAGTCCCACTAATTTCTTCTGAATGGTGATAGAAGGCAGATGACAAGCACTAAAGAGAGGGGGGAGTTGCTGACAGGTTTTGAAGAAAATAATCGTGCCTACCCCCCCCTCTGGATCCGCCACTATTGGTACCTTAGATGCACTAAATATGTCTAAAGTGACACTAAAAAAAGGTTTCGTTTGTATGATGTCATGCATAATAAATTAAAACTTTTTTGTGATGATGAAAGCGTATGCTGCTTAAAATTGATACTCATAGCTGGATCACAGGTCTGATGAGGCACAAGTGGTAGTAGTACGTAAATGTTTGCGTATCAGGCTACTTAAATGTTTGTTGAGCTCCTTTAGCTATCCAAACTAAGTGGCTTTATCAGGTAGCATACAGGGTCATGAACATTGTATGTAGTTTTGTTTTCCTCACACCTTGTCTTGTTATTCATTCCACTAAAACATTTGTTGCTCTGTTTTCTCTCAGCTAAGCATTCAGTGACTTCACACAGGCTCCCACATGTACTTTTTTTGTCACCGTCATCATTTTAATGAGCACTGTAGGAACTTTAGCATAGTCAAGGTATTTAAAAGAATGAGCACTAGATATTTGGCATACCTCAAGAAGAGACATGGCATACTTAATATGCTTAACCAGATGATCGGCCACAGCGTGCTGTGGCATGCATGAAATCTTGTGCCCTTGCCATAACAGGCTTTGAAAATATTAACTTTGGTAGATTCTGAGGTAAAAAGCGTGAGGACGATGGCAGAAAAGAAACACGCATACAGTCAGGGTGGCCAGCTAGGAGCATGCCCTACCAAAACAACTTTTTCACCCCAGCATAGTATGTTTTCAGTACGTCGGGCTCTCTGCTACATGTTTCTTCTAACCTGTGTTCAGGTGCCCTGTGTGTATGTGTTTTTCTCTTGTTCATTGCTGTATTCGCGCCTTTTGCCTCGGATCATGTGAAACCAACATGGCTACTTGTTCACCCTAACTTTAGCAATTATTGCAGAAGTCATGTTGTGCTGCTGCTTTGGGAAAATAAGCTGGCCTGAAGACCACTTTCATATAAAAACACCGGAAGTTAGAGGGAGAAGCTTTGCAAAGTGTGCTACATCTATGGTAAGACAGATGCTTGGGCTAGTTGGTGATTGGGAATCAACATATTTGCACAGCGCAAGACTAGAGTAGTTACGACGTAACTACACCCCGCAGGGGCGCCTGTGAAAGCAGGCGTTTGGTGTGTAGCGACACCACGGACCCGAGCTAACGGGGGAGTTTCTACTCCCTCCCACGCCTAGCCGTGCGTGGCTTTGCCGTGTCCGGGGAAAAGGGGATCCTGGGGGTTGAGCTGACGCTGGGTGATTGGACCTTTAAGGCCCCCCGGCAGAGGCAACACACCCCTTTGGCCCCGGCTTCACGTAGACGGCACCCCTGGGCTGACCCACCCAGGGGAAATTGGCAGTCGCCTTTTCCTATCACTCTCTTCCTACATCTTCGTCTTTATCTCTCTCTTTTTATCTGTCCTGTCATCTTATCTTTTCCGTTTACTTCCGAATTTCCTGGCGGCGAGGGTTAACCCTGTGTAGTTACCCAACCTTGGGTAGTTATATTCGGTTATAGCGGCGATGCATGGCTGGCGTCTCCAAGTGTTCACTAGTCAGCCTTGTAGCGTCCCCTTGTTGGGCTCGGTGGTGGGTGGCCACCAATGAATAAAGTCCAACGAATAACAATAAGACGCAACAACAAACTGACCCCTACAAAACACGTAATAATTTCCTTCGGAAGAAGTGACCTACCAGAATCAATCGAAACCGGCTATTGTAAGCTTCGTGTAAGACTATACATTCCCAACCCTTGTCGATGTTTCAAGTGCCAACGTTTCGGTCATGGATCGCAGAGTTGCAGAGGGCGTGCCACTTGCGCAAAGTGCGCATCCATTCAACACATATCGGACAACTGCACCTCAGAAACAACTCATTGTTCGAACTGTGAAGGAGATCACGCTGCCTACTCACGATCATGCCCCGCATGGAAAAAAGAGAAACAAATAGTAGAACTCAAGGTTAAATTCAATCTCACATTCCAAGAAGCACGCCAACGTTTTGCAATACACAACCCATCTTATCCCTCCTTTGCAGATGTGACGCGCCGGGGCGCCGCGCCACATGCCTGGGCACCCGCGAATGTCACACAGTGTGTGGCCGCGGTCGTGCCGCCAGCGCCCCTGGCTGGAGCAGCCTGTACTGCTCCGCCACCTGACAAACAGGGCCGGCAGACCTCGGTGTCTGCCGAACCTGGGACCACTGCAGGCGCAGTTAGGTCCAAAAGTTCAGTGAATGTGCCTGCCCAGCAGCCACCATCCACCACCTTACAAGAGGTGATGGATACAAGCCCCACTCCTCCGGCGCCTCAGACGCCGAAGGATAGGCGCAACTCCTTGGAGCGCGCCAAAAAAGAAAAACCTCGAATCACGGGGCCCTCAAAAGGCCCTGTAAACTAACGCAACACCTCTGTACACACAGCACCACACTAAATTAAAATGACACAAATACTACAGTGGAACGTCAGAAGACTGTTGAAAAACCTCGACAATATCCATGAACTTTTACACAAACATACACCTAAAGTGCTGTGCGTACAAGAGACACACCTGAAACCTAAACACACCAACTTTTTACGTCATTACGTTATCTTTCGGAAAGACCGGAATGATGCCATTGTGCCATCCGGTGGTGTTGCCATTATAGTCAATCAAGGGATTGCATGCACACACCTACCACTACAAACAACCCTAGAGGCGGTGGCTGTTCGAGCAGTTCTTTTGAATAAGCTCGTCACCATCTGCTCTCTCTACATACCTCCACAACACCGTCTTGAAAAGCATGAATTAGAGTCCCTCATAATGGAACTTCCAGAACCTTATATCCTCCTTGGACATTTCAATGCACATAGCAATCTATGGGGTGACTCTCGCTGCGATGCTCGAGGTCGCCTGATTGAACAGATCCTTTTTTCTTCCGGTGCGTGCCTGCTGAATCGGAAAAAGCCAACATATTACAACATCGCTAGCAATACGTACTCAGCAATAGACCTCAGCATAATATCCCCATCACTACTGCCTCTACTTAAATGGGAAGTCATTAATGATTCATATGGTAGTGATCATTTTCCTATCGTTATCAGCACATCAATAACAAATACATGTCCTGCACAAGTTCCCAAATGGCTCACCGACAAAGCTGATTGGGAAAAGTTTCAAAAAATGACTTTATTATCTTGGACTGACATGGCGGCATTGAGCATAGAGGATGCTGTATGCTACTTTACAGCTTTTCTGGTTGATGCAGCAACAAAATGTATTCCCCAAACATGTGTACCGTCAAGCAAACGACGAGTACCATGGTGGAATAATGAGTGCCGTGAGGCTCGAAAAAAACAAAATAAGGCATGGAGGTTGCTTAGAGACTTGCCCACAGCCGAGAATCTTGTAAACTTTAGGAACGTCAAGTCTCAAGCAAGGAGGACGCGCCGACAGGCGAGAAGAGAAAGTTGGCACAAATTTGTATCGGGCATTAACTCATACACAGATGAGTCGAGAGTTTGGAGCATGGTTGGTAAGGTGGTAGGACGAGGATCACATTCGCTTCCTCTAGTGAACACACAAGGGGAGAGTTTGGAAGACCAGGCAAACACTCTCGGAGCGCACTTTGAACAGGTCTCCAGCTCAACACACTATAGTGAAGTGTTCCGACGATACAAAACCGCAATAGAAAAACAGAGATTAGAGCGCAAGCCCAAAACACATGAGGCATACAACGAACCTTTCTGTTTGGCTGAACTGCAGGCCTCACTTGCTGGCTGCAATAAATCTGCCCCAGGCCCGGACCGTGTGGCATATGAAATGTTAAAACACCTGCCCACTGAAACCCAGAAAGCTCTCCTCTCTCTGTATAATGCGATATGGTCTTCTGGCGAGCTACCCTCAGCCTGGAAGGAAGCTATCATTATCCCAATCCTAAAACAAGGCAAGGACCCGGCCTCAGTTTCCAGCTACAGAACAATAGCATTAACCAGCTGTATTTGCAAAGTCTTTGAAAAAATGATTAACAGGCGCCTGATGCACTTCCTTGAAATTAGTGGCCTACTTGACCCATACCAGTGTGGGTTTCGAGAGGCTCGGTCCATCACTGACCACCTTGTCTGTATCGAGGCACAAATTCGCGACGCTTTTGTTCATAAGCAATTTTTTCTTTCTGTGTTTCTCGATATGGAAAAGGCATATGACACTGCATGGCGCTTCGGCATATTGCGAGACCTGTCACATTTAGGTGTGCGGGGTAGAATGCTGACAGTTATCGAAAGCTACCTGTCCAACCGTACATTCCGTGTCCAAGTTGGCACTGTCTTATCTCGAGTATTTGTCCAAGAAACAGGAGTGCCACAAGGAGGTGTATTGAGCTGTACACTTTTCATAGTTAAAATGAATTTCTTGCACCTGTCTCTCCCACGAAATATTTTTTACTGCATATATGTCGATGATGTGCAGATTGGTTACAAATCTTGCAACATCTCAATGTGCCAACATCAAGTTCAACTAGGGTTGAACAAGGTATCTCAATGGGCAAACGAGAATGGTTTTATACTCAACGCGCAAAAGAGCACTTGTGTCTTGTTCAGCCGAAAGAGGGGCCTCCATCCTGACCCCGACATTGACCTGCATGGTCAACCTCTGTCAGTGAAGACTGAGCACAAGTTTCTTGGTCTCATATTAGACACTAAACTACCCTTCACCCCACACATCAAGTATTTAAGGGACAGGTGCTTAAAAACAATGAACATTTTGAAAGTGTTGTCACACACTACATGGGGTAGTGACAGGAAATGTTTAATTAACTTATATAAAAGCCTCGTACGCACACGCCTAGATTACGGTGCTATAATCTATCAGTCGGCAACACCATCAGCCTTGGAAATTCTCGACCCTGTCCACCATCTAGGCATTCGCCTCTCTACGGGTGCTTTCCGCACCAGCCCTGTGGAGAGCCTGTACGTGGATTCGAATGAATGGTCGCTCCACCTACAAAGATGTTCCTTGTCCTTTCTGTACTTTTTGAAGGTGAAGGCAGACAAGAAACATCCCTCCCATTTCACAATTAATGATTTGTCTTGTTCTGGCTTGTTCGAGAACCGTCCTTCGTTTAGGCAGCCCTATGCGCTGCGTGTAAGGAGCCTGGCCGAAAAAACAGGTGTGCCTCTTCTTGAACCCAGTTTGATGGCTCCTGCAACATATCTGCCGCCGTGGCAGTGGCAGCTTATAGACTGTGATGATTCTTTTGTTGATGTCACAAAGCACGCACCACTTGCACACATACATACATACTTTTTAGAACTACAACATAAATACACATGCCCTGAATTCTTTACTGATGCATCAAAGTCAAACACTTCTGTGTCATATGCAGCGGTAGGCCAATCCTTTACCGAGTATGGCGTTCTTCATCCTAATGCAAGCATCTTCACAGGAGAAGCTTACACAATACTGGCTGTCGTAAAACACATTAAACAGATAAAATTACAAAAGGCGGTAATATACACAGACTCCCTAAGCATGGTCAAAGCCCTGAAAACTTCTCAAAAACACAAGAACCCCGTGCTGGTGTCACTCTACTCACTTCTGTGCACACTCTACGCATCAAAACAGCATGTCGTTGTCTGCTGGGTTTCAGGGCACCGTGAAATACAAGGGAACGTTTTGGCCGACAATCTGGCTGCTTGCGCCAATCTCACTACAGCCAATGCATCTACATCAGTCCCTGCACTTGATCTAAAACCTTTTATAAAACGAAAGCTCAGGGGGTATTGGCAGAGCATGTGGGATAAACACACAGATAATAAACTCCATGCTATTAAGCCGCAACTAGGTTATTGGCCGCCAATATCAAAATCACGACACACAGAAGTAATACTAACAAGGCTTAGAACAGGACACACACATTCTACACATTCATTTCTTCTGTCTAACGGTGATCCACCATATTGTGAGAGATGTGGAGAGCCCCTTACGGTTCTCCACATTCTCGTCCAGTGCAATGAGCTAGATGCTCAAAGAAAAAAGCACTTTTTACTGCCCTACCGACAGCAGCTCCCTCTACACCCTGGGATGCTCATCGGTAGGGACCCGCTTTTTAAACTGCAAACACTTTTTACGTTTTTAAAAGATGGTCAAAGCTTTCACCCGATATTTCGAGGTCATTCGTAGCACGACCTCTATAGAGTGGTCGTGGCTGCGGTGACTACATCTTCATCATGGTTTTATTATCATGACATTTTGCCATCAGCCATTGCCACACATTTGTCACGCCCCTGTCATGTTTTTATTACTTTCATGTTTTAACCCGCGTTAGAGCGAGGAATTTTTAGGCCCCTTTACAGCCACGCACCATATCATTGTTCATATCTGTAGTCAATTGAAATGGCGCTCTTTGGCCATCACTTGGCCCTTGCGCCACTAAAAACTACTCATCATCACGACGTAACTACAGAAGAAGAGACAAGGACAGAAAGAGTGCTGCAGGGAAACATGAGAAAGAGCCCAACGTACTAGAAATGTAACAGCACTCTTTTTGTCCTTGTCTCTTCTTCTGTAGTTACATCGTAACTACTCGTAGTGTTGCGCTGTGCAAATATTTTGACTACGTCTGTGGTGTTGAAAAGATGGGGCTATGCTCTGACAGTAACTTCCTCGTCATTATTTGTGCTTGCCCTGGCTCACAAGAGACCATTGCTAAACCCACACTGTGTTGATGTCATGCTGTGCACCTGCTTAGTAAAAACAAAAAAAAACAAGGGGAGGTGTATAATCTTTTCCCTGGGAATTCGGCAGTCTCGTATACATGCACATGGGGGTTGACCAAGCACCATATTTTCAAGAATGCACACGCAATGGAAAACAACAAAACAGTACATTAGGCAAGTAAAAGGACTAGTGAAAACTCAAGACATTCACTTTTGAGGGATAATTTCCGATGTCGCTTCGCTAAGGCGGTCAGTGATAAAGGAAGCTTTACCGTATCAGCTTGCTCCAACAAGCAAAGCTCCGAGAAGTCTGCTGCATAATCCATAACAAGAACCTAACCCGCAGCATGAATCAAGTACAACAATCTCATCATTTAGCCTCTATCAAATACATCTTTTTTTTTTACAACGATGTGACACGTCCCAAATTGCTGTATGGCCCTGGGTCCCACTGCTGGGTGTCTTCACTATTGCACAAATCAAGTAGAATTAAAGTAGATCTTACAGTCTGACAGACCGATGTGCTGTTTGCTTAATGGCTGATCTGTAGAGGCTGTTCACTATGTGTTCGTGGATCTTAGACAACATGCATTCAAGGAATCAGCCACATTACTTTGATATTTGGTATGAGTGTGTCATGCTATATAATCTAGTGATTGTGTTTTCTTTTTAATTCTCAAATTCCCGTAAAGTATCTGTTGCAATTACTAAAGCAATATTCTATGAAATACTGTTTATTGTCTGAAGAAAATAATACAATCCCCAAGTTTCCTATTGTGGTGCTGTGATGTTTGGGCTCACTTTTAGTGCCTAATATGGTTATAATATGAAGGGGCACCCTCTTGCCCACTGAGTTCTCTAAGCCTGCTTTCTGTTGCAGGAAAATGGACAACCAAATGAGCCACCCCATGCAGTAGTGGAGGAACTAAAAAAAAAAAATATTGAGAAAAAAGATAAAGAAATTAAAAAGTTGAGAAAACAACTTTCCAAAGCTTCAGCCCTCAACACAAGGCTAACAAACGTTATGCTCAACAAAATTGGTGAGGGCTGTTTTTTAGTTTTTTCTATATTTTAAAGAGTTTTAGTTTTTTCTATATTTTATTGCTTTAAGCCATATATAGGTAATTTAAGCTAGATCACTATCCCTGTTGGGCTATAATGCTGATTGCCATATAATGCAGCAGAGAATGTTTTGACGTGTTTTTGATTACTTTAATAGTGAAAGTATGTTCCACAACAATGCAGTAGTGCTACCCCTACCAGTCACAAATAAAACAGTCTAAAAAAAGTACACCAGTTTGTAAGCTGACAATGTGTGCAAGAGCATGCTCACTGCATGATGAAGTATATAATGTAATCTTTAGAGCTATTTCAGTGTTCAAGGTAATGTTTCGCATTCAGGTAGTCAATGGAGCATGCTTTAGAAATTCACCCACCATTTCTACATGCTTTGTTGGTTTATGGTGTCTAACATTGCAAAGTGACCTGAGTTTTGAGAGATGCAGTGGAGCTCTCTAGATATATTTATTATATGAGGCTGTATAATGTGCCCCCACATCACATAGTTCACAGGCCTGTAGCATTTCGCTTCTATGGTTATGCGGCCACTGCACCAGAGGCCAAACCCGCATCTTTCGGGTCAGCAGCCCAGCACCGTAACTACCGAGTCACTGTACCAGCTTCTGCTTTTTTACATTAAGCATAAAAAAGAAAGAACACTGCAACACCAATTTCTTTAAAAGAAAGTGTCACTGTTGAAAAGCTGATCCTATTGCGGTAGTTCAAGAATTCTTTGTTAGCCGAGACATCTGTATGTTTGAGTGGTAATTCACTATAGATGACCATTATTTGTTTTGTTTGGCTAATGAACTTTTATTAAGTTGTGAGCCTCCTCATAATTTACCAGCTGTAATCATCCAATGACAGTACATTTTGTTCATACCAAGAAAGCCAACATGGTGCTATGCTATGTTCTGTAAGAATAACATGGCAAAGCTTTGATTGTAATTGTTGAAAAGATTCTAGTAACATTGTTAAAAAAGAATGTTTCTATAAAAAATGCCACTCAGCAGTGTTTTAGCACTAAAAACATCTCTTTCAACCAGAGTATCAAAAGTAACTTCAAGGCAAGCTGAACTGTGACCACCTGCACGAGATATTCAAACAATAACAAGTGATAGGTTTGGCTGTTGCTTGTCACTGGTTTGTGGGGAGCACTACAATTTTATGTTAAAGTCTCATTGGATGCTTCCACCCATGACTTGATTACATAGGAGCATAAGAGCTACATCAACTCTCTAGTCTGCTTCTTTAAATGCGAATTGGCATTTGGTAATTACTCTCTTGTTAGGAAAGGAGTAATCGATCAAGTTAGCCTAGATGGGAGACAAATCAGCAGCAATGGTTTATTGTGATTCTTAAGATACACTTGGTTCACATACTTTATGTCTAATATGGTGCTGTTATATGTATTCAACATTGGCAACTGCAACTAGACATCTGCAAGGCTCTGCTGTGATGCTGGTATTCTGTTGAACTATAGTTCCACACAGAAAAGCTGGTAGTGGCTCATAACATTGTTCACGTGTTATGGTATTCAATGGCATTGAAGATTGAATCGCTCAACAGTATGTAATGAAGCATTCACGTCCTGTGCTACGATCGTATTGTAATGGTAATTCGTCATTATAGTGGCAGACTACTGTGGCCATGCAGGTTCAATTTCTAGGTATGGTGGCTACATTTTCATGAAGGCAAAATGGATAAACACCTGCCCACCTTGATTTAGCTGCATGTTGGAGTACTGGGTGGCCAAATCAATCTAGAGTGCTCTATTGTAGTGTACCTCGTGATTATGTTATTGTAATCAAGCGACCCCAAAATTAAATTTCTTAGAAGTTGTGAATGACAAGCTTGATGAATTTGTTGACATTTTTTATAAGGTTTCTGTACAATAACAAAATAAAGAAATCAGTTAGGGTGTATTTCGGCAAGATATTATATATACTTTTTTTCCTTTATTCTTTTTTTAGAGGTTGCTACAGCCATGGCTGAGAGACAGGAAGGGCAAGTGATTGCATAGTTCATGTTGCCTTCCTCATTGGATGCAGGTAATGCTTTTTTGTCACTGCACACGCCCATTCAATAATACATTGGTCTCTAAGTTTTCTGTTTGTGCAGGCACTGGGCTTCCTGTAGAAATGGTTGAAGATGTTCATGATTTAGGTAAGTAAAAATGTTAGCTGCTTGCATAACCGGCACTGGTTGAACTATAGCCATTACCATGATGTGAGAGGGTCAAGTTTATCTTTCATTTTGACACCCAGAGTACATTGTTCTTTCATCTATTGGATTTTTTTATGCAGACATAGATGTTGAAGCTACCTGCTTGTTGCCTAGCTCTGGGGTCAGTGATGGCAATGCATCTATTGGTGAGTGTTTGGCCTCTGTTTTTACCACTTCAAAATGGGATCATAGAGCCAGTATTAGCGGTCATGTTACTGCAATACTGATTTAACATTAATTTTTATCTAGTCTTCATCCTGTTTTTCAAGAAGATCATTATATATTGTGAGCATGTTACAATTACAAGTTTCAGACATGGCACATATCTACTTCAAGGATGTGCAATAGCGAGGTGGTTGGTTGAAAACATTGACATTATATCGTGGCTTGCAAAAGCGAAATCTTCGCGAAACTCCTTTGCACTGAAGTGCTAAGGTTTTATCGAAGCCATGTTTCGTTCGGAAATGGATAGGTTGTGAAACTTTTTTTTATCAGTCACCAATAAGCAGTTTGACATTTGCTATGTCAATAGCAATAATAGCAACTAATAGCAATTAATCAATAGCAATTAATAAAGGCAGATATTTGTTTACACACTGTCATTATTAATCCTACATACAAGCACGTCCAAAAAAAAAGGCACAATATTGTCTTTCCTTCTGATGTGGTGTGCACTGTTCAGTATCACGAAGAAAGCATCCAGACTCGTTTTTTTTTTAATGTTACAAAAGTGTCAACGATAAATTTTCACCTGCAAGGCTAGTGAGCTCAGCCTGCATGTTTTCACGTGCTCCATCACTGAGTTTGCCATGGCAACAGAAACAGGACTTCTTATAGGGCACCTTTCAATTTTGAAAGTAAATCTTGTTGGCAAACATGAAGTAGGTTGCAATTTCATATGATGTGGAGATCGCAACACGACGTAGATTAGTGAAACTGACAGGAAAAGGCCATTGAGGCTTGAGCACAAAGGGGATGTTGCTAAGCCACGCACGCAACGCGTTCCTATGCAGTGCTTGTTGAATGCATCTGTACAAGAGGTTATGCAGAGACGATGGCGATTCCTGAAATCGTGTTTTGTTCGCACCGGCTAGTTGCAGTAACTGTGGCACCCGACTGGCTTCTACAAGAGCGTGACTCGTCAATCTACACTCATTTGTTGCCAGTGTATGCATACTGAGAATGTATAGGTAGCAATACATGTAAACTATTTTGTTGATAATTGTTCTGTGAAGGTAGAGTGAGACTTGCTTTTGGTGAAAAAAAAATCGATTTTGGGATTTGGCTGTGACACAGTAAAGAATTTCTTGATCTTTAAAAAAATATATCGCACTCGGGCCCTCACAGTTTTCAACATACTTTGTTTTTGTTTTCTTTGGCACATTGACAGGAAATCCACTTGTACCCTTATGTAACTTCTGCATTATCTACATTTTTTTGTGAGCTATCAAACAAAAACAAAGCAAATTTCTCAAAAAGTGTGTTAACAAGCGGCATTTCTATAACTGTACGTAGCTAGAATCAGCAGCTCAAGTGCTTTTGTTTTTTTAGTAATGAAAAATGATTCATAGATGGAAATTTTCATACATAGACAAAAGTGAAGCAGTGTAACAAATCCGGTTTTTGTTGTACATTTACAATTTTAGTTCCACAATCGTAAAAGGTTAACTATCTTTGTGAAATATTACAATGCTCTGCAGTTGTCAGATGTTAATAAAAAAGTACATTGTAGAAAAATTGAATGTTCTAAACAAAATTGGAAACTAAAATGGAGCTCTATTACTGCCAATCTTACAAAATGTGCATATACCCTTGGTATATCATACAAATTTTACCACTTCTGTACAGCCACTTCTGTACAGCCAAACATTGAAATTCGCTTTCAAAGGTCACCCTTCTTTAAGTCAGAGTAAATGTTTTATACCATGATTCATTAAATTTTTGGAACATTTTTGCCTTTGCAATTTATTTACAAGATAGCATGCATCTTTTTATTGAGCCAAGCTGTGCAATTGTGATGAAATCTAGGCTTCATTAGTACTGCTAATATTAGGAAATTCAGAGCCAGAGATATTACAGTAGTTTGGTTTCTTTTCTTGTGATGTATTCAGACCATGTTTTCACTTTTTGTGCAGGCCATGATGACAATCACTTCGTGCACAGCCACGATAGCCTTTCACATTGCGGTGAGCGTTTTGTGCCTAAATTATTTCTTTTGTATGGAAGCAATGACATTGCTTGGTACTGCAAAGTATGATTTCTGGCACATACGTGGGCAGAGTATTCACCTTTTTGTCACTGATGTAAATGATTTAAACAACAGCTCAGTGTTCTCAGTTTCTAGCTAATGAGGTGTTACTGTATATAGATAGCAAAAGGGACAGAGCTTTATTCCATATTTGGCAAGTGTCCCAAATTTGTACCATTTCTTCCCATTCTACGGATGGCGGGAAGATTTCCCTGAAATCAAAATTTCTGAGCCTGATCTGGCCAACTTGGAAACCTAGCTCCTTCCCAATCTGATCCATCTAAACCAATCTAGGAGTCGTTAAAGTAAAGGTACAATAATATTGATAATATCTTGGTTGTTCAAACCCATTACCGCGTGGCAACGGGTAATATGATCATTGGTACCGAAACTGTCGAGCTATATGGCTGAGAGCAGCATGCTGGATGCTTCAGAAATAAGTGCGAGGCCAGCAATACATGTCTAGAACTGCGTCTATTACCACTGTTTATTACCAAATATTTCGTGCGTGTGTTTCAGTTTGAAAACCGATATTGCTAGTTATTTTGTACCTAATTTCGTGTGAAACAAATAGGTTCGCTTATCCGTTAGATTTGTATAACCAAGAGCTGTCTGTAGTTGGAAACCCTGCCTGCATTTCTTATAAGCCATTGTAAGACCACAAAACTTATGTTTGCACTTGCGAAGCAGTTCGGTACCCCCCTCTTCTCTTTCTTGGATATTTGTTTAAAGTGGGGGCAGGGAAAGGGTGAGGCAAATTAACGCCCCCCCCCCCCCACTTTCTGTTTTGGAAATCTCCCAGATTCAGATTCTTTGAACTTGGCAGGGTTATCCTATTTGTGTGAACACTAAGTCAAAAGGTATCATAACAACATGCAGAGGAATGACTATACCAGTAAAATATAATAGAAAGCTGCCAATAGCATTTAGCAGGTCATAACAATTGTTAGTCTTTTTCCTTAAATTACACCATTTGGAAGGGTTTGAAAAAGATTTCTTCAATTAAGTTTAGATGTAGAAGTATGTGCCTAAGTGTGTTTTTATTCAAGAAATGGAATTGGCCACAATGTGCATTGTTTTATTTTTAACCAATTTTGCAGACGAGCAGCAGCAGCCAGCAGCAGCGAAGCCACTCGCAAGCCAGGCAAGGGCGATGGCACCCACTGCACCCACTGACCTCTACCGTGTTTTTGATGGCCAGGTGACATTGCGCACATATTATTCAGATTAGAATTAGTACAACCACTTCAAATATGGGTGGTATTAAAAGTTATTTTTCACTCCTCCCCTTTTTTGTGCTTGTTTAGTGAAAGATATAGTCATGTTTCACAAATTGTCGTGGTTTCATTGTTGCACGCCAATGTGCACAGGTGACGGTAAATGTCAGAAAACTGCTTAAATAATGCCTACATTGCTACATATAGCGTACAAGCAATGAACACTTCCTACTGAAGCTTGCTTTTGTGTACGCATGTTGGCTATTTGCATTCTACTGGTTCTGTAGCCCTAGGCAGGCAGGTTTATGCTATGTTTTTTCCTGATTAACTTATTGGCTTATAGATGGGTATATCTTCTAGAAATAACTGATATTTGGTTATTTTTATGTAGGTCAAGATTGGCCAAAACACATTCATGGCTTCAGAAAAATGGGAGCACATCATGCGGAACACTAGTGACGGGAAGTTCTGCCTGGAGCTGGCCTGGCACTTCTGGCCTACAGCTGAAGCTGCCAAACGCAGCTTGACAGGTCAGGCATGCCGGAGCCTATCCACAGGCATAATGAAGCTTCAGGCAACCCCTGAAAAAGTGGAGATGATGGAAGGTAAGCAACTTGCACATTATCGTAAGCATTATTGCGTTGCAATGCACGTTGTTTCGCTGTTTAACGTGAATGGTACTGCAGGTTCAATGCCTGCTCATAGGCCTCCCAACCTCGCCCAAGGGACGCTGCGCTGTGCGCGTTTCACTGCCTTTCTAGCAAAAACTAGTCGCTTAGTACCCCGCTCCCACCTTGTGCCTACATTCTCTCAGCACGATCACGTGCTCTGCACATGCTGTTTTCCGGGTGCCCGGCACGTGCAGCTTCACCTGTGACTTGCTCTGAAGGTTTAAAAAAAATTTACCCGTGTGAATATCACCAGAACCGAGAGTGATTCATTGACTACCTTTGCGGGACCAAGTAAGTTAAAGATGATGTTGTGGCAACCACTGCGCACAAACCTGCGCAGCCTCTGTCTCGTCACTGATAAGCCCGGTGTGACACGGTCACTTGCCGCAACAAGCTTGGTCGCCACAATGTCTTTGAGGGAGTGCTATGTGCAAGCCGATGGTGAACAGCCGCATTTATATGACTATAAAAGTAAGGTGACAGCACGAATCCTCTGTGTATGTTAACTGGTAAAACGCACATTTGCTGTGGCAGTCACGTCTTCTCGGAGCTGTCGGCATACCACCACTACGCTTTCGCGTGCGCTTGTATTTAGCATTCGGACTTTGATTGCTTGAATGCGAAGTATGTCGCGCTGAGTTCGATTTCTTAGAAAGTCAGTGTGAAGAACAGAAACTTAAGTCTGCCCTGTTGAGTTGCTGGCACCATTGCAATGCGCAGTGTTAATTTTCACAAAAGTTACGTTTTGTCGAGATTTTTATCGGGTGTTAACTATGTCGTATCGTAAGTTCAATGCCATTTCGAACTTTTTGTGCCATAATGATGGGCACAAAAAAAATATACTTTATGCCCACTTCTACCGTGCGTGTTTCTTATAGCCCATGTTTGATTTCGAAGCCGCGCCACGGTGGTCTAGTGGCTAAGGTACTCGGCTGCTGACCCGCAGGTCGCGGGATCAAATCCCGGCTGTGGCGGCTGCATTTCCGATGGAGGCGGAAATGTTGTAGGCCCGTGTACTCAGATTTGGGTGCACGTTAAAGAACCCCAGGTCGTCGAAATTTCCGGAGCCCTTCACTACGGCGTCTCTCATAATCATATAGTGGTTTTGGGACGTTAAACCCTACAAATCAATCAATCAATCAATCAATCATGTTTGATTTCGAATAATATGCATGCTTGATCACGCAATGTGTTCACCAATTCGGATGTTGCTTGGGTTGTTTTGACACCTCACTTGGTCCATGGTATACAATACCCTCTAAGATTGAGCATGTTTTTGGTCACGCCGAGATTTGCCCCTGATAAGAGCGTGTAATTTAGCGATACCATCGAAAATTTTACAACTGCCTTGTTTCTTTTTAAACTCGTTTTCATAGCGGCATGTGTATATTGCCCCCGGCTCAGGTGCATGCAAGGATATAACATTTTACGTGTCAAAACCATGGCATCGTTAAGAAGCACGCCGGCGTGTGAGACTCTAGATTAATTCCAGCCACCCGAGGCTTTTTTAACGTGCACCTAAATCTATTTGAAGTGTAAGGGGGGACGAGGACAATGATTAGAGGCTGCACACACACCTAGTGCCACTTCTGTTTACATTTAGGGTCATCCCAACGTACACTTAGAATATACAAAACCAACCCGCCCTGCCCGTCATATTTACACCTAAATCTAAACACAGTGTTCCCATGCTTTGCTCCCATGGAAATGCAGCTTGCCTAAGTGGGAAGTGAACTTATGACTTCGATCCTAACATTGCAATACCTAAACTTGCTCGATGGGTGTTGCTTACAAGACCTGTACGTATAAACTCTCAATGCGAACACGCAGCATTAATCTGTTGACACTGAGTGGCAATGAGAAGTCTACAGCCGTCAGCTGAATAAAACACTTGCAAGGCTCACGGTACGGTATTTTAACAGTGGTGTATTAAGCTAGCAAGCTGTGCCACTTTTGCATTACAAATGATTGTCTTGGAAAGCCGGTGGCTAATCTCGAAATGTACAGTGGCTGTCTATTTGCTGTTGTAACTTCAGTTTACAAATGCTCTGTTTTTATATGAGTCCGGCCGTCACATTTCTCCCCGTGAATAGTTGGTAATACCGTGCACAACAAAAAAATTCTTCAGAGTGACAAGACCGCGTAAGTATCGACGAACTGCCATAATCCATTCTTGACGCATTTGCTCCTCGCACTGCTTGCATATGAAACTGTAGAACTTCACGGTAAGTTTTTAGCTCTGCGATATTTTTAAACTTTCGCGGCTGCTCACAGTGCAGCAGTAGTGTGTGCGTGCTTCCCAGGATGACGAAGGAGCGGTGCCCATAGGGTGCAAAATGAGGGATAAAAGCCCTGAGGAACACGTTTTTTGTGTGTGCAAGGGAAAAATTAAGCAAGCGTGGCCCCTCTAAGCGACTAGAGCTTTGCCCTCTCGCCGCTAGGACAGCGAACGGCGCTGAACAAGCTTCAACCTGTTTACCCTATGAACACATCTCATGACAATCCAAATGCGTTGCTGAAAATGCAAGGTGGTTAAATTTTATCAACAGATTGCCACATTGATTATCCTCACATAAAAATGGTACCTTTTGTTACATTAGCAGTTTCGCGTGACAGCTTGAATCATTGGAATAAAGCTTTTACTTTTTCCTGGGCGGCCATCTCTCATTTTGGTAGGGGCTGGAATAACCGTCATCATTAAAATGAAAGTAGGAGTAGGACACATGCGTCTTGGTATTATGAAAATGGTGGATTGGGCTGAAGCAGACTTTTGTGCTCAGTGAGTGTGTTTGAATTGTGAAATAAATGTGACCTATGTTGAAGCAGTTCAACGAATTGCTGCAACATAGGTCACATCTAACTTTTCTGAACTGATGGTGGCCACTTTGATACAATTCCTGTTTTGCTTTGCATCATCATGGAGAGTGATTAAATGCATGGATTGCACGTGTTCTGCATAACCATGGATTTCGTCACAATTCGTTAGCACATTGTGGTGAAGAAGGGTGCAGTTTCCGAGAGAATAGCACTGTTCATTTTGCCTTGGTTGGCTGGCACAAAAAAGCTATTTTGTTCAAGTTTGAACTGCCTTAACACCTCGCACTCTTAGGCGAAATACCTTTCATGACACACCACTGAATGACACATTTTTTCCTACGAACAAAGAATGAATTGGAACTTTGAATACATTTCACTGAATGAAATTTAGATTAAGCTATCCTGCTATAAAATTACGACATTTTTAAAAGTTGCTTTGATTAAATTAATTTAGATAGAGTTCGTTGTGTTTTGAATAATTTGAGTCATGTATTTATAAGGTGGATTCACTGTATACATCTGTTTGAGCAAAGCAACTAGCACAAGGAACATCACAGCTTCTTTTTTAATTGAATATTTAGAGTTCCTCTGAAATCTTTTTTTATCGTGTGTACATGTCACTGTTCTGGCATTTTTCAGGGTGCCTGAAGCAGTTTGTGGCAGCAAACAAGCAGCCAGGAAAACCAGAGGACGTCCGCGTCAAAGCTGTGCGACGCTACCTGCGTGGATTCTTTACAGAAGCCGGCAGGCAAGGAAAGAGAATACGGAGCTTTACCAAAGAATGAGCCATCTAAATGTACAGTTAATGAGCAAGCCTGTAAGCTTCTTATTGTTAACCATGGTGCTTGTTGTTTGTCGAAACAAATTCGAGGCAAAATAAGTCAATTAAAAGTGTTTTTGTGGTAAATTTTCTTTTTTTCATAAACACTCATAGAGATTGGAGATGCACAACAATGTATTTATAAAAACTTATGTGAGACATCATGAACTCAATCATTTCCATCCAACACATACATTGCATATGTGCATTCATTGCCTGCGGCTCGCCTAGCTACCTCACCCGCCATTCACCACCTCGCCCGCCATCCACACCTCTGACCCACCATCCCACCCAGCATCTCTCATCTTACCCGGCAACCCGCTATCCCACCCAGCAACCCGCTATCCCAACCGGCATCCCGCTATCCCACCCGGCAACCCGTCATCCCACCCAGCACCCGCCATCCGCTATCTCACCTGCCATGCACCCACTACATTAATCCGCTATAATGGCGGATGGTGGTTTCCACCATACCCACCATTCATTTTTTTCCAATAGGGAGCGTATGCACGTAAAACTGCCTTTTTTCTGACGCGCGTCCGTTTTCTTTTTCTCAAGATTCGGAGTGGCTGTCCGGTCTTGTACAAGGCGTGGGATCTAGCGACGCAGGCCGCGTTCATAGAAGCTTTTACGGACGCTTGCACGTGTCTCTGCGTGTTTCTGAGTGTTTGTTGTATTTGTTTGGTTTGCTCTCGATCTTTTCCTTTTTTTTTCTCGTGGTAGAGAGTGGCCGTCGCTTGAGGGTTACGGGGGGCGTTGCCAACAGTGTTTTCAGCCCGGATTTCGTAATCCACCAAATCAAGTCCCCAGGAGACAGTGGTTGGTCTGTGTATCGGGGGTGGGAGCCTAAGTAACCCATCAAAACCACGACACAAGCTCAAAGGGTCGAATCCTCAACTTACCTTAATCTTTACTGCACCTAAATGAGAACTTCAGCAACAAAGTTTCCTATAACTCAGACCAAGCTGTTCCTTGTTTTATTATAACCAGTGTGTTTCATAATAAAAACCGTGTGAATAGAATTCACTCCACATAAGCTTGATATCGATTTATAGTAACAGAGAACGTGAAACTGAAGAAAAGGACCTGAAGGCCGAATGGCCTGTTTATTGGAGCTGATGTAGAAGACACGTACTGGTCAATTTGTGTGAATGTTTTACTGGTGCTTGAATAGGATAAGCTTTGTCAGCTGCTTGCGGATGTTTGATCCAGTTATCTTGGCCGTTGCCGTCTTCGCGGTGTGATGCATCCTTATCTTTATATAGGAGGCGATCACACACTTTACCAGTCGCACAAAGTGGTTTGAGTCAGCCGCGGATTCGAACATGTGATCATGTAACTCGGGGTATAGCTTCTCAAGGTGACCGGAAAGCTCTGTCATAACTGAAACTTTCGATGAATCAGAAAGATTCCCCTTCTTTGGAAGGCTTGTGCCATGCAAGTTGTCTTCTCTGCGTATCACTCTCTCTGTGGTCTGGCAGATGTAAATTGTAGATGATGACGGCTTCTGCAGACTACCACGGTTTTTCCGGTCAAAGAAGGCCGACGGACTTTTCTCCGACACAGTTGCTGCGTGGCATGTAGCACAAGGGATCCTTCTGCGCACCATCAGGCACACAAAGCCCGCAATGTAGCCGGTGATGTTCCTGATGTACGGCGAGAGCGAAGGAAGACGCTCAGCCTCCCTTTTCAACTCGCTTTCCTCGGAAAGCTCGAGATCATGCTGGGGATCTCCACCACCATTCTGCTTTTCCACAGTCATGTTCAGCTCATCATGAGCCCCGATCCCGCTGCTTACATACAAAATCCGGGTTTCATCAAGAGCGTCACAATTTCCTCGTCCTCCTTTGACCTCAGTGTGCACAACTAGGCGTTATAAGCTGCCACAAATTGCACAACTGTGGGGTTGTTGTTCCACCCTCCTTTGCAGCGTATGGCAGCGAAGAAGAGTTCAATGTGGTCTTGCGAGAGCTTGTACATCAGCAGGTACCGCAATGGGGCAGCTTCTCCAAGGAGCAAGGAAGATGCCAGCCCGATGGTGCTTTCAATGCTCACGAGAAAACCAAGAAAGGCAGTCTTTCGCGAAGTCTTGAAAATGGCGATCCCTGGTGGCCCAGTGAGGCCTCTAATGTACTCCTTAGCTTCCTCCAGAAACGACAGCCAGATACCCTTGCTGCCAGGCCAAAGGGGTGCTTTAAATCCCTTAGCCACAGGGTTTCGCGAATTCAGGCAGTCAAACAGCCGGTCGAAGAGGCGAATGAACTTCGTAGTCGCTTGCGAATCCTTGAATTGAGGCAGCTTTAAGTCTTCCCGACAGAAGTCAATGGCGTCTGCCACACTGGCACTCAATGTTTGGGCGGCAAGGTTCACCTTCATTTTTTGCTTCTGCCACTCAATATGTGCCGCCGGAAGCTTAGTTTCAGCGTGCAACCCCTGTTGTTCCTGGAGCTTCTGTAGCTCATAGATGTAGTGCCACTGTATTAACAACCCCGATGAATCCTTCAGACTGCCGAGAGAGGCGAGGGCATTGCGCACAAGTTTTAGCATATGGCACACATCAAGAAAACAGTGCACCTTCTCATTTGTGAGAGGGTGCTGGAATGACGTCACCATTTCGCACTCATCCACCAGTGAAGCCCCCAGGTCCTTGAACATCGCAAAATTGCAGCTCAGCCCATCGCAGGTCAGTGACACTATGCGAACTCCTGCTTCGGCAAGTTTTGTCAAGCATATCTTCACAACGTTTGCTCTTTCTTTTCCAGTCATTCCATTTATGAGAAAGTACCCACAGGGTATTTTCCAATGGGAGTCCAGAGAAACAACCATGAAGACCATGGCTTCAGTTGCCACATCACTGCTGTCGTCATCCATCTCGGTGCCAATATCCACATAGCCTCTAAACTTCCTTCCATCCCACTCCACGTGCTTTCTTATTGCCATCTCATCTACCACGAGGCTGCGCAGCAGTTCTTTCTGGTTCTTTTTGGCTTCATTAGCCTTCACGCGAATGGCATTCATTGCGTCTCCGGTAAAACCAGGCTCCCCATTCACCGTGCTATACCACTTTGTTATTGTGGATGGGTGTGGCAAGGCGCAGTCAAACGTTTCCCTCACGTAATTATACGCTTTTGTGGAATAGAACTGCAGGGTCAGTGCAAACATGCGCAACGTGGACGAGTACTTCTCCCGGCTCGACCTGGCTGTCTCTTCACCGTCACTTGACTGCTTCAGGATGCGCTGCATAACTTCAAGTGGCACCCCGGTAAAGCTTTTCTCCAACATTTTGCAAGCATCTTCAGAAACAAGTTGCTTCTGCCTTAGGTCGTCAACAATTTCACTCAGTGATGTGACCCGGGTCTTCAGCCGACGCTCCCGTTGCTGGCTCAGCTTCAGCCTCTTTTTGACGCCTTCAGCGACACTGGTGCACTTGTACAGTGTCCTTTTTAGGGTTCTTGGAGTGTCCAGGACGGCATAGCTGTGATCAAATGCCTGCAAATAATAAATTTATAAGCTCGACAACCGGAATGAAGGTCAATCTTCGAGAAATCAACCTACAAAAACCTGTTCACTAAAAGTAAAAATCAGGCTTCCCATATTTGTTCTCAAATTTTCGTATTCCCTTTCATGTATTAGCCAGTTAAAAAAACTGCGCTGCAGGACATCAAGCTTTCCTATTGGTAACTATCATCACGCAGCCAGAAGGTGGCAGAAAAAATCTCGAGTTCGTATATTTCACAATTTACTTGTACCTCATTGTTAGCGCTTATCTGGAAGTAGTACCCGCCGCGGTGGCTCAGTGGCTAAGGAATTGCGCTGCTGAACACGAGGTTGCGGTTTTGATTCCCGGCCGCGGCGGCCGCTTTTCTGATGGAGGCGAAAAGCAAGTACGCGCGTGAGTACGACATTTCGGCGCACAATAAAGATCCCCAGGTGGTCAAAATTAATCCTGAGCCCTTCAGTACGGCGTGCCTCATCATCTGCGTTGTGTCGGTGCGTTAAACTCTTCAATCAATCAATCAATCAATAATCTGAAAGTAAGCTTACACTTCCTGATGGCTCAGGAGGCAGTGCTGGTGGGCTGCTGGGTGCCTCATCTGACGTGGATAAGTCATGAATTGGGGCTCTATCCTTGGGTGGTTTTCGTTTCGAAGTTTTCTGAAAAAAGGCATGATTTTCGTTATAGTGACCATCACAACTCAACCATCAATTTATGCACAAACAACAGCAAATCTTATAAAATAAACTTATTTGCATGCATGAAGGAAGCTGCAGTTACAGGTGACACATCCAGGCATGAAAAAGTACTTGTGTACACAAAACACCGCAGTAATGCAAGAAAAAAGCGAAGACATGCTGGACCATTTGGTAACCGTGCAACGTTGATTCTTTTCCCCTGAAATACAGCTTCACCTTGCTAAACATGCGAGCGGTGCTTTTTAGCTAGCAGTCAGCAAGGGACTGGTTTCCACAATGCAGCATACATCTGTCCGGAATCAATAATGCTTTTAACGACGAAACTGCAAGAATGGCGAACACATTGGAAAGGCATGCACCAAGAAGCGTTAATACACCCAAAAATGGTGCCTGCACGGTTGTCAGCAAGACAACGTTCAGCGCAATGTGGAGACACAATCCACCTAGGCTGCAGATAGACAACGTGTTGATTCTTATGTGGTCAGGCCAGTTTCTTCATGTTTTTGGTTCCGCAACACTTAACATCGTAGACGCCCTGAAAGCTCACTTTGACCCACAACAATCGGAGCTCTACTGTCGAGCACGCTTGCAACGTTGAAATCAAGAACAGGGAGAAACCGCGGGTGCTACAATACAGCACTAAAACTTGGATGATATACGCAGAACCGTAAGCCAGGCATAGCTTCTGCGCCGCATGGGTCCCAGATCATGACTCGTCAAGCATCGGCACATTAAACCTCCCAATCAATCAATCGATCGATCAATCAATCAATCAAATGCTTCACCGGGGAGGTCACCAATTGTAGTGTTTCCACAACCGAATAGCAGTCGGCAGTTTAATGAAGCGTCGTACATATGTGCACTCCAGGCCTTCGGATTTCGGACTGCACAACAGAGAGTGCGGTCGCAGATATCGTCTTCCACTCACGCACTGCTAGTCTACCGTGCGAGAAAAGCGCTATCGGGAATTCTGCGGAGCGGCGTCGCAAAAGCGCGCACGGCGTGTCATCTCAAATATCACCCAGGTGTGTGGTCTTGGGCAGTGGTATATATTACTTTTGCCGTGCATGTGAGAAGCTACATCCGGGAAAGATCTTCTTGCAGGCCATGACTTTGCGTAGTAATGATTGGTGCACAGAGAAGAAGAAGTCTCACCTTCTGCAAGTGTTCCTGGAAAGAAAACAGCGTTGGGATGGCGTCGCTTTTCAGGTGCGTCCTTGAACCCGAGGGGTCAAAACACGCCTCGGTAAAGTGGCTGCTGCAAAGTCTGCTGCCTGGAGATGGCTTCCATTTGTCCCTTTTGAGGTTAACAACCCACTGCTGGTACAAGTGGGGCTGGGAACGCGGAAACCTGCAAGACAAATACCGGACAGCTTTAACACGCCGTTCAACGCATCGCAAATGCTCCGTGCTCATGCTCCGTGCAAGTCAGTTACGGGGAATGAACAATGATTTAAGGGCACTTACGCATGAAACGTCTTTCCAGAAGACTTTTCTGGCCTGCTTGTGCAATTAACAGCACAGCAGGCAGGCATTCTTTTGAGAGAAGTCCAGAAAACACGCACGCCGGCAGCAGTCAGGCGGGAGCAAGCACCGGCTTCCGGGACAAGGCCGCCGACTTCCGGTGGCTTCAAGCCGGCGCGCTCTAAGTGCCATCCAGCTCCCTAGTGGAGGTCAGTGGGTAACTCCTCCCCCCTTGAAGAAGAAACGCCTGTACATGGAGGCCACATGTAACAGTCTGATGCGTAGTTGAAAGGCGTGGACGGAACGTGATGAGGAAGACTTTTAGGTGTTGACGGCAAATCCGTATGAAAAATAGCAAGGCGCGAAGCATTCCAGATGTTACCATCACTTAACCTTTTAAATGCCGCACTATGAAGCAATAGGAAAAAAACTGAAATTTATGTTGATAATTTGCATTGGCCTTCTAAATTAACTATGATAAAAAATACAGCCACATTCACAATGACTAAGCATGTTTTTTCGCATGTTCCATTTTTGGAACATTGGCATTTCCCATATGCAAAACACACATTTTCTCTGGAACAACTTTTATTGACTTTTCAGTCGGGTTTTCTCATTCAGGATAACGGAAGAATAATATTTAGCGTCATACGATGTCTCTGAAAAGCATAGATATTTATAACAACACTTTATGAAAATTTCTTCTTTCATACTACTGGCTGTACTACAGTGAGCAAGCAAATCACAAACCGTGGTAAGCGGCAAAGCCTTTCTTGTGCATCTGCTTTTTGCACTGCTGGCACTGATTCATTGTATTCTTCTTGCATTCCGCGCACCTTCCCTGAGTCGTTGAGATGATGTAGTGGGCATCAGTGTTTCTGTCCTCATATCTCGGGTGAACCCAGGGTCCAGGTCTTACAGTGAGTTTCTGCTTGAGCTGCAGCAAGGACATGGTGACATCCCGCCGAAAGGCGATGTGCGTCATGGTGGCATCACTACCCTTGTGAATCTCGCAGTGGAGGAGCCATCCTGCGACGACAGCTATGTTCAAACCATTGCTGGAAAGGTTCCATCACTATTTCTTGCTCCTCAGTCTTGGTCGATAGCTTCCGAGGAGGCGGTTCATTATATCTACTCCACCCCTGCCCTAATTGTATTTTCTGATCAATTATGGTTGAGGAATGTCCACCTTTTTGTTTGAGCGTCGTGAGGAGCGTTTCGGACTTCCAACAGGCTCTTGACTGAGGTGGTTAGATGAAACTGTGACGACTGCATTGTCATTCCACCTGCATGCGCAGACTGCCCCGTCACACTTGTAGTGGAAAGATCCTCTTTCTTCCTTTTCGATGTTTTTCAAGCTCTTCAGTGGACAACAACCGGTTCTTGTGGCATGTTCACCCCATACTGGTGTATGGGAGCGCTTTGAAGTATTTGTTTTCCGAGCGTTCGTTGAAGCTTTGCGTCCTTTTCCAGCAGTAAATTGCCGCCCCGCTGGTTTCTTTCGTCGTGGCTCAGGACTCGCACATGCAGTAGACGAATCAACGTCTTCATCGCTGCACTGCATAACTTCAACGTGCCAGCAAACATCATCGGGAACAACTTCAGAAAAGTCGTTTTCGTTCACGTGTTCCTCGTCAGTAATATTGCCATCTTCAACAGGCGGCAATTGGCATACAGACGCACCTCCGCGTTCGTCACCGGGAAGGCTAAACAAAAGGTCAATTGCTGCCTCCAAAGTGAGGAAGCATTGTGCCATGACCTACAACGAAAGTTATTGCGGTGTAAAGCACAGTACTAGAAAAAGAAAACCAGCTGCAAGGTAGTTTTCTACCTACATTCACAGGGATCGATGTAGCTAGGCACTGTAGTTCAATGCTGCTCTTTCCACGTGTCTGGAAAACTCAAAATGATGCCCAGGAAAGCTTATGTTCAAGTTTATGCCAAGCGCCGCCCAGCGGGCGCCATCGTCAAGGCAGAAAAAGAAAAAGAACGAGGCGAAATGCTCGCGTGCGTCTACGCTGCGTTTGACACTGTGAAACGCCAATGTTCCAAAAAAGGAACATCCGCACAAAGCTCTCAAGCTGAAAACTAGATTGTCTTTGTTATTTTTTTATTGTATTGTCACGTAATCCCGAACTATTTGCCGATATTTTAGTTCTGCTTTGCTCACTGCAACATTACTTTTTCCAGCGGAATAGTGCAACAAACATCTGGTGGTCAAGGAGCGCCAAATATGCATGTTTTTAAAAATTTATCTAATGATTCTCCGTAGGTTCATAATAGAAATTAAAACTGCTATGTTTTTCACAAGCATCAATGAGTCTGCGTGAACTTATAATATTAATATGCGATATATTGGAGAGGAAATAAAAAATTAGGTTTCGTATGTTCCAATTTTGGAACATTGGCAAGTAAAAGGTTAAGCGAAAAGAAGTGGGGCTAACCTGGCCCAAGACTTTGTAAGGACCCCGATACTTGGGGCGCTTGCCTGGCACACCAACCTTGACTAGATCGCCAGTGCGAACTTTGGACTGCTTTGCACCTCGACGGGTGTCGACATACCTTTTCATTGCTTGTTGATGAGAAAAAATCCTGGTGCGGATTTGATCAGGAGAAGACACTGCTATGTTACGAGGCAAAGAGACTATGTCGAGAGCAACTCGCGGTTGCCTACCGTGGAGAAGTTGAACAGGAGACACTCCAGTGGTGCCTTGTAGTGTGATCCTGTACGAAGCTAAACATTCAGTTAAGACTTGCTTGAGGGGACGGTGCTCTAATTGGGCGATCTGGATATGTTCCTTCAGAAGGTGATTGAAGCGCTCGATTTGCCCATTTGATTGGGGATAGAAAACTGATTACCTCAAGTGCTGAATTCCTCGTTGTGAAAGAAAAGCCTCGAAATGTTGGGACTGAAACTGTGGACCATTGTCCGTAACTATGGCATCAGGAAAACCTTCCCGGCTGAAGATTGAAGACAGAAACTCAATGATGACCTCAGAAGTAACCGTATGTGTGAAACAAAGCTCTGGCCATTTGGAATGGTAGTCGATGAGAGAAACAATGAACCGGGCATTTTGCGGAACATTAGGCAAAGGACCGATGATGTCCATGCCGAGTTTCTGCCAAAGCCGATCAGGCCACTGGACTGGCTGCAACGAAGAAAATGCATGTTTGGCAGACTTGTCAGCTGCCTGACATATATGGCAGTTGTAAACTGCATGCTCGACCTGCTTGTCTAAGGCTGGCCACCAGTACCTGTCTCGGAGATTCTGTTTGGTGCGGACAATGCTTGGATGGGCATGGGCAAGCTGTATTAGCTTGTTACGGAAAGAAGCAGGAGGAATCGCGTTCATCGCGTAAAAGCAAGTCCTCGACACAAGACAGTTCCTGTCGGACTGCGAAGTAAGGCAAGAATTCAGAAGCAAGAGCACATTTGGAAGGCCATCCTTCACGTAAATATTTGAGAACTTGAGACAAAGTGGAATCTGTAGCTGTAGCTGCCTGAAGCTCAGCTTTAGTAATGCAGGAAGTAACTAATGAAACAACTTCCTCATCCCGCTCTTCAGTAACCGGTATCTGAAGAGGAAGGCGCGACAGTGCATCAGCAACCACGTTATTAGAACCTTTACAATATTGAACACTGAAATTATAATACATGAGTTTGGCTCACCAACGGGAAATGCGAATGGGGCGGCGGCCTTCGGATCCTGCAGAAAGAAGAGCAACTAGTGCTTGGCGATCTGTACCTAATGTGAAGTGCCGGCTCCACAAGTAAACATGCCATTTCTTACAGGCAAAAAGACACGCGAGAGCTTCACGCTCTCCTACTGAATATCTGCATTCAGCAGGGGTCAATGTACGAGATGCAAAAGCGATAGTAATCAGCTGATCATCTCCGAGTTGTTGAAACACTGCTCCCAGTCTAAGATCAGACGCATCCGTCGTGATGACGATGGGAAGCTTCTCATTGAAAATACTAACAGCTGGCTTTGAGGCCAGTATTGACTTAACTTGAATGAAGCTCTGCTCAGCTTCAGCTGACCAGTTAAAAGGCTGTGCTTGACGAAGTAGAGTACACAGTGGTTCAACAACATCAGCATAGTGAGGAACAAACTTGGCATAATAACCAACAAGACCTAAAAAAGATCGCAAGGTTTTAACATCAGTAGGCCGTGGGGCATTGACAATGGCCTGAACTTTAGATTCAACAGGTGTCAAGCCGCGAGAACTGACATTATGTCCTAGAAATTGTAACTCATTCACAGAAAAAATGCACTTGTTATTAAGTTTCATACCACATTCACTGATGCGGTTGAGAACAGTATGCAAATTAGCATCATGCTCTTCGCGAGTACGTCCCCACACTAAAATGTCATCCAAGTAACAAAGGGCGCCATTACAACCCTTAAGAATAATTGACATCATTTTCTGAAACACTGCGGGGGCAGATGCAAGCCCGAAACACACGCGGCGAAACCGAAACAAGCCTTCGTGCGATATATTTGGGTTAAGTCTCTACTGCACTCAGAAAGTTCAACTTGGTGATAAGCGGACGCGAGGTCCAGCTTGGAGAAACACACCGCTCCGGAGAGCTGATGAAGCAGTTCTTCAATGTGAGAAAGTGGAAACCCGTCTACGACGATCGCCTTGTTCGGTTCTCGTAAGTCGACGCATAGTCGAAGGGATCCATCTTTTTTCTTGATGAGGACCAGTGGAGAAACCCAGTCGGAAGCAGAGACAGGCTCGATGATTCCCTGGCTTGAAGGCGAGACAGTTCCGCAGAGACTTGCTCACGGAGAAGAAGAGGAATGCGGCGCGACTTGGCACGCACAGGGCACACACCTGGTCGACGCATCACTTTATGCACAAAACCACGCACACAACCCAGTTCACGGGTGAACAGGTGGTGGAATTCAGAAGGCGCGTTGGCCGGAAGATCATCTTGGACGTCGACTTGAGCACACGTCATATACGCACCGATGATGTTGATGAACAAAGCCCTGATGGCATCACGTTCCCAAAAGCGAGCTGCCATTGGCTGTTACATAAAAAGTAATGGAAGCAGTGCGACTGCGATAGGAGACCTGAGCTGTAAATTGATCTAAATTATCAATCGTTCCCTTGGAATATGTTTTTAGAATGACGTGTGAAGGCGAAAGCCGAATGTTGGAAAAATGACTATGAAAGTCAGCGGAACTGATTAAAGAGACTGAGGCACCAGTGTCCACGAGAAATGACAAGGGCACATGGCCCACTGAAGCTACGATGCTGGGCTCAGACGTAGTGTGTAGGCCATCCACATTTAAAACAGTGACCGTATTGGTTTGTGCAGTGCTCGGAGGAACGGACGAAGAAACTGGTTCCGGAAGATTTGCTGGACGGGAATTGCATACGGACTGAAAATGTCCGATTTTTCCGCACGCAAGACAAGTGCGGTTTCTCGCGGGACACTGCGCAAAATTGGCTAAATGCCGAGCCGATCCACAACGAAAGCAATGCGCGGTTGCGCTTGGAGAAGAAAATTGCGAACGCGAATTAGGAGCTCGGTGCTGTTCCTGAAAACCAGAATTTGGCCGAATGGGGTCGCCATATTGTCGGCTTCCTCGCCCCCGTGACGCAGAGGGGCCGCCATGTTGGCCGCCACGCCGAGACGAAGATGAAGGGCCGCCATGTTGACGCGTCCCGTGAAACGAAGAGCCGCCGCCTTGGCCCCCCACAGCAGAAAGTTGCTGCACTGAATGCGGAGCGAATTGCTCCAACTGGGAGCGAATAAGCTCGTCCTCTCGCGCAATTGAGAGGGCTTCGGATAATGAAATCGAGGAGCCCTTTTGAAGCATGCGGCAGCGGACGTTTTGCAAGGTTACCCCGGTGAAAAGCTGATGGCGGATCATATCGTCCTCGAGCGCGCCTAAGTTGCACGACGCGGCGAGCGTTCGAAGAGAAGTAATGAACTCGGCGACTGGCTCACCAGGCAATTGTCGCCTTTCTTGGAATTTCACGCGTGCGAGATAATCGCACGAAACATCTTTAAAATGCTCATCGAAAAGAGCAACAGCATTCTTGAAGGCATCGCTCGACGCTGGCGTCGGCGATGCCTTGGTGGCTTCCAAAGTATACAAGAGCTTTAACCCGGCAGGGCCCAACGCGTTGAGCAGCAGGGCCTTGCGACACTCGGGCTTGCTGGCGTCCTCCCCGACCGCGTCTGCATAGGCCTGAAACACCAATTTCCAGTCCGCCCACGGAAGTGGCGGGTCTCCGGGCGAATGAAGAAATAGAGGAGGTGGAATAGTAGACGCCATTTCAAGTAAGAAGAATGGAGAGGTGCAGTCGAGAAGAAAATGATGCCAGTTCACTGTTTGAAGAAGACGACAGAGGCGGCGTAGCTGAATGAAGAAGGAATGAAGCGACGCAGCACGCAGGAGCCACCTTGCTGGGAACAAAGAGCGTCTAGGATTATCAGAGTAGGTCCGTTAAAAGCACGAAACAGCACGAAAACGAAATGGGTTCTTACAGGTCCTCGTCGCCATTGCTGTATTGCGGGCGTGCTAGTCCCGTCGAAGCAGAAGAAGAAGAAGACGGCCGACGGAGACGTACGCGGCCGGCGGGGACACCGACCAGCCCGAACACGCGGGTTGGCGCGAAGCGCTGAAAGAAAGCACAACAACCGCACTCCACAATTACCTAACACACTCAGCCTTTATTTTACACTCACCTTGGAATGATGTCACAGCGGCGCCCCCTGGCATCCTCACATGTCAATCCGAAACCGAAACTGAAAACCCAAAACACAACAGTGACCTCCTGTTGGAGCTCCGCGACCAGAAACAATATGAGAGACTGCCTAATCTAGTGAAATTTGGAGATACCAAAATAATAGTAACCCCACACCGAACCATGAACACCACCGGTGGCTTTGTTTCAGATGATGACCTGTTAGGGCTGATGGAGGCTGAACTCCTGGAGGGTTTCAGCGAACAGAATGTCATCAACGTGAAAAGAATTAGGATGAGGCGTGATGGCAAAGAAGTCCAGACTAAGCACCTGATACTCACCTTCAATTCAAGTGTACTGCCCGACTCCGTTGAGGCTGGGTATATCAGGCTTCAAGTGAGGCCATATATACCAAACCCTCTCCGATGTTTCATATGCCAGCGGTTCAGCCACAGTTCACAGAACTGCCGAGGCCGCCTAACTTGCGCGAAATGCAGTGCTGAAGAACACACATCAGATGCCTGTGAAAACTCTCTTCTTGTAATAATACTGATTGTTGGCCTAGTTGGTATTTACTTAATGGCATGATTTGGCCGCAAAAGAGACACACACAAGAAAAGGAACACTCAAACGACAAGCACAGGCGGCACTTCCAACTAAAGCAGACTGGGTGCAGACCCAGACTTAAGTACGAAAATATAGACATGCGCAGTCTTCATACAGCCTTACGCTATCCAACAATCAAACAATCTTGTCTCCGAAGCATACAACGTCACCGACGGTTCACTGATACACCTTTCACCTTTCTTTTTAATGTAATAGGCTTCCATCAGCTCACGCGCAGTTTTGTACCTGCTTCTACCCAGAATCTTAAACTCATTAAAACGTGGTACACACCCACAGGCTTTACAGTGCATAGGCAAATGCGCCAAGCCATCGTTCATTAAATTTAATTCGTGCTCCCTAACTCGTTCATTGATGCAGCGCCCGGTAATCCCGATGTACGAGTTGCCACAAGAAAAGGGAATCTCATAAACAACGCCTTTTGCACATCTCCCGTACATCGTGGCGTGTTTTTTTTCCGCAACCTTGACGGCTCACCTCCACCTCCCGAGCAGTTCTCGGGCACAGCTGAGCCAGCTTTATGGGCGCGGAGAAGGCGACAGGTACCCCATACCGGCCTGCTACCTTTTTCAGGTTGTGGGAGACCTTATGAACATAAGGAATCACTGCAGGTCTTACGGTTTCGGTTCTTTGTTCCTCCGTGGCAGCTCTAGTACCATCACCCTTAGCTTTCCGCAAAAGCGCTTCAGAGACAGCTGTCAATAGCGAGTCAGGGAAATTCGCAGCTAAAAGTCGCTGGATCTGGTTTCCGAATGATGCCTGCGTCATGTGCGTGCACGATTTCTCGAGAGTAGATCCCAGGCAGAGCGTAGCTATACCACGCTTAACTATTTTCGATTGGCAAGAGTCATACGGCATTACACCTTTCTTGGCGCGAGGAAAATATTGCCAGCACGTTTGCCCGTCATGGAAAGTTAAGCGGAGATCTAAAAATTGCAGGGTGTTACTTTGCGGCAGTTCTTGTGTAAAAACGAGTCCTTTTCCGTGAATCCTAAAAATATTTAAAATGTCATCGCAGCGCGTCAAGGAGCCTTGTCTGTTAAAAAGAATTAAAAAGTCATCCATATACCTAAAAACTTTGGCAACGTTCAAGGCGCTATGCAGATGCAGAACGTTGCCAAAGTTTTTAGGTATATGGATGACTTTTTAATTCTTTTTAACAGACAAGGCTCCTTGACGCGCTGCGATGACATTTTAAATATTTTTAGGATTCACGGAAAAGGACTCGTTTTTACACAAGAACTGCCGCAAAGTAACACCCTGCAATTTTTAGATCTCCGCTTAACTTTCCATGACGGGCAAACGTGCTGGCAATATTTTCCTCGCGCCAAGAAAGGTGTAATGCCGTATGACTCTTGCCAATCGAAAATAGTTAAGCGTGGTATAGCTACGCTCTGCCTGGGATCTACTCTCGAGAAATCGTGCACGCACATGACGCAGGCATCATTCGGAAACCAGATCCAGCGACTTTTAGCTGCGAATTTCCCTGACTCGCTATTGACAGCTGTCTCTGAAGCGCTTTTGCGGAAAGCTAAGGGTGATGGTACTAGAGCTGCCACGGAGGAACAAAGAACCGAAACCGTAAGACCTGCAGTGATTCCTTATGTTCATAAGGTCTCCCACAACCTGAAAAAGGTAGCAGGCCGGTATGGGGTACCTGTCGCCTTCTCCGCGCCCATAAAGCTGGCTCAGCTGTGCCCGAGAACTGCTCGGGAGGTGGAGGTGAGCCGTCAAGGTTGCGGAAAAAAACACGCCACGATGTACGGGAGATGTGCAAAAGGCGTTGTTTATGAGATTCCCTTTTCTTGTGGCAACTCGTACATCGGGATTACCGGGCGCTGCATCAATGAACGAGTTAGGGAGCACGAATTAAATTTAATGAACGATGGCTTGGCGCATTTGCCTATGCACTGTAAAGCCTGTGGGTGTGTACCACGTTTTAATGAGTTTAAGATTCTGGGTAGAAGCAGGTACAAAACTGCGCGTGAGCTGATGGAAGCCTATTACATTAAAAAGAAAGGTGAAAGGTGTATCAGTGAACCGTCGGTGACGTTGTATGCTTCGGAGACAAGATTGTTTGATTGTTGGATAGCGTAAGGCTGTATGAAGACTGCGCATGTCTATATTTTCGTACTTAAGTCTGGGTCTGCACCCAGTCTGCTTTAGTTGGAAGTGCCGCCTGTGCTTGTCGTTTGAGTGTTCCTTTTCTTGTGTGTGTCTCTTTTGCGGCCAAATCATGCCATTAAGTAAATACCAACTAGGCCAACAATCAGTATTATTACAATATATTTCTAGTGCAACTGGCCTCTCTTCGTGTGTGTCTTCTCCGGACTTCCTATCAAGCGTCGACATCATCGTCAGTTCCATTGTTGCAACTACCTGCCGTGCAAGATACATCGGTTTCTGCATACGCAAAGGACTTACGCCACCTGAAGTGAGTTCCCTCTTTGGCCATGTTGCTTCTTCTAAGGGCCACAATGCCCGGCTGTGCAAAATTCTGCGTTCAGAATTGTGGAGACAAGTACGCTTACTTCACGACTGGCTACGCATTGTGCACCTGAAGAATGATGTTTCATGGGTAGCGGAAGAGAAGTTAAGAACCTCCAGACGCATCATCCATCATATGACGGAATACTGGTGGAAACAAATCATTGGACAATGTTGTAAAATTAACAAGGACAGTAAATCAACGACGAAGTCATCAAATGTGGTAATGTTAGGAAACGTGAGCCTACCGGAGGACTCGGCAACGCTTCTTTCCAAGGGACCCAAGTATTGCATCGATGCCAGTGTTCCTGTGCATGAACTAGCGGCACTTAACAGATTTGTGGCTAGTAAAGCCTCGGCAGAGGATAAGGAGAGGTGTCTGTTAGATGGTGTAGATAGCCTGAAAAAATGTGTTTCTGGTACCAGGCAGAGTCATAAAACTGAGGTTATGCGAAAGACAGTAGCGTTGTGTAGGGAAAAGAATATTGTCATATTGGAAGCTGACAAAGAAGGGTGTTTTGTAGTGCTTCCACGAGAAATGTTTAATTTGAAGTCAGCAGAGGCTATAAGAAAGAATTTTGTTCAGATTAAGAAGTCTGAATCAAAGGTTAAGAGTAAGGTTTCCAAGCTATGTAAAGACCTCAAGTTGCATAAGTTAGCAACAGATATTAGAAAAATGAAAGCTACGGCATTAAACGTATTCTTCAGCGCAAAAACACACAAAGTTGAGGTACCCTTCAGAAGTATAGTGAGTGAACGGGACACATGGCAGCTTTTACTTAGTAAGCACTTACAGAAGGTGCTGAAGTGCGTTAAGATTAAGGACCCCTTCTTCACTAGCAGTTCAAAAGACATAGTGCAGTTCTTGAGAGATAATGAGCACTCGCTCAACAATGGCTTCTCAGTAGATGTGGAAGATCTTTTTTATTCAATTCCACATGATGAACTCTTCTTTGCGGTGAGATCCTGCATAGAAGAAAGTGGCGCCATACCCTTTCAAAATACGGCTGGTGTAACGATAGACGACTTTTTAACTCTGTTAGAAGCCTACCTACGTAGCACTTTTATATCTTTCGACAAGCAGCTTTTTCTGCAGAAACGCGGCATTTGCATTGGATCCTGTATTGCTCCGTTGCTGTGCAACATATTTTTATCTAGTATTGACAGGTCGCTCCATGAAGCTTTTAATCTGCATAGCGCCTTGAACGTTGCCAAAGTTTTTAGGTATATGGATGACTTTTTAATTCTTTTTAACAGACAAGGCTCCTTGACGCGCTGCGATGACATTTTAAATATTTTTAGGATTCACGGAAAAGGACTCGTTTTTACACAAGAACTGCCGCAAAGTAACACCCTGCAATTTTTAGATCTCCGCTTAACTTTCCATGACGGGCAAACGTGCTGGCAATATTTTCCTCGCGCCAAGAAAGGTGTAATGCCGTATGACTCTTGCCAATCGAAAATAGTTAAGCGTGGTATAGCTACGCTCTGCCTGGGATCTACTCTCGAGAAATCGTGCACGCACATGACGCAGGCATCATTCGGAAACCAGATCCAGCGACTTTTAGCTGCGAATTTCCCTGACTCGCTATTGACAGCTGTCTCTGAAGCGCTTTTGCGGAAAGCTAAGGGTGATGGTACTAGAGCTGCCACGGAGGAACAAAGAACCGAAACCGTAAGACCTGCAGTGATTCCTTATGTTCATAAGGTCTCCCACAACCTGAAAAAGGTAGCAGGCCGGTATGGGGTACCTGTCGCCTTCTCCGCGCCCATAAAGCTGGCTCAGCTGTGCCCGAGAACTGCTCGGGAGGTGGAGGTGAGCCGTCAAGGTTGCGGAAAAAAACACGCCACGATGTACGGGAGATGTGCAAAAGGCGTTGTTTATGAGATTCCCTTTTCTTGTGGCAACTCGTACATCGGGATTACCGGGCGCTGCATCAATGAACGAGTTAGGGAGCACGAATTAAATTTAATGAACGATGGCTTGGCGCATTTGCCTATGCACTGTAAAGCCTGTGGGTGTGTACCACGTTTTAATGAGTTTAAGATTCTGGGTAGAAGCAGGTACAAAACTGCGCGTGAGCTGATGGAAGCCTATTACATTAAAAAGAAAGGTGAAAGGTGTATCAGTGAACCGTCGGTGACGTTGTATGCTTCGGAGACAAGATTGTTTGATTGTTGGATAGCGTAAGGCTGTATGAAGACTGCGCATGTCTATATTTTCGTACTTAAGTCTGGGTCTGCTCCCAGTCTGCTTTAGTTGGAAGTGCCGCCTGTGCTTGTCGTTTGAGTGTTCCTTTTCTTGTGTGTGTCTCTTTTGCGGCCAAATCATGCCATTAAAAAAAAAAAAAACTCTCTTCACTGTGCGAACTGTAATGGGGAGCATGCTGCGTACTCGCGGTCACGCCCATGCTGGAAAAAAGAAAAGGAAATTGTCACAATTAAATTAAAACAAAACATTTCATTTAGGGAGGCACGAAGGCATGTGTCCTGCCTACCAGAAACCAGCTTTGCCGAAGTGGCGCGTCAGGGGGCAGCGCCACGACGGCCCCCAGCGCCTGTCTAGCATACGCGTAGTGAGCCAGCGGGGACGCCATCCGCCCCCTCAGCGGTTGCAGCCAGTGCTGCTCCGCCATCCAAGAAATACCCACCAACCTCCGGGCTGGGGGCCGCGAAGGTCTCGTCTTTTGAGGCGGGGCCCTCCAAACAAATGCAGCGCTCGCAAGAGCGCGTGTCCAGCGCCTCGCAAGAGGCAATGGACACAACACTGAGCGTGAGGGCGCAGCCAGCGCCTAAAGATCGGCGCGACTCTGTCGACCGATCCAAAAACGAAAAATCTCGTGTCACAGCCCCTGGAAAGGGCCCGTGAGCTAATTTTCCATCTTGAGCACACAGCACAAAACACATCTAAAATGGACACGCAGATCTTACAGTCGAATGTGAGAGGACTTCTCCATAACCTCGTTGATATTAGAGAACTTCTTAATAAACATACTCTAAAGGTGCTGTGTGTTCAGGAAACACATCTCAAGTACACAAAAACAAACTTTCTAAAGCATTATGCCATCTTCCGCAAAGACCGTGACGACGCTGCCGCTTCGTCGGGCGGTGTCGCTATAATAGTTGATAAAGGTGTTGCCTGTAAGCAGTTAAACCTCCGAACTTCTCTTGAGGCAGTTGCTGTCCGAGCAGTGCTGTTCAGGAAGATACTAAGAATTACCTATATTTACATTCCCCCGTGCTATCAACTTTCAAAGACACAATTTCAAAGCTTCATTGATGAACTTCCTCCGCCACATATAGTCGTTGGTGATCTAAATGCACATAATCCTCTATGGGGCGACTCCCGTTTAGATGCGCGAGGACGCCTAATAGAACACTTTCTGTTTTCGTCAGGTGCATGTCTACTAAACAAAAAAGAACCAACGTATTATAGCACTACACATAACACATACTCTTCTATAGACCTGAGTATTGTCTCGAGTGCTATAATTCCATATCTGGAGTGGTTCATTCTCAAGAATCCTTTTGGGAGTGACCACTTCCCGATTATGGTAAAGTTAACAAAAGAAGATACATGCTTGCCTGACTTTCCTCGCTGGAACACCAAGTCAGCCAACTGGGAACTGTTTCGAAAAGTTACATTTTTAGACGGAGATGAGATTGCTGATTTTAATATAGACGATGCTGTAGCATACCTAACAGGTTTTATTATTGACGCTGCAGTGAAATGTGTCAAGCAAACCAACGGAATGACCAATAAACGCCGCATCCCATGGTGGAACGACGATTGTCGGAAAGCGCACAATAGACAAAATAAAGCAATTTGTATAGTGCGAGGCGAAAAAACGAACACAAGAAGAATAGACTGAGAAGACAGAGCGCTACTATCAACAACATGTTTATTTTCGACCTCCAAGCTGCTTTTAAGCCATAATCGTCAGGTGACCAAGCAGATAAGCACGTGTAATTCAGATACATGCACAATGCCATCTACCTACACGAAAAAACGATAAATAGTACAACAAAACATCACAGATAAAATCACGTATCACTGCGTACGCAGGAACGCCAGTTTCTTGGGTGACAAGGCAATTGAAGGCTTGCTAATACATACATCTCCAAGAGCATCAATAATTTCGGCTTCTATGATCAACCGAGTCGTCTTGTCCTTATGCCGACCAACAATGATTGTACTCTGGAACAAAGGCCGATAGCCACACGCGTGAATGTGAAGAGCGAGAAAACCTTCTGGCGGCAGTTTATTTGCCTTGTAATTGTGTTCTCTCAATCGCTCATTCACACACCTACTGGTTTGGCGGCTGCCCCGCCGTGGTGGTCTAGTGGCTAAGGTACTCGGCTGCTGACCCGCAGGTCGCGGGTTCGAATCCCGGCTGCGGCGGCTGCATTTCCGATGGAGGCGGAAATGTTGTAGGCCCGTGTGCTCAGATTTGGGTGCAGTGCTAAAGAACCCCAGGTGGTCAAAATTTCCGGAGTCCTCCACTACGGCGTCTCTCATAATCATATGGTGGTTTTGGGACGTTAAACCCCACATATCAATACTGGTTTGGCGGACATATGTTTTCCCACATGTGAACAGAATAAGATAAATGACGAACGAAATGCACTCCACAAATTTGTGTGTATGCCTTTTTGTGCACAACACCCTTTCCTCACGTGATGGATTGGTCAGCACACACAATTTTCCAAGTTTATCACGTACTGAAAATAGCACCCTAATATTGTCTCGAAGTGCCACTTTCTTAAGATTATGTGACAGCTGGTGAACATATGGAATTACGGCCGTGCGTCTTGATTTTGCCGGTGAATCGACATGAACATTAGATTGGCTTGACCTTGCAGGAATCCTTTTCAACTCTTTTTCCGCAACTGAAACTAAAACATGATCGGGGTAGCCCGATCCTTGCAAACGTGTGATCTGATTATGAAAACTCTGCTTCATAAGGTGCGCACATGACTTGTTCAATGCGTTTTTGAGGCAGGTCATCGCGATGGCTCTCTTGGTTAGTTTGGAATGACCGGAATGAAATGGGAGTAACGCTTTCTGAGCACGCGTATCATAGCACCAGCATAGCTGGTTGTCAGAACACTGAACACTTAAATCTAAAAAACCTTATTCGTCCGTCGCTAGGCCATTCTACTTTCACTTCAAGGGGCTTAAGACCATCACGAAACACATTCAACACACTAAAACTCTCACTTTGGAAATTTTTCTCCGAGCTGTCAATGAAAATAATAAAATCATCTACATATCGGAACACTTTCTTGGCCGTCGTATCTGCGAGACGATATGCCACAATTCTATCAAGTTCTGCCAGAAACAGATTGCTCAAGACAGGCGCGATGCAAGAGCCGATACATATACCCTGCTTTTGTAAAAGAATATCCTTGTTCCATTTAATGAACGTCGAAGTAAGATAAAATTCCAGCAAGGTAAGAAAATTATCAGTGAATATACCCGACTCAGACGAAAACTTGATAGTAGCGCTGTCTTCTCAGTCTATTCTTCCTGTGTTCGTTTTTTCGCCTCGCGCTACACAAATTGCTTTCAATTGTTTCACCAACAAGCCCACATCGCCACTCTTGTCGACAAAATAAAGCTTGGAGACTACTCCGAAATTATGCAACAGCTGAAAACCTCAATATTTTCAAACAGGTTAGGTCCCAAGCCAGAAGAACGCGTCGCCTTGCAAAGAAAGAAAGTTGGAATAGGTACATCTCCGGTATAAATTCTTACACCGACGAAACGAAGGTTTGGAATAGGGTGAACAAGTTAATGAGTCGGGAGTCACACCCCCTACCTTTGGTAAGTAGCCGAGGGGAGAGCCTGGAGGAGCAGGCGGACTGCCTAGGCGAACACTTTGAATACGTCTCGAGTGCATCGCACTACACAGAAACTTCTTAGGATACAAAGAACGCGAAGAGCGGCAACCCCTTAAATGTAAACGTCCATCCAGGGAGGCTTACAACTGCCCATTTTAATTAGCTGAACTTAAGGCATCTCTTTGTAAGTCTCCAGGTTTCTGCTCCGTAGCTAAGTACCGGCAAGATACAGCTGTTATACACCTTCCTCTTGAGGGATAGTGGCAATCTACCTGTCATAATTTGAGAGTGCTTGCCGAATGTGCTCCACCCCATTCTTATTCTTCTAGTTACTTCGATCTCATGGTTCGGCTCTGCGGTTATTACCTGCCCTAAGTAGACATAGTCTTTTACAACTTCAAGTGCACTGTTACCTATCTCGAAGCGCTGCTCCTTGCCGAGGTTGTTGTACATTACTTTCGTTTTCTGCAGATTAACTTTAAGACCCACTTTTCTGCTCTCCTTGTCTAACTCCATAATCTTGAGTTGCAATTCGTCCCCCGAGTTACTCAGCAATGCAATGTCATCGGCGAAGCGCAGGTTACTAAGGTATTCTCCATTGACTCTTATCCCTAACTGTTCCCATTCTAGGCTTCTGAAAACCTCCTGTAAGCACGCGGTAAATAGCATTGGGGAAATTGTGTCCCCCTGCCTTACACCCTTCTTGATTGGTATTCTGTTGCTTTCTTTATGAAGCACTATGGTAGCAGTTGATCCCCTGTAGATTTCTTCCAGAATATATATATATACTTCATCTACGCCCTGATTCCGCAGTGTATGCATGACGGCTGATATTTCTACTGAATCAAATGCCTTCTCGTAATCTATGAAGGCTATGTATAGTGGTTGGTTATACTCTGAGCATTTCTCTATTACCTGATTGATAGTATGAATGTGGTCAATTGTTGAGTAGCCTGTTCGAAATCCTGCTTGTTCCTTTGGTTGATTGAATTCTAATGTTTTCTTTACTCTGTTTGTTTTCTTACAAAGAGGGTTCAGCTTAAATTGAGGACGACGCAGCGAGCAATGGAAAGAAAAATGGTAGGTGTAACCTTAAGAGACAAGAAGAGAGCAGAGTGGATTAGGGAACAAACGGGGGTTAGGGATATCATAGCTGAAATCAAGAAGAAGAAATGGACATGGGCAGAGCATGTAGCGCCTAGACAGGATAACCGCTGGTCATTAAGGGTAACTGACTGGATTCCCAGAGAAGGGAAGCGGGTCAGGGGGAGACAGAAGGTTAGGTGGGCAGATGAGATTAAGAAGTTTGCGGGTATAAATTGGCAGCAGCAAGCACAGGACCGGGTTAACTGGCGGAACATGGGAGAGGCCTTTGTCCTGCAGTGGACGTAGTCAGGCTGATGATGATGATGAAGGCATCTCTTGCGTACTGCAACAACTCGGTGCCAGGTGGCGATCGTATAACCTACGAAATGATCAAGTATCTTCACCCAGAAGCACTAAAAACGCTCCTAACCCTCTTCAATACCATGTGGGAAGCTGGATATATTCCATTGTCATAAAAAGAAGCGATAGTCATCCCGGTACTTAAACAAGGCAAAGACCCGTCTTTGGCCGCCAGCTACAGGCCAATAGCGTTAACAAGCTGTTTGTGCAAACTATATGAGAAAATGTTAAACTCCCCGCAGGGGCGCCTGCGGAAACAGGCGTTTGGTGTGTAGCGACACCACGGACCCGAGCTGACGGGGGAGTTTCTACTCCCTCCCACGCCTAGCCGTGCGTGGCTTTGCCGTGTACTCACGGTCACGCCCAAGCACACGGTCAGGTCCAAGCTGGAAAAAAGAAAAGGAAATTGTCACGATTAAAAGGTAACATAAAACATTTCATTTAGGGAGGCACGAAGGCAGGTGTCCTACCTGCCAGAAACCAGCTTTGCGGAAGTGGCGCGTCAGGGGGCAGCGCCACGACGGCCCCCGGCGCCTGTCTGGCACACGTGTAGTGAGCCGGCGGTGACGCCATCTGCCCCCTCGGCGGTTGCAGCCAGTGCTGCTCTTCCATCGAAGAACGCACCAACCTCCGGGCTGGGGGCCGCGAAGGCCTTGTCTTTAGAGGCGAGGCCTTCAAAACAACTGCAGCGCTCGCAAGAGCGCTTGTCCAGTGCCTCGCTAGAGGCTATGGACACAACTCCGAGCGTGAGGGCGCAGCAAGCGCCTAAGAATCGGCGCGACTCCGTCGACCGATCCAAAAAAGGAAAATCTCGTGTCACAGCCCCTGGAAAGGGCCCGTGAGCTAATTTTCCATCTTGAGCACACAGCACAAAACACATCTAAAATGGACACGCAGATTTTACATTGGAATGTGCGAGGACTTCTCCATAACCTCGATGATATTAGAGAACTCCTTAATAAACATACTCCAAAGATGCTGTGTGTTCAGGAAACACATTTCAAGTCCACACCAAAAAACTTTCTAAAGCATTATGCCATCTTCTGCAAAGACCGTGACGACGCTGCCGCTTCGTCGGGCGGTGTCGCTATAATAGTTGATAAAGGTGTTGCCTTTAAGCAATTAAACCTCCGAACTTCTCTTGAGGCAGTTGCTGTCCGAGCAGTGCTGTTCAGGAAGATACTAACAATTACCTATATTTACATTCCCCCGTGCTATCAACTTTCAAAGACACAATTTCAAAGCTTCATTGATGAACTTCCTCCCCCACATATAGTCGTTGGTGATCTAAATGCACATAATCCTCTATGGGGCGACTCCCGTTTAGATGCGTGAGGACGCCTAATAGAACACTTTCTGTTTTCGTCAGGTGCATGTCTACTAAACAAAAAAGAACCAACGTATCATAGCACTACGCACAACACATACTCTTCTATAAACCTGAGTATTGTCACGAGTACATTAATTCCTTATCTGGAGTGGTCTGTTCTCAAGAACCCCTTTGGGAGTGACCACTTCCCAATAATGTTGAAGCTAACTAAAGAAGATACGTGCTCGCCTGAGTTTCCTCGTTGGAATACCAAGTCAGCCAACTGGGAACTGTTCCGAGAAAATACATTTTTAGATGGAGAGGACATTGCTGATTTTAATATAGACGATGCTGTGGCATACCTAAGAGATTTTATTATTGACACTGCAGTGAAATGTATTAAGCAAACTAACGGCATGACTAATAAGCGTCGCATCCCATGGTGGAATGACGATTGTCGGAAAGCGCGAAATAGTCAAAATAAAGCTTGGAGATTACTCCGAAATTACCCAACGGCTGAAAACCTCGTCAATTTCAAACAGGTGGAGTCACAAGCTAGAAGAACGCGTCATCTTGCAAAGAAAGAAAGTTGGAATAGGTACATCTCTGGTATCAATTCTTACACTGACGAAACAAAGGTTTGGATTAGGGTAAACAAGTTAATTGGTCGGGAGTCGCAACACCTACCCTTGGTAAATAGCCGTCCATCCAGTGAGACTTACAACTGCCCATTTACATTAGCTGAACTTAAGGCATCTCTTGCGTGCTGCTACAACTCGACGCCAGGTGTCGATCGGATAACATATGAAATGGTTAAGTACCTTCACCCCGAAGCACTAAAAACTCTCCTAACTCTCTTCAATGTCATGAGGGCAGTTGGGTATATTGCATTGTCATGGAAAGAAGCTATACTTATCCGAGTACTTCAACAAGGCAAAGATCCGTCCTTGGCCGCCAGATACAGACCAATAGCGCTAACAAGCTGTCTATGCAAACTATATGAGAAAATGATAAACCGGTGCTTAATCCACTTTTTAGAAAGTAACAGTATACTAGACCCCCTTCAGTGTGGTTTCAGAGAGGGGCGGTCGACAACAGACCACCTTGTTCGCATAATACATCAGAGATGCATTTATTCATAGGCAGTTCGTACTTTCGGTATTCCTAGACTTAGAGAAGTCGTACGACACCACATGGCGATTCGGGATTCTCCGCGATCCTGTCACCATGGGCATCCGTGGGAACATGCTAAACACAATTAAAAGTTATCTGTCTAACCGAACCTTTCGCGTAAAAGTGGGAAATGCTCTCTCTAGAACTTTTACCCAAGAGATTGGTGTTCCGCAAGGTGGCGTGCTTAGTTGCACACTCTTTCTTGTAAAACTGAACTCCCTGCAGTCAGTCATTCCAAGCGTGATGTTTTATTCCGTGTATGTTGATGATGTGCAGATGAGTTTCAAATCATGCAATATGTCTATCTGCGAACGACAAGTGCAGCTTGGAATGAATAAATTTTCTAAATGGGCGGATGAAAATGGTTTAAAATAAACATGAAGAAAAGTACTTGCATACTTTTCTCCAACAAACGAGGGGTAATGCCACTACCAAATGTTGCGATCAAGGGAGACCAACTCTCTGTGAACAGCGAGCATAAATTCCTGGGAACCACTTTAGATTCTCAGCTGACGTTTATTCCCCATATTAAATATGTCAAAATGAAATGTTTGAAAGCGATGAACGTCTTAAAACTCCTGTCACGTACAACATGGGGTAGTGATCAAAAGTGCCTTTTGAAGTTATACAAAAGCCTTGTCGGGTCACGCCTTGATTATGCCTCTATAATTTATCATTCCGCAACGCCAAGTGCATTAAAAATCCTAGACCCCGTTCACCATCTGGGTATCCGACTTGCAACCGGAGCTTTCAGGACAAGTCTGATCCAGAGCCTCTATGTAGAGTCAAATCAGTGGTCACTTCACCTGAGCGATCCTATAGCAGTTTCACATATTTTATAAAGGTACGTGCAAACATTAAGCATCCATCTTATCCAACTATAAATGATATGACCGCTGCCACCCTCTTCCATAATCGACCCACAGTGAGAAAGGCGTTCTCTTTGCGTGTGAGAAACTTAAGTGAGGAAATGGGTGTTCCGCTGCTAGAACTTTGTCCTACGTCCACAGCGATACTTTTACCGCCGTGGGAGTGGCAGCTCATACACTGTGACACCTCATTTGTCGAGATCACTAAACACGCACCAGAAGCACATATTAAAATGCATTTCCGAGAACTCCAGTCCAACTACTCATGCGTAGAGTTTTATACCGACGCTTCTAAGTCGCATGCAGGGGTGGCTTATGCAGCCGTCGGACCATCCTTCTCGGAATCCGGTGTGCTGCACACGGAAACAAGTATATTTACGGCTGAGGGTTACGCACTATTGTCGGTTGTGAAGCATATACGGAAATCAAACATACAAAAATCAATTATATTTACAGACTCATTAAGCATCGTAAATGCATTAAGATCACTGTATAGACTAAGAAATCCGGTTATAATTGCGTTGTATTCCATCCTATGTACTGCGTACATGTCCAAACAGCATGTTACTATTTGCTGGGTTCCTGGCCATAGAAGCATCGAGGGCAATGTGTTAGCTGACCAAATGGCCACGTCAATTATATTGCGCGCTATTAACCCCACCGCTACTGTCCCTGCAACAGATCTAAAACCCTTCCCACGTAAGAAACTGCGAAACCACTGGCAACACTTGTGGGACACAGAAATAAATAATAAGCTTCACTTGATTAAGCCGCGGTTGGGTTACTGGCGCTCCGCTACAAGAACACGGTGAACTGATGTCCTATTCTGTCGCCTCAGAATAGGACACACTTATGGTACCCATAGCTTCCTGCTGACTGGCGATGAACCTCCTACTTGTGGTAGATGTGGTGAGAGGCTAACCGTCCTCCACGTCCTCCTGGAGTGTTCGGAAGCTGAAAGTGAGAGAAAGAAATATTTTGCTTTAGCATACCGCTATAATATTCCTTTACATCCGATTATGTTTCTCGGCGAAGAGCCGCTTTTCGATGCAAAGTCAGTTTTAAGCTTTTTAAAGAATGTAGTATTGAATGTTTTTAGCCAAATAGGTTCATAGCGCATCCTCTGTTTAGATGATGCCGCTGTGATAGCTGCTTTCAATGAGCCCAGGCCTCCATGCTCTTGTTTTAAGGGTTCTGTCGAGGCACTGGTGCTCCATGCCAAGTTTTTATTTCACATACATATCACTTTTAAACTATTTTATGTCTCCATAGCACACATCATTTGTCATTGCCATAATCTTACTATATATATATATATATATTTACGCACCTACAGCGACTGTTTCTCAGGCCCATTTACAGCCACATCATATCTGTTTTATTTACACTGCACATCGTACAATTCATTATCATCCCTTTGGCGCTCTTTGGCCACATCTGGCCCTTGCGCCAATAAACCCCACTAATCAAAATGTTAAACTGGCGCTTAACCCACTTCCTAGAAAGTAACAGTATACTAGACCCCCTTCAGTGTGGTTTCAGAGAGGGGAGGTCGACAATAGACCACCTTGTTCGCATAGAGACATACATCAGAGATGCATTTATTCATAGGCAGTTTGGACTTTCGGTATTCTTAGACCTGGAGAAAGCGTACGATACCACATGGCGATTCGGGATTCTACGCGATCTTGCCGCCATGGGCATCCATGGGAACATGCTAAACACAAATAAAAGTTATCTGTCTAACCGAACCTTTCGCGTAAAAGTGGGAAATGCTCTCTCTAGATCATTTACCCAAGAGACTGGTGTTCCGCAAGGGGGCGTGCTTAGTTGCAGACTCTTTCTTGTAAAAATGAACTCCCTGCAGTCAGTCATCCCAAGCGCGATGTTTTATTCTGTGTATGTTGATGATGTGCAGATGAGTTTCAAATCATGCAATATGTCTATCTACGAACGACAAGTGCAGCTTGGAATGAATAAATTCTCTAAATGGGCGGATGAGAATGGTTTTAAAATAAACACCCAGAAAAGTACTTGCGTACTCTTCTCCAACAAACGAGGGGTAATGCCACAACCAAATATTACGATCAAGGGAGACCAACTCTCTGTGAGCAGCGAGCATAAATTCCTAGGAACCACTTTAGATACTAAGCTCACGTTTATTCCCCATATAAAACATGTAAAAATGAAATATCTGAAAGCGATGAACCTCCTAAAGCTCCTATCATGTACAACATGGGGTAGTGATTGGAAGTGTCTCTTGAACTTGTACAAAAGCCTTGTTTGGTCGCGCCTTGATTATGCCTCTATTATTTATCATTCCGCAACGCCAAGTGCTTCCCCGCAGGAGCGCCTGCGCGAGTAGGCGTTTGCTGTTTAGCGACACCACGGACACGAGCTAACGGGGGAGTTTCTGCTCGCTCCCACGCCAAGCCGTGCGTGGCTATGCCGTGACCGGGGAAAAAGGGATCCTGGGGGTTGAGGTGACACTGGGTGATTGGACCGTTAAGGCCCCCCGGCAGAGGCAACACACCCCTTTGGCCCCGGCTTCACGTAGACGGCACCCCTGGGCTGACCCACCGAGAGGAAATCGGCAGTCGCCTTTTCCTATCTCTCTCTCCCTACATCTTTGTCTTTATCTCTTACTATTTATCTGTCCTGTCTTCTACTCTCTTCCGTTTACTTCCAAACTTCCTGGCGGCTAGAATTAACCCTGTGCAAATAGCCTACCTTGGTCTAGGCTCAATGGGTTATAGTGGCGTTGTACGGCTAGCGTCTGCAGGTTTCAGCAACCGCAAACTTGTAGCGTCCCCTCGTTGGGCTCCGTCGTGGGTGGCCGCCAACGCTGCTGAACAAAAATAAGACAGGCATGCACAGAGCATTCCCCTTACTGTCTGATCGTACCGGCTTAAAGCGGGTACGCACCGATGATATAAATTTTTTCAACCAGCCAAAAGAAACATATCCTCACTATCATGTTATCCACTGTGAAAAAACTGAAAAGCAAGCGAGAACCGTCTCTACTTTCCTAGTTTCTAGATGTCTTACCAAAACTCTTGGCACGGGATACAATGTAACCAAAATGGCTAGTTGAGACCTCCTCGAAATCCGTGACAGAGAACAATTTGAAAAGCTAGACCGTCTTTCAGATTTCGGTGGCATACCAATAACCATTACACCACATAGATCAGTGAACACAACTCGCGGAGTGGTATCTGACATGGACTTACTTGACTTGACTGAGACTGAACTTTTGGAGAGGTGGAAGAGCCAAAATGTCACTAATGTACAGAGAATCATCATCAGAAGAGATAATAAGGAAACACCGACGAAACACTTACTACTCACGTTTGCATCCAGTAAACTGCCGGAATCTATTCAAACAGGGTACACGAAGACATCTATCAGGCCGTACATACCAAACCGTCGTCGTTGCTTCCAATGCCAGAGGTATGGCCATGGCTCTAAAACCTGTCGTGGTCGCCAGACTTGTGCACAATGTGGAGTCCTAGGCCACGTGTCTGAGAACTGCAAACAACCGCCACACTGTGTAAACTGTGAAGGAAACCATGCCGCATATTCACGCTCCTGGACATACTAGAAAAAAGAAAAAGAAATAATTACGTTGAAGGTGAAGGAAGACATTACATTTAAAGAAGCACGGCGAAGAGTCGCTCCATTCTATGGACCTACATACGCTGATGCGGAGCGTCAGGGGGCACCGCCGCACCAGCCCTCGCCACTCCTTCGGCCCGCGCATACCGAGCCGGTGGTTGTGGCACCTGCCCCCAAGGCGGCTGTAGCCCAGGCTACACCGCCTACTCCCAAACAGAGACCGGAGACTCCAGGGTCCACGGGTCTCAAGGCCTCACCTCACCAGGCGAGGCCCGAAACTCGAACTAGCAGCCCGCACGTGCGGGCATCCAGTGCCTCCGAGGAGGCAATGGATACGTCGGTACCCTTGGTGCCGAAAGAGCGGCGTGGCTCCTTGGAGCGCGCCAACAAAACAAAGAAGCCGATAACAGGGCCTGGTGACGGCCCTGTTAAGTGAACTCAAACTCCCTGTCTAAACAGCCACTCGCTTTTCGTACACACAGCACTATTTTACATTCACCATGAACACTCAAATTATACAATGGAACGTCAGGGGCCTTCTCAGAAACCTTGACGACATCCAAGAGCTCTTACACGAACACTCACCAAAAGTGCTGTGTGTACAAGAAACACACCTTAATTCAAAACACACAAACTTTTTTCGTAAATACGTTATTTTCCGAAAGGACCGTGTTGATGCCATGACATCATCCGGAGGTGTTGCCATCATAGTGAATAGAGGAATTGCATGCACACACTTACAACTCCAAACATCCCTTGAGGCAGTGGCTGTTCGAGCAGTTCTTTTTGATAAACTGATTACAATCTGCACTATTTACATTCCTCCTAGCTATCAGCTGAAAAAACGTGATTTACACTCTCTAATTGATGAACTTCCAGAGCCTTATGTTCTCCTTGGAGGCTATAATGCGCATAGCAGGCTATGGGGTGACTCTCGGTATGACGCGCGTGGTCGACTAATCGAACAGATTCTTCTTTCGTCGAGTGCGTGTCTCCTAAATCGAAAAGAACCAACCTATTATAATCTCGCTAACGACACCTACTCCTCCATAGACCTAAGCATAGTATCTCCATCTCTTGTGCCTCTACTCCAGTGGAAAGTCGTCAGTAATCTGTACGGAAGTGACCACTTCCCCGTAGCTTTGAACACAACTACAGTAACTGAGTGCCCACCACGTGTTTCCAAGTGGCTCATAAATAGAGCCGACTGGGAACAGTTTTATACCATTGCTCGTCTAGGTTGGAATGACATATGTACTATGAACATTGATGTTGCTGTAAACTACTTCACAGCGTTTTTGATTGATGCTGCAACAAAATGCATCCCACAAACAAATGGACACCTTGGAAAACGGCGTGTGCCATGGTGGAACTCTGAATGCCGAAACGCGCGCAAACAGCAAAACAGAGCTTGGAGGCTGCTTGGGAACTCACCGACAGCCGAAAATCTTGACACCTTCAAGAAAATAAAGTCTCAAGGCAGGAGAACGCGTCGGCAGGCCAGAAGAGAAAGCTGGCAGAAGCTTTTGTCCGGGATCTATTCATACACACAGGAAGCTAAAGTCTGGAACATGGTCGGTAGGATAGCAGGAAAGTAAGTACACACACTTCCACTCGTAAACACTCAGGGTGACACCTTGGAAGATCAGGCAAACTTCCTCGGTGCACACTTCGAACAGGTGTCCAGCTCATCCCACTATACTGACACTTTCCAAAAATACAGAACAAGAATAGAAAAGCAGAAACTCGAACACAAATGCACTAGATCCGCGGCATATAACCAAGCTTTCAGTCTAGCTGAGCTCCAAACATCTCTAAACTCCTGCAGTACTTCTGCCCCAGGTTCTGACCGTGTGATGTATGAAATGTTGAAAAACCTACCAAACGAAACCCGAAAAACCTTACTTTGTTTGTACAATCCTATTTGGTCTTCGGGCACTATTCCTACCTCCTGTAAAGAGGCTATTGTTATTCCTATCTTGAAAGAGGGCAAGGACCCTTCTTTAGCTTCGAGTTATAGGCCTATTGCACTTACAAGCTGCTTGTGCAAAGTCTTCGAAAAAATGATAAACTGCCGACTTGTACACTTTCTTGAAACAAACAATTTGCTCGACCCATTTCAGTGCGGGTTTCGAGAAAGTAGATCCACGAGAGACCACCTTGTTCGTATCGAGGCACAGATCAGGGACGCCTTCGTCCATAAACAATATTTTCTCTCTGTGTTCCTCGATATCGAAAAAGCTTATGATACAACATGGCGTTTTGGAATTCTAAGAGACCTGTCCCACCTTGGCGTGCGCGGAAGAATGTTTCATATAATCAAAAGTTACCTGTCAAACCGGACATTCCGTGTCCGTGTGGTCAGTGTTCTCTCCCAAACATTTGTCCAGGAAACAGGCGTGTCACAAGGTGGTGTGCTTAGTTGCACACTTTTTATTTTCAAAATGAATTCTTTGCACTTGTCCATCCCCCGCAATATGTTCTATTGTACTTATGTCGACGACGTTCAGCTTGGCTTCAAGTCATGCAACTTGGCAATGTGTGAGCGGCAGGTTCAGCTGGCCTAAACAAGGTCTCCAAACGGGCAGATGAAAACGGATTTCGACTTAACCCACAAAAAAGCACGTGTGTCTTGTTCTCTCGAAAGAGAGGCATGCACTCAGAACCTGACATTCGACTGAACGGGCAACGTCTGTCCGTCAAAGCCGAACATAAATTCTTAGGCTTAATCTTGGACAACAAGCTGACCTTCGTACCGCACATCAAGAATTTAAAAATAAAATGTTTAAAAGCCATGAATGTTATAAAAGTGCTGTCACGTACTACTTGGGGTAGTGATAGGCAATGCCTCATAAATCTGTATCGAAGCCTCATTCGCACCCGCTTACATTATGGGGCCGTTGTTTATCAGTCTGCAACTCAAAGTGCTTTGAAGATGCTGGACCCCGTGCACCATTTGGGCATCCGCCTTTCTACGGGTGCTTTTCGCACCAGCCCCGTAGAAAGCCTTTATGTCAAGTCAAATGAGTGGTCGCTTCATCTGCAGAGAACTTATATGTCTTTTGTTAATTTCCTTAAGGTGAAAGCAGATAAGAAGCACCCCTCATACTCTACTATTAATGATTTGTCGAGCTCATTTCTGTTTCAAAACAGGCCTTCGATGAGGCAGCCCTTCTCAGTTCGCCTGAAAAGTCTAGCCGAGGAAACTGGAGTCTCACTAGAACAAAGTTTAATGGCTCCTGTAGCATATCCGTCACCGTGGCAATGGCAGACTATAGACTGCGATGTGTCCTTCCTAGAAGTTACAAAACATGCGCCTATTGCCCATATCCGAACATACTTTCTGGAACTTCAACGCAAATACACACGTCCTGAGTTCTTTACAGATGCTTCCAAGTCCAACTCCTTTGTGTCCTACGCTGGTGTCGGCCCATCCTTTTCGGATGCTGGCCCTCTACATCCAGGCACAAGTATCTTCACAGCAGAAGCTTACGCGATACTTGTGGCAGATAAACACATCAAACAACTACAAATACGAAAAGCAGTAATTAATACAGACTCTCTCAGTGTGGTAACGGCTCTGCACAGTCTTAAAAAACAAAAAAACCGGTCCTTGTCTCACTTTACTCCATTTTGTGCACACTCTACACACTAAAACAACAGGTTGTAGTGTGCTGGGTGCCAGGGCACCGTGAGATCCAAGGCAATGTGAGGGCGGATCAACTCGCTGCATCCGTCCACAGAAGCACTGGCCCTACACCCATATTAATCCCGGCCCTTGATCTTAAGCCGTCTCTCAAACGAAACCTCAGGGACTACTGGCAGAGCAAGTGGGATACACACACACAAAACAAACTACACATTATTAAGCCACACCTTGGTCATTGGCTGCCAGTATCAAAATCGCGTAATACAGAGGTAATACTAACGAGACTCAGGATAGGACACACATACACGACACCCACACATCTTTTGTCTGGTGGTGATCCAACATTGTGTCAAAAATGTGGTGAAGCATCAACAGTCCTTCACGTTTTAATCCAATGTAAACAATTAGAAACTATAAGAAAACAGCATTTTCCATTACCCTACCGACAACATATACCGTACCTTTACACCCTGCAATGTTCGTTGGTAGGGAACCGCTTTTTAGTCATAAATAACTGTTAGCGTTTTTAAAAAAAAATCGTAATTTTCATATCATATACCCAGGCATCCCATAGCATGACCTCTCCAGGGAGTTTTTGCTGCGGTGGCTATACAGGAAAGCACTTGCCTCACGGCCCTTGCACGCAAGGGTATTAGCGAGTGAGGTACTTGTGCTAATGCCACACATGTTCGCCATCGTCTTTTATTATCACCAACTTTTTTCATTTATTGACACCACACACACCTTTCACGGCATGGTTATGATTTTATTACTTGTATGTTCTTAAACGCCTTACCGCGGGGAATTTTATGGCCCTTATACAGCCGCTAATCACAATCATTGTCCACATTCCTTGTCCCATGAACTGGCGCTCTTTGGCCATCGAATGGCCCTTGCGCCAAAAAACACCATATATCATCATCATCATCTCAAACATTTGCCCAAAAACAGGCGTGCCACAAGGTGGTGTACTTAGCTGCACACTTTTTCTCATCAAAATGAATTCCTTGCGTTTGTCCATCCCTCGCAATATGTTTTATTGTACATATGTCGATGACGTCCAGCTTGGCTTTAGATCTCGCAATCTGGCAATGTGTGAGTGGCAGGTTCAGTTAGGTTTAAACAAGGTCTCCAAATAGGCAGAGGAAAACGGATTCCGACTGAATCCACAAAAAAGCACGTGTGTCTTGTTCTCCCGAAAGAGAGGCATGCACTCGGAACCCGACATTGAACAGAACGGTCAACGTCTGTCTGTTAATGCGGAGAATAAATTCTTAGGATTAATATTGGACAACAAGTTGACCTTCTTACCACATATCAAGTATTTAAAAACAAAATGTTTAAAAGCCATGAATGTTTTAAAAGTGTTGTCATGTACTACGTGGGGTAGTGACAGGCAATGCCTCATGAACCTGTATAGAAGCCTCATTCGCACCCGCTTAGAATTTGGGGCCGTTGTTTATCAGTCTGCGACTCAAAGTGCTTTGAAGATGCTGGACCCCGTGCACCATTTGGGCATCCGCCTTTCTACGTGTGCTTTTCGCACCAGCCCCGTAGAAAGCCTTTATGTTGAGTCAAATGAGTGGTCGCTTCATCTGCAGAGAACTTACATGTCCTTTGTTTATTTCCTTAAGGGGAAAGCAGACAAGAAGCACCCCTCATACTCTACTATTAATGATTTGTGGAGCTCGCTTCTGTTTCAAAACAGGGCTTCGATGAGGCAGCCCTTTTCAGTTCGCCTGAAGAGTCTAGCTGAGGAAACTGGAGTCTCACTTGAACACAGTTTAATGTCTTCTGTAGCATACCCGCCACCGTGGCAATGGCATACTATAGACTGCGATGTGTCTTTTCTAGAAGTTACAAAACATGCGCCTATTGCCCATATCCAAACATACTTCCTGGAACTTCAGCACAAATACACACGTCCTGAGTTCTTTACAGATGCCTCCAAGTCTAACTCCTCTGCGTCTTACGCTGCTGTCGGCCCATCCTTTTCGGATGCTGGCCCTCTACATCCAGGCACAAGTATCTTCACAGCGGAAGCTTATGCGATACTTGTGGCGGCTAAACACATCAAGCAATTACAAATACAAAAAGCAGTAATTTATACGGACTCCCTTAGTGTGGTAACGGCTCTGCACACTCTTAAAAAACAAAAAAAACCAGTCCTTGTCTCACTTTACTCCATTTTGTGCACACTCTACACACTCAAACAACATGTTGTAGTGTGCTGGGTGCCAGGACACCATGAGATTCAAGGCAACGTGAGGGCGGATCAGCTCGCTGCATCCGTCCACAAAAGCACTGCCCCTACACCCATATCGATTCCGGCCCTTGATCTTAAGCCGCCTCTCAAACGAAAGCTCAGGGACTACTGGCAGAGCAAGTGGGATAGACACATACAAAACAAACTACACGTTATCAAGCCACACCTTGGCCATTGGCCACCAGTATCAAAATCGCGTCATACAGAGGGAATACTAACGAGACTCAGGATAGGACACACATACACGACACACACACACCTTTTGTCCGGTGGCGATCCACCATTGTGTGACAGATGTGGTGAAGCATTAACAGTCCTTCACATTTTAATTCAGTGCCAACAATTGGACACTGTAAGAAAACAACACTTTCTATTACCCTACGGACAACATATACCTTTACACCCTGCAATGTTCGTCGGTAGGGAACAGTTTTTTAGTCACAAATCATTGTTAGCATTTTTTAAAGAAATTCATAGTTTTAATATCATATACCCGGGCATTCCGTAGCACAACCTCTCCAGAGATGTTTTTGCCGCGGTGGCTACACAAGAAAGCACTGGCCTCACTGCCCTTGGATGCAAGGGTATGATTGAGTGAGGCACTTGTGCTAATGCCATACATATCCACCATAGTCTTTTATTATCACCAACTTTTGTCATCTATTCACACCACACACACCTTTCACGGCATGGTCATGATTTTATTACTTGTATGTTTTTACCCGCCTTGCCGCGAGGAATTTTATGGCCCTTATACAGCCGCTAATCACAATCATTGTCCACATTCCTTGTCCCATGAACTGGCGCTCTTTGGCCATCGAATGGCCCTTGCGCCAAAACACCATATATCATCATCATCAACGCCAAGTGCTTTGAAAATCCTAGACCCCGTTCACCATCTGGGTATCCGACTGGCAACCGGTGCTTTCAGGACAAGTCCGATCCAGAGCCTCTATGTAGAGTAAAATCAGTGGTCACTTCACCTGCAGCGATCCTATAGCAGTTTCACTTATTTTATAAAGGTACGCGCAAACATAAAGCATCCTTCTTATTCAGCTATAAACCATATGACCGCTGCCACCCTCTACCATAATCGACCCACAGTGAGAAAGCCGTTCTCTTTGCGTGTGAGAAGCTTAAGTGAGGAAATGGGTGTTCCGCTGCTGGAACTTTGTCCTATGCCCACAACAAAACATTTACCGCCGTGGCAGTGGCAGCTCATACATTGTGACACTTCCTTTGCCGAGATCACTAAACATGCACCAGAAGCACATATCAAAATGCATTTCCGACAACTTCAGTCCAACTACTCATGCATAGAGTTTTATACTGACGCTTCTAAGTCGCATGCAGCGGTGGCTTATGCAGCCGTTGGACCATCCTTCTCGGATTCCGGTGTGCTGCACCCGGAAACAAGTATATTTACGGCTGAGGGATATGCACTATTGTCGGCTGTGAAGCATATACGGAAATCAAACATACAAAAATCTATTATATTCACAGACTCGTTAAGCATCGTAAATGCATTAAGATCCCTTTTCAGATTCAGAAATCCGGTAATAATTGAGCTGTATTCCGTTCTGTGTACAGCGTATATTTCCAACCAGCATGTTACTATTTGCTGGGTTCCTGGCCATAGAAGCATCGAGGGCAATTTGTTAGCTGACCAAATGACCACCTCAATTATATTGCGCGCTATTAACCCCATCGCTATTGTCCCTGCAACAGACCTAAAACCCTTCCTACGTAAGAAACTGCGAAACCACTGGCAACGCTTGTGGGACACAGAAATAAATAATAAGCTTTAGTTGATTAAGCCGTGGTTGGGTTACTGCCCTCCGCTACAAGAACACGGCGAACTGATGTCCTATTCTGTCGCCTCAGAATAGGACACACTTATGGTACCCATAGCTTTCTGCTGACTCGCGATGAACCTCCTACTTGTGGTAGATGTGGTGAGAGGCTAACCGTCCTCCACGTCCTCCTGAAGCTGAAAGTGAGAGAAAGAAATATTTTGCTTTAGCATACCGCTATAATCTTAAGACCTCTACATCCGATTATGTTTCTCGGTGAAGAACCGCTTTGTGATGCAAAATCAGTTTTAAGGTTTTTAAAGGATGTAGTATTGAATGTTTTTAGCCCAACATTCAATGTTTTTAGCCCAACAGGTTCATAGCGCATCCTCTGCTCAGAGGATGCCGCTGTGATAGCAGCTTTCAATGAGCCCAGGCCTCCATGCTCTTGTTTTAAATGCTCTGTCGAGGCACTGGTGCTCAATGCCAAGTTTTTATTTCACATACATATCACTTTTGAATCATTGTATGTTTCCATAGCACACATCATTTGTCATTGCCATAATTTTACTATATATATATATATATATATATATATATATATATATATATATATATATATTGTACGCACCTACAGTGACTGTTTTTAGGCCCATTTACAGCCACGTCACATCTGTTTTATCTACACTTCACATCGCACAGTTCATTATCATCGCTCTGGTGCTCTTTGGCCACATCTGGCCCTTGAGCCAATAAACTCCACTAATCAATCAATCAAGTTGGGGCGTCACCTCGTTAGGCAGCACCTCGCTGCTGTCGTCGCCTACGAGCGGAAACAAATGCGGCATATATATGGGGTGACGTTAGGAGTCGAAGAATGACAGCTACTACTGCCACTTTACGTGGACACTTACTGTTAACGCACAGCACTCCTTCGTCAAGCCCAGGTGTTCCATAGATGTTGGGTGAAAGCACGACGGTCTCGCCATCCTCCCAAACAAATACTTGTTTGGCCATTTAGCACGCGTAGCTGCAATAAATCAGCACACTGAAACACTCAAACGCGCACAGCTGAATTCCCGCGGCCACTTGAAAATGGCTGACGTGACGTAATAAACGTCGTCTGCTGCTGCCCGAACAAAATTGCGCGGGCGGTCCCGAGCCGTCCGCCGGCCGCCAGGCAAGCGAAAAACAAACATGCGCCGAGCGATCCCGGACCAGTGGGCGGAGCGTCCGGTTGATCACCGTGAAAAACGAATACGCCGGCCGGCGTCCGCGGCCGTCCGGAACCGTCCGGGACCTGTAAATCGATGAAGCTCACTGGAAGGGGCCGATTGCTTCAACGGGCTCGTGGGCTGAAGGAGCTTGCTGTGCGTTGCATGACAGACCGGCGCCGCCGCTTGATGACGTTGTTGAGTTTATCGCGTCAGGCGGGCTCGCGCGCTGGCCTTGACACAGATTGCCTTTGCAGAGGCATTGACGTTCAGTATTGACTCCCAGGCATAACACTGTGCACGGATTGGGGCATTATGAATCAAGCACACGACGAGAGCGATTTGGAAGAATCGGATTGCGAGAACGACGAAACATTGGCGCCAGTGCCTCATGCAGCTTATGCCAAGGGCCTCGGCGAACGAGCACCGTGCCGTTTTAAATGAACTGGCAACTGCCCTTATTGCTCCTGCTCTTCGAAACACATGCTTCACGGACTTTTTGGGGCAAAAAGTTTGTGCTTTCACTCGCAACTTTTTTTTAAAAGCTGTGTTTCATTTACTACGAACTTCGGGATACAGCGAATGGATGCCGCGTCACGCTCAGGTTCGTTATAAGCGGGCTCGACTGTAGATGAACAAGCCATTGTTCACAACATTGTTTCAAGGCTGCCATCATAATTGCAATGTACACATAACAAAGCAATTACACTTAATACATTATTCAGTTCATGTATTATAATTGTAATGTCATGGTCACTAGTACAGTGTAACCTCGGTGGTACGAATACTGTGGGGTCACCACATATATTCGAAGAATCCGAAATTCGTATTGCCAAAAACCATAAAAAATTAGTATGCCACAACAAAAAATCGGCTTACTTTTCATTTATAGTTTCTCAGGGCAGCCGAAAGATTGCGAAGGGCTCTGAATGATTTCCAGTAAAGGTTTTAGACATCAACCATCATACTCGTATTGGTATATCTACGGTGTGTGTATATATTGAACCAAGTGGGTTGTGACCAATTACAGCTCGTAGCCTCGTCCTAATCTTAGTAGATACATTTTACAGCGATTGTGATTATGAGATCACAACAAGGGTCGATTCTGGCGCTGTATTTGTCCGCCTATCGCAAGAAAAAAACGAAATAAAGAATACCCTTGACAGACGCAAATTTAAACTAAGGACCGCTTTGTTGGTAGCCCAGTGTTCTACCACAGAGCTACACCCGTTTTTTGTATTTTTCGCCTTTATTCAATTCACAGGTACAGACCTGCTCAAATTTCTTTGTAAACATACTGTATGCAAGCTTCATGTCGGATAAGGAATCATATGAACATGCGTTGTAGATCATTTTAGAGCAGTAAAATCAGAACCGCACGTCATGAAAAGCAATTTGTGTAATGACTGGATAGTTGAAAGCCTCCAACCCGTTACAAAATGGTTCACTTATGATTCTTCGTCGTCATCAGCCACTGCATTGTGAATGTGTGCATAACGCATTACAGCTGTGTAGCAGGTACCCACTTCACCACAGACGAATGAATAATGGCGTAGTGGGTGCTCCCTAATTCACAAAAATGATCAATTATGGTGCATAGTTGCCATGCAAGTATACTCCAAAAATCCAGTAATCTGCTTTTTCAGCTATCGCTGTGACTGTACTGTGCATTTCGCACAGGCCTGGCGTTTTTTTTTTTGCATGACACCGAAGTACTGCACGAAAACGACTGAATAAGCGTTCTGCAGGCGATAGATAAAGGCCAGAAAGTTTTAGAACCACCTGCCTTTGTTGTAATTATTTTGTAATTGCTATGGTTTTGAGAATGATTTTCAGATTTACAGCTACACTCGCACCATCGGGGTTTGCTGAAAATTTAGGAGTCTTTCGAGCAAAATACAGAGCAACACTGGCAGTTGCGCGCACCTTCAAGAATCCTCTTTTTCGACAGACTGGCGACGTGGTGTACCTACCCGCACTTGGGTTTGGGTACTTGCGCATACTTGTCGAGTCTTCCGCGACAATGCAAGTAGCACCTGTTCGTACCTCCACGGCAGCGCATGTTCCTATCAACCGTCGTATAGTGACAATCAGTTCGCAAGTGTACTTCACAACAATGCAGGCCAATGGGCCTTGGCCGGTACCACAGAAAAATTTGTATCACTCCGAAATTCGTACAAAGCGTGATCGTATCAGTGAGGTTTCACTATATATGCTTGATGCTTTGCACAGATGTATTTCGAGATGCTCCTCTGTTACGTTTAAAATGGGCAATTGTATGCTCGTATTTTCGAATGATGCAATAATAACGACTCTTTGTAGCTCAAAGCAAAAATATATGATCGCGTACTGTATATTGAAAACCTGTGTTCATATTTGCTATAGGGATACTTCGATGTTTTACAGTGCGTGGAACGAGAACAAGGAGGAGACACACAGCGCAGCTCCTCCTTGTTCCATGCACTGTGAAACATTGAAGTATGCAGCACCACCAACTAGCCCAACACTCAACCATAGTGTTGAAGAGGCATGATTTTTCTGAAATACCTAATGTAGAATTAAGTCAGTGATGCGTTGAGTATAATACCCCGCAGGGGCGCCTGCGCAAGCAGGCGTTTGGTGTGTAGCGACACCACGGAGCCGAGCTAACGGGGGGGGGGGGGGGTTTCGACTCCCTCCCACGCCTAGCCGTGCGTGGCTTTGCCGTGTCCGGGGAAAAGGGGATCCTGGGGGTTGAGCTAATGCTGGGTGATTGGACCTCTAAGGCCCCCCAGCGGCGGCAACACACCCCTTTGGCCCCGACTTCACGTAGACGGCACCCCACGGCTGACCCACCCAGGGGAAATCGGTAGTCGCCTTTTCCTATTTCTCTCTCCATACATCTTCGTCTTTATCTCTTACTATTTATCTGTCCTGTCTTCTACTCTCTTCCGTTTACTTTCAAACTTCCTGGCGGCTAGGGTTAACCCTGTGCAAATAGCCTACCTTGGTCTAGGCGCATTGGTTTATAGTGGCGTTGTACGGCTGGCGTCTGCAGGTTTCAGCATCCGCAAACTTGTAGCGTCCCCTCGTTGGGCTCCGTGGTGGGTGGCCGCCAACGCTGCTGAAGAAAAATAAGACAGACATGCATAGAGCATTCCCCCTACTGTCTGATCGTACCGGCTTAAAGCGGGTACGCACCAATGATATGAATTTTTTTCAACCAGCCAACACAAACATATCCTCACTTTCATGTTATCCACTGTGAAAAAACTGAAAAACAAGCCAGAACCGTCTCTCCTTTCCTGGTTTCTAGATGTCTTACCGAAACTCTTGGCACAGGATACAAGGTATCCAAAATGGCTAATGGAGACCTTCTCCTCGAAATCCGTGACAAAGAACAATTTGAAAAGCTAGACCGTCTTTCAGATTTTGGTGGCATACCAATAACCATAACACCACATAGATCAATGAACACAACTCGCGGAGTGGTATCTGACATAGACTTAATTGACTTGACTGAGACTGAACTTTTGGAGGGGTGGAAAAGCCAAAATGTCACTAATGTACAGAGAATCATCATCAGAAGAGATAATAAGGAAACACCGAAAAAACACTTAATACTCACGTTTCCATCCAGTAAACTACCGGAATCTATTCAAACAGGGTACACGAAGACATCTATCAGGCCGTACATACCAAACCCTCGTCGTTGCTTCCAATGCCAGAGGTATGGCCATGGCTCTAAAACTTGTCGTGGTCGCCAGACTTGTGCACAATGTGGAGTCCTAGGCCACGTGCCTGAGAACTGCAAACAACCGCCACACTGTGTAAACTGCGAAGGAAACCATGCCACGTATTCACGCTCCTGCACATACTGGAAAAAAGAAAAAGAAATAATTACTTTGAAGGTGAAGGAGAACATTACATTTAAGCAAGCACGGCAAAGAGTCGCTCCATTCTATGGACCTATATACGCTGATGCGGCGCGTCAGGGGGCACCGCCGCACCAGCCCTCGCCACTCCTTCGGCCCGCGCATACCGAGCCGGTGTTTGTGGCACCTGCCCCCCAAGGCGGCTGTAGCCCAGGCTACACCGCCTACTCCCAAACAGAGACCGGAGACTCCAGAGTCCTCCGGTCTCAAGGCCTCACCTCACCAGGCGAGGCCCAAAATTCGAACTAACAGCCCGCACGTGCGGGCATCTAGTGCCTCCGAGGAGGCAATGGATACGTCGGTACCCTTGGTGCCGAAAGAGAGGCGTGGCTCCTTGGAGCGCGCCAAGAAAACAAAAAAAGCAGATAACAGGGCCTGGTGATGGCGCTGTTAAGTGAACTCAAACTCCCTGTCTAAACAGCCACTCGCGTTTCGTACACACAGCACTATTTTACATTCACCATGAACACTCAAATTATACAATGGAACGTCAGGAGCCTTTTCAGAAACCTTGACGACATCCAAGAACTCTTACACGAACACTCACCGAAAGTGCTGTGTGTACAAAAACACACCTTAATTCAAAACACACAAATTTTTTTCGTAAATACGTTATTTTCTGAAAGGACCGTGTTGATGCCATGACATCATCCGGAGGTGTTGCCATCATAGTGAATCAAGGAATTGCATGCACACACTTACAACTCCAAACATCCCTTGAGGCAGTGGCTGTTCGAGCAGTTCTTTTTGATAAACTGATCACAATCTGCACTATTTACATTCCTCCTAGCTATCAGCTGCAAAAACGTGATTTACACTCTCTAATTGATGAACTTCCGGAGTCTTATGTTCTCCTTGAAAACTTTAATGCGCATAGCAGGTTATGGGGTGACTCTCGATATGACGCGCGAGGTCGTCTGATTGAACAGTTCCTTCTCTCGTCGAGCGCGTGTCTCCTAAATCGAAAAGAACTAACCTATTATAATCTCGCTAATAACACCTACTCCTCCATAGACCTAAGCATAGTATCTCCATCTCTTGTGCCTCTACTCCAGTGGAAAGTCGTCAGTAATCTGTACGGAAGTGACCACTTCCCCGTTGTTTTGAGCACAACTACAGTAACTGAGTGCCCACCACGTGTTCCCAAGTGGCTCATAAATAGAGCCGACTGGAAACAGTTTTATACCATCGCTCGGCTAGGTTGGAAAGACATATGTACTTTGAACATGGATGTCGCTGTGAAGTAGTTTTTGATTGATGCTGCAACAAAATGCATCCCACAAACAAATGGACACCATGGAAAATGGCGTGTGCCATGGTGGAACTCTGAATGCCGAAACGCGCGCAAACAGCAAAAACAGACCTTGGAGGCTGCTTCGGAACTCACCGACAGCCGAAAATCTTGACACCTTCAAGAAAATAAAGTCTCAAGGCAGGAGAACGCGTTGACAGGCCAGAAGAGAAAGCTGGCAGAAGTTTTTGTCAGGGATCAATTCATACACACAGGAGGCTAAAGTCTAGAACATGGTCGGTAGGATAACAGGAAAACAAGTACACACACTTCCACTCGTAAACACTCAGGGTGATACCTTGGAAGATCAGGCAAACTTCCTCGGTGCACACTTCGAACAGGTGTCCAGCTCATCCCACTATACTGACACTTTCAAAAAATACAGAACAAAAATAGAAAAGCAGAAACTGTAACACAAATGCATTAGATACGAGGCATATAACCAAGCTTTCAGTCTAGCTGAGCTGCGAACGTCTCTAAACTGTTGCAGTACTTCTGCCCCAGGTTCTGACCGTGTGGTGTATGAAATGTTAAAAAACCTACAAATAGAAACACGAAAAACCTTACTTTGTTTGTACAATTCTATCTGGTTTTCTGGCAATATCCCTACCTCCTGGAAAGAGGCTATTATTATTCCCATTTTGAAAGAGGGCAAGTACCCTTCTTTACCTTCGAGTTATAGGCCTATTGCACTTACAAGCTGTTTGTGCAAAGTCTTCGAAAAAATGATAAACTGCCGACTTGTACATTTTCTTGAAACAAACAATTTGTTCGGCCCAATTCAGTGCGGGTTTCGAGAAAGTAGATTCACCACAGACCACCTCGTTCGTATCGAGGCTCAGATATGGGACGCCTTCGTTCATAAACAATATTTTCTCTCTGAATTCCTCGATATCGAAAATGCTTATGATACAACATGGCGTTTTGAAATTCCAAAGGACCTGTCCCATCTTGCCGTGTGCGGAAAAATGTTTCACATAATCGATAGTTACCTGTCAAACCGGACATTCCGTGTCCGAGTGGGCACGGTTCTTTCCCAATTATTTGTCCAGGAAACAGGCGTGCCACAAGGTGATGTACTTAGCTGCACACTTTTTCTCATCAAAATGAATTCCTTGCGTTGTCCATTCCTCGCAATATGTTTTATTGTACATATGTCGATGACGTCCAGCTTGGCTTTAGTTCTTGCAATCTGGCAATGTGTGAGCGGCAGGTTCAGTTAGGTTTAAACAAGGTCTCCAAATGGGCAGAGGAAAACGGATTCCGGCTGAACCCAGGAAAAAGCACGTGTGTCTTGTTCTCCCGAAAGAAAGGCATGCACTCAGAACCCGACATTGAACTGAACGGTCAATGTCTGTCTGTTAATACTGAGCATAAATTTTTAGGATTAATTTTGGACAACAAGTTGACCTTTGTACCGCACATCAAGTATCTAAAAAACAAAATGTTTAAAAGCCATGAATGTTTTGAAAGTGTTTTCACGTACTAGGTGGGGTAGTGACAGGCAATGTCTCATGAACCTATATAGAAGCCTCATTCGCACCCGCTTAGAGAATGGGGCAGTTGTTTATCAGCCTGCGACTCAAAGTGCTTTGAAGATGCTGGACCCCGTGCACCATTTGGGCATCCGCCTTTCTACGGGTGCTTTTGGCACCAGCCCCGAAGAAAGCATTTATGTTGAGTCAAATGAGTGGTCGCTTCATCTGCAGAGAACTTACATGTCCTTTGTATATTTCCTTAAGGTGAAAGCAGACAAGAAGCACCCCTCATACTCTACTATTAAGGATTTGTCGAGCTCAATTCTGTTTGAAAACCGGCCCTCGATGAGGCAGCCCTTCTCAGTTCACCTGAAGAGTCTAGTTGAGGAAACTGGAGTCTCACTTGAACACAGTTTAATGGCTCCTGTAGCATACCCGCCACCGTGGCAATGGCAGACTATAGACTGCGATGTGTCTTTTCTAGAAGGTACAAAACATGCGCCTATTGCCCATATCGGAACATACTTCCTGGAACTTCAACACAAATACACACGTCCTGAGTTCTTTACAGATACCTCCAAGTCTAACTCCTCTGTGTCCTTCGCAGCTGTCGGCGTATCCTTTTCGGATGCTGGCCCTCTACATTCAGGCACAAGTATCTTCACAGCGGAAGCTTACGCGATACTTGTGGCTGCTGAACACATCAAGCAATTACAAATACAAAAAGCCGTAATTTATACGGACCCCGTCAGTGTGGTAACGGCTCTGCACACTCTTAAAAAACACAAAAACCCAGTCCTCGTCTCACTTTACTCCATTTTGTGCACACTCTACACACTCAAACAACATGTTGTAGTGTGCTGGGTGCCAGGGCACCGTGAGATTCAAGGCAACGTAAGGGCGGATCAGCTCGCTGCATCCGTCCACAAAAGCACCGCCACTACACCCATATCGATTCCGGCCCTTGATCTTAAGCCGCCTCTCAAACGAAAGCTCAGGGACTACTGGCAGAGCAAGTGGGATAGACACATACAAAACAAACTACACGTTATCAAGCCACACCTTGGCCATTGGCCACCAGTATCAAAATCGCGTCATACAGAGGTAATACTAACGAGACTCAGGATAGGACACACATACACGACACACTCATATCTTTTCCGGTGGCGATCCACCATTGTGTTACAGATGTGGTGAAGCACTAACAGTTCTTCACATTTTAATTCAGTGCAAACAATCGGACACTTGGGTGCACGTTAAAGAACCCCAGGTGGTCAAAATTTCCGGAGCCCTCCACTACGGCGTCTCTCATAATCATATGGTGGTTTTGGGACGTTAAACCCCACAAATTAAATCAATCAAAACAATCGGACACTATAAGAAAACAACACTTTCCATTACCCTACCGACAACATATACCTTTACACCCTGCAATGTTCGTCGGTAGGGAACCGCTTTTTAGTCATAAATCATTGTTAGCGTTTTTAAAAGAAATTTGTGGTTTTCATATCATATACCCGGGCATTCCGTAGCACGACCTCTCCAGAGAGGTTTCCGCTGTGGTGGCAACACAAGAAAGCACTTGCCTCACGGCCCTCTGACGCAAGGGTTTGAACGAGTGAGGCACTTGTGCTAATGCCATACGTATACACCATCGTCTTTTATTATCACCAACTTTTGTCATCTATTCACACCACACCCACTATTCACGGCATGGTCATGATTTTATTACTTGTATTTTCTTACCCGCCTTAGCGCGAGGAATTTTATGGCCCTTATACAGCCGCTAATCACAATCATTGTCAACATTCCTTGTCCCATGAACTGGCGCTCTTTTGCCATCGAATAGTCCTTGCGCCAAAAACACCATATATCACCATCGTTGAGTATAATATCCTAAGAAAACATATTTCTGTACCTTCCGTGATTTCCGTTGATGATTTGCATGCAATATACATAGCAGTGTGCTAAGTATAGTGCACATAACTAAAGCCTTTATGTAAATACTTTATTTTATTTTAACCGTCTAGCTCTAAAATATGAACATATGCTCAAAAAACCTGCATGATTTTTGAAAAAGAACTATTTTCACTATGTTCGACCTGAATTCCAAAAGTTTCAATACGCAAGTCAATTCAGATAAGCTTGTAGCTGTTCTACAGGCAGCTGCTAACTAAAACCTGGTTGGTTATTTTAAATTTGAGTGGAAGCTGCTGCGGCTGTAAACTTCTGACGATGCATGCCTAAATTATCGATGTGTAGCTGTTTGATGCTATTTATTGTCACTACGTCAGTAAAAAATTTGTGCATTACAGGGCTTTCAAAAGCTGAATTTAACCATTCATACGCCTGAAAATCAATTGTGCACTTATTTTCTGAATGAGAGTTTCCAGCTGGGAATTAACCTAGAAATAGGTTTTCTGCTCTAGCTGGAAATTTGCCAGGTACTTTTCAGCTGGACAATATCTAGCTGGGGCGCAAGGGCGCCTGCGCAAGTAGGCGTTTGGTGTGTAGCGACACCACGGACTCGAGCTAACGGGGGAGTTTCGACTCCCTCCCACGCCTAGCCGAGCGTGGCTTTGCCGTGTCTGGGGAAATGAGGATCCTGGGGGTTGAGCTGACGCTGGGTGATTGGACCTTTAAGGCCCCCCGGCAGAGGCAACACACCCCTTTGGCCCTGGCTTCACGTAGACTGCACCCCCGGATTGACCCGCCTGGGGGGAATCAGCAGTCACCTTTTACTGTCTCCCCCTCACATCTTCGTCTTTTCTCTTACTTTAAATCTTTCCCGTCCTCTACTCTCTTCCGTTGACTTCCGTGTTTCCTGGCGGCAAGGGTTAACCCTGTGTGGCTATCCTACCTTGGATACACCATATTCGGTTATAGTGGTGGTGTACAGCTGGCGTCTGCAGGGCCTGTGCTTACAGACCCTGCAGCGTCCCCTTGTAGGACTCCGTGGTGGGTGGCTGGCGCCGCTGCCGAAAATAAACCTTTTCTTATGGCTAGTTCCTTCCCCCCACTGCCTGATCTCCGTCAGAAAAGAGGCCGCACCGATGAAGTCTTCCAGTTTTTTGTTCACCAGAGAGTATTCTTTCCCCGATTACACGTTATCCACGCTGACACACCCGGCAAACCAGTGTGAACACTTTCACCTTTCTAGTATTGAAGTCGTTGACGGAAATCTTTGGCCCAGGATATAAAGCTTCGAGAATGGCAAGTGGTGACCTCCTGTTGGAGCTCCGCGACCAGAAACAATATGAAAAATGTCTAATCCAGTGAAATTTGGAGATACCAAATAATAGTAACCCCACACCGAACCATGAACAGCACCCGTGGCATTGTTTCAGATGATGATCTGTTAGGACTGACGGAAGCTGAACTCCTGGAGGGTTTTAGCGAACAGAATGTCATCAACGTGAAACGAATTAGGATGAGGCGTGATGGCAAAGAAATCCAGACTAAGCACTTGATACTTACTTTCAATTCAAGTGTACTGCCCGACTCCGTTGAGGCTGGGTACATCAAGCTTCGAGTGAGGCCATATATACCGAACCCTCTCCGATGTTTCAAATGCCAGCGGTTCGGCCACAGTTCTCAGAACTGCCGAGGTGGCCTAACTTGTGCGAAATGCAGTGCGGAAGAACACACATCTGATACCTGTCAAAACTCTCCTTACTGTGCGAACTGTAATGGGGAGCATGCCGCATACTCACGGTCATGCTCATGCTGGGAAAAAGAAAAGGAAATTGTCACAATTAAAGTAAAACAAAACATTTCATTCAGGGAGGCACGAAGGCAGGTGTCCTACCTACCAGAAACCAGCTTTGCCGAAGTGGCGCGTCAGGGGGCACCGCCATGACGGCCCCCGGCGCCTGTCTGGCACACGCGTAGTGAACCAGTGGTGATGCCATCCGCCCCCTCGGCGGTTGCAGCAAGTGCTGCTCCGCCATCCAAGAAAGACCCACCAACCTCCAGGCTGGGGGCCGCGAAGGTCTCGTCTTTTGAGGCGAGGCCCTCAAAACAAATGCAGCGCTCGCAAGAGCGCGTGTCCAGCGCCTCGCAAGAGGCAATGGACACAACACCGAGCGTGAGGGCGCAGCCAGCGCCTAAGGATCGGCGCGACTCTGTCGACCGATCCAAAAAAGAAAAATCTCGTGTCACGGCTCCTGAAAAGGGTCCGTGAGCTTACTTGCCATCCTTGAGCACACAACACAAAACACATCTAAAATGGACACACAAATACTACAGTGGAATGCCAGAGGCCTATTTAATAACCTAGATGATATCAAAGACTTGCTTAATGACTATCAGCCAAAAGTGTACTGTGTTCAAGAAACTCATTTAAAGTCGACTCATGTGAATTTCTTAAATCAATATGTGGTTTTTCGTAAAGATCGAAATGGTGGAAGTTTCTCTTCTGGAGGTGTGGCCATCATTGCACAAAGAAGCGTTGCATGCCAGCACGTTGTGCTACAAAGCTGTCTTGAGGTTGTGGCTATTCGCGCTATTCTATTCAACCGTCTTATATCTCTCTGCTTCTACATAACCCCCGACGAACCATTAAAAAAACAGAGATCGAAAAGCTTATTGATCAGCTTCCAGAACCATATGTGTTAATTGGAGATTTTAATGCTCACAGTTTGCTATGGGGTGATACCAAATGTGATGCGAGAGGTCGTGCAAGAGAAAACTTTCTTCTCGCATCTGGAGCCTGTCTGCTCAATAAGGCAGAGCCAACATAGTACCACACACAATACTTATTCATGCATGGATTTAGCCATTGGGTCATTGTCACTCCTACCTTACTTAGATTGGAAAGGTATTAATCTATAAGGAAGTGACCATTTTTCAACTATTTTAGTAACAAAACAACGGGATGACCGGCCATCTTATCCTAAAAAGTGGAACTTTCATGTTGCAAACTGGATGAAATTCAGAGAGCTATGTACACTACACCTCGAAGAGGTGGACCATTTGGAAGTAGAAGAGATGGCCAACTATATTTCTGAATATTGTCACGGGGTCGTGACGTGGCCGAAGACAGGAGACTTCGTGTTGGGATTTAACTGTTTATTTGGGCGAACCTGTGCCCGGTAAACGGAAAGTCCAATTACAGCAGCAGTCTCGCACAGATAGCAGTCTCGGACTGATAGCGGCGAACGGAGCGTCGGCCTTCGATCAACAACTGACAAGCGGCGAAGCGCGTCGGCATTTATACTCTTGCCGTCGAATGTTCTAGCGTTATCGCTGGCGGCGACGTAGGTTCCAGAACAATCTGTACCGTTTGCACAGTGGGCGCGATCTTATCGAAATGATCTACTACAGTCCGGAACCTTCTCGAAAACTGCATGCGTGGTTCGCGCTGAGAATGGTGTGGTGTTTTGGGACGATAACAAAAACTTGGGAAATGAAACGCGGCAATATGTTCTTACTTGTGCAAAAAAGTGCATACCGAAGTCCAGGAATGATAAGGTTAACACAAAGCCATGGTGGAATCGGGAGTGTGAAATTGCTAAAAAACGACAGAACAAAGCATGGAGGACTTTTTCTCGCTACCCAACAGCAGAAAACTTGATAACCTTTAAAAGTTGCAAAGCGAATGGCAGGCGTGTTCGCCGTATAGCCAAACGGGAAAGCTGGACACGCTATATATCCTCAATAAACTCCTACACAGACGTCAGCAAGGTTTATAATAGGGTGCATAAACTTAAAGGACAAGGCCCAAATTCCTTCCCTTTGGTGAATGACTGTGGTGATACAACAGAAGAACAGGCAAACGCTCTTGGCGAACACTTCGAGAAAATGTCAAGCTCAGAAAACTATACCACTAAATTCTTATGCCACAAAAGCATAGCTGAAAGTGTACCTCTGTGCCGGAACAAGCCTGTATCAGACGGATACAATAAACCACTAACACTATATGAACTGAAGCTTGCCCTTGGTTCCTGTGAAAGTTCTGCTCCTGGTTCTGATACAATTACCTATGAAATGATCAGAAATCTGCCTTATGAAACCCTGAACTGCCTTTTAGCACTTTACAACAAGATTTTCAATACCGGCGAAATACCATCTGCTTGGAAAGAGGCAATAGTACTACCAATCATTAAACAGGGCAAAGATCCCTATTCGGTAAATAGTTACAGGCCTATCGCCATCACAAGCTGGCGACTCAAAGTGTTTGAAAAAATGATTACCTGCCGCTTGGTCTATTACTTGGAATACAACGGCATATTGGACCCGTGCCAGTCTGGTCTCCGTACAGCTAGATCCACAACCGACAATCTTGTCCTCCTCGAGTCGTATATACGTGACTCGTTTGTACACAATCAATACTGTCTGTCTGTTTTCTTTGATCTTAAGAAGGCATCTGATACTGCCTGGCGATACGTAATCCTGCCAGATTACTGTCTTTCGGAATATGTGGCAGGTTTATTACCATCTTAAAAGATTACCTGTCTGAAAGGAAGTTCCGTGTAAGAATAGGTACTGTGTTATCGCGCACATTTCTTCAAGAAAATGGAGTGCCGCAGGGAGTAGCATTAAGCTGCACACTATTTATAGTTAAAATGAACTCTCTTCGCTCTGTTATTCCACCTGCGATATCGTACTCTGTATACGTGGACGACATTCAAATTAGTTTCAAATCGTGTAACTTGACTGTATTCGAATGCCAGATACAGTTAGGTGTTAACCGACTTGCAAAATGGGCTGACGAGAATGGTTTTAAGTTTAACACTGACAAGACTACCAGTGTGCTTTTCTCGAGACGACAAGGTGTGCATCCTGACCCCTGCATACTAATGAATGGACAAGACATAGTCATCGCGAAGGAACAAAAATTCCTCGGTGTATTTTTGATTCCAAACTCACCTTCATCTAGCTCATAAAACACCTGAAGTTAAAATGTCTCAAGACCATAAACCTTTTAAAGATTTTATCGCATCAGTCGTGGGAAACAGACAGTCACTGTCTCATATCTCTGTTTCGAAGCCTGGTTCTGTCAGGCATAGATTATGGATGCATAGTATATCAGTCAGCCTCGAGGACAGCACTGAAAATGTTGGACCCTGTATACCACTTAGGTATCCGGCTGGCACTTGGTGCCTTCCGTACCAGCCCTATTCACAGCCTTTATGCATAGTCAGTTCAGTGGCCACTAGACTATCAGCGCACGTATTTAGGAGTCAACTATGCAGTTAAGATCATGTCTCGGAAGCAGCACCCATGCAAAACACTTATGAACGATGTGTCTACTACCCGGTTATACCAAAACCGTCCTTCTATCGCCCCACCGTTTTCATTGGCAATAAGACCTGCAGTAGAAAAACTTGCAATTTTTTTCAATGACTTGGAGAAAAGTGACCATGTCGAACACATCCCTCCCTGGCAGCAATGTCCAGTCACTTGTGACTGGTCTTTCAAAGACATCATAAAGCAAAATTGTCCAAGTGCACTCATTGAGCAACATTTCTTGGCCCTTGAACACAAATATCGTTCAACCGCGTTCTTCTCTGACGGCTCAAAGTCTCAAACATCTGTATCTTGTGCAGCCTATGGACAAAAGTTCTCGGACACCAGAACCATGCATACACATACCAGCATTTTCACAGCGGAAGTCTATGGTATCCTGCTTATTACACAACACACTAAACAACACAACATACAAAAGTCTATAGTGTACAGAGATTCTTTAGGTGTTGTCAGGGCCCTGTCTTGTGGCAAGTACAGCAAGAACTCTACTTTCAACAAGCTCCTTAACGAAATCTATGCAGCCTGAAACCTAAAACTTTCTATTGTTATTTGCTGGGTTCCAGGTCATTCTGGAATTGCGGGCAACGAAATAGTGGACAAGAATGCACGAGAAGCCGCTGGTCGGCAAACTATAGATATAACCTCTGTTCCGGGTGTAGATCTAAAACCTGTTGTACGTAGAGGTCTACGCAACCACTGGCAAGCTGAATGGGACAGAGAAGTCGACAACAAACTCCACCTTGTAAAATCCCAGCTGAGAAAAGTTATCCCCCAAAAACTCAACAGGTTCGCCGAAGTTACTCTAACACGGCTCAGAATAGGCCACACTTATGCCACACATAAACACCTTTTGGCAGGCACTGATCCACCTACATGTATACACTGTGGAGAGAGTCTAACCGTTGCGCATGTCCTCATACAATGTCCTGTGCTTCACCAAGCACGACTTACCCATTTCAGGGAGCTCTATCGATATCATATCCCACTTCATCCAGCGCTGTTTTTATCACTTGATGCAGTGGTTGACCTTAAGAGACTTCTTAATTATCTTGGGAAAGTCAAATTTTTAACAATATCATTCCATCCTAGCCACCAGGCTGCACCTCAAGTGTGAGGTACCGCCTGGTGCATGAAAAGTATGTCTGCGCCTTCGCAGTTCTTGCTCAGGCAAGGACTTCAGCTGCGAGGGTCTTGGGCCTTGCAGACTAATTAATCATCACAGACTTCAGCCAACGAAATGAAGTTTTTTTCATCAAAGTGACATTTTTTAAATGCACTGTGTTTTAAATGGTTCGTAGATATTTGCCACACATCATTTGTTTTAATTTTTAAACTAATAACTGAAATGAAACAACACTTGTACTGGCGCTCTTTGACCTTAGATGCCCTTGCGTCGATAAAACTTAACGTAAATAAAAAATATCTAGCTGGACCCAGACACCGCTGGATATTATGATTATCAGCGACAATTCTACCGGGAAAACTTTCATTCCAGCTAGTAATGGGCAAACTGGCCGTGAATTTTGCTGGAAAACTCATTTCCAGTTGGTAATTGGCTTTCCATTTTCATCTAGGTGCGCATGCTAAAGGAGAATGAGAACGAGAAAAAGCACCTTTTTCTGCTTCTTTTCTCGTATTACTTCAGCTTGCGTAGCAAGTCGAGTTTTCAAGTATGAACCAACTAGTTTGTAAAGAAGTGATGCCACAGCTTCGCTGGTCGAATACCTTTTTACCTTCATAGGGTAGATTGGAGTGCGTATCTTATTCCGTCAATGATTTATTTTATTGCATGTACAAAGTGGATGGCCAACAGCTGCTTCACGGAGACGCCACTCGAAGGGCAGCGGCAGATGCCTCGAGTGCCACGAGTACATCTGCCAGGTAGAACCGCACATTTTTCCAGCCGTGGTCACGTGTATCCAGAGGCAACTGGGAGATGTAGAACAAGAGGTCAGCAAACACCGGAAATCCGGTGACGCGATGGTGGTCAAACTCTGATGGTGCCCACAGCAAGTGCCGGGTCAGTGGACGTCCCGGAAGCCCAGTCGGCTTCAACAGTGCCTGTTCCGCCGCCGACATTCTGTCGTTGAGGGCACGGAGCTTACCTGCACTGCGCATACACCGAAATGAAAAAAATAGTAATTTTGAGACCCATGTGTGCCACTTTCATGAACAACATATCCCACCGAACTACCACAATGTGCGCGGTAGATGCTGGTGTATAAATGAGCATTTGGCGAAATGAAAAGTTGGAACACCAGGCTCGTTCATGTGTCTCCGTACATTATATTTTGCTGGTGCGGGAAGATGCGGAAAATAGGCAAGCTGAAGCTGGCGTCTGCTGATCGCTTTGGCCTGTGGAAAACAAGTGACACTGCAGTGAAAGCAATAAAATGCAATAGTCTTAAAGGGCTCTGCATTGTTTTTTTCAGTATGGTCCGAAAATGCTGCAGATAGGCTGTCAGGTCCATGGGAACAGGCGAGCTGAAGACAACCATTATTATGCTGTACGCGGCCTAGACATTGTAATTAATTGCCAGTGTCAGCTATAAATCGTTTTCTCTTGTCTGACAAAACATGTAATAAACCCAAATAAAGCTCCATGAATGCTAAGTCCTAATGCATTCGCTGACTTGACAACGTGAGCTGCAAAGTTACTGTGACCCCCACAGTAAGCCGCCACATGCCCATGCGCGTGCTCCTGATCACACAGAAAGTAAGCTGTGTATTGAAAAAAAAGTAATGTGCTCAAGGGCATAATTCACGCTGACAAACAGACGCGTCTTCTTGCGCTGTTGCCAGCCCCCTCCAGCGTAGCTTTCGCCTCACTGGTACCAGAGCAAAGCGGGCGACAAATCCCTCACTTAAAGCGGGCGACAAATCCCTCTAGCTCTGCTCGTACTTAAAGGATTGCAAAGACGTTTGCTGCTGTTGATTCGCGAGGCAAGAAGCTTTTTATGAAGTTATTCGATGACTAACTTGCAGAGCCCCAGGGTCCCTTTAATGAACATCGAGTAGAGCAAACAAAAAAGCACTGTTTAGAAAGACAACGAACCGGATGCATTGGGCTCAGGGGGACATTGTGATGATGATATATGGTGTTTATTGGCGCAAGGGCCATTAGATGGCCAAAGAGCGCCAGTTCATGGGACAAGGAATGTGGACGATGATTGTGATTAGCGGCTGTATAAGGGCCATAAAATTCCTCGCTGTAAGGCGGGTAAAAACATACAAGTAATAAAATCATGACCATGCCGTGAAAGGTGTGTGTGGTGCGAATAGATGAACAAAGTTGGTGATAATAAAAGACGATGGTGGATATGTATGGCATTAGCACAAGTGCCTCACTCGTTCATACCCTTGCGTCCAAGGGCCGTGAGGCAAGTGCTTTCTTGTGTAGCCACAGCAGCGAAAACCTCTCAGGAGAGGTCGTGCTACGGAATTCCCCGGTATATGATATGAAAACTATTAATTTCTTTTGAAAACGCTAACAATGATTTATGGCTAAAAAGCGGTTCCCTACCGACGAACATTGCAGGGTGTAAAGGTATATGTTGTCGGTAGGGTAATGTAAAATGTTGTTTTCTTAGAGTTTCTAAGTGTTTACACTGGATTAAAATGTGAAGAACTGTTAGTGCTTCACCACATCTGTCACACAATGGTGGGTCGGCACCGGACAAAATATATGAGTGTGTCGTGTACGTGTGCCCTATCCTGAGTCTCGTTAGTATGCGTCTCTCATAATCAGAAGTGGTTTTGGGACGTTAAACCCCACAAATCAATCGAGTCTCGTTAGTATTACCTCTGTATGACGCGATTTTGATACTGGCAGCCAATGACCAAGGTGTGGCTTAATAATGTGTAGTTTGTTTTGTGTGTGTGTATCCCACTTGCCTGTGCCAGTAGTCCCTGAGGTTTCGTTTGAGAGTCGGCTTAAGATCAAGGGCCGGGATTGATATGGGTGTAGGGGCAGTGCTTTTGTGGACGGATGCAGCGATCTGATCCGCACTCACGTTGCCTTCGATCTCACGGTGCCCTGGCACCCAGCACACTACAACATGTTGTTTGAGTGTGTAGCGTGTGCGAAAAATGGAGTAAAGTGAGACAAGGACCGGTTTTTTTGTTTTTTAAGACTGTGCAGAGCCATTACCGCACTGAGGAAGTCCGTATAAATTACTGCTTTTTGTATTTGTAATTGTTTGATGTGTTTAGCTGCCACAAGTATCGCGTAAGCTTCCGCTATGAAGATACTTGTGCCTGGATGTAGAGGGCCAGCATTCGAAAAGGATGGGCCGACAGCAGCGTAGGACACAGAGTAGTTGGACTTGGAGGCATCTGTAAAGAACTCAGGACGTGTGTATTTGTGTTGAAGTTCCAGGAAGTATATTCGAATATGGATAATAGGCGCATGTTTTGTAACTTCTAGAAAGGACACATCGCAGTCTATAGTCTGCCATTGTCACGGTGGCGGATATGCTACAGGAGCCATTAAACTGTGTTCTAGTGAGACTCCAGTTTCTTCAGCTAGACTTTTCAGGCGAACTGTGAAGGGCTGCCTCATCGAAGGCCTGTTTAGAAACAGAATTGAGCTCGACAAATCATTAAGAGTAGAGTATGAGGGGTGCTTCTTATCCGCTTTCACCTTAAGGAAATAAACAAAGGACATGTAAGTTCTCTGCAGATGAAGCGACCACTCATTTGACTCAACATAAAGGCTTTCTACGGGGCTGGTGCGAAAAGCACCCGTGGAAAGGCGGATGTCCAAATGGTGCACAGGGTCACGCATCTTCAAAGCACTTTGAGTTGCAGACTGATAAACAAAGGCCCCGTAATCTAAGCGGGTGCGAACGAGGCTTCGATACAGATTCATGAGGCATTGCCTGTCACTACCCCAAGTAGTACGTGACAACACTTTTATAGCATTCATGGCTTTTAAACATTTTGTTTTTAAATATTTTATGTGTGGTACGAAGGTCAACTTGTTGTCCAAGATTAAGCCTAAGACTTTATGCTCGTCTTTGACGGACAGACGTTGCCCGTTCAGTCGAACGTCAGGTTCCGAGTGCATGCCTCTCTTTCGAGAGAACAAAACACACGTGCTTTTATGTGGGTTAAGTCGAAATCCGTTTTCATCTGCCCATTTGGAGACCTTATTTAAACCCAGCTGAACCTGCCGCTCACACATTGCCAAGTTGCATGACTTGAAGCCAAGCTGAACGTCGTCGACATATGTACTATAGAACATATTGCGGGGGATGGACAAGTGCAAGGAATTCATTTTAATAATAAAAAGTGTGCAACTAAGCACACCACCTTGTGGCACGCCTGTTTCCTGAACAAATCTTTGTGAGAGAACACTGCCCACACGGACACGGAATGTCCGGTTTGACAGGTAACATTTGATTATGTGATACATTCTTCCGTGCACCCCAAGGTGGGACAGGTCTCTTAGAATTCCAAAACGCCATGTTGTATCATAAGCCTTTTTGATATCGAGGAACACAGAGAGAAAATATTGTTTATGGACGAAGGCGTCTCTGATCTGTGCCTCGATACGAACAAGGTGGTCTGTGGTGGATCTACTTTCTCGAAACCCGCACTGAAATGGGTCGCGCAAATTGTTTGTTTCAAGGTTATGTACAAGTCGGCAGTTTCTCATTTTTTCGAAGACTTTGCACAAGCAGCTTGTAAGTGCAATAGGCCTATAACTTGAAGCTAAAGAAGGGTCCCTGCCCTCTTTCAAAATGGGAATAATAATAGCCTCTTTCCAGGAGGTAGGGATAGTGCCAGAAAACCAGATAGCATTGTACAAACAGAGTAAGGTTTTCCGTGTTTCTGCTGGTAGGTTTTTTAACATTTCATACACCACACGGTCAGAACCTGGGGCAGAAGTACTGCAACAGTTTAGAGACGTTCGGAGCTCAGCTAGACTGAAAGCTTGGTTATATGCTTCGTATCTAGTGGATTTGTGTTCGAGTTTCTGCTTTTCTATTCTTGTTCTGTATTTTTGGAAAGTGTCAGTATAATGGGATGAGCCGGATACCCGTTCAAAGTGTGCGCCGAGGAAGTTAGCCTGATCTTCCAAGGTATCACCCTGAGTATTTACGAGTGGGAGTGAGTGTGCTTTTCTTCCTGCTACCCTACGAACCATGTTCCAAACTTTGTCCTCTTGTGTATACGAATTTATCCTTGATAAAACTTGTGCCAACTTTCTCTTCTGGCCTGCCGACGCGTTCTCCTGCCTCGAGATTTTATTTGCTTAAAGCTCTCAAGGTTTTCCGCTGTCGGGGAGTTTCGCAGCAACCTCCATGCCCTGTTCTGTTCCTTTCGCGTATTCTCACACTCAGTGTTCCACTACGGGACTTGTCGTTTGCCGGGCAGTGCAGATGTTTGTGGAAAGCACTTGGCTGTTGCGTCAGTTAGAAAAGCTGTGAAATACTGCACAGCTTCATCTATGTTTAACCTACATATGTCTGTCCAACTCAAACGTGTAGAGTTATGGAACTGTTCCCAGTCTGCTTTGTTTATCAGCCATTTGGGAACGTGTAGAGGACCTTCATATGTTGTTTGTGAACTCAACACTACAGGAAAATGGTCACTACCATATACATTATTTACGATTTTCCATTTGAGTAGGAGTAGGAGTGAAGGTGATACGATGCTGAGGTCGATAGACGAGCAAGTTTTGTTGGCAACGTTATAGTATGTTGGCTCTTTCTTATTCAACAAACAGGCACCGGAAGAGAAGAGAAATTGTTCAGTGAGACGACCTCGTGCATCACAGCGAGAATCGCCCCACAGTCCACTATGTGCATTTAGGTCCCCAAGAAGCAAATAAGGTTCTGGCAGTTCGTCTATTAAAGACTGAAATTCACGTCTTTCAAGACGGGGGTGGGGAGGTACATACAAAGAGCAGATGGTGACGAGTTTGTTTAAAAGTACCGCTCGAACAGCCACCGCCTCAAGAGATGTCTGGAGTGGTAAATGTGTACACGCTGCTCCTTGGTTAATAATAATGGCTGCGCCACCGGATGACGCCACAGCATCATCTCGGACCTTTCGGTATATTACGTAAGCACGTAAAAAATTTGTATTGGAGGATTTTAGGTGTGTTTCCTGTACACACAGCACTTGAGGTGAGTATTTGTATAAAAGCTCTTGTACGTCGTCGAGGTACTTAAGCAGTCCTCTGACGTTCCAATGTATTATAATTTGTGTGTCCATATTGGAAGTAAAGTAGTGCTGTGTGTACGTTAAGGGAGTGACTTGTTTAAGCTGAAAGGTCGAGCTCAAGTACCAGGGCCATTGTCAGGCCCGGTTATGAGCTTTTTAGTTCTCTTGGCGCGCTCCAGAGAGCCGCGCCGTTCTTTTGGCGCAAGGGGTGCCGCCGTATCCATTGCCTCCTCGGAGGCACTGGATGCCCGCTCATGCGAGCTGGTTTTTCGAAGCTTGGGCCTCGCCTGGCGAGGTGAGGCCTTGAGACCCTAGGACCCTGGAGTCCCTGGTCTCTGTTCAATGGTAGGCGGAGTAGACTCAACTACTGCCGCCTTGGAGGCAGGCGCCACAGCCAATGGCTCGCTCTGCCCAGGCCGAAGGAGTGGCGAGGGCTGGTGCGACACTGCCCCCTGGCGCGCCGCATCAGCATATGTGGGGCCATAAAATGGCGAGACTCTTTTTCTGGCTTCTTTAAATGTAATGTTTTCTTTTATCTTTAAAGTGATGATCTCTTTTTCTTTTTTCCAAAAAGAACATGAACGTGAGTACGCGGCATGATTTCCGCCACAGTTCACACAGTGTGATGGTTCTTCGCAATTGTCAGAATTGTGGCCTGACACTCCACATTGTGCACAAGTTTGGTGACCACGACAGCTTTGTGAGCCGTGGCCATACTTCTGGCATTTAAAACAACGACGCGGATTAGGTATGTATGGTCTGATCGACGTGTTTGTGTACCCTGTTTGAATACTTTCTGGCAGATTACTGGAAGCTAACGTGAGTATCAGGTGTTTTGTTGGTGTTACCTTGTTGTCTCTTTTAATGATGATCCTTTGTACATTGGTCACATTCTGACTCTTCCAACCCTCCAGAAGTTCCTCTTCAGTCAAGCCGAGCAAATCAGCATCAGATACTACTCCACGGGTTGTGTTCATCGATCTGTGTGGCGTTACAGTGATGGGAGTGTCACCAAAAGTTGATAGATTCTGTAGCTTTTCAAACTGTTCTTTTTCTCGAACTTCAAGGAGGAGGTCTCCGCTGGCCATTTTGGTAACCTTGTACCCGGCTCCAGGAGTTTCTGTGAGACATCTGGATACTACAAAGGGGGATACAGTTGTGGCTTGCTTGCTGCTTATCTCACTATGTATAACATGAAAATGGGGGAAGTTTTCACTTGATCGGTTGAAAAGCCTAAGTCTTCGGTGCGTACACGCTTTAAGGCGGTACGATCACTTAATAAGGGAAATGCTCTATGCATGCCAGTTCAATTTTTTCAGAAGCGTTTGCGGCCACCCACCACGGAGCCCAACGAGGGGACGCTACAAGTTTGTGGATGCTAAAACCTGCAGACACCAGCCGTACAACGCAACTATAACCCAATGCGCCTAGACCAAGGTAGGCTATTTTCACAGGGTTAACCCTAGCCGCCAGGAAGTTTGGAAGTAGGAAGAGAGTAGAAGACAGGACAGATAAATAGTAAGAGATAAAGACGAAGATGTAGGGAGAGGGAGATAGGAAAAGGCGACTGCCGATTTCCCCTGGGTGGGTCAGCCCAGGGGTGCCGTCTACGTGAAGCCGGGGCCAAAGGGGTGTGTTGCCTCTGCCGGGGGGCCTTAACGGTCCAATCACCCAGCGTCGGCTCAACACCCAGGATCCCCTTTTCCCCGGACACGGCAAAGCCACGCACGGCTAGGCGTGGGAGGGAGTAGAAACTGCCCCGTTAGCTCGGGTCCGTGGTGTCGCTACACACCAAACGCCTACTTGCGCAGGCGCCCCTGCGGGCAGGGGGACATTGTCAAAAATTTTAGTCGGACAGGTGGGAGGACATGACCACCTTGCAGCATGAATATATATATATATATATATATATATATATATATATATATATATATATATATATATATATATATATATATATGGTGTGTATGTGTATTTGTGTGCGCACAAATCGTTAAACATCTCGTAGGACGGGGTGTGAATTCTCCACACGCGAATGATTTGCGTCTACTACACTAGGCAGTCACGCGGAGTAACTTCTGTCACTGCACCACAGTGTGCCTAGGCCAGACGCGAAAGGTCGTAGTATATTTTGACTGAAAAGGTGCACTCAGTTGGAAAATCAGTTTCCCATAGCTTTTCATATTTAGAGAGATGCAGCGATTAGGAAGCAACAATATTTAGCCAGAACTAGTTCCCTCCCCCCCTTCATGTTAATTTTGTGAATAGCTAGAAAAGCAACTCACTTGACGACTCAGCAATGTTTGATTTGCAAATGCAATACAATTTATTTTCGTTTTGCAGAGAATACGTTCAAGGCATGTGTAAAATATCCGCAGAGTAGAAATTAACAAGCAAATGGTGCTGCTTGCTAAATTAATCCAGTCTCGAAGTCAGTTAACTCATGTTCGTAGTCTCGTTTTCTGTATCTATGTTTGCATATTATAGTTTTGGTGTCACGAATACCGCAGGGGAAAGCCCTGGGGCGAGGATATATTGCCGTGTTCTCCATCAAAGTAACTATACAGTTGATACTATGTCGAGAGATGCCTTGCCTAACCGGAGGGTAGCACACCGCACTTGTCCCCTCCTCGCGGAAGTCTTGTGTCTTGGAAAATAGAGCCCAAAGTGTCACTCTATCACATATGCCGGCACGTGTCCCACTTCAGATCAAAAAGATGCCCTTCCTCCACTCCCGAAAAAAAGTTCTGGCTACTGTCCTGCCCTAATGACCGAATCGTGGCTACCGATATTCTCCGCGACTAAAAAAATATTCCCGTCCACACGCTCGACAATCTTCTTCAAAGGTGGCGTTGCCGGTCGCCTGGCTCATGATGCGATAATAAAGTGCACGCCTGTTGTACAGGCTTGCGCATTTGAGGAGATAGTGCGGCTGCATATTTCTAAAGTTGCACGCGACTAGAGTGATATCATTTTCTAATGGCATACACCCTTATGTTTCAAAATTGAGCTTAGCACCCACCAGTGTTGCAGTAAGTGTTATTTACTACAAACCTTGTCTCGTTCAGGTGAGTGAGATGTTCGGTCCACTGGTCAGCCGCCCTCTGGAAGTGCTCGATGGCCAAGCGCAAAGCGTCTGCGGATTGAACATTTACCTTGTAGCGTACCCGACTGCGGCATTAAGTACACTCACTTAAAATTATTGTGGCGAAATTGTCTAACAAGTCATTTCCTTCAGCAAGTACAGGACATTTTTCTCTATTATGCGGAATCTCAAAACAAGCTGTAATAACCTATTTCTTACTTGCCTATTTCTAACTTTCTTACATGCGCGCTGTGATTGCAAGCGCCCATTGACGCCAGTAGCAGAGCAAAATGCGAAAAAAGGACGTTTGCTCAAAGGGAACTTCAGGACTTGTAAGTGATAACTTAACTTTTCGTGCACCAATTTGCATCATTCTTAATACATTCATCTCGGTAATCACTGCTACATGCGTTCTGATGTTAAATAAGGCTCTTGTAAAAAGTTTCGCAGGGCGCCTTTAAGAGAATATGGGGAGTAACGTGTGTGCCTTTGATAACAGCTGGCCGGCTTCAAACTACCAAGTAATTATAATTACATGTTACGATGTCTGACAGCAATGTACGCTTGTAGCAGAAATAGTAATGCCATATAACATGTGTTGTGAAGATGTTAAAAAGGACACATGTGCTTGTAAAGCATGAAAATATATTGTTACGTAAAAATGACACGAGGCGTGTCTATCTAGAATCTATATTGAAACTGATGTGTATAGCATCGACTAAGATGGAGGACCGCACGCACAACCGACAGACCACTTCCTCGTTCTCGTCTTCTGACCGCTCATATGTCAGCTACGAAGCATTACTCCCCCCCCCCCCCCCCGGCGGTAAAAGCACTCCCTCGGTGCACATTAATTACGGTCTTCAGTAGGCAGGTGGTAAGGTTTTAACCTGCTGACGTGCACAACACCACTGGGTGGTGGGATTACAGGCAGGCTTGTGGTCTCAGACGCAGGAATGATCTCATTGGTGGCGTCGGCTACCTGGCGGGTGATACTGTAAGGGCCCATGTAGCGAGACAACTTTTCTGTTAAGCCAACTCGACGAACTGGGCACCACAGGAGAATGATAGAACCGAGTGAGAATCGAACGTCAACATGCCAGCTGTCGTAGATGGCTTTCTGGGTGGCTTGCAAAGCCGAAAGTCTAGAGCGGGCGATCTAACGTGCGTGGTTAGCACGAGCAATAGCGTCGCGTGCATATTATGTTGACGGCGTTGTAGTGGTTAGAAGTAGGGTGTCGAGTCTTAACGTCGGATCAGGGCCATAGAGGAAATAAAAGGGTGAATAACCAGTGGTGTCGTGGCGCAAGGAATTGTACGCGAAGGTCACGAGAGGTAGCGCCAGGTCCCAGTCATGGTGGTCGGAGGACACATACATCGCGAGCATGTCCACAAAGGTGCGATTTAGGCGTTTGATAAGGCCATTTGCTTGGTGATGGTAGGAAGTGGTGAACTTGTGCTGCGTCGAGGAAAAGTGCAGAAGATCGTCGATTAGTCGGGACAGAAATGTGCGGCCGCGATCCGTGAGTAATTGGCGAAGAGCGCCACGGTGTAGGATGACATCGTGGAGCCAAAAGTCCGCAACGTCAGTAGCGGTGCTGGTGGGGAGCGCTCGAGTGATGGCATACCTAGTCGCGTAGTCTATAGCAACGGCGACCCACTTGTTGCCCAATTTCGACTCGGGAAAAGGACCTAGAAGATTTATACCAACACGGAAGAAAGGTTCGGTTGGGTAGAGATCGGTGGAAGAAGTCCAGCTGGGGGCGCAGTAGGTTGCATCCTACGTTGGCATTTATCGCAGTAGGACACATAAGGGCAAACGGACCTGTCAAGACTGCGCCAAAAGAAGCGGCGACGCACACGGTTGTTGTCACAAAACAAGCGCTCAAAAAAGGTGCGCCGCCAAATTCTCGCGACGAAGCGCCGAGAGGTCAACGATAAATAAAGAAAACGAGCATCCAAAGACTCCCCGGGCGCGCGTCCCTCTCCCCTCGGAAGCGTGGGTTCGCCGACGAAGCTCCTCTCATCGGCGGCCGAGCAAATCCTGGAAATTTCTCGATGGAAAGGGGCGTGGCGAAGCAGCGTTGCGTCATCCGCCGCGGACGGCCCTCGTACCGTCTCACGCTTTCCCCCAGCCCTCGCTGCGCATCGCGCCGACGAAATGAGAACTTTCTGAAATCTCGCGCGGAAGGTTTTTATTCGAGCAGCCGAGATGGGAGAGCAGGAGAAAAAGGAAGTTAGCGCCGGAGTGCGCTGGGTATCCCGCCGCGTCAGTCGGTGAAGGTTTTGTCCTTTGTGACAAAGCAGGAGAAGATGAAAGTATGCGCCAGAGTGCGTGGGGTGTTCCGCCTTGTGGGCGAAGCCTTTTGACTTCCGTGACAAAGGGGGAGAAGAAGAGGATTTCCACCTGAGGGGTGAAGGCTCGAGTTACAGGCAAGAGTGTGTGTCTACCTCTATCGAGCGAAGACGCGTGGCAACAGCTGCGTGTGTGAAGCCGACGCGTTTCCGGCGAAGAAGTTTGGAGCCTGGAGAGCGGCCAATTGCAGATGTGAGGTTTCCTGGAAAAGAAACTTCGGGCGCAGCGGAACGACAACAACGCTGGACTTTGAGTGAGTGATTCTCGGAAGAGTATCATTCAGTCTTTTGTTCGAAGGACTTTGGACTCAATAAGTTTTCGAACTCTTTAGTCTTTAAGTGCCTTGGTTGTTCGATGCATGCGACTGCATTGTAGTGCGTATTGTTGTCTGTGTCCGTTGTTTCGAGTGTGACTGATTGTACTGTGTAGCACATTGTTTGATTGGTGACATATTGTATTCAACTATTGTCGAGTGTGCATATTTCTGTATCGTTTTTATCTGCCATTATTGAGAATATAATTTTGTTTGTTTTTCAACTCTCGGCTCTGACTTGTTCTTTGGGCCACAGCCGGCGTTCGCTGGCGCGCCAAAAAGGACCACCTATAAATTGTCCACGCTTTCGTAGTGCGGTTCGGGGGGCCGATACTTCGGCCCTTGGAATTAGCCCGGCGATTGCCTCCCGAATTAACAGGACCTGTGACAGTTGTACGTCTGAGATACACCCAGATGACCAGCAGTTGGTTCATAATGAAGCTCGTTCATGAACGCAAATGTTTCGGCACGACAAGAAGACGCTCGGGGCCATCTGGCTAGAGGCTACGATGGTACAGCGTGTCATTCAGGAGGACGTACATGCAAAGCGATGCGTCGTTCGGAGCAGATTCGAGATGGTCTATAAGTTGTCGCAGGGAAAATTCACGCCGTTGTTCATCACCAATCTGAAGAAACTGGGACATTGACATGACGATGAGGCTAGGCTCGATGTCTGATTCGTCGGGCTGATGAACAGGGTAGTGGGATAAGCAATGGGCGTCCAGATGGAGACGTCCAGACTTATAAGCAACTGAGTAGGAGTACTCCTGTAGGCGCAATGCCCAACGGCCAGGGGTCCTACAGGGTCGTACAGGGGTCCTTCATAGAAGAAAGCCAACACAGCGCGTGATGATTTGTGATGAAACGGAAAGGACGGCCATACAAGTAAGGACGGAATTTCGAAACAGCCCAGACAAGGGGGAGACATTCCTGTTCTGTTATAGAGTTATTGCGTTCAGACATTGAAAGCAGACGGCTTGCATACGCGATTACACGGCCGTTGCCCCGCTGAATTTGCGCCAAAACTGCACCAATTCCGTGACCACTCGCGTCTGTTCGCACTTCTGTAGGAGCATCGGGATCAAAATGTGCAAGAATAGGAGGTGTCATTAGAGCGGTGATTAGCTGAGAAGGCGTCAGCTTGAAGCGTGCCCCCAAAACAAGGGACGTCTTGTTTGAGAAGGTCAGTGAGTGGCCGTGCGAGTGCCGCAAAGTTTTTCACGAACCGGCGAAAATAGGAGCAGAGGCCCACGAAACTGCGAACATCATGGACTGAGTTTGGGACTGGGAAGTTTGTTACAGCGCGTGCTTTCGCTGGTCTAGTCGTATGCCGGCAGGGTCAACAAGGTGACCCAACACGGTAATCTGATGAAGACCGAAGTGGCACTTGGAGGAATTGAGCTGCAGACCGGCCCGTCAAAATGTGGATAGAATGGTCTGAAGGCATTCAAGGTGAGTTGCAAAGGTAGGTGAGAAAATGATCACGTCGTCCAGGTAACACAAACGTGTCGACCATTAAAAACCTTGTAGGAGCATGTCCATCATTCTCTCGAAGGTCGCTGGAGCATTACAGGGACCGAAGGGCATGACCTTGAATTGGTAAAGACCGTCACGGGTAACGAAGGCGGTCTTTTCTCGGTCGATGTCATCTACAGCAATTTGCCAGTAGCCAGATCGGAGGTCGAGAGATGAAAAGAAGGTGTCGCCATGGATGCAATCGAAGGCATCGTCAATGCGTGGTAGAGGGTACACGTCTTTTTTGGTAATTTTGTTGAGGTGGCGATAATCGACGCAGAAATGCCATAATCCGTCTTTCTTCTTTACTAATACCACGAGAGATGCCTAAGGGCTCGAGGATGGTTCGATTACGTTTTTCGTAAGCATTTTGGCCACTTCTTTTTGAATCACTTCTCGCTCGGACGCTCACACGCAGTACGGCCGACGGTGAATGGGCGCAGAGTCACCAGTGTTGATTCAGTGAGTGACAATTTTAGTATGGCCCAAAGGACGAGCGTCGGTGTCGAAAATGTCACTGTATGAGGCCAAAACTTGGCAGAGAGCATCGGCCTGGTGATGCGAAAGCTTCGATCCAATCAAGTTTCGAAAAATAGCATCGTCTGAGCTGGGCTACCGTGAGACTGCTCTTAGATCAGGAGCAGATACAGCGACAATACCGACATCGTGCTCTGTTATGGCAGTCAGCTGGGATAGAGCCATCTGGCAGGGCAACACTTCAGGGGTGAAACCAAAGTTGAGGAGCTGATAGAACACAAAGTTATCCGCTATGTTCGCGATGGTATGGGGCAGAGTAACACTGCTCGTCAGCCGAATGTCAGTAATCGGCGTAACAATATAATCACCGTCAGGAACGGGAGGGGTCGAAGACAAAGACACGTACTAGACTGCTCTAGGGGGCAGGCAAACGAAAGTGCTTGGGCTCAAGCGGCTGGTGGGCTTTGGGGAGTAGTCGGCAAAGATTGAAAGATAGAGGCTGAGGGTACCAGACGAACAGTCAATCAAGGCCGAGTGTGCCGAAAGAAAATCAAGGTCAAGTATGAGGTCATGAGGGCAACAGGCCAGCATGGCGAAAAGGACCACGGCGTGGCGACCGGCAATGCTGGCACGAACAGTGCACTTTCTGATTACTGGTACAGTACTGCCATCGGCAACACATATTGCCTGCGTCGTACACGGCATCATAATCTTTTGCAAGCGGTGGTGTAGAGAAGCGCTCATAATAGACAGGTGCGCAGCTGTGTCAAAGAGGGCGATCACAGGAACATGGTCGGCTTGTACATCTAGTTTTCCTGCTGCGATTGTCCAGAGAAGCTCGGCGAGAAAAAGCGCCGAGGTGGCGGAGAGCGGGATTAGTGATGTAGCCGTGACGGGGAGCAGGAGCTGCGGCGATTGGATGAAGGGGCATCAGTGTAGCGGCAACCGGGCAAAGGGGCGTCAGTCATCTCATAGGGGTCGTCGGGTGCATGTGCGCAGAGGTAGAGAAGGTCTGGCGTGGTTGGTTTGACCAACCGCGGCGGCAATAGTGAGAAACGTGCCCTGGCTGGTGGCAGGAAAAACAAATAGGCCAGTCGTCAGGTGTTCGCCATTCCGAAGGGTTACGGAAGGGCATTGTTGGAGGTAAAGGGCGAGCGTGTCTTGGGGAGTAAGACGGGACTTCAGGGCGAGTCAAGAGACATGCTGATAGAAGGCCGAGGTTCGCAAACTCCTGCCTCACCACAGCTTGTATTAACGCTACTGACGACTTTTGTGGGTGAAAGGCGAGCGTTACGAAAACGGGTGGCTGAAGAGGAGCCAGACAGGCAGCTTCGATTTCCCGACGAACAATGCGCGTGACGTTGTCATACGTAAAGGACTGGCGGGCGGCTTCACACAATGAGGTCGCGGCCGTGTTGGGCAGCCGGGTGAATCGCTGAGTAATACGGCGGCTCTTGGCTTCGAACCGCTGGCACTCTTTAATGATGGCGTCGAGGGTCGCAACATTGTTGTATACTAGAAGATTAAAGACGTCGTCTGCTATCCTTTCAGCACATGGGCCACTTTTTCAGACTCACTCATGCGCTCGTCAATCTGGAGGCATAAGGCAATGACGTCATGAATGTACGCGACGTACGACTCCGTCGACGTATGTGCATGAGCCGCCAGTTGATTCCGCGCTGCGATCTGCCGCCCAACGGTGTCGCCAAAATGGTCGCGGATCTTCTCTGTAAAGAATTTCCAGCTTGTAATTTCCGTTTCGTGCGTCTCGAACCACACCCGCGGTGGGCCATTGAGGTAAAAAAAGCACATAGGCAAGCATAAGAGTCGGTCATACCTGCAGCTTGCGCTGACCCATTCGTACCGGTTGATACATTTGTCGACGTCAACGCTATCCTTACCGGAAAATACACCGGGATCACGAGCAGGAGGTAGAACGACGTATGTAGAAGTCACGCAAGGGGCAGGTGGTAAAGACGATGGTTGTTCAACTTGTGACATGGTTGGACCAATGATGATGTAACCGTTGCGAAGCTTCGTGATGAAGACAGGGAAGTACCCAGCACTTCCACCACAAAGACGTTACGTAAAAATGACTCTAAGCGTGTCTATGTAGAATCTATATCAAAACTGATGCGTATAGCATCGACTACGATGTAGGACAGCACGCACAACCGATAGACCACTCCCTCGTTGTCGTCTTGTGACCGCTGATATGTCAGCTATGTAGCAATATTTCACTGCATTTCAGAGCAGATGAGTGGCTGTATGGTAGAACGCCTGCTTGCCACGCAAGGGGGCGGAGTTCATGCCTCACTCCAACGTGAAAACTTTTATTTATTTTATTTGCATCTTTCTCAATATTTCGGTCATGAAGAAGATTAGTTTACGCTCCCAACTAATGACGCCGACGCCAATATTTCTGCGAAACAAGTTCTCTAACGCTATCGTGTTAATAAACAAAAAAGCCACAAATAATGTGATTCCAATACCGAAACAGCTAATATTTTATCACTTGTACTTCATACTATATTTTTTTCGCAGCTGTAGTAAAAAGCTGTAGTAAAAGCAGCAAACAGCTTTCTTTTTTTCAGATTTTCCTGTCTTGGCAACATGCTACAAAACTTAGGGACGCTGTTACGAACCGCCATTTTCGGTTCTATACAATGTGCTCCAAATGCTCTTGTTCATTAGGATTCACTGCTAAATGGCCACTGACGTTATGTACACACGTATACAATAATAAAACATCTGAATACTTCCATACATGATTCACTAAACAAAACCACAGGACAATTTCTGGTAACAACGGTTGCGGCTCCTGCCATTTCTGCATTATGTTAGTTATTTGCAAGAAATTTGGCTTGCTGCGAAGCACTTTAGCCGCATTTTTTTTCTCACTGACCGAGAGAAACGCCATTCAGCTCCAGTTCCATAGCGAAGGGCGACTCGCGAAGCTCCTCCAGCGACTCCTTGAGGCGAAGCGCGGAGGCTGAAAAATTCACGGGTATCAGGAGTGAATCAGCAGCGAGCCACAGTGCAGCGCCGTGAAGCCGAGCACAGAGAGGCGCTAGGCGAGCGTCTGCCCAGTTGTAGAGGCGTAGAGTGTCGTACGCCGTGTGGTAAGCAGCGTACGTCGCCTCGCCACTTTTCTTGCTCTTCTGTTCAACAGAGAAAATAAGAAATTACCAGATTATATATGTACTAATAATAGCGAAAGTTGGGCTAGTTGGTGGTTCATAGTTGGAAGTAAAAACATCGCAAAAATATAGATAGCGATGTCAGCGTGGTGTCGTCTCTTCTTCTGTCCTTGTCTATATTTTTGCGCTGTTTTTACTTCCCAATTATATATGTACATATACATATTCTCTGGGTGGCCCAAGTATCACGCAGCAGTATTAAAAAGAGGAGCATCGTTACGCGAAGCACATTCAGTGTATATTGTTTCCGGCATACTGTAGTAGCCATTACTAAGTTTTCATTATTTAGTTTCGTTCATTAGACCTTAATTGACAAGTACTCAGCTAATCATCACAATGTCAATGAGGCATACGTAGGCATGCCCAAATTAGTTGTGACAGCGCTATTTTACGGAACATACTAATCACATGCTCATTTTCTGCAGGCTGAGACTTTTTGTCAGCCTGAAGATATGAAAAAAAAATAACATGCGACTCCGCTCCCACTGGCAAAATGTGAGAGAATAGTCTTCATTTGCTGCATCAGAGTGATTTTATTTGATGACGATGCTTCCTGGCGCCCGCTGCAGCTTAGCTGTTGTGTCATTTTTCAGATTTCGCGGACTTTTTTTATTATCCCCCTGACTATGGCATGCAAAATTTGTATTGTGTTGAAAATAACGTAGTCAGATGTAATTTCAAAATGCCTAAATGTGGCTCATTCACATTTTCTTGGTCAGGTGAGTATTTCCGAGTTGGAAAAGTAAATAGGGTTACATAACTGAACCTCATAAGCGAAAAAAATGGTAGTGGCTCCTATGGTATTGGGGAACCGCACCATCTTGGCTCATAACTACATAACCAAGTGAAGTTTCTTAAAGTTTACCTTCTCTGGTTTCAAAAGAAAAGTGATGGAAGGCACGCCTGCGTAAAGGCTGAAAGGTACACTGTCGGACATGGCGTCCATAACCTTGGGACTGTAAAGAAAAAATTAATTTTGTGTCAGCAGATTGTGGAACTAAAACTCAAGACCTTGTCATTCAAACAGTTCAAAGGCCGAATTCACATACCACTCCTTCATAAGTGGGTTTTTCATTAATCAAGCGTTTCGTGATCTTGCGGAAATGTTTGCGTTCGAAAATGTTTAGCGTAAGACGCTTTTTTGAATATGAAACCAGTAATGTACAAATTTATACAACGCTGAATTTTACTTCACCTCCACTGAGGTGCCGCAGTGTGTTCCGAAAGGCTCGGAGTAGTATTAAAGGTAAGAACGACGAGCTGTTCCTGTCAATGATATTGGCAGCCATGCACCAAGAGACGAGAAATCTGCATTACAAAGACCTCGCTGAAAAGGTGTGAGCTGGACTCGTACATCGTGTCACTTAATCTGAAATGCAACATTTATGTTTCACCCCCTCATTCACAGTTGACTTGCTGTAGACCATCTATGGCTAGCTAAAAAGATGATCCTTTCTCCGCTGCTCACGCAGGAACTCTGAAGAGACCCTTAACTGCTATATCTTGAAAGATACTTAGTGCATTAGCATTGTGGAGTGCGCAAAATTAGGAAACAGAATGAGTGCATTCGCCTCATCCAGTAATAGGCAGTTATAGTTTACTGTTAGCGTGATATCAGGGTTTAAGAGAATAGCCTTACGGTGCTGCAAACGTTCGTTGTGGACAGCACCTTATAGATTAGCAGAATAGCGTTTACGTGGTTCACATGCCCCAGCTGGGACGGGTGCCACCACCTATCAAAAGGTGAATGAGCTAAACACTGAAAATAAAAAGAAAACAGAAATGTTTGTCTGTGTCACCACGGGAAACAATGTTTGAAGTCTTTGTAGTAATAATAAAGGTAAGTAAATATAAACCACGCACTGAACGCGAAAACATTTCTATTGCTCATTTGTTTACATCGACGCCTAGAGACATTGAAATGGGAAGCTATCTCAAAAACTACGCTAACTTATTGGTAATACTCGGTCATCGAATATAACTGAAGGCAAGTGAACCCATTTTAAAGAGGTGTTCGCTGCGAACAAACTGATTCTTTCAACAACTACGCCAAAACTACTTCAAAGCGGGCGCCTGATACCGCTGCCATGTTTTACGTGCAGTACGTAAACCACGCTAACGCGGTAGCGGTAAATCTGAAAAATAGCTTCTGTACGGTATGCAGTACGAACCATGTACGTTACTATGCATGCGCGCTTCTATCCCGCTATCCCGCCAAGCTCGGTAAACTATAACTGTTCAATAACATGTGAGGGCTTTGCCTCTTGAAACCACGTATGATTATGACACAGTGGAGGGCTTCGTGAATTCCCACCAACTGATCGAGATTGTTTACCGTGCGCCTGAAATCCAAGTACACAGGCCAGAAAAACTTTCGGCTCCATCAAAAATGAGGCCGCCGCAGCCGCATTGGATAGCGCAACATTCCAGCCAGCAGTCCAGCACCTTAACAACTATAGCTATACATCACTGGGGTGGGTGAGGTTTTCATGGTTTAGCATTCCAGAAGTCATACTGCAAGTAAATCAGAATGCGCGGCTTCGATTCCCAGCCGAGGCGACGGCATTAAACGACATGCGAGAAAATACAAGATTTTAGGTTTAGGGGCTGGCTGGCCTTAGTGGTTGCTGCAAAGTTCCCCATATCATCATCATCGTTGGATTTAGGGGCATGTTAAAGAGCCCGAGGTGGTCGAAATGACTCCGAAGTTCCTAGCTAAACTGTCGGCGTCATGCAACATAGTTGTGGCACATGAAACCCCAGCGATTCTAAATGGCTGCTCACTTAATTTCACAATCCTCCCTGCAGTAGCTCTCAATACAGGACTCCGTTCTTACGTAACGTCGCACGAGATCATACTAACCGCACAAGTAAATTAGTTTTGTTTGCAACCTTGGCCTGTTCTTGCCAGACCTCGTAGAGAGTCCTGTTGGCGTTCGCAGGGTCTCGCACCTGGAAAGCATGCACCAATATTCCTTGCAAATATGACAACAAGGCATCCAGCATAATGTACTAGACCTGCTAAACCCTCATGCGAGCATTTGCTCACCCGTGAGGCCGCTTCCACCGCAAGATTCTCCACTGACGGGCACGCCTTTGGCACAAGACGACCACCTGCAAAAAGCCGGCTGTCCGATTCAATCTCATTCCTTTCTTTCAAGTCTGGCTTTTTGCTAAAGCCATAAAATAAACTTCGATGTAGAAGCAATCATGCCTATCAAGTGAGTTTTAGTACATCTATTAGGTTAGTAGAAAAAGAAGAAAAACGTCCCTAAGGACAGCTACCGATATAATGCTTTTAAAAAATGTCTCTCGTATTCTTCGAAGTATCTTGATCAGGCCACGAATGAGTGAAAGCTAATGAATTTGTAAGCAAGGTGGATGTAGCCAAGATTTCTGGATAGGAATATCTTGGCACGTCCTGATTCCCCCTTTCAGCGCCATCGACACTTCTCACCTCCGGCAAGTGGAGCGATATTTAGACTAAGTAGTGCACACGTACTCACTGCGGCGTTGGACAAGCAGGGTTTCAATTGTGGTGCGTAGGCGATGCCTGAAAGTAGCAAGGTAGATCTTGACGCCTTTAACCCTAATACAGCCACCTACCATAAGCATTGTTAACATCTCTTGACCAATGATCTGGTGCTCGTCAGTCATCAAATGGCCCTTGCACCATAAAACGCCACATATTGCTATCGACGCCTTTCGATTGCCGTGAAATCTTATTGGGCTATTGGTACGAAGATCAAAGTATTTTACGGATATCCTACATGCCTATGTAAAGTCAACAGAAAACCCCGAAGAAAACCAACGTGTCGGTATCTGCGGTGTCTGCTTCGAAGATGAGTGCAAACTATCCCACTTGTGCATGATTGGTCTGACGTACCGGATGCGCTCGAGCGGCAACCTGTTGATCGTGATTTGTTGCGCTTCTAAAGCGAACTGATTTTTCGCAGCGTAGAGATAACCCCTCCGCCGCTGCAAAAAAATAAAATAACAGCATGCTTTGAAAAGAATGCGAGTGCGTCATCGGGCTTGCGAGCATCGGTGGTCGTCATTGAGTTGCTACGCCACGGTGTGTTATTGTAGTTGACTCAGCCATTCGTGCTAATCATTAGATACACTTCAAGCTATGTTCTATTTCTGCATCTTCCAGAGTTGAGTGACCCAAGCTTCAGCATGACTGCTCACAATATCAGGGGACACTGTTGCTGAACCGCAATTCTCCCAGAGATTTGCCGGAATGCTTCCAGTGATTGACCAAATGTTTCCGAAGTTTATGTTGCAAACTTCTTAGTAAGTTACATAATTTATACGAAATTAAACCATTGTCAGGTGCAATCATCATCTTAACAGTCGTTTCACCGCATAGAAACCACTGTTAAGTAGAGTGAACTGCGCTTCATAGTGGCTTAACTGCAAATATATCTCGGTAAATCTTCGACAATTTCAATTTTTTATGAGCGCCTCGTAGTTAACCTAGCGGGTGACAGTCAGAGAAAGAATACTTAGTGATAGTTACAATGTAGCATAGCGTTCATTACAAATACTTACCTGATGTGCACTCGCTGATGTCTACATAGGCGACGGCACGTGGATGCAGCTCGAAGAGGTGTTGCTATAGGAGCAAAGGAACAAAGAACGAAGTGTAAACAGTGCAAAGAGAATGAGACAGAAAAACGGTGAGTTTTTGCAACTTGTCTTGCAATCTGACCGAGTAAAGGAATCTAAACTTATTGTCAAGTTTTTAAACAAATGACTGTGAGACATCCCCTTATGAGAATGTAGCTCTTACATCATTTGCATACTGTTTGCACAGATTGTGCAGAAACAAATCATTTATCTACCGTATCATGCCTAGTAACCATAGTAACCATCTCTCTCCCCCTTACAGTGAAGGATAATTCGGCCTTATTTGAGAGGGGGGGAGCACTTGCGTGGTCCCTGACCGGTCATTGGGGCTTAATTGGTGCTTATGTGGCCCTTGTTTCGAATTTTCCGATAAAAAGAGGGTAGGAGGCGCTTTCTCGGCATTTTACAGTAGTTAAATAAGATGCTCTTCATGATGTGCAGTGGCCTGTGCAGACTTACCTCAACCCATTCGGTAGAGCCCACTTGACCGTACTCACCGGCAGCCCAGCTGCACAAGAGCACACTACGCCGAGGCCTGACACCCCGTTTCTTGAGGCTTCCCAGAGCTTGGCCTATGGCCAGCAGTGACGCCGTGTTGGGGGCCGAGTGCAGCGCGCCAAAGCCAAAAGAGTCCCGCTGGGCGCCCACCACCACGTACCGATCTGTCCGACAAAAATGTATTGTAATTAGAAAAATATAGTAGATATCGCTCATGCTTTGGAGCCTGCACAACAAACTGCGCCTTGAGCGGCTAGTTAAGTCGCATAATATGGTTCATTTATGGCACCGCTCTTAGCATAATAGGGTTGTGTGGCACCAAATGAACAAAGGGCAGATACGCTCGCCATGCAGCCTGCACGCTTTTCAGCTCAGCCTAATCGATAAGAAGCTTACCAGCCAAACATGCGGTACAGTTAAGACGCTGTCATTGCTTCAATCTAAAGGGGCTGTGAAAACAAACTTGAGACCATAATCTTTCTTGGTTGCTTAATCCTTGCACATTCACAAATAGGCTGGCAAAGTTTTAGTGCATTTGGTCGAGTGCCTAATTTATAATTGAGTTTTTAGGGGCGAAGCTCTTTATGTCGTGGATCATGCGTCTGCATTGTATGTAGTAGTAGTAGTAGTAGTAGTAGTAGTAGTAGTAGTAGTAGTAGTAGTAGTAGTAGTAGTAGTAGTAGTAGTAGTAGTAGTAGTAGTAGTAGTAGTAGCTGTAATAGGTAGCCACCTCTTCTTTGGTTTTTGGAATGCCTGCTGGGTGGCGGTACTTGTATATGATGAAAAGATGCGAGATGATGGTACTGGGAGTGTTCACAAAATAGACGGACGAAAAGACGTACAGACAGACAGGTGGAAAGACGGAAGGACGGGCAGACAGACGGATACACACACACACACACACGCAGACAGACATCCAGACGCACGGACTAGCAGACGGACAAACTGACTGAAGGACGCCCAGATGGACAAACAGACAGACAGATGGATGGACAGCCGCAAGTATGCACGCGCGAACAGACAGACACACCGACGGATGGATGCATGTGCGGACGAACTAACGGAAGCTTCGCCCCTCGCACCATCATTCAGTGTGTATATGCTGTGATTCTTTTGTAAATACTTAGGCTGCCGTGACACTGTCGAGTAAAACTGAATGATTTGATTGATGTGTGTGTCCCAAAAGCACCATATGACTGTGAGAGACGCGGTTGAAGAGGTTTTTAGAAATTTCGACCACCTGGGGTTCTTTAACGTGCACCCAAATCTGGGGACACGAGCCTACAGCATTGTCGCCTCAATCAAAAATGCACCTGCAGGAGCCGGGATTCGATCCCGCGACCTGCGGGTAAGCAGCCGAGTACTTTAGCCACTAGACCACCGCGGCAAAGCGTCGGGCAACACTGCCGTGCTCGCGAGCCGTAACGTAACAAGCTTCTTGATGAGTGAGCGTCTGCATTATGGCAAATGATTCTGAAACAAGACCAATCACGCGTGATATCAAGACATTTTAGCTTTTCACCAGGGCACTGAGATTGAACAAGTTGCAGTGGTGGATACTTCGGCAGAAAATATAGTGTAGTACACTGTAGTAGAAGACGACGCCTGCAAAAAGGGTCGACGTCAAATGTGCGTCATAGCAAAATGAAGGTCGCCAGCAGTGAGCGCACACCCGATGACTCCAAGGGCTTGTTTTGCATTGAAATATTCTTTTACGACTCACCCTTCACGTCTATATAGGCATTGTAGACCGTCTTCTTCTAGTTTTGGCTGACAACAGATTTCGTGTGACCGCGTCAAAGCCCCTTTAGGCAAGATAGTTGCACTCCTTTATGCTGATACATTAAGCTATTCTTGCCGAACTAATGATAATTACCAATAGGCAATATGCGAAATTACTAGCGCCATCTAGTGAACGCAGCAGGTACCATATCCGCCATTTTGATGCTGGCGAGGCTTGACCACTACGCGCGGGCGACCCACATGCGAACGTACGCGTTTTAACGCTTCGACTGTCGCAGTGAGATTTTTTTTGCTGGCGAAATGTCAGTACACTGCTGTGTGCCGCTGTGCAAGCAGCGCGGAGTCACAGACAGCGATGGGAGCTAGGTATGCGGCATGAATTACGATTTTGCAGCGATCATTTAAACGCAAAACAGGGTATGGCGTGCACAAGAATTTATGGGCACAGTCTAGGATGAATGTATCTCCGCAATGCGCGGGCTGCACGAGAGCAATGCAGGACTAACCATTTTTCTGTGTTACGTAGACAGGCCGTGTTTTTATAGGTTTGTCAGCTTTGCGACTAGGTGTTTTCACTACGTCGGGACTCTACACGACAGTTCTGCTCTTCGATTTACCGTTGCGAACTCGCTGAAAAGCTGTGCGGCATTCAAATTTTTTTATGACTTCGGGGAAGCCTCGGACTACCCGCCGACTATCCGCGGTGAGTCTGAGATAGTAAATCGAAGAGCGCCGGTGGTTCCCTGCAGTCAAATAGAGAGTCCGCCACTGCTGGTGGGGTAACAAGTGTGACATAACCGAACTGTTAGGACGGGCTTTTTTGTGACGATATTACACCATGTAGGTAGACGACGTAGAAATGTTATTTTTGAAGGTGATTGCGCACAGAGACGAGCAGAGCTTCCGCTACTCCGAGTAACATGCCGTACACGCATCCTAGAAAGGCAGCTCAGTTGCTTGTCCGCGTTCAAGCTCCGTTGTGTCCGCAAGTACAGTCACCGCGCAGCAATAAAACAGTCATTCGGAAGATAAGGGCTATGCCCACTTTGGAACAGAAAAGTATCTGCTCAGGCACTTAACTTCAATTCCCCCAACATGCGCAGACGCAACTTTTCCATTGGGGCCTCCCTCACTAATTTTCCTTTACCAACGAAATAAAATCGAAAAGATAGCGGGGCGCACCGCCGTAGGTTTCGAAAACTAACACCATTAGTATCGCCAGGGCTTGACTGAATGACGTTCTGCATGAGTTCAGTGCGCGGCAGTCCTATTTATTCGTAAGACGGGATTTATTCTCTGCATTTTAGTCTGTTTGGCTCAGTTGCGTTGCAGCTGGTTTTTTTTAGTTGCAACTCACCTCACTTGAAAAATGTTTCATGTTGCATATAAAACATAGAGCTGTGGAGACAGCCATAACTTAGTTTTATGGGATTCAGCATTTTGGCTGCCTTACAGTCGCAGCTCCTAGAAACCTTCGAAGCTACTTAGATATAAAAATTAACTTATTTAAATTCCCCCGAGTGTCCACAAATGACTAATGCCTCTTAAGGCTTGCTGTGAAGGGCCATAACTAGGAAAGGCTGCTAGGAAACGGGATTGTGCACAGAAAAAAACTGAGGAGAGGGGGTCACATTACAAGTGCATCATTAGTCCTGCAATGCACATATAAGTGTGACCTCTATTCCCTGTGAGATGAATTTGTGATAGTGCCTGTGTTTGTAAACAACAATCGTTTAAACAGCTAAGAGAAACCTAGCTCATGACGTCGCACTGAATGTTTGTTTGCTTATATCTTGTAGGTATCCTTCCACCGCTTTCCGAAAGATGCAATGACATACAAGTGGCAAGATGTAGCAATATTCCCAAACAGTTTGTTTACATCGCATGTTTGGGCACTGGGAAACGTCTTGCTGTGGCCATCGCAGTAGCACAGCGCAGTGAAACAAGTGTTCAGGAGTCGTACGGCCGTACTAGCGAACGCGTTGCCGTCGACCGCTCGCCCACATTAAAATGGCGGTGGGGTAAAAATGCACAGTGTTGCCAGAGCACAAAGCAATTTCGCATATGGTCCATTCTTTGTCAGTAACGTTTTAATTGCAAAAACCTTGCTGACGTCACGATTTTCTGAGCACAAGCTCCTCAAGGCGGATAGGGCTCGCATGTGGTTTCGAAGTCTAACAGGGAGTTGGGCGAGCTGGTTGATGAAATCTCATATTTGAAGAAAGCACGGAAAAGAGAACAACACAGATATACGAAGAGAACAAAACGATTTTTTTCTCTCTTTGTCTTGCAGAATAACAACAGTCGATAAGGCCTTCTTAGCAGTTCTACAACTCTCACCTTGCAACACTTATGCATGCTCGATAAACCGATCCCTCTTACCTGGCTCTGCTGAACCACGCAGCGTAGCGATGACATTGTTTATCTGTGCGAGCGTGAACACATTGTTCACCCGCAGTCGGACCAGCCTACACACAACAGGAAAACGGCGCCACAGTCACAGTGGGTAAAATCGAAGCTTCGAAATGTGCGCACCTGTCTGAAGCTGCTTCTCCCAGCCTGTAAGTGACATTGCCCGTCAGGCCAAAATGTTCTGGAGCGTCCGGACCTTCGAGCAACCTAGACGGCAGAGAGTAGAGGCAGGATAAGTACCCACCGTAGTAGAAAAGCACTCAGAAATAAACGAGTGCTCGTTTTTTTTTCTGTCTCTGCGACAGTTCTTTTCACGCTGCTTTTTTACGACCATGAACAGCCAAACAGGCAGAATTTTTTACGTTACATAAGGAAAGCTGAGCATTCTTTTAAAATCCCTCTTAGTGCAGTCATCAGAATGAGGCTGTCGCCTCATTCTGACTTACAGTTGGCAAACCCAACCTGTTAAATATTACTGCATAGTCCAATCTACAAGTTATGGTCGGTATGTTTGAGCCGCTTGACCTGATTTCCAATACTTTAAGGCCACCTATCGGTGAACGCTGCGATAAGACTATTACAATCAGTTTAGCGAAAAATTGATTCTAAGTAGGAAGTATTTCCAAGGCGGTACCTTATGTCAGCCTACAATTCTTCAAGAGAAAAGTTATACACGTTTTATTTTTTTTTCTGTTTTTTAACGCTGTGGTTTGTGCCCTAAAGGAAAGGACTGCTCTGTTGCCATCTGCACCCATTTAGTGCGTTTTTACCCACTGAATAAGGTGCTCTTAAAAAGTGGAAACTGAAATGCTTTTGGATGCGAGGTTTTTATAGTTCTCTCGGTACTGAAGTAGTGCCTAATCATTGACTCTTTATTCGTCGAAATTACTGTGGAAATATTCTTCGAGGCTCTCACTGCTTTGAGCAAATATGGTACTTGTGACGACGAGATTGAGCATCTAAAATTGATGTATCCAAATGCTCTTCCCTACTAACATCTCATTACACGGTAAATATAATATCAGCGAATTTCATTCATTTATAATGTCATTTGGTTGCTGTCACACGGGGAAGCTAATGCCATTTGATGAAAACGACAATTCTCGTCGAATGAGTGGTCTCGATGCCAGAAACTTTTAGGGAGATGGCTGTTAAACTCATGTCTACGTAACTTTCATAGTCTGCAATTACTTTATTCCTCACTAAATCAATGTTATATTTGCGGCTTGTTGGTCTTAACAGAAGCACAGTCGTACTGAACTCTAGAAATAGTGCTGTAGTGCTTTACTGGTTTGGTGACATAATAGCATGCACGAAAGCTTCTAAAAAAAGCTACTCAGACAGCGACTGGAAGCCTGCCATGTTTTATTTGCACTCTGTTATCGTTGTTGCCTGTATCAGGGATGCTGATCGTCCAATTGCACAAGTTGTAGAGACCAAGGTGGTGCCTACATGAAATCGCTTCCGCCATCTTGTTTCTGCATACAGGAAGTCAGGCGCCTGCTTCGCTTCAGTTCACTTTCACCTGGTCATATTGTCGAGCATGTTGGTTTTCGAGTGTGTCGTGTGGCTGTGGCAAGTTGTGCAAAACGGCTGTGGTTGTAATGTAGGAACACGTTTTTAGCCCGTAACAATTATTTTTGTAAATACATGCGTGTTACTTGCAAGTTTTATTAACATTTTTATTTTCCTCCCAAAGCCATGGCTCAGGAAGGCTAAAGTCATGGTCATCATTTCAAAATGATGTTCGTTTTCCTCGGGTGACAGCACACAGGTACAATGACATTATGTCTGCCTAACGCCATTCATTATAAGTGACATTAGATTTGTCATGTGACAGGAGTATAAGTTACAAAAAACTGGTATGCACGAATGCCTCAATATTTCTCATGAAAAATAACTGAATGATAATGGCACACGAGCTTGTTTTGCTTCAAAAATGTTCATGTTGGTGTTCGGGTGTTTCTTGTACAGGCTGTTTTATTATGTCGTATTTTAGTGGCCGATAAAACACTAGGCTTTTGTTAACAGGAATTAACTGAGTAGAATAAGCGTTGTAGTAGGTACATGTTGGTAGGAATAAAGAGAGGAAAGTTCGGAGGCGAAGGAGCGTTCTGCGAGTTGGAGGGTCGGACGCAACTTGATACTTCACTAATTTGATTGATCTATTGGGCTTGATATTAGTCAGAAGGATAGTCGCTATTATTCTCACCCTCTCCACAACTGTGTATTGGCGGAAAAGAAACCATTTATATTAATATAAAACCACCATATGATTATGAGAGGTGCCGTAGTTGAGGGTTCGGCAAATTTAGACTACGTGGGGTTCTTTAACGTGCACCTAAATCTGAGCACACGGGTCTACAGCATTTTTGCCTCCGTCGAAAATACAGCCACAGCAGCCGGGATTTGATCTCGCAACCTGCGGGTCAGCAGCCGAGTACCTCAACCCCTGAACCACCGCGGCGGGGCGCAACTTAGTACTTCAGCTTGGAAATCATAGGGGAGGAAGAGGAGGCGAACATAAACAGAAAAGCAAGTGCAGAATTCCGAAGGAGCATGCGAAGGCGCGTGCGGCTTGCATAATGCAATCCGGAGATAGATGAGCCATCTCGGGATTCTTTTTGTTACGCACACAGGCGCGTGCGGCTTGCATAATGCAATCCGGAGATAGATGAGCCATTTTGGGATTCTTTTTGTTACGCACACTTTGCGATATCTTCTGAAAGTGAACCTGATGCAGTGATATCATGAAAGCATGCAGTGCATGACCGCTCATGCTAGCTTGGATATATTGCTTCACTGTGCTAATGCGCATCTACCTCCGTGCACTTCACATGGGCCGCTAACCGGCCTAAAATATGATATTGGTCATTTGACTCAAAGGCATGGTAGTCCAAAAGTTATGAGACCATAATATACTTCAGCACCATGCAGCACTACGAACATCACGTGGATGTGCAATACGTGGGCTCAAATGTGTTTAAAACCACGAATTTATGCTCGTTGACACTCTTTCTGTTCCTGACACACGTTTTGTTTAACGCTTCTTATATCGCTCACGAGCAATCATCCGTCTTCTAAAATAGTATGACCAATTTCGTGCTACTCGACAGTTACGACATTTGTTTTTTTCTTTCCTGCAAGAGACTGGAAAGCGACGGGGCAAGTTTTGTGCGTGCATCTTTGTCATGTGATTGCATTTGTTTTACTGCTAAGCTTGAGCACGTGGAGTAGGAATGGCGCAACACTACGAGTACGTACCTCAGAAGCACTTGGGAATCTCGGTAGCTGATCGGTTGACTGGGTATCGGTGGTAGCCCGGCGAATGCAGGATCCATTCTCTCTGCGGATGCTGAGGCACGGGAGATGGGCATTTTCTATTGTGCTCTTTTTAAATGTCTATCAATTCTTCGTTTACAACAAGAACGTTTGACGTCTGTCTTTCTGTCTGTGTCTATACGCTTACGTCTAGGTGCTCTCGTGCTCACCCCCACTTGTCGTGAACCAAAATTGTATGGGAAGGTAAGATGGTTCGACGAATATGGCGCGCTTGTCAACACATAAATAATGTCACAAGCATGTCATGTACGTCGGCGAACACTTTTCACGAGACAGTGGCACAAACCCTTGGGCGGGTAGGTGCCACTAGTATGCGAGTATGTGCCACAGCTGATTGACACTTGGCATATACCCAGGAACGGCGACAACACACATGGGTAATTTAAACACGTGAGCTTTAAGAAAAAGCTGACATCGGCAGAGTTGACCCTACGAATGCAAAGAAGAAATGACAGGGCCCTAGCAGGAATCGAACTTCAGCATTCTGGGTGGCTAGGAAGTATTCTAACACAGAGCCTCGCGAAGTCTCGGAACTACTTTTTGGCATGGGATCTACTTCTTGGTATAGTGGGCATGGGATGGCAGCAGCGACAATGGTCGCTAAAAACCACTTCTGTCTTTTCACCCAGTTGGCCCTCGTCATCGGAACGTGCATCCCTGTCTGCGTGGATTGTGCCGCGCATGTACCCAAGTCTGGCACGTGCCCTCTTCTGGAGGCTTGCAGCGATATCGGCGCAGATTTCCTGGGACCCCCTCACCCACTGTGTGATGGGACACCGGAGCGTTTGAGGAAGGCCGGAACGACATCGACAGCGACAACGGTGGACTACATAAGCTCATCCTCGAAGCATCACCCGTTCAGTGGGCATGGGATGGCAGCAGCGACAATGGTCGCTAAAAACCACTTCTGTCTGTCCACTCATGTTGTTTGTTATTCTATTCACTGTAGAAGATGCAATGACGTATGTTTGGTGCTATTCCCATGCCCACACGTTTTAATCGTTACTGCTGGTGAATGTGTTCATGTTGTGAAATTGCTTTTTAGGAGGTGACGTTGAACTGAATCCTGGTCCCTCAAAGCCAGACCCCAAAGTACAGGATAATGCAGGCCTATTAGCTATAGGTCGCCTAACGGAGCACCTCGATGAGCGGCACGACACTCTTCTAGCATCCATTGAAGTAGTCAAAAATAACCAAAAAGTTCTTGATAAGAAAGTGTCCGACCTTACAACACGTTTAGCAAACCTTGAAGAAAAGGTAAACGCTTTTAAAAAAAATATCAGAGGGATCGCGTTTAGATTGTTCAGTTTGGATTGCGTCAGCGGTTCGTAGTGAGAATGCTGCTCTTTGCGCACGACTTGACGACTACAAAGACCGATCGCGACGAGACAACTTGATCTTTCACAGAATTACTGATGCTGCTGCCGAAACATGGTCAGACACAGAAGAAAAGGTTAGGGCAATTCATTCAAGTTCTTTCGAGATGCAGCTTTCAGATGACACGATATCTCGAGCCCACAGACTAGGAGTGTTTGTACCAAACAAGTGCCGCCCTGTTGTTGTACGGTTTGCGTCATTCAAAGTTAGAGATAACATCTTTTCTGAAAAAGCAAAGTTGCGTGGTACGAACATTAACATTAACGAAGATTTCTGTAAAGCCACACTAACAGCCAGGAAAAAAACTAACTGATTTCTGTAAAGCCAGCGGTCAAAAGTATTCAGTAAAATACAACAAACATTTTATTAACCAGAAAAGTTTTTTGTACTGCCCAGCCACTGATAGTGTCTTGTCTGTTGTTCCAGTTGACAATAGCAACGAAAACGACACTAACATAAGTCCTCCTAGCTCGTCGGTCCTAGCGTCTTCGTAGCAAAAAACAAATCCACGACGTGGTACTGTCAAACACCATTGTTCCTTTCTGCTTAGTAATGTAAGAAGTGTAATGGGCAAGCGAGACGCCCTGTCATCTCTGATTGACACCTGTCTTGCAGAAGTCGTCGTATTGACATAGACATGGCTTTCTGCAAAAGTAGACAGCTCGGAAATTCTAAATTGCGAAAAAAAATACAAGTTTTATCGATGCGATCGTGGATCGCGTTCCGGAGGCGGTGTCCTCATAGCTGTTGCAGACGATCTAGTTTCATCGCACGTAGCTCTTGTTTGCCCTCTAGATATAGTGTGCGTTAATGTTCGCTTACACAATAAAGACGCTCTCGTTTGTGTGTGCTATTGACCTCCGAATGTACCTGCTGGTTTTTCTTCAGATTTGTACGATGCCCTTGGCATGCTTCATGTTTCGTTCCCGCCTCGCATATTATTCTTTTAGGCGATTTTAATTTCCCAAACATTCATTGGAATTTGCCTTGTACCTTATGTGGCTCCTGTAATTCCGAATCCATCTCTTTTATTAATACATGCTTAGAGTTTAGGCTAAGCCAGCTGGTTAACTCCCCAATCCGTATCACGTCTACTAGTTCTACCATATTAGACTTGGTGTTCGCAAATAACCCTGATCTCATCCAGTTTCTGTCAGTCGTGCCAGGTCTCAGCGATCACTTTGCCATTCACTTTCTCGTACCAAGCACGCCGTCAAAAATGAGTAAAACTACAAAAATAATCAGAGATTACGGGAGAGCTGACTAGACGCTAATTAATGCTGAACTGGAGACATTTTCACACGAATTTTTTTCTAGCTTTTCTGAACACTCGGTAAACGAAAAGTGGCTACGTTTTAGAGCTAGAATCGAAGAACTTACCGACCGCTTCATACCGCGCCATAAAATAACCGATAACAATCGGTCTGCTTGGTTCGCGGCTACTTAATAAATAAAGCGCATGTTTTGAAGTACAACATCAAAAGATGGGATGATTATCGTAATGTAGCCGACGAGTACGCACGCGCACTCTCACTTGCCAAGCAGTCATATTTTGAACAAACGTTGCCTTCTTTGTTAGTAACTAATCTTCGTAGATTTTGGCACGTAATCGGTGAAAATAGCAAAAAACAAATCGACCTAGTTTCAGGGAGCGAATTATTTATTCCAAGAAAAAATTGTTGCCTAGCTTCTAACAGTGTATTCGCATCATCGTTTGTAAACGTGGCACCTACCACTGTTCCTAACTTGTCTACTCACAACTACGATCTAATGGAGTCAGTACAACTTGATTGGGAGGGTATAACGAAATTAATTGAAAATATCAAGCCTTCTTTTTCCCCTGTAGATGACGGAATTAACGCCAAGTTTCTTAAAAACACCGCATTGTTTTCGTCCTTAATACTGTGCAGAATTTTTTCACAGTCTTAGGAATCGAGTAACCTGCCCAACGACTGGAAAGTGGGGAAGATGGTTCCTCTTCACAAGTCAGGTAACACCAATGATCCCCACAATTATAGACCCATCTCACTAGTGAGCCATGTAAGCTATTAGAGCATGTCATTTACTGCAACTTAGTCAACTTTCTTGCGAATAATTCTTTTTTTACTAACTTTCAACGTGGTTTTAGACAAAGTTACTCGTGTGAAACTCAGCTCTTATGCTTTACTAATGATTTGTTCTCCGATATTGATCGTGGTACTTTTATTGATTGTGTACTTATCGACTTTTCTAAAGCATTTGACACAGTTTGTCATGAATTACTACTTTTAAAGGTAAGTAAATTAAATCTTGACCCAGACATCTTAAAATGGATCGTGTGCTTCTTACACGACCGCTAGCAATTTGTGACTGTTAATGAATGTAACTCTCCTCCTACTGCCGTAACCTCAGGTGTGCCTCAAGGCTCTGTTTTGGGTCTCTTATTTTTTAAATATATATTAATGATTTGCCTTATAACATTTCCTCTTCCATTAGGTTATTTTCTGACGATTGTGTTGTTTACCGTGAAATTTTGACCTCTAATGACACTGACACCCTGCAATCTGACCTGGACAATATTTCTTCGTGGTGTAATAATTGGCTAATGAAACTTAACACCAACAAATGCAAATCAATGAGAATAGCTAGTAACCCTTTAAACGTTGACTACATAACATGCAACGCTAATCGAACTCTTGGCTATTTACGTCGAAATTTTTCTCTTGTTCCAATTAACCTAAAGCTTCTCCTGTATATATCATTAGTGCGGCCGAAACTCGGATATGCGTCCTCTATCTGGGATCCTCATATTCACATGCTCATAGACAACATTGAGTCCATTCAGAATCGCTCAGCACATTTCATATTGTCCAATTGCTCTTGAACTGCAAGTGTCACATTAATAAAGGCTCAACTCAATTTGTATAACCTCTCAATACGACGCAAAAATTCACGTCTCTGTCTCTTTCATAAGGTCTATCACACTAACAGAACCCTCTGTGATTAACTGTTTTTTCAACCAGCCTACATATCAGCACGCAATGGCCATCAATACAAAGTTGGGGTTCCCTTTTGCCATACGAACCAGCACTTCAACTCTTTCATCCCTAGAACTTGTACTGACTGGAACCACCTTCCCGCATCGATCGGTTCTATCACAAATGCCAATGCGTTCAAATCAATCATTTCTGAAAGTGCATTATAATTTATTCTAATCCTGCTGTTTTGTTTTACTTCTTATTGATATTTGTTGTCCCACTCCTCTCTGTAATGCCCTGTGCCTTGAGAGTAAATAAATGAAATGAAATCAAATGAAATAGACCCGTATGTTCGTGAGACGTCAGTAGTGGCTGCAGTGCTAGCTATCCAATTTTATAAACATCACATGTATTCTTCTACTATACAGCCGTCATGTCGAGTTACCCTCAATTGTAGTTAGGTGCGATCCACTGCAGTTGATTAATGTAGCAGTGTCCAGGGCTACCATTCTCGCGAACACCAGCGCTTTATTTCAGCTTATCGCTAATACTCATGTTCCTGTTGGCATCGTTGTGCAAGTGCGAGCAACTGGCTGTATATACATATGTGACTGTGCAACATATGCTTGTGGATGTGGCATTGATATATATATATATATATATATATATATATATATATATATATATATATATATATATATATATATATATATAGCGTCATTTTATATGGCGTCGCTGAAAAAATATTCCAACGCGGCTACCTTCGTTTCATATTCTTCGCATAACGTCGATTCCCAAGATACGTGGGATCTGCGAAATTTTTTTCTCAGTCCATACTGAAACACAAGCCTTCACAATAATCAGTTTCATTGAAAGTTTCATGAGCTGTTTCACAGTGAACCTGGTCTCAGTAAAGTTGTGTAGCAGATCGGCGCATGCAGGTAACATAATTCTAAATAAAGACACAGAAAACTCCTTTGGAATTTAACGTATGCTCTTTAAAAGCACTTTTAGCGTGATTTGCGCGGGCCAGAAGTACATCTTGCAATTTACTTCTTTGTTCATTCCCACATTTGTTGAGTAAATTGTTTGTTAGTTACTTTATTTCCCGCATTTTCTGACCTCATTTTTACTTGAACAGCGGTAAATAGTGGAGCTGGCAAACCTCTGCGGCACATATCTGCTAGATGTTTTCTGTTGAGGTCAGTGTTCGCAGAAATACACTTTGCAGATGTGCCTATAGCCCCTATATTTGCTCTGACTACCACAACGGAGGGCAAGGCTAGGTCCTAAGGAGCTTTGTCTGTAAAATAAATGTGGGAGGATGTCTCGGTTCCTTACGTATTGCAGGAACGCCCGGGGTGAGTGGGTCGCCAACTTGCATCATGGTGTCCCTCCGAAGCACGGTGCCCGGCATCTCTAAACCAGATGGAAACAGCCCAAGGGTTGATGTGGACTCTGTCCCATTGGACTGTTCAGAAGAATCGGGGAACACGAGGAGGCCCACAGCTCCTTTGCGGGCGCAGGTGTACGCTTTAGAGGCCAGCGTGGTCCCTCCATATCTGAAAAAAAAGACTAACTCACTTCAAATCATAGGTGCACCAACGTCTACCATTACGATGAAATGGTCTCCCTGTGTGTTACTGAAAAAACCAGACGATAAATGAGTCATACAATCTGAGATGAAGCACCTTCGTAGTGAGGTGTACAGAGACAGAAAAAGATGCTGGCTCTCTTGTAATCGGGAGCAGATGTAAGCATGAAATTTCTGCCAGCAAAGCAGCAGGATTGTTGGAGATAAAACCAGCCGCAAACTTGTTCATGTTTACCTGGACGCACATCACTAGAGCACACCAGGCTATACTCTGCACTCGCCCATATAAGCGCCAGTGTTTGCGGTCAATGTGCGAGATAAATTTTTGGTTTTGACATGCGTATGCGACTGATACGACGTACCACTACGCAACAGTAAGCTGGTGTGCTTCACGAATGGTGGCATGCTTCTGTTTTTCTCGTTTATCTGCATTGTTTGTTGTACACTGTTCTTTTTCATTTGCGTTCCTTATCATGTCCTGGCACTTCTTCGCCATCAAATGGCTTTCGGACCACAAAACGCCATAAATCATCATCAGCACCTTTTTGCATTTTTTTCTTCTCCATTGTTTACTGCGATTAGTGAGTAAGGTATGACTCCCCCGATTCATCAACCTGACAGCCCTGCGCATAACAATGCCCGACGACGCCAGGATCCAATTTACTTGTTCGTTCGCCCTCATAATAGTCTGCAAAAGTCTCAGTTTCAGTTTATTGAAATGGCGCTATTTATATTCTATTTCTCCCAAGTGTTGTAAACAATTGTCACTTATCGAACGTCCATGACAACTGTGAAATACTGAAGGGCCGTTGTGAAGCGGACGCGTGAAATACAAGGAGTAGTAATTTATCATCACACCAGTTTCAAGGTACGAGCCTTGTACTTGCAGGCGCGTGTGTCATGACAGCTGTGGTAGCGTTACGAAGGTGACGAGCAGTAATGCTGATACAGGGGTTGACAACCCCACGAAAACAAAATACCTTTTTTTGCGAAAATGCACGTGTAGTGCCTTACCTAGCGAGGCATATGCATCCAGTGACGCTGACGTTGAGTGCTTCAACATCGTCCAGGTCTTCGTGGGTCGCTCGATTAACGTACACGAGGCAGCCCTGTGTAGGTTTATTTAGTCAGCGGCGTACAGCCACGCATTCCTCACGCAAACAACGCCTGACCGCCTATCACATTCTTGTGTCCTAAGTGTGAGACTTAATGACAACTGCATACCGTTCTCCTAACTGTGGCTTTCTGGCATAAGCAGTGCATAAACAGCAAGGACGTTTTTATTGCCACATATGTGCGTTTGCATATAGAATTAACTTAACGAGGCTCGCATCTATCTCTCCATCCCCCCCCAAAAAAAAAGAAAAACGAAGTGGCACTCTCTAGCGAAATAATTATTAACCTCTGTTCAATTAATTACGTGCCAAAATCGTACACACAAAGACATAAACGTACCACAAACGCGCACACTCCGCGTTCTTTCTTCCAGCACTCCATAAATGCCTACCAGAACATCTCCTGGCGGGGAGTATGCAAGAAAAGCAGGGCCGATGTCAGTGTCGACGCCGTCAACTGTCTTTTCTTGGAAAGCCGCCTCGAGAACAACTTCGCCTGTTGTAGCGTTCAGGAGCTGCACCTGCGTAGCAAATATACAAGACTGCTGTTTTTGTTTTGTTTTTCTTTTTTCGACACAACAACTATGCAAAGGCTGTTGGTAATGCATGTTTGCATCGCTCCGATGTGAATGACATATCTCAGGAAATGCAAGACCTCTTGGAAACGCCGCAACCGCTGATCAGTAGGGACACGTGCGTCGAAACAGCAAAAAGCTTGTCGCTTTCATTTCGTAATGATCCATCCACACGATAGGCCATATTCAAGAGACACTGCTGTACGACGTATGGATGAACGGCGGTCTTCACGAAAACCTTAATGAAAATTTAAGTAAATAGCACATTTAATATGTACAAAATGAAAGCTGGAACCGTTGAGCACGGAAGTCGGATATGTGCATACACTTCCACAGTAATTACACCTCGGTTTTAAAAAAATTGAACCATCCCCTCGAAGAAAACCCTGATAGAATGCGAAGCAGCAGTGGTGCACACGCCATTGACCCGGTGGAAACGGGCGTTGACGGGGGTGCTGGAAGAAGGGTTTGAAGCGAAACTAGGTGTGGCGTTTACTCGAGTAAACGTATGTTTTAAATGCAAAAACACAGAAGGCGGGTTTGGTCTCCTGTAAGTTTCATCGCAGAAAAACTGTTTGCTTGATGTGTTCTCGAACGTTGCGAGTAGTGGAGAAGGTGAAGCGAGGGAGATGACACGCGGCGCCATGCTAGAAAAAGAATGACGTCAACACTCGCGCACTGCGAAGGAAGGCGTGACGTACGTGGCACCGCCTCAACATCTGCGGCCAGGGGAGCGCGGCGCAGACGGAGGGACAGCATTACACAGACTATTCAAACAGCTGCTTCGCATATAAAAATCCAAACGTGTGAATGCCGAATGAATGTGAGAAGAAAGCCACATTGGGGGACGTCACTGTAATATGCATGTTAATAAGCGAACTAATCAGCCAGTTAACAAGGATTCACACAAATAACCATTGCCTTAGATTATGATTAAGTTTACTATACAGCGTGTTCCAAAGAACCTCGGTAACGTTTTTGTCACTCACCCATAGATTTTAAGTGGACTGTACGTTTCTTTATTATTGTGGTAGTTATATCCTATTCATGCATCATTACATTATTGTATTTTTAGCAGAATGCGAGATTGACTCCTGTATCAAAGAAAATGTAACCACGTGCTGCAGAAAAAATACATCCGAGTCTTGTATCGTTGCACGTATGTCAACCTCGGTTGTATTTATTCGCATTTGTAATGAAAGTGCACTTAACATTACTGGCCAAATTGTAAAAAACAAAACGCGTCCAAGAACTAATGAAGAAAATTAAGAAGCATGGCTAAAGTTCTCTCTGTAATGTGAGATTACAAACAGCTAGATTGTTTGTGTGTTGCCTGTGAACACTGGCACATATCCTCTCAGAGGAATTGGCCAAGAAAAGTTATAGTAGCCTGTATGTCAACACTATACAATCGCTGCCAGCCTATTACAAAAATGCACAAATAAAGAAAAAAAGGTGCAAATAACTGTTTACAAATAAACAAAATAATGATACAATAAAAATGAACCAATAAATATGAGAGCTAATACCATGTGAAAAGACTGAAATTTTGAGCTGATCAGACAGTTGAGCTTACCTCACCCAATCAAAATCGAAGCATGCCCTAGATTTATTCACACTACTTATTATATCACTAGTATTCTTTGAGTATATATTAAAGCAGACGTTTTATTGGCATGCGTTTAAATTCTTGAATAAAATTACGTACCGCATCAAATACGTTTCTCTGGCAATGCCCCAAGATGACGGCTACCACAGCGATAGTTTTTTTTTCTTTTTGTTTAGGATAACTCGAAACAAATTGACGAACGCGAACAAAATTATTCCTATCGTGCGCGCACCGTGTTTGGGTCCGAGGCATTGGCGTAGGTGAGGAGCACGTGGTAGGGCTGCAACTGAACTTCGTCGAACCCGTACTCGGTGAGTCGGTCGGCTACGTATTGTGCCAACTCCTGCTCTTCACGTGGACTGCCAGCTACGTGGGGCTCCCTGGCGAGAAACCTGCATCCGTAAATAAAGCACGATGTTAATTAGCGATAATTGAACCGGCACACTTTACAGTGAAGATTTCGCCTGCGGCAATATTTTCTGCTCTCAATAGTCGCACTACGCCTGTTCAGGTGGATAAGTGTACAGAACAGCAGAAATTGTTCAGTTAGCAGCTCTGGTAACACACAAGAACACACTCTTGCTATCCTTCTTTTAGTTCCTTTAGATGTGAAAGTCCAGTAATATATGGTGTTTTTATTGATATTATATGTGCGATTTAACGTCTCAATACTACCATATGATTATGAGAGACGCCGTAGTGAACGGCTTCGAAAACTTCGACCACCTGGGGTTTTTTAACGCATTTACCCTAATCTGAACACACGGTCCCACAGCATTTTCACCTCCACGGAAAATGCAGCCGCCGGAGCCGGGATTCGATCCCGCGACCTGTGCGTCCGCAGCCGAGTACCTTAGCCGCTAATAACCACAGCGGGGCATATATAATATCTGGCGTTTTGCGTCCCAAAACCACGATGTATGATGTATGACTGAGAGACACGTCATAATGACAGTATGACAAATAAATAAATAAATAATGGAGGGCTTCGGAAATTTCGATCGCCTGGTGTTCGTCTCTAAGGGGGCATAGTATAGGGGAAATGGTATATGTCAGTCTTTATTGCGATAGCAATTACATGGACACTCGCGGCTGGATTTCGTCGCCGGCCTTGACGTAAACGTCGGCGTCGATGTCATGCACCGTATATGTGTACCTATATATATATGAAAACGCTAGAAATAAAAAAAAAATCTTAGGAAAAGGACTCTGGTGGTGGCGAAAAACTTTATTCGTCAGAATGCCAAAAAAGTAAAATAATATTTAAAAAAATAAAGAGTAGCGTTGTGGTCGGCCTTCAGGCTGCCGGTTGTGGCGTCCAGGCAGTGCCTAGCCGCGACGTCCTCGCCCAAGTCACCAGCCGAAGTTGCAGGTCCGGCCTGGTGCTGTACAAAGCAGCCTACCACTGCTGCGGACTTCTGAGGTGCCAAGAGGCAGGGGGCAAGTGCGCGCGGAATCGAACGTGGGACTTCCCCGTCCTGAATGCGAGGCGTTAACCATTCAGCCTCCGAAAGCTGCCTCATTCACCGTTCAAATGGCAAGCTATTTCAAGCTATTCATATTTACCACTTACCGTTGTTGGCGGGCGTCTCGTGGGGGGAGCTATCGTGTTTTCAGCATTAACAGCAAGGTGGCGCAATGAGCGCGCGGCGGCTCTCATTTCTCATGCGCACTTAGGCCCGCGTACAGAATAAGGGGTGTACGCTTGATCGTGCGCCCTAATCTTGCAGTGGGGAGAATCGCACATCTTGTCTAGCCTTTGAGTTTCGTCGGAACGATTCTGTTGTAGTTACCGGGCCCACAAAGGTCACTGCAGTCGTCGCACAGCCTTCGTTTGCGAAAAGGGTGCGATTTTCATACACAGCGAAGTAACAACTGAGACGCTTATTCGCGTTAATATGTATGTACCTGCGAGTACGTTTCGTGCGTCTTTTGTGCACGAGAAACGCGGGGCACGTTTCGTTCTGCTTGCCGTTCTGCGCGTGACCTTCCAATTTGTTGCTATCGCGTTCATTGCGTTGCCTTGGCGGCAAAGCTGTGACATTTTCACGGAACATTTTAGAAACTACTTCAATTATTCACATAAAATTTCACGGGCTCACCAGTAATGGCACTGCTTTTCACGCGATTCCCATTCTTACGCCTAGATTGTCTATGCTTCATATGGCCCACTCCCAAATTTTGAAGTGGGTTCAGTAATTCAATATACTTTTTCTCTGCAACCACGAAAAGGAATATAATGACATTCAATCATATTATTTTAGAAACACATAGGTCGCATGTGAACTAAGAATACAATATCCTTTATGAAGTTTTGGGGAAAAAAAATTTACTGCATGCACAAAGCCACAAGGGGTGCATTTGGTGTTTGATCTTTTCTATAGCTTCACTTTATACAAAATCGGCAGTTTTTTAGTTGAGATTGTTTTCAACTTGTTTTGGCTGATGCATTCAAGGTATCATCGAAATCAATTCAATGCTTTTCTAGAAAAGGTACATTGAAGTTGAAAAATTTATAATAAGCGCCATTGAAGAAAAACGAAGTTTTATGTGCGCATATACTGCTTATGCCACAGGGCGCGCGGCGCACTTTGGCGCGGCATTTAATCCGCTTGGAGCGGCCGCTCGACGACGGGCATCCACAGGTTTGCTCCCCACAGTGCAGTGGATTTTTCGGTGTCAAAATTGCAAGGTCAATTTTTCGGGAGGCTTTAGCCTGCGGTCCCACATCAATGTGTACAGACATCGCACAGTACACGGGCTCCTATTTCGTCTCCATCAAAATACAATCGCCGCAGCTGTGACCGAACCCGTGACATTCAGATCAGCAGCCGGGCTTCGTAACCACTGTTCCATCGAGGCAAACTAACGGTGTAATATACTGTATTACAAAAGTAAAATAGCTAACAGGCACCGGATTCAAAGCTTCGCATTAGTTTGAGCGTTGCAGCTTTCCCAAATTGGTGCATGATTGATTATTGTCGCATTCCATTTGGACATCTTGCTTAAAGGTGGTATGAAAAACCTGCAGAACAAATAACCGTCTACACGGCCTTTTGTTCACAAATTCAATCACGGAGATTTATTGCCTAATAACAAAAGCATTCCAACGCTGGGAGACGTCCTTGAGGGCTGCCGATAAATTCGAAGCAACTGCATTGCTTTATTGTGAAGCCAAATTCATTTTTCAACCAATTCTGCATTTTTCACTCATTGCAGCTCAATCTGCATTACCCGCCGCCATGGTGTTCTAAAGGCTAGAGGTTATGTTTCTTCACTGCTATACCGCAGGTCGCGGGATCGTACGGTATTAGCACTGATTAAACTAACAGATAGCATAAAACAGTCCATCGATAAGGGGCTCTGGACAGGGGCGTTATTTATAGATTTAACTAAAGCCTTCGACACTATAAACCACTCTATTTTGTATGCTAAACTTCATTCCTTGGGAATCTGTGGGCCTACTTTAGCCCTTTTACAAAGCTATCTCAATAACAGAACCCAGGTTGTCAATTTTGGCGCTGTTTTGTCCTCACCAATAATAACTAACCAGGGAGTCCCACAAGGCTCAATTCTGGGATCTCTCATGCTTCGTATCTACAATAACGACTTACCATCATCACTTAACTCATCTGACTGCATCCTTTATGCTGACGATACCACAATATTTTCTAGTGACAAAGATCTTAACAATCTACTAGCAAAATTAATCACTGATGTCGCGAAACTTGTTTCATGGTGCAAAAATAACTTATTGAAAATCAACCCTGTTAAAACAACTTTTATGTTATTTCACTCGTCCCAAAAAAGCGTTACGATTTAACCCGAAATATACATTGACAACTGCGTCATCACCCCATCAAAGTCCGCTATTTTTCTAGGTGTTACATTAGACCCTCAACTCAAATATAACATTCACGTGAATTCTGTCATCTAGAAGACTGCTTTTGGCATCCGCATACTCATTCGCACAAGGCATTGTTTTCAGCAACACATTTTAAAATCACTTTACTATGCTTTCATTAATAGTCACCTAACCTACTGCATTTCATCCTGGGCCAATACCTACGCCACACACCTAACATCTCTCAGTCACGTTCAGAAAAGAGCAGTCCGAATTATCACACATAGTTCCTACACAGCATCAGCAGCACCCCTCTTTAGCACTCTCGAGATTCTACCGTTCATTACCACCTTTCGACTCAAACTTGGAATTTCATTATTCAGAAGTAGAGTCGGTGACATTCCCACTGACATACTTCCCCTCACACATCTCGACAATACTAATAACACACAGTTTTCTGAAAATAGTAACCTTCTGCTTCCAAAAGTAAACACTAACTACGGCAAAATGACAGTCTTGTTTTCTGCAATTTCTTTCTGGAACTCACTACCATCAATTATTAAATCAAGCCCCTCATTACATTGTTTCCGGCGGCATTTAAAACAGTTCTTACTAACAACATGCGACACCTGAATACATATGTATGTGTATATATATGTGTGTTTAAATACAGTTATATGCATTTATATGTACGTGTATAGGTTCTGAAGTGACACTGTATTAGTTAGTGTTATGTATGTGTTATGTTATAGTCATTTAATCCAATTAGTTATCTCCTGTTTAACACTTACATGTAAATATTTTGAACTACTATAAGTTTCAATAATAATTTTCATTACGTTAATTTTGTTTTATTCGCTTGCTGTTTTTTCCTCAGTTGCCAATCTTTGTTCTATATTTTTATACATGAATTCACAGGAGGTCCCCCTGACAGTTTTTACTTTGGGACCGCCTTCTGTATTATATCAACTTTTTTTATTGCACTGTATTGTACTGAATAAAGCTCATCATCTTTAAATGATAAAAAAAAAACTAGAAGACGCTGTCCGTAAAGAACGTTTGCTGCGCAGTAACGCTATTTCATTGACCCCCACTGTCACGCTAACAGTGAAATATAGCTGTCTAATGTAAGAAAATGAACGAAAGGCAGATGAAGGTTATTGTTGGGGGACATAAAGACGACCTTTCTATTCCATCTTTTCTTTGAGTGTACCGCAAGCATGAGCGGGATGGCTTCAAGACTGGTGCTATTTTGTAGGTACCAGCTCCATAGACGTGCCTAAAAAACTCAGCGGCCTTGTTTCGGAATCCGAATTCTGGGCTGTTTCTGCTCTTCTTTTTTTAAATAAAACATAGAATGAATTATCGAAAGGTACTTCTGACTGTGGAATTGCGAGTGCGTTTATAAGTTTGCCAGAATGTACGTTTGCTGCACATTTTTTCTTTATTTTTTGTGCTCAGTTACGTGTGCTTCACGATGTTTTCTCACATACATGTTCTTTCCTGCTCAGTCTGAAAAAAGTGAGGCACGTGCGCTTAATTGTGGTTAAAACAAAAAAAACGTGTCTACCACAAACGAGTGCTCAAGAAAGCACGCGCCTTTGATTTCTAACGGCTGCATGAATACCGGGCGCCAAGCAGACTCGACAGAAGCCGGCGCAACGAAGAAAGAAGCATCAAAAGACGCCGCGAGTACCTCTTTTGTCCTTCAAAAGCGCCGCCGCCAGGCCGACCAACATCCTCGGATCTAAAGTTACACCCAGCGAACTCTGTAGAAACATCTCGAAGCAAATGGGCGTGGTGCTGCAGAGTTGCGTCACGTTACGAGAAAGGTTTCTCCCTTCCCCGGCTTTGGTGGTGCGGAGCGCCCACGAAACGCCTAGAAATTTCGGGAACCCAGCCGCTAGTGCATAAAAGCAAGCAGCGGAGGGAGTCAGAGGAGAAGATGAAGGGAGTGTTTTCCGCCAGCAGACATAGGCTTGTTCCAGTGACAAAGCAGGAAATATTGTTTTTCGCCAGTGGACGAAGACGTACGTGACTTGCAGTAGCAGCGCCTGAGTGCATGGCTGATGTGTTGCCGGCGAAGAAGTTTTGTTTTGAAGTGCGGTTAGTTGACGACGCGAGAGTTTCCTGGAAAAGAAACCTTGAACGCAGCGTCACGACAACCGGCGCTGAATTTTGATTGTTTTTTTGGAAGAGAAGCATTCAAGATTCGCTCCAGGAACTCTGGACTGCATACTCTTGACGGAAATTCTAGTGCATAAGTGTGTTTGGATATTTAACGTATGAGATTGCATTGTAGTTGCATTCTGCATTCGCTCTCTGAATTCCGTGCCGACCGGTTGTGCCCTCGCGATCTCCGACGACAGCGCAGCTCTGGCCGACTGGGTTGGTCCTACGCCAGCTCCTGTCACCAACAAGAGCTCTCGCAAGTGGTGTCCCGTCCTCGCACTCCCGTGACCGTGCTTCCATCTTTCCTATCTATCTTATGTCGTCACTCGCTGTCCTTGCTTATCTCTATCTCTCTACTTTTAATCCTACCTTTTAAATCCCTCTTCACCCCCATCTCTTGTGAGCTACTGTCGAGGTGTCGCATGCTGATGCTGACAGTTATCGGGCTCACTTTTCTCTTTGCGATGTTTAGGACGGTTCGAGCATTTCCACTATTGTGCAGCGGCGCAGGAAACAGACAGGGAGACGAGCTTAAACGTTTATATACAAAAGAAAGGCTATAAAATGTCAGTGGTATGGACGCCGCCGGGACTACCGCCACGGCACATGAGGAAAAGAGTCCCGTGGACTCACGACTCTCGAGCAGCGGTGGCGTCGTCTAGGAGATGCCCGGACCAGCGCGACCCCAGACCTTCTTTCCGAGCTCTTGATCACCGCCCGGGCGTAGCAGTTCCACGTGCGGGTTCTGGCCAGCACAGCACCGTCTGTACCGTGCTGAAATGCTGCTCGCCACAGCAGCGGTGCGGCAGCTCAGTCACCTGTGTTCCTCGCCTTGGCCAGGGCACAGCCAGGTATCCTCGGGTGCACAGCTCGTGAGCTCGCGGCCCACGTCCGAGTCTGGCGCGTCGCTCGATACGGCTCGGCACCGCTCGGCGATCCTCGATTCACCAGCAACTCCCCTGGCACCTGAATCCTCGGCCACCCTGAACCTCACCCGGCTCCGTAGTTCTCCGTACACACGCCTGCGTCTCGCCCGTCCGAGCTCAGAATTCCACGCCTTGGCCCGAACACTGCGAGTGCGCCTCGTGCCACCCGTGCCACCGCGCTCTTCTTCTTTGTCCCTCAGCGCTCGGTGGTCCGCGTCGATATTTTTGCGATATTTACACGTGACACTCTTCTTTTCCTTCTTATAACCACAACCACCATTTAGCGTGAGGTCTTGTTTGTGCCCGTTTTTCTTGAATTTATCGGAGTATCTCGTGAGTGGTGTCGTACTATATTTGATCTGCCGCTGGTGTGCAATTTCGCTGTTGGCATGTTTTTCCGGAAAGGGTAAAATTGCAGATATATTATGCCCTCTTTGAATCGCATCTTACCTATTTTGCGCTTGGGTGGGCCAGCACCACAAAAGGCAACATTCCGGCACTTTTTCAACTTCAAAAACGCGCGCTTCGACAAACAGCGAATGTACCCAATTTTTATTCCACTGCGCTGCTTTTTCAAAAAGATAAGATATTACGTGTGACAAGTCTTTGCGAATAGCGACTTCTGTATTCATTTTGTTTCGGCTCCGACAATATCAAATCCTTTTTAAAATATGCGTCATGGCTCGAATAGAAAAATAGTGACTCGCGCACTCGTAGCCACGAATGTGGTCGGCACCATACAGGCGCACAAATTACGCAATCTCTGCGGCACAGCCCGCCTTCGATACTAAATAAATTGGGAAGGGAAAGATTTATTCCAAATATTTTGACGCGCAAACAAATACGAAAATACCTTTTCAAGTATGAATGAAGGGATAAAGTAAACGGTTTTTACACTTTCACGTTTCTTTTTGCTTTTTCGCGTGTTTCTGCCTCAGTGCTTCGATAAAAATTAAAATATACCATTATGCTTCGCAGCCATGTTTGTACAAGTCATTTTCTTTATGTTGTAACGTCCACTGCTTTTATGTATACCAATGCATTAAGACGTTTCACCTTTCTAAAAGCATCATATATGTATTTTTATAAATATCGTTATTTATGGGTTATTCAATGGGTTAATTTTTTAATTCATTAAAATTGTAATTTTTTTCTGGATATGTACTTAAAACATGTATGAATGCTAATTTTGATGTCACTGCTGCCATGTGACGGCTTTAAGGCACATTCAAGCTGTATGATGCAGCTTTTCGACTGAAGGACCCCCAACAATTTTGTTGGAAAATAAAAACCTTTCTGATTCTGATAGCTGCAGAGTGTAAAAGTTTGTTGTTTGTTCTGCCTTATCTGAGAATATATTTTTGTTTGGTTACCACCTTTCGGCTCTGCCTGATTGATTGATTTGTGGGGTTTAACGTCCCGAAACCACCATATATGATTATGAGAGACGCCGTAGTGGAGGGCTTCGGAAATTTCGACCACGTGGGGTTCTTTAACGTGCACCCAAATCTGAGTACACGGGCCTACACCATTTCCGCCTCCATCGGAAATGCAGCCGCCACAGCCGGCATTTGATCCCGCGACCTGCGAATCAGCAGCCGAGTACCTTTGCCACTAGACCACCGCGGCGGGGTAGAAATCTCGATCAATGCACCAACATAATTAAATTAGTTGAACAGGAAACTACATCAAAAGGGACAATACTTGGGCTTTTAATCATTACTGACTCAATATTTCAGTGTAAGTAAAGAGTAATGTACAGAATACGCGTTTGCAACTTGGTGAAGTTCCGTATTCCTAGTGAGCGAAAATATTTCTGCAACCACGGTGGCGGGGCTCGGCTCTGCCTCGTTCTTTAGACCAACACTAAATTATCCGCGCTATCATTACGCATTTCGGGGCACCGATACGCCCTTGGAATTAGCCCGGTGATTGCCTCCCTATTAAAGGAACCAGTGGCACTGTCCCTTTTTCCTTAGGCGTGAGCAGAAGGAGGGGGGGGGGGGTTGTGCGAAATTTCGTCGCAGCGGCCCGCCCTCCCTATTAAGAGAATGTATGGAGCAGACTTTGCGCCCCTTCCCCCTTGGGTGATTAAGAGAGAGGCAGACATTCCCCTCGTGCAGACGCCTATGCCTTCTTAAACAAGTTTGCTATATTTAAGATCGCAGGGCGAAACGTGTCGTGGCTGAATATTCTGAAGTATTTTTCATCATTGAGCGCGTATTTAGCTACTGACACTTTAAAGAACTCCACTGGACCAATATATCGAAACTGGGCCCATTTCTTTTACAAAGCAGTGTTTTTCGTTGAAAAACACGGTACATCAAAGCTTTCCTTACCGCACGTGTTCCTCTAACGTCTGGTCTACGATGGCCTCAACGAGCAAGTCTGTGTCGACCTCTCGATGGACGCTCTCAAGTTGGACGAAAGCATCGCCGCCGCCTGGGCTGCTGGTCCCACATGCGGCGGAAGAGTCTGTCGTACGCTGTGACGTCCCCTGCTCGCTGTTTCCATCTGCAGGGCCGCCTGGAAGCTGTGGAGCGCCTTCGCTTTGGCTGTTCGATGGAACCACATAGCGTCCGACCAGCAGAAAAACTGCGGCCGTCGCCAGTAAAGCCAAGGCACTCCCTGCGCAAGCCTTCCTGTTGCTGTGCGCCTGTGCGGGCCTGCGTTCGACAATCGTGTCAGGTTCATGATCGGGCCGCCAGGCATTACACATTCGTTAGAAACAACATGAGAAGTATATCTCTTTATAGGTACACGGTTAGTCAAATCGTGGCTAGTCTGCATTAAAGCCGTAAACAGCGACTTCACCGCGGTGCTTCTATATCTGATACCAGAGAGAGATTGGTGGCTTATCACAGTGCATTCTCAGAATACAAAGAAGCTTATGCAGTTCCTAAAGATAGTTTCTTTAGCGATACACTTCCATCTCGCCTACAGTCTGACCCTCGTAAGTTTTTGTGCATTGTAAATGGTAAGAAAAATAAGAACATCTACCTTTGTAACGAACTTGGTTTGGCGATTTAATGTAACAGGGGCTGTGAAACTTTGCTAGATGTATTTATGAAACGCATTTTCTCTCGACAACTCTAATCAATCACCAATTCAAGCTGATTCAGGATATTCTTGAATGGGAAAAATAATCATTGATCAATTGGACCTTTTTCAGCTCATATTTAAAATGAAAGTGTCAGCACGTGGCATAGACGGAATTGCTCCCCAATTTTTTTAGCAGACGGCCATTTTTTGATCAGTCGTTTTCCCACAACTTTTTTCGCAGTCATTGCAACAAGCCTGATTGCCCAGTGACTGGAGGGCGTGGAAGGTGGCTCCTGTGCCTAAACCAGGTGATTAACCCTTCCAAAACAGGTACAATATTTGACTATAGCTTACCATGTAAGCCGAATATATGATTTATTCTAACTTCATTGTATTGTCTAACTTAATTGTATTCTCTAATTAAATTGTATTTCTCTAATAAAATAACTCTTTTCACAAGAGTCAGCATGGTTTTAGCGAACACTACTCATGCGAAAGCCAACCACTACTCTTCACCAACGACTTTTTTTCAGCATCTGACACTGGCTCCATTATCGACTGCATTTTCAGTAATATTTTAAAACCTTTCGACGTCGTTTCTCACTGCTTATTCCTACTAAAACTAAGCACGCTAAATATTTACTAAATTATATAAAGGTGGATTGAATGCTTCTTATCTAACAAAACTCAACATGTAACAGCTGGCGCTCATAACTCACGCCAGTGTTCCGTAACATCTAATGTGCAGCATGGTTATGTCCGTGGACCCCTACTCTTTCTAATTTACAATAATGACCTTCCATCCTGCATTATATTGACAATCAGGCTATTTGCCGATTATTTTGATTTTATTGATTGATATGTGGAGTTTAAAGTCCCAAAAGCACTCTATGATTATGAGAGACGCCGTAGTAGAGGGCTCCGGAAATTTAGACCACCTGGGGTTCTTTAACGTGCACCCAAATCTGAGCACATGGGCCTACAACATTTCCGCCTCCATCGGAAATGCAGCCGCCGCAGCCGGGATTCGAACCCGCGCCCTGCGGGTCAGCAGCCGAGTACCTTAGCCACTAGACCACCGCGGCGGGGCGATTATTTTGTTATCTACCGAATAATAACACGCATGATTCATCAGAACTTTAATCTGATCTTGACAGCATTGTCTTCGGGTGTTCGCTCTGCTCCACGGAACTGAATAGTAAAATGTGCAAATTATTGAGGATCTCTCGAGGAAGTAGTGACTGCACTAGCCTTGTAGTTTATATAACTAATTCTCAGTTGTGATCTGATACTAACAAATATCGAGGTGTTCACATTGATAACAATTTGACATGAATAGCCCTATCAAAATGTGATTAACAACGCAAACCGCATTCTTTTCATTAGCACCTGTTTTATTAAAACTGCTGCTTTATAAAACGCTCAAAACTCGAGTATGCCTTATCATTCGGGGATCTTCATATTTGTACACTTGTTAACGCAGTAGAAGTCATTCAGTGTTTGATTGTCGCTAATTACTCTCGCACACCCCTACCTTTTCTAACAGAAAGTAGCAGGCCCGCCAGTGCCTTTTCCACAAAATGTTTTTCATTAATCTTGAAATAAAACGCACATCGTTCTCGCCACTTTCTTACGTTTCATCTCGCACAACTTCAAAATTCATGTGACCTTCTGTGATATCAACATGTACTTCTACTCCTACGTGCTTTATCTTAATGAAACCACCTTCCTGCCTTCATCGCTAATGACGTTGTTGTCAAGCGGGCGGTGAGCATCATTTTAACGTAAGCGCCGGCGTAACGTCGGACCATAAACTCTAGTCTTCTCCAAATACGTCGGTCCACCTCGTAAAACGTAACTCGAAGCGAGAAATGCCTCGCCGATGCTTGGCATGAACTCGGTTCCCACACTGCTTGGAATTCGCCGAATGTTTCCAAAGCTCCAATCGTGTTGAATAGGTGCGCCGGAACCACCACACATACACAGCGTGAGCTTAAATTGATTTTGTGAACTTCTTCAGCAAGAACGCCTCGCGCAGTAGAAGCTGTAAAACAAAACTATAGGATAAAAATTTCGAAGATCTATTGCGCACCGTCTACCTATTAATAATAATAATAATAATAATAATAATAATAATAATAATAATAATAATAATAATAATAATAATAATAATAATAATAATTTTCCTGCGTGGTACCTTAGCTCGCAATAGCGTGCTAAGGTAGCCAAATAGCGCTACTTTAGCGCACTATTTTGTTTTCAGCACAATGCGCGATTTCGTGACGTAACAGCCGAGATATTCATGACGCACGCTACACGTGTTAATTTTTTGCACTTTGCATTGCGTGAAGGGCTCCCTGCTCGTGAATACCAACGCAGTTTCAAACGTGAGGAGTACGTAACTAAAGATCAAACGAACCATATTGGCACTTCGTCATCAGGGCTTCCTATTTTTGCGTCCCGCTTCTGTGACATATGAAACTGTGTGCGGCTGGTGGAGGTTGATGTGGTGTACGATCGCTATGGCAAACCAACACTAAGGTTTACCAAAAACCTAGTGCAATTAAAAGGATCGCCTCGTTCGCATAATGGATGCGCACGTGTTTCAGATTCAGATGTTTTTTTTTTCTTCGAGAACAACACCAAAGCTGCACAAGCTAGAGGTCTATATAGCAATACCTGACAAAAGGTCCCTGTATCTGTTTTACAAGTATAGTAAACAACAAATACATAGTGAATTGTTCGCAGCATACAAAAATTGTCCTTGAATGAAGAATTGAAAGACAAACGAAAGCACAATAAGTTCACAGTTCCAATACCTATTGACCGAACTAGAAATGCTTCTTTCACACAGAAGTGAAAGAAGTGTACAACGATAGCGCACCTGTCAAGTGCATTTCTTTAAATAAAATATTTGTGTTCTAAATAAATAAAAAATAAATAAAAAGTTAACAAAATAAGTGCATCTAAACAAGTGCGTGGCAGGTTAATATGCACACACAGCAATGCATATTTATACACAAAATAGTAACTCGTATATTATTTGGAAAACGTGGAAGGAGTCCGCCATTTATCAATACATTTATTACTTGTTTAGTAAAAAGTACTAACGTATTGAAGTCCAAATCTTTTTCGGATCTAATCACAAGAGAGATGACTTGGCATTTCATAAATTTTTTTTAAGCAAAACATTTAACAAGTAAGCCTTACTGTCTGCAGTTGACTTCCCAGCCTCAGTCATGATTCGTTAATTCGACACCAGGCTTCCTCGCGTGTAGTCGCCCTTATGCCAATCTGGGCGAAAACGAACAAGAAAAAGTTTTGACGTTAGAGTAAGTGCAGGACACGCAATGATTACGTTAGTGACTAAGTGTAAAATTAACACGATACTCTACCTTGTATACACGTCACACTCTGGAGTTTGGCAGACACGCAGCGCCACTTGTCTACGCAGTTTTGAGTAGTGCAAACCCTGACTCCTTTGCACAGTTTGCTGCGCAACCAGGTGCAACGATGGCATGCGAAATAATTATTGAGCCAGATATTAGGTCTGTTTGCACATTGAACGCTTAAAAAAAGAGCTACGAATTTCTCTATGCTAGCCAGACACGTCACCGAACCACGATGAAGTGTAATGCTATTGTTTTGAGTAGCCTTGACGGAGAACCATGGCAACTTTTATTATGAATCTTAGCAGAGCTTCGGACCGCGGCGCGCGCTTTGCTGCAGTAGACAGGTGACGCGCGCGATAAACATCGCACACGCCGCGAACACCAATAATTTGAAGTTGTCGTCACCACACAGCATTAAGCACGTATGGCTTCCAGAGCTCTAAGTTACGGCTTTGAGTAGGAAATGCGAACACGTACGTCATACAGGTAAATCGCAAAATAATAGCGACAACAATCAGTTTGGCCGTTGGTCTCCGAGATTGCTGCAGCTATCTTGGAGACCTTGGTTTTTCCTTTCATTGTACACCGAGAAAGTGGACACGCATGTATCGCCATTAGCAGTATATACAAACGGATGACGACCGTCAAGAGAACATTCTAGCACGCGTAATAAAACGGTACAACGCACAGGAAGCGAGAGATCCATCTAGGATGCAAGTGCAAAGGCGAAAACCGCCAGGGATATTCGTGCCAGATGAAGCTAGCTTCACTGATCGTATAACAGATGGCTCGAGTAAGCGCTGCATCGCTTCGACATCATGTGCATACCGAAGTTTAACTCACTTAGGGCGTAACAGAAAGCACGTCGGAGTGCTTGCCTTGGACTCGATGTCATGCGATGCTCGCTTGCACTTCAATTGCCAGTTGCAGTACGCCAGAATTAATGAAATACCTTTCGCATTGTACCAGCAGTTCGTCTTGATGAACTTCCTACTTTTCTGGAGCGAAGTTGGGTTGTAGGAAGAAGCTTGCCAGGTCCATGATATCCAGAAAACCGCGCGTCAAGACTAACGAAGAGGAGGGCCTTACGTTCGCTTGCGGACGGCTCTCTTTCTACTAGCCATTTATGGCCAGCTTGTCGATGGGGGCGCTGGTGACGGCGTTTTTCGCAGCGCCGCCTGGGCCTGTTGCACTGTCCATGACTATGTTTTATTGATTTACTATGAATAACCGGTATTTATTTTTCCTGACCAAGTGACACTGGTCGAATAAAGGAGGTATATGAACAACAAATGTGCGTTACGGGCCATGATAACTGAACAACGTCAATAATTGCAGTTTTTCCGTAGCGCGGATGCCTCACCCATTTAAGGCAAGGACAAGGAGTCGGAGCGACTATTACTTGATTGAGATAAAAAATCCACAATCATTACCAATGTATTGGTGTGTGTACACCTAAACGAAACGTTTAGGTGCACACATACGGTCATATGTGCAGGCATAAGTAAGGACATAAATGGCTATACTTTTTTTCCGCTGGCTTTTATGTACTGAATTGGTCAAGTGAGCGCTGTTCTGTCTTTTCAAGTGATTTTTTGAAGGACCGAATGTATCGTTTTGTTATGGCAGGATTATTTCCGGAATATACACGAATGCAGGGGTCGGCAATATTTTGAAGCAGATAGCCAAGTTGCAAGGAGCCGACGTGGCGGGCGGCCGCTAGGAAAATTTCGAGGAGGGTTGACCTTGCGGCTGTTTTAACTTAGCGGCTGATTCACCTGTTTCCTTTGCGCCAAAACTAGAAAAAAAATGATAGGCGAATCTAATATACGTACAACACTGGAGAAGAAATTACGTCTTTTTATGCAAGCAGGCGTGTCACAAGGTTGCAGTTTTCAAACATGTTTTACAAGTAAAAGCCCCATTTGAGATCAAAACTGTGGTCTCGACCATCATACAAGATGTGGCGGAGTTGCGTTTCCGAGATTTTGCCGAGGGCCGCACACTGTCCTGCGGACCGTAGCTTGACGCCTGCACCAAGGCATAGTTTTAGGGCGCATTACCTTTTACTTCACGACAACGACGTTCATAAAACAATACTTTTGAACAAACCATTGCACTGTTAAATGGAATGATCATACATGTTACCGTTCAGTTGTAGTAAGGATGACTAATCTGTCTAGCGCAACTCTTGACTGAACCTGAGAAATGAAAGTAAAATGTTCGAGGAAAATCACTTAACTGCATCGAGAAACGACGTCACAGTCTTCGTCGCCACCAACCGTCTCGCTGTCCTTTTTTTGGCAATGCAAGGATCCGCTCAGCTGTTCGTAATCAAGCTCGTTCTCGGCTTAACTTTTTGCTCACTTAGAGGCCAGAAGATGACGTCCTGCACAGCCGTGGCCGTCTAGGCCGACGATAATTGACCCCTTGTAAAAAAAAAATATGATTGCGAGAAAGATAACCACGTGTTGTTGGGATAAAACTGCGGCTATTTTCACCTTCATGGGGCTCTACGAGCGGCGGTAAGAGACATGATGGCGCTGAAGCACGTATGAAACAGGAAGTGGATAATACGCTCTTGGAAAGCAAATTCTTGGTAATACGTGCTATGATGTCACAAGTGCAATAAAGCGACGGACGAGTTCGCTTAGTATGGCAAGCCAACAGAGTGAAGGAAGGTTTCTGAAGGAAAAAGCAATGCCGTCCGCACGTCTTCAAAGAAAAGGTTCGTGGAAAAAAAGGGAATTTTAGGAGCATGAATAGAAAGTTCTGGTCGCGGTTAAGTGAGGCTGTCATTCTATGCAAGTCGTACATATTTTCTTTGTAAGTTGTTGCTGCAAATCCGGTTTAGATTTATTACCCCCTGAAATGGTTTCATTTCAATAGTCAACAACCCTTATACATTGTCAAAAACTCTCTCTTACTATGAGAAATTCGGCGAGGCACAAAAAAAGACGAAAAAAAAGCACGGGTCAAACCGGTCTGCCACCGCCTCATATCTGCTAAGCGAGCTTGACAAAATGCCAGAAGTTTGACAGCGTCCACTGCGGTATAGTTATTTTTTTATCCCTCACGGCACGGCCGCCTGGATTCTTGTTAGTGGTTCATGAGGAAAAGGAAGAAGGCACCTGATTTCTGTCTGCCTACAGGCGACACGGCGCAGTGCGGTGGTGTTCCTCCGGCCGTCTCAATTGGACGGTGGAGGCGTAATTGTAAAAGAAGGAGTGACCGCTCCGTTCGCGGCATGGCGGCGCGCGTCTACTACCCTTCCTTTTCTTTGCTGTCTATGCGGGATGGTTTGCGGGGCTTGAAGAAGTCGCTTTATGGAAACCGCAGACCACTGGTTGACTGTGCACCTTATCTTTCTTCGTCCCCCAACCGTCTCAAATAAAAGCAATAGAAGGATTGATGGTGGCTGGCGCTATAATATTTCAATTTCTTCATGCCCCAGCGGTTGTCGCGATGATAGTGACCGATGCGAACACATCCGTGAGCCAGTTTTCAAGAAAATTTAGGTGCCCTCCAGTGCAGCACATGAGATATAGAAAGTTCACAGGAGAGCGAAGTCACCCGATTGATTCATTAAATTTTTTTGTTGACCACTTCCAGAAGATAGCAACGATTTGAAGGATAGCTGAGCTGCACCGTGTATGTTAATTGGTGGAGATACTTTGGGGTACTGAAGCCTTCAATGCGCAAGCTTACCTGCTGTGCTCGCAGACAACTTCTTTCGGCAGTGAAGGGAATGCTACGGAAGCGGAGCTTTCTGCAAATGTGCTCCTACGCGAGAGAATCTGTTTTGGCACGGCTCTCGTAACTCTGCGGAAAGAGATGGCTGAGCGCAACCACCTTCAATTTGCATAGACACAGATGACGCTTAGCGTTTGAGGTACACGTAGACGGCGGGTTTGTTTTTTTTTCACGCGTGAAAGCACGCAGTGACATAAAAGCACGCACAAAAAAATTGCCCGCAGCTTCCCTCGGGGGAACACTGAGGAGGATGCGGAGCATATAATTGGTTAACGGGGTGTTAAAGTGCGACTTACTTGGGTCGATGGCTAAATTGGTTAACGTGGTTGTGAAATGGGGTGTTAAATTGCGACTTACTTGGGTCGATGGCTAAATTGGTTAACGTGGTTGTAGGAGGGGGTGTTAAATGAGTGAACACGTACACACGTATGCGAAAGGGCGGCGCTGGTCGAAGGGACGTCGATCATTGTGTTTGTGGATTTATTAGAATTCATTTCACCGCGACCTTGGACGTCGACGCGCCGTACAAACCAACCGACGAGCGGCAACTGAGCGAGCGAGCGCCGACCTTGAGTATATATACAGCGCGACGGCGCATGCACTGTCAGCTGTCGAATGTTCGAGAAGGGGAAGAAGCGCAACGGCGCATGCGCGCGCGTCAGCTGCCGATGTTCTCGAAGCGCGATGGCGCATGCGCGCGCGTCAGCTGCCGATGTTCTCGAAGCGTGACGGCGCATGCGCGCTACATTATACAGCTAGCGAATGTTTGTGAAGAGGAGAAGCGCACGCGGTGTGTAGAGGAGGAAGGGTGCACAGATGGTGAAGGAGTGAAGCGCGCGCGGTGTGTAGAGGAGGAAGGGATGCACAGATGGTGGAAGAAGGAGGAGGAAGCTTGCGGACGGCGCCGCACTACAAGCCTCGAGTATTAGATGCTCCGCATCTAAAACATGCGAAAACAAGACACGCACACAGACAGACGAGCGCGCTCACATATACACACATTCGCACATACTTACAAAAGAGCGCATACAGGCACACATTCGCATGCACAAAAGAACGAACACGCGAGCGCGCGCACTCACCCACACACACAAGCACGCGCACACAGACTGACGAGCGCGCGCGCAAATACACGCACCGAAGAGCACATGCACACACACACGGCGCGCGCAATAGACCCCCCACACAGAATCGCACCCGCACACACATACACTCTCACGCACGGAAGAACGCACACACAATCGCCTCCCCAATCGCTAGCAAGAAGCACTCACTTCTCAGCGAAGACCCGCACTTTACCGCAAGGAAGGCCAAAGTGCAAACACCATCTTTATTGATTCTACCTCGAATTTTCGCTCATGGCCAACGTAGCTTTTCCACTCACACACAGACGCCGACGGCATAAGTTCTACGCAATAAGCTCTTTAGTGATGTCGCGCTTTAACACGACAAGCTTCACCTAAGCGTAAGAAAGTCCTTCAGTCATGGGTGACTGATCCCTGGTGGCAGGTGACTAGCGTCTCCGATCATTTTGACAATCATATTCGCCCTCATGCGGCATACGCATAGATAAGAACGTCGCATTTGCATCACTGTCGTAGCTCGGAAACCTTGAAATGCAACGACTGTAGCATTATCAGCACTGTGGTTTAGTTTTCCAGTAATATGTGATAAAAAAGAATGAAAAGCGGGGCAGATCACGTAATCAGTCAGCTTAATACATACGTTATGGAGGCGAAATTTGTGAACAAGCTGCGCCACACGAAGTCGCCTCACACTGCCTGGCTTTGTCTCGATCATAGCATGCTACAGAGAACAACACTCACTGTGTGAAGCCCGATTAAAACACACATTAGCGTTCCTTTATTCCAGTCACCACGCGAACGACGTCCACTGTGCATTTCTCCAAGCATGTCTATGGCGCGGCGCAGTCGGCGTCGTCTGCAGGATGAATGGATGGATGAATGGATTGATATGGCTGTACCCTTTAGATCGGGCGGTAACTAACGCCACCAAGCCCTAATACTTAGTGAACCAAAAATTAGATTTAACTTTTTTTCTTTTAAATAGTGAGGTTCATGACTGGTACTCTGCAGTGAAGGGTTTAATGTTCACTCGTGCCTTGATCAGATAACCTCGTTTTAGTCAATTCTACCCGCTTCTTTCCTGCTTAAAAGTTCGATAGATCTTTAATGGACTTCTTAATCATGCAAATTCCCCACATATCGGTCTCAGCAGTATTTACCCGTCAATTTCCTGGTACGTTTCCTCCATTTTGTATCGACATTCTTCATGTACAAATATCCTAAAACCTTCCTAGCCTAACGCTTCTCCCACATTTCTCTCAATCGCTTCTCAAATTTAATCTCGCTGCTAGCTTCCCTGCCCTCAAGTGAAGTCCATCCCATATCACCTTGTACTCCCTGATTTGGTGTATTCCCGTGAGCTCCTAAGGCAAGTCTACCTATTCCACGTTGCTTAATTTCTAATCTTGCTTGAACTTCTGATCTCATGCACAAGACCGCTGTGTGGAACGTCAGACCAGAAGCCATGACCCCTTTCCATATTTCTCTCACGACATCATACCTATTTTAATTCCACAGTGGCCTATTGTTCATCACTGCTGCATTCCTGGTACCTTTAGTCGTCACGTATATTTCGTGTTCCCTTAGGTACTCGGTCCCATTGCTTATCCATACGCCCAGATATTTGTATTTATCTGTTATCTCTAGCGTTACCTCCTGTAATCTAAGCTCACTACCTTCATATCTCTGCAAATCTTCCTTGTTGCTGGCCATTAACACAATATCATCTGCGTACATCAATGCTGGTATTGCTTGTTCAATGAGTTCTCCTTGTTTGACGAAAAAGAGGTTGAAGCCAAGTCCACTTCACTCTAATTTGCCCTCTAATCTTTGTACGTACATCATGAATAACAAGGGTGACAGAGGACACCCCTGCCTAAGCCCCCGTTTTACCTCTGTGGGCTTGGATACCTGTTTTTCCTACTTTATAACTACTTTGCTACCTTTATAGATGTCCTTTAAAAGATTAGTCACTCCATCTTCCACACCTAGTGTGTCCAGTATTCCGCACAAGTCCTCTTGAACCACGCTATCGCACTCTCCCTTGATATCCAAAAATGCTAGCCACAGGGGCCTGCGTTCTTTTTCTGCTATTTCGATGCACTGCTTCAGTGAGAACAGATTGTCTTCCAACCTCCTGTGTTTCCGAAACCCATTCTGCAAATCCTCCAGCACCCCCTCATCCTCTTTCCATGCCTGCAGTTTTTCTTTTAGAATCTGCATCGCCAGCCTGTAGACCACTGATGTCAATGTTATAGGATGGTAGTTGTTTATGTCAACTTTGTCCCCCTTTTCATTATAGATCATGCTCATCCTGCCAAGTTTCCATCCATCGGGGACTTCCCCATCGATTATTATTTCGCTCACTGCCTCTCTCAAAGTCTGCTTAGACTTTGGACCCAATGTCTCCATCAGCATAATTGGAATGCCGTCTGGGCCTGTTGATGTAATACTAGGGACCCTCTTCTCAGCCCTTGCAAACTCTCGTTGTCAAAATGGAGCCATTGCGTCATTTGAATTCATCTTTGTCTCTTGTGGTACATAAGGCACTTCTTTGTTGAAAGTTTTCTGTCACCCTTGTTAATACATATTCAATAGCTTCGTCCCCTTCTAGCCTAGCATCTTCATCTGTAGTTATAAACCTATGCTCTAGGCTCGTCTCATTTATTAGGGAGATTAGATGGTTCCAACATTTCACAGCTGCCTTTCTGTCCTTTTTATGTACTTCTGCCAGCCACTGAGCCCCCTTTCTTCTAATCTTTTCATTGATCAGAAGGGATGCTTCCCTTTTACAGCTTAGAAAGATGTCCCATTTTCTTACAACATCATTTGTCGGTTCACCCCGCTGCTTAGCATGTCTGTGTTCCCTAGAGGCTTCCTGGCGTTTTGCTATGGCTCTTTCAACTCCCTCATCCCACCAACTCTTGGGTTTGTGTCTTCTTTTCCGGGGTGACTTGTCACGTGCTTTAGCAAGCTCTAGCTCAAACAGTCTAATTAGATTCGTGTATGTCCACACTGTTTTATTATCCTCAGTGATTACTTTCTCAATTTGTTGAGTAGCTATTTCTATTTGCCTTTCTGAATAAAAATTTTCCTGTATTTGCTCATTTTGTCTCCTTCCCACTTTCACTGCTCTTCCAAAACTTAGCTTGATACTTTTGTAATCGATACCAAGACTTCTGGAGCCCCTTCATCTATGCGCATTCCCCTGAGCCTATCATACATAATATGTGATAGCCATCCTATCTTACATCCTATGTCACATACATCCTATGAGATAGGTGAGGGGAGTAGAAGAGTGGCGCGCCGCGGCGCGCGGCGGAACTTCTCCAATCACATTTTTTTAATTGGGCGCGCGCCGAATGAAACGGCCAGAGAAACACAGCTGTGCGTGCCCGATCCAGGCGGCCGGTCACGGTCATGATTGCCTCTTGCGAGTATACTTTGTTTGAAGTTGGCTGCTTCTGGACTCCGCCTGGGTAGGAACATTCTATGTTGGCGACATGGCTACGTTTTGGCAACACAACTTTTGCTTAGGGGCATATTGTAGTCAATTTTCTTTCTGTAGCGCTTATGGTGTACGGCTGCTGACGCGTAGGCCGTGAGTTCGAATCCGGCCACGGCACTGCACCGGCAGTCGCATTTCCATGAAGGTGAAATGCGAGATGTCTATGTACAGTATGATGCCAGGGTACGGTAAAGAATACTAGATGGTCGAAATTGCTAAAACTTTACGGCGCCCCTCATAATCATATTGTGGTTCTGGGACGTCAAACCCCAATCTATTATAAATTTTCTAAATATCTGCAGATAAAACAAAGAAAGCTGAACACTCTTTTATATATTTGTTTTCCTTTTTGTCGTATTAGCTCATGCGTGCGCAAGTTTTCGACCCTGCAGTAGGCTGGTGTGCATCGAGGCACCCCAAAGCAACGCGTGGAGTTTTTTTTTCGAAATCAAGCATATTTTTCAAAAAAAAACAAAAATATTACTCATCTTGTTTCGTTTATTCTTTGAAACAACCTCATTTCTAAAGTTGTTGAAGCCAGACTTAAAATCAGTGGTCTTCTGTTCTCGTGAATTATTCCAACAAGTTGTTATAAAAGTTATGGACAAATTATTTTATATTCCTTTTTGAAACGAAGTTTTTCTAGGGCACAACAAATTTTTAAATGTTCTTTTCTAGCTAAGAGGCCATAGAAATACATGCAGACAAAATTTAGAAGGCTGTAAGTACAATAGTTTTGACAGCACCGCCATGTACAGTATATTGACGCGTGTATGTGACAGTGGTGAGGACAACGAAGCAGCATGAGTGTCCTTGGCCGAGGGCAAAAGACGAAGAAGTCGTTGCAGTCTGTTTCCTGCGATCGATACATCGTATTTCTTTGAGGCGCTTTGTGTGCTCGTCAATCTCGCGTCGTCACACTGGTGGAGGTGCTGGGTACGTCTTCATGCTTGGCACCCCTTCACGGACCCGACATTCAAGCCCGGAATCACTACCACCCGTCGACACACCAGTCCACCGTTCCAGCCGCCGTCTGCGAGGCCTAGCTCCTGAGCTCAATCCCTTTCCAGAAACTGTCAGCAATCGCTTGCCTCTTTCAACCACCATGGCCACTGCAGCTACATCGCACATGACGCTTCAGAATCCCATGATTCCTGACTGCTTTCATGGTGAGACCTATGAAGATGCACAAGACTGGCTGGACCAGTTCGAACGCTGCGCGAAGTACAACCAGTGGGCCACCCCAGAAGACAAGCTCGCGAATGTGTACTTCTACCTGAAAGACAACTCCCAGACGTGGTACATCAACAGGGAAGGAAGCATGGCTACGTGGGATGACTTCCGCAACCAGCTGATTGACACCTTTAGTAGTCTTGACAGAAAGGAGAATGCGCAACGTCTCTTGGAAACTCGAATCCAAAAACGTAACGAGAGCGTCGCTATGTTCGCCGAGGGCATGACCCGTCTTTTCGGCAGGGCGGATCCCGAGATGCCGGAAGACAGGAAGCTGCGGTATTTAATGCGAGGCGTGAAGGAGCAACTGTTTGCTGGGCTTGTGAGAAATCCGCCAACAACAGTAGCGGAGTTCACGAAAGAAGCTACAGCTATTGAACGGGCCCTACAGCAACGGTACCGCCAGCAGAACCCGGTCAACGTTCGAGCGAGTAGCCCTGTTACGACTGCGGCGAGCCTCTGCGACAACGACAGGCCTCTGCGGGAAGTCATCCGGGAGATTTTGAGGGAGGAGCTTCGGCAGCTTGGTTTAATTCCAGCAACTAAACCGACGCCGGCATTGTCTTTTGTCGCTGATGTTGTCCGGGATGAGGTCCGCCAGACTCTCTCTTCACCCGGCTATAATGGTGTGCGACGACATTTTACTTATGCTGATGCCGTCCGACGCCCCGTCGTCGCTCCTTCAGCGCAGCAGACCCCAATAACTGGACCACCACCAACCCTGCAAACACAGCCACTGTCTGCACCGACCACTTTCGCAACCTCACCGATTCCTCCGACAAAACGAATGCCGTATAACCAACATGCCCCACAACGTAGCCCCACAACGTGGCCCAATTTTGAGTCTCCACTTACCTACCAGCGTCGGAAAACCGATTTGTGGCGTACCGTTGACCGTCGACCGGTATGCTTTCATTGTGGTGAAGCTGGGCAGGTCTACAGAGTTTGCCGATATCGCGACGCTCAGTACAAGAGATTTCCTCGCTACCATGATTACATTGCGTACGACGATCAACGCATGTACAACTACGCCCCTGTGAACACGCCGCCGCAGAATCCAGTAATGCCCAGATCACGTTCTCCATCTCCTGCGTGGCCCAGTTCACCTAATCATCGCAGTTTTGCCGACGTCACCAGGGGCAGGTCCCCTAGCCCGCGACGGGGAAACTAGACGCAGCGACCTCGGGGGGTGGGGTTGCCAATATTCGAAATTTCGAACAGCCCCCATTGCAGACAAGTGACAGCTCGAAGCCATCAAAACCGAAGACGACTGCAACGACTTCTTCGTCTTTTGCCCTCGGCCAAGGACACTCGTGCTGCTTCGTTGTCCTCACCACTGGCACATACGCGCGTCATACCGGACACTGCGATTCATTTGTTGCTGATGTGGGTACACACATTGTTCTGTCTTCCTTGAAAAAGTGCTACTTTTTCTCTGTCAGAATGTTAATCGTCATATAAAACACGAGCAAGGCTTGTTTTCACCTGAGAAAAACGTTTCTAATGGATAGCTGTTCCAGCGGCCGTGGCTCGTGCCCATGGTGTTCATCACCACAAAGGAAAACAAAATACCTAAAAAGGAGTGTGCCTAGCGTCCACAAGTGAACTTCATCAGACGCCGCTCCCTCTTTGCGTGGCTGAATACATTTCCAGCATACCTCAGTTCCATTTTTTATGGCTGGGCTTCAAGACTGCCATGTGGCACCGCCTCTTGTTTTATTTTTGATGATGATGATCATCATCATCAGCCTGACTACGTCCACTGCAGGACAAAGGCCTCTCCCATGTTTCGCCAGTTAACTCGGTCCTGTGCTTGCTGTTGCCAATTTACACCCGTAAGCTTCTCAATCTCATCTGCCCACCTAACCTTCTGTCTCCCCCTAACCCACTTGCCTTCTCTGGGAATCCAGTTAGTTACCTTTAATGACCACTGGTTATCTTGTCTACGTGCTACATGCCCGGCCCATGTCCATTTCTTTTTCTTGATTTCAACTATGATATCATTAATCCCCGTTTGTTCCCTAATCCACTCTGCTCTCTTCTTGTCTCTTAAAGTTACACCTACCATTTTTTTTTCCATTGCTCGCTGCGTCGTCCTCAATTTAGGCTGAACCCTCTTCGTAAGTCTCCAGGTTTCTTCTCCATAGCTAAGTACCGGCAAGGTACAGCTGTTATATACCTTCCTCTTGAGGGGTAGTGATAATCTACCTGTCATAATTTGAGAGTGCTTGCCAAATGTGATCCACCCCATTCTTATTCTTCTAGTTACTTTAATCTCGTGGTTCGGCTCCGCGGTAATACCTGCCCTAAGTATAGTCTTTGACAACTTGAAGTGGACTATTACCTATCTCGAAGCGCTGCTCTCTTCCGAGGTTGTTGTGCATTGCTTTCGTTTTCTGCAGATTAATTTTAAAACCCACCTTTTTGCTCTCCTTGTTTAACTCCGCAATCATGAGTTGAAATTCGTCCCCTGAGTTACTCAGCAATGCAATGTCATCGGCGAAGCGCAGGTTATTAAGGTACTCTCCTTTAACTGTTATCTCTAACTGTTCCCTTTCTAGGGACCTGAGAACCTCCTGCAAGCACAAGGTAAATAGCATTGGCGAAATTTTTGCTCTCCTTGTTTAACTCCGCAATCATGAGTTGAAATTCGTCCCCTGAGTTACTCAGCAATGCAATGTCATCGGCGAAGCGCAGGTTATTAAGGTACTCTCCTTTAACTGTTATCTCTAACTGTTCCCTTTCTAGGGACCTGAGAACCTCCTGTAAGCACAAGGTAAATAGCATTGGCGAAATTGTATCCCCCTGCCTTACACCCTTCTTGATTGGTAGTGTGTTGCTTTCTTTATGAAGCGCTATGGTAGCAGTTGATTCCCTGTGCATTTCTTTCAGGATGTTTATATATGCTTCATCGTCGCCCTGATTCCGCAGTGTCTGCATGACTGCTGATATTTCCACTGAATAAAACGCCTTGTCGTAATCTACAAAGGCTGTGTATAGTGGTTGGCTATATTGATATATATGGCTATGATGATATATAGTATTTATTGGCGCAAGGGTCATGTGATGGCCGAATAGCACCGTGAACAATGATGAGGGAAAACAATGGTGCGTTATTTAAGTAATATGAACAGAATATGAACAATGATAGTGTTGCATGGTTGTAAAGAAGCCCAAAATTCTGTGCCCTAAAATGGGTTAAAACTAAAAAAAATACTAAAATCATGGCGGTGACGTGAAACGCTTCGAGGAGGAATAAATGACAATGCTGGTGGAGAGAGCCATCGCAGCCACGACCTCTGCACAGAGGTTGATACGGATCAGCTCGCAATTTATAGACATATTTTAAAAACGCAAAAAGTAACTGAAGTTTACAAAGCGGATCCCTACCGAGGAGCATGACAGGAAGTAGTAGTAGCCGCTGTCGGTAGGGCAGTAAAAAGTGTTTTTTCCTCAAATCATCTAAATCACTATACTGAATTAGAATGTGGAGCACCGTAAGCGGATCTCCACACCTCTCACATATGTGTTGGTCATCGCCAGACAAAAGGTATGAATGTACAGAGTAGGTGTGTCCTATCTGCAGCCTTGTAAGTGTAACTTATGTGTAGCGTGATCTGGACACTGGTGGCCGATTTTAAGTATCGGTTTAAAAACATGTACTTTGTTGCCTGTTTGCCTATACACCAGAACACAGCCAGTTCAGTGCTTGCTGCCGTATTGAAAAGCGCGTGGCGCCGTCTGTTGCAAGCGCGGGGAAGCAACACTCTCAACTGCCAGGTGAGCAGACACTCTGCTAATCAAACGGAAAGTTCACAACTCGAGTCCGGCTGTAAGCATGCTTCGCGCTGTTCTTGTGCTGAAAGTTTATGCCGATGTCGTGTGAAACGTCGAGGAGACCTTCCTCGACAGTCCCGAATGTCTGCAGCACGTGCATTGCAGACTACGGAAACACTTCATCAGGTACCTACTATTGTGACGGAAAGTAACACGAACAGTGGAAAGCGTTACCTTCGTCTCAGTCGAACTGCGGCGTGCCTTGGTTGTGACAAGTCAGAATTTGTGCTGTAAGCCGGCGTCAACGCAGCGCCAAAATTTGGTTCCAACTTACGCTCATGCACCGCATGTGTATCAATTGTCAGTCCTGCCGGGCAATCGGACCACACGCGCGGTGCAAAAGTGCCAGTCAGAACAAGAATTTAAAATGCTACGGTGACGCCAGCCAAAAGCACATGTAGATTCACCTAGTGACAGTCAAAGCATGTCTCAGTTCGATCGGGTCAAAAATCATGCTTTCCGCGCCGTTTAAGCATCGCGACAGTAGGCTGTTACGGTTGTACTAAACATGTGCGGTGTGTGCATCTACGCGTGAGTCGTTATACGTATATCCTATTATTGACATGCGGCCTGCGAACGAGTACGGCAATAGTTTTGTTCCTCATACTACAGGCATATTGCACGCAAATCGCTGCTGTAAAATGAAACAGCTAGAGTCACGCTTGAATAAACGCAATAAGTTTACTTACTCATCACTTCACAGGGCTCGTAGTTTTTCCTGCTGATTGTGATTATATTCTAATGCTCGGCGTTTTTCGTTGTGGACGGAAATCTGTGCAACTGCAAAACACTGCACCGGCACGATTCCCGCGATGCGCTGTGAAGTTTACAGGCAGTGATCTCTTCCGCTTGCACTGGTTGTTGTTGTACAGCACAGTAGTACCCAGATGACAATTTATAAGCAGGTGCAGCGTGAACAGGCGCTTTTTTGCATTTTAAAGTCCCAGAACCACAGCATTCCATGCTAGCGATGCGCGCCTTGGCAGTTGCAAACAAGTTATGGCATCTCTGGGAGCGAGGGTATACCGCCGAATGCGCCTGGCTTCGAGATAGGCGTGCTCTTGTCTATACCATAGGCGCGGCCAGCATTCCCTGAGCTCCCGTCGTAAGAAAGGCTTCATGTCAAGTGAAGGCACGGCCATGGGTGTATTGGCGGGTGCGTGGTCGTGCGCAGACGCAGGTCTGCTGCCACGTTTCCAGCAATCTCACGGTGCCCTGGCACCCAGCACACAACAACTTGTCGTTTGAGGGCATAGATCGTGCTTAAAAAAGAGTAAAACGACGCAAGGACATGATTTTTTAGTTTTTTGAGTATTTTCAAAGCTGTTACGACGCTCAACGAGTCTGTGTATACAACCGCGCGTTGTAGTTGTAATTCCTTAATATACCTGACAGCCACAGATACCGCGTGAGCCTCTGTGGTGAAGATGCTTGTTTCGGAGTGCAGAATACCGAAACTAGAGAAAGATTGGCCAACATTTCCATAGGACACACCAGTGTGAGACTTTGAAGCATCTGTTAAAAAATCTGAGCAATTAACGGTGGCGGGTATGCTGCGGGAGCCATCAAACGGTGTCCTAAAGGTGGCACACCAGTTTCTTCAGCGAGGCTTCTCACACCGAGTGAGTAGGGCTCTCTCAGCGAAGGACGGTTGTGGAACAAGGTAGAATCAGACAAGTCATTACTTGTGGAGTGAGTGGGATGTTCCTCGTCTGCGTTCACCTTGAGATAGTATGTAAAATACATATAACATCGCTGCAGATGTAACGACCATTCGTTTGATTCTACGTACAAGCTTTCTACGGGGCTAGTTCGAAAAGCACCCGTAGAAAGGCAAATTCCTAGGTGGTGGACAGGGTGAAGCATCTTTTAAGCTGATGGTGTCGCTCACTGGTAGGTTATAGCACCGTAATCGAGGTGTGTGCGCACAAGGCTCCTATACAAATTCATCAAGCAGTTCCTGTCACTACCCCACGTTGTGCATGACAACACTTTCAAAACATTCATTGTATTTAAGCACCCGTTCTTTAAATACTTGATGTGGGGTACGAAGGTTAGTTTTGTGTCTAATATTAGACCCAGAAACTTATACTCAGACTGTACAGACAGACAGTGACCATGTAGGTCAATCTCAGAATCGGGATAAACGCCCCTCTTCCTGCAGAACAAGACGCATGTGCTCTTTCGCGCGTTCAGTTTAGAACCATTCTGATCAGCCCATTTAAAACCTTGTTCAAACGTAATTGAACCTGTCGTTCACATATTGAGAGGTTGCATGATTTAACGCTACATGTACATCATATATATCGATGATGTACATCACATATATTGATGAACTCCTTGCGCATCAATATGCACAAGGAGTTCGTTTTAACTATGAAGAGTGTGCAACTCAATACACCTCCTTGCGGCACTCCTGTTTTCTGGATAAATGTTCACGACAAAACAGTGCCTAATCGAACACGGAATGTGCGATTGGTTGAGCAGCTTTCGATTACCTTCAATTCCGTACACCGAAGTATGAGAGGCCTCTCAGTATGTCAAAGGGCCATCCAGCGGCTTGAGGAGGCTTTGGCGAAGCAACGAAGAGAAGGAGTCGACGACCCGTCTAACGGGCGCGGAGGCACCCAAGTAACTGTCGCCTAGTCGGAGCACAATATCCTCGAGGTCTAGGCTCTGATAATATTGGACTCTAATAGCCGTAATCTTAAGATAGGGAACATCCTCGCCCTGCGACGCCGGAAACTTCCTACACGCCGGATGTATAAATAAATGTTATTTCTCTCTCTCTCTCTCTCTCTCAGTATGTCAAAGCACCACGTAGTATCGTAGGCTTTCTCCATATCGAGTAACACAGAGAGAAAAAAAATTGATTATGAACGAAGGTATCACGAAGTTGAGCCTCGATACGTACAAGGTGGTCAGTGTGGACATTAGTCTCAAGGAAGAGCATAAGTAGCCCGTCTATTATTTTTTCAAAGACCTTGCAAAGACAACTGGTTATTCCTATTGGCTTGTAGCTTGAAGCTGAGGACGGGTCCTTGCCTTGATTTAAAATAGATGATAGCTACGGCTTCTTTCCAGGTCGAGGGAACCTCGCCGGAAAACCATACACAATTATAAAAGCATAGGGAGCCTGGGGAAGACTTATTGCAGCAGTTTAGTGAAGCCTGTAGCTCAGCTAAACGGAAAAGTGCATTTTATTTCTCGTGGGTTGTGAATATGCGCTCTAGTTTCTCTTTTTCTACTCTGACTTTGTATCGTTGAAACCATGCGGTATAGTGCGACGAGGTGGAGACATCCTTGAAGCGTGCGGCGATGGAGTTCGCCCGGTCTTCCAAGCTGTCACCCTACGTGTTTATAAGTGGGAGTGAATGTGCTTGTCTTCCTGCTACTTTACCAACCATGCTCCAAAGTTTAGCTTTATCTGTAAAAGAATTATTGCCTGTTGAAAATTTCTGTCAGCTCTCCCGCCTAGCCTGTCGGCGCACTCTTCTACCTTGAGACTTAATCGTCTTGAAACTATCGATGTTTTTGGCAGTTAGTGAGTCCCGAACCAACTTAAATTTTCATGCTTTGTTGTGTCTTTTACGTGCTTCTCGACACTCACTATTCCGCCAAAGGACGCGACGTTTTGTGCCAAGTCCCGTTTGTGGGATACACTTTGTTGCAGCATCAATTAGAAAAGCTGTAAGTAGTCTACAGCTGCATCTACGCTTGAGCCACACATATCAGACCAACTTAAGTTGCTAGCATTTCGAAACTTTTCTCAGTCTGCCTTGTTCGTGTGCCATCTGGGAGCCTGTGAAGGACATGTTTTATCTATTGTTGTACTCAAAATAAAGAAAAATGGTCACTTCCGTATGGATTATTTATGATTTTCTATGTGATCAAGTAAATGTAGGAGTGATGGAGACACAATGCTGAGGTCTATCGATGAGTAGGTGTTCTTAGCGAGGCTATAGTATGTTGGGTACTTCGATTTAGGAGACACACGCCAGAATAGAAAAGGAAGTGTTCAATTAGGCGGCCTAGCGCATCACAGCGAGAGTCAACCCATAAGCTACTATGGGCATTTAGGTCCCCTAGGAGAAGATATGGTTCTGGAAGTTCATTCATTAGTGACTGGAATTCATGTCTATTCAGTTGATGATCTGGCACTATGTAAATACTGCAAACGGTTACCAGTTTACTAAAAATGACAGCTCGAACAGCTGCTCCTTCAAGAGATGTTTGAAGTGGTAATTGTGCGAAGGCTGTTCCTCGACGAACTATATGGCCACACTACTGGATGAGGCAACAGCATTATCTCGGTCCTTTCGAAAAATAACGTAGTTGCGTAGAAAGTTAATGTATTTCTATTTCAAGTGTGTTTCTTGCGCACACAGCACTTTTGGTGTATGTTTGTGTAAGAGCTCGTGGATATCGTCGAGGTTTCTCAGCAGTCCTCAGACGTTTCACCGTAGTATTTGTGTCATATATTATTGTATGGTGCTGTGTGTACAAAAGTGTTGTCTTAGGTGGTTAAAGGACCTTTTGCGGGCCTTGTAATTTCGGCTTTTTCTTTCCTGGCGCGCTTCAAAGAGTTGCGCCAATCATTCAGCGTCTGAAGCATCGGAGGAGTCGTCCTTGTGCCCATCACCTCTTGTGAGGTGGTGGACTGTGCCTGCCCGGTCAGCACGTTCACAGAACTTTCGGACCTAACTGCGCTCGCAGTAACCAGAGTTCAGCAGACACGGGGGTCTGCCGACCCTGTTTGTCAGGTGGTGGAACAGTACAGGCTGCTCAAGCCGGGGGCGCTGGTGACACGACCGCGGCCACACTCTGTGTGACATTCGTGGGTGCAGAAACATGTGGCGTGGCGCCCCTGCGCGTCACATCTGCGAAGGATAGATAAGAAGGTTTGTGCAGTGAAAAACGTTTGCGTGCCTCTTGAAATGACAGATTGAGTTTGATCTTGAGTTTTACTTTTTATTTCTCTTTTTTTCATGTGGGGCATGATCGTGATTAGGCAGGGTAATTTCCTTCACAGTTCGAACAATGAGTTGCTTCTGAGGTGCAATCGTCGGATGACGGCACCCAGGGGAAATCGACAGTCGCTTTTTCCTATCTCTCTTTCCCTCCACATCTTCGTCTTTTCTTCTCTTAAAATCTATCCTGTCTCTAATTTCTTCAGTTACTTCCCCGATTTCATGGGCGGCTTGGGTTAACCTTGTGAAACTAGCCAACCTTGGCCTACGCGCATTAGGTTATCGTAGTGGTGTACGGTTGGCGTCATGTTTCGCGTTTCATGAATCTTGTAGCGTCCCCTCGTTGGGCTCCGTGGTGGGTGGCCGCCATCGCTACTGAATTACATTTCTCTATCATGCATAGAACCTTTCCACTCCTCAATGATCGTGCCGCTTCAAAGCGCGTACGCACCGAAGAATTTTCTTTTTTCAGCCGACCCAAAGAAGTATTCCCTCGCAATCATGTTGTACACTGTGAGAAGCCCAACAAAACAGCCAGAACAGTGTCCCCGTTTATTGTATCGCGGTCCCTGACAGCCACATTAGGCGATGGCTATAACGTTAAAAAATGGCTAGTGGCGACCTCCTTTTAGAACTCCGTGACAAAACACAATTTCACAAACTAAAGAACCTTGCAACATTCGGCGACATTTCCATCAGCGCAACACCTCAACGATCCATGAACTCTGCATGTGGAGTTGTTTCTGGCACAGACCTCCTTGACCTGAAGAAGGCTGAACTCCTCGAGGGCTAGAAAGAACAGAATGTGACCAATGTGAAGCGAATTGTCATCTGAAGGAACAATCAGGAAACCCCCACGAAACACTTGGTACTGACTTTTGCCACCAGTGAACTACCACAAACAATAGAAACTGGCTATACAAAGACACCAATCAGACCTTACAGACCAAACCCCCGCCAATGTTACCAGTGTCGAAGGTTCGGCCATGGCTCTCAGAGCTTTCGTGGTCGACCTCCTTGTGCCAAACGTGGTGCCCAAGGCCACGTCTCTGACAAATGTAATGAAGCCCCACATTGTGTAAACTGTGACGGAGACCACGCATCATATTCACGTTCTTGTCCACAGTGGAAAAAATAAAAAGACATTATTACGCTGAAGATTCGCGAAAATATCTCCTTCAAGGAAGCACACCGAAGGTGTTCGGCTTTTCATGGCACAACTTACGCTGATTCGGCACGCCAGGGGGCAGCTTCGCATCACCCTCCGCCACTACATAGGCCGACGCAAAGTGAGCCATCAGGTGTGGTGGCCGCCCCTATGGTGGAAGCAGCCAAACCTGCTCCACCTACCAAGCCAGAGACTCAGGCGACTCCAGGGTCGTCGGGTCGGCCGACCACGTCTCACCAGGCGAGGTCGCCAATATGCAACAGCAGCTCGCGTACGCGGGCGTCCAGTGCTTCACGTGAGGCAATGGACACAAACATGGTACCTCAGGTGCCGGAAACGCGGCGTGGCTCCATATAACGCGCTAAAAGAACCAAGAAACCAATAACAGGGCCCGACAACGGCCCTGCTACTTAAGTTACAACTTCCCACTTGAACAGCCACTTCATTTTTGTACACACAGCACCACTTTCCATCAAATATGGAAACACAGATTCTACAATGGAATGTCAGAGGCCTTCTCACAAATCTCGACGATGTCCAAGAACTTCTACACATTCACTCACCAAAAGTGCTGTGTGTACAGGAAACCCACTTAAAATCTAAACACACCAACTTTCTACGCAGTTACATTATTTTCCGAAAGGACCATGATGATGCCGTGGCATCATCTGGAGGTGTAGCTGTTATAGTTAAGCAAGGTTTAGCATGTAAACACTTGAAACACCAAACGTCTCTTGAGGCAGTGCCTGTTCGAGTGATGCTTCTAGGCAGACTCGTCACCGTTTGCTCTATATACATACCTCCACATATTCAACTACGCAAACATGAATTCCAGTCTTTGATGGATGAACTTCCCGAACCCTATCTTGTTCTAGGGGACTTTAATGCACATAACAGGCTATGGGGCGACTCTCGTTGTGACGCCCGAGGTTGACTGATCGAACAGTTTCTTCTCTCTTTAAGCGCGTGTCTCCTGAATCGAAAAGAACCAACCTATTATAACCTCGCTAACAATACGTATTCCTCAATAGACCTAACCATAGTATCTCCATCGCTTGTGCCTCTACTTCACTGAAATGTCATCACTAATTCCTACTAGAAACTAGACTGTAGGGTACTATACAAAGTGGCTACTGTACATACGCACCACCTCTTCTTGTCCCCATCATCACCCTTCATCCCTCTTTCTTTCCCATTTCCCTTATCCCCTGTGTAGAGTAGCAGGCTAGAGCGAACTAGCTCAGGCCGACTTCTCTGCCTTCTAATAAATTCTCACTCACTCACACTCCTACGGAAGTTACCATTTTCCCGTAGTTTTGAGCACATCTACATCAACTGAATGCCCGCCCAAGGTTCCAAAATGGCTATTAAGCAAAGCCAACTGGGAATAGTTTTCTACCATCACTCATTTAAATTGGCGCGACATATGCACTTTAAGCATTGATGCAGCTGTCAACTAGTTTACAGCGTTTCTGATCGACGCAGCAACAAAATGCATCCCACAAACGAGTGGACACCCTGGAAAACGACGTGTGCGATGGTGGAACTCAGAGTGCCGAAATGCGCGCAAGTAGCAAAACAAAGCATGGAGGTTGCTTCGGAACTCATCGACAGCAGAAAATCTGGACACTTTTAAGAAAATTAAGCCTCAGGCCAGGAGAACACGTCGGCAGGCCAGAAGAGAAAGCTAGCACAAGCTTTTATTGGGCATTATTTCATATACCCAAGAGGCTAAAGTCTGGGACATGGTTGATAGAGTAGCAGAAAGACAAGTGCATTCACTTCCACTCGTAAACACGCACTGTGACAGACTGGAAAATCAGGCGAACTTCCTCGGTGCACACTTCGAGCAGGTGTCTAGCTTGTCACACTATATTGAAGCCTTTCAAAGATATAAAGAAAATAGAAAAGCAGAAACTGGAATACAAGTATACAAAATACGACGCATACAACCAACCTTTCAACTTAGCTGATCTACAAACGTCACTAAACTCCTCCAGTAATTCTGCCCCAGGCCACAACCATGTCATGTATGCAATGTTGAAAAACCTGCCGCTCGAAACGCGAAAAACTTTACTCTCCCTATACATTGCTATCTGGCTTTCTGGCACCATCTCTACTTCCTGGAAAGAGGTCATTGTTATCGCTATTTTGAAACAGGGCAAGGACCCTTTCTCAGTTTTGAGTTATAGGCCAATTGCACTAACCAGCTGCCTTTGTAAACTTTTTGGAAAAATGATAAACCGCCGACTTTTATATTTCCTTGAAGCACACTATCTGCTTGACCAATACCAATGTGGGTTTCGAGAGAGTAGATTCACCACCGACCATCTGGTGCGTATCGAGGCACAGATCCGAGACGCTTTCGTCCACAAACAATACTTCCTCTCTGTGTTTCTCGATATCGAGAAGGCTTCCGAAACAACATGGCGTTTTGGCATATTAGGAGACTTGTCTCACCTGGGTGTGCGCGGTAAAATGCTTTCCATAATCCAGAGTTACTTCTCCAATCGGACATTCCGTGTGCGTGTGGGAAGTGTTCTCTCCCAAACATTTGTTCAAGAAACGGGAGTACCGCAAGGCGGTGTACTTAGTTGTACACTTCTTATTATCAAAATGAATTCCTTGCACCTGTCCGTCCCCCGCAATATGTTCTATTGTACGTATGACGTCCAGCTTGGCTTTAAGTCATGCAACCTGGCAATGTGTGAACGGCAGGTTCAGCTAGGTTTCAACAAGGTCTACAAATGGGCAGAAGAAAATGGATACCGACTGAACCCACAAAAAAGCACATGTGTCTTGTTCTCCCGAGAGGTATGCACTCAGAACCTGACATTCAATTGAATGGTCTACGTCTGTCTGTTAATGCCGAGAATAAATTCTTAGGCCTAATTTTGGACCACAAGCTAGCATTGATACCACAAATTAAGTATCTAATAACTAAATGTACAAAAGCCATGAGTGTTCTGAAAGTGTTGTCACGTACTACGTGGGTAGCGACAGGCAATGTCTCATGAATTTGTATAGGAGCCTCATTCGCACACGCTTAGATTATGGGGCCGTTGTTTATCAGTCTGCGATTCAAAGTGCTTTGAAGATGTTGAATCTTGTGCACCATTTGGGCATCCGCCTTTCTGCGGGTGCTTTCCGCATCAGCGCTGTAGAAAGCCTTTACGTTGGGTCAAATGAGTGGTCGCTCATCTGCAAAAAACTTACATGTCCTTTGTATATTTCCTTAAGGTGAAAGCAGACAAGAAGCATCCCTCATACTCTACTATAATGATTTGTCGAGCTCCATTCTGTTTCAAAACAGGCCTTTGATGAGGCAGCCCTTCTCAGTTCGCCTGAAGGGTCTAGCTGAGGAAACTGGAGTGTCACTTGAACACAGTTTAATGGCTCCTGTAGCACACCCGCCACCGTGGCAGTGACAAACTATAGACTGCGACGTGTCTTTCCTAGAAGTTACAAAACATTCGCCTATTGGCCATATTCGAAAATACTTCCTGGAACTTCAACACAAATACACACGTCCCAGTTCTTTACAGATGCCTCTAAGTCTAACTCCTCTGTGTCCCACGCTGCTGTTGGCCCTTCCTTTTCGGATGCTGGCCCTCTACATCCAGGCACAAGTATCTTCACAGCTGAAGCTTACGCGATACTTGTGGCAGCTAAACAAATCGAACAATAACAAATACAAAAAGCAGTAATTTATACAGACTCCCTCAGTGTGGTAACGGCTCTGCACAATCTTAAAAAAAAACAAAAAAACCTGTAAACCCTGTCCTCGTCTCACTTTACACCATTTTATGCACACTCTACACACACAACCAACATGTTGTAGTGTGCTGGGTGCCAGGGCACCGTGAGATTCAACGCAACATAATGACGGATCAGCTTGCTGCATCCGTCCACGAAAGCACCGTCACTACACCCATATCCATTCCGGCGCTTGATCATAAGTCGTCTCTCAAACGAAAGCTCAGGGACTACTGGCAGAACAAGTAGGATAGACACATACAAAACAAACTACACGTTATCAAGCCACACCTTGGCCATTGGTCACCAGTACCAAAATCACGTCATACAGAGGTAACACTAACGAGGCTCAGAATAGGACACACATACACGACACATATCTTTTGTCCGGTGGCGATCCCCCATTGTGTGACAGATGTGGTGAAGCACTAACAGTTCTTCACATTTTAATTCAGTGCAAACAATTAGACACTAAGAAATCAACACTTTCCATTACCCTACCGACAACATATTCAATTACACCCTGCAAGGTTCATCGGTAGGGAACCACTGTTCACTCATATATCGGTGCTAGCTTTTCAGGGGCGAAGCTCCTTATGGCGTGGCTTTTGCGTCCCTCGTAGTACGTAACCACTAGTGGCACATACCCGAAATAGCGGTCCTTACGATTTTGACCTCCTAGGTGGTTCCGCTGAGAGATTTCTTCTGTGCGTTGTTGAACAATAAAAGATAGTGCTCAATGCACATGTTAATGGCTGCTAAGAAGGGATGAGAGACAGGAGCATTCGGCCTTTAGGCAAAGCGCACGCTGCGATCGCCATTAGCAGCTATTGGCATGTACATTGAGCACGATCTGACAAGAAAGGGTTGCTACGTTAAACTCGCTGGGTGTAACCTCCTTGGTTTTAGAAAGGTTTATCGAGCGTTGGGCCGCATAGCCATGAATACAGTGAACTAGTATATACCATGAGCTCGAGGTGGTTAAAGGTGGGAAGCAAACCCGAAGCGCAAGCCGTAAGAAAGTGTGCATGTGCCACCACCCGTTTAGTCCTTGAAATGTCCGCTGGATGGCGGTGCTTCTATATGGAGAATATATGATGAAAAGATGCGAGATGGTGGTACTTGGAGTGCTGAATAGATGGACGAACGGACACACAGACAGATGCATGGATGGACGCATGAACGGACGCAGGCGCGGATGCATGGACGAACGCAGGGACGGACGCACGAACAGACGCACGCACGGACGGGTGGATGGACGCATGGATGGTTACACAGACGTACGCAGGAACGGACGGAAGTAAGAACGAATGAACGGACGAATGCTTCGCCCCACTCCCCATCATTCACTCCGTGGATATGCTGCCATTTTTTTAAAGAGATGTTCGCTTTTATCATGTCATATACCCAGGCAATGCGTAGCGCGACCTCTCAAGAGAAGTTGCTGCTGCAGTGACTACATTGGAAAGCACTTGTTTCACAACCCTTGGACACAAGGGCGCTGATGAGGCACTTGTGCTAGTGCAAAATATTTTTACACGTTTTTATTATCAAAACCATTTGTCACCAATTTTTACTGTCAATATCACGCCACTGTCACGATTTTAATACTTATGTTTTTACCCGCATTATAGCGAGGAATTTTAAGGCCCCTATACAGCCACGCAACATATCATTGTCCAGCGCTAGTCATTGAAATGGCGCTCTTTGGCCATCAATTGGCCCTCGCGCCATAAAGCGCCACACATCAGCATCACTCCAAGAAACGCTGCCGCGTCGCGTAAAATTCAAATGGTAACAAAAACGGACGCGCCTGTCCCGAATGCTCGTGCCGCGAGTGGAGAGGAGCGTGCGTTTTTGCCGCCAATGAGAACCTATACCCTGATCGTTACATGTTCACAGAAACGACATTCATCATGAATGGTATTTAGCGCCTGCAACGCAATATTTCGGGGCGCGCGCTTTTTTTGTCCTCTATAAACGCGCACAAATGTACCTCGATGCCGTGTGTCCCCAAGTGTCATGTAACAACATGACTTCATGCTACGCTCATGATGCGCTCGCGGCCGTTTCGCTAGTTTCACATGTACCAAACTCGGTATAACGCGGCGCCAATGGATGACGAAGATATGTGACTGGTGCAAACCTGATAATCATGTGATGCGTCTCATGTGAGAACATCACTACATGCCACAGTCAAGACGCCGATACATTATGACATGACACGGTGCGCGTGCTCACCGGCGTTCATTTCGTCGCGTCACGCCGGTGTTGCCACGCCAGGCGCCGGTCCTGCCATACACCCGCAGGTGCGCGCTGCGCTGCATTGCTTTGGCGCATGCGCGTTTCAGCGCGTCCGACGTCCCTCTGTCACGAAAAGAGGGAGACGCAGTGTTGTCTGGGTAACGCATCGGCATAGAGTAATGTTACTCTATGGTGGTGGTGGTAATAAACATTTATTTCAGAAAAAGTCTACTAGAGAGTGCCGACGTTATGGTGGCTAGAATTGGGAGGTGACGCCAACGGGAGCTCGGAGCCGCTCCTTCGTTTCGAGCAGCGCGGCGGTGGCGCTGTCGGCGGAATGGTGATACTAGTTACGCGCGCGCGCCTTGAGCGCGCGGACCTTTTGAAAGATGCTGTTGCTGAAGCATGATTCAGATAAATTGGCGATTCAGATGGCTGATAGAACGCCATTTCAAGCATTAAAAGAAATTGGCTGCCGCTGCAAGACTTCTGTGACGTTGAATCTGCGCAAATTAAAGCTTTCGTTCGCATATCCCTGCAGTGTTTTGGAGTGCAAGGCGACGGCGTTTTTTTAAAAAAAAATATTACCAAAGTTCTGGGCGAGGAAAATAAAACAAATATTTATTGCACATCATATTATTAGGAAGATCTATTGCACATCATGGAATACAGGGTAAAATAAAATAAAATGAAAAAATACGCACATTTACATACGCTCGGGAGTAGTTAAACACATTGAAACATTGCACACAGACAGCGCATCGCTTGGCACTAAGTAATAAGAGGCATACAATCACTTTCCACTCGGCAAAAAAAAATCAATAGAGCTTAAAGTTACAATATCAAACTCAGAGCACGCGTCTAAGCTTCAGCAATTTCATTCTTTCCTGCTTAGCGTTTCGTTTGCTGTTCTGGGCTTTGACATGAAAGTGGAGCCTAGTAAGAACATAAAACTTGATAATTTTGTTTGTGAGGGACATACTGTGGTCAGGGCAGCCAACAAGTGTAAGCTTTCTTAACTGCAAGAAGGAAACCAAGTCCATGATGCTGTCAGGTTTGACTTCTGTAACACTGAAGCAGTGGGTAAAAGTGTTCTCGAGAGTGGTCACGAGTTCATTGAGCTTGACTGATGGGTACAGCAGGCCTCCTCGGTCAACAGCAGCCGTGAGGGATGCTGCAGCTGGAGATGGATCGTTCTCGCCTTGTAGGAGCTGCTGGCTGCACTCTGCACATTTGGTGCTTGCAACGCTTTTTCTTGCCACATATCCAGCCATGTAGAATATGAGTCTGGCATCGCTGCTTTGCACGACCATGTCTGCATGCTCGGTGCCGTGGCCGTATTCATTGAGCACTTCATGTGTTTCGGCAAGGTTTCCTACGTCAAGAAGCTCGTCTAATTTCCTCCGAGGAGTGAGGTTCTTTCCGTTGTCAGCTCCCAGCAGACTTCTCAGCAGTCCTGAGGACACATTGCTTCCTTTCGGCGGTTTTGCCAAATTCTGGAAGCTCAGAGTGTTAACCGAGATTAGGAACTGGGAGGCAGTCGGATGATCATTGCATCCAGACATTTGTCGGACGATTCCAAACAGCCTCTCCAGGGGGTCCTGACTCAAGCGGCATGTCATCATATAGCTGAAGTTCAACTTCATCGTCAGGTAGCGGAGAAGGTGTAGCGTGCTTGATAAGGTAACACGAAGCCCCTCGGCTGTACTGCGGCTTAGGAAACCTCCGGAGCCAGCAGCTGTTTCCCAATCGTCCAGGTAAGTCAAGAAGTTTGGAATGCACTTCTCGTGCATCCCTCCAGGTTTAAGTGCACCCGAACTGCACCTTGAAGTCATGGCCTCAATGAGCCTTCTCATTCTTTCCACAAAGCTGACTGTCGCCGCTGTGCTCCCATGCTTTTCTTCGATGGTTGCATTGTACAAGAAAAGGCCTCTGAGGACTTCATCACTGTAAAGCCGCACTGCATAATTTACCCTCATTTTCTCAAAGCCATTGGGATGCACAACCGATTTGCTAATATGAGGCATGGCTTTGAGAGTCGTGTCATGCTGTTCATCAAGCTTCCGGGCACAGTCAAGAGGGTCAACACTGGCATGGCCTTCTGGCAGTTTCACGCCCGTTCGAACAAAGGTGTTCCTCACACATTTAAGAAGGTGTGGGAAGTCCGAGATGAAGTGCAGAAAACGTTCTGGGTCTGTAGGGTGCTGCCTTCTACATACTGTGTTTTCTTTCCTGCCGTGTATGCCGAATGAGTGCCACATGCTTCTGTTCCACGCAGCTCCATCAGTGGTGATAAAGTCTACGTGCAGACCGGCGTTTTCGCTCATGACTACTGCTTCGAGGATTATTTTGCCTAACGTCTCGGACTTCACATTGCTGCGTGATGCGAACACACCAATAATCTGGTGCCACGTGCCTGTAAAAGGCACGAACAATACTACTAGGCCATGGTCACATGCTACGGAGCGCTCACTCTCTGGTGTGAACTTCCCAAGGTCCACAAAACCTTCGATGGTGCCATCGGTTCCCAAGCTCAAGTGTTCAGATAGCTTAATCTCATCAATTAACAGCCCACCATGGCGCTGGAACAAGTCCATAGATTTTGTTTTTTCCGCCACAGCAGCAAACACTTTTTCGCTCAGGCCGAATCCACTCCTGTAACGCTTGAGATATCGACGTAGTGATGTTCGAGAAGGCAACGCCATGATGTTGTTTTTGCGTATATGCTCATAGAGGCGTGGGCTTTTCATGGACATAATAAGGCACTCTAGAGCCCATTCACTTTCATACTTCATCCCTTTCGTGGATTTTCTTTTAGCCGCAGCAAAGCACGCCTTGACTTGTTGCTGCTGCTTAATGGGTAGGGCCTTCACCGCTTCTTCAAATGCTGTAGAATCATTCCGTGCATTCTTTTCTTTCATTTGTTTGATGAGTGATTTAGCCTGCAGGACACTCAGGCGACTCCTTTTCGCTTGCGCTGTTCGCAGCTTAAGCCTGTATGAAAGCTTTTGGGACTGGGCCACATTTTTGCCTTTTCTTCGCCTGTAGGACTCACGATTCAGGAGTAGTCTTCTGAGGTGCTTGCATTGTGGGCAGGCTTTTTCTGGCGTTGGAGCAACCCCACGGCAAGATGGGCTGAAGGTTCTGCCATCAAAAGTCTTCTCCTTGTACTTTAAATTCACTCCAAATTCACCAGTTTTACCAAACCCTCTGCATGGTATCATGGAGTCGACGTCGCGAAGCAACTCTTCTGCCATTTCGATGTCGGTAATGTCAAGGGTCTTTATTTTTGTGGCTTGCACAAAAGCTGTCGCTTGAAGTTTGTTTTCATCTGATGTCATTAGCACATACTTGTCAATAGTCAACTTGTCACCATCTAGTGCGCAAACTGTAAACACCGTGGCGTTGTCGGCTCCAGCAATTAGATGTCGAGCCCAGTAAGCGCTGGGAAGACCACACTTGCGGACGTCGGGAATTGCGGGCACATTCGGAACAGGTATTTGGTTACTGTCGCTTTCTGTGCTGTACGAGCCAGCTGTCTCCTCGCAAGCAGACGTGCTTGGTTCCTGACGCCGAATTTTCGATGGTAGGCCGCAAGTGGATGTTCTTGACGTCCTTTTCTTCGGCACTTTCTTTGAAAGATACGCAGGAACATTTGGGAATATGGTTGGCACCGCGTCAGATTTCAGCACCGGTTTCCCTCGGGGAATCTGAACAGTTTCGCCGTTTATCACATGCGTGTAAAAACGCTCAATAAACTGCTCGTCGAAATGAAGCTCACATAGCGCCGACTTCACGTCCAACGACTTGTCGGCACGGGGTACGGCTCGTTGCCGGGCTTCGAAGAGGGCAGGGTCTTTGGGAACAGAGAAAAGAGAAGCACGCTGACCTTGCTCCCTCGATGACACATAGCCGCTCGTGCAGCCAGGAGCAAAGCAGTGGCGTTGCCTCGCTTTCGTAGTGCTGGAGTTCATCCTAAGGTCGGCACTCACACTGTCATGTCAGCAACTAAATACATTTTGCCATAAGCGAGACATCAACGCGGAAAACTGCACACACCCAGACACGCTTCCAGAGGCGAACCAGCGAACCCAGCGGCGAGTCGATGAGAGAGCGCGGAGCGCGCGCTTCGCCCGCATCACTATGCCGACAGGAGCGCCGTGGTGGCCGTCGCGGCGGCGCTTGAAAACGAGGATCGCGCGCGCTCGGCGAATATGCGGGCGCTGGCGTCACCTCCCAATTCTAGCCACCATACCGACGTGGCCCATCGACGTGCTAGAGTGGCCAGACCCTATTCCGGGACGCCAGTGGAGCTGGAAGCTGCCCGTGCGCGCTCCACCAAGGAGTGTTGCGCAGCCAAGGCAGAGCAGCCGAGCAGGTGTTCCTCCCAAGCCTCTCTAGTTGGGATAGGAAAAGGGGATGAGAAAGGGACGGGATTAACTGGGCGCGATGCTACGACGTGATATGTGTCAGCGAGGACATGACAGGTCGAGCAGGTGCCATTGATTTCCGGCAAAAAGTGCCTGGCAACCGCCGGACTGATAAAGGTGTTCGTCTGCAGGCGGCGTAGCAGTCGTTCGTCCGCTTTCTCCAAACCGCGTGCGGGGTCCGGGTAGAGGCGGCGCAAAGCCCGGTAATAAGCCAAAATTTCGCGAAAGCGCGTCAGGTTGGTGTTGCCAGATTCCGTCTCGGGGCATGGATTGTGATATCGTCCGCATATAGTGCGTGTTGTATTCCTTGGACCTCACTTAGAAGAGAAGGGAGGTTCATCATCGCCAGGTTAAAAAGCAGAAGAGACAGTACTGCCCCTTGAGGTGTACCCCGCGTGCCTAATAAATACGGGCCGTGTTCGGTAGAATTGAGGCGAATGAAGGTGGTGCGATGTGATAGAAAGGCGCGAATGTAGTTGAATTTCTTCTGCCCACAGTTTGTGGTAGATAGGTTAGTGAGTATAGTGCTGTGTTTGACGTTGTTGAACGCCCCACGGAGATCGAGAGCGAGCACGGCTTTATCGATAGTTATGGCGCATAGTAGTCGGCTCTATGATATCGTGTTCAAGCAGGAGCAGGACGTCCTGTGCCGACAGATGCGGGCGAAAGCCAAACATCGTGTCGGCAAAGGTCCTCCTGGCCTCCGAGTAGGCGGAAAGGCGTTCGCGAACCATGGTGTCCACGAGTTTGCCTGCGCAACACGTGAGGGAGATGGGTCTCAGCGCCTCGATACTAACGGACTTTGCCAATTTTGGTATGAATGTCACGACCGATGTGGTCCATTCCGTTGGAAGCGGAGAGCCGTCCCATATCGAATTTATAAGGTGGAGTAACGAGAGGTGTGCTTGGCCGGGAAGATTTGCCAGGAGCGATACTGTGATTTCGTCGCGTCCAGGGGCCGTGCCCCGTCGCATTTTCGTGAGTGCAAATCGTAAATCAGAAAGCGTGTATGGGGCGTCGAGTTTGGTGTTAGGGGCGCTGGAATACGTATATGCTGGGCCTGCAGGATCAATTGTGCGGCAGATGTAGCGGTCACAAAGTTCTCGTGCGAGTTGATCCGTAGTGCCCTGAAAGGCATGCAGAGCACGGCGGAGCTGGCGTTGCGTTTCTCCCCTGATGGTGGAGGGATCGAAAAGGCTTCGAAAGAGTCGCCACGCGGTCTTAGAGCTCATCTGGTTTGCAGCCTTCGAACAGGTGTCTGCCCAGTTAGCATCGGAAAGTTGTCCACAGCATCGGAAAGTTGTCCACAGTGAGCGCCTCAATGCGAGCGCGAAGTTTCCGATTAAGTTTGTTGCGTTTCCAGCACCTTACGAGCCCGCGGCGAGCGTGCCAAAGATGTAGGAGGTGTGCATCGATTGCAGGAGTCAAATTATAGGTTGCAAGGGTGCGAGTGTTCGCTTGTTTTATATGGAGGGCGTATGATGCGCACGCTACATATTCGGTCGAGGAGAGGACGGCGGGAAATGGTTGCATTCTGAACCAAGTCCAATCGGTGAGACGGGCTTGGCCCCAGTGTTGGCGCGTTTTCTGCCGCGGTGTGAACGAAATGCGGAGTAAAAAGTGATTCGATGCCTAGGGTTTCGCCTAAATTTTCCCATGTAGCATCGCGGATGTGACGGGTGAGGGAGAGGTCGGGGCATGTGTCTCGCGTGACCGAATTGCCGGAACGTGTGGGTTGTACTGGATCGGTAAGAAGCGTGAGGCTCAGCGAGGAAATGAGCTCCTTGAGCTCTCTGCCCCGGGCCTTCTCGTAGTGGTAACGCCAGTGAGGGCTGGGGGCATTAGTCCCCGACAATCACCAGTGGTTGTCGGACCGGTATATGCAGTACACTGTTGTTGGGGTTGAAGTCGCTTATTTAAGAGTTCGAGTTGTTTAGTTCAAAGAGAATTTTGCTTTTGAAGTGCCGCAACTTGCTGGCGAAGGGCCGCAAGTTCGGGAGAAGGAGGATCGACAGAAGGGGATGAGAGAGGCTTAGAAGCAGCATTCCCTGCCCAACTGCTCACCTGAGGTATCGCCGCTGCTGCTTCGAGCGGTGGGAATGCCTGAGTGTCGGCGTGGAGTGGTGGAGCCGACTGATGCAGGTTGGTGCCGCTGTCTGGTTGTGACGAATGTGAGGTGGTCCCTCGAGGAGATGTTGAGGGCTTGCGTTTCCGATATCTTGCCGTGCAGCCACTGGTCCCAGTCTCATGGGCGCCGTGGCAGAGGAGGTACTTGGTGTGACAGTCGTGGGCATTGAGACCTGCAGGTGCGGGGGTTCCACATTTGCCACACTGGGTTGGAGCGGGGTGACGACACTGAGGCAGTCAATGACCGATGGTACCGCACTTGGTGCAAACAGGGACCGTTTTCTTGTAGGCGCGGATATACGTCGCCACTCAGTGGTAGAAGAGGAAGCGGGGTAACTTCATGCCCTCGAAAGTCACCACCGCTGCCGCGGAATCTCCGAGTTTGCGGACCGCGAGGATAGTACCTCGAGGCCAATGCAGTTCTGACTTTATCTTCTCCGGGCTTTCAGCAGGGTTTATGTTGATGACGCCCTTGCATGTATCCCCTGGTGCCTTGGCGTGGCCTCGAACGGGCAGCTTCTGATCCCCCACTTGCAGCTGGAAGTCCGCGAGGAGTCACTGTGCCATAGGCAAAATGGTGGTGCTACAAACCAAGATGTTTTGTTCCCAGATCGGCCACAATTGAATAGTCCGGTCGCCGAGGTAGCTGCGGATGGCGTCGCCCACGCGAACGGCCGGGACGAATGTGTGTAGCTCGCAGGGATCGCGAGGTTTCACTACAACGGTGTAGTCGTCACGAGAGAGGCGAGGAGTCTGACGCGGACGCCACTTGCGTTGCTTCGCTGGCTGCGAGGACGGAGCAGAGGTAGGCGTACCACCGGAGGGATGGCGCGCCGGCGTTCCTTGCAAGGCTGGGGAATGGCGGCCAGCTGTGGCGTCTCGTTGTTGTTGAGACGCAGACTTCGACTTCGCTTGCTTGCGTTGCCACAGTCTCACCATGTCGTCTAGGTATTCGTCTTCTGATGACATAGTGTTTACGGAGGATGAAATCTCCATGAACAGTACTTGGCTTGAGGTAGAGTCATAGCCCGTAACCACGCTAGCGGCCGCCATCGCCGGGCTGAGAGCCCTTAGCGAGGCGGCGTTGTAGCCGGGAGTGAAAGACGCCCCTCAAGTTGTCAAAACTGGGCCCACCTGGACGAAGGCGTTGTCTAGGCGAAGCGGAGAACTTGGCGGTGACGATAAACCCAAGTTGCAGGGGTACCAGGGTGGATGTCCGCAGAAATAGCAGAAAATCTACGGAGGCGATGTGAAGTGCGTCCGTCACCATCGAGCGCTCGCAGCGCCCCCGTTACTCTATGGCATCGGCGCAAAATGCAGCATGTCGCATTTCGCGTCGGTCACCGTCGGACCGCGCATATGGACGCTGGTCGCGCCTGGCGTCAGACTATTAAGTGCTCGCATGTTGCAAACGTAGCGTCGGTGTGTCCAGCGTGCGCGCGCGTCAACGCTTTATTGTAGTATATTTTGCCCTTCATGATGCACTCGCGGCCGTTTTGCTCGCTCCACATATATCAAATTTGGTGTTACGTGACGTCAATGGATAATGAAATGTATGACTGGTGCAAACATGATATTCCTGACATGCGTGCAATGTAAGAACATGACAACATACCACGCTCATAGCATGTCATGGCCATTTCGCTAGATCCACATATAATGAGTTTGGTATCACATGCCGTGAATAGATGACGAAGGTACACGACACATCCAAACAAGATAATCATAACACGGAAATCATGTGCGACATCACTTATCTCCACCTCGTAACGTTGTACTGATTTTAAAGTGACATGTAAACATTTCTCATTCATGCTTTGCATATCATCGATTTCCACTGTACGTGGGATCTGCCATTTTTTTTGTAAACAGGGCGTCCGAGAGCTGGTGTCCGGAGGCCGGTACAAACAGGGGCGTTTCGCGGCACTCTTACTATAGTTGCCGTCACTGGGAATGGCCGTCGACTTGCTTTATGGCTAATGTTGGGGTACATGAGGCGCGAGATGCTCGCGTTCCTCTATGAGGATCTCTTCTTATTGGGAAAGCGCGAGTTTCTGCGCCGTCGGTGATGCCCTTTTGTCAATGTTGAGCATGAGCGGGTCCAACTTATCTTTTGGCCAACATGGTGCTAAGCCGCACCGTCAAGTCGGAGTTGATGTGCTTGTCACCTTGCCCTTTTGAGCTATGTTCGCCAACTTGGTATCTCATGTCCAGTGGAATCTACCACCAAGTGGATGTGCACGATGGGAGAGTATAAGCACCTACCCATTTACCCGTTGGACCCTGTACCAGTAGTGTCAGTTGTGAGTTATATGCATTTGTTATTGCGTTGATCTGACTTCTGTTCGCACTATGTGAAAATGATAGTTTTTCTGCTGTGCAATTCTGAAGATGAAAATGTGTCCCTTAATGCTCTCTACATAGTGTAAATAATTTTTTAGACAATAGTTATCAGTTTTTTGCGTCCCGAAATTACCATATGAATGTTTAAAACGTCGTACTGCAGGGCTCCGGAAATATTGACCACATGGCGTTCTTTAAAGAGACGCTAAAGAGAAATAATGAATCTGTTTATATGAATAAATTGCACTTCAAGAGCTTTAATGTCGATTTCACCTTCACATGTTTAGTACTAGAGGAAGAAAAAAACTTCAAAGTTTTGTTTTTAAATCTCGTGCTGAAATCTCTGTGCGTGACGTCAGAAATTGCGAGGTGTATTAATTTAACAATTATACCAAGTTTGAGGAAGCTTTTTCGAGCTTACTGCTCTAAAATTTGTTATGTCCACAGCTCCCCTCAGAGGACACGTCACTTCATTTTTATTGATTCTAAATCACTTAGGCTATAGTTGGCGCCTTCAAAATACGTCACGTCGCGGTGAAAGGTAGCGTCGCCATCCACATTTCCTTTTTGCGTGTTTTCTCGCTTACCGAGTATCTTCTCGCCGCAACCGTGGTTATTTTCACTTTAGTACGTCGGCTGTCTCGTTTTTTGAGTGATTGTTATAATTAAATACGTATACTTTGTTGTCATCGCGGCTCCGAAACGAGCCTGCGCCTTGATAAAATACTTATGATTTGGTATATTTTGCAGGGCACTGTTAAGCCAGCTATTTTCGCGATCTTTGATGATGACAAGAGTGGCAGAAAGGCTTTAAATAACGGATTACATTTATCCTGCAGATTTGATCCCCGAAACCTACAGCGCGTAGCAAGCAGCGGCAACTGCTCCGTCAGCGTGTGAGGTGAGTTGTCCAAGGAAGGCCTTCGACCACTAGCTTGCATAGAGGACACGCTCAACGCTGCGGCATACTTCGATTTGATCGAAAGAGTCGTGTTACCCTATGCTCTCGACTGACCGTTCCCTGACGGGTTGTACTTCTTCCAACAGGATTGAAGCCCCATTCACATAGCCAAATCAGCAGCACGCTTGCTGGAATATCTTGGAGTGATGCTGTTGGAGTGGCCTCCACAAGGCGCCGACAGGAGCATATGTGAGAATGTGTGGGGCGCAATGAAGAAGGCACTTTCGTGACAGCCAACTCAGCTTGGCTCTCGAGACGCGCTGTGGACTGCCATACAAGAGGATGATGATGATAATGTGTTGTGCTTTTTGGCGCAAGGAATACGAGAGGAATGGGAAGTCCTACGTGCAAGTGATCTTGTGACACGGCTCTTCGACAGTCTTTCCCAAAGAATGGGCGCTGTTGTGGCAGCTGGAGGTGAATTCACTAAGTATTAACCTAAAGGGCAAATAATATTTCCGCCCCGCCGCGGTGGTCTAGTGGCTAAGGTACTCGGCTGCTGACCCGCAGGGCGCGCGGGTTCGAATCCCGGCTGCGGCGGCTGCATTTCCGATGGAGGCGGAAATGTTGTACGCCCGTGTACTCAGATTTGGGTACACGTTAAAGAACCCCAGGTGGTCTAAATTTCCGGAGCCCTCCACTACGCCGTCTCTCATAATCATATAGTGGTTTTGGGACGTTAAACCCCACATATCAATCAAATAATATTTCTCGCGGAAACGTTCGCGCCTTCTCTACGGCGAAGTCTCGCTGAAGAGCATTCATGAACACGATGCTTATTTTTTTGCACATTTCTGATATCATCTGCCATAAAGAATTTCGCAAGTCGACAAGTTCTTTTTTGTTCGTTTCTTTATTGCGATATGCGTTTCCGCTTAGGTGCTCCTTCGTTTCCAAATGTAATTACAATTACATGGCTTCGCTATCGCAGTTGAGGCATCAGTTAATTTTAATGGTGATGATAATGGTTAGTCAGTTTCATCCTTTCTAGTATAGTGCCCAGACAGCGAAAGCGCTACAGTGCTGCAGTAAAGACCAAACGCTGCAATTTCACCGACCTAAAGCACTCGGCATACGCATGCCGGCGACCGTCGCGACTGCCCCCGATATAGGTTCGTCGATAGAAAGCATGATTGCGGCACCAGAGCGTGAAACTGCATGAGTGCATATATCTCGAATCATTTGGTTCCAAACTGCTCTACGCGTGACACAATTTGTGATTCGTTTGGCGTTGATAGCACTATTGCTTTTGACGAACCGTGCTACAATACTCCCCTTCGTCTGCAGTAGATTACAATGCACTGAGTAACAAATACAAAACAATAAAAATGATGACATACCCCTCAGCTTGCATGACTGGTCTCCAGTGGCGAGATGCGCTGTTGACCCTGAGTACGCTCACCCCAAGAAGAGCCTGAGTCGCTGCTTAAATGGGGTTTACCAGCACCCACGGGCCAGCGGCCCGCGTGGAAGACCACTGTTTTGCACCTATTGGAAAACGGCATATACGGACCAATCAGGCCAGCCGAGGATAACCAATCCCAACACGAGTTCACGCGTGAATCCTGCTTCACAAGAAAACTGGAGCAGTTCGTGGAAACCAGCACATTCTCGAAAACAACCCTGACGCGGAAACAATAGCTGAAATTTCGGTCCCCAGTCGCCCCGAAGGGCCCAAGCGGTGGCTTGCTCGTTTAGGGCACAGGAAGCCGATGAGATTTAAACTTAGAAGGACGCGTGTTTTTGCGCTTCCGTCCTTACCCCGATCTTTGCTCCGTGCTCATAGCGCGCAGCCCTTTTAAGGTAGAGTTACTATATATGCTACCTTTATATATGTTACTATATTGCTATCTTTATTATCATCGAGGTTATGGAGAAGTCCTCTCACATTCCACGGTAAGATCTGTGTGTCCCTTTTAGATGTGTTTTGTGCTGCGTGCTCAAGGATGAGAAACTAGCTCACGGACTCTTTCCAAGGGCCATGACACGAAATCTTTCTTTTTTAGATCAGTCGACGTAGTCGCGCCGATCCTTAGGCGCTGGCTGCATCCTCACGCTCGGTGTTGTGTCCATTGCCTCTTGCAAGCCGCTGGACACGCGCTCTTGCGAGTGCTGCGTTTGTTTTGAGAGCCTCGCCTCAAAAGACGAGACCTTCGCGGCCCTGAGCCCGGAGGTTGGTGGGTCCTTCTTGGATGGCGGAGCCGCACTGGCTGCAACCGCCGAGGGGGCGGATGGCGTCACCGCCGGCTCAATACGCGTGTGCTAGACAGCTGCCGGAGGCCGTCGTGGCGCTGCCCCCTGACGCGCCATTTCGGCAAAGGTGGTTTCTGGTAGGTAGGACACCTGCCTTCGTGCCTCCTTAAATGAAATGTTTTGTTTTACTTCATTTCTGACAATTTCCTTTTCTTTTTTCCAGCATGAGCATGACCGTGAGTATGCGGCATGTTCCCCATTACAGTTCACACAGTGAAGAGAGTTTTCAAAGGCATCATATGTGTGTTCTTCAGCACTGCCTTTCGCGCAAGTTAGGCGGCCTCGGCAGTTCTGTGAACTGTGGCTGAACTGCTGGCATTTGAAACATCGGAGAGGGTTTGGTATATATGGCCTCACTCGAAGCCTGATGTGCCCAGCCTCGTCGGAGTCAGGCAGTACACTTGAATTGAAAGTAAGTACCAGGTGCTTAGTCTGGGCTTCTTTCTCATCACGCTTCATCCTAATTTGTTTCACGTTGATGACATTCTGTTAGTTGAAACTCTCCAGGAGTTCAGCCTCCGTCAGATCTAACAGGTCATCATCTGAAACAACGCGACGGGTGGTGTTCATGGTTCGGCGTGGGCTTACTATTAATTTGGTATCTCCGAATTTCACTAGAATAGGCAGTCTCTCATATTGTTTCTGGCCACGGAGCTCCAACAGGAGGTCACCAGTTGCCATTCTCAATGCTTTATATCCTGGGCCAAAGATTTCCGTCAACGACTTCAATACTAGAAAGGTGAAAGTGTTCACACTGGTTTGCCGGGTGTGTCAGCGTGGATAACGTGTAATCGGGGGAAAAATACTCTCTAGTGACCAAAAAACTAGAAGACCTCATTGGTGCGCCCTCTTTTCTGAGGGAGATCAGGGAGCTGGGGAAAGGAACTAGCCATATGTAAATAATTTTCAGCAGCGGCGCCAGCTACCCACCATGGAGTTATACAAGGGGACGCTGCAGAATCTGTAAGCACAGGCCCTGCAGACGCCAGCTGTACGCCACCACTACAACTGAATATTGTGTATCTAAGGTAGGATAGCCACACAGGGTTAACCCTTGCCGCCAGGAAACACGGAAGTCAATGAAAGAGAGTAGAGGACAGGAAAGATTTAGAGAGAAAAGACGAAGATGTGAGGGGGAGACAGGAAAAGGCGACTGCCGATTTCCCCTGGGCAGGTCAATCCGGGAGTGCCGTCTACGTGAAGACGGGGCCAAATGGGTGTGTTGCCTCTGCTGGGAGGCCTTAAAGGTCCAATCACCCAGCGTCAGCTCAACCCCCAGGATCCCCTTTTTCCGGACACGGCAGAGCCATGCACGGCTAGGCGTGGCAGGGAGTCGAACCCCCGCCATGGTTTCGCTACACACCAAATGCCTGCTTACGCAGACCCTCCTGCGGGGACCAAGTGAAAGTGGATAATCTTTCCGCTTGTATGCATCTGGTCAAACATGGCGACCAAGGTGCCAAGCAATTAGCACATCAATGCGATGCGAAATTATCCAAAGCTGTTCAAAAGACAAATTGCCATTGAAAATGGGAATCTCCGTGGTAAAGATGCGTCATATAAAAACGACAGTTGGGGCCACATCGCAAAGGAGGTGGTGGTTACCAGTAAGTGCACATGCATTTCTTCTCAGTATCATACTCAGAGGGTCACCAGCACTAGTGATCGCAAAGGAAGTTCATGCACTCCTCATTTTCGGCTCTCGTTTGGATAGCATGCCACGTTAATCCATGGCAGCGCTTTCGGAAAGCTTCGAGGTGTAACACAAAAGTGGTGGCGCATGGCTTTCGCGAGCAAGCACTTGCGGCAACATCGACAATGCCTGCACTTCAATGTATGCGTTGCCTGAATAGCCACTGCCCTATAATGCAATGGGGCCCCTTTTTCTTGCACATTGTCACTGATGACCAGTGTGCCACTCACTGGCTACTCCCCTGGTTTTCTTCCGCCCTCGTTCGCTCTATGAGCTACGCCGCCTAACGCAGGATGCCTGGCGTCTAAGATAATAACGCATCACATGCGCAGTTATTGCTATTACAATATCTTGTACCGTGAGGGCCGCAGAGAACTGAGCCACGTTCGTCGCGGTGGAGCAGTGTTTGTGGTGCTCAGCTGCTGACTAGACCCAGGCAGCACGCCGGCGTTGGTCCATTCTTGGACCAATATCGGTTAAAATCGGCATCGACGTCGGTTTTTCGGCCAAGTGCAACTTCTTCCGATGTCGGACCGACGTTCAAGCCAACGCTGGGCCGATGTTATACCTATGTTTTAGCCAGTATGCAACCAACATTGGGCCGCTGTAGATATGCTGACGAAGGCCCATCGTATTGCCGACAAAGCTGCCAATGTTTGTCCAACATTAGGCCATACCAGGGCTACACTGCAGCCAATCAAATACCGTTATTACACCGATGTTTGCTGCACAACAAATATTGGCTACTGATTGGCTTGCCATTATGTAACCATTATTAGTAGGAAATTTTTCTTACCGGAAGACTAAACAATATGCCTCGATGACCCGGTCTTGTAGCTTTGCAGCCCTGTATACTTGGGGCAACAGAAAATTGAATGCTGAGAACTGAAAGCAGTTACTCTATTTCATCTTTTACACCTCATTCCTATTGCTAACACTCGAAATGTAGTTCATTTACCAACCAATCCATCTTTTGCAATAGCGAGTGCTTTATTTTGTACTGGTATTCGGTGCAGTAGATGGAAAAAAGTCCTTATGAAGTAAATGCTGAAAGCATATATCGCCCACATGCAATTAATAATAGAGAATATTCATACAGTTTAGAGCATTTTTTGTAACTAAAACATGGTGATGGTGCTTCCGACTCAGCATAAACTAGCTGAACAGTGCACCACCGACAGTCTTCAGACCATATATTCTCAGTTTTTTTATTTATTAGGTACAACAAGAAATATATACATATATGTAAAGAAGGTCAGGTGGTGTCGAGGGGGCCACAGTGGCAGTGGTGCTGTCAAGGCCCTGGCCACTGTGGCTGGGCAGGAAGCCAGCTGCCACGAGCGGGCGATAATTTCCACTCTGAGAGTGGGGATCATCGGGCTGCTCCACAACAAATGCTTCTTTGAAGCGCCGCTTCCTGCCCCCACAGCGGTCACCAGACCCTGGCAGCCACCTTTTTATGAAGAAGAGGGCCTCCATCTGGTCGCACCCTGCCTTGTGGCAGATGACATCTGCATACAAGAACAAATACCATAGTACACATGAAGCACTGCAGTACAGAGAGTACACAAGGGTACACACACATAAAACAATGAACAAGTCTAACCGGTCTCTAATCTACAGAGCCTCAGGTTCACAAAGGCCCTTTTGCCTTTTCTGCCATGAAAGCTGTACAGCACTTGCACGTCATGTGCCAATACAGCCTTCATGGCATTCGCACCAACTTCTTGGAGTCCTTGTCCCCCAATCTGCAGGAGGTGCTTGCACTGTAAAAAAAGTGCAAGAAGCATAGATGGGGTAAACACAACAGCACATCGAAAAGTTTTCATGATAAAAATCTGCAAGAAGAGGAAACTGAAAACAACAACTTGAATTTTCGGGTATCATAACATTTTAATGTTTTTATGCTAACTTCAACTCACTTGACCTAAAATGGTTTCCACATCAGCCCTCTCACACTCAGAGTGTGATTACCTTTCAGAGTCCTTCTTTGATATGCATACTTTTGCTGTTATGAAATCAAACACAACACTGTTATAACTCTACATAAATATTGATTCTAGCTATGAAATAGTGTAATTACTTTGTACGCTGCTCAAATTACAATACACTTTTCTTCGAGGTTTACAATGTCTTTGTCTGAATGTTGACCAAGACTAGCTTCTACAGGTGAAAAACGATAAAATATGCAGACTTCAAAAAGAAGCTTGGACATGTTCTTAATCAATGCATTGCAAGCAGAGCGCGACAAGATAAATTAACATGATCAAGGCGTACTAAGAGGCAATCTTAGAGCGTCCAAATCTTGGTCATAGATGAAACAAATAGAAAAATAAAGGTCGCACTAGATGAGAAATTCCATTTGTTGTTTATATTTTTCTGTGATAGCCAACAAAGAGGCATGTCGCAATAAAAATCTCATCGCAATAAACAAAAGTACATTTTTCTTCACCCTGCAAAACTGGGTGCATGTTAGATTTAAAAAAAAGGTAAGAAATCAGTTAACGCAAGGCAGATGATGACGATGATGTATGGTGTTTTTTGGCGCAAGGGCTATTTGTTGGCCAAAGAGCGCCATTTCATCTTACTAAAAATATAGACAATGATTGTGATAAGCGGCTGTATAAGGACCATAAAATTCCTCGCGATAAGGCAGGTAAGAACATACAAGTAATAAAATGATGACCATGCCGTGAAAGATGTGTATGGTGTGAATGATGACAAAAGTTGGTGATAATAAGACGATGGTGGATATGTATGGCATTAGCACAAGTGCCTCACTCGTTCATACCCTTGCGTCCAAGGGCCGTGAGGCAAGTGCTTTCTTGTGTAACCTCCGCAGCAAAAACCTCTCTAGAGAGGTCGTGCTACGGAATGCCCGGGTATATAATATGAAAACTATGAATTTCTTTTAGAAACGCTAACAATGATTCATGACTAAAAAGCGGTTCCCTACCGACGAACATTGCAGGGTGTAAAGGTATATGCTGTCGGTAGGGTAATGGAAAATGTCGTTTTCTTAGAGTTTCTAAGTGTTTGCACTGGATTAACATGTGAAGGACTGTCAATGCTTCACCACATCTGTCACGCAATGGTGGATCGCCACCAGACAAAAGATATGTGTGTGTCGTGTATGTGTGTCCTATCCTGAGTCTCGTTAGTATTACCTCTGTATGACGCGATTTCGATACGGGCAGCCAATGACCAAGGTGTGGCTTAATAACGTGTAGTTTGTTTTGTGTGTGTGTATCCCACTTGCTCTGCCAGTATACCCTGAGGTTTCGTTTGAGAGATGGCTTAAGATCAAGGGCCGGGATTGATGTCGGTGTAATGGCGGTGCTTTCGTGGGCGGATGCAGCAAGCTGATCCGCCATCACGTTGCCTTGAATCTCACGGTGCCCTGGCACCCAGCACACAGCAACATGTCTGTTGAGTGTGTAGAGGGTGCATAAAATGGAGTAAAGTGAAACGAGGACAGGGTTTTTTTGTTTTTTAAGACTGTGCAGAGCCGTTACCAGACTGAGGGAGTCTGTATAAATTACTGCTTTATGTATTTGTGATTGTTTGATGTGTTTAGCTGCCACAAGTATCGCGTAAGCTTCCGCTGTGAAGATACTTGTGCCTGGATGTAGAGGGCCAGGATCCGAAAAGGAAGGGCCAACAGCAGCGTAGGACACAGAGGAGTTAGACTTAGAGACATCTGTAAAAAACTCAGGACGTGTGTATTTATGTTGAAGTTCTAAGAAGTATGTTCGAATATGGGCAATAGGCGCATGTTTAGTAACTTCTAAAAAAGACACATCGCAATCTATAGTCTGCCACTGCCACGGTGGCGGGTATGCTACAGGAGCCATTAAACTGTGTTCGAGTGACACTCCAGTGTCCTCAGCTAGACCCTTCAGGTGAACTGAGAAGGGCTGCCTCATTGAAGGCCTGTTTTGAAAAAGAATGGAGCTCGACAAGTCATTAATAGTAGAGTATGAGGGGTGCCTCTTGTCTGCTTTCACCTTAAGGAAATAAACAAAGGACATGTAAGTTCTCTGCAGATGAAGCGATCACTCATTTGACTCAACATAAAGGCTTTCTACGGGGCTGGTGCGAAAAGCACCCGTAGAAAGGCGGATGCCCAAATGGTGCACGGGGTCCAGCATCTTCAAGGCACTTTGAGTGGCAGACTGATAGACAACGGCCCCATAATCTAAGCGGGTACGAATAAGGCTTCTATAGAGGTTCATGAGGCATTGCCTATCACTACCCCACGTAGTACGTGACAACACTTTTATAACATTCATGGCTTTTAAACATTTTGTTTTTAAATACTTGATGTGCGGTATGAAAGTCAACTTGTTGTCCAAGATTAAGCCTAAGAATTTATGCTCGGCTTTGACGGACAGACGTTGCCCGTTCAGCCGAATGTCGGGTTCCGAGTGCATGCCTCTCTTTCGAGAGAACAAGAAACACGTGCTTTTCTGTGGGTTAAGTCGAAATCCGTTTTCATCTGCCCATTTGGAGACCTTATTTAAACCCAGCCGAACCTGCCGCTCACACATGGCCAAGTTGCATGACTTGAAGCCAATCTGAACGTCGTCGACATAGGTACAATAGAACATCATGCGGGGAATGGACAAGTGCAAAGAATTCATTTTGATGATGAAAAGTGTGCAACTAAGCACACCACGTTGTGGCACGCCTGTTTCCTGGACAAATGTTTGGGAGAGCACACTGCCTAGACGGACACGGAATGTCCGGTTTGACAGGTAACTTTCGATTATATGAAACATTCTTCCGCGCACACCAAGGTGGGACAGGTCTCTTAGAATTACGAAACGCCATGTTGTATCATACGCCTTTTCGATATCGAGGAACACAGAGAGAAAATATTGTTTATGAACAAAGGAGTCTCTGATCTGTGCCTCGATACGAACAAGGTGGTCTGTGGTGGATCTACTTTCTCGAAACCCGCACTGAAATGGGTCGAGCAAATTGTTTGTTTCAAGGATATGTACAAGTCGGCAGTTTATCATTTTTTCGAATACTTTGCACAAGCAACTTGTAAGTGCAATAGGCCTATAACTTGAAGCTAAAGAAGGGTCCTTGCCTTCTTTCAAAATGGGAATAATAATAGCCTCTTTCCAGGAGGTAGGGATAGTGCTAGACAACCAGATAGCATTGTACAAACAAAGTAAGGTTTTTCGTGTTTCGGCTGGTAGGTTTTTTAACATTTCATACACCACACGGTCAGAACCTGGGGCAGAAGTACTGCAGGAGTTAAGAGATGTTCGGAGCTCCGCTAGACTGAAAGCTTGGTTATATGCCTCGTATCTAGTGGATTTGTGTTCGAGTTTCTGTTTTTCTATTCTTGTTCTGTATTTTTGGAAAGTGTCACTATAGTGGGACGAGCTGGATACCCGTTCAAAATGTGCCCCGAGGAAGTTTGCCTGATCTTCCAAGGTATCACCTTGAGTGTTTACGAGTGGGAGTGAGTGTACTTTTCTTCCTGCTACCCTTCGAACCATGTTCCAGACTTTGGCCTCTTGTGTATATGAGTTTATATCTGATAAAAACTTGTGCCAACTTTCTCTTCTGGCCTGCCGACGCGCTCTCTCGAGATTTTATTTTCTTAAAGCTCTTAAGGTTTTCCGCTGTCGGCGAGTTCCGCAGCAACCTCCATGCCCTGTTCTGTTCCTTTCGCGCATTACGACACTCTGTGTTCCACCATGGGACGTGTCGTTTGCCGGGCATTCCAGATGTTTGCGGTATGCACTTGGCTGCTGCGTCAGTTAGAAAAGCTGTGAAATACTGCACAGCTTCATCTATGTTTAACCTACATATGTCTGTCCAACTCAAATGTGTAGCGTTATGGAACTGTTCCCAGTCTGCTTTGTTTATCAGCCATTTGGGAACGTGTAGAGGACCTTCATATGTTGTTTGTGAACTCAGCACTACAGGAAAATGGTCACTACCTTATAGATTATTTATGATTTTCCATTTGAGTAGGGGTAGGAGTGAAGGTGATACGATGCTGAGGTTGATAGACGAGTAAGTTTTGTTGGCAACGCTATAGTATGTTGGCTCTTTCCTATTCAACAAACAGGCACCGGAAGAGAAGAGAAATTGTTCAATGAGACGACCTCGTGCATCAGAGCGAGAATCGCCCCACAGTCCACTATGTGCATTTAGGTCCCCAAGAAGCAAATAGGGTTCAGGCAGTTCATCTATTAAAGACTGAAATTCACGTCTTTCAAGACGGTGGTGGGGAGGTACATACAAAGAGCAGATGGTGACGAGTTTGTTTAAAAGTACCGCTCGAACAGCCACCGCCTCAAGGGATGTCTGGAGTGGTAAATGTGTACACGCTACTCCTTGGTTAATAATAATGGCTACGCCACCGGATGACGCCACAGCATCATCTCTGTCCTTTCGGTATATGACGTAAGAACGTAAAAAATTTGTATTGGAGGATTTGAGATGTGTTTCCTGTACACACAGCACTTGAGGTGAGTGTTTGTATAAAAGCTCTTGGACGTCGTTGAGGTTTTTAAGCAGGCCTCTGACGTTCCATTGTATAAATTGTGTCATATCGAAAGTAAAGTAGTGCTGTGTGTACGTTAAGGGAGGGACTTGTTTGAGCTGAAAGGTCGAGCTCAAGTAGCAGGGCTATCGTCAGGCCCTGTTATGAGCTTTTTGGTTTTCTTGGCGCGCTCCAGAGAGCCGCGCCGCTCTTTTGGCACCAGGGGTGCCGCCGTATCCATTGCCCCCTCGGAGGCACTGGATGCCCGCTCATGCGAGCTGGTTTTTTGAAGCTTGGGCCTCGCCTGGCGAGGTGAGGCCTTGAGACCTGAGGACCCTGGAGTCCCTGGTCTCTGTTCAATAGTAGGCGCAGTAGACTCAACTACTGCCGCCTTGGGGGCAGGCGCCACAGCCAATGGCTCGCTCTGCGCAGGCCGAAGGAGTGGCGAGGGCTGGTGCGACACTGCCCCCTGGCGCGCCGCATAAGCATATGTGGGGCCATAAAATGGCGAGGCTCTTTTTCTTGCTTCTTTAAATGTAATGTTTTCTTTTATCTTTAAAGTGATGATCTCTTTTTCTTTTTTCCAGAAAGAACAAGAACGTGAGTACGCGGCATGATTACCGCCACAGTTCACACAGTGTGCAGGTGCTTCGCAGTTGTCAGACGCATGGCCCACGACTCCACACAGAGCACAAGTTTTCTGGCCACGACAGCTTTGCGAACCGTGGCCATATCTCTGACACTGGAAGCAACGGCGGGGGTTGGGGATATATGGCCTCACAGATGTCTTTGTCTACCCAGTCTGAATTGTTTCAGTCAAATCGCTCGAAGCAAAGGTCAGTACTAAGTGCTTTGTTGGTATTTCCTTTTGATCTCTTCTTATCTTAATACGCTGTACGTTTGTCACGTTCTCGCTCTTCCATCCTTCAAGAAGTTCAGCCTCGGTAAGGTCAAGCAAATCTGCGTCCGATACGACCCCGCGAGATGAGTTCATAGACCTGTGTGGCGTAATACTGATGGGTGTGTCTCCAAACCTTGTGAGGGTGTTCAGTTTATCGAATTGGTCTTTGTCACGTAATTCAAGGAGTAGATCTCCACTGGCCATTTTGGTAACCTTGTACCCGGCACCGAGAGTTTCGGTTAAGGACCTAGCCACTACGAAGGGGTATACTGTTCTGGCTTGCTTGTTAGTTTTTTTCGCCGTGTATAACGTGGAAATGAGGAAAGGTTTGTTTTGGCCGGATGAAAAAATTGATATCTTCGGTGCGTACCCGCTTTGAGGAGGCACGATCACTAAGTAAAAGAAATGCTTTGTGCATGCTAATTGTATGTTGTTCAGTAGCGTTGGCGGCCACCCACCACGGAGCCCAACGAGGGGACGCTGCAAGTTTACGGATGCTGAAACCTGCAGACGCCAGCCGTACAACGCCACTATAACCCAATGCGCCTAGACCAAGGTAGGCTATTTGCACAGGGTTAACCCTAGCCGCCAGGAAGTTTGGAAGTGAACGGAAGAGAGTAGAAGACAGGACAGGTAAATAGTAAGAGATAAAGACGAAGATGTAGGGAGAGAGGGATAGGAAAAGGCGACTGCCGATTTCCCCTGGGTGGGTCAGCCCAGGGGTGCCGTCTACGTGAAGCCGGGGCCAAAGGGGTGTGTTGCCTCTGCCGGGGGGCCTTAAAGGTCCAATCACCCAGCGTCAGCTCAACCCCCAGGATCCCCTTTTCCCCGGACACGGCAAAGCCACGCACGGCTAGGCGTGGGAGGGAGTAGAAACTCCCCCGTTAGCTCGGGTCCATGGTGTCGCTACACACCATACGCCTGCTTTAACAGGCGCCCCTGCGGGGTACGGGGCTGGTGCGAAAAGCACCCGTAGAAAGGCAGATGCCCAAATGGTGCATGAGGTCCAGCATCTTCAAAGCACTTTGAGTAGCAGACTGATAAACAACGGCCCCATAATTTAAGCGGGTGCGAATGAGGCTTCTATACAGATTCATGAGACATTGCCTGTCACTACCCCACATAGTACGTGACAACACTTTAAAAACATTCATAGCTTTTAAACATCTTGTTTTTAAATACTTGATGTGCGGTACGAAAGTCAACTTGTTGTCCAAGATCAAGCCTAAGAATTTATGCTCCACATTACCAGACAGACATTGACCGATCAGTTCAATGGCGGGTTCTGAGTGCATGCCTCTCTTTCGGGAGAACAAGACACACATGCTTTTTTGTGGGTTCAGTCGGAATCCGTTTTCCTCTGCCCATTTGCAGACCTTGTTTAAACCTAACTGAACCTGCCGCTCACACATTGCCAGATTGCAAGATCTAAAGCCAAGCTGGATGTCATCTACATATGTACAATAAAACGTATTGCGAGGGATGGACAAGCGCAAGGAATTCATTTTGATGAGAAAAAAGTGTGCAGCTAAGTACACCACTTCGTGGCACGCCTGTTTCCTGGGCAAATGTTTGGGAAAGAACCGTGCCCACTGGAACACGGAATGTCCGGTTTGACAGGTAACTTCCGATTATGTGAAACATTCTTCCGCGCACGCCAAGGTGGGACAGGTCTCTTAGAATTCCAAAACGCCATGTTGTATCATAAGCCTTTTCGATATCGAGGAACACAGAGAGAAAATATTGTTTATGAACAAAGGCGTCTCTGATCTGTGCCTCGATACGAACAAGGTGGTCTGTGGTGGATCTACTCTCTCGAAACCCGCACTGAAATAGGTCGAGCAAATTGTTCGTTTCAAGGCAATGTACAAGTCGGCAGTTTATCATTTTTTCGAGGACTTTGCACAAGCAGCCTGTAAGTGCAATAGGCCTATAACTCGAAGCTTAAGAAGGGTCCTTGCCCTCTTTCAAAACAGGAATAATAATAGATTCTTTCCAAGAGGTAGGGATAGTGCCAGAAAACCAAATAGCATTGTACAAACAAGGTAAGGTTTTTCGTGTTTTGATTGGTAGGTTTTTTAACATTTCATACACCACACGGGCAGAACCTGGGGCAGAAGTAGTGTAGGAGTTTAGAGACGTTTGCAGCTCAGCTAGACTGTAAGCTTGGTTATATGCCTCGTATCTAGTGCATTTGTGTTCGAGTTTCTGCTTTTCTATTCTTGTTCTGTATTTTTGGAAAGAGTCAGTATAGTGGGACGAGCTGGACACCTGTTCGAAGTGTGCACCGAGGAAGTTTGCCTGATCTTTCAAGGTATCACCCTGAGTGTTTACGTGTGGAAGTGTGTGTACTTGTCTTCCTGCTATCCTACCAAACATGTTCCAGACTTTAGCCTCCTGTGTGTATGAATTGATCCCTGACAAAAACTTCTGCCAGCTTTCTCTTCTGGCCTGCCAACGCGTTCTACTGCCTTGAGACTTTATTTTCTTGAAGGTGTCAAGATTTTCGGCTGTCGGTGAGTTCCGAAGCAACCTCCATGCTCTGTTTTGCTGTTTGCGCGCGTTTCGGCATTCAGAGTTCCACCATGGCACACGCCGTTTTTCAGGGTGTCCATTTGTTTGTGGGATGCATTTTGTTGAAGCATCAATCAAAAACGCTGTGAAGTAGTTAGAGCAACATCAATGTTCAAAGTACATATGTCACTCCAACCTAGACGAGCGATCGTATAAAACTGTTCCCAGTCGGCTCTGTTTATGAGCCGTTTGGGAACACCTGGTGGCCACTCAGTTGCTGTAGTTGTGCTCAAAACTACGGAGAAGTGGTCACTTCTGTACAGATTACTGACGCCTTTCCACTGGAGTAGAGGCAGGAGAGATGAAGATACTATGCTTAGGTCTATGAAGGAGTAGGTGTTATTAGCGAGATTATAATAGGTTGGTTCTTTTCGATTTAGGAGACACGCGCTCGACGAGAGAAGGAACTGTTCAATCAGTCGACCTCGCGCGTCACACTGAGAGTCACCCCATAGCCTGCTATGCACATTAAAGTCTCCAAGGAGAACATAAGGCTCTGGAAGTTCATCAATTAAAGAGTGTAAATCACGTTATTGCAGCTGATAGCTAGGAGGAATGTAAATAGTGCAGATTGTGATCAGTTTATCAAAAAGAACCGCTTGAACAGCCACTGCCTCAAGGGATGTTTGGAGCTGTAAGTGATGATGATGATGATGTTTGATGTTTTATGGCGCAAGGGCCATTTCACGGCCAAAGAGCGCCAGTTCATCTTACTAAAAAAATGGACAATGATTGTGATAAGCGGCTGTACAAGGGCCATACAATTCCTCGCGATAAGGCGGGTAAGAACATACAAGTGATAAAATCATGACCATGCCGTGAAAGGTGTGTGTGGTGTGAATAGATGACAAAAGTTGGCGATAATAAAAGACGATGGTGGATATGTATGGCATTAGCACAAGTGCCTCACTCGTTCATACCCTTGCGTCCAAGGGCCGTGAGGCATGTGCTTTCTTGTGTAGCCACCGCAGCAAAAACCTCTCTGGAGAGGTCATGCTACGGTATGCCCGGGTATATGACATGAAAGGTATGAATTTCTTTTAAAAACGCTAACAATGATTTATGACTGAAAAGCGGTTCCCTACCGACAAACATTGCAGGGTGTAAAGGTATATGTTGTCGGTAGGGTAATGGAAAGTGTTGTTTTCTTACAGTGTCCAATTGTTTGCACTCAATTAAAATGTGAAGGACTGTCAATGCTTCACCACATCTATCACACAATGGTGGATCGCCACCGGACAAAAGGTGTGTGTGTGTCGTGTATGTGTGTCCTATCCTGAGTCTCGTTAGTATTACCTCTGTATAACGCGATTTCGATACGGGCAGCCAATGACCAAGGTGTGGCTTAATAACGTGTAGTTTGTTTTGTGTGTGTGTATCCCACTTGCTCTGCCAGTATACTCTGAGATTTCGTTTGAGAGACGGCTTAAGATCAAGGGCCGGGATTGATATGGGTGTAGGGGCAGTGCTTTTGTGGACGGATGCAGCGAGCTGATCCGCCCTCACGTTGCCTTGAATCTCACGGTGCCCTGGCACCCAGCACACTACAACATGTTGTTTGAGTGTGTAGAGTGTGCATAAAATGGAGTAAAGTGAGACAAGGACTGGGTTTTTGTGTTTTTTAAGAGTGTGCAGAGCCGTTACTACACTGAGGGAGTCTGTATAAATTACTGCTTTTTGTATTTGTAATTGCTTGATGTGTTTAGCCGCCACAAGTATCGCATAGGCTTCCGCTGTGAAGATACTTGTGCGTGGATGTAGAGGGCCAGCATCCGAAAAGGATGGGCCGACAGCAGCGTAGGACACAGAGGAGTTAGTCTTGGAGGCATCTGTGAAGAACTCAGGACGTGTGTATTTGTGTTGAAGTTCCAGGAAGTATATTCGGATATGGGCAATAGGCGCATGTTTTGTAACTTCTAGAAAAGACACATCGCAGTCTATAGTCTGCCATTGCCACGGTGGCGGGTATGCTACAGGAGCCATTAAACTGTGTTCTAGTGAGACTCCAGTTTCCTCAGCTATACTCTTCAGGCGAATTGAGAAGGGCTGCCTCATCGAAGGCCTGTTTTGAAACAAAATTGAGCTCGACAAATCATTAATAGTAGAGTATGAGGGGTGCTTCTTATCTGCTTTCACCTTTAGGAAATAAAAAAAGGACATGTAAGTTCTCTGCAGATGAAGCGACCACTCATTTGACTCAACATAAAGGCTTTCTACGGGTCTGGTGCGAAAAGCACCCGTAGAAAGGCGAATGCCCAAATGGTGCACGGGGTCTAGCATCTTCAAAGCACTTTGAGTCGCAGACTGATAAACAACAGCCCCATAATCTAAGCGGGTGCGAATGAGGCTTCTATATAGGTTCATGAGACATTGCCTGTCACTACCCCACCTAGTACGAGACAACACTTTTAAAATATTCATGGCTTTTAAACATTTTGTTTTTAGATACTTAATGTGCGGTACGAAGGTCAACTTGTTGTCCAAGATTAATCCTAAGAATTTATGCTCCGTATTAACAGACAGACGTTGACCGTTCAGTTCAATGTCGGGTTCTGAGTGCATGCCTCTCTTTCTGGAGAACAGGACACACGTGCTTTTTTGTGGGTTCAGTCGGAATCCGTTTTCCTCTGCCCATTTGGAGAGCTTGTTCAAACCTAACTGAACCTGCCGCTCACACATTGCCACATTGCAAGACCTAAAGCCAAGCTGGACGTCATCGACATATGTACAATAAAACATATTGCGAGGGATGGTCAAGCGCAAGGAATTCATTTTTATGAGAAAAAGTGTGCAGCTAAGTACACCACCTTGTGGCACGCCTGTTTCCTGGACAAATGTTTGGGAAAGAACCGTGCCAACTCGGATACGGAATGTCCGGTTTGACAGGTAACTTTTAATTATGTGAAACATTCTTCCGTGCACGCCAAGGTGGGATAGGTCTCTTAGAATTCCAAAACGCCATGTTGTATCATAAGCCTTTACGATATCGAGGAATACAGAGAGAAAATATTGTTTATGGACGAAGGCGTCTCTGATCTGTGATTCGATACGAACAAGGTGGTCTGTCGTGGATCTACTCTCTCGAAACCCGCACTGAAATGGGTCGAGCAAATTGTTTGTTTCAAGAAAGTGTAGAAGTCGACCGTTTATCATTTTTTCGAAGACTTTGCACAAGCAGCTTGTAAGTGCAATAGGCCTGTAACTCGAAGCTACAGAAGGGTCCTTGCCCTCTTTCAAAATGGGAATAACAATCGCCTCTTTCCAAGAGGTAGGAATAGTGCCAGAAGACCAAATAGCATTGTACAAACAAAGTAAGGTTTTTCGGGTTTCGTTTGGTAGGTTTTTTAACATTTCATACATCACACGGTCTGAACCTGGGGCGGAAGTACTGCAGGAGTTTAGAGATGTTTGGAGCTCAGCTAGACTAAAAGCTTGGTTATATGCCTCGTATCTAGTGGATTTGTGTTCGAGTTTCTGCTTTTCTATTCTTGTTCTGTATTTTTGGAAAGGGTCAGTATAGTGGCACGAGCTGGATACCTGTTCGAAGTGTGCACCGAGGAAGTTTGCCTGATCTTCCAAGGTATCACCCTGAGTGTTTACGAGAGGAAGTGTGTGTACTTGTTTTCCTGCTTTCCTACCGACCATGTTCCAGACTTTAGCCTCCTGTGTGTATGAATTGACCCCTGATAAAAACTTCTGCCAGCTTTCTCTTCTGGCCTGCCGACGCGTTCTCCTGCCTTGAGACTTTATTTTCTTGAAGATTTCAAGATTTTCGGCTGTCGGTGAGTTCCGAAGCAGCCTCCAAGCTCTGTTTTGCTGTTTGCGCGCGTTTCGGCATTCAGAGTTCCACCATGGCACACGTCGTTTTCCAGGGTGTCCATTTGTTTGTGGGATGCATTTTGTTGCAGCATCAACCAAAAACGCTGTGAAGTAGTTCACAGCACCATCAATGTTGAAAGTACAGATGTCATTCCAACCTAGACGAGCGATAGTATAAAACTGTTCCCAGTCGGCTCTGTTTATTAGCCACTTGGGAACACGTGGTGGGCACTCGGTTACTGTAGTTGCGCTCAAAACTACGGGGAAGTGGTCACTTCCGTACAGATTACTGACGACATTCCACTGGAGTAGAGGCACAAGAGATGGAGATGCTATGCTTAGGTCTATGGAGGAGTAGGTGTTATTAGCGAGATTATAATAGATTGGTTCTTTTCGATTCAGGAGACAGGCGCTCGACGAGAGAAGGAACTGTTCGAACAGTCGACCTCGCGCGTCATACCGAGAGTCACCCCATAGCCTGCTATGCGTATAAAGTCTCCAAGGAGAACATAAGGCTCCGGAAGTTCATCAATTAGAGAGTGTAAATCACGTTTTTGCAGCTGATAGCTAGAAGGAATGTAAATAGTGCAGATTGTGATCAGTTTATCAAAAAGAACTGCTCGAACAGCCACTGCCTCAAGGGATGTTTGGAGTTGTATGTGTGTGCATGCAATTCCTCTATTCACTATGATGGCAACACCTCCGGATGATGTCATGGCATCAACACGGTCCTTTCGGAAAATAACATATTTACGAAGAAAATTTGTGTGTTTTAAATTAAGGTGTGTTTCTTGTACACACAGCACTTTTGGTGAGTGTTCGTGTAAGAGTTCTTGGATGTCGTCAAGGTTTCTGAGAAGGCCCCTGACGTTCCATTGTATAATTTGAGTGTTCATGATGAATGTAAAATAGGGCTGTGTGTACGAAAAGCGAGTGGCTGTTTAGACAGGGAATTTGAGTTCACTTAACAGGGCCGTCACCAGGCCCTGTTATCTACTTTTTTGTTTTCTTGGCGCGCAACAAGGAGCCACGCCGCTCTTTCGGCACCAAGGGTACAGATGTATCCATTGCCTCCTCAGAGGCACTGGATGCCCGCACGTGCGAGCTGTTAGTACGAATTTCGGGCCTCGCCTGGTGAGGTGAGGCCTTGAGACCCGAGGACTCTGGAGTCTCCGGTCTCTGTTTTGGAGTAGGCGGTGTAGCCTGGGCTACAGCCACCTTGGGGGCAGGTGCCACAACCACCGGCTCGGTATGCGCGGGCCGAAGGTGTGGCGAGGGCTGGTGCGGCGGTGCCCCCTGACGCGCCGCATCAGCGTATGTAGGTCCATAAAATGGAGCGACTCTTCGCTGTGCTTCCTTAAATGTAATGTTCTCCTTCACCTTCAATGTAATTATTTCTTTTTCTTTTTTCCAGTATGTGCAGGAGCGTGAATATGCGGCATGGTTTCCTTCGCAGTTTACACAGTGTGGCGGTTGTTTGCAGTTCTCATACACGTGGCCTAGGACTCCACATTGTGCACAAGTCTGGCGACCACGACAGGTTTTAGAGCCATGGCCATACCTCTGGCATTGGAAGCAACGACGAGGGTTTGGTATGTATGGCCTTATAGATGTCTTCGTGTACCCTGTTTGAATAGATTCCGGTAGTTTACTGGATGCAAACGTGAGTATTAAGTGTTTTGTCGGTGCTTCCTTATTGTCTCTTCTGATGATGATTCTCTGTACATTAGTCACATTTTGGCTCTTCCACCCCTCCAAAAGTTCTGTCTCAGTCAAGTCAATTAAGTCCATGTCAGATACCACTCCGCGAGTTCTGTTCATTGACCTATGTGGTGTTATGGTTATTGGTATGCCACCGAAATCTGAAAGACGGTCCAGCTTTTCAAATTGTTCTTTGTCGCGGATTTCGTGGAGGAGGTCTCCACTAGCCATTTTGGTTACCTTGTATCCTGTACCAAGAGTTTCGGTGAGACATCTAGAAACTAGGAAAGGAGAGACGGTCCTGGCTTGCTTTTCAGTTTTTTCACAATGGATAACATGAAAGTGAGGATATGTTTCTTTTGGCTGGTTGAAAAAATTTATAGCATCGGTGCGTACCCGCTTCAAGCCGGTACGATCAGACATTACGGGGGATGCTCCATGCATGCCTTTCTTAATTTTGTTCAGCAGCGTTGGCGGCCACCCACCACGGAGCCCAACGAGGGGACGCTACATGTTTACAGATGCTGAAAACTGCAGACGCCAGCCGTACAACGCCACTATAACCCAATGCGCCTAGACCTAGGTAGGCTATTTGCACAGGGTTAACCCTAGCCGCCAGGAAGTTTGGAAGTAAACGGAAGATAGTAGAAGACAGGACAGATAAATAGTAAGAGATAAAGACGAAGATGTAGGGAGAGAGAGAGATAGGAAAAGGCGACTGCCGATTTCCCCTGGGTGGGTCAGCCCAGGGGTGCCGTCTACGTGAAGCCGGGGCCGAAGGGGTGTGTTGCCTCTGCCGGGGGGCCTTAAAGGTCCATTCACCCAGCATTGGCTCAACCCCCAGGATCCCCTTTTCCCCGGACATGGCAAAGCCACGCACGGCTAGGCGTGGGAGGGAGCCGAAACTCCCCCGTTAGCTCGGGTCCGTGGTGTCGCTACACACCAAATGCCTACTTACGCAGGCGGCCCTGCGGGGGTGGAGCTGTAAGTGGGTGCATGCAATTCCTTGATTCACTATGATGGCAACACCTCCGGATGATGTCATGGCATCATCACGGTCCTTTCAGAAAATAACGTATTTACGAAGAAAATTTGTGTGTTTTGAATTAAGTGTGTTTCTTGTACACACAGCACTTCTGGTGAGTGTTCGTGTAAAAGTTGTTGGATGTTGTCAAGGTGTCTGAGAAGGCCCCTGACGTTCCATTGTATAGTTTGAGTGTTCATTGTGAATGTAAAATCGTGCTGTGTGTACGAAAAGCGAGTGGCTGTTTAGACAGGGAGTTTGAGTTAACTTAACAGGGCCGTCACCAGGTTCTGTTATCTGTTTTTTCGTTTTCTTGGTGTGCTCTAAGGAGCCACGCCGCTCTTTCGGCACCAAGGGTACCGACGAATCCATTGCCTCTTCAGAGGCACTGGGTGCCCGCACATGCGAGCTGGTGGTTCGAATGTTGGGCCTCGCCTGGTGAGGTAAGGCCTTGAGACATGAGGACTCTGGAGTCTCCGGTCTCTGTTTGGGAATAGGCGGTGTAGCCTGGACAACAGCCGCCTTGGGTTAGAAGCCACAGCCGCCGACTCGGTATGCACGGGCCGAAGGAGTGGCGAGGGCTGGTGCGGCGGTGCCCCCTGACGCGCCGCATCAGCGTAGTTAGGTCCATAGAATGGTGCGACTCTTCGCCGTGCTTCCTTAAATGAAATGTTCTCCGTCACCTTTAATGTAATTATTTCTTTTTCTTTTTTCCAGTATGTGCAGGAGCGCGAATATGCGGCACGGTTTCCTTTGCAGTTTACACAGTGTGGCGGTTGTTTGCAGTTCTCAGACACGTGGCCTAGGACTCCACATTGTGCACAAGTCTGGCGACCACGACAGGTTTTAGAGCCATGGCCATACCTCTGGCATTAAAAGCAACGACGAGGGTTTGGAATGTGCGGCCTGATAGATGTCTTCGTGTACCCTGTTTGAATAGATTCTGGTAGTTTACTGGATTACAAACGTGAGTATTAAGTGTTTCGTTATTATCTCTTCTGATGTTAATTCTCTGTATATTAGTGACATTTTGGCTCTTCTAACTTTCCAAATGTTTAGTTTCGGTCAGGTGAAGTAAGTCTGCGTCAGATACCACTCCGCGAATAATGTTCATAGATCTGTGTGGTGTTACGGTGATCGGAAGGTCACCAAACGTTGAGAAGCTGTCTAGCTTTACAAATTGTTATGTTCCTTGTCCCGAATTTCGAAGAGAAGGTCTCCGCTAGCCATTTTGGTTACTTTGTATCCAGCCCCGAGAGTTTCAGTAAGACACCTGGCAACTACGAATGATGATACGGTCCTGGCTTGCTTTTCAGTTTTATCGCAGTGAATGACGTGGAAGTGGGGAAATGTTTCTTTTGGCTGGTTGAAAAAATTTATGTCATCGGTGCGTACCCTCTTCAAGCCAGTACGATCAGACAGTAGGAGGAACGCTTCATGCATGCCTGTCTTATTTTTGTTCAGCAGCGTTGGCGGCCACTCACCATGGAGCCCAACGAGGGGACGCTACAAGTTTGCGGATGCTGAAACCTGCAGATGCCAGCCTTACAACGCCACTATAACCCAATGCGCCTTGGTCAAGGTAGGCTAGTTCCCCAGGGTTAACCCTAACCGCCAAGAAGTTTGGAAGTAAAAGAAAGAGACTAGAGGACAGGACAGATAAAAAGTGAGAGTTAAAGACGAAGATGTAGGGAGAGAGAGATAGGATAAGGCGACTGCCGATTTCCCCTGGGTGGGTCAGCCCAGGGGTGCCGTCTACGTGAAGCCGGGGCCAAAGGGGTGTGTTGCCTCTGCCGGGGGGCCTTAAAGGTCCAATCACCCAGCGTCGGCTCAACCCCCAGGATCCCCTTTTTCCCGGACACGGCAAAGCCACGCACGGCTAGGCGTGGGAGGGAGTCAAACCCCCCCTTTAGCTCGGGTCCGTGGTGTCGCTACACACCAAACGCCTACTTGCGCAGGCGCCCCTGCGGGCTTTTCCCTGGGTGGAGACGCTTCTCCTTTCTCATCATGTGCTGGCCACGCTTCGGCTGCAGCGTAGATAGTAACAGTGGAAATACAATTGTTGTCGTCTTTGAAGAGTGTCAGCACTGGACATTTCCGCGCACAAGTTCTTTTGCCAGGAAAATACTGAAGCCGAAGTACAAACGCTTTGCAAACTACATGCAAAACTGGTTGACTCGTTGCAAGGCCAACGTGCACAGACATGTATTGATTACTTTAATTATTGACGGATGTCCTGTGATTTGTGAATAAAACTTCCCCATGCACATGCACCATTGCATGGTGAGCCCTCCGCTCATTTAGTTTTCAATATTTTGAACTTCTTTTAATTTGAACGAATTTGCTGGCCTCTTTGAGTACGAATTATTCATATTCGAGTGTAGTACAGTGGTTCACGAGATTACCTGACTAGTTTGTTTACCAAAACACAGTATCTTAAAGCAGTACTACATTTGTGCAAGTTACGTAGGCATATTAAAGATCAAGAAATACACACCAAAGCCGCAGCCACAGCTTCACTCTGCACAGCTGCCTCTGCTGCCTCCACTTCTCCAATTGCACCAGCAGGCAGGCGGGGAAGGTCAGCAGGGGGCTGTGCTGGCTGGGCGTGCTAAGGCATGGTACAGCTCCCGTCGAGAGTTGATAAAACATCCACTCTCTTGGACAAGAGCCCGTAACTCGTGCTTCAGCGGTCGCACCTCCTGCAGAACCTCTCTTTGTTGCTGCTGGACGCCGAGGTGGACCCGCGGGATCCCCAACAACACAGCTGAAACATACAAGAGTACATACTGTATTTACTCGCACAATTTGCATCCTCATATAATTTGCTCACCAGTATAATTAGCCAGCGAGCTTTACTGCAAGAAACTTTTTGCTCGCCTACTTTGCCCTCCCCAACCAGCCCGAGCCACCTTGCCAGCACACACACACAGACACGTTTGACTTCATGATGCTCTGGTCAGGCACATCTCTTGTCGAGCAGGCGAGTGCAGTCATACACAAAATGGGCTGAGTACAAGATCCCTTCTTCCATGAACTTTTATGCTTTCCCTAGAATATCGAACTTGAAAACCGAAACCTGTTTATGTGTAGTCCGAAATGCTTGAAGGTTTACCTCCTATCTTCCCACCTCTTCCACGGCAAGAATGTATTCCTGAGACACAGCACAGATGTTGGACACGTGCAAGGACCTGTCACATCAACTAGACGAGGCAGGTTTTCGCACTCATTTTCTTTTTTTCGGTTTTGCCATCTGTCCATTGCATTTTTACTGTTCTTTTGTGATAGGCTACAATAATTATATATGAGGCAGATTGCTGTTATAAAGCTTACTGAAGAAAACTGAAACCGTGCCACCGCCAAACACATCAGCGTGGAGTTCTTCGACATGCAATATTTGGTATAGGAGCCAGCAGAAGAGTGCGTTGAATAAGACTTAGCATAGAAGCTTGGGTGTGTTGATTAGATATTGAAGGGAACACAACGCAAGAGAAGACTGGGACAAGGAATGGGGACACACACACACATGAAGGGCGACACACACAGCGCTGTGTTTGCATTGCGCTTCCTTGTCTGCATCTTACTTTGCATTGGGTTCCCTTCAATTATTGGAGAATACTTATGTTCTCTGGTATAACCCTGTCGTGGGAACTGGTTTTCGGTAGCAATGTTCGGAAGAACTTCAAGAAAATAGGGGCATTTGAACAAGCTTAGCAAACAAATAACAACCCACTTTGAGAAAGCTGTGACAGCGCCTGCAACATATATTCCCAATTGGGCTTTTAGACCAGCGATTTCTACTAGCTTCGCATATAACCGGAGGGACAAAAGAGTACACATAATGCGAGTATACAGTCGAAACTAGCACTAACCAAACCCCACCAGTACGAAATCTCTGCGCAACGAAATATTTCCGGATCCCCAGCGAACGTTCATAGAAGCCCATGCATTACGTATCTCGTGGCAACGAAATGTTTTTGGACAGCGATCTCGCACAAACGAATTTTCTACTACAGTGCGGGCCTTATTTTACCCTCCCGCCAAAGGTTAACTGTCTAAAATATGCTTGTATGCATGTTATGCGCACTCAAAATTTGTAAACGTCTGCTTTTGCCGCGCTTGCGTGCGTACCGTCATTTTTGTTTATTTAAATCGGCAATGGTATCTGTGTCCAGCAACAAGCCTGGCCACACCGCAACAGGTGATGGCAAATGGTCATGCTGGAGTGCAGATGGCGCCGTCGGGCGAGCCCAACAAGCCAAAGGAACACCAACAGTTGGAATCCGTCAAAACAACGAAGAGAAGACTGGAATTGATGGCAAAATCGAGATGAAGTTACAATGGCGCCTGAGAAAAGCTTGACGCGGAGAAAAACACACGGAGAAACCCAACCCACGGGTTGTTTTGGATGCGCTGGACACCCTTCGCTTCTTCTTCGGCGCACATGACGACGACGTAGCAATGAACCAGATTTTCCAGTGCAAAGGGAGAGCTTTGAAGTTGTTGCATGGCAAGGGTCGGCAAAGTAAGTTGACTGACTTCTGGCAATAAATTTTCGTTCTGCCGGCCGTATCACTGTTTTTGTCTCATACTCGTGGCAACGAAATTCTCGCGAAAACAAAATTTTTTGGTTTTCCCGGCGATTTCGTTATTGCGAGTTTCGACTGTAAACCACATTTGACTCTGTAGCTTTAATACAGATACAGAAATTTATCCAAAACTCCATTGATTCTCTTACAAAATTGTTCAACAAAACAAATTGCGATTTTATCAATGTTACTATATGATTGTGGCACTTTACCATTGCAGCTTCTCAGGAGGCACACATAGTGCAGCGTTAGTTCACCACTGACTCGTTCACAGTTAATTGTATGCAGTAGGTTGCTCATAGCAACTGATTGCATGCAATGGTGAACATCTCGCATGCTTGCATCACTGTTTCAGCATGCTGGCTTCCCCATACGCCTATCAATAGATGTTGATAAAATTGGGAAGATCAAGAAAGACTACGCAGTGCCCTCTGGCCACCCTATACACCAAACTTCCAGCCAACAAACAAACAAAAGAAACAGAAGTCTGCAGATGAATATTAATCCTAATGCAGCTGGAATGAAGTGTAGTTTTCACCGATTATGTGTGTTAAGTCAATATGGAGTGAGTTGACTCCATAACGTACCTTTTCTCATAACAGTGTTCACTCTATTGTAACACAAGGAGTGATTTCAAAGCATCTAGAAGGAAAAATATAATCTTCAGTATTTGATTGAAATGTGAGGCTTCACCTCAAGACAACAATAATATGGAAAAAGAACTCAATACATTCAAAAAAAAGGTAGCACAGTTGATCCCTTTTACAAGAGACACTGATGTAACATACAAACGGGGATAAGAGGATCCAGTGTGCCTACAGTAAAATACAGGTTGATAATAAAATGCATATGTAGTACCCTGCTGATAAGAGATGCCTCATCTAATAGAGAAGAATCGCTCCCCGGTGCATCTCTCGGTGCATCGCTCTCAAGTGTAATACCAACTTTGCTGGCTGTCTCGCAACTACAGCAGGAACAATAACTTTTTATGCACAGCAGCAGTATACAACTGCTGATGCTTTTGGTACAGTGAAGTTTAACGTGTCACCACCAATGAAAATACTTTATTTTTAACTTGCCTGCAAAGATATCACCATGCAAATAATAAATGGCTGAAACTGGATTTTCCCAGCACTTATTCTACTCAAATACCTAAGGGCGGCATTTCAAGAATAGGAACAGATGTTAACATACTTCTCTAAAATACCAGAGCATTGCACTCGGAGCTGCCTGGCCAATATATAAAGAACCCCACCAAGAATTTCTCTTTTTTTTTGTCATGGCTACAACTGTTTAGGCCATCTGAGGTGCTGCCGACGATGTAGCAAAACCGCGAAAAAAAAGGAAATGAAAACACGAGAAATCGCTTTGGCCCGCATTCTATGCAAACCTGCAAACACTACAGACTGAAGATAACCTTTGCGGCATTTCTTGCATAGGGCACTAAGTCTAGTGACTCAACATTTCTTTTTAGATGCGAAGCAGCTCTTTGACTAGCCAGTGTAACCTGTCTATCCGTGTCTTCGTGCTAAAGCGCCGCACTGCGTTGCCCAGCTGCAGTTGTTGGAACGATGCCAAGTAGGTCAAGCCACAGCTGCACATTGACGTCACTCTCTCCCTCACCTGCAGCGGCTCCCAACGAACCCAGGTGGTGTTGCTTCTCCGCCCACTCGCAACAGACTTTTCTATCGCTTCACCCTCTCCACTGCCTGCAATGCTAAACCTTTAGCCCGTCGAGTGGAAACACTCTTTCAGCTCATTTATCTGCGATGAAACTCACACGAAAGCCAGCCCGCCTCCCGTGTCTTTGCGTTTCAAAGAAACGTTTACTCGAGTAAAGGTTACACAGAGTTTTCACTTCAACCCGTTCTTTCAGCACCCGCCTTGACGCCTGCTTCAGCCAAGTCAACGTCGGGTACACCCCTGCTGCTTCCCATCCCATCATGATTCCCTTCGAGGAGATGGTCAATAATTTTTTTTTCTGTGGTACCGCATCACCTACAGCACTTCTGAATGCTATAACAGTGTTGAAGCCCCGACGATAAACAAAGAGAGAAAATTCCTAGCAGGTGCGCTAATAGGGACTGTGCAGGCTGACACTTGGCCCATAATGCATCGAGCACTCCATAGATGTGCCTGTGCAGCCGGGAGCCCTGCAGTCAAGCATGCTGAACAAGACTGTTGACCACTGTGCAATGACACATTGCCACAAATTTTCAAAACTTCATTTCACAGACTTCTGCACAAGCTTCTTACATTCTTGCATGATTTTTGCACAAGCTTCTCACATTCTTGCGTGATTTTCGTCAGAACATATAAATGTTGCAAGTTGTATGTCCCCAAAAACTTGCAAAATACATATAGCATAAATTAAAGTCCACTGCTTAACACGTGCATAATGTAACAATGAAAGGAAACTCACGCATGGTTTCTTCCGAGCCTTCCCCCTGCGGTGCCTCATTGTGCCTGGGAGAGCACTGTACAGCTAGAGCAAAGTAGCATCAATCCAGTGTTAATGGCAGGTTAACAAGACAACTAAATTAACCCCCATATTCACAAACGCTCCTCGACTCGACTTTCACCCTTCACTTGACAGAGTTCAGTACTGCGCCGCTGCTCGTTAAAAGTCACTGCTGACATGCACTGACTTTCTCTGCCTAGAGACGGCGCTCCCATCGGCCTTCTCAAGTGAAGGTGAAGCGTTGAGTGGAGGGACGTTCTAGAATACGGGGGTAAAATTGGTTGCAAGAACACTACAATAGACACACTTAATTTCTACACTTCATTTATATTGTACAGGCACACACATTCTGCATTTTTATAATGCAACATATACATACAGGCTTAAAAAGTAAACACTGTAGGCTGCTCAAACAACACCTACACAAAAAATTAACCAAACGTGGCCATGCACAAAGTACTTTTATTTGAAACTCACAAAAATTTTGCGGTGATAGAGAATGAATAAGACAGGTTACGCTTGGAGGTACATAAGACCTTGGCAGCTTTCATAAAGTACAAAAGACAATATGCTGTGTGTGTGTGTGTACACATGAATCTTCAGCCTTTACATGCGGTTTCTTGAAAGAATCGACTATGAATTTTTACGGCACCTGTGCGCTTCAGCCCAATTAAAAGCTTGCTGATCAGTGTGTGTAATCGTGGAATAGTTACGTAGAAAACGGCGTGAAACCTCTAAAATAAAATTTTTCTAGCTGTGAAATATACAGCTGTGTACACACAACACATGCTGCAAACAGTGGGAGGTGAGCACAAGAGTGATTTGAGTGTAAGCGGCAGTATTCCGCATTCATGCACCCTGCCATTTTCAACTGTTGCCCAAAAGCAGCACCACTTCTCAGCGTGCTACTTTTTTTACATCATAAGCAGCACAGAATACAGCGAGAATGAAAACATATGCACTCAAATTTTGAGCACTATTTATGATGGGCATGAAAACATTAGGCCTTCGTAGAACGACGAATTCATAATCAACCTTCATGGACCTTCTGCTAGGCTGCATCACATACAGATCTTTCGTGGCTTTCAAAAGAGATTTGAAAAATAATAACCGTATTTACTCTCGTCATGAACGCACTCACTAACTCACCCCCCATTTCTGTCGGCAAAATTTGGATTTTTTTTCTCCCACATAATAAACACACACCCTACTTCATCCGATGCAGTCCCACGCGCTCTCACCCCCCTTCCCACCTTCGCTCGTTTCCACGTGTCATTTTATTTTTGTTTCTATTTGTTCACGGCACATTCCCTGTCTTTTTTAATTATCTGTTGTCATATGTGGCATTATCTTGTTCCTGAGGGCAAAGCGACACAATGATGCCATTTACACAGTTATGTCGCAACGCCACATCAATTTATGGGAAACGAAAACTTCGAATGCATTTTTGTCAGTTTCATGTTTTTAGACGTAATACGTAGCCAAACGGGGCATTTTGACATGTTTCATTGACTCACAATAACAAGTTTTATACCAATGTGTTTTATTGAATAGATCTGGCTGATTATGCTATTCATTTTCTTCTATACCTTTTTCACTAAATTGTAATTCATGATGATATTAAACAATATATGGCAGAAATTTTTCACTCATGCATGTATGCATTCATTTATTTTATATTCGAAATTTGTTCCAAACAATTAAATTAGCATCACAGGCTATGCCAGCTCTTTGGTAATCTGGATATATACTTTGTTCTTGTGTTTGATGCCGTGAAATTGCCAAAAGCCCCGTAAGAAATATTCTAATTGTGCATTACAAAAATTTAACATCTTCTGTTCTAATGCAACCATCGAAAATCTACTTATACATTTGGAATCTGCAGAAGAAACTGAATAAGTGTAATAAGTTTCATTCAATTCAGACAAATAACAAAAAAATTTTTTAAGACCCACGTCTCACGTTAAACGATATTGAAAATAGAAAGCGGCGAAACACTTTCATGGGGTGCACGGGTGGTGCGAGGATAGCTTGCAGAAAATAGCACCATCAACCACTGAGGATGTGAAGTGCAACAGAGAATCTATTTCCTACTGTTTCCAAACAGTGTTTGCATATGTGAATTGTAGAAGGTTAAGCTACATGACGTTTTTTTTTGCATAACCACATTTTTTGCTCATCCCTCAGAAGTTTTCATGAAATTTACCCCACATAATAAGTTCACTCCCAACATTGATTCGATTATTCAGGAGAAGATGTGCATTCATTACGAGAGTATATACAATACTGAAACTGCAAAAGGTATGTTTGAATCTGTAGCTATATTCAAGATCTTTTTATTTTCACCAAGATCAAATCCATGTGCTGGCTGGTTGTCAGTTCTTTCAACTCAATCCTCAGAGCATGGTACAGTCGAACCTCATTATTTCGAACACGCTTAATTCCAACTTCCGGTTCATTCGAACTCACAATGAGGTCCCATCAAAGCTATGTGTATTCGAATAGGCAGAAACGCCCGGTAATTCAATCGCCCAAGCACTTCCGACGGTTAATTCGAACGTACCACGCTCAAAAAGTGCTGTCAGCACCCGGCCCAATTCCGCTGTGGCACCTACGACACCTCAACGCTGCCCGCGAAGGAAATGAAAAGGAAAGAAAAGGCTGCGGTGGAATGTTTGCTTTCTCAAATGACGATCTGCGACGCGCCCGTGTCACGCTTCTCCCTTATCCGTCCCTGCCAAGTATATACCCTCCTCCTTCCAACGCCGTGCACAAAAAAAGAGGGGGAAAAAAGAAAGCGGTCGCTAAATTGAATGATTGTGTGGTTGAAGGAATGGATAAAGGCACTATCTTCTGCAGCCTTGCCCCTTGCAGGAGCACGGCCCTGCACCTTGAAGGGGGGTGGGGGGGGCGCTCACACGCCGGTGCCACACATGCCCTTTTCCCTTCCCTGCCATGTAACCCTTCTCCATTCAACGACACGCTCGAAAGAGAGCAAAAAAAAGCTGCCGTGGAGTGTTGGTTTTCTCTCAAATACCGATCTGCTTCTCTCCGCGTCGAGACGCTCCTCCTTTCTCGTCACGTGCTGGCCATGCTACGGCTGTGTGGTGGAGCGGACAGCGGGAGGCTCCACTACGCAGCGGTCATTGTTGTCGTTTTTAAAAAGTGTCGGCGCTGGGCATTTTCGCGCGCAACTTCTCTTGCCAGGAGAATTCTGAAGCCGCAATAGAAATGCTTTGCAAGCTGCGTGCGAAATCGATTGACTCACTGCAAGGCAAACGTGTGCAGACGTACATTACCCATTACTTTAATTATTAACGGATGTCCTGTGATTTGTGAACAAATGTCAGTCTTCTTAAACTTCCCCCTCGTGTGCTAGCTTAATGCACATGCACCACTGCATAGAGAGCCCTTCGTTTATTTAGCTTTCATTAATTCGAACAAATTTTCGGGCCCTTCGAATTCAAATTATCGAGAATCGACTGTACCATACATCTGACTGTTACCACTGCCCACTTTATAAATGTATTGCCGCTCACAGCCTGCACACAGGATGCAGAACAGTGTGATGCCAGACCCGATGATGTGTGGCGTTTTATGGCGCAAGGGCCAATTGATGGCCAAAGAGCGCCACTTCAATGAGTATAGAGATGTGGACAATGATATGTTGCGTGGCTGTATAGGGGCCTTAAAATTCTTCGCGAAAATGCGGGTAAAAATATAAGTATTAAAGACATGACAGTGGCATGATATGCATATTAAAAAGGGTGACAAAGGTTTTGATAATAAACACATGTAAAAATATTTGGCACTAGCACACGTGCCTCATCAGCGCCCTTGTGTCCAAGGGCTGCGAGGCAAGTGCTTTTAAATGTAATTACAGCAGCAGCAACCTCTCTTGAGAGGTCACGCTACGCAATGCCTGGGTATATTACAAGGTAAAAATTGACATCTCTTAAAAAAGCTAACAATGATTTATGGGTGAAAAGTTGTTCCCTACGGACAAACATTGCAGGGTGTAAAGGTATATGTTGTCAGTAGGGTAATGGAAAGTATTGTCTTCTTAGAGTGTCTAACTGTTTACATTGGATTAAAACGTGCAGAACTGTTAATGCCTCACCACATTTATCACACAATGGTGGATCACCACCGGACAAAAGATGTGTGTGTGTGTCATGTATGTGTGTTCTATCCTGAGTCTTGTTAGTGCTACCTCTGTTAGACGTGATTTTGATACTGGTGGCCAATGGCCAAGGTGTGGCTTGATAACGTGTAGTTTGTTTTGTGTGTGTTTATCCCACTTGCTCTGCCAGTAGTCCCTGAGGTTTCGTTTGAGAGACGGCTTCAGATCAAGGTCCGGGATTGATATAGGTGTAGGGGCAGTGGTTTTGTGGACGGATGCAGCGAGCTGATCCGCCCTCACGTTGCCTTGGATCTCACGGTGCCCTGGCACCCAGCACACTACAACATGTTGGTTGAGTGTGTAGAGTGTGCAAAAAATGGAGTAAAGTGAGACAAGGACAGCGTTTTTTTGTTGTTTAAGACTGTGCAGAGCCGTTACCACACTGAGGGAGTCTGCATAAATTACTGCTTTTTGTATTTGTAATTGTTTGATGTGTTTCGCTGCCACAAGTATCGCGTAAGCTTCTGCTGTGAAGATACTTGTGCCTGGATGTAGAGGGCCAGCATCCGAAAAGGAAGGGCCAACAGCAGCGTAGGACACAGAGGAGTTGGACTTAGAGGCATCTGTAAAGAACTCAGGACGTGTGTATTTGTGTTAAAGTTCCAGGAAATATGTTCGGATATGGACAATAGGCGCATGTTTAGTAACTTCTAGGAAAGACACATCGCAGTCTATAGTCTGCCATTGCCACGGTGGCGGGTATGCTACAGGAGCCATTAAACTGTGTTCAAGTGAGACTCCAGTTTCCTCAGCTAGACTCTTCAGGGGAACTGAGAAGGGCTGCCTCATCGAAGGCCTGTTTTGAAACAGAGTTGAGCTTGACAAATCATTAATTGTAGAGTATGAGGGGTGCTTCTTGTCTGCTTTCACCTTAAGAAAATAAACAAAGCACATGTAGGTTCTCTGCAGATGAAGCGACCACTCATTTGACTCAACATAAAGGCTTTCTACGGGGCTGATGCGAAAAGCACCCGTAGAAAGGCGGATGCCCAAATGGTGCACGGGGTCCAGCATCTTCAAGGCACTTTGAGTAGCAGACTGATAGACAACGGCCCCATAATCTAAGCGGGTGCGAATGAGGCTTCTATACAGGTTCATGGGACATTGCCTGTCACTACCCCACGTAGTACGTGACAACACTTTTATAACACTCATGGCTTTTAAACATTTTGTTTTTAAATACTTGATGTGTGGTACGAATGTCAACTTGTTGTCCAAGATTAAGCCTAAGAATTTATGCTCCGCATTGACAGACAGACGTTGACCGTTCAGTTCAATGTCAGGTTCTGAGTGCACGCCTCTCTTTCGGGAGAACAAGACACACGTGCTTTTTTCTGGGTTCAGCTGGAATCCGTTTTCCTCTGCCCATTTGGAGAGCTTGTTTAAACCTAACTGAACCTGCCGCTCACACATTGCTGGGTTGCATGACTTAAAGCCAAGCTGGACGTCATCGACATATATGGAAAAGAACATGTTGCGGGGAATGGACAGGTGCAAGAAATTCATTTTAATAATAAAAAGTGTACAACTAAGTACGCCACCTTGCAGTACTCCCGCTTCTTGCACAAATAATTGGCAGAGAACACTTCCCACATGCACACGGAATGTCCGATTGGACAAGTAACTCTCGATTATGGAGAGCATTCTACCGCGCACACCCAGGTGAGACAAGTCTCTTAATATCCCAAAACGCCATGTTGTGTCGTAAGCCTTCTCGATATCGAGAAACACTGAGAGGAAGTATTGTTTGTGGACAAAAGCATCTCGGATCTGTGCCTCGATACGCAACAAATGGTCGGTGGTGGATATATCCTCTCGAAACACACACTGGAACTGGTCGAGCAGATTGTGTGTTTCAAGCAAATGTAAAAGTCAGCGGTTTATCATTTTTTCAAAAAGTTTACAAAGGCAGCTGGTTAGTGCAATGGGCCTATAACTTGAAACTGAGGAAGGGTCCTTGCCCTGTTTCAAAATAGGGATAACAATAGCCTCTTTCCAGAAAGTAGGGATGGTGCCAGAAAGCCAGATAGCATTGTAAAGAGAGTAAAGTTTTTCGCGTTTTAGGCGGCAGGTTTTTCAACATTTCATACGTGACATGGTCATAGCCTGGTGCAGAATTACTGCTAGAGTTTAGTGATGTTTGTAGCTCAGCTAAGTTGAAAGGTTGGTTGTATGCCTCGTGTTTTGTGCACTTATATTTTAGTTTCTGTTTTTCTATCCTTGCTTTATATCTTTGGAAAACTTCAGTATAGTGTGCCGAGCTAGACACTTGCTCGTAGTGTGCACCGAGGAAGTTCGCCTGATCTTCCAGGCTGTCACCCTGTGTGTTTAGGAGTGGGAGTGAGTGTACTTGTCTTCCTGCTACCCTACGAACCATGTCCCAGACTTTAGCCTCTTGTGTATATGCATTTATCCCCGATAAAAACTTGTGCCAGCTTTCTCTTCTGGCCTGCCGACCCGCTCTCCTGCCTCGAGATTTTATTTTCTTAAAGCTCTCAAGGTTTTCTGCTGTCGGCGAGTTGCGCAGCAACCTCCATGCCCTGTTCTGTTCCTTTCGCGCATTCTGACACTCAGTGTTCCACTACGGGACGTGTCGTTTGCCGGGCAGTCCAGATGTTTGTGGAATGCACTTGGCTGCTGCGTCAGTAAGAAAAGCCGTGAAGTACTGCACAGCTTCATCTATGCCTAATCCGCATATGTCGGTCCAACTTAAGTGTGTAATCTTTTGAAATTGTTCCCAGTCGGCTTTGTTCACCAGCCATTTGGGAACATGTGGAGGACATTCATATGTTATTGGTGTACTTAAAACTAAAGGAAATAGGTCACGTCCGTATGGATTATTTATGACTTTCCACTGAAGTAATGGTACAAGTGAAGGAGATGCGATACTGAGGTCTATGGAGGAGTAAAAGTTGTTTGCAAGGTTATAATATGTTGCCTCTTTTCTATTCAACAGACAAGCACCTGATGAAAAGAGGAACTGTTCAATGAAGACGACCTCGTGCACCCCATAAACCGCTGTGCGCATTCAGGTCCCCTAGAACCAAATAAGGTTCTGGTAACTCATTTATTAAAGACTGGAAATCAATTTGTTATGTTGGGTTTAGTGGCGCAAAAGCAACTAAGGCTATGCTGCGCCAGCCACATGGTGAAAAAAAAAAAAAAAAAAAGGAGAGAAAAAAGAGCAAAAGAAAACGTCACTAGTTAGCTCGGCATACATTGTGCTGTGAAAGTCTGATTGAAAAACTATTTTCTCTGAGGGAGTAAATCCGTCAGTCAGGGGAAATTGTGCTTCGTCGTCCAAGTGATTTTTCCTTTACAATGGTCATGACTATGAATGCGCGGTTAACGATGACTAATGGAATAAAATGAATAATGTTGTGCGGCTGTATAGAGACCTAAAACCAATCGCGTAATGTGTATACTTTTAAAATTATGGACATGGTACATGGTGTGGTCAATGGGTATGGTATGTGCGTGAGGTGATTTTGTCAAAAAATGTAAGGGGATCGCTCCAGCACTCCCGCCTCACCTGTGTCCTTGTGCGCAAGGACCAGGAGGTAAGTGCTGTGTTCAGAAGAAGCTGTCACAGCACTGACCTCTCGCAAGAGGCCGTGCTGTGGCCACACAGGTTCGTGAATCTTGCAGATCTGTACCGTACAAATACGATGGCGTGCTTCTTATAACTTATTTAGAAATTTGGTGTCATCCAGGAAGTTGACAACGTCAGTTAGGGGTATCAGCGCGTCATCTCCTAGAAGGAACATGGGGTGACGTGGAATGCGTAACTTGTACAAGGTGTAAAAATGTTTTCTTCGATGTGCTTCCAAATGTGCGCATGTAAGCAAGATGTGCAACACTGTTAGAGGTTCATCGCATTTATCACATGTTGGCTGTTTTTCTTGTTTTAACAAGTAATTATGAGTGATGTGCGTGTGACCAATTCGAAGACGGCACAGGATTACTTCGATAAAACGTTCTTGGTGGTAGCATGACTTCCATTCACTTAGGAATGGCTTGATTAGTTGAAGTTTGTTGTTGCCTGTCATATTCCATTCCCGTTGCCATTTAGATGTTAGCGCTGTACGGATTGCGCGGATACTATCCCTAACGGGAACATTTACTTGCGAGATACTTAAGTTCTTTGCTGCTGCTGCGCACTGATCTGCCCTTTCATTTCCGGGTATCCCGACGTGACTTGGGACCCAGCAGAACCGGATATTTTGTCCTTCACTTAGACGCGATAATACGCTTAAAATGTCGCCGATGAAGGGTTCGTATTGAGAGCGTATATGGAGGGCCTTCAATGCACTCAAGGAATCCGTAAAAAGTATTGCTTTCTTGTATCTAGCACTTTCAATTCTTTTTACTGCCATCCACAAGGCATAACATTCAGCAGTAAAAACTGAAACAAACCGTGGTAATCTGACTGTTTCTTCCCACGCACCTTGGACGACACTGCTACCGACATAGCTAGCCGCTTTGGAGCCATCAGTGTAAAATTCTTTGTATGTGCTGTACCTTTCTTGAACGATGCGAAATTCTTGCAGTATGTGTTCACGTGGTGTACCTTGTTTTTTGAGATGTGTCAATGAGAGGTCAAGAAATTGCGTAAAGTTTTTCCAGGGAGGCAGCCTTCTTGGCCTTTTAGTAACAGAAAGGGCATCTGTAGGGACGTTACACTCGCGACATTTTTCTTCGAATCTGAGTATAAGTGGCCTTATTGCGTTTGGTTTGTTTGTGTAATGGAGTCGTTTGTCACAGTGTGTGATAATGTTGTAGCATATATGGTTTGGCGATGAGCGAACTCTTAGGACATATGTAAGCATTAGCTGCGTTCGTCTGCTGTCCAGTGCCGGTTCGTTACTCTCGGAGTACAAGCTGGGAAGCGGCGAGGTCCGGTATGCACCGGTTGCCAAGCGTATCCCTTTGTTATGTACGGGGTCGAGTCTCTTGAGGTAGGATTGTCTCGCTGAACCGTAAACTACACTTCCATAATCTAATTTGCTACGCACCAATGAACGATATATGTGCAGAAGGCACTTACGGTCAGCGCCCCACCGCTTCCGCGACAGAACTTTGAGGACATTGAGTGCCCTAGTCGCTTTAATTTTTAGACTGGTAATGTGTGATAGAAAGTTAAGTTTCTTGTCAAATATGACTCCTAGAAACTTGTGCTCTTGTTTAACTGGTAGGACTGTTTCATTCAGTTCAAGAATTGGGTCCGGCTGCAAGCCTCTTTTCTGAGAATACACTACGGCAACTGTCTTTTCCCCGGAGAAACAGAAGCCGTTTTTCTCCGCCCATTGTGTTAGTTTGTTCAACGTGATTTGAATCTGTCGTTGACATGTCACCATGTTAGACGCGCGGCACGCAATCTGGAGGTCATCAACGTACAGAGAATGCATCAGTGTGGATGGTATAACTTTGTTTACAGAGTTCATTTTCACAACAAAAAGTGTAGTGCTCAGAACGCACCCCTGAGGTACACCGTTTTCTTGAGTAAATACACGAGAGAGTGTCACGCCAAGGCGGACCTGGAAGGTTCGGTTGGACAAAAAGTCGAAGAGACAGTTAAGCATTCTGCCGCGGATTCCCAGATCCGCCAAGTCTCGTAAAATACCATACCTCCAAGTAGTGTCGTAGGCTTTTTGAAGATCAAAAAAGACTGCTAGGCAGTGTTGTTTGTGTAAGAAAGCTTCTCGTATTGTGTTTTCAAGCCGAACTAGGTGGTCAATTGTTGAACAACCTTTTTTGTACCCGCATTGATGGATATCTAGTGAGTTTTCTGTTTCGAGGACGTACGTAAGCCTGATGTTAATGACACTCTCGTAGGTTTTTGCAAGACAACTTGTAAGTGCGATTGGCCTATAGCTGTTTGCTAATGTAGAATCTTTCCCCGTTTTTAGGAATGGGATTATAATGGCCTTCTTCCAATCCGTGGGCATTCGACCAGTTTGCCAAATAACGTTGAAGAAAAACAGAAGGGCCTCGACTGTTTTTGGCGACAGGTGGGCAAGCATTGCATAGTGTATTGTGTCAGGACCAGGCGCTGTTTTTTTACCTGTGGAGAGTACTGTGTTCAGTTCATGGATGGTTAAAGGCGCATTGTATGGCAAGTCTAAGAAACCTGCTGTAGGAAGCTTTTGTTTTTCTATAGATTGCTTGTGCCTTAGGAACGTTTCTGAATAGTTTGCTGAGCTAGATATGTTGTAAAAGTGAAGCCCTAATAGGTCTGCCTGTTCCTGTAGGGATGTCTGAGTACCTGTTGTTGAAAGAAAGGGGATGGTATAGGCAGCGTAGTTGCCATTAAACTTGCGAACCTGATCCCACATTCTTTTGGATGTGACTGAGCTGTTTATGGATGAAACGTAGTTTTGCCAGGAGATTTTCTCGGCTTGCCTACGAACATATCTAGCTTTCGCTTTCGCCTTTTTGAAGGAGATGAGGTTATCGTACGTCGGGTACCTCCGGAAGATACCCCAGGCTTTATTTTGGAGTTTTTTGGCTTCTGTACATTCGTGCGTCCACCAGGGCTTCAAATTCTTTTTTAAGCAACCAGAAGACTGAGGGATAGCTCTCTTTGCTGCCGCGATTATACACGTTGTAATCCTTTGATTCATTTCATCTACGCTCAGATTATCTAGACTCTCTTTATCCAGACTGGCTTGATCGGTAAAGAGAGCCCAGTCTGCCAAATGAAGTCGCCAGCGGGGTGGTCTGGAGGGTATGGTAGGAAGTGCTGTGGTTAGACTGATGAGTGCAGGCATGTGGTCACTACCGTATGGATTATCTATTACCTTCCATTTAAAATCTGTGAACAGCGCTGGAGAGCATAGCGCAAGGTCCAGGCAGCTCATAGCTCCTGAACTTGGGGAGCAGTAAGTGGCAGCGCCAGAATTTAAAAGACAAACATCGTTGGCTAAAATAAAATCTTCAAGTGTTTGTCCTCTAGAGTCAACTGTTTTACTACCCCAAAGCGTGTTATGTGCGTTAAAATCACCTGCTATCACAAAAGGTTCGGGTAGTTGGTCTAAAATTAATTCTAAATCGCTTACGGTGAATTGCGTGTGCGGTGGAATGTAGAGGGAACAGACGGTGATGGTTTTGTGCGCTACAATGGTAACGGCGGCGGCCTCTATATGACTATTAATATGAATTTCTCTCACTGCTATACCACCTTTAACAACAACAGCCACACCGCCCGACAGTCGGCTTGCCTGCGTACGATCGCGCCGCACAACAGTGAAGCCTTTTAGGATGTTTTGATATCGATCACCTAGGTTGGTTTCCTGAAGGCACAAGGCTACAGGAGAAAAGTCGTGTAGTATTTCCTTTACGTCACCAAAATTGTTTAAAAGCCCTCTACAGTTCCAATGAATTATAAAAGCCATGTTGAATGTAAAAGTTTAAAAAACGAAGGACAAGTGAGTAGGATATAGTAGAATGGAGGTGACTTGCTTCTAAAAGAACTAAAAAATGCGAGTTCCAAAATGGTGTAGGTTCACTTATTTTACAGGACCCTTTTCTGGCCCTGTAATTGGGGTTTTGCTTTTTTTGGAGCGGTCGAGAGTGTCTCGCCGCTCCTTAGGCGCTGCCTGCACCGCTGGGCTAGAAGTAGTGTCCATCGCCTCGTGCAAGACGTCGGACAGTTGCTCTAGCGAGCGATGATGGCGTTGTGTAGGCCTCGTCTTGGCAGACGAGGCCTTTGACCCCACCAGAGAAGAGGTCGGCAGGACCTCTTTGGCCTCTGAGCTGTCCCGGCTGGTGCCAGGTCTAGGAGAGGCCTCCAGTGTGGCCACGTTAGGGGAGGGTAGGGCAGCCGTGGCTGCTCCCACCGTGGGGGCGAGGGGCGGTCGCCTCAGCGCACTACGCGTGGCCTGGACGGCCGCCTGATGCCGTTGTGGTGCTGGCCCCCGTTGCACCACTTCGGCGAATGATGACTTTTTAGCAAGGTACGGTGAGAGGCGCTGTCTGGCTTCGCGGAAGCTTATGTTTTCCTTATATTTGATAGTGATGACCTCCTTCTCTTTTCTCCAAGCTGTGCAGGATCTCGAGTACGCCGGGTGGTCACCATCACAATTTGCACAGTGAGCTTCAGCATTGCAGTTGTCATCAGCAGAGTGTCCCGTAGCACTGCACTTAGCACAAGTAAGCTGCCCTCGGCAGCTCTGTGATGCATGGCCAAACCTTTGGCACTTGAAGCAGCGCCTTGGGTTCGGAATGTATGGTCTGACGTGCAACTTCAAGTAGCCTGTTTCTATTTCGTCTGGGAGTGTGCTAGAGTTGAAGGTAACGATTATGTGCCTAGTGAGTATTTCCCTGTTGTCTCGTCTGATTTTTATTCGTTGTACCTGTACAACATTCTCATCCTTCCAGCCGGCCAGGAGTTCATCGTCAGTAAGGTCCATGAGGTCATCGTCTGACACGACACCCTTCACCGTATTCATTGTTCTGTGGGCGGTGACAGTTATCGGTTGGTCCCCAAACGCTACAAGGTTCGTCAATTTTTGATACTGCGACTTATCTTTAACTTCAACCAGCAGGTCCCCACTGGCCATCTTCGTGGCTTTGTAGCCGCTTCCGATGGTCTCAGTGAGACACCTTGACACTAGGAAAGGTGAAATGTTACGGACTTTTTTGTCGGCGTTCTCACAGTGGATGACGTGATACTTGGGGAAGGTGTCTTTCTTTTTCTGGAGGATTTCAGCGGTTGCATCGGTGCGCCCCCGCTTCGGGGGACGATCATTTGCGAAAATGTTGGACGATCCCATTAAATGAGTACATTGTTCGGCAACAATGCCAGTCACCCACCACCGAGCCCAACAAGGGGACACGGCAGAGGTTGTGATGGAGCAAGCCCTGCCATGCCAACTGTACATCGTTGCTATAACCAAATATGGTGTACCCAAGGTAGGACCACCACACAAGGTTAACCCTCGCCGCCAGGAAAATTGGAAGTAAATAGAAGAGAGTAGAAGACAGGACAGATAGATAGCGAGAGATAAAGACGAAGATGTAGGCAGAGAGAGATAGGAAAAGGCGACTGCCGATTTCCCCTGGGTGGGTCAGCCCAGGGGTGCCGTCTACGTGAAGCCGGGGCCAAAGGGGTGTGTTGCCTCTGCCGGGGGGCCTTAAAGGTCCAATCACCCAGCGTCGGCTCAACCCCCAGGATTCCCTTTTCCCCGGACACGGCAAAGCCACGCACGGCTAGGCGTGGGAGGGAGTCAAAACTCCCCCGTTAGCTCGGGTCCGTGGTGTCGCTACACACCAAACGCCTACTTGCGCAGGCGCCCCTGCGGGGAGACTGGAAATCAAGTTTTTCCAGGCGGTGTAGCGGCGGTATGTATAGAGAGCAGATGGTGACGAGCTTATTCAATAGAACTGCTCGAACAGCCACTGCCTCTAGGGATGTTAGTAGTGGTAGATGACTGCATGCTATTCCTCGATTACCTATAATGGCTACACCACTAAATGACGCCACAGCATCATCTCTGTCCTTTCGGAAGACAACATATTGACGCAAAAAATTTGTATTCTTGGATTTTAGGTGTGTTTCCTGTACACACAGCACTTTTGGAGAATGTTTGTGTAGAATGATGATGAGTAGTTTTTAGTGGCGCAAGGGCCAATTGATGGCCAAAGAGCGCCATTTCAATTGACTAAAGATATGAACAATGATATGGTGCGTGGCTGTAAAGGGGCCTTAAAATTCATCGCTCTAACGCGGGTTAAAACAAGAAAGTAATAAAATCATGACAGTGGCGTGACATATGTGTGGTGATAGCTGATGGCAAAATGTCATGATAATAAAACCATGGTGAATATATAGTCACCGCAGCCACGACCACTCTATAGAGGTCGTGCTACGGATGACCTCGAAATATCGGGTAAAAGCTTTGCACTTCTTTTAAAAACGTAAAAAGTGTTTTCAGTTTAAAAAGCGGATCCCTACCGATGAGCATCCCAGGGTGTAGAGGGAGCTGCTGTCGGTAGGGCAGTAAAAAGTGCTTTTTTCTTAGAGCATCTAGCTCATTGCACTGGACGAGAATGTGGAGAACCGTAAGGGGCTCTCCACATCTCTCACAATATGGTGGATCACCGGGAGACAAAAGAAATGAATGTGTAGAATGTGTGTGTCCAGTTCTAAGCCTTGTTAGTATTACTTCCGTGTGTCGTGATTTTGATAGTGGCGGCCAATAACCTAGTTGCGGCTTAATAGCATGAAGTTTATTATCTGTTTGTTTATCCCACATGCTCTGCCAATACCCCCTGAGCTTTCGTTTTATAAAAGGTTTTAAGTCAAGTGCAGGGACTGGTGTTGATGCATTGGCAGTAGTGACATTGGCGCAAGCAGCCAGATTGTCGGCCAAAACGTTCCCTTGTATTTCACGGTGCCCTGGAACCCAGCAGACAACGACATGCTGTTTTGATGTGTAGAGTGTGCACAGAAGTGAGTAGAGTGACACCAGCACGGGGTTCTTGTGTTTTTTAGGAGTTTTCAGGGCTTTGACCACGCTTAGGGAATCTGTGTATATTACCGCCTTTTGTAATTTTATCTGTTCAATGTGTTTTACGACCGCCAGTATAGCGTAAGCTTCTCCTGTGAAAATGCTTGCATTAGGATGAAGAACGCCGGCCTCAGAAAAGGATTGGCCTATTGCTGCATATGACACAGAAGTGTTTGACTTTGACGCATCAGTAAAGAACTCAGGGCATGTGTATTTATGTCGTAGTTCTAAAAAGTATGTATGTATGTGTGCAAGTGGTGCGTGCTTTGTGACATCAACAAAAGAAACATCACAGTCTATAAGCTGCCACTGCCACGGTGGCAGATATGTTGCAGGAGCCATCAAAGTATGTTCAAGAGGCACACCTGTTTCTTCGGCCAGGCTCCTTACACGCAGTGCGTAGGGCTGCCTAAACGAAGGACGGTTCTCGAACAAGCTAGAACAAGACAAATCAATAATTGTGAAATGGGAAGGGTTTTTCTTGTCTGCATTCACCTTCAAAAAGTACAAAAAGGACAGGGAACATCTTTGTAGGTGGAGCGACCATTCATTCGAATCCACGTACAGGCTCTCCACAGGGCTGGTGCGGAAAGCACCCGTAGAGAGGCGAATGCCTAGATGGTGGACAGGGTCGAGAATTTTCAAGGCTGATGGTGTTGCCGACTGATAGATTATAGCACCGTAATCTAGGCGTGTGCGTACGAGGCTTTTATATAAGTTAATTAAACATTTGCTGTCACTACCCCATGTAGTGCGTGACAACACTTTTAAAACATTCATGGCTCTTAAACATTTTGTTTTTAAATACTTGATGTGAGGTACAAGGGTCAACTTGTTGTCCAAGATTAGGCCTAAGAATTTATGCTCCGCATTTACAGACAGACGTTGACCGTTCAGTTCAATGTCGGGTTCTGAGTGCATGCCTCTCTTTCGGGAGAACAAGACACACGTGCTTTTTTGTGGGTTCAGTCGGAATCCGTTTTCCTCTGCCCATTTGGAGACCTTGTTTAAACCTAACTGAACCTGCCGCTCACACGTTGCCAAGTTGCATGACTTGAAGCCAAGCTGAACGTCGTCGACATATGTACAATAGAACATATTGCGGGGGATGGATAGGTGCAAGGAATTCATTTTGATAAGAAAAAGTGTACAACTAAGTACACCCCCTTGCGGCACGCCTGTTTCCTGGACAAATGTTTGGGAGAGAACACTGCCCACACGGACACGGAATGTGCGATTGGACAAGTAGCTTTCGATAATAGTAAACATCCTGCCACGCACACCAAGATTGGACAGGTCTCTTAATATTCCGAATCTCCATGTCGTATCATAGGCTTTTTCGATGTCGAGGAACACAGAAAGAAAGTATTGTTTGTGGACAAAGGCATTTCGGATCTGTGCCTCGATACGCACGAGGTGGTCAATGGTGGATCTACCCTCTCGAAACCCGCATTGGAATGGGTCGAGCAGATTGTTCGTTTCAAGGTAATGTACAAGTCTGCGATTTATCATTTTTTCAAAAAGTTTACACATGCAACTTGTAAGTGCGATTGGCCTGTAACTACTAACGGAAGATGGATCCTTGCTTTGCTTTAAAATCGGAATAATAATGGCTTCTTTCCACGCAGAAGGGATTTCACCGGAAAACCAGATAGAGTTATACAGGGAAAGCAGGGTTTTTTGTGTTTCAGAAGGCAGTTGTTTTAATATTTCGTATACTATACTGTCCGAACCTGGAGCTGATTTATTGCAAACATGTAGCGATGCTTGTAACTCGGCCAAATTGAAAGGGTTGTTGTACGACTCATGTTTAGAGGATTTTCGCTGAAGTTTCTCTTTTTCGATTTTTCTTTTGTGTCGTTGAAAAGCTGCAGTATAATGCGACGAACTAGACACCTCTTCGAAGTGGGCACCGAGGAAGTTCGCCTGGTCTTCCAAGGTGTCCCCTTGTGTGTCTACGAGAGGTAGTGAAAATGCCTGTCGTCCTGTTACCTTGCGAACCATGTTCCAGACTTTAGTTTCTTGTGTATATGAAGTGATGCCTGATAAAAACTTAAGCCAGCTTTCTCTCCTAGCCTGCCGGCGCGTTTTCCTGCCTTGGGACTTGATTTTCTTAAAACTTTCAAGATTCTCTGCCGTCGGTGAGTCCCGTAGCAATCTCCACGCTTTGTTTTGTTGTTTGCGTTCATTGCGACATTCAGTATTCCACCATGGGACACGTCGCTTGCCAGGCAGTCCAGAAGTTTGCGGGATGCATTTCATCGCAGCGTCGGTCAGAAAAGTAGAAAAGTATTGTACAGCTGCATCTATGTTTAAACCAGATAGGTCAATCCAACTTAAGTGACTAATCTGCGAGAACTGTTCCCAATCAGCTTTGTCAGTGATCCATCTGGGGACCTGTGGGTGATATTCATTTGATATGGGTGTGCTTAGCGTTACGGGAAAGTGGTCACTTCCGTAAGGGTTATTGATGACATTCCATGTCAGTAAAGGAAGGAGGGATGGTGAAACAATGCTAAGGTCTATTGACGAGTAGGTATTGCTGGCAAGGCAGTAATATGTGGGCTCTTTCCGATTCAAAAGGCACGCGCCAGAAGTAAAAAGGAACTGTTCGATCAGGCGACCTCGAGCATCGCAGCGAGAGTCACCCCATAGATTGCTATGTGCATTGAAATCTCCAAGGAGGATATAAGGTTCTGGAAGTTTATCTATTAGGGACTGGAATTCACGTTTTTCAAGATGGTAGTGTGGAGGTATGTAGACAGAGCAGATGGTCACGAGTTTGTTCAGGAGGACTACACGAATAGCCACTGCTTCAAGAGATGTTTCGAGTGGTAGATGAGTACATGCAATCCCTTGATTTACTATAATAGCCACACCACCGGATGATGTGACGGCTTCATTCCTGTCCTTTCGAAAAATGATATACTGGCGTAGAAAATTAGTGATCTTGGGTTTTAGGTGTGTTTCTTGTACACACAGCACTTTTGGTGACTGTTTATGTAAAAGTTCTTGAATATCGTCAAGGTTTCTCAGTAGTCCTCTGACGTTCCACTGTAAAATTTGTGTCTCCATTTTTAATGTAGTTAAGTGCTGTGTGTACAGAAACGTTGCCTTAAGTTACAGGGCCTGTTGGGGCCCTGTAATACGGGTTTTCTCTTTCTTGCTTCGCTTTAAAGAACTGCGCCTTTCCTTCGGCGTGTGGGGCGCCGAAGGAGTATGGCTTGTGTCCATCACCTCTTCTGAGGTGGTGGATCGTGCCTGCTTGGCAGGCACGTTTACGGCAGTTTCGGACCTGACTGTACTTGCAGTGGTCCTGGTCCAGCAGTCTCTGAAGTCTGCTGGGCTTTTTGAATCGGAGGCGGAGCAGTACAGACTGCTCCAGCCGGAGGCGCTTCTGGCACAACCGCAGTCACACTTGGTGTGAATCTCGCGGGGGCCGAAAGACGTGGCACGGCGCCTCGACGCGTCACGTCGGCGAAGGAAGGTTCAGAATTATTGTGTGTGAAAAAACGTTGACGTGCCTCTTGAAATGACAGGTTAAACTTTACCTTAAGTTCTAATATCTGTTTCTCTTTTTTCCATGCAGGGCATGATCGGGAGTAGGCAGCGTGATCTCCTTCACAGTTAGCGCAACAGGCTTCAGAAGTGCACCTTTCGGATACATGTTCAGCGGATGCGCACTTCGCGCACCTAGCGCGCCCTCTGCACGTTTGAGATCCGTGTCCGAAGCGCTGACACTTAAAACATCGGCGAGGATTCGGTATATAAGGTCTGACGGGAAGCTTGCAGTAACCAGTTTCAATAGAGTCGGGAAGGTTGCTTGTACCGAAGGTAACTATGATGTGCTTTGTTGGGATCTCTTTATTATCTCGCCTGATTATTATTCTTTGTACTTTCACTACATTTTGTTCTTGCCAGCCTTCGAGCAATTCACTTTCAGACAGCTCGAGGAGGTCATCATCAGATATGACACCACGCACTGTGTTCATCGACCTATGTGGGCCCACTGATATTGGGATGTTATCAAATGAAACGAGTTTTGTGAGCTTGTCGTACTGAGTCTTGTCACGGACTTCTAGAAGGAGATCGCCATTCCCCATCTTAGTTACTTTATAGCCAGGGCCAATTGCATCTGTGAGCGTTTTCGAGACAATAAATGGTGAAATAGATCGGACTGTTTTCTTTTCATTTTGACTGTGAATTACATGGTACTTGGGGAAGGTCTCTTTAGGCTTTGCAGTAAAGAAGCTGTCATCGGTGCGCCACCTTTTCAGGCGGCGATCAGGGAGTGCAGGAAAAGGGTTTTCCATAAGAAGCATTTTAAATTCGGCGGCGATGGTGGCCACCCACCACCGAGCCCAACAAGGGGACGCTACAAGGTTGAATAGTGAACACTTGGAGACGCCAGCCATGCATCGCCGCTATAACCGAATATAACTACCCAAGGTTGGGTAACTACACAGGGTTAACCCTTGCCGCCAGGAAAATTGGAAGTAAATAGAAGAGAGTAGAAGACAGGACAGATAGATAGCGAGAGATAAAGACGAAGATGTAGGCAGAGAGAGATAGGAAAAGGGGACTGCCGATTTCCCCTGGGTGGGTCAGCCCAGGGGTGCCGTCTACGTGAAGCCGGGGCCAAAGGGGTGTGTTGCCACTGCCGGGGGGCCTTAAAGGTCCAATCACCCAGCGTCGGCTCAACCCCCAGGATTCCCTTTTCCCCGGACACGGCAAAGCCACGCACGGCTAGGCGTGGGAGGGAGCCGAAACTCCCCCGTTAGCTCGGGTCCGTGGTGTCGCTACACACCAAACGCCTACTTGCGCAGGCGCCCCTGCGGGGAATGTTTGTGTAGAAGTTCTTGGACATCGTCGAGGTTTGGAAGTAGTCCTCTGACGTTCCAATGTATAATTTGTGTCTCCATTATGGGAGTAAAGAAGTGCTGTGTGTACGAAATGAGTGTGGCTGGTGTCTAAAGAGAGAAGTGACTTATCTTACAGAGCCTTTAGAAGGCCCTGTAATTACCGTTTTGTCTTTTTTAGAGCGGTCGAGGGAACCCCGCCGCTCCTTTGGCGCAGTCTGCGCCAGTGCAGTTGATGTGTCCATCGCCTCAGGAGAGATGACAGATGATGTTCCCTATCGGAAAAATTGCCATGGTGGATACTGAAAAACATGGTGGGTATAGTGGAAATAATAGTGGGCATGGTGGAAATTATGATGGCTATGGTGGGACGTAGTGGAAAATATGGTGGTTATGCCGGGACATACTGGGTGATATGGTGTACAGATGATGGGTAAAGTGGAAATGATGGTGGAAAGCAGAGGCTAGATAGTGGGCAATAATGGGACACTCTGCCCACCATTGCGATAATGCTGGGAAGCCCTAAGCATTTGGTGGGTGGTGCTTATTATGGTGGGCTACATGGTGTACCAAGCTGAAAAACTCTTCCCATCATTGCGATAATGCTGGGAAGCACTAAGCAGATGATGGGTGCTGCTTTTTATGGTGGGCCACATGGTGTACCAAGCTGAGAAGCTCTGCCCACCATCGCGATAATGCTGAGAAGCAGTAAGCAGATGATGAGTGGGCTTAAAATGGCGGGCAATTTATATAGTGTACCAAGTTGGGATCTGTACACTACATGTTCTACCACCATGATTTCCACCAAAGGTTAGGCCTACTGACCGAGCCCGTACGATTGTGTTATCCGTGCTTCCGGGTTTCAGAATACACGATTACGACGATTAAGTATGACAATACAGCGCAGCCATATGGCATCAATTAACCTAAATGAAGAATTTTTCATTGTGTATGGTGTCTGGTCAAGAAGCAACAAACATCAATGCGACGCGATTAAAGCACTCCCAGAGAACGTAATTAAGTGTCTTCTCACCGACAGCCGCCGGTCGCACTCGCCGGCACTTCTCTAGCTTTTGTACGAGAACTCAGACGTGGCCATTCGTGTGCTTGGTGAACCAATATGATAGCATAATGTTTCCGGCACACTGTATTCGTTTTGGTCAAGCCGTTATGTAGTTGTTGCTTTAGCGAAAGAGCTACAGCATTGCGCAGTCGCGACCGCCCTCTACATTGCGCGAAAAGCATCCCAATACTCAATCAAATAAATTAGGCGGGCGTGTCTACGGAATGAGCCTAGAAGCGTCATAAAGCGTGAGCAGATGTCACCCTTTAGAACGAGCGCGAAACGGATATTAAACTTGGCAGACCCCGCCGGTAAATTGTTGCTGCTCGCCAGTCTACTTGGTTTTTTTTTCTTGAAGTTGTGAATTGTAAAAAAAAATAGCACTAGTGCCATTAACATAGTGGCAATCGTTACAGGCCGCAGTTGTTTGTGTTTAATAAATGTAAAATTTTTAGTAGCAGGTGTAGATCTTGTCTATGTTGTGTACACGACAAACATAACTTAAGTTGAACCTTAAGTTTGTATGCCAACTAAGTATTTAACACACGCTCAACGTCATGTTAGTGTGGCGTAGTGGTTAGCGTCTTCGAGTGGGAATCCGCAGGTTGCACGTTCGATCCTCCGTGGCGCCTTGTTTTTTTTTACGAGACGGGTGTTTTTTATGTCGTTTTTATAGAATTGTTTTTTATTTTTTGTGGCAGCTCGTCACGGTGATTCTGACGTCATTTCGCGCTCAAGTGTTGCCGGCGCTGCAGCACCCACCATACCCACCATGCGCCATGGTGGGCGTTTTCGACCATTCAACCACTACATTAATCCACTATAATGGTGGATGGTGGTTTCCACCATGCCCACCATTCGTTTTTTTCCGATAGGGTTGTTTTCGTTGTAGGCTTCGTCGTGACAGACGGAGCCTAAACCCCTCCGGGCTGGAGGTCGAGGGGACCTCTTTAGTTTGTGTGGTGTCCTGGCTACTGCCAAGGTTCACAGGAGCCTTCGGTGGGGCTGTATTCAAGGAGGGTGGGGCAGCCGAGGCTACTCCCCCCATGGGGGCTTGTGGCGTTTGCCTCGGCATGCTGGGCATGGTCCAAGGCATTGCCGAAAACCGAAGTGGTGCTGACCCCCCTCGCACCACTTCGGCATACGATGTGTTCCCAGCAAAATGCGGGGAAATGCGCTGCCGCGCTTCACGTAAGCTTATGTTCAATTTAAACTTTGTATTAGTAATTTCTTTTTCCATTTTCCAGGCCACGCATGACCAGGAATATGCAGGATGGTCACCCTCAAAGTTTGGACAGTGGACTTGTAGCTGACAGTCATCGTCAGCAGTATGACCTTTGGTGCCGCATTTCGCGCAAGTAAGCTGTCCTCGGCAGCTCTGGGAGCCGTGCCCGAACCTCTGACACTTAAAGCAGCGCCGCGGGTTGGGTATGTATGGTCTAACTGGCAGTTTAAGATATCCTGTTGCTATTTCAGTGGGGAGGGTGCTAGATGCGAAAGTTAGTATGATGTGCTTCGTTGGGATTTCCTTATTTTCTCTTCTTATTTTGATACGCTGCACCTGAATGAAGTTTTCCTTTTTCCAGCCTGTTAGAAGTTCATCATCAGAGAGGTCCATCAGGTCTCCATCTGATACAACACCCTTCACTGTGTTCATGGTTCGATGCGGTGTGATTGTGATAGACTGATGCCCAAATGCTGTGAGTTTATGTAGTCTCTGGTACTGTACATTGTCTTTTAATTCAAGTAACAGGTCACCACAGACAGTGTTTGTGGCCTTGTAGCCAGGGCCCAGCATTTCTATGAGACATTTGGACACAAGGAAAGGTGAAATACTTCTAGCTTTCTTTTCTGTACTTTCACAGTGAATGATGTGGTACTTGGGGAAGTAATCTTTTTTGTTTGGAACAAATTCAAAAATTGCATCGGTGCGCCACCTCTTGGAGGGGCGATTAGTTGTAAAAGGGCTAGGGGTTCCCATAAATTTGATAGCTTATTCGGCGGCCATGCCAGCCACCCACCACCGAGCCCAACAAGGGGACGCTGCGAGACGCGAAGGAGGCGCAGGCGCCAGCCGTACATGGCCGCTAAACCTAATATATCTACCCAAGGTTGGATATTTACACTAGGTTAAACCTTGCCGCCAGGAAAAATTGGAAGTAAAATGAAGTGAGGAGAATACAGAAAAGATGTAAAGTGAGAACAAAAGACGAAGATGTAGGGAGAGAGAGATAGGAAAAGGCGACTGCCGATTTCCCCTGGGTGGGTCAGCCCAGGGGTGCCGTCTATGTGAAGCCGAGGCCAAAGGAGTGTGTTGCCTCTGCCGGGGGGCCTTAAAGGTCCAATCACCCAGCGTCGGCTCAACCCCCAGGAACCCCTTTTTCCCCGGACGCGGCAAAGCCACGCACGGCTAGGCGTGGGAGGGAGCCGAAACTCCCCCGTTAGCTCGGGTCCGTGGTGTCGCTACACACCAAACGCCTACTTGCGCAGGCGCCCCTGCGGGGGTGATGCCAGACCCGCATGCTGAAAAGTGCGGCACTGGTGCTATGTTGGAAGTGCCAACAGCATTTTTTCTTCAGCATACGTGAAAACAAACGACTAGTGAATGTGCACTGGTGTACACAGCGGCAAGATTCCCGCCACTTGTTAGAGGGACACTAAAGTCAAGTAATATTTTGCGTGACAGTGAAAGCTCAATGTATAATGTCTAAAACAACAATATTATTAACAGCAATGCCCTACTTACCAAAAAACTAAGGCAAATGAACGAGAACACATGCGTCGAAATAACATATTCATCCCGATGACATCAGTTCCAGCCTACAATTATCACTAATAATCAAACTAGCTGTACTAAATAAAGAACCTTTCCTATCAAGAGACTTAATAAAATGCTGCTTGTTCGTTTCTGTTTGATTCATGGAAAAAAAACCACCGGACGTTGCTATGGGGAATGGCGCGAGTGTTTCAGTAGTTCAATAGTTCAATTTTCAATTCGGTTTATATATTCAAAATACTTACCGTCGGATTCACCTTCCGCGCTGATGTCTGCAAACGACATCCAGACCCTTGAATCCCGCAGACGCGAACAACGGCTGGATTTCCTTCAATTATTACTTAATCAAAAACTCGCAATCGATTCATCGCCTTACTTATCTTTTCTGTCAACAAGGAACACACGACATCATCATCCCAATTTGCTAACCCCGTTTTTTGCGAGAACCGATGCCTTTATGTATTCTTTTTTTCCGCGAACAGTGTCGGACTGGAACGAGTTATGCGAACCTCATTCATTGTAATGTATGTGTAACGTATTGTAAAGTATGAGGTATGCAATGTATTGTCGTTGTTTGGCGTAAGTTACTACTTGTGTTGTGGAACATAGTGTAATGTAGTGTTGTAGAACCGGGTGTGTTGTTGCTTTGCATATTGAAGTTTATTGTAGTGTATAGATTGAAGCGTGATGTTGTTACATAACGAAGTGTATTGTAGCGTGTCAAACAAAGTGTGATTTTTGTATGATGTACGTCATTACGCCTGTGGTATGCGTGACGTGCCCTTCCTGCTTGGACCACTTAGTGTCCGCAGTATGTATTAAATAAAAAAAATAAAAAAATTTCACCTGGTTAAACTAGACAGGTCATGCCATCTAGCTTTGTAGGCGGTTAGTCTGACGTCACCGGGATCATTTTGAGAATGTCCTACTGCGGCGCGTGCATTCTTGTGCATTTACCTTAATTTCTCGGTAAATAGGGCGCTGCTGTTGATGATACAGTAGTACCTCGTTATAACAAAGTGGGAAATAAACTAATAGATATAATAAAGTAATTGTAATAACCCTTTAAATTTCCATACACGCCCATTTATATAAAAGTTTTTTAAAGAAGCGAAAATTTCCTCACAAATGAGCATAACGAACCATTGTTTGTGATGATGATGATGAGTAGTTTTTAGTGGCGCAAGGGCCAATTGATGGCCAAAGAGCGCCATTTCAATTGACTACAGATATGAACAATGATATGGAGCGTGGCTGTAAAGGGGCCTTAAAATTCCTCGCTCTAACGCGGGTTAAAACATGAAAGTAATCAAATCATGACAGTGGCGTGACATATGTGTGGTGATAGCTGATGGCAAAATGTCATGATAATAAAACCATGATGAAGATGTAGTCACCGCAGCCACGACCACTCTATAGAGGTCGTGCTACCGATGACCTCGAAATATCGGGTGAAAGCTTTGCACATCTTTTAAAAACGTAAAAAGTGTTTGCAGTTTAAAAAGCCGATCCCTACCGATGAGCATCCCAGGGTGTAGAGGGAGCTGCTGTCGGTAGGGAAGTAAAAAGTGCTTTTTTCTTAAAGCATCTAGCTCATTGCACTGGACGAGAATGTGGAGAACCGTAAGGGGCTCTCCACATCTCTCACAATATGGTGGATCACCAGTAGACAGAAGAAATGAATGTGTAGAATGTGTGTGTCCTGTTTTAAGCCTTGTTAGAATTACTTCTGTGTGTCGTGATTTTGATAGTGGCGGCCAATAACCTAGTTGCGGCTTAATAGCATGGAATTTATTATCTGTGTGTTTATCCCACATGCTCTGCCAATACCCCCTGAGCTTTCGTTTTATAAAAGGTTTTAAGTCAAGTGCAGGGACTGGTGTAGATGCATTGGCAGTAGAGAGATTGGCGCAAGCAGCCAGATTGTCGGCCAAAACGTTCCCTTGTATTTCACGGTGCCCTGGAACCCAGCAGACAACGACATGCTGTTTTGATGTGTAGAGTGTGCACAGAAGTGAGTAGAGTGACACCAGCACGGGGTTCTTGTGTTTTTTAGGAGTTTTCAGGGCTTTGACCACGCTTAGAGAATCTGTGTATATTACCGCCTTTTGTAATTTTATCTGTTTAATGTGTTTTACGACCGCCAGTATTGCGTAAGCTTCTCCTGTGAAGATGCTTGCATTAGAATGAAGAACGCCGTACTCGATAAAGGATTGGCCTACCGCTGCATATGACACAGAAGTGTTTGACTTTGACGCATCAGTAAAGAACTCAGGACATGTGTATTTATGTTGTAGTTCTAAAAAGTATGTATGTATGTGTGCAAGTGGTGCGTGCTTTGTGACATCAACAAAAGAAACATCACAGTCTATAAGCTGCCACTGCCACGGTGGCAGATATGTTGCAGGAGCCACCAAACTGGGTTGAAGAAGAGGCACACCTGTTTCTTCGGCCAGGCTCCTTACACGCAGCGCGTAGGGCTGCCTAAACGAAGGACGGTTCTTGAACAAGCCAGAACAAGACAAATCATTAATTGTGAAATGGGAGGGATGTTTCTTGTCTGCCTTCACCTTCAAAAAGTACAAAAATGACAAGGAACATCTTTGTAGGTGGAGCGACCATTCATTCGAATCCACGTACAGGCTCTTCACAGGGCTGGTGCGGAAAGCACCCGTAGAGAGGCGAATGCCTAGATGGTGGACATGGTCGAGAATTTTCAAGGCTGATGGTGTTGCCGACTGATAGATTATAGCACCGTAATCTAGGCATGTGCGTATGAAGCTTTTATATAAGTTAATTAAACATTTCCTGTCACTACCCCATGTACTGTGTGACAACACTATAAAAATGTTCATTGTTTTTAAGCACCTGTCCCTTAAATACTTGATGTGTGGGGTGAAGGTTAGCTTAGTGCCTAATATGAGACCAAGAAACTTGTGCTCGGTCTTCACTGACAGAGGTTGACCATGCAGGTCAATGTCGGGGTCAGGATGGAGGCCCCTCTTTCGGCTGAACAAGACACAAGTGCTCTTTTGCGCGTTGAGTATAAAACCATTCTTGTTTGCCCATTGAGATACCTTGTTCAGCCCTAGTTGAACTTGACGTTGGCACATTGAGATGTTGCACAATTTGTAACCAATCTGCACATCATCGACATATATGCAGTAAAAAATATTTCGTGGGAGAGACAGGTGCAAGGAATTCATTTTAACTATGAAAAGTGTGCAGCTCAATACACCTTCTTGTGGCACTCCTGTTTCTTGGACAAATACTCGAGATAAGACAGTGCCAACTTGGACACGGAATGTACGGTTGGACAGGTAGCTTTCGATAACTGTCAGCATTCCACCCCGCACACCTAAATGTGAGAGGTCTTGCAATATGCCGAAGCGCCATGCAGTGTCATAAGCCTTTTCCATATCGAGGAACACAGAAAGAAAAAATTGCTTATGAACAAAAGCGTCGCGAATTTGTGCTTCGATACGGACAAGGTGGTCAGTGGTGGACCGAGCCTCTCGAAACCCACACTGGTATGGGTCACGTAGGCCACTAATTTCAAGAAAGTGCATCAGGCGCCTATTAATCATTTTTTTCAAAGACTTTGCAAATACAGCTGGTTAATGCTATTGGCCTGTAGCTGGAAACTGAGGCCGGGTCCTTGCCTTGTTTTAGGATTGGGATAATGATAGCTTCCTTCCAGGCTGAGGGTAGCTCGCCAGAAGACCATATCGCATAATACAGAGAGAGGAGAGCTTTCTGGGTTTCAGTGGGCAGGTGTTTTAACATTTCATATGCCACACGGTCCGGGCCTGGGGCAGATTTATTGCAGCAAGCAAGTGAGGCTTGCAGTTCAGCCAAACAGAAAGGTTCGTTGTATGCCTCATGTGTTCTGGGCTTGCGCTCTAATCTCTGTTTTTCTATTGCGGTTTTGTATCGTCGGAACACTTCACTATAGTGTGTTGAGCTGGATAACTGTTCAAAGTGCGCTCCGAGAGTGTTTGCCTGGTCTTCCAAACTCTCCCCTTGTGTGTTCACTAGAGGAAGCGAATGTGCTCCTCGTCTTGACACCTTACCAACCATGCTCCAGACTCTCGACTCATCTGTGTATGAGTTAATGCCCGATACAAATTTGTGCCAACTTTCTCTTCTCGCCTGTCGGCACGTCCTCCTTGCTTGCGACTTGACGTTCTTCAAGTTTACAAGATTCTCGGCTGTGGGCGAGTCTCTTAGCAACCTCCATGCTTTATTTTGTTTTTTCCGAGCCTCACGGCACTCAATATTCCACCATGGTACTCGTCGTTTGCTTGACGGTACACATGTTTGGGGAATAAATTTCGTTGCTGCATCAACCAGGAAAGCTGTAAAGTAGCATACAGCATCCTCTATGCTCGATGCCGCCATGTCAGTCCAAGATAATAAAGTCATTTTTTGAAACTTTTCCCAATCAGCTTTGTCGGTGAGCCATTTGGGAACTTGTGCAGGACATGTATTTGTTGTTGATGTGCTGATAACGATAGGAAAATGGTCACTACCATATGGATCATTAATGACTTCCCATTTAAGTAGAGGCAGGAGTGATGGGAATATTATGCTGAGGTCTATTGCTGAGTACGTATTGTTAGCAATGTTGTAGTATGTTGGCGCTTTCCGATTCAGCAGGCATGCACCGCAAAAAAAAGAAGCTGTTCAATCAGGCGACCTCGAGCATCGCAGCGAGAGTCACCCCACAGATTGCTATGTGCATTGAAATCTCCCAGGAGAATATAAGGTTCTGGAAGTTCGTCTATGAGGGACTCGAATTCATGCTTTTCAAGACGGTGTTGTGGAGGTATGTAGAGAGAGCAGATGGTGACGAGCTTATTCAATAGAACTGCTCGAACAGCCACCGCCTCAAGGGATGTTTGTAGTGTTAGGTGTGTGCATGCAATCCCTTGATTGACTATAATGGCAACACCACGGGATGGCACAATGGCATCATTCCGGTCTTTCCGAAAAATAACTTAGTGACGTAAAAAGTTGGTGTGTTTCGGTTTCAGGTGTGTCTCTTGTACGCACAGCACCTTAGGTGTATGTTTGTGTAAAAGTTCCTGGATATCGTCGAGGTTTCTCAACAGTCCTCTGACGTTCCACTGTAGTATTTGTGTCATTTTAATTTAGTGTGGTGCTGTGCATACAGAGGTGTTGCGTTGGTCTACAGGGCCTTTTGAGGGCCCTGTGATTCGAGGTTTTTCTTTTTTGGCGCGCTCCAAGGAGTTGCGCCTATCCTTCGGCTTCTGAGGCGCCAAAGGAGTGGGACTTGTATCCATCACCTCTTGTGAGGTGGTGGATGGTGCCTGCTGGGCAGGCACATTCATTGAACTTTCGGACCTGACTGTGCCTGCAGTGGTCCGAGGTTCAGCAGACACTAGGGTCTGCCGGCCCTGTTTGTCAGGTGGCGGAGCAGTACAGGCTGCTCCAGCCGGGGGCGCTGGCGGCACGACCGCGGCCACACACTGTGTGACATTCGCGGGTGCTGAGGCATGTGGCGCGGCGCCCCGGCGCGTCACATCTGCGAAAGAGGGATAAAATGGGTTGTGTATTGCGAAGCGTTGGCGTGCTTCTTGGAATGTGAGATTGAATTTAACCTTAAGTTCTACTATTTGTTTCTCTTTTTTCCATGCGGGGCATGATCGTGAGTAGGCAGCGTGGCCTCCTTCACAGTTCGAACAATGAGTTGTTTCTGAGGTGCAGTTGTCCGATATGTGTTCAATGGATGCGCACTTTGCGCAAGTAGCACGCCCTTCGCAACTCTGCGATCCATGACCGAAACGTTGGCACTTCAAACATCGACGAAGGTTGGGAATGTATGGTCTTACACGAAGCTTACAATAGCCGGTTTCGATTGATTGTGGTAGGTCACTTGTTCCGAAGGTAATTATTACGTGTTTTGTAGGGGTCAGTTTGTTGTTGCGTCTTATTGTTATTCGTTGGACTTTGACCACGTTCTGGTCCTGCCAGCCTTGGAGCAGCTCACTTTCAGAAAGCTCAGTAAGATCATCGTCAGAAATTACGCCACGGACAGTGTTCATGGACCTGTGTGGGCCCACCGAAACAGGGGTTTCACCAAAGGCTACAAGCTTAGACAGCTTTTCATACTGAGCTTTGTCACGAACCTCCAAAAGAAGATCGCCACTTCCCATCTTTGTTAATTTGTAACCTGGGCCTATTGCTTCTGTGAGAGTTTTGGAAACGAGGAAAGGTGAAATAGCTCGTACTGTCTTCTTTTTGTTTTGACTGTAGATTACATGGTACTTTGGGAATGTCGGCTTTGGTGTGTTAGGCAGGAAAGTATCTTCGGTGCGCCACCTTTTTAGGGAGCGATCAGGAAGGGGGGGAAAAGATTTTGCCATAAAATACAATAAAGTTCGGTGGCGATGGTGGCCACCCACCACCGAGCCCAACAAGGGGACGCTACAAGGTTGACTAGTGAACACTTGGAGACGCCAGCCATGCATCGCCGCTATAACCGAATATAACTACCCAAGGTTGGGTAACTACACAGGGTTAACCCTCGCCGCCAGGAAATTCTGAAGTAAACGGAAAAGAGGAGATGACAGGACAGATAAAAAGTGAGAGATAAAGCCGAAGATGTAGAAAGAGAGAGATAGGAAAAGGCGACTGCCGATTTCCCCTGGGTGGGTCAGCCCAGGGGTGCCGTCTACGTGAAGCCGTGGCCAAAGGGGTGTGTTGCCTCTGCCGGGGGGCCTTAAAGGTCCAATCACCCAGCGTCGGCTCAACCCCCAGGATCCCCTTTTCCCCGGACACGGCAAAGCCACGCACGGCTAGGCGTGGGAGGGAGTCAAAACTCCCCCGTTAGCTCGGGTCCGTGGTGTCGCTACACACCAAACGCCTACTTGCGCAGGCGCCCCTGCGGGGGAACCATTGTTTGTCCACAACAAGCATTTATTGATCATTTCGGTATACGTCAATTCAATATGTTACAGTATGCGACGATTTACATCTCATCGCGGTTGTGAGTGTTCAAAAATCGCCCCTTGTGCTGCCCTGTACCCGCCTGCTAACACCCGCTTTGGTGCGAGTCACCTTGCCTCCCCATTCCTCAGGAACTAATCGACTGGCCTGCGCAGCAACTTGCGCGAGCGTGCACATCAGCCAGCCTCCCCTCTTTTGCAGAACTCGTTGGCACGCCCGCGCATCTGACCTCCTCAAAGTGGTATAGGTATTCCCTGACCTCCGACTCCCTTTCAGCTGCGTGCCAAGACGGCAAGAATTGTAGCTTTGTTTCTTGTCGTTCGCTGTGGAATAGTGACACCACATATATCAGTTTCTGCCCCTAGACACGAAATGTACAATGGCAACACTGTCGAAATTCGGGCTTGTTGGTGCATTGTGACGACAGAAAATAGCGCAAAGAAACGGGGACACAAGACGAGGACACACGGCACAGGCGCTAACTTCCAACATAATGTTTATTGCCACCGCACACTCGCCTATATCACCAAGAAAAATAACATCACATGACATGAATGATGCGCACAAAAAATAATTTCTTAGAAAATACAATTCTTTATCACTGAGCGTAAGAGAAGGAGTGCTGACGCACTTAGACCCCAGTGAAGCGATAGCCCTGTTTATCGTATCCCGCTTTCTTGTGGTAAAGAGTATATTGGACAGACGGGTCGTTGTCTTAATGATCGATTAAGAGAACATTGTAATAATGTGAAAAACTGCCAAGGAAGTTGGTTGGCCATACATTGTAAATCCTGCGGCTGTGCGCCGATATTCAATGCATGCACAGTTATCAAGAGAATGTTTGACAAGCTTACCAGAGAGATTATTGAGGCTGAGGCTATTGCTTCACTGGGGTCTAAGTGCGTCAGCGCTCCTTCTCTTACGCTCAGTGATAAAGAATTGTATTTTCTAAGAAATAAATTTTTTGTGCGCATCATTCATGTCATGTGATGTTATTTTTCTTGGTGATATAGGCGAGTGTGCGGTGGCAATAAACATTATGTTGGAAGTTAGCGCCTGTGCCGTGTGTCCTCGTCTTGTGTCCCCATTTCTTTGCGCTATTTTCTGTCGTACAATGGCAGTGACAAACATAAGTGCAAAAATATAACAATCGAGCGGAAGTCGGCAATGATGAAAGCCATCGAGTCTGGCATCAAGAAAAAAAATAATAGTGGCCATAGATTTTGGCTATGTCGCCCGTGAGGGTGTCGCGGGCAACCAGGCCCAGATGTCGTGGGACGCTCTTTTGACGCTGCCATTGTGCCTGACTGCCAAACTTTTTGCACCAATGTCGGTGTCATTGCTGGCTCGGCGACAATCAAAGAGCTGTCAGATGCGGAAATTATGCGCACGGTGACGGGGGTGCATGACAACAGTGACGAATGTGTCGACATCCCGGAGCCTAATGCTGACGAACCTAACGTACCGACGCCCGTGCAAGCGCTGGCTGCGACAGACCTTCCGCAGCCGCTTCTTTGGTGCCTATAATGACTGCGAGGACGGACTTGAAATAGCTGCTGCTGCTGCTGCTGAAAAAGTCATCCGCAGGAGGAAGATTCGACAAAAGTCTATTAAAGACTATTTTTCTTCGAAGTGATCAGCCAGCTGGTGTGCTGAATTAGGCTAAAACAAAGTGCGTTGCCCTTTATTATTTTGCTAGTTTCCTGCTTTCCAACGACTATTTTCTCTGCGAGGCAGGCTACTATGATATTCAGTGGCGAGTACATTCTCGTGATGATGATGAGTGGTTTTCAATGGCGCAAGGGCCAATCGATGGCCGAAGAGTGCCATTTCGATAGACTAGAGATATGAACAATGAATGTTATGATGCGTGGCTGTAAAAGGGCCTTAAAATTCCTCGCGCTAACGCGGGTAAAAACATAGAAGCATTAAAACCATGACATTGACGTGAACTATGTGCAATAATACTGAATAACGAGACGTCGTGATAGTGGGACAGTGACGGAGTTGCAGCCACCGCGGCAGCGACCTCTCTTCCGAGATCGTCCTACGAAGCGCCTGAATATAAGACATTAAAAGTATTTACATCTGTTAAAAACGCCAGCAGCGATTTATGAGAAAAAAGGCATTCTCTACCGATGAACATTGATGGGTGCAAGGGTATCTGTTGTCAGAAGGAATATAAAAAGTGATTTTTTCTGAGAGATTATAAGTTACTGCAATGTACAAGAATGTGGATAACCGTGAGCGGTTCTCCACATCTCTCACACAATGGTGCATCGCCACCAGACAAAAGGTATGAATGTGTCAAGTGTGCATGTCCTATCTGTAGTCTTGTAAGTGTGACTTGTGTGTAGCGCGATCTGTACACTGTTGGCCAATTTCCAAGTCTCAGTTTGACAACATGCAGTTTGTTTTCGGTCTGCCGATCCCATAGGCCCTGCCACCACGTCCTGAGCTCCCGTCTTAAAATGGTTTCAGATCAAGCGCAGGGACAGCTACACATGTATTGGTGCCAGTGTTGTGCTGGGCAGATGCGGCCAGTTGATCCGCCAACACGTTTCCAGCGATTTCGCGGTGTCCCGGCACCCAGCAGACTACAACATGCCGTTTAAGAGCGTATATCGTGCATAACAGAGAGTACAAGGACACAAGGACAGGATTTTTATGTTTTCGCAGAGTTTTCAGAGCCATCACTACGCTCAGCGAATCTGTGTATATTATCGCGCATTGTAGTTGCAGTTTCTTAATATGCTTGACAGCCACAAATACCGCGTGAGCCTCTGCTGTGAAGATGCTTGTTTTGGAGTGCAGAATACTTGACTTGGAAAAAGATGGGCCAACAGCTTTATAGAACACACCAGTGTGAGAATTGGAAGCATCTGTGAAAAATTCGGGCAGGTGTACTTGTATTGGAGCTCGAAGAAATGCGTGCGGATATGTACAGTAGGTGCGTGTTTAGTGACTTCCATGAAAGATAGATCGCAGTCTGTGACTTGCCACTTCCATGGTGACAGATATACTGCTGGAGCCATCAAACATGGTTCTAAAAGTGGCACAGCTGTTTCCTCAGCGAGCCTCCTGACACGGAGTGAGTATGGCTGTCTCAGCGAAAGACGGTTATTGAACAAGGTACAGTTAGACAGATCGTTAATTATGGAGTGAGCGAGATGCTCCTCATCAGCGTTAACCTTGAAATAGTATGTAAAAGACAGGTAACATCTCTGCAGCTGGAGCGATCATTAATTTGATTCTACGTGGCTAGTTCGAAAAGCACCCGTAGAGAGGCGTATGCCTAGATGGTCGACAGGGTCGAGAATCTTTAAGGCTGATGGTGTCGCAGACTGATAGATTATAGCACCGTAATCTCGGCACATGCGTACGAGGCTTTTATATAGATTCATCAGACATTTCCTGGCACTGCCCCCCGCAGGGGCGTCTGCGCAAGTAGGCGTTTGGTGTGTAGCCAAACCACGGACCCGAGCTAACGGGGGAGTTTTGACTCCCTCCCACGCCTAGCCGTGCATGGCTTTGCCGTGTCCGGGGAAAAGGCGATCCTGGGGGTTGAGCCGACGCTGGGTGATTGGACCTTTAAGGCCCCCCGGCAGAGGCAACACACCCCTTTGGCCCCTGGCTTCACGTAGACGGCACCCCTGGGCTGATCCACCCAGGGGAAATCGGCAGTCGCCTTTTCCTATTTTTCTCTCCCTATATCTTCGTCTTTATCGCTCACTTCTTACCTGTCCTGTCGTCTTCTCTTTTCCGTTTACTTCCAAATTTCTTGGCGGCTAGGGTTAACCCTGGGGGACTGACCTCCCTTGGTCAGGACCACAGGGTTATAGTAGCAATGTATGGCTAACGTGTGTATACGTTCCCCTTGTTGGGCTCCATTGTGGGTGGCCAGCATAGCTACCGAATGAACATGCTTTTCTATGGAAAAAAGTACCCCCCCTTTCCACATTGATCGGTCCCGTAAAAGGGGTCGCACCAAAGCAAATATGATGATGTTTGATGTTTTATGGCGCAAGGGCCGATTCACGGCCAAAGAGCGCCAGTTCATCTTACTAAAAATATGGACAATGATTGTGATAAGCGGCTGTATAAGGGCCATAAAATTCCTCGCAGTAAGGCGGGTAAAAACATACAAGTAATAAAATCATGACCATGCCGTGAAAGGTGTGTGTGATGTGAACAGATGACAAAAGTTGGTGATAATAAAAGACGATGGTGGATATGTATGGCAATAGCACAAGTGCCTCACTCGTTCAAACCCTTGCGTCCAAGGGCCGTGAGGCATGTGCTTTTTTGTGTAGCCACCGCAGCAAAAACCTCTCTGGAGAGGTCATGCTACGGTATGCCCGGGTATATGACATGAAAGCTGTGAATTTCTTTTAAAAACGCCAACAATGAATTATGACTAAAAAGTGGTTCCCTACCGACAAACATTGCAGGGTGTAAAGGTATATGTTGTCGGTAGAGTATTGGAAAATGTTGTTTTCTAAGAGTTTCTAAGTGTTTACACTGAATTAACATGTGAAGGACGGTTAAGTATTCCCCACATCTGTCACACAATGGTGGATTGCAACCAGACAAAAGGTGTGTGTGTGTCGTGTATGTGTGTCCTATCCTGAGTCTTGTTAGTGTTACCTCTGTTAGACGCGATTTTGATACTGGTGGCCAATGGCCAAGGTGTGGCTTGACAACGTGTAGTTTGTTTTGTGTGTGTGTATCCCACTTGCTCTGCCAGTAGTCCCTGAGTTTTCGTTTGAGAGACGGCTTAAGATCAAGGGCCGGGATTGATGTCGGTGTAACGGCGGTGCTTTCGTGGGCGGATGCAGCAAGCTGATCCGCCATCACGTTGCCTTGAATCTCACGGTGCCCTGGCACCCAGCACACAACAACAAGTCTGTTGAGTGTGTAGAGGGTGCATAAAATGGAGTAAAGTGAAACGAGGACAGGGTTTTTTTGTTTTTTAAGACTGTGCAGAGCCGTTACCACACTGAGGGAGTCTGTATAAATTACTGCTTTTTGTATTTGTGATTGTTTGATGTGTTTAGCTGCCACAAGTATCGCGTAAGCTTCCGCTGTGAAGATACTTGTGCCTGGATGTAGAGGGCCAGCATCCGAAAAGGAAGGGCCAACAGCAGCGTAGGACACAGAAGAGTTAGACTTAGAGGCATCTGTGAAAAACTCAGGACGTGTGTATTTGTGTTGAAGTTCCAAGAAGTATGTTCGAATATGGGCAATAGGTGCATGTTTTGTAACTTCTAAAAAAGATACATCGCAATCTATAGTCTGCCACTGCCACGGTGGCGGGTATGCAACAGGAGCCATTAAACTGTGTTCGAGTGACACTCCAGTGTCCTCAGCTAGACCCTTCAGGCGAACTGAGAAGATCTGCCTCATTGAAGGCCTGTTTTGAAAAAGAATGGAGCTCGATAAGTCATTAATAGTAGAGTATGAGGGGTGCCTCTTGTCTGCTTTCACCTTAAGGAAATATACAAAGGACATGTAGGTTCTTTGCAGATGAAGGGACCACTCATTTGACTCGATGTAAAGGCTTTCTACGGGGCTGGTGCGAAAAGCACCCGTAGAAAGGCGGATGCCCGAATGGTGCACGGGATCCAGCATCTTCAAAGCACTTTGAGTCGCTGACTGATAAACAATGGCCCCATAATCTAAGCGGGTGCGAATAAGGCTTCTATACAGGTTCATGAGGCATTTCCTGTCACTACCCCACGTAGTACGTGACAACACTTTTATAACATTCATGGCTTTTAAACATTTTGTTTTTAAATACTTTATGTGGGGTACGAAGGTCAACTTGTTGTCCAAGATTAAGCCTAAGAATTTATGCTCGGCTTTGACGGACAGTTGTTGCCCATTCAGTTGAATGTCGGGTTCCGAGTGCATGCCTCTCTTTCGAGAGAACAAGACACATGTGCTTTTTTGTGGGTTAAGTCGAAATCCGTTTTCATCTGCCCATTTGGAGACCTTATTTAAACCAAGCTGAACCTGCCGCTCACACATGGCCAAGTTGCATGACTTGAAGCCAAGCTGAACGTCGTCGACATATGTACAATAGAACATATTGCGAGGGATGGACAAGTGCAAGGAATTCATCTTGATGAGAAAAAGTGTGCAGCTAAGTACACCACCTTGTGGCACGCCTGTTTCCTGAACGAAAGTTTGGGAAAGAACCGTGCCTACTCGGACACGGAATGTCCGGTTTGACAGGTAACTTTCGATTATGTGAAACATTCTTCCGCGTACGCCAAGGTGGGACAGGTCTCTTAGAATTCCGAAACGCCATGTTGTATCATAAGCCTTTTCGATATCGAGGAATACAGAGAGAAAATATTGTTTATGAACGAAAGCGTCTCTGATCTGTGCCTCGATACGAACAAGGTGGTCTGTCGTGGATCTACTCTCTCGAAACCCGCACTGAAATGGGTCGAGCAAATTGTTTGTTTCAAGAAAGTGTACAAGTCGGCCGTTTATCATTTTTTCGAAGACTTTGCACAAGCAGCTTGTAAGTGCAATCGGCCTGTAACTCGAAGCTAAAGATGGGTCCTTGCCTTCTTTCAAAATGGGAATAACAATCGCCTCTTTCCAGGAGGTAGGAATAGTGCCAGAAGACCAAATAGCATTGTACAAACAAAGTAAGGTTTTTCGGGTTTCGTTTGGTAGGTTTTTTAACATTTCATACATCACACGGTCTGAACCTGGGGCGGAAGTACTGCAGGAGTTTAGAGATGTTTGGAGCTCAGCTAGACTGAAAGCTTGGTTATATGCCTCGTATCTAGTGGATTTGTGCTCGAGTTTCTGCTTTTCTATTCTTGTTCTGTATTTTTGGAAAGTGTCAGTATAGTGGCACGAGCTGGATACCTGTTCGAAGTGTGCACCGAGGAAGTTTGCCTGATCTTTCAAGGTATCACCCTGAGTGTTTACGAGGGGAAGTGTGTGTACTTGTTTTCCTGCTATCCTACCGACCATGTTCCAGACTTTAGCCTCCTGTGTGTATGAATTAACCCCTGATAAAAACTTCTGCCAGCTTTCTCTTCTGGCCTGCCGACGCGTTCTCCTGCCTTGAGACTTTATTTTCTTGAAGGTTTCAAGATTTTCGGCTGTCGGTGAGTTCCGAAGCAGCCTCCAAGCTCTGTTTTGCTGTTTGCGCGCGTTTCGGCATTCAGAGTTCCACCATGGCACACGTCGTTTTCCAGGTTGTCCATTTGTTTGTGGGATGCATTTTGTAGCAGCATCAATCAAAAACGCTGTGAAGTAGTTCACAGCAACATCAATGTTCGAAGTACAGATGTCATTCCAACCTAGACTAGCGATAGTATAAAACTGTTCCCAGTCGGCTCTGTTTATTAGCCACTTGGAAACACGTGGTGGGCACTCGGTTACTGTAGTTGTGCTCAAGACTACGGGGAAGTGGTCACTTCCGTACAGATTAGTGACGACATTCCACTGGAGTAGAGGGACGAGAGATGGAGATGCTATGCTTAGGTCTATGGAGGAGTAGGTGTTATTGGCGATATTATAATAGGTTGCTTCTTTTCGATTCAGGAGACACGCGCTCGACGAGAGAAGGAACTGTTCGATCAGTCGACCTCGCGCGTCATACCGAGAGTCACCCCATAGCCTACTATGCGCGTTAAAGTCTCCAAGGAGAACATAAGGCTCCGGAAGTTCATCAATTAGAGAGTGTAAATCACTTTTCTGCAGCTGATAGCTAGGAGGAATGTAAATAGTGCAGATTGTGATCAGTTTATCAAAAAGAACCGCTCGAACAGCCACTGCCTCAAGGGATGTTTGGAGTTGTAAGTGTGTGCATGCAATTCCTTGATTCACTATGATGGCAACACCTCCGGATGATGTCATGGCATCATCACGGTCCTTTCGAAAAATAACGTATTTGCGAAGGAAATTTGTGTGTTTTGAATTAAGGTGTGTTTCTTGTACACACAGCACTTTTGGTGAGTGTTCGTGTAGGAGTTCTTGGATGTCGTCAAGGTTTCTGAGAAGGCCCCTGACGTTCCATTGTATAATTTGAGTGTTCATAGTGAATGTAAAATAATGCTGTGTGTACGAAAAGCGAGTGGCTGTTTAGACGGGGAGTTTGAGTTCACTTAACGGGGCCGTCACCAGGCCCTGTTATTTGCTTTTTTGTTTTCTTGACGCGCTCCAAGGAGCCACGCCGCTCTTTCGGCACCAAGGGTGCCGACGTATCCATTGCCTCCTCAGAGGCACTGGGTGCCCGCACATGCGAGCTTGTGGTTCGGAGTTTAGGCCTCGCCTGGTGAGGGGAGGCCTTGAGACCCGAAGACCCTGGAGTCTCCGGCCTCAATTCGCTAGGAGGCAGAGTAGACTGAACTACTGCCGCCTTGGGGGCAGGTGCCACTGCCGTCGGCTCGCTCTGCGCTGGCCGAAGGAGTGGCGAAGGCTGGTGCGGCGTTGCCCCAAAACGCGCCGCATCAGCATATGTGGCGCCATAAAATGGCGACACTCTTCGTCTTGCTTCCTTAAATGTGATGTTTTCTTTGACTTTAAGAGTGATTATTTCTTTTTCCTACTTCCAAAATGAGCAAGACCGTGAGTATGCGGCATGATTTCCACCACAGTTCACACAGTGTGATGGTTCTTCGCAATTGTCAGAATTGTGGCCTGACACTCCACATTGTACACAAGTTTGGTGACCACGACAGCTTTGTGAGCCGTGGCCATACTTCTGGCATTTAAAACAACGACGTGGGTTAGGTATGTATGGTCTGATCGACGTCTTTGTGTAGCCTGTTTGAATACTTTCTGGGAGATTACTGGAAGCGAACGTGAGAATTAGATGTTTTGTTGGAGTTGCCTTGTTGTCTCTTCTAATGGTGATCCTTTGTACATTGGTCACATTCTGACTCTTCCACCCCTCCAGAAGTTCCTCTTCAGTCAAGCTGAGCAAATCAGCATCAGATTCTACTCCACGGGTTGTGTTCATGGATCTGTGTGGCGTTACAGTGATGGGAGTGTCACCAAAAGTTGATAGATTCTGTAGCTTTTCAAACTGTTCTTTTTCTCGAACTTCAAGGAGGAGGTCTCCGCTGGCCATTTTGGTAACTTTGTACCCGGCTCCAAGAGTTTCTGTGAGACATCTGGCTACTACAAAGGGTGACACGGTTCTGGCTTGCTTGTTGCTTATTTCACTATGTATAACATGAAAATGGGGGAAGTTTTCACTTGATCGTTTGAAAAAGCCTAAGTCTTCGGTGCGTACACGCTTTAAGGCGGTACGATCATTTAACAAGGGAAACGCTCTATGCATTCCAGTTTAATTTTCTTCGGAAGCGTTGGCGGCCACCCACCACGGAGCCCAACGAGGGGACGCTACAAGTTTGCGGGTGCTAAAACCTGCAGACGCCAGCCGTACAACGCTACTATAACCCAATGCGCCTAGACCAAGGTAGGCTATTTGCACAGGGTTAACCCTAGCCGCCAGGAATTTTGGAAGTAAACAGAAGAGAGGAGAAGACAGGACAGATAAAAAGTGAGAGATAAAGACGAAGATGTAGGGAGAGAGAGATAGGAAAAGGCGACTGCCGATTTCCCCTGGGTGGGTCAGCCCAGGGGTGCCGTCTACGTGAAGCCGGGGCCAAAGGGGTGTGTTGCCTCTGCCGGGGGGCCTTAAAGGTCCAATCACCCAGCGTCGGCTCAACCCCCAGGATCCCCTTTTCCCCGGACACGGCAAAGCCACGCACGGCTAGGCGTGGGAGGGAGCCGAAATTCCCCCGTTAGCTCGGGTCCGTGGTGTCGCTACACACCAAACGCCTACTTGCGCAGGCGCCCCTGCGGGGCACCAAAGCAAATAGAAACCTTCTGATTAAAGAGAGCAATTACACGAAATTCTTTGTAGTAACGTCATTGACTGAAACTAAGATTCAGGACATATCATCATTCCCGATTGCAAAAGCAATCAAAGAATGCATCAGAAGCAATTACAGTGCAAAAAAAATGAATTCAGGAGATCTCCTCATAGAAGTGAAAAACAAAGAACAAAGTGACAAAATTAGACACCTTGGAAAAATCGGACAACATGAAGTCCGTGTAATAGCTCACCTATCTCTCAATTACACGCGAGGTGTAATATCGGACAATGAACTGCTCAAGTGCACTGATGCAGAAACTGAAAACGCTTTGGCAGATAAAGGTGTACTTGCCGCACGAGCAATCATCATTCGTAGAGATAAGAAGGAAATCCACACAAGGAATGTAATATTAACATTCGCAAGCACGACGCTTCCTGCTGCAGTTAAAGTAGCGTACCTTTACCTACATGTGAGGCCCTACATACCTAATCCTCGCAGATGCTTCCAGGGCCAGAGGTTTGAGCACCGGTCTCATTCATGTCGTGGTAGTCCAACCTGCATGAAATGCGGCCAGAATGAGCATGATGCTGGCGAGTGCACTAACCCTTTAAACTGTGTGAACTGTAAGGGGCCTCATGCAGCGTACTCACGCTCCTGCCCAGAATGGCAAAAAGAAAAAGACATACTTACACTGAAAACCTAAGAAAACATACCGTATCCAGAAGCGCGTAAGCGAGTGGTTCTTGCCCAAAAGGGCACTTACATTTGGGTGCACGTTAAAAAACCCCAGGTGGTCAAAATTTCCGGAGCCCTCCACTACGGCGTCTCTTATAATCAAATGGTGGTTTTGAGACGTTAAACTCCACAAATCAATCAAAAGGGCACTTACGCTGAAGCGGTGCGAAGGGGGAAGGCACCGCCGACGGTCTCTGTAGGCACACAGGTCGAACTCCAGGACCTAGTGGCCACGGTCCGTCCCCGAGACAAGATCCAAAAAAGGCACCAAGTGCCTTTTTTCAGGGAGGCCCCAAAGCCTCGACCAGTGTTGGTGGTGATGATGATGATATATGTTGTTTAATGGCGCAAGGGCCATTGATGGCCAAAGAGCGCCAGGAGATGATATGGGATGAGAGCAATGGTTATGATAAATGGCTGTAAAAGGGCCTAAAGTTCTGCGCTCTAGAGATGCGTAAGACATATATTTATTAAAATCATGAAAGTGAAGTGAAGCATGCCTGGTGAGAATGGGTCTTTAATTGTCATGACATCATAAAATAGAGCGTTATAATTAGCACCGATTTTTCGCCAGCGCCCTTGGTCCCAAGGGCCGGGAGACAGATGCTCTTTTGGATGTAGCATCCGCAGCAGCAGCCTCCTTTCGGAGGCCGTGCTACCGATCACTTGAGTAAATAACATGGAAAGTATTTACATCTTTTAAGAATGCATTCAATGCATTATACTTAAAAAGAGGTTCGCGACCAATAAACATAGCTGGGTGAAGGGGTATGTGTTCCTTGTACGCTAGTGTAAAATGTTTTTTCCTGTAAGCCTCTAGCTCAGAGCATTCAAGGAGTATGTGAAGTACGGTAAGTGGACGGCCACATCTGTGACAGCTGGGTGGGTCACCACCAGACAAAAGGTGTGTGTGCGTGCTGTGTGTGTGTCCTATTCTAAGCCGACAGAGACTGACCTCTGTGCGGCGTGTTTTCGACATGGGTGGCCAGTTACCGAGGTATGGTTTAATCAAGTGTAACTTGTTATGAGTTTGTTGATCCCATAACTTCTGCCAGTAAGCCCTGAGCTTTTTTCGTATGTCTGGTTTTAGGTCCATTATAGGGACAGCAACTGAAAAGTTGGCGGACCTTCCGTTAATTGACGTGGCGAGCTGGTCGGCCAACACATTTCCTTCGATCTCGCGATGTCCTGGCACCCAGCACACGACGATATGTTGCTTGGAAGTATAGGCCGCGCAGAGTACCGAATAGAGGGATATGATTATAGGGTTTCTGTGTTTTTTAAGATTTTTCAACGCTTTTACGACACTCAAGGAGTCTGTGTATATAACTACCCTTGGCGTATTCAATTTTTTTATGTGTTTAACCGCTACAAATAACGCGTAAGCCTCGGCTGTAAAAATGCTTGTGCTGGTGGACAGAACGCCGGCATCCGAGAAGGATGGGCCGACCGCCGCATAAGACACGCCAGTATGGGACTTGGATGCATCAGTATAATATTCTGGACAGTCATATTTATGTTGCAGCTCTAATAAATACATCCAAATGTGTACGGGGGAGGCATGCTTTGTGACAGCTACGAAAGATGTGTCACAGTCTATAACCTGCCACTGCCATGGCGGGAGCCGCAGAGCGGGGGGGCTGAGGTGGTATTCAAGCAGTGGGGCATCTGTTTCTTCAGATAGGTCTCTGACACGCAGCGAGAAAGGGCGTGCCATTGCAGGTCGATTGTAAAAAAGTTGAGAGCTAGACAGGTCGTTGATGGTGGAATATGCAGGTTGCTCACTGTTCGCATTTACTTTAAGGAAATACATGAAGGAAGAATAAGTTCTCTGCAAATGGAGTGACCACTCGTCCGATTCTACATAAAGGCTTTCAACTGGGCTTGTTCTAAAGGCGCCTGTGGAGAGGCGGATGCCTTGATGATGAACAGGGTCCAACATTTTCAGAGCACTTGGCGTGGCAGAGTGATAGACTATTGCCCCATACTCAAGACGTGAGCGTATAAGGCTTCTATACAGATTCATGAGGCACTTTCTGTCGCTGCCCCACGTTGTTCGTGACAGCACCTTCAGGATATTCATTGTTTTCAAGCATTTATTTTTAAGATGTTTTATGTGCGGTACAAAGGTTAACTTCGCATCTAAAATTATACCTAGGAACTTATATTCTGTGCTTACGGGTAGACGCTCACCCTTAACGACCAGTTCAGGCTCAGGGTGCAAGCCGGCAAGCCTCTTTTTCGAGAAAAAAGGACACAGGTGCTTTTCTGTGGGTTCAGTTTGAACCCGTTTTCATCAGCCCATTTTGATATCTTGTTAAGGGCGAGCTGAACCTGTCGCTCACAGATCCCAAGAGAACACGATTGAAAACCTATCTGCACATCATCGACATATGTTGAATAAAAAATATTACGTGGAATGTACAGATGGAGAGAGTTCATTTTTATTATAAACAGCGTACAGCTGAGCACCCCACCCTGTGGCACTCCGGTTTCCTGTACAAATGTTCGGGACAAAACATTGCTCACTCTAACGCGGAAGGTACGATCCGACAGATAGCTTTCAATGACACTGAACATATTACCATGTATACCTAAGTGTGAGAGGTCTCTCAATATTCCAAACCTCCACGTGGTATCGTAGGCCTTCTCCATGTCGAGGAACACAGATAAGAAAAACTGATTATGAACAAAAGCCTCACGTATGTGTGCCTCGATGCGTATAAGATGGTCGGTGGTAGATCGGCCCTCTCTAAACCCGCACTGATATGGGTCGAGCAATTTGTTTGTTTCTAAGTAGTGGAGTAAGCGGCAATTAACCATTTTTTCAAATAGTTTGCAGAGGCAGCTCGTTAACGCTATGGGTCTATAACTTGATACAGTAGAGGGAGCCTTTCCCTGCTTCAAAATTGGAATTATAACAGCCTCCTTCCAGGAGGAGGGGATCACACCTGAAAACCATATGCGATTGTAAAGACAGAGGAGGGTTTCTTTAGTTTCGGAGGGTAGTTCCTTCAGCATCGCGTACATTACATTGTCAGAACCTGGGGTAGATGTATTACAGCAGCTAAGTGCTGTTCGCAGTTCTGCTAAGCAGAATGATTGATTGTATGCCTCGTTTCTTGTGGATTTTCTTTCTAACTTTTGTTTTTCTATTCGTGCCTTGTAATTCTGAAAGGATTCGGAGTAGTGTGAGGAGCTCGATATGTGTTCGAAATGTGTGCCAAGAAAGTTGGCTTGATCCTCCAAGCTTTCCCCGAGGCTATTTACTAGTGGAAGGCAATACGTTTGTTGGCCCTTAATTTTCTTGACCTTATTCCACACTTTTCCCTCATCTGTGTACGAGTTGATACTCGATATAAAGTTTGTCCAGCTCTCTCGTCTAGCTTGTCGACGCGTTCTCCTTGCCTGCGATTTGACCCGCTTGAAATTTTCCAGGTTTTCTGCTGTAGGGGAATCGCGTAGCAACGCCCAAGCTTTGTTCTGAGTGGTCCGTGCTTTCCTGCATGCGTCGTTCCACCATGGGACTCGCCGTTTAGAAGACATGCCGCTCGTTTTGGCAATACATTTAGATGCGGCATCAAGTATAAAAGCTGTAAAATACGTGACAGCGTCATCTATGGTCAGGGCAGACAGCTCAGTCCATGTCATGTGTGTAAGAGTTCTATACCCTTCCCAATCAGCTGAGTCAATCTTCCATCGAGGAACCTGCGGGGGTAGTTGTTCTTTGTTCGGCGCACTCAGGATGATTGGGAAGTGGTCACTACCATAAGGGTTTTTAAGAACTTTCCACTTAAAAACAGGTAAAAGTGACGGTGATGAAATGCTAAGATCTATGGAGGAGTATGTGTTGTTTGCAAAGCTAAAATACGTAGGCTCCTTTATATTTAAAAGACATAAACTAGAAGAGAAAAGGAGCTGCTCAATGAGACGTCCTCGCGCATCACAGTGAGCATCGCCCCACAGGACATTGTGTGCATTGAAATCACCTAGAACCAGAAACGGCTCTGGGAGTTCATCTAATAATGATTCTAGATCACGTCTGTGTAGCTGTTGATGCGGTGGTATGTACACAGAACATATGGTAATGAGTTTGTTAAAAAGTACAGCTCGAATGGCCACTGCCTCAAGGGCTGTTTGGAGCTTCAAATGCTGGCATGCTATACTACGATCAGCTATAATAGCTACACCGCCAGATGGTACGACAGCATTCTCCCGGTCTTTTCGGAAAATAATATATTGCCGTAGGAAGTCATTGTGCTTAGGAGTTAAGTGCGTTTCTTGCACACATAGCACTTTCGCGTTAAACTTACTCAGAAGTTCTTGGACGTCATCTAAATTTCTAAGTATTCCTCTTACGTTCCACTGTATGATTTTGTCCATAGTGGAAAAAAAAGGGAAAAAGTGCTGTGTGCAGAAAAGACGGAGATTAGCTCATTTTACAGGGCCTTTGTCAGGCCCTGTAATCGGCGTTCTGTCTTTTTTGGGGCGGTCGAGAGAAGCTCGCCGCTCCTTCGGCGCTCCCTGCGCCGTCTGGCATGAACTGGTGTCCATAGCCTCTTGCGAGGCACTGGACGCCCGCTCTACAGAGCGATCTGTGCGTCGCTTAGACTTCGCCTCGATCGACGAAGTCTTTGTCCCCACCAAGCTGGGGGTCGATAAAGCCCCCTTGGCTTCGTGATTGCCCTGGCTGCCGTTGGAGCCTGTCGAGGTCGCTGGTGTGGACTGGCTGAATGTGGGCAGGGCAGCGCTAGCTGCTCCCGCCGTAGGGGCTTGTGGCATTGGCCTCGGCACGCTAGGCGAGGTCCGGGCAAATGCCAAGGACCTTTGTGGTGCCGCCCCTCGTTGCACCACTTCGGCAAAAGGTGTTTTTAGTGCCAATGTTAGTGAGACCCGTTGTCTTGCTTCCTTGAATGCGATATTTTCCTTTACTTTTATAGTTATTATTTCTTTTTCTTTTTTCCAGGCTGGGCACGCTCTGGAGTATGCGGGGTGACTACCTTCGCAGTTAGCACAGAGGATCTCATCATGACTACATTCATCAGCACTGTGGCCGGTTGTGCCACACTTAGCACAGATCAGCTGCCCTCGGCAGCTCTGGGATGCATGACCAAATCGCTGGCATTTGAAGCAACGCCTCGGGTTCGGAATGAAGGGTCGGACATGGAGTTTTATATAGCCAGTTTCGAGAGTCTCAGGTAAAGTGGTTGAGTTGAAGGTGAGTATTAAGTGCTTTGTTGCTATTTCGTTGTTGTTGCGTCTGATTATGATGCGCTGGACATGTATTACACCTTGGTCCTTCCATCCATCAAGAAGCTCTTCTTCACTCAGTGTCATCAAATCTTCATCCGATACCACGCCCTTCACTGTATTCATTGTACGGTGTGCACTCACAGAAACGGGGATGTTACCAAAGGCTACGAGGTGCGAGAGTTTATTGTATTGTTCCTTGTCAAGAAGCAGATCTCCACTTGCCATCTTCGTGGCCTTATAACCAGTTCCAATGGTTTCTCTCAAGCACTTGGCCACAAGGAATGGTGAGATTGCTCTAGCTTTTGTAGATGATTGTTCGAAGTGGAGGACATGGTATTTTGGGAAAGTTTCTCTGTTTTTCGACCAAAGTAGTGAAGTTGCATCGGTGCGTACCCTTTTCGAGGCACGATCAGTTAGAGAGGGGGTCGAGGATCCCATAGGAAAATGTGTATTTTTCGGTAACGGCGCCTACCACCAACCACGGAGTCCAACAAGGGGACGTGGCAGAGCATGTGGGCATGTCTGCGCAACGCCAGCAGTACGCAGTTACTATAACCCAATATGGTTTACCCTAGTTTGGATAGCCACACAAGGTTAACCCTTGCCGCCAGGAAAAATTGGAAGTAAAATGAAGTGAGGAGAAGACAGGAAAGATGTAAAGTGAGAACAAAAGACGAAGATATAGGGGGAGAGAGAGATAGGAAAAGGCGACTGCCGATTTCCCCTGGGTGGGTCAGCCCAGGGGTGCCGTCTACGTGAAGCCGGGGCCAAAGAGGTGTGTTGCCTCTGCCAGGGGGCCTTAAAGGTCCAAGCACCCAGAGTCGGCTCAACCCCCAGGATCCCCTTTTCCCCGGACACGGCAAAGCCACGCACGGCTGGGCGTGGGAGGGAGTCGAAACTCCCCCGTTAGCTCGGGTCCGTGGTGTCGCTACACACCAAACGCCTACTTGCGCAGGCGCCCCTGCGGGGCGACCAGTGTTGGTGCCAGCCAACCTAATGTCGAGGCAAAAGAGGTCTCAACAACGGTGCCTAGTAGCCAGCCTCCCTTGAGGAGGCCAGCATTCTCGCCGGGCACCAATACTGTTGAGCACCCTGGTGGTGCAGAGTCCATGGACGTGAGTCCATCGGACACTGAAAGCCTGACAGACCCTGCTCCAACCAGCTGGGCGATCAGGCAGCCCATCATTCCTCCCTGCCAGGGAGAAAAAGGGAGCCGAAACACAATTTCGGCCCCACAAAAAAAGAAGTGACGAAGCACACGGATAGATTCACTTTTTAGCTTATGCACAACTAACTCAAAATACTAAATTTTATACACATCATTTCACGTAATGGCATACATCATCCATAGGAACTGCAGAGGCATGACACGAAACTTAAGCGACATTAAGGACATACTTACATGCTTCTCTCCTGTAGCGTTATGCTTGCAGCAAACGAATCTTGGACCAAAAAACACCAAAATACTAACAGGTTACACTGTTATACGTCGCGTCCGCTCGCAACGCAACCGGCTGTCGGGCGGCATCGCCATTGTTGTCCAAAGTGGTATTGCGGTAAGAGAAGTTATAGTTAACAGTTTTATTGAAACGGCTGCAGTCACCATTTTATCACATAAAACTATCACTATTTGTTCTATATACATTTCACCTCATACACATTTTACTGTAAAAGATCTAGAAATGATTACAGAACAGCTACCTAAACCCTTTTTAATGGCAGGAGATTTCAATGCGCACAACATACTATGGGGTAGTGTAAAGACAGACAGTAGAGTGCAGCTAATTGAAGATTTTATTCCTTTTGAAAATGTGTGTCTTTTAAACACTGTATCACCAACATACTGCTCTCCAGGCACAGGAACCATGAGTTGCTTGGATTTGGCACTGGGCTCTAGTTCACTGTTTGCTGATTTTACATGGGAAACAATAAACAATCCTTACGGTAGTGAGCATCTACCGTCGATTTTAAAACTAACATCACTTCTCACCTTACGCTCTCAACCACAGCGTTGGAAGCTTCACAAAGCTAATTGGCCTTTGTTCACACAGAGAGCTAATGTACAGGACGAGTTTTCTGAACACCTGACAATAGATGAAATAAATGACAAGATCACCGATTGCATACTGTCTGCAGCAGAGTAAGCTATTACCCAGTCTTCAGGACTAGTGGGAACAAAGCTAAAGCAATGATGGACCAGTGAGTGTGCAAAAGCCAAAAAGCTACAAAATAAAGCATGGTGCAACTTCCGTAGGTACCCCACATATGACAACCTCCTTACATTCAAACAAGCTAAAGCTAGTTAGTTATGTTGGGTTTTGTGGCGCAAGAGCAACTAAGGCTATGCTGCGCCAGACTCATGGTGAGAATACTTACAGCGGACAGGGCTATGACAATAACTCTGAAATGTCTTGACGGCAATGACATATGGGATATGATGAGCAGTGAAGCGTGGCTGTATAAAGGCCTAAAAGGATTGGCTCCGTAAACGCGTGAAGTATATATCTCTTCTAAGATTATGTGTGTGATGCTCGGGGTGGTCAATGTGTATGGTTGGTGCATGAGGTTATGCTAAACCGTAACGGCTTTTACATAGCACTAATACCATACCCGTGTCCTTATAACCTAAGGGCAGGGAGGCAAGTGCCTCGTTGTAAATTCCAGCTGCAGCAGATGCCTCTCCGAAGAGGCTGTGCTACGAGTCATATCAGTCAAGTTTTCCTATGTCTAGCGGTAGCATAGTTCAGTGTAGTTAGACCATGTTCAGAACTTGTGCTTTATTTAAAAAGCTGATCACATCAGCTATGGGTATTAGGGCGGCGTCGCCCAAGAGTAGCATTAGACGAAAAGGAATATTTAACCTGTAAAACATACGGAAATGTTTTTCTCTTAATGTTTCCATATGTGGGCAAGCTATTAAAATGTGCATTACAGTTAGTTGCTCCTGACACTTATCGCATATTGGGGCTTCTTCGCCTGCCAATAGATAGTTATGTGTGATGTGTGTATGACCTATTCGTAGTCGACATATAACTACTTCGATAAAACGCGCTTGATGAAGACAGGTCTTGCATTCACCAAGAACAGGTTTAATTAGGTAAAGTTTGTTGTTTTGTTGTGATTTCCATTCCTGCTGGCAGTGAAAAGTGGTGGCCCGTCGGACAGCTTGAATCCCACCTCTGGCAGGTATGTTGGTTTTTGACTCGCGCATCTCTTTTGCTGTTGCAGCTAGTTGGTCGGCCCTTTCATTGCCTGGGATCCCGACATGACTCGGGACCCAACAGAGGCGAGTGGTGTGGTCATCAGGTGTGTGGGATAGCATGTTTAAAATATCGCCTATGAATGGCTCATACTGAGATTTATAATTGAGACTTTTCAGCGTGCTTAACGAGTCTGTAAATATTACAGTTTTTTTATGTTTTGAGCTTATAATGTATCATACTGCCATCCATAACGCATAGCACTCAGCGGTGTAGATGGATACGAACTGCGGTAGTCTAGTTATTCGCTCGTGTGTTGCTCCTACCACACTGCTTCCAACATAAGCAGATGTCTTCGAACCATCAGTATAAAATTCTTCGAAAGCGTTGTACGTTTGTTGTAATGTAAGGAATTCTTGTAGTATATGTTCCTGTGGGGTGTTTTTTTTTATGTGTGAGTGAAAAATCTAAGAATTTGGAGAAATCACTCCATGGGGCCAAACTGGGTGGCCTTCTGGCGATGGAGAGTGCTTCGTTAGGAACATTCAGGGCGTGAAATTTTTCTTCAAATCTTAGTATTAGTGGATTAATTACGTTTGGTTTGTTGGCGTGGACATGAAGGAGCCCTAATGGCGAAAATAAAAATGAAATAGATTTTATAATGACTGCACACCCAGGAATCGTGCAGGATGTGGAAAGTGGTTGGCGAGGTACGATGCAGTGACCATAGAATGGTACGGTCTCGAATTCACCTAGACTTGAAGAAGGAACGACAGAAACGGATACGCAAGAAGCCAATCAATGAGCTATCACTGAGAGGGAAAGTACAGGAATTCAGAGTGTCGCTGCAGAACAAGTACTCGGCTCTTAGTGAGGAAACCAACCTTAGCGTAGATACAATGAATGATAATCTAACGAGTATCATTACGGAGTGTGCAGTGGAAGTTGGAGGCAGGGTAGTTAGACAGGACACTGGCAAGGTTTCCCAGGAAACGAAGAACCTAATTAAGAAGCGTCAAAGCATGATGATGATGTTTGATGTTTTATGGCGCAAGGGCCATTTCACGGCCAAAGAGCGCCAGTTCATCTTACTAAAAAAATGGACAATGATTGCGATAAGCGGCTGTATGAGGGCCATAAAATTCCTCGCGGTAAGGCGGGTAAAAACATACAAGTAATAAAATCATGACCATGCCGTGAAAGGTGTGTGGTGTGAATAGATGACAAAAGTTGGTGATAATAAAAGACGATGGTGGATATGTATGGCATTAGCACAAGTGCCTCACTCGTTAATACCCTTGCGTCCAAGGGCCGTGAGGCAAGTGCTTTCTTGTGTAACCACCGTAGCAAAAACCTCTCTGGAGAGGTCATGCTACGGGATGCCTGGGTATATGATATGAAAACTATGAATTTCTTTAAAAAACGCTAACAATGATTTGTGACTAAAAAGCGGTTCCCTACCGACGAACATTGCAGGGTGTAAAGGTATATGTTGTCGGTAGGGTAATGGAAAGTGTTGTTTTCTTACAGTGTCCAATTGTTTGCACTCAATTAAAATGTGAAGGACTGTCAATGCTTCACCACATGTGTCACACAATGGTGGATCGCCACCAGACAAAAGGTGTGTGTGTGTCGTGTATGTGTGTCCTATCCTGAGTCTCGTTAGTATTACCTCTGTATAACGCGATTTCGATACGGGCAGCCAATGACCAAGGTGTGGCATAATAACGTGTAGTTTGTTTTGTGTTTGTGTATCCCACTTGCTCTGCCAGTATACTCTGAGGTTTCGTTTGACAGACGGCTTAAGATCAAGGGCCGGGATTGATATGGGTGTAGGGGCAGTGCTTTTGTGGACGGATGCAGCAAGCTGATCCGCCCTCACGTTGCCTTGAATCTCGCGGTGCCCTGGCACCCAGCACACTACAACATGTTGTTTGAGTGAGTAAAGTGTGCATAAAATGGAGTAAAGTGAGACAAGGACTGGGTTTTTTTGTTTTTTAAGACTGTGCAGAGCCGTTACCACACTCAGGGAGTCGGTATAAATTACTGCTTTTTGTATTTGTAATTGTTTGATGTGTTTAGCTGCCACAAGTATCGCGTACGCTTCCGCTGTGAAGATACTTGTGCGTGGATGTAGTGGACCAGCATCCGAAAAGAATGGGCCTACAGCAGCGTAGGACACAGAGGAGTTAGTCTTGGAGGCATCTGTGAAGAACTCAGGACATGTGTATTTGTGTTGAAGTTCCAAAAAGTATGTTCGGATATGGGCAACAGGTGCATGTTTTGTAACTTCTAGGAAAGACACATCGCAGTCTATCGTCTGCCATTGCCACGGTGGCGGATATGCTACAGGAGCCATTAAACTGTGTTCTAGTGAGATTCCAGTTTCCTCAGCTAGACTCTTCAGGCGAATAGAGAAGGGCTGCCTCATCGAAGGCCTGTTTTGAAACAAAATTGAGCTCGACAAATCATTAATAGTAGAGTATGAGGGGTGCTTCTTGTCTGCTTTCACCTTAAGGTAATAAACAAAGGACATGTAAGTTCTCTGCAGATGAAGCGACCACTCATTTGACTCAACATAAAGGCTTTCAACGGGGCTGGTGCGAAAAGCACCCGTAGAAAGGCGGATGCCCAAATGGTGCACGGGGTCCAGCATCTTCAAAGCACTTTGAGTCGCAGACTGATAAACAACGGCCCCATAATCTAAGCGGGTGCGAATGAGGCTTCTATATAGGTTCATGAGACATTGCCTGTCACTACCCCACCTAGTACGTGACAACACTTTTAAAACATTCATGGCTTTTAAACATTTTGTTTTTAGATACTTGATGTGCGGTACGAAGGTCAACTTGTTGTCCAAGATTAATCCTAAGAATTTATGCTCCGTATTAACAGACAGACGCTGACCGTTCAGTTCAATGTCGGGTTCTGAGTGCATGCCTCTCTTTCTGGAGAACAGGACACACATGCTTTTTTGTGGGTTCAATCGGAATCCGTTTTCCTCTGCCCATTTTGAGAGCTTGTTTAAACCTAACTGAACCTGCCGCTCACACATTGCCAGATTGCAAGACCTAAAGCCAAGCTGGACGTCATCGACATATGTACAATAAAACATATTGCGAGGTATGGTCAAGCGCAAGGAATTCATTTTTATGAGAAAAAGTGTGCAGCTAAGTACACCACCTTGTGGAACGCCTGTTTCCTGGACAAATGTTTGGGAATGAACCGTGCCCACTCGGACACGGAATGTCCGGTTTGACAGGTAACTTTTGATTATGTGAAACATTCTTCCGCGCACGCCAAGGTGGGATAGGTCTCTTAGAATTCCAAAACGCCATGTTGTATCATAAGCCTTTTCGATATCGAGGAACACAGAGAGAAAATATTGTTTATGGACGAAGGCGTCTCTGATCTGTGCCTCGATACGAACAAGGTGGTCTGTCGTGGATCTACTCTCTCGAAACTCGCACTGAAATGGGTCGAGCAAATTGTTTGTTTCAAGAAAGTGTACAAGTCGGCAGTTTATCATTTTTTCGAAGACTTTGCACAAGCAGCTTGTAAGTGCAATAGGCCTATAACTCGAAGCTAAAGAAGGGTCCCTGCCCTCTTTCAAAATGGGAATAACAATAGCCTCTTTCCAGGAGGTAGGAATAGTGCCAGAAGACCAAATAGCATTGTACAAACAAAGTAAGGTTTTTCGGGTTTCGTTTGGTAGGTTCTTTAACATTTCATACATCACGCGGTCAGAACCTGGGGCAGAAGTACTGCAGGAGTTCAGAGATGTTCGGAGCTCAGCAAGACTGAAAGGTTGGTTATATGCCTCGGATCTAGTGCATTTGTGTTCGAGTTTCTGCTTTTCTATTCTTGTTCTGTATTTTTGGAAAGTGTCAGTATAGTGGGATGAGATGGACACCTGTTCGAAGTGTGCACCGAGGAAGTTTGCCTGATCTTCCAAGGTATCACCCTGAGTGTTTACGAGTGGAAGTGTGTGTACTTGTTTTCCTGCTATCCTACGGACCATGTCCCAGACTTTAGCCTCCTGTGTGTATAAATTAACCCCTGATAAAAACTTCTGCCAGCTTTCTCTTCTGGCCTGCCGACGCGTTCTCCTGCCTTGAGACTTTATTTTCTTGAAGGTTTCAAGATTTTCGGCTGTCGGCGAGATCCGAAGCAGCCTCCAAGCTCTGTTTTGCTGTTTGCGCGCGTTTCGGCATTCAGAGTTCCACCATGGCACACGTCGTTTTCCAGGGTGTCCATTTGTTTGTGGGATGCATTTTGTTGCAGCATCGATCAAAAACGCTGTGAAGTAGTTCACCGCAACATCAATGTTCAGAGTACAGATATCATTCCAACCTAGGCTAGCAATAGTATAAAACTGTTCCCAGTCGGCTCTGTTTATGAGCCACTTGGGAACACGTGATGGACACTCAGTTACTGTCGTTGTGCTCAAAACTACGGGGAAGTGGTCACTTCCGTATGGATTACTGACGACTTTACACTGGAGTATAGACACAAGGGATGGAGATACTGTGCTCAGATCTATGGAGGAGTAGGTGTTATTGGCGAGATTATAATAGGTTGGTTCTTTTCGGTATAGGAGACATGCGCTCTACGAGAGAAGGAACTGTTCGATCAGTCGACCTCGCGCGTCATACCGAGAGTCACCCCATAGCCTACTATGCGCGTTAAAGTCTCCAAGGAGAACATAAGGCTCCGGAAGTTCATCAATTAGAGAGTGTAAATCACGTTTTTGCAGCTGATAGCTAGGAGGAATGTAAATAGTGCAGATTGTGATCAGTTTATCAAAAAGAACCGCTCGAACAGCCACTGCCTCAAGGATGATGATGATGTTTGATGTTTTATGGCGCAAGGGCCGATTCACGGCCAAAGAGCGCCAGTTCATCTTACTAAAAATATGGACAATGATTGTGATAAGCGGCTGTATAAGGGCCATAAAATTCCTCGCAGTAAGGCGGGTAAAAACATACAAGTAATAAAATCATGACCATGCCGTGAAAGGTGTGTGTGATGTGAACAGATGACAAAAGTTGGTGACAATAAAAGACGATGGTGGATATGTATGGCAATAGCACAAGTGCCTCACTCGTTCAAACCCTTGCGTCCAAGGGCCGTGAGGCATGTGCTTTTTTGTGTAGCCACCGCAGCAAAAACCTCTCTGGAGAGGTCATGCTACGGTATGCCCGGGTATATGACATGAAAGCTGTGAATTTCTTTTAAAAACGCTAACAATGAATTATGACTAAAAAGTGGTTCCCTACCGACAAACATTGCAGGGTGTAAAGGTATATGTTGTCGGTAGAGTATTGGAAAATGTTGTTTTCTAAGAGTTTCTAAGTGTTTACACTGAATTAACATGTGGAGGACGGTTAAGTATTCCCCACATTTGTCACACAATGGTGGATTGCCACCAGACAAAAGGTGTGTGTGTGTCGTGTATGTGTGTCCTATCCTGAGTCTTGTTAGTGTTACCTCTGTTAGACGCGATTTTGATACTGGTGGCCAATGGCCAAGGTGTGGCTTGATAACGTGTAGTTTGTTTTGTGTGTGTGTATCCCACTTGCTCTGCCAGTGGTCCCTGAGTTTTCGTTTGAGAGACGGCTTAAGATCAAGGGCCGGGATTGATGTCGGTGTAACGGCGGTGCTTTCGTGGGCGGATGCAGCAAGCTGATCCGCCATCACGTTGCCTTGAATCTCACGGTGCCCTGGCACCCAGCACACAACAACATGTCTGTTGAGTGTGTAGAGGGTGCATAAAATGGAGTAAAGTGAAACGAGGACAGGGTTTTTTTGTTTTTTAAGACTGTGCAGAGCCGTTACCACACTGAGGGAGTCTGTATAAATTACTGCTTTTTGTATTTGTGATTGTTTGATGTGTTTAGCTGCCACAAGTATCGCGTAAGCTTCCGCTGTGAAGATACTTGTGCCTGGATGTAGAGGGCCAGCATCCGAAAAGGAAGGGCCAACAGCAGCGTAGGACACAGAAGAGTTAGACTTAGAGGCATCTGTGAAAAACTCAGGACGTGTGTATTTGTGTTGAAGTTCCAAGAAGTATGTTCGAATATGGGCAATAGGCGCATGTTTTGTAACTTCTAAAAAAGACACATCGCAATCTATAGTCTGCCACTGCCACGGTGGCGGGTATGCAACAGGAGCCATTAAACTGTGTTCGAGTGACACTCCAGTGTCCTCAGCTAGACCCTTCAGGCGAACTGAGAAGGGCTGCCTCATTGAAGGCCTGTTTTGAAAAAGAATGGAGCTCGATAAGTCATTAATAGTAGAGTATGAGGGGTGCCTCTTGTCTGCTTTCACCTTAAGGAAATATACAAAGGACATGTAGGTTCTTTGCAGATGAAGGGACCACTCATTTGACTCAACGTAAAGGCTTTCTACGGGGCTGGTGCGAAAAGCACCCGTAGAAAGGCGGATGCCCGAATGGTGCACGGGATCCAGCATCTTCAAAGCACTTTGAGTCGCTGACTGATAAACAATGGCCCCATAATCTAAGCGGGTGCGAATAAGGCTTCTATACAGGTTCATGAGGCATTTCCTGTCACTACCCCACGTAGTACGTGATAACACTTTTATAACATTCATGGCTTTTAAACATTTTGTTTTTAGATACTTTATGTGGGGTACGAAGGTCAACTTGTTGTCCAAGATTAAGCCTAAGAATTTATGCTCGGCTTTGACGGACAGTTGTTGCCCGTTCAGTTGAATGTCGGGTTCCGAGTGCATGCCTCTCTTTCGAGAGAACAAGACACACGTGCTTTTTTGTGGGTTAAGTCGAAATCCGTTTTCATCTGCCCATTTGGAGACCTTATTTAAACCAAGCTGAACCTGCCGCTCACACATGGCCAAGTTGCATGACTTGAAGCCAAGCTGAACGTCGTCGACATATGTACAATAGAACATATTGCGCGGGATGGACAAGTGCAAGGAATTCATCTTGATGAGAAAAAGTGTGCAGCTAAGTACACCACCTTGTGGCACGCCTGTTTCCTGAACGAAGGTTTGGGAAAGAATCGTGCCTACTCGGACACGGAATGTCCGGTTTGACAGGTAACTTTCGATTATGTGAAACATTCTTCCGCGCACGCGAAGGTGGGACAGGTCTCTTAGAATTCCGAAGCGCCATGTTGTATCATAAGCCTTTTCGCTATCGAGGAATACAGAGAGAAAATATTGCTTATGGACGAAAGCGTCTCTGATCTGTGCCTCGATACGAACAAGGTGGTCTGTCGTGGATCTACTCTCTCGAAACCCGCACTGAAATGGGTCGAGCAAATTGTTTCAAGAAAGTGTACAAGTCGGCCGTTTATCATTTTTTCGAAGACTTTGCACAAGCAGCTTGTAAGTGCAATCGGCCTGTAACTCGCAGCTAAAGATGGGTCCTAGCCTTCTTTCAAAATGGGAATAACAATCGCCTCTTTCCAGGAGGTAGGAATAGTGCCAGAAGACCAAATAGCATTGTACAAACAAAGTAAGGTTTTTCGGGTTTCGTTTGGTAGGTTTTTTAACATTTCATACATCACACGGTCTGAACCTGGGGCGGAAGCACTGCAGGAGTTCAGAGATGTTTGGAGCTCAGCTAGACTGAAAGCTTGGTTATATGCCTCGTATCTAGTGGATTTGTGTTCGAGTTTCTGCTTTTCTATTCTTGTTGTGTATTTTTGGAAAGTGTCAGTATAGTGGCACGAGCTGGATACCTGTTCGAAGTGTGCACCGAGGAAGTTTGCCTGATCTTCTAAGGTATCACCCTGAGTGTTTACGAGGGGAAGTGTGTGTACTTGTTTTCCTGCTATCCTACCGACCATGTTCCAGACTTTAGCCTCCTGTGTGTATGAATTAACTTCTGATAAAAACTTCTGCCAGCTTTCTCTTCTGGCCTGCCGACGCGTTCTCCTGCCTTGAGACTTTATTTTCTTGAAGGTTTCAAGATTTTCGGCTGTCGGTGAGTTCCGAAGCAGCCTCCAAGCTCTGTTTTGCTGTTTGCGCGCGTTTCGGCATTCAGAGTTCCACCATGGCACACGTCGTTTTCCAGGTTGTCCATTTGTTTGTGGGATGCATTTTGTTGCAGCATCAATCAAAAACGCTGTGAAGTAGTTCACAGCCAACATCAATGTTCAAAGTACAGATGTCATTCCAACCTAGACTAGCGATAGTATAAAACTGTTCCCAGTCGGCTCTGTTTATTAGCCACTTGGGAACACGTGGTGGGCACTCGGTTACTGTAGTTGTGCTCAAAACTACGGGGAAGTGGTCACTTCTGTACAGATTACTGACGACATTCCACTGAAGTAGAGGGACAAGGGATGGAGATGCTATGCTTAGGTCTATGTAGGAGTAGGTGTTATTAGCGAGATTATAATAGGTTGGTTCTTTTCGGTTTAGGAGACACGCGCTCGACGATAGAAGGAACTGTTCGATCAGTCGACCTCGCGCGTCATACCGAGAGTCACCCCATAGCCTGCAATGCGCATTAAAGTCTCCAAGGAGAACATAAGGTTCCGGAAGTTCATCAATTAAAGAGTGTAAATCACGTTTTCGTAGCTGATAACTAGGAGGAATGTAAATCGTGCAGATTGTGATCAGTTTATCAAAAAGAACCGCTCGAACAGCCACTGCCTCAAGGGATGTTTGGAGTTGTAAGTGTGTGCATGCAATTCCTTGATTCACTATGATGGCAACACCTCCGGATGATGTCATGGCATCATCACGGTCCTTTCGAAAAATAACGTATTTGCGAAGAAAATTTGTGTGTTTTGAATTAAGGTGTGTTTCTTGTACACACAGCACTTTTGGTGAGTGTTCGTGTAGGAGTTCTTGGATGTCGTCAAGGTTTCTGAGAAGGCCCCTGACGTTCCATTGTATAATTTGAGTGTTCATGGTGAATGTAAAATAATGCTGTGTGTACGAAAAGCGAGTGGCTGTTTAGACGGGAAGTTTGAGTTTACTTAACAGGGCCGTCACCAGGCCCTGTTATTTGCTTTTTTTGTTTTTTTGGCGCGCTCCAAGGAGCCACGCCGCTCTTTCGGCACCAAGGGTGCCGACGTATCCATTGCCTCCTCAGAGGCACTGGGTGCCCGCACATGCGAGCTTGTGGTTCGGAGTTTAGGCCTCGCCTGGTGAGGGGAGGCTTTGAGACCCGAAGACCCTGGAGTCTCCGGCGTCAATTCCCTAGGAGGCGGAGTAGTCTGAACTACTGCCGCCTTGGGGGCAGGTGCCACTGCCGTCGGCTCGCTCTGCGCTGGCCGAAGGAGTGGCGAGGGCTGGTGCGGCGTCTCCCCCTGACGCGCCGCATCAGCATATGTAGCGCCATAAAATGGCGACACTCTTCGTCTTGCTTCCTTAAATGATGATGATGATGATGATGATGATGATGATGGTAGATTTTAGTGGCGCAAGGGCAACTCAGGCCAAAGAGCGCCAAACACACGGTTTTTGGTCGATTTGATTATAAAAAGTCTGCTCATGGTGGCAAGAGTAAAAGAGTAGTGTATAGAACTTAAACTTAGGTGTAGTGACTATGTGTGATGGGTTTAAAACGGGCTACGCTTATGGGTTTTACAAAGTCTTGCCGTGTCGTCAACAGTCCTTGTCAAGACAAGGAGTGCGCGCTGCATGACATTTGATAAAAAAAAAGTCTCAGCGGTTCCCTCAGGATTGAGAGGAGGCTGAGATTAGTGAGAATATGTTATGGAATGTAAGAAGCCTACACTAGCTAAAAACTTTAAGACTACTTTTGGGGGAAACAAGGGATCGTCTCCAAGAAAAAATTGTGGATGAGGCGGAATGTGACATTTGTACAACTTTGAAAAGTGACACAATCTTTCTGGTTCGAGGTACGGACAGGTAATTAGAACGTGAACGACAGACAGCTCATCACCACATTTTGCACAATGTGGTGCTGGAGAGTTCTTTAAAAGGTGCGAGTGTGTTGCATGTGTATGACCGATCCTGAGTCTGCACAGTGCAACCTCTTGGTGCCTGTTACGTTTTTCAGTCAGATATCTTCCTATTCTTGGCTTTACTATGTGCAGTTTGTTTGAATTTGCTGCGTTCCATTCATCTTGCCATTGCTTACGCATTCGGTTTCTGATTAGCGGCCTCAAGTCCTCATATGGGATGACGGCTACGTCTACTGTTGGGCGGAGTGCAGCGGACTTCGCAAGTTGGTCCGCTGCCTCATTGCCAGCTATGTTGCAGTGTCCCGGAATCCAGCATAGCGTGATTTTCAGGTTGGATCTGTGGGCTGACATGAGGCAGTTTAGAAGGGTATTAGTCACTGGATTTTTATGTGTCTTTGCAGAAGACAACGCAGTCACTGCACTGAGGGAATCTGTGTATATGATGGAGGCTGGTTCTTTCTTCTTTAAGATGTGCCTTACAGCTAGCAGTATGCCATAGCACTCAGCAGTAAATATGCTGGTATGTTCATTCATTGTTGCAGATTCAGAGTACGCTGGGCCGTATGCAGTACATGCGACGGCCGAGGACTTGGAAGCATCAGTGTAGTACTCAGCACACCTGTATTTTGCCTGCAAGTACATGAAATGCTGATCGATTGCGATTGGGAGGCCATGCTTTCCTACCTCTAGGAATGACAAGTCGCAATTGATAGCTCGCATTTCCCATGGTGCCACAGTGTCCTTGTGGGAACTTAGTTGAAGATTGGAGACAGGTATATTAGGATTTTCAAAGTGTGAGGCCACTCTAATGGGATACGTTGGCGTGGCTGATGGTCGCCTCAAGAACAGGTGGGCGTTTGATGTATCCTGCAATAGCTCGCGAGATGGGTGGTCGACATGAGAGAGCACCTTGGTTGCATACTTGATGCTTGTGAACTGCCGTCGTCGTTCTAATGACCACCGATCTGTCTCAACATACAGGCTGGCTATTGGGCTGGTTCGGAAGGCGCCACTAGCCAGACGAAGCCCATGGTGATGCACTGGGTCGAGCATCTTAAGCGTGGATCTCGATGCTGATTCGTACACAACCGAGCCATAATCAATACGTGAGAGCACTACACTACTGAAAAGGTTTAATAGACAGTCCCGATCTGTACCCCATGACTTATGCGAGAGAATCTTGAGCAAGTTCAAGGCTTTCAAGCATTTCAGTCGCAGCTGCTTGATGTGTGGGACAAAGCTGAGCTTTTCATCCATCACAACACCTAAAAATTTATGATCCTTCTTAGTAGCGATAGTGTGTCCATTCATTGAAATGTTGGGGGGCGGCCTTATACCACGTAGTTTTGAAAAGAGTAGGCAGACAGTCTTGTCACAGTTAAACTTAAAACCATTTTTGTCTGCCCAGCTTGAGAGCGTATTTACTGCCAACTGAATCTGACGTTCGCAGATGGCTAGGTTGCATGATTTGAAGCTGATCTGAATGTCATCAACATATACAGAGTAGGAAATTGTTTTAGGCAGTATAGTGTTTATGGAGTTCATTTTTACGATGAATAGTGTGCAACTAAGTACGCCACCTTGGGGGACACCATTTTCCTGAGTAAACCGCCTTGAAAGAACATTTCCAACACGAACCACGAACGTACGTTCAGAGAGGTAGCTTTGAATTGTATTCAGCATGTTCCCTGACACTCCAAGGAATTGCAAGTCACGGAGAATGCCATAACGCCATGTCGTGTCATAAGCCTTCTCCAAGTCAAAAAATACAGAAAGGCAGTGAAGTTTGTGAATGAAGGCATCCCTGACGTAGGATTCGAGTGCTACGAGTTGGTCAGCTGTCGACCGGCCTGATCTGAATCCAGCTTGACGGCTGTCAAGGAGGCCATTATATTCAAGATAATACATGAGGCGGCGGTTTACCATTTTTTCAAAAACCTTGCACAAGCAGCTAGTCAGGGCGATAGGCCTATAACTAGTGACAAGTGTGGCTTCCTTTCCTTGTTTGAGGATGGGTATTATAACTGCCTCTTTCCAGGCCTTAGGTAGACGCCCGGAGGACCACACACTGTTGAACAGTAAGAGAATGACATCAAGCGTGTGTTCGTGTAAGTGTTTCACCATGCCATATGTAATCTTGTCTTGGCCTGCAGCTGAGTTGCCACATGTTGCCAGCACTGCCTTCAATTCGTCGATGGTAAACGGAGTATTGTAGCCTCCAGCAGATGGCCTTCTATCCCAGATGGGCTTACGTTCCTCAGCAAGCTTGTGTCGTTTAAAGGACTCTGTATAATGTGCTGAGCTGAAGATATAATCAAAGTGTTGGCCTATGGCATCTGCCTGGTGTTCCAGCGTATCACCAGCAGTACAGACGAGAGGGACCGGATGAGTGTTGTGCCCTTAAAGTGCTCTTACTCTGTTGTACACCCTATGCGTATCAGTATAGGAGTTGACTGACGAGAGGAAGGACTGCCAGCTCTGCCTCTTTGACTCTCGTCGGATACGCCTACCATTTGCTTTTGCACGCTTGAAATTCATCAGGTTGTCAGCTGTCGGGTACTTGCGAAATGTCGACCAAGCTTTGTTTTGGTTCTCGCGAGCTTTTTTGCACTCCGCATTCCACCAGGGCCGTCGTTTGTTTCGCGTCTTGTCAGATGTCTGTGGGATCGATCGCTCTGCGGCCTGTATGATATGACGTACGACCAATGCTTCACAGTCATCAATGTCTAGGTTTTCAATAGAAGAACGCGATAGTTCTGTAAGTTCTCGGAATTTTGTCCAGTCAGCATCCTGTTCTCTAAACCTGAATACATTTGTAGTCGTCTTACTTGTATTTCCTGTGTGTTTTAGGCAGACAGGAAAATGATCACTTCCATAGAGGTTATGAATAACAGACCAATCTATGGTTGCCATGAGTGATGATGATGATGTTTAGAGTTTAATGGCGCAAGGCCGACTAAGGGCAAAGAGCGCCAAACAGAAGTGATTACATTAAAGTGACAAGGAAGTAAAAGAACATCTCAGTAAAAATAGACAAAGTAAAACACAACGTAATGGAAGATGACTGGTCTAAGGGGCCAGGTTGTCAAGCATGATAAGAAATGAGATGTAAAAATTTCACGTCGGTAAGAAATTCTAAAACGCGTTTGACTGAAAACAGTGCTTCGTCTCCTATGAAGTGTGACGGGTGTGGTGGAATATGTCGCGTGTGTAGTTGTGGGAAGTATTTGCGTCGTGTTGTGTCAAGTGCCTTACATTGTATCAGGATGTGGATCACGGTTAGGGCCTCTCCGCACCTGCTGCACAGAGGTCTTGGAGACCCAGTGAGAAGGTGCGAGTGCGTTGCATGAGTGTGCCCTATCCGTAATCTGGCCAAGGCGACTTCAGTGTATCTATTACGTGCGTCGGTGGTGTATGGTCCCAAATGTGGTTTTATTACGTGTAACTTGTTGTCTGTTTGTTCACTCCAGTGTGTTTGCCATGTTTTACGAAGTTGTTGTCTGATGTGTGGTTTCACGTCGGTGTAGGGTAATGTGGTTATGTCTACTGTATTTAGGAGTGTAGCAGCAGCAGCCATTCGATCCGCTGCTTCGTTCCCGGCTATACCACAGTGGCCAGGGACCCAACAAAGAACCAGTTCAAGGTTGCGTACATACACAGACATAACAGCTTTGACAATTAGATTGACAACATGGTTTTTCGAAGGCATTGTTGACGACAGTGCCCGCACAACACTGAGGGAGTCTGTATAGATAATGGATTGTGAGATGTCGCTTTGAAGTATATGATTAACAACAAGAAGAACACCATACGCCTCTGCGGTAAAGATACTAGTATGACTATTCAGCGTTTTAGTGACACTAAGGCCGGGTCCATGCGCAGCGCAGGACACAGAGGTGGCAGTTCTAGAGGCGTCCGTATAAAATTCAGCACATTGATACTTATGCTGCAGATGCAAGAAATGCTGCAGAATAGCACATGTGGGAGCTCGGTTTTTATCTATATGTGTAAAAGATGTGTCACATAAGACAGCGCGGAGATGCCATGGTGCTATAAAATCTGTTGGAGAACTTTGGATGGTGTCTAGAAAAGAGACAGAAAGCTCTGACGCTTCCTCTCTAGCTCTGTAGGAGAAAGACGCAGAGAACGATGGTCGGTTTAAAAGGAGTTCAGTCATGGACGTATCATAAAAAACTGATTTAAAAGGATGGTGAGGCATGGATGAAAGTTTAAAAGCATAAAGGAGATCTGTGTATGCTCGCTGACGTTGCAGGTTCCATTTGTTACACTCCACATAGAGGCTTTCGACCGGACTAGTCCGGAATGCACCACACGCCAGGCGGAGCCCCAGATGGAGTACCGGGTCCAACATTTTGAGGGATGTTTTACTTGCTGACCCATAAACAACGCTACCATAGTCCAATCGCGAACCTATTAGGCTGGTAAAAACACGTAATAAAAGTTGTTTGTCAGCACCAAAAGAAATGTGCGAGAGAACCTTCATGATAGTCAATGTTTTTAAGCATTTATGTTTTAGTTGTTTTATGTGTGGGATGAATGTCAGCTTTTCGTCAAAGATTATTCCTAAAAACTTGTGTTCCTTTTTGACGGGAATTGACACACCATTAAGATGAATGTCAGGATCCGGCCGGATACCACGCCTCTTAGAAAAAAGAACACAAGTGCACTTCCCCGGATTAAATTTAAACCCGTTCCTATCTGCCCAGCCAGCTAGCTTGCTAACACCAAGCTGTACTTGGCGCTCGCAGACAGATAGGTTACAAGACTTAAAAGATAATTGTACGTCGTCTACATAAATTAAGCAGGAAATCGACGGTGGCAATGCCTTCCTCAGTGAGTTCATTTTCACAATGAAAAGGGTGCAACTTAAAACTCCACCTTGTGGCACTCCATTTTCCTGAACATGAACTCTAGATAGTGCAGTTCCAACACGCACGCGAAATGTTCTTTCGGACATGTAACTGGCAAGCGTGTTGAACATGTTACCCGAAATGCCAAAAGACTTGAGATCAATGAGGATACCATACCTCCAAGCAGTATCATACGCCTTTTCTAAATCAAAAAATACTGTCATGCAGTACTGCTTGTGGAGGAAAGCATCTTTTACATATGCCTCTAATGCAACGAGTTGATCGTTGGTAGATCGCCCCGCCCTGAAGCCTGCCTGGCAGCCCTCGAGAAGACCGTTGAACTCGAGAAAGTACACAAGTCTCCTGTTTATTATCTTCTCGAAGAGCTTACACAGGCAGCTAGTCAGGGCAATGGGACGATAACTGGCAGGAGAGGAAGGGTCCTTCCCTTCCTTTAGGAAAGCTACTACTATGGCCTCCCTCCAAGAGCGAGGAATGTGCCCCAAAAGCCATATTTTATTGTATAGGTGTAAGAGTGTTTCAAGAGTGTCTGGGTGTAGGTGCTGTATCATGGTATATGTAACCTTATCTGCACCTGGAGCTGAAGGTTTGCACGTGCTCAAGGCAGCCCTCAACTCATAGAGAGTGAATTCAGAGTTGTAAGAACTGTTCGATTTCTCTTTGTCGTGTAAGGGCTTTTTTTCAACAGATGTTTTGTGTTTCATGAAAGTGTTTGTGTAGTGTGCTGAGCTGGACACGTGTTGGAAGTGTTGTGCGAGTGTGTTAGCCTGGTCTTCCAGTGTGTCCCCTGTTGTACTAACCAGGGGCAAGCTGTGTGTCTGTTGTCCTTTTAGTTTGCGTATTCGTGTCCAGACTTTGTGTGTGTCAGTGTATGAGTTGATGGAAGTGAGGAAGGTGCGCCAGCTGTCCCTTTTCGCCTCACGACGCACTCGCTTCCCAAAAGCCTTTGCCCGTTTAAACGAAATGAGGTTGTCCGACGTGGGGTACCGGCGAAGGGCACCCCACGCTTTGTTCTGGGCCTGTCGCGCCCGCCTGCAGTCCTCGTTCCACCAGGGCCGCCTTGGGTTGCAGGACGCACTGGAGGCCAGGGGAATGGACTTTTCGGCGGCGTCAAGGATGTGCGCCGTGATGAGTTGGGCGGCTTCCTCCACGTGTAGGTGTTCTATGGATGTGTGGTGTAGTTGAGATGTTTGTGTGAATGTGCTCCAGTTTGCTTTTGATTCATTAAACCTTTTATGGGAAGATGAACTGCTCGGGCCTGTACCTAGATACGTTAATGAGGTGGGGAAATGGTCACTACCATATGGGTCCGTGCCCACACCCCACTCAAGACATGGAAAGAGAGCTGCGGAACCAATAGCCAAGTCAAGATGCGAGTATGTATTGTGTCCTAAGTTATGGTATGTAGGCTGTTTTTTGTTGAAAAGGCATGATCCGGAAGATGTAAGAAACTTCTCTATTAGGCGACCTCGGGCATCCGTTCTGGAGGAGCCCCAAAGAGGGTTGTGCGCATTAAAGTCGCCTATGAGGATGTACGGTTCGGGCAGCTGGTCGACCAGCGCCTCGAAGTCAGAGCTCACAAGTGAAAAATCCGGAGAGATGTAAACGGAGCATACCGTTATCAACTTATTAAATATTATTGTACGGATCGCTACAGCCTCGAGGACAGTGTTTAAAGAGATAGGGTGGCATGCTAATGACTTCAGTGCGATAATAGCAACACCTCCTGAGGAGTGGGTGCAGCCAACCCTGTCCTTTCTGAATACCATATACCTATTTAAGAAATTTGTGTTTTTAGAATTAAGGTGGGTTTCCTGGAGACACATGATACTTGGCTGTCTGTCATGCAGAATCTCATACACATCGTCCAGGTTTTTAAGGAGGCCTCTGCAGTTCCATTGGATTATGTTTTCTGTTCCCATTATTTGAATTTAAGAAGACTGGAGTGTGTGTGTTTGTGTGTGTTCATGTGTCGTCTTTCGGGGCTGTTACTCTTGACTTGGGCTTTTTAGGCCCTTCTGAAGGCTTAGCCGTCACAGGCCGCTCCTTGCGCTGCGTGGCAGGCAGGAACGGCCGGACGTCCATGTCATCATCAGATGTCCGAGGGGTGCCCGTCGAGCCGGGCCCCCCGGACTTGGCCCCCTTTCGGGAGCCCTTCGTTTGAGCCGCCACCCCCGGGGGTGCCACAGGTGGCACGGGCGGTGCGGTGGCGGTGGGATCCGGTGCGGGGCCCGCGGTGTCCATCATCTCGGCACCCTCCAACGCACTGGAGGACGGGGAGGCCGAGGCGGGAGCGGCACCGGTCCCGACAGAACTGGTTTGCACCACATCCGCTGCTGCCTCAGCAAGCGGTGTGGCGTCAGATTGGGCTGCAAGAGGCAACCCAGGGGGGGGGGCGGGGGCGGGACCAAGTCCGACTCGCGGTACTGGGTCCCCGCCGAAACAAGACGCCGCTCCGCCCCCCGGCGAGCTGCGTCGGCGTACCTCCCCAGAGGGAAAGAGGCGAACCTCTTTCGCGCCTCCGGGAAGGTGATGTTCTCTGTGACCTTTATGTTTATTATTTTCTTTTCCAATTGAAACTTCTCGCATTTTCTGGAGTACGCCGCGTGTGGGCCCTGACAGTTGATGCAGAGAAGTTGTTGAGAGCTACAATTATCAGTGGGATGGTCATGTTGGGCGCACTTGGCACAGGTTATTTGGCCCCGACACGAGTTAGTACCATGCCCGAACCTCTGGCACTTGAAACAGCGCCGCGGGTTCGGGATGTACGCTCGGACGGAGCACCGGATAAAGCCTGCATTAATATAATCTGGAAGATTGGACCGATCAAATGTGAGGATTATGTGCCTAGTGGGTATTTCCTTGTCATCTCTTCTGATGGTAATGCGCCGAACTGCCGTCACACCTTGGTTTCGCAGGCCTTCAAGGAGGTCGGCCTCTGTCTCGTTTGCCAGATCTGGCTCCGAAATCACGCCCTGGGAGCTGTTGAGGCTGCGGTGGGGCGTGACTCGAATGGCCAGATCGGCGATGCGGGTTTGAGCAAGGAGCTTGTCGGCCTGGTCCTGTCTACTGAGCTCGACAAGGACTTCGCCAGTTCGTTGTTTTTTGGCCTTGTACGACTCTCCAACAACACTCTCAAGAAACTTTGACACAGGAAATACCGACAGTGAACAAAGAGGTTTGGATTGGTCGACCGATTCCATCACCATGAAGCGAGGGAAGTTGTTCGGTTTGGGAGGACTCAAGTTAGGTAGTGGTGGGAAAGAAACTTCGGTGCGGCCCCTTTTCGGGGGCCGATCACGTTTGGGGGGGGGTTTGGAAAATGCCATGTGACAGATTGAAAAGCAGGGAACGGGGGTACTTTCGTCGCTCGGTTTACCCTGATGCCGAGAGAGGTCCCGGAGCTCCCTGCCTGATAGACAGGCAGGGAGCCCATCGGCCGGAGCTTGACCAAGGCTCCGACGGCCACCGTTTACGGCTTCTACCCTTCACCTATAAACACTTCGCCACGGTTGGGCACAGCTTATGTTGGGAGCTCGGGGTCCGCGGTGTCGCCACTCACCGTCACCTAGATTACTCAAGGTGCCCCGTGCGGGAGGTTGCCATGAGTGAAGGAGAGCCGATAGCAAGATCTATGGCTGTGTATGAGTTGCACGCTGCGTTAAAGCACGTTGGTTCTTTTTTGTTAAATATACAGGAGCCGGAGTACAAGAGGAAGTTTTCGATTAAGGAGCCTCGAGAATCTGTTCTTCTGCATCCCCATAGGGGGTTGTGCGCATTAAAATCTCCAACCAAGAGGAATGGAAGCGGGAGCTGGTCGACTAGAGTTTCAAACTCTTTAGTAGACAGGCGGTAGTCTGGAGGGATATATAATGAGCACACAGTTGTCATTCGTCCAAAGATAAGGGTTCGTATTGCCACTGCCTCTAAGTCGGTGACCAGAGTGAGGTTTTGGGACGCTAGTGCTTTCTGCACCACGATAGCAACACCGCCGAATGAATGGGCAGTGCCATGCCTGTCCTTTCGGTATACCGCATATCTTCTTAGAAAGTTAGTGTGTGTTGAGTTTAAGTGTGTCTCCTGCAGGCAAAGTATGTTAGGTTGGTGTTGCGCAAGTATTTCATAAATGTCATCTAGGTTCTTCAGTAGACCTCGGCAGTTCCAGTAGATGATACTCTCAGCAGCCATTTTTGAGAAAGAAGAAAGGTAGGAGGGTTATTCAGACTTTGCCGCGTTTGTCAGGCGCCTGGACTGGAGGGTGTTTCTTCCCTCTGAGGCGTTCTGTTGAGCTCTGCTTCAACAGGGTGGATTCCGTGAGCATCGGAGACGCTGAGGACGCCGGTGTCACATCCATTGCCCCCTGTGAACACTCGGAGGCTGACGGAGGTTTCTCAAGAGGGACAGGTGCCCTCTCAGTTGTCTGCGTCGTCCCCGAGGTCTCACGGAGATTGACCTGCGGGGTTTGGATTGTCTCTTTTGTCTCCGAGGTCTGATGGAGGCGGACCTGTGAGACTTCGAACATTGGTGCAGCTCGGCTGCTTGGTGGGGGGCCGAGATGTGCACGCATCAGCAAAGCTGTACTGCGTGCCCACGGTTACTAGACGCCGCCCGGCCCCCCGGCGCGCTGCGTCAGCGTACGTTCTTCCGGAGAAGAGCGACACCTTCTTTCGGGCTTCAGAGAATGTGATGTTTTCCGTTACTTTAATCTGGATGATTTCCTTTTCCTTTTTGAAAATTTCACATGTCCGCGAGTACGCTGCGTGCGGCCCGTGACAGTTATGGCACTCTGTTTGCGTGGAAGTACAGCTCTCTGTTGGGTGTTCATGATCACCACATTTTGCACATGTTTGTTTTCCGCGACAGGTATTCGACCCATGTCCATATTTCTGGCATTTGTAGCACCTTCTAGGGTTGGGTATGTAGGGGCGGACCTTGCAGTGAAGGAACGCAGCTTTCACGGATTCTGGCAGAGTGGAGCGGTTGAATGTAAGTACTATATGAGGCGTCACCACTTCTTCATTGTTTCGCCTGATGGTTATCCGGCGGATGGCGACTACGCCTTGCTCTCGAAAGCCTTCAAGGAGGTCAGCTTCAGTTTCTCGCATCAGATCACGTTGTGAAATGACGCCTTGAACAGTGTTAAGGCTGCGATGGGGGGTGATAGACACATTCAGGTGGGCAAACTGCTTCTGTTTAAGGAGAGTGTTTGCATGCTCTTTCTGGCTTACTTCAACAAGAAGATCACCGGATGACAGTTTCTTTGCGTCGTACTTTTTGCCTATTAAGTTAGCAAGGGTTTTAGCTATCAGAAAAACCGACAGTCCTGCAACAGAGACGTTATCTGCCAGAGAGTGTATGACTAGGAAGCGTGGGAAGTGCTCACAATCACTTCCGGTTCGTTTGGAGCTTTCATCGGTGCGGTTCCTTTTCAGGGACCGATCATTGAGGGGGGGGGGGAGATTTTGCCATGTGGTGGACTTCATGTTCGGCGGCGATGGTGACCACCCACCACCGAGCCCAACAGGGGGACGCTACAAGGTAGAACACTTGAAGGCGCCAGTCATACATCGCCGCTATAACCAGATATAACTACCCAAGGTTGGGTAACTACACAAGGTTAACCCTTGCCGCCAGGAAATTTGGAAGTAAACAGAAGAGAGTAGAAGACAGGACAGATAGATAGTGAGAAATAAAGACGAAGATGTAGGCAGAGAGAGATAGGAAAAGGCGACTGCCGATTTCCCCTGGGTGGGTCAGCCCAGGGGTGCCGTCTACGTGAAGCCGGGGCCAAAGGGGTGTGTTGGCTCTGCCGGGGGGCCTTAAAGGTCCTATCACCCAGCGTCGGCTCAACCCCCAGGATTCCCTTTTCCCCGGACATGGCAAAGCCACGCACGGCTAGGCGTGGGAGGAGTAGAAACTCCCCCGTTAGCTCGGGTCCGTGGTGTCGCTACACACCAAACGCCTACTTGCGCAGGCGCCCCTGCGGGGGCTTCCTTAAATGTGATGTTTTCTTTGACTTTAAGAGTGATTATTTCTTTTTCTTTCTTCCAGTTAGGGCACGAACGCGAATACGCGGCGTGTTCTCCGTCACAATTCACGCAGTGAGGCGTAGTAACACAGTTATCAGATGGGTGGCCGTGGCTACCACATCTTGCACAAGTTTCCTGACCCCGGCAGTTCTGCGAGCCATGACCAAATCGTTGACATTTATAACACCGTCTTGGATTGGGAATGTAGGGACGGACAGAGAGTTTGATGTATCCTGTGTCTATAGATGAAGGCAGTGTGCTAGATGCGAAGGTGAGTATTAAATGTTTGGTAGGTATTTCTTTGTTGTCTCGTCTGATGACGATTCGTTTCACATCTGTGACGTTTTGCTCTTTCCACCCTTCAAGCAGTTCCTGTTCAGACATTTCAAGAAGGTCTGCTTCTGAAACAACTTCGCGTGAGGTGTTCATTGATCTATGGGGTGAAATAGATACTGGTATATTCCCGAATGCTATGAGGCTGCCAAGTTTTTCATAGTGGTGTTTTTCAGGTAGCTCAAGAAGAAGGTCTCCGCTAGCCATCTTTGTAACCTTGTATCCTGGGCCAAAGACCTCTGTCAGAGATTTAGCAACAAGAAATGGATATTGCTCTGGCTTGTTTTGTTGGGTTTTCGCTGTGCACAACATGGAATTTGGGAAAGCATTGTCTGGGTTTGCTGAAAAATGATATGTCATCGGTGCGTCCCCTCTTAGGCGGGAGACGATCTAGGAGACGGGGAAATGCAGGTGTTCCCATAGTAGTGTACTTTTTGTTCGGCAGCAATGCGGACCACCCACCATGGAGTCCAACCAGGGGACGCTGAAGCACTTAATAGCATAAGGCTGCAGATGCCAGCCGTACATTGCCACTATAACCAAATATAACTACTCAAGGTTGAGTAATTACACAAGGTTAACCCTTGCCGCCATGAAAAATCGGAAGTAAATGGAAGGGAGAAGAAGACAGGACAGATTTAAAGACGAGAAAAGACTAAGAGGTAGGAAGAGAGAGATAGGAAAAGGCGACTGCCGATTTCCCGTGGGTGGGTCAGCCCAGGGGTGCCGTCTACGTGAAGCAGGGGCCAAAGAGGTGTGTTGCCTCTGCCGGGGGGCCTTAAAGGTCCAATCACCCAGCGTCGGCTCAACCCCCAGGATCCCCTTTTCCCCGGACACGGCAAAGCCACGCACGGCTAGGCGTGGGAGGGAGTAGAAACTCCCCCGTTAGCTCGGGTCCGTGGTGTCGCTACACACCAAACGCCTACTTGCGCAGGCCCCCCTGCGGGGCAAGGTTAACCCTTGCCGCCAGGAAAAATTGGAAGTAAAATGAAGTGAGGAGAAGACAGGAAAAATGTAAAGTGAGAACAAAAGACGAAGATATAGGGAGAGAGAGATAGGAAAAGGCGACTGCCGATTTCCCGTGGGTGGGTCAGCCCAGAGGTGCCGTCTACGTGAAGCCGGGGCCAAAGGGGTGTGTTGCCTCTGCTGGGGGCCTTAAAGGTCCAATCACCCAGCATCGGCTCAACCCCCAGGATCCCCTTTTCCCCGGACACGGCAAAGCCACGCACGGCTAGGCGTGGGAGGGAGTCAAAACTGCCTCGTTAGCTAGGGTCCGTGGTGTCGCTATACACCAAACGCCTACTTGTGCAGGCGCCCCTGCGGGGGTATGTAGGTCCATAGAATGGAGCGACTCTTCGCCGTGCTTCCTTAAATGTAATGTTCTCCTTCACCTTCAACGTAACTATTATTTTTTTCTTTTTTCCACTATGTGCAGGAGCGTGAATATGCGGCATGGTTTCCTTCGCAGTTTACACAGTGTGGCGATTGTTTGCAGTTCTCAGACACGTGGCCTAGGACTCCACATTGTGCAGAAGTCTGGCGACCACGACAGGTTTTAGAGCCATGGCCATACCTATGGCATTGGAAGCAATGACGAGGGTTTGGTATATACGGCCTGATAGATGTCTTCGTGTACCCTGTTTGAATGGAATCTGGTAGTTTACTGGATGCAAACGTGAGTATTATTTGTTTCGTCGGTATTTCCTTGTTATCTCTTCTGATGATGATTCTCTGTACATTGTTGACATTTTGGCTCTTCCACCCTTCCAAAAGTTCAGTTTCGGTCAGGTCAAGTAAGTCTGCATCAGATACCACTCCCTGAGTGATGTTCATAGATCTGTGTGGTGTTACGGTGATCGGTACGTCACCAAACGTTGAGAGGCTGTCTAGCTTTACAAATTGTGTTTTGTCCCGAATTTCGAGAAGAAGGTTTCCGCTAGCCATTTTGGTTACTTTGTATCCAGCCGAGAGTTTCAGTAAGACACCTGGCAACCACGAAAGGAGATACGGCCCTGGCTTGCTTTCCGTTTTTTTTTCACAGTGAATGACGTGGAAGTGGGGAAAAGTTTCTATTGGCTGGTTGAAGAAATTTATGTCGTCGGTGCGTACCCACTTTAGGCCGGTACGATCAGACAGTAGAGGGAACGCTCCATGCATGCCGGTCTTATTTTTGTTCAGCAGCGTTGGCGGCCACCCACCACGGAACCCAACAAGGGGACGCTGCAAGTTTGCAGGTGCTGAAAGCTTGCAGACGTCAGCCGTAAAACGCAACTATAACCCAATGCGCCTAGACCAAGGTAGGCTATTTGCATAGGGTTAATCCTAGCCGCCAGGAAGTTTGGAAGTAAACGGAAGAGAGTAGAAGACAGGACAGATAAATAGTAAGAGATAAAGAAGAAGATGTAGGGAGAGATAGATAGGAAAAGGTGACTGCCGATTTCCCCTGGGTGGGTCCGCCCCGGGGTGCCGTCTACGTGAAGCCGGGGCCAAAGGGTGTGTTGCCTCTGCCGGGGGGCCTTAAAGATCCAATCACCCAGCATTGGCTCAACCCCCAGGATCCCCTTTTCCCCGGACACAGCAAAGCCACGCACAGCTAGGCGTGGCAGGGCGCCGAAACTCTCCCGTTAGCTCGGGTCCGTGGTGTCGCTACACACTAGCTTGAAACTGAGGAAGGGTCCTTGCCCTGTTTCAAAATAGGAATAACAATAGCCTCTTTTCAGAAAGCAGGGATGGTGCCAGAAAGCCAGATAGCATTGTATGGAGAGAGTAAAGTTTTTCGCGTTTTAGGCGGCAGGTTTTTCAACATTTCATACGTGACACGGTCGTAGCCTGGTGCAAAATTACTGCTAGAGTTTAGTGATATCTGTAGCTCAGCTAAGTTGAAAGGTTGGTTGTATGCCTCGTGTTTTGTGCATTTATATTCTAGTTTCTGCTTTTCTATCCTTGCTTTATATCTTTCGAAAACTTCAGTATAGTGTGACGAGCTAGACACTTGCTCGTAGTGTGCACCGAGGAAGTTCGCCTGATCTTCCAGGCTGTCACCCTGTGTATTTACGAGTGGGAGTGAGTGTACTTGTCTTCCTGCTACCTTACGAACCATGTCCCAGACTTTAGCCTCTTGTGTATATGAATTTATCCCTGACAAAAACTTCTGCCAGCTTTCTCTTCTGGCCTGCCGACGCGTTCTCCTGCCTCGAGATTTTATTTTCTTAAAGCTCTCAAGGTTTTCCGCTGTCGGCGAGTTGCGCAGCAACCTCCATGCCCTGTTCCGTCCTTTTCGCGCATTCTGACACTCGGTGTTCTACCACGGGACGTGTCGTTTGCCGGGCAGTCCAGATGTTTGTGGAATGCACTTCGTTGCTGCGTCAGTAAGAAAAGCCATGAAGTACTGCACAGCTTCATCTATGCCTAATTCACATATGTCGTCCCAATTTAGGTGAGTAAGCTTTTGAAATTGTTCCCAGTCGGCTTTGTTTACCAGCCATTTGGGAACATGTGGAGGACATTCATTTATTATTAGTGTACTCAAAACTAAAGGGAAATGGTCACTTCCGTACGGATTATTTCTGACTTTCCACTGAAGTAATAGTACAAGTGAAGGTGATGCGATACTGAGGTCTATGGAAGAGTAAGTTTTGTTGGCAAGGTTATTGTATGTTGCCTCTTTCCTATTCGACAGACAAGCACCCGATGAAATGAAAAATTGTTCAATGAGACGACCTCGTGCATCACAGCGATTGTCACCCCACAGACCATTATGGGCGTTCAGGTCCCCAAGGACCAGATAAGGTTCAGGTAGTTCATCTATTAAAGACTGGAATTGAAGTTTTTCGAGACGGTGGTGTGGAGATATGTACAAAGAGCAGACTGTGACAAGTTTGTTTAGAATAACTGCTCGGACAGCCACCACCTCAAGAGAAGTTTGAAGGGGTAATTGTGTACATGCTATACCTTGACTAACTATAACCGCTACACCACCGGATGGTGGCATGGCATCATCTCTATCCTTTCGGAAGATTACGTGGTTACATTAAAAAGTGTGTTTGCTCGTTTTAAGTGTGTCTCTTGTACAGACAGCACTTTTGGATTGTGTTCATGGAGGAGTTCTTGTAAGTCATCGAGGTTTCGAAAAGGCCTCAGATGTTCCACTGTAATATTTCTGTCTGTATATTTAAACAAGAGAGATGCTGCTGTGTGTACAAAGAGTATCCTGTGTTGGAGTGAGCTCGCTATTTCAGGTGGCAGGACGGTCGTCCGGCCCCGTTATTGGTTTTTTGTTTTTCTTGGCGCGCTCCAAGGAGGCGCGCCACTCTTTCGGTACCAAGAGTACCGTTGTGTCCATTGCCTCCTCAGAGGCACTGGATGCCCGCACATGCGAGCTGGTAGTTTGGATTTTAGGCCTCGCCTGGTGAGGGGAGCCTTGAGACCAGAGGACCCTGGAGTCTCCGGCCTCGATTTGCTTGGAGGCGGAGTAGACTGAACTACTGCCGCCTTGGGGGCAGGCGCCACAGCCGATGGCTCGCTCTGCGCTGGCCGAAGGGGTGGCGAGGGCTGGTGCGGCGTTGCCCCCTGACGCGCCGCATCAGGATATGTTGTGCCGTAAAATGGCGACACTCTTCCTCTTGCTTCTTTGAATGTGATGTTTTCTTTGACTTTAAGAGTGATTATTTCTTTTTCGTTCTTCCAGTTAGAAAACGAACGCCAATACGCGGGGTGTTCCCCGTCACAATTCACGCAGTGAGGCGTAGTAACACAGTTATCAGATGGGTGGCCGTGGCTACCAGATCTTGCACAAGTTTCCTGACCCCGGCAGTTCTACGAGCCATGACCAAATCGTTGACATTTATAACACCGTCTTGGATTGGAATTGTAGGGACGGACAAAGAGTTTGATGTAGCCTGTGTCTATAGATGAAGGCAGTGTGCTAGATGCGAAAGTGAGTATTAAATGTTTGGTAGGTATTTCTTTGTTGTCGCGTCTGATTACGATTTGTTTCACATCCGTGACATTTTGCTCTTTACACCCTTCAAGCAGTTCCTGTTCAGACATTTCAAGAAGGTCTGCTTCTGGAACAACTCCGCGTGTGGTGTTCATTGATCTATGAGGTGAAACGGATACTGGAATATCACCAAATGCTACGAGACTGCCAAGTTTTTCATAGTGATGTTTTTCAGGCAGCTCAAGGAGAAGGTCTCCGCTAGCCATCTTTGTAACCTTGTATCTTGGGGCCAAAGACATCAGTCAGAGATTTTGCAACAATAAATGGAGATATGGGTCTGGCTTGTTTTGTTGAACTTTCGCTGTGCACAACATGGAATTTTCGAAAAGCATTGTCTGGGTTGGTTGAAAATTGATATGTCATCGGTGCGTCCCATCTTAGGCGGAAGACGATCTAGGAGACGGGGAAATGCAGGTGTTCTCATAGTAGTGTACTTTTTTTCGGCAGCAATAGCGACCACCTACCATGGAGTCCAACCAGGGGATGCTGAAGCACTTAATAGCATAAGGCTGCAGACGCCAGCCGTACATTGCCACTATAACCAAATATAACTGCTCAAGATTGAGTAATTACACAAGGTTAACCCTTGCCACCAGAAAATTTGGAAGTAAACAGAAGAGAAAAGTAGACAAAACAGACTAAAAAAAGAGAGATAAAGACAAAGTTGTAGGGGAGAGAGATAGGAAAAAGTGACTGCCGATTTCCCCTGGTTGGGTCAGCCCAGGGGTGCCGTCTACTTGAAGCCGGGGCCAAAGGAGTGTGTTGCCTCTGCCGGGGGGCCTTAAAGGTCCAATCACCCAGCGTCGGCTCAACCCCCAGGATCCCCTTTTCCCCGGACACGGCAAAGCCACGCACGGCTAAGCGTGGGAGGGAGCCAAAACTCCCCCGTTAGCTCGGGCCCGTGGTGTCGCTACACACTAGCTTGAAACTGAGGAAGGGTCCTTGCCCTGTTTCAAAATAGGGATAACAATAGCCTCTTTCCAGAAAGTAGGGATGGTGCCAGAAAGCCAGATAGCATTGTAAAGAGAGTAAAGTTTTTCGCGTTTTAGGCGGCAGGTTTTTCAACATTTCATACGTGACATGGTCATAGCCTGGTGCAGAATTACTGCTAGAGTTTAGTGATAATTGTAGCTCAGCTAAGTTGAAAGGTTGGTTGTATGCCTCGTGTTTTGTGCACTTATATTTTAGTTTCTGTTTCTGCTATCCTTGCTTCATATTTTTGGAAAACTTCAGTATAGTGTGCCGAGCTAGACACTTGCTCGTAGTGTGCACCGAGGAAGTTCGCCTGATCTTCCAGGCTGTCACCCTGTATGTTTACGAGTGGGAGTGAGTGTACTTGTCTTCCTGCTACCCTACGAACCATGTCCCAGACTTTAGCCTCTTGTGTATATGCATTTATCCCCGATAAAAACTTGTGCCAGCTTTCTCTTCTGGCCTGCCGACCCGTTCTCCTGCTTCGAGATTTTATTTTCTTAATGCTCTCAAGGTTTTCCGCTGTCGGCGAGTTGCGCAGCAACCTCCATGCCCTGTTCTGTTCCTTTCGCGCATTCTGACACTCAATGTTCCACTACGCGACGTGTCGTTTGCCGGGCAGTCCAGATATTTGTGGAATGCACTTGCCTGCTGCGTCAGTAAGAAAAGCCGTGAAGTACTGCACATCTTCATCTATGCCTAATCCGCATATGTCGGTCCAACTTAAGTGTGTAATCTTTTGAAGTTCTTCCCAGTCGGCTTTGTTTACCAGACATTTGGGAACATGTGGCGGACATTCATATATTATTGGTGTACTCAAAACTAAAGGAAAATGGTCACTTCCGTATGGATTATTTAAGACTTTCCACTGAAGTAATGGTACAAGTGAAGGAGATGCGATAATGAGGTCTATGGAGGAGTAAGTATTGTTTGCAAGGTTATAATATGTTGCCTCTTTTCTATTTAACAGACAAGCACCTGATGAAAAGAGGAGCTGTTCAATGAGACGACCTCGTGCATCACATCGACAGTCACCCCGTAAACCGCTGTGCGCATTCAGGTCCGCTAGAACCAAATAAAGTTCTGGTAACTCATCTTCTAAAGACTGGAAATCATGTTTTTCCAGGCGGTGTTGCGGCGGTATGTATAGAGAGCAGATGGTGACGAGCTTATTCAATAGATCTGCTCGAACAGCCGCTGCCTCTAGGAATGTTAGTAGTGGTAGATGACTACGTGCTACTCCTCGATTAACAATAATGGCTACACCACCAGATGACGCCACAGCATCATCTCTGTTTTTTCGGAAGACAACATATTGACGCAAAAAATTTGTATTCTTGGATTTTAAGTGTGTTTTCTGTACACACAGCACTCTTGGAGAATGTTTGTGTAGAAGTTCTTGGACATCGTCGAGGTTTCGAAGTAGTCCTCTGACGTTCCATTTTATAATTTGTGTCTCCATTATGGGATGATGTGTGGCGCTTTATGGCGCAAGGGCCATTTGATGGCCAAAGAGCGCCATTTCAATGAGTATAGAGATGTAGACAATGATATGTTGCGTGGCTGTATAGGAGCCTTAAAATTCTTCGCGATAATGCGGGTAAAAACATAAGTATTAAAGACATGACAGTGACGTGATATGCGTAATAAAAAGGATGACAAAGGCTTTGATAATAGAGACGTGTAAAAATATTTGGCACTCGCACAAGTGCCTCATCAGGGCCCTTGTGTCCAAGGGCTGTGAGGCAAGTGCTTTCTTGTATAGCCACCGCAGCAAAAACCTCTGCAGAGGTCGTGGTACGGGATGCCCGGGTATATATCAAAACTATGAATTTCTTTTAAAAACGCTAACAATGATTTATGACTAAAAAGCGGTTCCATACCGACGAACATTGCGGGGTGTAAAGGTATATGTTGTCGGTAGGGTGATGAAAAGTGTTGTTTTCTTAGAGTGTGCAATTGTTTGCACTGAATTAAAATATGGAGAACTGTTAGTGCTTCACCACATCTGCCACACAATGGCGGACCGCCACCGGACAAAAGATATGTGTGTGTCGTGTATGTGTGTCCTATCCTGAGCCTTGTTAGTGTTACCTCTGTTAAACGTGATTTTGATACAGGTGGCCAATGGCCAAGGTGTTGCTTAATAGCGTGTAGCTTGTTTTGTGTTTGTCCATCCCACTTGCTCTGCCAGTAGTCCCTGAGCTTTCGTTTGAGAGACGGCTTAAGATCAAGGGGCGAGATCGATATGGGTGTGGTGGAACTGATTTCGTGGACGGATGCAGCAAGCTGATCCGTCATCACGTTGCCTTGGATCTCACGGTGCCCTGGCACCCAGCACACTAAAACATGTTGTTTGAGTGTGTAGAGTGTGCACAAAATGGAGTAAAGTGAGACAAGGACTGGGTTTTTTTTGTTTTTTAAGATTGTGCAGAGCCGTAACCACACTGAGGGAGTCCGTATAAATTACTGTTTTTGTATTTGTGATTGCTTGATGTGTTTAGCCGCCACAAGTATCGCGTAAGCTTCCGCTGTGAAGATACTTGTGCCTGGATGTAGAGGGCCAGCATCCGAAAAGGATGGGCCGACAGCAGCGTAGGACACAGAGGAGTTAGACTTGGAGGCATCTGTAAAGAACTCGGGACGTGTGTATTTGTGTTGAAGTTCCAGGAAATAGTTTCGGATATGGGCAATAGGTGCATGTTTTGTAACTTCTAGAAAAGACACATCGCAGTCTATAGTCTGCCATTGCCACGATGGCGGGTATGCTACAGGAGCCTTAAACTGTGTTCAAGTGAGACTCTAGTTTCCTAAGCTAGACTCTTCAGGCGAAGCGAGAAGGGCTGCCTCATCGAAGGCCTGTTTTGAAACGGAATTGGGCTCGACAAATCATTAATAGTGGAGTAGGAAGGGTGCTTCTTGTCTGCTTTCACCTTAAGAAAATATACAAAGGACGTGTAAGTTCTTTGTAGATGAAGCGACCACTCATTTGACTCAACATAAAGGCTTTCTACGGGGCTGGTGCGAAAAGCACCTGTAGAAAGGCGGATGCCCAAATGGTGCACGGGATCCAGCATCTTCAAAGCACTTTGAGTCGCAGACTGATAAACAACAGCCCCATAGTCTAAGGGTGTGCGAATGAGGCTCCTATGCATATTCAAGAAACAATGCCTGTCGCTACCCCACGTAGTATGTGACGACACTTTCAGAACACTCATGGCTTTTATACATTTTGTTTTTAGATACTTAATTTGCGGTACGAAGGTCAACTTGTTGTCCAAAACTAGGCCTAAGAATTTATGCTCGGCATTAACAGACAGACGTTGACCGTTCAACGGAATGTCGGGTTCTGAGTACATACCTCTCTTTCGGAAGCACAAGACACATGTGCTTTTTTGTGGGTTCAGTCGGAATCCATTTTCTTCTGCCCATTTAGAGACCTTGTTCAAAGCTAGCTGAACCTACCGTTCACACATTGCCAGGTTGCACGACTTAAAGCCAAGCTGGACGTCATCGACATATGTACAATAGAACATATTACGGAGGATGGAAAGGTGCAAGGAATTCATTTTGATAATAAAAAGTGTACAACTAAGTACACCGCCTTGCGGTACTCCTGTTTCTTGAACAAATAATTGGGAGAGAACACTTCCCACATGCACACGGAATGTCCGATTGGACAAGTAACTCTCGATTATGGAAAGCATTCTACCGCGCACACCCAGGTGAGACAAGTCTCTTAATATGCCAAAACGCCATGTTGTGTCATAAGCCTTTTCGATATCGAGAAACACAGAAAGAAAGTATTGTTTGTGGACGAAAGCGTCTCGGATCTGTGCCTCGATACGCACCAGATGGTCGGTGGTAGATCTACCCTTTCGAAACCCACATTGGTATTGGTCAAGCAGATTGTGTGCTTCAAGGAAATATAAAAGTGCTTCAAGGATTGTGTGCTTCAAGTCGGTGGTTTATCATTTTTTCGAAAAGTTTACAAAGGCAGCTGGGTAGTGCAATTGGCCTATAACTTGAAACAGAGGAAGGGTCCTTGCCCCGTTTCAAAATAGGGATAACAATGGCTTCTTTCCAGGAAGTAGGTATGGTGCCAGAAAGCCAGATAGCGTTGTATAGGGAGAGTAAAGTTTTTCGCGTTTCAAGCGGCAGGTTTTTCAACAAGTTGAAAGGTTGGTTGTATGCCTCGTATTTTGTACACTTGTATTCCAGTTTTTGCTCTTCGATTTTTGTTTTATATCTTTGAAAAGCTAAGATATAGTATGACGAGCTGGAGACCTGCTCGAAGTGTGCACCGAGGAAGCTCGCCTGATCTTCCAGGGTGTCACCCTGTGTGTTTACGAGTGGGAGTGAATGCACTTGTCTTCCTGCTACTCTACCAACCATGTTCCAGACTTTAGCCTCTTGGGTATATGAATTAATCCCCGGTAAAAACTTGTGCCAGCTTTCTCTTCTGGCCTGCCGACGCGTTCTCCTGGCCTGAGACTTCATTTTCTTAAAAGTGGCAAGATTTTCGGCTGTCGGTGAGTTCCGAAGCACCCTCCATGCTTTGTTTTGCTGCCTGCGTGCAGTTTGGCACTCTGAGTTCCCCCATGTCACACGTCGTTTTCGATGGTGTCCATTAGTTCGTGGTATGCTTTTTGTTGCTGCATCGATCAGAGACGCTGTAAAGTAGTCGACAGCTGCATCAATGTCTAAAGCGCATATGTCGCGCCAATTTATATGTGTGATGGTATAAAACTGTTCCCAGTTGGCTTTGCTTAATAGCCATTTTGGAACCTGGGGCAGGCATTCAGATGATGTAGGTGTGCTCAAAACTACGGGAAAATGGTCACTTCCGTAGGGATTAGTGATTACTTTCCATTGAAGTAGAGGCACAAGCGATGGAGATACTATGCTTAGGTCTATTGAGGAATAGGTATTGTTAGCGAGGTTATAATAGGTTGGTTCTTTCCGATTCAGGAGACACGCGCTTGAAGAGAGAAGAAACTGTTCAATCAGTCGACCTCGGTCGTCACAACGAGAGTCGCCCCATAGCCTGTTATGTGCATTAAAGTCCCCTAGAACAAGATAGGGTTCGGGAAGTTCATCCATCAAAGACTGGAATTCATGTTTGCGTAGTTGAATATGTAGAGGTATGTATATAGAGCAAACGGTGATGAGTCTGCCTAGAAGCACCACTCGAGCAGGCACTGCCTCAAGAGACGTTTGGTGTTTCAAGTGTTTACATGCTAAACCTTGCTTAACTATAACAGCTACACCTCCAGATGATGCCACGGCATCATCACGGTCCTTTCGGAAAATAATGTAACTGCGTAGAAAGTTGGTGCGTTTAGATTTTAAGTGGGTTTCCTGTACACACAGCACTTTTGGTGAGTGAATGTGTAGAAGTTCTTGGACATCGTCGAGATTTGTGAGAAGGTTTCTGACATTCCATTGTAGAATCTGTGTTTCCATATTTGATGGAAAGTGGTGCTGTGTGTACAAAAATGAAGTGGCTGTTCAAGTGGGAAGTTGTAACTTAAGTAGCAGGGCCGTTGTCGGGCCCTGTTATTGGTTTCTTGGTTCTTTTAGCGCGTTCTATGGAGCCACGCCGCGTTTCCGGCACCTGAGGTACCGTGTTTGTGTCCATTGCCTCACGTGAAGCACTGGACGCCCGCGTACGCGAGCTGCTGTTGCATATTGGCGACCTCGCCTGGTGAGACGTGGTCGGTCGACCCGACGACCCTGGAGTCACCCGAGTCTCTGGCTTGGTAGGTGGAGCAGGCTTGGCTGCTTCCACCATGGGGGCGGCCACCACACCCGATGGCTCACTTTGCGTGGGCCTAGGTAGTGGCGGAGGATGATGCGACGCTGCCCCCTGACGCGCCGCATCAGCGTAAGTTGTGCCGTGAAAAGCCGAACACTTTCGGCGTGCTTCCTTGAAAGAGATATTTTCGCGAATCTTCAGTGTAATAATGTGTTTTTCTTTTTTCCACTGAGGACAAGAACGTGAATATGATGCGTGGTCGCCGTCACAGTTTACAGAATGTAGGGTTTCATTACAATTGTCAGAGATGTGGCCTTGAGCACCGCATTTGGCACAAGCCGGTCGACCACGACAGCTCTAAGAGCCATGGCCGAACCTTTGACACTGGTAACATCGGCGGGGGTTTGGTATGTAGGGCCTAATCGGTGTCTTTGCATAGCTACTTTCTATTGTTTGTGGTAGTTCACTGGTGGCAAAGGTCAGTACCAAGTGTTTTGTGGGGGTTTCCTGATTGTTTCTTCGGATAACGATTCGCTTCACATTGGTCACATTCTGTTCTTTCCAGCCCTCGAGGAGTTCAGCCTCCGTCAGGTCAAGGAGGTCTGTGTCAGAAACAAATCCACGTGCAGAGTTCATGGATCGATGAGGTGTTACGCTTATGGGGATGTCGCCGAATGTTGCAAGGTTCTTTAGTTTGTCAAATTGTGTTTTGTCACGGAGTTCTAAAAGAAGGTCACCACTAGCAATTTTTGTAACTTTCTAGCCATCACCTCATGTGGCTGTCAGGGACCGCGATACTATGAACGGGGACACTGTTCTGGCTGTTTTGTTGGGCTTCTCACTGTGTACAACATGATAACGAGGGAATACTTCTTTGGGTCGGCTGAAAAAGGAAAATTCTTCGGTGCGTACGCGCTTTGAAGCGGCGCGATCATTGAGGAGTCAAAAACTTCTCTGCATGCTAGAGGAATGTAATTCAGTAACGATGGCGGCCACCCACCATGGAGCCCAACGAGGGGACGCTACAAGGTTCATGAAACGAGAAACATGCAGACGCCAGCCGCACACCGCTACGATAACCTAATGCGCGTAGGCCATGGTTGGCTAGTTGCACAAGGTTAACCCAAGCCGCCCATGAAAATGGGGAAGTAACAGAAGAAATTAGAAGACAGGATAGATTTAAAGAGGAGAAAAGACGAAGGTGTGGGGGAGAGAGAGATAGGAAAAGGCGACTGCCGATTTCCCCTGGGTGGGTCAGCCAAGGGGTGCCGTCTACGTGAAGCCGGGGCCAAAGGGGTGTGTTGCATCTGCCGGGGGGCCTTAAAGGTCCAATCACCCAGCATTGGCTCAACCCCTAGGATCCCCTTTTCCCCGGACACGGCAAAGCCACGCACGCCTAGGCGTGGGAGGGAGCCGAAACTCCCCCGTTAGCTCGGGTCCGTGGTGTCGCTACACACCAAACGCCTGCTTACGCAGACGCCCCTGCGGGGGGCTGACTAAGATAAAGCACCGAAATCTGTTAACTGTAGATATAACCACAACCACTGGATGAAAACAAAAAACACCGGCCGTGGTGCAACACACGAGGAAAAAAATCACAAGACAATGATAGATAACGACATGACCTAACGATAGACTATGTAATAGATGGTGGCTTGCTAAAAAAAATACTTCACTTGCCAAAGCAAAAGTTTTCATAATAAATATTTAAGCCATATTTGCGGTGCCGTGTTACGGAAACGAGATGTTGAAGTTATCTCAGCTTATCTTCATTTCAATAAAAACGGCTCAGCACAAATTTTTGTTTACACCAATATTGAGCTGTTTTAAACATGTTTAGTTACTAATGATTTCTGCGTTTATTAGTAACGATATAGCCTGACCTAGCTGTGCCCAACGTTACTAGACCAGGTTTTAGTAACGCTGGCCATGCCGGCGTTGCCTATTTATAGTAGCTAAGAATAGCCTTTCTGCCATGCTCTCTGGCCTCTGGCTTGTTGTTCCAGGCCTGGTCAGGTAGATTTTCTGGCCCCACCGTTGAATTGTTTGCTCGGGCTGTGGCTTCCAAACATTGCGGTTTTGGGCTTCCGTATCATCTAGTTCCGTCATCATGTCCTCTAAGTGGAGGACATGTCACAGTGTGACGAGGGAGCACGACAAGGCGCTGAGCGAACTTGGATTCACGCAGTTTGTCGCGGGGCCTCGTTGCGATTTCCTGCGCAGCGACGGAGTGCGTGCTGCTCGCGTGGCACCATTTAATCCTCCGGAGCCGGTGAGCCGCAGAAGGCTGGCAAATGAAACTTCCATGGACAACGCAGGTGAGCCTGCGCCCAAACGGTTCAACACAGTTTCAGAGAGCGAAGACGACCGCATTTGTGAACAAGATTCTGATCTTGTCGAGTGCGGCGAAGAGTCTGAAGGGGTGCCGCTATGTATGCAAAGCGGCCCTGAGTGTAGCTCAAGTGACGAAGACAGTCCGCTTGGCTTCGAATCAAGTGATGACGGCGTCACAACCCTAGCGAAAATCCTGATAGAGGTCTGTATCAGTCTGATACAATTTTCTATCAGTTGTACCAGTGTTGTATCAGACTAATATAAAGTCTTACCAGTTCTGGTACATACTCGTATCAGTCTGGTACAGTTGCTTACCAGTTGCACCAGTCTTGTATCAGACTGATACAAAGTCTTACCAGTTCTGGTACACACTCGTATCAGTCTGGTACAGTTGCTTACTAGTTGCACCAGTCTTGTATCAGACTGATACAAAGTCTTACCAGTGCTACCAGCTTTCCTATGAGACTGATACACATGCACACACACACACACACACATATATATATATATATATATATATATATATACATATAATCAATCGGTCATTTTACGTATGCTGTATATCAGTTTTTTTTTGCTGTTGAAAACTGAAAACTTGGTGACCCTCGTATGATGCATCATCCAGAGTGCCACTGGTAGTTTTAGGATGCATACAATGCTGTGTAATACTCGATGGCGGTGTTAAGCAGTATATGAATTCATTGCATCTCTTTTCTTGATTTTTCCTGATCTTCCTCTATTTCTGGTTGTTCTATTTCCCCCTGATCCCTCATATAGGGTAGCCAACCATAAGTGTTTCTGGTTAACCTTCCTGCTTTCTCGTTTTTTTGTTTCCTCCTCCTCTAAATGAGCACAAGGAGGCCTAGTCATGCAAAGCAGGTTTCAGGCTGGATGATCATTTCTTGTTCTACATGTACAAATAAACAATAGGGGTACGTGACAGGTGCCAGATACCAACAGTTTATTTTGACAGTCAATGAATCAACGCGTCTCAGGAACATTAAACCATAACTTATCACACAGCCATACAAATATACCGTGTAAAACATAACTCACACAGCAATACAAATAAAACTTATCACACAACAATATACAGACATGACTTTCTATTTTGTAGCTTATAAGGTCAGTAAACATGCCAAGACACCAAACTTCATGATAAGTGCACAATTGTGTGCTAGTGTGAAATGAGCATGCTGACACAACAATTCTTTAAAACTGTATGAAGGTTAAAGCCCCAGTGTCTGGGTGCTGCTGTTCTTTACTTTCACAACTCAAGCCATCCCTCACTGCCCCACATAGTGCTTTGCCTTTAATGACGAGTCACTATGCCAGTGCCATTAAGCCATACTGGATGAAATCCTTTAAGGGGAAATAAACCACTTTTCCAAGTAATCATCAAATGACCTTAATATCAGAGTTCATTGTCTCACAAATCAACTGCCACAAAAATTTCAAAGCGACCCGAGTTGCATGGGATTGCTGCGCACTTTAAGTGGTCTCTTCTCTCATCCCAATGTGCCTTGGCGGTTACATAGGGAGGGATGGCACATAAGAAATAGCTAAGTAAGCACACATCATGACCTAGAGCACATGTGATCACTTTTACCTGTTGCAATTCTCATATGCATGAGTGCGACTCACTACACAATGTTAGCACATTATGGAGAGCGGTGTCAGCATGTGGCAGCACCCTATGGCAAGAAGCACGTCTGATCGAAACACCCCTCCTGATTTATGTTATCTGTTGCTTTACAACATACAGCAGGGGTCTGAAAGTTGAAAGAAAGCGAGCAGAGGCATCTCTATGAAAAGAGGGCACTTGAGTAATTCACAACATTGTACATCTCTTCTAAACTCTCTTTGCTGCACACCGCTGCAAGGTTTGACCGAGCGGTTTATAGGAGCATCTGTTATCCATCCACAGGATGTCTTTTCATTATGTCTAAGGAGTGTTTCTGACCTGTTTAATACTTGGATATAATCCTACAAAAATTATGAACATAAAGAAGCATGTACTAATAAATGTTAAAGCATTTGGCTGCAAACAACATAAAAAAGTTCTTAAGAGAATATTACAGTTGAACCCTGCTACAACCAAACTCATAGGACGCAGAAAATATTTCGTTGAAGCGAGAATTCAGTTGTATTGAAATTGAAAAAATGTAGCTGATCTGAGCTAGCAAAACAAAGGAACGTTTATTCTTAGAATTAAAAAAAGTGTCCGCTGCTTCCTATTCGTTCCCAGCAGTGTCACGACACGATTCACAGTCATGCATAGCGAGGCCACGATGAAATCCATGCCGAAACAACGCTTACAATCGCTTTCGTGAACGTACCAAACAGTTGCAATAACACGTTAACACCAGCAGCTGTCCGCCATCAAAGTGTATCCGACAACACCGAGATGGAGGCAGGGTATCATGGAGCGGTGATTTTTGCCTTATTCTATGCCATTCTTATCGTCCATCACTCGTGGCTAGCTGATTTGCTTGATAATACGAATGAACAGCCGCTCTGATTAGGTACCACACTCGCGAAGCGCGAAAAAGATTATAAGCATTGGAATCGGAAAAGGCAGCGCTCCGCGTTTGCACCCAGTAGCTGCGTGAAAGAAACCATGAACTGAGCGACTGAGCTTCAGCTTCCGATTGTCTGCAGCTCTAAAGCAAGCCAGTGGCCTGGCAGGGCCTGGCAGGGTAGTCTCATTGCCATCACTATTGAGCAATGGAAACGCCAATGCTTGCTGAACAGCGGTGGTTTCTGGTGGTGCCAACAAGTGTTTTAGACTTTGTCGACCTATTTTCAGGTTATTAAAATGCATCAAAATGTTAAAGATAGGGTTTCCTGTATAGCAATAAATATTTGAACCTGGAATTGCATCGTGAAATTTGAATGAAGGGGGACGGCAGAAGTGTTCATTTTGGCGACAACATTTATGCATTGACTCCTATAGACTGCTGATGGGGAATTGTGAATTTTTCGTTGTAGCGGAAATTTTGTTGAAGCAACCTTCATTATAGCAGGGTACGACTGTATTGGCAAAGGTTATGAGAAGTTAGCTCTTCATTGTACTACCATGATAAACTCAATATTGACTACATTTGTCACTGACCCCCGGTAATCAATCTCTTTCGAACAAGTTCGGTACATCACCGACATAGCAAGCACGACCAACTTTCATCTGCACGCACACTCTGTCCAGATCTTCTGGTAAAAGAAGAACTTTTTCTTCAGTTTGTGTGTAAAGACCGATGTGAGAAGTGTTCTTGTATTGTTCAGACGCAAGTCGCACACACATGAGTACACACATAGAGTCTGGCAGTTCATAGACATGTAGCAGTGTGTAATACATGCCATTTTTGCATTTGAAAAAACAGTTTCTCGTTTTTTTTGTGCACCTATAGTCACTTGTTTCTAGATGTTCGCCGTGCACCATGATGCGCTGGAACCTCACCAGTTGTGTCGGGACATAGCCTAATTTTTCTAAAAAAGCACTCCTTTCACTCTCTTTCACTGTGTTACACACAACACATTTTCCCATGGGGCGTGTGTCGACAATTCTTGGAGGTGATGTGGTCATCAAGCGATGGCAGGTTGTTCTGACCCCTGTGGAAAGATCAAGGGTGTTCACAAGTCTCTTCAGCTGAAGTTTCATCACAAAGCGTTCAGAAATTTGTGATGGCACACCATTAGCATCACTAATTAGCTTCAGAAGGATACCATTGCCAGATTCAAAGACAAATGCAGAGTGGGACCACAGTGGCCCCAGCTCTGCTACACTTTTCGGAAGGTGGAGTAGCTGGTGCACGTTAAACGACATGGCACATGCGCCATACAAGGGCTCCATCTTCAGAGCAAAATCGGACAGTCTGTCCATCGCTGCCCTGACTTCATCTCTGCTGATTTGATCCTTCAGAAGAAGGTAGAGTGATGATGCTAGCAGGCACATGTGACTGTGATACAGGCGTGGCAAGATGCCATCCAGGCATGGGGCAGCGTAGAAAAGGAACCACCACCTCCATTCACTTGCCTTCCACAAGCCTCTTTCTTTAATGCTTCGTGGTAGTCTCGTGAACCACCGCGGTGGCTTTACATTAGCGAGCCTGTGGTCCAACTTGCGTATATTTTCTGGCTGCCCAATATAGGATGGAGAGCCCGGCGAGCCAAACCATATGTCGGCAAGTTGCTTGGCCACGCCTTCTAGCACATTGTGCATATAATCGGGGCGCACAGACCACACCAAATCAAACCCTGGCAGCCGGGCAAGTGGTGAGAACCCTTTGATGCCATGCGATGGTTCACCCGACTCCAGGGATACCTCCATGTCCCTTCGAAAGGTAGCATCCGTCCTTGGTTCTGGCTCGTGGCCATCTTTCAAAAGTGGATATTTCAGTGACCTTGTAAATAAAGAAAACATAAAATGCACCTTTCAAGAAAGTTGTAACATGACACTGTTTGCCAAAGATGTACAAGAAGTCAGAAGTGCTGCCCAATAGTGAGCATACAAAATATATATATTTACATTTATGTTTAGTCCAATTGCTCATTAAACGATTATAAATTTACATAAGATTACAAGGTAGTTAAAAGTATGCTTTGTTTCAAATGCTTACTGTTCTAAAATGATTGTTAGTAGATTTCTTAAATGATACCACTGTTGCTCATAATTAGCAAAAGGCGAAAACTCACTGAATGCATTGAACGATATGCATGTGGGAAACTTGGAAAACTTTTGCTTGGGCACACTAAAACTGAACTCTTGCTTGAGAAGATGTGATACTCACCAGAGATATAAACACCCTTGTGGAGACAAAAGCTGCAGCCGTAATACCCATTGAATTGCTTCATGTTGAGTACTGCAGCCCGTGCAGGGGCATCGACGCAGCAGCAAACAACACTGACTTTGGATGATAACTTGAGACCATTGCAGTCCCACTTTATAGCCCCAACTTTGCTGATGTTTTTAATGAATAGCTCCAAAAAGGGTGCCATTTTCGGATGCCCCTTCCCAAAGTAGAGGCCACAAAGTAGCATGTTGCTCCAGCGCAGTGTTACTGGGAGTTCATTTACAACACACTGAATGGGCCACAACGATGATTTGCTGCACTTGAATGCCCTTGCTCCGTCAACGTTGAAAGTCACTGTCAAATCGGACCATGACGCTTCCTTCATCTGGTTTTTGTACAACTTGCCATCAGTTATGTCTGTGAGGTCTGTCTCATGAGCACGTGACTGCTTCTTTTGTAGAGCAGCTAAAAGCCCTTTTGCAACACAGCTGCTAGAAAGGAGCACCTCTATTTGTTTTTTCGCATCAATCATGGAAAAGTGATTTTCTGGGGGATTCAAGGCTGTGCACTGTGGACACACGAAGTCCCTCTCACTAGGATTGGGTACGATCGATCCACATTCTTTACAGTAGTAATGGCGTTTGACTGTACCAGCCAGCCACGATTTCCATGTCTTTCTAAGCAGGTGCTTGGACGTTGGCAGAATTTGCCTTCCCAAAAAAGGTTTATCACCCCCACCAGTTTTTCCATATTGGTCCAGTTCAGTCCTGCAGACGTACTGTACGCCATCAGGATAATCATTGCTTCTCTGACGTTTAGGTCTGAGTTCGGCAAGTGCTCATCAGAAAACAAGCGGCAAAACTCATCTTCATCCTGCTCACGATCTTTGTCGCTATCGACATGGCGGTCGCTCATGCCTGCATCGTCGCAAGCCAAATTTGTAGTTTCGTAGGAATCGCTTGAGAGCGAGCTTTCCTCGAAGCCGTAGGTGTCGTCTGGATCAGTATTTTCATTGCTGTCACCATGTACATCAATGAGACTTCGTGTGTCGAGCGTCGTTACACCAGAACCCCCGTTACCAGCTGAAGTTTGAGGAGCATTATTGCTAGAGCATGGCTCGCTGGCAGATTGCGCCGCGGCCGCTTTTTGATATAGGCTCGTTGTACGCGGTACTACATAAGGTGATCCAGGCTCCAAATAGCGCTTCCTCTTTTTTGATCGAGGGAGGGGTTGACTTGAATCCATTTTTCGTCAAGCTGTACGCTAACTTAATTCAAATAATGCGCTTCATGGTGTCCACGCAAACTGAGGCCACGATGAACAATCTAGGTGGGTCCAAGATGCATTGAGAGAGGTAGGGTACGCCCTTAAAAGAAGCTTCACATTCACACCTTGCTTGCCTTGTCTTGAAGATGGTGTGCGGTGCCGTCAACTAGTATAAAACATGCAGCGAGACCAGCAGGTGCTCTAAGGCGAGACTGCCATGAGGCCCTGATGTCGATGAAACAACTTATTAGCGGTGTGGTGTGGGTCGACGTGAGCGACACCTGGCAACACTACTTGTTTGTTTTACATTAATATTTACTGTGATTATAAAAGCATATAAATTATATTATTGATATTCAATTTTTTGGCACGTAATAAATTTAAAAAAAATAGGTTCAGTTACTTTAACTCAAAATAACTTTGTTTTGATCATACAGTTTGTTTTAATGAAGTTGAAAATACTCACTGAGGACACCACCATCGTCATTGTGATCGCAGTCCACGTTTTTTTGTGTGTGTGTTCTGTGTTGCTTTGTAGCGCACGTGTACGCCCACGATATGTTCGCATTCGTTCGTTTCCGTGACGATAATCAAAAGCGGATTGTTCCAATCGCTTCGTGTAAGCACCTAGAACCGAAAAATACAAGCGATTTCAATCATCGTAAGTGGTACAAAGTGTTCTGGGAAGATGACACGCACTGCGGCCACTACCATGCTCAAGTGATTAGGCTTTACGGTGAGTGTGCCTCTTCTTTTCCACATTCAAAAAAAAAAGGAGGAAGCAGTCAGCCTGAAGTTATCCACTGATCTTTTTTTTTTTAGAAACCGAGGGCGATGCTCGAAAAGCCACGGAAAAACGAACATCTATTCCTCAAAGACCTGACAGCGACTCGTCTGAAAGCTGCAGTTCAGATGAAGTGGAGGATCTGTCGTTTGAAGAAGTAGGTTCAATCTTTCACATGCAGCCGATGTGATACTTAGCGGCGTGATTATTACCGAGAGCCAGCTTTGATATGGACCTGCCGAGTCGGACACGGAGCAGCGATGCTCTAATGTATACATATATGTATACATTATACGCACGTGCGCCGGTACAGTCACATTTACTCTTGAAGGTGGTGATTAAGTTGCAATATGTCGAATAGCTACTTATATGTTATCCTTATAACGATGTATGAGTGCCGCTTTGCCACTTTTTTCATACAATTGACTGCTTTAGATAACATTAATCTAGTGCGGATGGGATGCACGACAATGCGTGCGCCTTGTTCAAACCATAAGCTAAGAAAATTAATTCGAACTAAGTTATTTCGAAATCCCGCTTAATTCAAAGATTTCTGCGATCCTGTATTTTTCAATGTAAGTCTCAACGGACATCTAGAAGCGGCGGTCAGCACCAGTCCGGTTAATGGGATAACTTTGGGTGCCATGTACGTGCCAATTCCCGATTTCGCCGCAAACAGGTGAAAACAAGTGCTCTCAAGAGCCAAATGGCAATGCCACGTAGTGCTACAAATGAGCGGCAGCTGAATTCAGCACTCCAGCCTCGATCGCTACTTCCAGCGAAAAAAAAAAAAAACGGTCTCGTGGTCAACCAAAACGTGCGCGTGCGGAAAAAAAAAAACGTGTTTCATTGGAATAAAGCAGTGGCAGTGACGCGTGGGCAGTATGTCGCTCGCTTCTTGCAACCTCAGCGCGTAATGATTTACCCATTCTTTCTGGGATTGTAAAGAAATTTAATGAAGGGCAGTTTGGCGGAACTCGCAATGTATACGAACCTCCAAATGCCGGTCGCTCCAGCAATTTGTGCACTTGCACTGCTGGCAGAGTTCTTGCTTGCAACGCCTACTTCGAAAACTAGCGCAAAAGCTTCAATGGTCATGCTTTTCAGCCAAAACATCGCCAATTTGGACACACTGGCCATCATTCAGTTCTTTATTTTACCAGGGAGAATTGGTGAATAGTCAGATCGATGACGTGCTGACGCAGCGAGGACTAGATGACTTGTTGCCCGCTTGTCATTCCTCTATTGCAGTGAAGCACATATTGTTTTATGCAGGTACGCATTTTTGTTTACCACGCCTGCGTTTTTTTTTTCTTTTTGGTGGCAGCAACGAAGCTCACCATTTCTTCGTGTTTAAGACCAGGCATTGTAGGAAAACATAACCTTTGGAGCCGCAAGCTAGCCAGCACAGTAAAGAATCAGCCCTGATTGCTTTGAAGAATTGCAAGTTCCTTGCACCCGATTGATTGTATGTTCTGTTAATCCAAAGCCCACTTAATTCGAAGATTTCTTGCAGTCCCAGTGACTTCGAATTAACAAGGTTTTACTGCATTTTGGGTTGGCTATGCATTTGCAGGAAACACGACATCAAGCGACTGTTCAGCAGAAAAAGAAGGTTGTTGATAAGCACTTCAAGAAAAGGAATCGAGACCTCCTGTTAGGTGATGCTGGCAAAGAAAAGACGGAGGCAGAACGTCTCAAAGAAGATGTCAGTTTGCTCAGGGCGGAAAATGCCAAGCTATTGGAGCGCATTAGAATGCTTGAAGAGGCTCTTTGCAACAAAATTTTCGAAACAGGTTTGGTGATTTCCTTATAAATTGTTTTCATGCACTGTTGCTACAGTTGTATACATCACTACGTTGCAGTTTTATTATATCGATCATACAGTTTTGCTGTAAAGCAGAATGCAACCTAAGCTTATATCTCAAACTTCCCAGTGATGCACACATCCTAATCACTTGCAAGTATGCTTTTCCATACTGTCGCAGCTTGGTGTACTTCAAAGAACACATGGACAAAATTTCTGAAGCCCTCAATTACGATGCCCCTGATAATCACAGCATGACTTAGAAACGTAACACCCAGCCTATTATTCTACTTTCACATGGTATCTCTTCTGCATGCAATATTTGTCATGTTATTTGGCCTTGCTAGGTTGTGCACCCTAGTCTTTTCAGTTGGACCTAGGATGCAACTGTAATAAGGATGTGATACAGTTCCTTTTTCTGCATGCTCTGCTTTTTTATTACAGAAAAAGAGCTCATGCTTTGCGAGTGCTGCAGCCACAGGCCAACACCTTTAAAAGAAGCTGCGCCTTTGGCACTACCGTGCACTTCTACTGTTGAACCACTATGTACCGCCGTCGTCCGGCCACCAGAAACCGTGGCCGTGCGGCCGCCACCCACCGCCACTATGACCAGGGGCAGCACTGATGGTTTTGATCACCGAGTGGTCTCTGCAAGTGGGTGTGGGAACAGTGAACAGTTGCCAGGGCAAATTGTCAATTATGTGCCCACTAATGGAGAGGTATTGTAAAACTCTGCGTGTAAGCTTTGTCATAGGTGCGTCTGCAGAAATGAGGGAATGTGTATTGACATACTGTTGTGTACACATTATCTTCAATTTGTTTTATAGGTGCAACTGGGCAGAGGAATCGCCATATCTGAGGGCGTTTATAGCCGTCTAATGAGCACAAAAAGTGAAACTCGGTTTGTGCGTGAGGCGGCTGTGGCGATTTTCTCCACGGCAGGCCTAGTCGGGCGCTCCGTCACTGGGGCAGCCTGCAACCGCAATAAGGGAGAGGCGAAACCTCCCTTAGACAAGGAAAGATACACTGTGCTTTCTGGTAGGTAAAATTTCCCAGTTTGCCCAAAATTTATGAAATTGATTGGCTCCATGCTTGTGCATATCAGTAAATTCAGTCTAGGTTCCACAGCCAACTTGTGTTGTAACTACTAAGGCTTCAAGCCTCGTATTTTTGCCTGTTGGAGTTGGGCGCTTTTATGCAAGAATCAACAAAATAATTAAAATTGAAAGAAAGACAGTGATAGCACTCGTATTTATTTCTTTGTCATATTTACTCCTCTGTTTCGACATAATTGTCACCAAACAAGTGTCCATACTATGCTTCGTTTTTGATCATGCAGATTTCTTCAGTCATTATTTGAAGAACTCAGTGCCAATTGGAGAAGTGAGCGCAAAGATGAAGATTCTGAACAAGGCGCTCGCGAACAAAATTAACGACCTCATGAAGTCCAAGAATTAGTTCATGAAGCATAAAATAAAAGAAATTTGTCTGATTTTTGTGTTCACTTCTATTGTCCGTCCAGCTCGCTCTAATGCAGTGGCGAACCCACCAGTCGGTTAAGCATGCACCAATGCGCTTATGAGCTTCTACTAAACAGATTGGGGCACCTATATACTGGTGCACGTATAGACTGGTACACCTATAGACTGGTATACCTATAGACTGGTATACCTATAGACTGGTACACCTATAGACTGGTACACCTATAGACTGGTACACCTATAGACTGGTACACCTATAGACTGGTACACCTATACACTGGTGCACCTATACACTGGTGCACCTATACACTGGTGCACCTATACACTGGTATACCTATACACTGGTACACCTATAGACTGGTACAGCTGTCAATAAACTGATAGCCTATCAGTTTTTCTATCAGGATTTTCGCTAGGGTTCAGACAGCTGCACAGGGCCGGGAGAGGGTGCAGCGTTAACTAGCAGCGCAAGGCTTTTCGTTGAATCGGCGGAAGTGCCTGCAAGCGAAGAGTTTGCACTCATTGCCGGCAAGCATAAGATGACGCATGCCTGCATTAACGATGTCCTCGACTTCTGTCGGCGTAGAGGCGTCGCTGACCTTCCCAAAGATGCATGAACCATTTTGAAAACCGAGCGTAAAGCTCGGGTGGAGCAGAATGGTTCGTTTGTTCACTTCGGTTTTGAAGAAGGCATCCGTCAAGTGTTGCATCAGGTGCAAGCACTTCCTTGTGCACTGAAACTGCAAGGTAACATTGATGGAGTATCACTGTACAAAAGCAGCCAGCTTGCTTTCTGGCCCATTTTGTGCCGCATAACAAATGTGCAGGCATCGCCGCCATTTGTTGTTAGTGTGTACTGCGGTGCAGGGAAGCCACCGTGTCTAGAGAATTATTTGCGGCCATTTGCGCAAGAAGTCGCCAAGCTAACCTCTGAGGGGTTGAGCATAGGAGACATTCACGTACATGTGCGCATTGAAGCCATAGTGTGACGCCCCTGCAAGAAGCTACATCAAGTGTATTGTTGGCCACACTGGGTATTATGCCTGTGAGCGGTGCATACAAAAAGGAAAGCATGTCGAAAACAGGGTCACATTTCCCAGACTCCATGCAGCAGCACGGACTGATGCATCGTTTCGTTCTCAAGACAACAAACGCCATCATACTGCTGCTTCACCTTTTCTGTCACTTGATGTTGACATGGTTGCATTCTTTCCAACTGAATACATCCTCCTTGTCTGCTTAAGGGTCATGCGTCTACTTCTCAGAAACTGGATATGCCAAGGCCACAGCAATAGACTGAGCAGAGCTCATCATTGCCAACTAAATGAGAGCTTGCGAGAGCCATCTAAGGCCTTTCCAATGCATTTCCAGCGAAAGCCAAGGGGCACAAAAGAACTTGATCTATGGAAGGCAACAAAGTTCCGCACATTTCTTCTATATGTGGGGCTTGTTGTCTTGAAGCCTGTTCTGTCTGTGTCTCAATACAAGAATTTTTTAATGTTTCATGTGGCCATCAGAATTTTAGCGTCACCAAAGCACTACCTTGAGTAGAATGACTTTGCAAAAGAAGTGCTCAGTATTTTGTGCAAGAATTTGGTGAGCTATATGGAAAAAAGCAGCTGGTGAACAATGTACACACAGTTGTTTACCTTGCCGGCCAGTGCATGGAGCATGGCCCGTTAGATCAGTTTAGTGCATTTCCCTTTGAAAGCTACCTTGGACAAATGGAGAAGTTGCTGTGATCTTCTAACAAGCCACTTCCGCAGTTAAGTAGAAGAATCTCTGAACTGAGGTACGCATTTCATAATGATGCTAAAAGACGTAGCAACAAGTGCAACCTGGAGACTGCTTCCTGTTGAAGGATGGCCCTGTTGTTGTTGAAGAGATTATGGGAGGCCAGTTCAAGGGAGGAATCCTTCCTTATGCCAGAGATTTTTTCAAAGTTCCTCTGAAGTCTTCCCAGCTTGATATATGGTGCTGTGACACCTTTAGTGATAAAACTAAGGTGTGTCCTCTTCAAGAGCTCCAGAACACAGCTCAGTGTCTGAGGCTGCGCTACAAACGAGGACACGTTGTTCTGCCACTTTTGCACACTTGAAAAGAGGAATGTAAAATATAATATTGTTGAAGAATGTTGCATTGGGTGGTGAGCTGCTTGGCCTATAAGATCTTGAGTATGTTGATGCACCAAGCCTATTTGCCTGTTCCCTGATTGGGTTGAGACACAAACAAGTTCAATGCAAGCAGATTCGTTCTGATGCAGAGGGGGTGTGAAAAATGGAAGGTGGATGAATAGAGAGTACTCTGAGCAAAGTTTGTGAGGGAGACCTTAGAAAATGAAAAAAAAAATGAATGGAAGCAGAGCACGAGTATTAGCCAGATACTGGCTTGCTCAGTTGCTTCCTTTCACTCGATACACAGACGAGACAAGCATACACTTGCAACCGAACCACATTCTACAACTCTTTCAGCACCCTCCATGACCACGGCAAGACCCCATGGTAAGTCATTCGCTAGGAGACCACAACGTGCTACCACTTCAGCATTGCCAGGCATTTTCTGCATATGTGAAGTTTATCTGCCAAACGTTGTGAGGAGCAAGGCTTCTCAGACCAATTCAGAGCAAACATTCACACCAATCCTTCGCTAGCCAAGATAGAAATATTTGAATGTGTCCTCGCTTACTTGATGATGATATATGTTGTTTAATGGCACAAGGGCCATTGATGGCCAAAGAGCGCCAGGAAATGATACCGGATGGGAGCAATGGTTATAGTAAATGGCTGTAAAAGGGCCTAAAATTCTGCGCTCTAAAGATGCGTAAGACATATATTTATTAAAATCATGAAAGTGACGTGAAGCATGCCTGGTGAGAATGAGTCTTTAGTTATCATGACATCATAAAATAGGAGCGTTATATTAGCACCTATTTCTCCCCAGCGCCCTTGGTCCCAAGGGCCGGGAGACAGGTGCTCTTTTGAATGTAGCATCCGCAGCAGCAGCCTCTTTTCAGAGGCCGTGCTATTGATCACTTCAGTAGAAAACATGGAAAGTATTTACTTCCTTCAAGAATGCATTATATTTAAAAAGAGGTTCGCGACCAATAAACATAGCTGGGTGAAGGGGTATGTGTTCCTTGTACGCTAGTGGAAAATGTTTTTTCCTGTAAGCCTCTAGCTCAGAGCATTCAAGAAGTATGTGAAGTATGGTAAGTGGACGGCCACATCTGTGACAGCTGGGTGGGTCACCACCGGACAAAAGGTGTGTGTGCGTGCTGTGTGTGTGTCCTATTCTAAGCCGACAGAGACTGACCTCTGTGCGACGTGTTTTCGACGTGGGTGGCCAGTTACCGAGTATGGTTTAATCAAGTGTACCTTGTTATGAGTTTGTTGATCCCATAACTTCTGCCAGTAAGTCCTGAGCTTTTCCGTATGTTGGGTTTTAGGTTAATTATAGGGACAGCAACTGAGAAGTTGACAGAGCTTCCGTTAATTGACCTGGCAAGCTGGTCGGCCAACAGATTTCCTTCGATCTCGCGATGTCCTGGCACCCAGCACACGACGATATGTTGCTTGGAAGTATAGGCCGTGCAGAGTATTGAATAGAGGGAAATAATTATAGGGTTTCTGTGTTTTTTAAGATTTTTCAATGCTTTTACGACACTCAGGGAGTCTGTGTATATAACTACCCTTGGCGTATTCAATTCTTCGAAGTGTTTAACGGCTACGAATAACGCGTAAGCCTCGGCTGTAAAAATGCTTGTGCTGGTGGACACAACGCCGGCATCCGAAAAGGATGGGCCAACCGCCGCATAGAACACGCCAGTATGGGACTTGGATGCATCAGTATAATATTCTGGACAGTCATATTTATCATCATCATCAGCCTGACTACGTCCACTGCAGGACAAAGGCCTCTCCCATGTTCCGCCAGTTAACCCGGTCCTGTGCTTGCTGCTGCCAATTTATACCCGCAAACTTCTTAATCTCATCTGCCCACCTAACCTTCTGTCTCCCCCTAACCCGCTTCCCTTCTCTGGGAATCCAGTTAGTTACCCTTAATGACCAGCGGTTATCCTGTCTACGCGCTACATGCCCGGCCCATGTCCATTTCCTCTTCTGTATTTCAACTATGATATCCTTAACACCCGTTTGTTCCCTAATCCACTCTGCTCTCTTCTTGTCTCTTAAGGTTACACCTACCAATTTTCTTTCCATTGCTCGCTGCGTCGTCCTCAATTTAAGCTGAACCCTCTTTGTAAGTCTCCAGGTTTCTGCTCCGTAGCTAAGTACCGGCAAGATACAGCTGTTATATACCTTCCTCTTGAGGGATAGTGGCAAACTACCTGTCATAATTTGAGAGTGCTTGCCGAATGTGCTCCACCCCATTCTTATTCTTCTAGTTACTTCAATCTCGTGGTTAGGCTCTGCGGTTATTACCTGCCCTAAGTAGACATAGTCTTTTACAACTTCAAGTGCACTATTACCTATCTCGAAGCGCTGCTCCTTTCCAAGGTTGTTGTACATTACTTTCGATTTCTACAGATTAATTTTGAGACTCCAACGGCTGCTGCATTGAATGGCTGTTCTGGCAAACGACACATCCCGTTCATGCCATAAAAGACCGGTTTATTCGGAGCCATAATCGCCTCAGATCGATCCAGGCAGCACTTAGCATCAGCAATGTACTAAAGCCACTTCTTTTGTAATTGCAGGTACGTAAGCGTGTTTGCATTTATAAGCGTGTTTGCAGATTAATTTTAAGACCCACCTTTCTGCTTTCCTTGTCTAACTCCGTAATCATGAATTGCAATTCGTCCCCTGAGTTACTCAGCAATGCAATGTCATCGGCGAAGTGCAAGTTACTAAGGTATTCTCCATTAACTCTTATCCCTAACTGTTCCCATTCTAGGCTTCTGAAAACCTCCTGTAAGCACGCTGTAAATAGCATTGGGGAGATTGTGTCCCCCTGCCTTACACCCTTCTTCATTGGTATTCTGTTGCTTTCTTTATGAAGCACTATGGTAGCAGTCGATCCCCTGTAGATTTCTTTCAGAATGTTTATATATACTTCATCTACGCCCTGATTCCGCAGTGTCTGCATGACGGCTGATACTTCTACTGAATCAAACGCCTTCTTGTAATCTATGAAGGCTATGTATAGTGGTTGGTTATACTCTGAGCATTTCTCTATTACCTGATTGATAGTACGAATGTGGTCAATTGTTGAGTAGCCTGTTCTAAATCCTGCTTGTTCCTTTGGTTGATTGAATTCTAATGTTTTCTTTACTCTGTTAGCAATTACCTTTGTAAATAGCTTGTATACTACAGAGAGCAAGCTGATCGGCCTGTAATTGTTCAAGTCCTTGTCATCTCCTTTTTTATGTATTAAGATGATGTTAGCGTTCTTCCAAGACTCTGGTACCCTACCCGTCAGGAGACACCTCGTAAACAGGGTGGCTAGTTTTTCTAACACAATCTGTCCTCCATCTTTCAGCAGGTTTGATGTTACCTGATCCTCACCAGCAGCTTTGCCTCTTTGCATGCTCTCCAAAGCTTTTCTGACTTCTTCTATCATTACTGGTGGGGTGTCATCTGGGTTACTGCTAGTTCTTATAGTATTAAGGTCGTGGTTGTCTCGGCTACTGTACAGATCTCTGTAAAACTCTCTCGCTATTTTAACTATCTTATCCATATTGGTAGTTATTTTGCGTTCTTTGTCCCTTAGTGCATACATCCGACTTTTGCCTATCCCAAGTTTCCTCTTCACTGCTTTGACGCTTCCTCCGTTTTTCAGAGCATGTTCAATTCTCTCCATGTTATACCTTCTTACATCGCATACCTTACGCCTATTAATCAACTTCGAAAGCTCTGCCAGTTCTGCTAGTTCTCCAGCATGGTCTAGTGGCTAGGATACCTGGCTCTCACCCAGGAGGCCCGGGTTCGATTCCCGGTGTCGGAAGTCATATTTATGTTGCAGCTCTAATAAATACATCCAAATGTGTACGGGGGAGGCATGCTTTGTGACAGCTACGAAAGATGTGTCACAGTCTATAACCTGCCACTGCCATGGAGGGAGCCGCAGAGCGGGGGGGGCTGAGGTGGTATTCAAGCAGTGGGACATCTGTTTCTTCAGCTGGGTCTCTCACACGCAGCGAGAAAGGGCGTGCCATTGCGGGTCGATTGTAAAAAAGTTGAGAGCTGGACAGGTCGTTGATGGTGGAATATGCAGGTTGCTCACTGTTCGCATTTACTTTAAGGAAATATATGAAGGAAGAATATGTTCTCTGCAGATGGAGTGACTATTCATCCGATTCTACATAAAGGCTTTCAACTGGGCTTGTTCTAAAGGCGCCTGTGGACAGGCGGATGCCTTGATGATGAACAGGGTCCAACATTTTCAGAGCGCTTGGCGTGGCAGAGTGATAGACTATTGCCCCATACTCAAGATGTGTCCGTATAAGGCTTCTATACAGATTCATGAGGCACTTTCTGTCGCTGCCCCACGTTGTTCGTGACAGCACCTTCAGGATATTCATTGTTTTCAAGCATTTATTTTTAAGATGTTTTATGTGCGGTACAAAGGTTAACTTCACATCTAAAATTATACCCAGGAACTTATGTTCTGTGTTTACGGGTAGACGCTCACCCTTAACGACCAGTTGAGGATCAGGGTGCAAGCCTCTTTTTCGTGAAAAAAGGACACAGGTGCTTTTCTGTGGGTTCAGTTTGAAGCCGTTTTCATCAGCCCTTTGGATACCTTGTTAAATGCAAGCTGAACCTGTCGCTCACAGATCCCAAGAGAACACGATTGAAAACCTATCTGCACATCGTCGACATATGTTGAATAAAAGTTATTACGTGGAATGTACAAACGGAGAGAATTCATTTTTATAATAAAGAGCGTACAGCTGAGCCCCCCACCCTGTGGCACTCCGGTTTCCTGTACAAATGCTCGGGACAGAACATTGCTCACTCTAACGCGGAAGGTACGATCAGACAGATAGCTTTCAATGACACTTAACATATTACCATGTATACCTATGTGCGAGAGGTCTCTCAATATTCCAAACCTCCACGTGGTATCGTAGGCCTTCTCTATGTCGAGGAACACAGATAAGAAAAACTGATTATGAACAAAAGCCTCACGTATGTGAGCCTCGATACGTATAAGATGGTCGGTGGTAGATCGGCCCCCTTTAAACCTGCACTGGTATGGGTCGAGCAATTTGTTTGTTTCTAAGTAGTGGAGTAAGCGGCCATTAATCATTTTCCAAATAGTTTGCAGAGGCAGCTTGTTAACGCTATGGGTCTGTAACTTGATACAGTAGAGGGATCCTTTCCCTTCTTCAAAATTGGAATTATAACAGCCTCTTTCTAGGAGGAGGGGATCACACCTAAAAACCATATGCAATTATAAAAAGAGAGGAGGGTTTCTTTACTTTCGGAGGGTAGTTCCTTCAGCATCGCGTACATTACGTTGTCAGAACCTGGGGTAGATGTATTACAGTAGCTAAGTGCTGTTCGCAGTTCTGCTAAGCAGAATGGTGCATTATATGCCTCATTTCTTGCCGATTTTCTTTCTAACTTTTGTTTTTCTATTCGTGCCTTGTAATTCTGGAAGGATTCGGAGTAGTGCGAGGAGCTCGATATGTGTTCGAAATGAGTGCCAAGAAAGCTGGCTTGATCCTCCAAGCTTTCCCCGTGGCTATTAACTAGTGGAAGAATACGTTTGTTGGCCCTTAATTTTCTTTATCTTATTCCACACTTTTCCCTCGTCTGTGTACGAGTTTATACTCGATATAAACTTTGTCCAGCTCTCTCGTCTAGCTTGTCGGCGCGTTCTCCTAGCCTGCGATTTGACCCGCTTGAAATTTTCCAGGTTTTCTGCTGTAGGGGAATCGCGAAGCAACGCCCATGCTTTGTTCTGAGTGGTCCGTGCTTTCCTGCATGCGTCGTTCCACCATGGCACTCGCCTTTTAGAACACATGCCACTCGTTTTGGCAATACATTTAGATGCGGCATCAAGTATAAAAGCTGTAAAATACGTGACAGCGTCATCTATGGTCAGGGCAGACAGCCCAGTCCATGTCATGTGTTAAAGAGTTCTATACCCTTCTCAATCAGCTGAGTCAATCTTCCATCTAGGAACCTGCAGGGGTAGTTGATCTTTGTTCGGCGCACTCAGGATGATTGGGAAGTGGTCACTCCCATAAGGGTTTTTAAGAACGTTCCACTTAAAAACAGGTAAAAGGGATCGTGATGAAATGCTAAGATCTATAGAGAAGTACGTGTTGTTTGCAAGGCTAAAATACGTAGGCTCCCTTATATTTAAAAGACATAAACTAGAAGAGAAAAGGAGCTGCTCAATGAGACGTCCTCGCGCATCACAGTGAGCATCGCCCCACAGGACATTGTGTGCATTAAAATCACCTAGAACCAGAAATGGCTCTGGGAGTTCATCTATTAATGATTCCAGATCACGTCTGTGTAGCTGTTGATGCAGTGGTATGTACACAGAACATATGGTAATGAGTTTGTTAAAAAGTACAGCTCGAATGGCCACTGCCTCCAGGGCCGTTTGGAGCTTCAAATGCTGGCATGCTATGCTACGAACGACTATAATGGCTACACCGCCAGATGGTACGACAGGATCCTCCCGGTCTTTTCGAAAAATAATATATTGTCGTAGGAAGTCCTTGTGCTTAGGAGTTAAGTGCGTTTCTTGCACACATAGCACTTTCGCATTAAACTTACACAGAAGTTCTTGGACGTCATCTAAATTTCTAAGTATTCCCCTTACGTTCCACTGTATGATTTTGTCCATAGTGGAAAAAAAAAGGGAAAAAGTGCTGTGTGCAAAGAAGACGGGGATCAGCTCATTTTACAGGGCCTTTGTCAGGCCCTGTAATTGGCGTTCTGTCCTTTTTGGGGCGGTTGAGCGTAGCTCGCCGCTCCTTCGGCGCTTCCTGCGCCGTTTGGCTTGAACTGGTGTCCATAGCCTCTTGCGAGGCACTGGACACCCGCTCTAAAGAGCGATCTGTGCATCGCTTAGACTTCGCCTCGATCGACGAAGTCTTTGTCCCCACCGAGCTGGGGGTTGATGGAGCCCCCTTGGCCTCGTGATTGCCCTGGCTGCTGCCAGAGCTTGTAGAGGTCACTGGTGTGGACAGGCTGAATGTGGGCAGGGCAGCGCTGGCTGCTCCCGCCGCAGGGGCTTGTGGCATTGGCCTCGGCACGCTAAGCGCGGTCCGGGCAACTGCCAAGGGCCTTTGTGGTGCCGCCCCTCGTTGCACCACTTCGGCAAAAGGTGTTTTTAGTGCTAATGATAACGAGACTCGTTGTCTTGCTTCCCTGAATGTGATATTTTCCTTAACATTTAGTTATTATTTCTTTTTCTCTTTTCAGGCTGGGCACGCTCTGGAGTATGCGGGGTGGCTACCTTCGCAGTTTGCACAGAGGATCTCGTCATGACTACATTCATCAGCACTGTGGCCGGTTGTGCCACACTTAGCACACATCAGCTGTCCTGCCTTCATATTTGCTTTATTCTTCCACAAGGTACTCAGACTGCTCCATGGTATACCGAAGTCGTCTGCGATGGTCAAACATTTCTCACCCGCTTTAACACGTCGCAAGGTCAAGGGTCTTGCACTTCTTGACGCTGGCCATAACTACACGAGAAGTTGGCAATTCAATGAGTCCACATTGGCTTTGCACACCACGCACGCATAAAAGGAATGCTGCACATGAAGTAGTCGACGCGACAACGAAAGCAACAAAGCGCTCACGAAGCGATGGTCACCTGTGAGGGCAACAGCAAAAGACACGAGCTCTTGTTGGCTGATCAAAACTTGCAAAACGGCAATAAAAAATGTAAAAGAAAAAGTAAAAGGAGGAGGACGTCGGAGGAGGCCAGAAGGGAGCAGCTCTGGGATGCATGACCAAATCGCTGGCATTTGAAACAACGCCTCGGGTTTGGAATGAAGGGTCGGACATGGAGTTTTACATAGCCAGTTTCGAGAGTCTCGGGTAAAGTGGTTGATTTGAAGGTGAGTATCAAGTGCTTTGTTGCTATTTCATTGTAGTTACGTCTGATTTTGATGCGCTGGACTTGTATTACACCTTGATCCTTCCATCCATCAAAGAGCTCTTCTTCACTCAGTGTCATCAAATCTTCGTCCGATATCACGCCCTTCACTGTATTCATGGTACGGTGTGCGCTCACAGAGACAGGGATGTTACCAAAGGCCACAAGGTGCGAGAGTTTATTGTACTGTTCCTTGTCTTTTAATTCGAGAAGCAGATCTCCACTTGCCATCTTCGTTGCCTTATAAGCGGTTTTAATGGTCTCTCTCAAGCACTTGGCCACAAGGAAGGGTGAGATTGCTCTAGCTTTTGTAGATGATTGTTTGCAGTGGAGGACATGGTATCTTGGGAAAGTTTCTCTGTTTTTGGGCCAAAGTAGGAAAGTTGCGTTGGTGCGTACCCTTTTCGAAGCACGATCAGTTAGAGAGGGGGTCGGGGATCCCATGAGAAAATGTGTATTTTTCGGTAACGGCGCCTACCACCCACCACGGAGTCCAACGAGGGGAGGTGGCAGAGCATGTGGGCATGTCTGCGCAACGCCAGCAGTACGCAGTTACTATAACCCAATATGGTTTACCCTAGTTTGGATAGCCACACAAGGTTAACCCTTGCCGCCAGGAAAAATTGGAAGTAAAATGAAGTGAGGAGAAGACAGGAAAAATGTAAAGTGAGAACAAAAGACGAAGATATAGGGAGAGAGAGATAGGAAAAGGCGACTGCCGATTTCCCCTGGGTGGGTCAGCGCAGAGGTGCCGTCTACGTGAAGTCGGGGCCAAAGGGGTGTGTTGCCTCTGCCGGGGGCCTTAAAGGTCCAATCACCCAGCATCGGCTCAACCCCCAAGATCCCCTTTTCCCGGACACGGCAAAGCCACGCACAACTAGGCGTGGGAGGGCGCCGAAACTCCCCCGTTAGCTCGGGTCCGTGGTGTCGCTACACACCAAACGCCTGGTTTCACAGGCGCCCCTGCGGGGAAACTGTGATGATGATATATGGTGTTTTTTGGCGCAAGGGCCATTTGATGGCCAAAGAGCGCCAGTTCATGAGACAGGAATGTGGACAATGGTTGTGATTAGCGGCTGTATAGGGGCCATAAAATTCCTCGCAGTTAAGCGGGTAAAAACATACAAGTAATAAAATCATGACTATGCCGTGAAAGGTGTGCATGGTGTGAATAGGTGACAAAAGTTGGTGATAATGAAAAACGATGGTGGACATGTATGGCATTAGCACAAGTACCTCACACGTTAGTACCCTTGCGTGCAAGGGCCGTGAGGCAAGTGCTTTCCTGTGTAGCCACCGCAGCAAAAACCTCTCTAGAGAGGTCGTGCTACGGTATGCCCGGGTATATGACATGAAAATTATGAATTTCGTTTAAAAACGCTAATAATGATTTGTGACTAAAAAGCGGTTCCCTACCGACGAACATTGCAGGGTGTAAAGGTATATGTTGTCGGTAGGATAGTGGGAAGTGTTGTCTTCTTATAGTGTCTAAATGTTTACATTGAACTAAAACGTGAAGAACTGTTAATGCCTCACCACATTTATCACACAATGGTGGATCCCCACCAGACAAAAGATGTGTGTGTGTTGTGTATATGTGTCCTATCCCGAGTCTTGTTAGTGTAACCTCTGCTAGACGTGATTTTGATACTGATGGCCAATGGCCAAGGTGTGGCTTGATAACGTGTAGTTTGTTTTGTGTGTGTGTATCCCACTTGCTCTGCCAGTAGTCCCTGAGGTTTCGTTTGAGAGAGTGCTTCAGATCAAGGACCGGGATTGATATGGGTGTAGGGGCAGTGTTTTTGTGAACGGATGCAGCGAGGTGATCCGCCCTCACGTTGCCTTGGATCTCACGGTGCCCTGGCACCCAGCACACCACAACATGTTGGTTGAGTGTGTAGAGTGTGCAAAATTTGGAGTAAAGTGAGACAAGGACAGGGTTTTTTTGTTTTTGAAGACTGTGCAGAGCCGTTACCACACTGAAGAGTCTAAACAATTACAAAAAGCAGTAATTTATACCATGTGTTTAGCTGCCACAAGTATCGCGTAAGCTTCCGCTGTGAAGATACTTGTGCCTGGATGTAGAGGGCCAGCATCCGAAAAGGAAGGGCCAACAGCAGCGTAGGACACAGAGGAGTTAGACTTAGAGGCATCTGAAAAAAACTCAGGACGTGTGTATTTGTGTTGAAGTTCCAGGAAATATGTTCGGATATGAGCGATGGGCGCATGTTTTGTAACTTCTAGAAAAGACACATCGCAGTCTATAGTCTGCCACTGCAGCGGTGGCGGGTATGCTACAGGAGCCATTAAACTGTGTTCGAGTGACACTCCAGTGTCTTCAGTTAGACCCTTCAGGCGAACTGAGAAGGGCTGCCTCATTGAAGGCCTGTTTTGAAAAAGAATGGAGCTCGACAAGTCATTAATAGTAGAGTATGAGGGGTGCCTCTTGTCTGCTTTCACCTTAAGGAAGTATACAAAGGACATGTAGGTTCTTTGCAGATGAAGCGACCACTCATTTGACTCAACATATAGGCTTTCTACGAGCTGGTGCGAAAAGCACCCGTAGAAAGGCGGATGCCCAAATGGTGCACGGGGTCCAGCATCTTCAAGGCACTTTGAGTAGCAGACTGATAGACAACGGCCCCATAATCTAAGCGGGTGCGAATGAGGCTTTTATAGAGGTTCATGAGGCATTGCCTATCACTACCCCACGTAGTACGTGACAACACTTTAATAACATTCATGGCTTTTAAACATTTTGTTTTTAAATACTTGATGTACGGTACGAAGGTTAACTTGTTGTCCAAGATTAAGCCTAAGAATTTATACTCGGCTTTGACAGACAGACGTTGCCCATTCAGTTGAATGTCAGGTTCCGAGTGCATGCCTCTCTTTCGAGAGAACAAGACACACGTGCTTTTTGTGGGTTAAGTCGAAATCCGTTTTCATCTGCCCATTTGGAGACCTTATTTAAACCCAGCTGAACCTGCCGCTCACACATGGCCAAGTTGCATGACTTGAAGCCAATCTGAACGTCCTCGACATATGTACAATAGAACATATTGCGGGGAATGGACAAGTGCAAAGAATTCATTTTGATAATAAAAATTGTGCAACTAAGCACGCCACCTTGTGGCACGCCTGTTTCCTGGACAAATGTTTGAGAGAGCACACTGCCCAGACGGACACGGAATGTCCGGTTTGACAGGTAGCTTTCGATTATATGAAACATTCTTCCGCGCACACCAAGGTGGGACAGGTCTCTTAGGATTCCAAAACGCCATGTTGTATCATACGCCTTTTCGATATCGAGGAACACAGAGAGAAAATATTGTTTATGGACAAAGGCGTCTCTGATCTGTGCCTCGATACGAACAAGGTGGTCTGTGGTGGATCTACTTTCTCGAAACCCGCACTGAAATGGGTCGAGCAAATTGTTTGTTTCAAGGATATGTACAAGTCGGCAGTTTATCATTTTTTCGAATTCTTTGCACAGGCAGCTTGTAAGTGCAATAGGCCTATAACTTGAAGCAAAAGAAGGGTCCTTGCCCTCTTTCAAAATGGGAATAGTAATAGCCTCTTTCCAGGAGGTAGGGATAGTGCCAGAAAACCAGATAGCATTGTACAAACAAAGTAAGGTTTTTCGTGTTTCGGCTGGTAGGTTTTTTAACATTTCATACACCACACGGTCAGAACCTGGGGCAGAAGTACTGCAGGAGTTTAGAGATGTTCGGAGCTCAGCTAGACTGAAAGCTTGGTTATATGCCTCGCATCTAGTGGATTTGCGTTCTAGTTTCTGCTTTTCTATTCTTCTTCTGTATTTTTGGAAAGTGTCAGTATAGTGGGACGAGCTGGATACCTGTTCAAAGTGTGCACCGAGGAAGTTTGCCTGATCTTCCAAGGTATCACCCTGAATGTTTACGAGTGGAAATGTGTGTACTTGTTTTCCTGCTATCCTACGGACCATGTTCCAGACTTTGGCCTCTTGTGTATATGAATTTATCCCTGATAAAAACTTGTGCCAGCTTTCTCTTCTGGCCTGCCGACGCGTTCTCCTGCCTCGAGATTTTATTTTCTTAAAGCTCTCAAGGTTTTCCGCTGTCGGCGAGTTCCGCAGCAACCTCCATGCCCTGTTCTGTTTCTTTCGCGCATTCTGACACTCAGTGTTCCACCACGGGACGTGTCGTTTGCCAGGAAGTCCAGATGTTTGTGGAATGCACTTGGCTGCTGCGTCAGTAAGAAAGGCCGTGAAGTACTGCACAGCTTCATCTATGCCTAATCTGCATATTTCGGTCCAACTTAAGTGAGTAATTTTTTGAAATTGTTCCCAGTCAGCTTTGTTTATCAGCCATTTGGGAACATGTGGAGGACATTCATGTATTATTGGTGTACTCAAAACCAAAGGAAAATGGTCACTTCCGTATGGGTTATTTATGACTTTCCACTGAAGTAATGGTACAAGTGAAGGAGATGCAATACTGAGGTCTATGGAGGAGTAAGTATTGTTTGCAAGGTTATAATATGTTGCCTGTTTCCTATTCAACAGACAAGCACCTGATGAAAAGAGGAACTGTTCGATGAGACGACCTCGTGCATCACATCGACAGTCACCCCATAAACCGCTGTGCGCAATCAGGTCCCCTAGAACCAGATAAGGTTCTGGTAACTCGTCTATTAAAGAGTGAAAATCATGTTTTTCCAGGCGGTCTTGCGGCGGTATGTATAGAGAGCAGATGGTGACGAGCCTATTCAATAGAACTGCTCGAACAGCCACTGCCTCTAGGGATGTTAGTAGTGGTAGATGGCTACATGCTACTCCTCGAATAAAAATAATGGCTACACCACCAGATGATGCCACAGCATCATGTCTGTCCTTTCGAAAGACAACATATTGACGCAAAAAATTTGTATTCTTGGATTTTAAGTGTGTTTCCTGTACACATAGCACTTTTGGAGAATGTTTGTTTAGAAGTTCTTGGACATCGTCGAGGTTTCAAAGTAGTCCTCTGACGTTCCATTGTATAATTTGTGTCTCCATTATGGGAGTAAAGAAGTGCTGTGTGTACGAAATGAGTGTGGCTGGTGTCTAAAGAGAGAAGTGACTTATCTTACAGAGCCTTTAGAAGGCCCTGTAATTACCGTTTTGTCTTTTTTAGAGCGGTCGAGGGAACCCCGCCGCTCTTTTGGCGCAGTCTGCGCCGGTGCAGTTGATGTGTCCATCGCCTCAGGAGAGGCGACAGATGATGTTTTCGTTGTAGGCTTCGTCGTGACAGACGGAGCCTTAAACCCCACCGGGCTGGAGGTCGATGGGACCTCTTTAGTTTGTGTGGTGCCCTGGCTGCTGCCAAGGTTCACAGGAGCCTTCGGTGGGGCTGTATTCAAGGAGGGTGGGGCAGCCGAGGCTGCTCCCCCCATGGGGCCTTGTGGCGTTTGCCTCGGCACGCTGGGCGTGGTCCAAGGCATTGCCGAAAACCGAAGTGGTGCTGACCCCCCTTGCACCACTTCGGCATACGATGTGTTCCCAGAAAAATGCAGGGAAACGCGCTGCCGCGCTTCACGGAAGCTTATGTTCAATTTAAACTTTGTACTAGTAATTTTTTTTTCCATTTTCCAGGCCAAGCATGACCTGGAATATGCAGGATGATGATGATATATGGTGTTTTTTGGCGCAAGGGCCATTTGATGGCCAAAGAGCGCCAGTTCATGAGACAGGAATGTGGACAATGGTTGTGATCAGCGACTGTATAAAGGCCATAAAATTCCTCGCAGTAAAGCAGGGTAAAAACATACAAGTAATAAAATCATGACCATGCCGTGAAAGGTGTGTGTGGTGTGAATAGGTGACAAAAGTTGGTGATAATGAAAAACGATGGTGGACATGTATGGCATTAGCACAAGTACCTCACACGTTAGTACCCTTGCGTGCAAGGGCCGTGAGGCAAGTGCTTTCCTGTGTAGCCACCGCAGCAAAAACCTCTCTAGAGAGGTCGTGCTACGGTATGCCCGGGTATATGATATGAAAATTATGAATTTCCTTTAAAAACGCTAATAATGATTTGTGACTAAAAAGCGGTTCCCTACCGACGAACATTGCAGGGTGTAAAGGTATATGTTGTCGATAGGATAGTGGGGAGTGTTGTCTTCTTAGAGTGTTTAAATGTTTACATTGAATTAAAACGTGAAGAACTGTTAATGCCTCACCACATTTATCACATAATGGTGGATCACCACCGGACAAAAGATGTGTGTGTGTCGTGTATATGTGTCCTATCCTGAGTCTTGTTAGTGTTACCTCTGTTAGACGTGATTTTGATACTGGTGGCCAATGGCCAAGGTGTGGCTTGGTAACGTGTAGTTTGTTTTGTGTGTGTGTATCCCACTTGCTCTGCCAGTAGTCCCCGAGTTTTCGTTTGAGGGACGGCTTAAGATCAAGGGCCGGGATTGATGTCGGTGTAATGGCGGTGCTTTCGTGGGCGGATGCAGCAAGCTGATCCGCCATCACGTTGCCTTGAATCTCACGGTGCCCTGGCACCCAGCACACAACATGTCTGTTGAGTGTGTAGAGGGTGCATAAAATGGAGTAAAGTGAAACGAGGACAGGGTTTTTTTGTTTTTTAAGACTGTGCAGAGCCGTTACCACACTGAGGGAGTCTGTATAAATTACTGCTTTTTGTATTTGTGATTGTTTGATGTGTTTAGCTGCCACAAGTATCGCGTAAGCTTCCGCTGTGAAGATACTTGTGCCTGGATGTAGAGGGCCAGCATCCGAAAAGGAAGGGCCAACAGCAGCGTAGGACACAGAGGAGTTAGACTTAGAGGCATCTGTAAAAAACTCAGGACGTGTGTATTTGTGTTGAAGTTCCAAGAAGTATGTTCGAATATGGGCAATAGGCGCATGTTTAGTAACTTCTAAAAAAGACACATCGCAATCTATAGTCTGCCACTGCCGCGGTGGCGGGTATGCTACAGGAGCCATTAAACTGTGTTCGAGTGACACTCCAGTGTCCTCAGCTAGACCCTTCAGGCGAACTGAGAAGGGCTGCCTCATCGAAGGCCTGTTTTGAAACAGAGTTGAGCTCGACAAATCATTAATTGTAGAGTATGAGGGGTGCTCCTTGTCTGCTTTCACCTTAAGGAAATAAACAAAGGACATGTAAGTTCTTTGCAGATGAAGCGACCACTCAAATATTTGATTCAACGTAAAGGCTTTCTACGGGGCTGGTGCGAAAAGCACCCGTAGAAAGGCGGATGCCCAAATGGTGCACGGGGTCCAGCATCTTCAAGGCACTTTGAGTAGCAGACTGATAGACAACGGCCCCATAATCTAGGCGGGTGCAAAGGAGGCTTCTATAGAGGTTCATGAGGCATTGCCTATCACAACCCCACCTAGTACGTGACAACACTTTTAAAATATTCATGGCTTTTAAACATTTCGTTTTTAGATACTTAATGTGCAGTACGAAGGTCAACTTCTTGTCCAAGATTATTCCTAAGAATTTATGCTCTGTATTAACAGACAGACGTTGACCGTTCAATTCAATGTCGGGTTCCGAGTGCATGCCTCTCTTTCGAGAGAACAAGAAACACGTGCTTTTTTGTGGGTTAAGCCGAAATCCGTTTTCATCTGCCCATTTGGAGACCTTATTTAAACCCAGCTGAACCTGCCGCTCACACATGGCCAAGTTGCATGACTTGAAGCCAATCTGAACGTCGTCGACATAGGTACAATAGAACATCATGCGGGGAATGGACAAGTGCAAAGAATTCATTTTGATGATAAAAAGTGTGCAACTAAGCACACCACCTTGTGGCACGCCTGTTTCTTGGACAAATGTTTGGGAGAGCACACTGCCTAGACGGACACGGAAAGTCCGGTTTGACAGGTAACTTTCGATTATATGAAACATTCTTCCGCGCACACCAAGGTGGGACAGGTCTCTTAGAATTCCGAAACGCCATGTTGTATCATACGCCTTTTCGATATCGAGGAACACAGAGAGAAAATATTGTTTATGAACAAAGGCGTCTCTGATCTGTGCCTCGATACGAACAAGGTGGTCTGTGGTGGATCTACTTTCTCGAAACCCGCACTGAAATGGGTCGAGCAAATTGTTTGTTTCAAGGATATGTACAAGTCGGCAGTTTATCATTTTTTCAAATACTTTGCACAAGCAACTTGTAAGTGCAATAGGCCTATAACTTGAAGCTAAAGAAGGGTCCTTGCCCTCTTTCAAAATGGGAATAGTAATAGCCTCTTTCCAGGAGGTAGGGATAGTGCCAGAAAACCAGATAGCATTGTACAAACAAAGTAAGGTTTTTCGTGTTTCGGCTGGTAGGTTTTTTAACATTTCATACACCACACGGTCAGAACCTGGGGCAGAAGTACTGCAGGAGTTTAGAGATGTTCGGAGCTCAGCTAGACTGAAAGCTTGATTATATGCCTCGCATCTAGTGGATTTGTGTTCTAGTTTCTGCTTTTCTATTCTGTATTTTTGGAAAGTGTCAGTATAGTGGGACGAGCTGGATACCCGTTCAAAGTGTGCACCGAGGAAGTTTGCCTGATCTTCCAAGGTATCACCCTGAGTGTTTACGAGTGGGAGTGAGTGTACTTTTCTTCCTGCTACCCTTCGAACCATGTTCCAGACTTTGGCCTCTTGTGTATATGAATTTATCTCTGATAAAAACTTGTGCCAACTTTCTCTTCTGGCCTGCCGACGCGTTCTCCTGCCTCGAGATTTTATTTTCTTAAAGCTCTCAAGGTTTTCCGCTGTCGGCGAGTTCCGCAGCAACCTCCATGCCCTGTTCTGTTCCTTTCGCACATTACGACACTCTGTGTTCCACCATGGGACGTGTCGTTTGCCGGGCATTCCAGATGTTTGCGGTATGCACTTGGCTGCTGCGTCAGTTAGAAAAGCTGTGAAATACTGCACAGCTTCATCTATGTTTAACCTACATATGTCTGTCCAACCCAAATGTGTAGTGTTATGGCACTGTTCCCAGTCTCCTTTGTTTATCAGCCATTTGGGAACGTGTAGAGGACCTTCATATGTTGTTTGTGAACTCAACACTACAGGAAAATGGTCACTACCATAAAGATTATTTATGATTTTCCATTTAAGTAGGGGTAGGAGTGAAGGTGATACGATGCTGAGGTCGATAGACGAGTAAGTTTTGTTGGCAACGCTATAGTATGTTGGCTCTTTCCTATTCAACAAACAGGCACCGGAAGAGAAGAGAAATTGTTCAATGAGACGCCCTCGTGCATCAGAGCGAGAATCGCCCCACAGTCCACTATGTGCATTTAGGTCCCCAAGAAGCAAATAGGGTTCAGGCAGTTCATTTATTAAAGACTGAAATTCACGTCTTTCAAGACGGTGGTGGGGAGGTACATACAAAGAGCAGATGGTGACGAGTTTGTTTAAAAGTACTGCTCGAACAGCCACCGCCTCAAGGGATGTCTGGAGTGGTAAATGTGTACACGCTACTCCTTGGTTAATAATAATGGCTACGCCACCGGATGACGCCACAGCATCATCTCGGTCCTTTCGGTACATGACGTAAGAACGTAAAAAATTTGTATTGGAGGATCGAGATGTGTTTCCTGTACACACAGCACTTGAGGTGAGTGTTTGTATAAAAGCTCTTGGACGTCGTTGAGGTTTTTAAGCAGGCCTCTGACGTTCCAATGTATAATTTGTGTTTCCATATTGGAAGTAAAGTAGTGCTGTGTGTACGTTAAGAAAGCGACTTGTTTAAGCTGAAAGGTCAAGCTCAAGTAGCAGGGCTATTATCAGGCCCTGTTATGAGCTTTTTAGTTTTCTTGGCGCGCTCCAGAGAGCCGCGCCGCTCTTTTGGCACCAGGAGTGCCGCCGTATCCATTGCCTCCTCGGAGGCACTGGATGCCCGCTCATGCGAGCTGGTTTTCCGAAGCTTGGGCCTCGCCTGGCGAGGTGAGGCCTTGAGACCCGAGGACCCTGGAGTCCCTGGTCTCTGTTCGATAGTAGGCGGAGTAGACTCAACTACTGCCGCCTTGGGGGCAGGCGCCACAGCCAATGGCTCGCTCTGCGCAGGCCGAAGGAGTGGCGAGGGCTGGTGCGACACTGCCCCCTGGCGCGCCGCAACAGCATATGTGGGGCCATAAAATGGCGAGACTCTTTTTCTTGCTTCTTTAAATGTAATGTTTTCTGTTATCTTTAAAGTGATGATCTCTTTTTCTTTTTTCCAGAAAGAACAAGAACGTGAGTACGCGGCATGATTACCGCCACAGTTCACACAGTGTGCAGGTGCTTCGCAGTTGTCAGACGCATGGCCCACGACTCCACACAGAGCACAAGTTTTCTGGCCACGACAGCTTTGCGAACCGTGGCCATATCTCTGACACTGGAAGCAACGGCGGGGGTTGGGGATATATGGCCTCACCGATGTCTTTGTATACCGAGTCTGAATTGTTTCAGGCAAATCGCTCGAAGCAAAGGTCAGTACTAAGTGCTTTGTTGGTATTTCCTTTTGATCTCTTCTTATCTTAATACGCTGTACGTTTGTCACGTTCTCACTCTTCCATCCTTCAAGAAGTTCAGCCTTGATAAGGTCAAGCAAATCTGCGTCTGATACGACCCCGCGAGATGAGTTCATAGACCTGTGTGGCGTAATACTGATGGGTGTGTCTCCAAACCTTGTGAGGGTGTTCAGTTTATCGAATTGGTCTTTGTCACGTATTTCAAGGAGTAGATCTCCACTGGCCATTTTGGTAACCTTGTACCCGGCACCGAGAGTTTCGGTTAAGGACCTAGCCACTACGAAGGGGGATACTGTTCTGGCTTGCTTGTTAGTTTTTTCGCAGTGTATAACGTGGAAATGAGGGAAGGTTTGTTTTGGCCGGATGAAAAAATTGATATCTTCGGTGCGTACCCGCTTTGAGGAGGCACGATCACCAAGTAAAGGAAATGCTTTATGCATGCTAATTGTATGTTGTTCAGTAGCGTTGGCGGCCACCCACCACGGAGCCCAACGAGGGGACGCTGCAAGTTTACGGATGCTGAAACCTGCAGACGCCAGCCGTACAACGCCACTATAACCCAATGCGCCTAGACCAAGGTAGGCTATTTGCACAGGGTTAACCCTAGCCGCCAGGAAAATTGGAAGTAAAGAGAAGATAGTAGAAGACAGGACAGATAGATAGTGAGAGATAAAGACGAAGATGTAGGGAGAGAGGGATAGGAAAAGGCTGACTCCCGATTTCCCCTGGGTGGGTCAGCCTAGGGGTGCCGTCTACGTGAAGCCGGAGCCAAAGGGGTGTGTTGCCTCTGCCGGGGGGCCTTAAAGGTCCAATCACCCAGCGTCAGCTCAACCCCCAGGATCCCCTTTTCCCCGGACACGGCAAAGCCACGCACGGCTAGGCGTGGAAGGGAGTAGAAACTCCCCCGTTAGCTCGGGTCCGTGGTGTCGCTACACACCAAACGCCTGCTTTAACAGGCGCCCCTGCGGGGGCTTTACAAATTGTGCTTTGTCCCGAATTTCTAGAAGAAGGTCTCCGCTCGCCATTTTGGTTACTTTGTATCCAGCCCCGAGAGTTTCCGTAAGACACCTGGCAACTACGAAAGGAGATACGGTCCTGGCTTGCTTTCCGGTTTTTTCGCAGTGAATGACGTGGAAGTGGGGAAAAGTTTCTATTGGCTGGTTGAAGAGATTTATGTCGTCGGTGCGTACCCGCTTTAGGCCGGTACGATCAGATAATAAAGGGAATGCGCCATGCATGCCGGTCTTATTTTTGTTCAGCAGCGTTGGCGGCCACATACCACGGAGCCCAACAAGGGGACGCTGCAAGTTTACAGGTGCTGAAAGCTTGCAGACGTCAGCCGTACAACACTGCCATAACCCAATGCGCCTAGACCAAGGTAGGCTATTTGCACAGGGTTAACCCTTGCCGCCAGGAAAATTGGAAGTAAACAGAAGAGAGTAGAAGACAGGACAGATAGATAGTGAGAGATAAAGACGAAGATATAGGCAGAGAGAGATAGGAAAAGGCGACTGCCGATTTCCCCTGGGTGGGTCAGCCCAGGGGTGCCGTCTACGTGAAGCGGGGGCCAAAGGGGTGTGTTGCCTCTGCAGGGGGGCCTTAAAGGTCCAATCACCCAGCATTGGCTCAACCCCCAGGATCCCCTTTTCCCCGGACACGGCAAAGCCACGCACGGCTAGGCGTGGGAGGGAGCCGAAACTCCCCCGTAAGCTCGGGTCCGTGGTGTCGCTACACACCAAACGCCTACTTGCGCAGGCGCCCCTGCGGGGCTGTTTGTACATGGTCAACCTGTGCCAAGAGTACTTTCCCTTGTACCAGCTGTACATGAGTAGCTGTGACCCCAGATCCTTCGGCCTTTGCAGTGGGATTTCGTGCAGTCCAAAACTGCACACACAAATCAGGATCTCCGGTCTATAAATGAAATACATCTGAGGCACAAAGTTCACTTTGAACCTTCTGAGTAAGAAAATAAAGCAAAAAATTAGGAGACACTTAAGCTTCGCCTTTAAGAGTTGAACAGGATAGCAATATCATATTCCTAGTGCATACTTCAACCACTTAGTGCATGGACGGCGTGCATTTCATTCCATGAGGAGACTCTTGACACAAAGCAGAAGAGCACTTAAATAAACGAAGGAGAGAGATAGCGGTGCTCTTATCGAGTGCACATCGTGTCTTGAGAAAATCTCCAATCGTGCGAGGGAGAAGGAAATTGAGTGTAGTTTTTAAATTGTGAAATACTACAATGCAGTAATGGAAGTGCTGTGCCAATTGCACCAAACTGCCCCAAGACAGAAATTCTGCTACATGCTGCGCCAAATGGCTGTTTTTCGCGTATATTGCGCCATGCCTGCACCGAGGCCAACGTTTTGTGACGCTCGCCTCTACGGCCAATGGTTCCGAAACCGAAACAGTGCCAAAATAGCAGCCAAGCCAAGCCTATCTTTAGCCACTGGCTAACCGTGTGCGAAGCGTTGGCTAGTGGCCAGAGAACATCGCACGAGTCGCATGTGCTAGGCGCATTGGCCGTTCCGGCAGGCAATGAAATGACTTTTACGAGGAAAGGTGAGCCTGTGACATACGTCGTTGACGCCTGTTTTGTGTTGGCTGGTGTGGATATAATGCTTGAAAAGTTAAAATTGAAGTGTTTGAGCCTCCGATTGTAATGACCTTGATGTTATTGCGCTGTTAAACCTACTGCTTATTGTCGCGTTTTTGGCGCACATTTCGTGCTGTTTTTGGGCGCATTTGCTTTGAATGTCTCCTCCTGTGACATCAGTAGCCCCTAAAAGCATCGGAATTATCGAGGGGCTCGTCTTTTCTTTGTCCTGCACAAGCATTTAAGTCCTGTTTTTATATCGCACAATTTTAGCTCTGAACTGACGTGAACAAAAATATAAAAGGCACGAGTGCCAATAGGTGCATTTATCAGCAAGTTACTTGTGGAGACTTGTATTGCGGAATCACAGCTCATTATTTTACATTGTTTGTTTGCAATTTGTAACTGTCTCCACGCAGCACGGTTCAGTGCAGTAGCGGCAGTAGTTCGTACGAAGCGACTGTGCGGCATTAGCAGCCAGCTGTTATGTGTTGATGCGCGCATAAAGTGATGATGATTAGTGGAGTTTATTGGCGCAAGGGCCAGATGTGGCCAAAGAGCGCCAGAACGATGATAATGAATTGTACGATGTGCAGTGTAGATAAAACAGATATGATGTGGCTGTAAATGGGCCTAAAAAACAGTCGCTGTAGGTGCGTAAAAATATATATATAGTAAGATTATGGCAATGAAAAATGATGTGTGCTATGGAGACATAAAATGGTTTAAAAGTGATATGTATGTGAAATAAAAACTTGGCATGGAGCACCAGTGCCTCGACAGAACCCTTAAAACAAGAGCATGGAGGCCTGGGCTCATTAAAAGCTGCTATCACAGCAGTATCCTCATAACAGAAGATGCGCTATGAACCTGTTTGGCTAAAAACATTCAATGTTGGGCTAAAAACATTCAATACTACATCCTTTAAAAAGCTTAAAACTGATTTTGCATCGAAAAGCGGCTCTTCGCCGAGGAACATAATCGGATGTAAAGGAAGATTATAGCGGTATGCTAAAGCAAAATATTTTTTTCTCTCACTTTCAGCTTCCGGACACTCCAGGAGGACGTGGAGGACCGTTAGCCTCTCACCACATCTACCACAAGTAGGAGGTTCATCGCCAGTCAGCAGGAAGCTATGGGTACCATAAGTGTGTCCTATTCTGAGGCGACAGAATAGGACATCAGTTCGCCGTGTTCTTGTAGCGGAGGGCCAGTAACCCAACCACGGCTTAATCAAGTCAAGCTTATTATTTATTTCTGTGTCCCACAAGCGTTGCCAGTGGTTTCGCAGTTTCTTACGTAGGAAGGGTTTTAGATCTGTTGCAGGAACAGTAGCGGTGGGGTTAATTGCACGCAATATAATTGACGTGGCCATTTGGTCAGCTAACACATTGCCCTCGATGCTTCTATGGCCAGGAACCCAGCAAATAGTAACATGCTGGTTGGACATGTACGCAGTACATAGGACGAAATACAACTCAATTATAACCGGATTTCTGATTCTGAAAAGGGATCTTAATGCATTTACGATGCTTAATGAGTCTGTGAATATAATAGATTTTTGTATGTTTGAATTCCGTATATGCTTCACAGCCGACAATAGTGCATATCCCTCAGCCGTAAATATACTTGTTTCCGGGTGCAGCACACCGGATTCCGAGAAGGATGGTCCGACGGCTGCATAAGCCACCCCTGCATGCGACTTAGAAGCATCAGTATAAAACTCTACGCATGAGTAGTTGGACTGAAGTTGTCGGAAATGCATTTTAATATGTGCTTCTGGTGCATGTTTAGTGATCTCGGAAAAGGAAGTGTCACAATGTATGAGCTGCCACTGCCACGGCGGTAAATGTTTTGTTGTGGGCATAGGACAAAGTTCTAGCAGCGGAACACCCATTTCCTCACTTAAGCTTCTCACATGCAAAGAGAACGGCTTTCTCGCTGCGGGTCGATTATGGTAGAGGGTGGCAGCGGTCATATCGTTTATAGCTGAATAAGAAGGATGCTTTATGTTTGCGCGTACCTTTATGAAATAAGTGAAACTGCTATAGGATCGCTGTAGGTGAAGTGACCACTGATTCGACTCTACATAGAGACTCTGGATCAGACTTGTCCTGAAAGCACCGGTTGCCAGTCGGATACCCAGATGGTGAATGGGGTCTAGGATTTTCAGAGCACTTGGCGTTGCGGAATGATAAATTATAGAGGCATAATCAAGGCGCGACCAAACAAGGCTTTTGTACAAGTTCAAGAGACACTTCCGATCACTACCCCATGTTGAACGTGATAGGAGCTTTAGGAGGTTCATCGCTTTCAGACATTTCATTTTTACATGTTTAATATGGGGAATAAACGTGAGCTTAGAATCTAAAGTGGTTCCTAGGAATTCATGCTCGCTTCTCACAGAGAATTGGTCTCCCTTGATCGGAATATTTGGAAGTGGCATCACCCCTCGTTTGTTGGAGAAGAGTACGCAAGTACTTTTCTGGGTGTTTATTTTAAAACCATTCTCATCCGCCCATTGAGAGAATTTATTCATTCCAAGCTGCACTTGTCGTTCGCAAATAGACATATTGCATGATCTCAAACTCATCTGCACATCATCAACATACACAGAATAAAACATCACGCTCGGAATGACTGACTGCAGGGAGTTCATTTTTACAAGAAAGAGTGTGCAACTAAGCACGCCCCCTTGCGGAACACCAGTCTCTTGGGTAAATGATCTAGAGAGAGCATTTCCCACTTTTACGCGAAAGGTTCGGTTAGACAGATAACTTTTAATTGTGTTTAGCATGCTCCCAAAGATGCCCATGGTGTCAAGATCGCGGAGAATCCCGAATCGCCATGTGGTGTCGTACGCCTTCTCTAAGTCAAGGAATACCGAAAGTACAAACTGCCTATGAATAAATGCATCTCTGATGTATGTCTCTATGCGAACAAGGTGGTCTGTTGTCGACCTCCCCTCTCTAAAACCACACTGAAGGGGGTCTAATATACTGTTACTCTCTAAAAAGTGAATTAGGCGCCGGTTTATCATTTTCTCATATAGTTTACATAGACAGCTTGTTAGCGCTATTGGCCTGTAGCTGGCGGCCAAGGATGGGTCTTTGCCTTGTTTAAGTACCAGGATGACTATCGCTTCTTTCCATGACAATGGAATATATCCAGCTTCCCACATGGTATTGAAGACGGTTAGGAGCGTTTTTAGTGCTTATGGCTGAAGGTACTTGACCATTTCGTACGTTATACGATCGCCACCTGGCGCCGAGTTGTTGCAGTACGCAAGAGATGCCTCAAGTTCGGCTAATGAAAATGGGCAGTTGTAAGCCTCCCTGGAGGGACGTTAAGATTCAAAGAACGCGAAGAGCGGCAACCCCTTAAATCTAAAGAACGTTTCTGTGTAGTGCGATGCACTCGAGACGCATTCAAAGTGTTCGCCTAGGCAGTCCGCCTGCTCCTCCAGGCTCTCCCCTCGGCTACTTACCAAGGGTAGGGGGTGTGACTCCCGACCCATTAACTTCTTTACCCTATTCCAAACCTTCGTTTCATCGGTGTAAGAATTTATACCAGAGATGTACCTATTCCAACTTTCTTTCTTTGCAAGACGACGCGTTCTTCTGGCTTGGGACTTAACCTGTTTGAAATTGTTGAGGTTTTCAGCTGTCGGGTAATTTCGGAGTAGACTCCAAGCTTTATTTTGTCTATTGCGTGCTTTCCGACAATCGTCGTTCCACCATGGGATGCGACGTTTATTGGTCATTCCGTTGGTCTGCTTGATACATTTCACTGCAGCGTCAATAATAAAACCTGTTAGGTATGCTACAGCATCGTCTATATTAAAATCAGCAATCTCATCTCCGTCTAAAAATGTAATTTCTCGAAATAATTCCCAGTTGGCTGACTTGGTGTTCGAGCGAGGAAAGTCAGGCGAGCGTGTATCTTCTTTTGTTAACTTTAACATAATCGGGAAGTGGTCACTCCCAAAAGGGTTCTTGAGAACGAACCACTCCAGGTATGGAATTATAGCACTCGAGACAATACTCAGGTCTATCTATAGAAGAGTATGTGTTATGTGCAGTGCTATAATACGTTGGTTCTTTTTTGTTTAGTAGACATGCACCTGACGAAAACAGAAAGTGTTCTATTAGGCGTCCTCGCGCATCTAAACGGGAATCGCCCCATAGGGGATTATGTGCATTTAGATCACCAATGACTATATATGGCGGAGGAAGTTAATCAATGAAGCTTTGAAATTGTGTCTTTGAAAGTTGATAGCACGGGGGAATGTAAATAGAGGTAATTGTTAGTAGCTTCCTGAACAGCACTGCTCGGACAGCAACTGCCTCAAGAGAAGTTCGGAGGTTTAATTGCTTACAGGCAACACCTTTATCAACTATTATAGCGACACCGCCCGACGAAGCGGCAGCGTCGTCACGGTCTTTGCGGAAGATGGCATAATGCTTTAGAAAGTTTGTTTGTGTGGACTTGAGACGTGTCTCCTGAACACACAGCACCTTTGGAGTATGTTTATTAAGAAGTTCTCTAATATCATCGAGGTTATGGAGACGTCCTCTCACATTCCACTGTAAGATCTGTGTATCCATTTTAGATGTGTTTTGTGCTGTGTGCTCAAGGATGGAAAGTTAACTCACGGACCCTTTCCAGGGGCCATGACACGAGATTTTTCTTTTTTGGATCGGTCGACGGAGTCGCGCCGAACCTTAGGCGCTGGCTGCGCCCTCACGCTCGGTGTTGTGTCCATTGCCTCTTGCGAGGCGCTGGACAGGCGCTCTTGCGAGCGCTGCATTTGTTTTGAGGGCCTCGCCTCAAAAGACGAGACCTTCGCGGCCCCCAACCCAGAGGTTGGGGGGTCTTTCTTGGATGGCGGAGCAGCACTGGCTGCAACCGCCGAAGGGGCGATTGGCGTCACCGCTGGCTCACTACGCGTGTGCCAGACAGGCGCCAGGGGCCGTCGTGGCGCTGCCCCCTGACGCGCCACTTCGGCAAAGCTAGTTTCTGGTAGGCAGGACACCTGCCTTCGTGCCTCCTTAAATGAAATATTTTGTTTTACCTTAATTGTGACAATTTCCTTTTCCTTTTTCCAGCACGGGCATGACCGCGAGTATGCGGCTTGTTCCCCATTACAGTTTGCACAGTGAAGAGAGTTTTCACAGGCATCTGATGTGTGCTCTTCAGCACTGCATTTCGCGCAAGTTAGGCGGCCTCGGCATTTCTGTGAACTGTGGCCGAACCGTTGGCATTTGAAACATCGGAGGGGGTTTGGTATATATGGCCTAACTCGAAGCTTGATATACCCAGCCTCAACGGAGTCGGGCAGTAGACTTGAATTGAAGGTAAGTATCAGGTGTTTAGTGTGGACTTCTTTGCCATCACGCCTCACGCTGATTCGTTTTACGTTTATGACATTCTGTTCGCTGAAACCCTCCAGGAGTTCAGCCTCCGTCAGCCCTAACAGGTCATCATCTGAGACAATGCCACGGGTGGTGTTCATGGTTCGGTGTGGGGTTACTATTAATTTGGTATCTCCAAATTTCACAAGGTTAGGCAGTTTTTCATATTGTTTCTGGTCGCGGAGCTCCAACAGGAGGTCACCACTTGCCATTCTCGAAGCTTTATATCCCGGGCCAAAGATTTCCGTCAAAGACTTTGATACTAGAAAAGGTGAAAGTGTTCCCACTGATTTGCCGGGTGTGTCAGTGTGGATAACATGGAATCGGGGAAAAATTACTTTCTGGTTACCAAAAAACTGGAAAACTTCATCGGTGCGCCCTCTTTTCTGAGGGTGATCAGGGAGTGTAGGAAGGAACAAGCCATATGTAAATGCTTACTTTCGGCAGCGGCGCCAGCCACCCACCATGGAGTCCTACAAGGGGACGCTGCAGGGTCTGTAAGTACAGGCCCCGCAGACGCCAGCTGTACGCCACCACTATAACCGAATATGGTGTATCAAAGGTAGGATAGCCACACAGGGTTAACCCTTGCCGCCAGGAAACATGGAGGTCAATGGAAGTGAGTAGAGGACAGGAAAGATTTAAAGTGAGAGAAAAGACGAAGATGTGAGGTGGAGACAGGAAAAAGCAACTGCCGATTCCACCCGGGCGGGTCAATCTGGGGGTGCCGTCTATGTGAAGCCAGGGCCAAAGGGATGTGTTGCCTCTGCCGGGGGGCCTTTAAGGTCCAATCACCCTGCGTCAGCTCAACCCCCAGGATCCCCTTTTCCCCGGACACGGCAAAGCCACGCACGGCTAGGCGTGGGAAGGAGTAGAAACTCCCCCGTTAGCTCGGGTCCGTGGTGTCGCTACACACCAAACGCCTACTTGCGCAGGCGCCCCTGCGGGGGATGCGCGCATAAAGTAATTATCGTGTAATCTTGATCTGGGCCATATCGCGCTTATCTGTACTGACTGAATCATAATATATTGAATTTTGGATTTTTTAAAATTGGTCGGTAGCATATGAAACGCGGTTATGAAAATCAACAGCGTGTCTGTCGCCGTGGATATTTATATAATCATAGCATTGCATAATATTACCGCGCCTTGCGATACCTATTTCCATTATTGTTTGTGCTATAGTGTGGCTCAATTTACCGTGCATTTGCAAAAATAGATATCCAAGTTTGTGTTTAAGTTGTATTATCAGAAGTTTGTGCAATCAGGGCAACATTTTCTTTCAGGTCGTCAAAGCAAGTTTAATAACCAAGTTAATTATCACTTTGTAGCCGGTATGGCCAAGATGCCTCAGCTGTTCCTCTAAAGCCTGATATGATCAAAGCGGTAAAGGGCTCATTTAAAAAGTATTAGGAACGTGTGTCTGTAGAATGTGAACCCTCAGCCAAGAAAGCCAAGCTTCACCAAGACTCCGTAGGAAGCAAAGTGGATGAGCAGCCAAGTATACAGATGGATATCGATTCTGCTAAGAAGATGCTAGCCAATGCAGAACTGCTTATTACAAAAGGAATGAAGGCTAAGTTTGATGATATTGAAAGTGGACAAGCATTGCTCAAGGAGGGTCAGGCAAAACTTGCTAGCAATCTTAGCAAGCTTAAAGATTCAAAGAAAAAGAAAAGCTGTGCCTACCTATAGGACTAGTCTCAGCAATGAGGTTTGCATGTGAATTTCACTGTGATGTTTACTTCTTTTCTAGAGCTGAAGTACTGTTTAAAGACTCATGTGAGAGCTTTTCTGTGATGGTATTGCATTGTAATAACTGTAAAATCATACCTGATAGTGCAAATATGGCAGGCATCCTGCAAATGTTGTGTGTTCAGTAAATGTGTTCATATTTTAGTTGGTAAATTTGGTAAGTGCAATATATGATCAATAATAAATGCAATTATTTTTAAAATAAAATTTATTTGTCGTGTTCCATGCACATATCGGTACCTACCTGCTGCGGTAAGACTGCTCCAAACAGTATTTATCTTGCCAAAAACAGGACACTTTTGTGCTCCAAGCACGCTAATTTTTGCTCCAAACTTGATTTTTCCTGCTCCGAAAGCTGCTCCGAAATGCCAAAAGCCACTTTTACCACTGTACAATGTAATAAATGAAGTTGTAAATGGCATGTGTCAGTGAAGCTTTCTCATATGGCTGAATTCTGTGTAATGGGTAGCATGCTTCCAACCACAAGCAGTTATTCATGTGAAAGGTTTTCGTACTTGCTATAAACCTACTACGTGTATTAAGAAGTATGCACAGTGTGTGCCTCTTGTAGAGAGAGACTGGCTTTAAACCACAAATTCATTATAATACTCGTGTTTAGATGCCCAGTCACTTGTACCACGCAGTATTTGATATTACATGTGTCATTCTTAAGTCTGTGTACAGGAGACATGTGCTAAGCATGACAGTTGCCTTTCCAAGCAGAGGAAGTTGTTTTTATTGTATTCCAAAGCAGAGGCGGGGCTGTCTGGTAGAACGTCTGCTTGCCACGCAAGCGATCTGGGTTCGATCTTTACACAAACTTGAAATGTTTTATTCATTATTTTATTGGTATCTTTTTCGATGTTTTCATCACTGACAAGATAATGATTTTTCGCTCTCAATAAAGGTAATGCTGAAATTACTGCAAAATAAGTTCTTTAGCGCTCCTGTGTTAATATCAGGACTGATTTATCAGATTGCATCATACTATCACAGTCTCTCTTAAAGGGACACTATGCAAGTTGTTGAAGCCTTGATGGTAAGCCGCCTCACTCATTTTCTATTTCACCACATTGCTCAAAAGCAAATAGAATGAGCTATCAGTCTTACCAGGCAGGCGGTTAAGAGTGCACCGAGGAAGCTGACGCACACCAGCACTACCCGCTTCCTGTATAATAGAGGCTAGGGAATAATAGAAACACAAGAGTAGAAATCAATTCTTGTGCCTCTCTCAGACACTCACAAGGCGGAACCTGCTTCGAACACTGAGGACCGAGCTAAGCAACACCGTGCGTAACGATAAAGCATGGTCTCCTATTTCAGTAATAGTTACGGCAAGCATGCAACTTAAACCATTGTTACGCAACATGAATTCACAACACCATCGAAGTGAACCCAAGGCACGTGCAGATTCTTATGTACGGTACTAGCGCTAAATTCATGCAGACGTTTATGTTGACGCTGCAGTAGGCTTACTTGAAGGGTACCAACTGAATGAATGAGTACCAACTCGCCCAACTTTCAGTACTGTTGTTACTTGAAGGAATAGCCATAACTACTGCCGTGATGGAAAATGGGGTGATTAACATCTTCATGTATATTAAAACGGCTTACCCCAAAATGGCTGGGAGTGTCACGCTATCCCTAGCAGTGGCTTATTTTATAACAGAAATGGTGTACCGATTCCCAAAGCACCTATCTATACTTCCGTCAAGGTGTAGCACCAAACACTTTATCGCACATTTTGGGAAACATTCCTTCACCTTCCCATCTGGTGGCTAGGCATGGCTACGCCCAGGAATGGGCATGTTAGTATACATGTCGGAGGTATTTCCATCTGAACTCTGAAAAACTGTTTGCCTAAACCCATGGAAAGAAGAAAATGGAATTCGCACCTGTCATCACATTGCACCACATCACAGGAATGGGAGATCAGATTGGCCTGGCGTTCAATACTCCCTTATGCTTAATCAGAGCTCGGTCTGGCACTAGCTCCAGACAAAACCATTTATAACCTCCTGTCTGGCACATCTATTTTACTCTGCTCTTTCTCAAGCAGGGTGCACCACCTGTGGTTCACCCCTGGTGGATCTTTTTCACTGTTTGTGAATTGCACACAAAGCCCTTGGTGGTAGATCCTATTCCCAATTCTTCACTATTCTCATGGAAGGCCGCTCTTTGGGCAGCTTACATCACGACATGCACATGTCATGATGTCAGTGCCGTCTTTTTCAGAGTCAGCGCCATCTTTTCTTTCTCTTTTGCTCCTTCCGTGCTGTGTTTCTGGTGTTGCGCTGTAAACAAGTGAACATGGTAAAGAATACCCGATGTTTAAAATTTGCTTCTCATTAATATATCGTGATTTTAGGAATTAAAACCACAGATATATTGAAAGAGAATGCATGAAAAGGGAAGGATGATATAGGAAACTGGCAAAAACAGGATGACAGACTTCTGAAGGTATGCTGCCATTGAGATTTTCAGCTGTTCACTTCATGCATTTCTCACACGTGGCTCTGATGCAGCTATGCACATATCACACAAGCATGCTGACTATACAATTTGTACAACTACAACCTTCATGTACCCAGCCTTCATGTACCTTCTATGACATTTCAGAGCATCTGAGTCAGTGTTAGAATCAAGTTATGTTCGTCATGCTGGGGAACCAGTGTGATGAGTTACCATTTCTATAGAATGAAGCCCTGTCTACATGGAACAAGCTGCAAGATATAGGACTAAACGGCCCTTTTCAGGGCCAGTCAATCTCTGTCCGGCTTGAATGTGCCAACTGATTCCCTTTCTCATCAACCCTCAATAACACTAGCAAATGTTTGTACAAGTATGTGCAAGCGGTCTCTTCAATATCTATGAAATTCTTGTGAAGCATTTTCAAGGAGAATCGTTTTTCTGATGTCATAGCGAGGCATTAGGAACACCTCAGTCACACCAAATGCCATTATTCAATGAAAGGAATAAGAGAAGTATTTCACTGGGAACTATGAAGTAAACAAGAAAATACGTGTTTTCAGATACTGCGAGATCATTTTATAAAAAAGCTCAAAAGTTGCTATGTGTGGCCACATTTAATCTGTACAAGCATCGAGTGGTTACAAAATTCTGTACCAAACATAGGTTCAGCTTTCTCGAATAGACCCCGTTACACAAGCTAGCTCAGTGCATGCACTTCTTGTTGTGTTCTGGTTTGTCGGTTTCTGTTTCGGAATGACATGTGAGGATGCCAGGGGGCGCCGCTCTGGCATCCAGGATTTCAAGGCTACTGTAAAATAAAATGAGTGTGCATTTGGTAACCGTGGAGTGCAGTTGTTCTTTTCTTCGGCGCTTCGCGCCAACCCGCGTATTCAGGCTGGTCGGCGTCCCCGCCGGCCGCGTTCGTCTCCATCGGCCGTTTTCTTCTTTTGCTTCGACGGGACCGGCCAGCCCCAACACAGCAATGGCGACGAGGACGTGTAAGAACCCATTTCGTTCTCCGTGTTCGTCTTTTTCTTGCTTCTAACGGGCCTACCCTGCTAACCCTAGACACTCTTTATTCCCAGGAAGGTGGCTGCTGCGTGCAGCGTCGCTTCATTTCTTCTTCATTCAGCTATGCGGCCTCCGTCTTCTTCTTCAAACAGTGTACTGGCGTCATTTTCTTCTCGTCTGCACCTCTCCATTCTTCTTGCTTGAAATGGCGTCTCCTATTCCACCTCCCCTATTTCTTCCTTCGCCCGGAGACCCACCACTTCCGTGGGCTGACTGGAAATCGGTGTTTCAGGCCTACGCAGACGCTGCCGGGGAGGACGCCAGCTAGCCCGAGCGCCGCAAAGCCCTGCTGCTCAACGCGTTGGGCCCTGCCAGGTTAAAGCTCTTCTTTACTTTGGACGCCACCAACGCGTCGCTGACGCCAGCGTCGTGCGATGCCTTCAAGAATGCTCTTGCTCTTTTCAATGAGCATTTTAAAGATGCCTCGTGCGATTATCTCGCACGCGTAAAATTTCAAGAAAGGCGACAATTGCCTGGCGAGCCAGTCGCCGAGTTCATTACTTCTCTTTGAATACTCGCCGCGTCGTGCGGCTTCGGCGCGCTCGAGGACGATATGATCCGTCATCAGCTTTTCACCGGGGTAGCCCCGCAAAACGTCCGCTGCCGCATGCTTCAAAAAGGCTCCTTGATTTCATTATCCGAAGCCCTCTCGATTGCGCCAGAGGATGAGCTTATTCACTCCCAGTTTGAGCAATTCGCTCCGCATTCAGTGCAGCAACTTTCTGCTGCGGGCGGCCAAGGCGGCGGCTCTGTTTCAAGGGACGCGTCAACATGGCGGCCCTTCATCTTCGTCTCGGCGCGGCCGCCAACATGGACGCCAGCCCGCACAGTCCTTCCGTGGCAGCCAACATGGCGGCCTCTCTGCGTCGCGGGGGCGAGGAAGCCGGCAATATGGCGACCCCATTCCGCCAAATTCTGGTTTTCAGGAACAGCACTGAGCTCCTAACTCGCGTTCGCAATTTTCTTTTCCAAGCGCAACTGCGCATTGCTTTCGTTGCGGATCGGCTCGGCATTTAGCCAATTTTGCGCAGTGTCCCGCGAGAAACCGCACTTGTCTTGCGTGCGGAAAAATCGTACATTTTCAGTCTGTATGCAATTCCAGTCCAGCAAATCTTCCTGAACCAGTTTCTTCATCCGCTCCTTCGAGCACTGCACAGACCAATACGGTCACTGTTTTAAATGTGGATGGCCTCCACACTACGTCCGAGCCCAGCATTGTAGCTTCAGTGGGCCATGTGCCCTTGTCATTTCTCGTGGACACTGGTGCCTCAGTCTCTTTATTCAGTGCCGCTGACTTTCACAGTCATTTTTCCAACATTCGGCTTTTGCCTTCACACGTCGTTCTACAAACATATTCCAAGGAAACGATTGATAATTTAGGTCAATTTACAGCTCAGGTCTCCTATCGCAGTCGCACTGCTTCCATTACTTTTTATGTAACTGCCAATGGCAGCTTGTTTTGGGACGTGATGCCATCAGGGCTTTGTCCATCAACATCGTCGGTGCGTCTATGACGTGTGCTCAAGTCGATGTCCAAGATGATCTTCTGGCCAAAGCGCCTTCTGAATTCCACCACCTGTTCACCCGTGAACTGGGTTGTGTGCGCGGTTTTGTGCATAAAGTGATGCGTCGACCAGGTGTGTGCCCTGTGCGTACTAAGCTGCGCCGCATTCCTCTTCTTCTCCGTGAGCAAGTCTCTGCGGAACTGTCTCGCCTTCAAGCCAGCGGAATCATCGAGCCTGTGTCTGCTTCCGACTGGGTTTCCCTACTGGTCGTCATCAAGAAAAAAGAAGGATCCCTTCGACTATGCGTCGACTTATGAGAACCGAACAAGGCGATCGTCGTAGACGGTTTTCCACTTCCTCACATTGAAGAACTGCTTCATCAGCTCTCCGGAGCGGTATGTTTCTCCAAGCTGGACCTCGCGTCTGCTTATCCCCAAGTTGAACTTTCTGAGTGCAATAGAGCGTTAACCACATTTGTATCGCACGAAGGCTTGTTTCGGTTTCGCCGCGTGTGTTTCGGGCTTGCGTCTGCCTCTGCAGTGTTTCAGAAAATGATGTCAATTACTCTTAACTCTTTCGTTACCGCGCCTATAGAACTTGGGTCACCGGTGACCCATAAGCGCCGCGCGAAAATTTAAAAATACCGGCGCTCCTATGGACTAGCTGCGCCATCCAGCGCATTTTCTAAGCACTAATCTTCCATTTCCTGTGTAGTTTGTTTTTTTTCCGCGCGGCGGCGATTTTTATCGCCGGTTCAAAGTGCGCAGTTCGCTTGTTTTGTTTACGAAGATGGCTGACGATCTGGCCGCCGGACCCTCGCGTGAACGACGTCTTTCTGGCAATTCTGTCGCATCTGCAATTGATTATTCTGCTGTTTCTAGCAGCAGTGACTCTGAGGATATCGGATCGTCGGATTTTAGTTCTGACGATGGAGATGCGCAAAACCTGCCCGGATCGTCGTCAGCTGTTCGGCGGTAAGTTTAGTTTTTTAGCACGTCTCAGGTTACAGATTTTTTTAGGCCGCTTGAGATGTCGTAAGGATGTTGGCAATATTATATCTCTTATTTACAGTGTCTCTACAGTATATGGTGGAGATCTGCTGCCATCAGCCCAGCAAAGAGTGGCGTTTAGCCCAAGAAGAGAACCAGGCCTTGACCTCGGAATGGTGCTGCGCAGTGAAGCAAAGCGGCTCACAAAAGCGATCGACGTTTTTGTGATGTTTTTCACAGCGGAGGTAGTAAATAGGATTTGTGTGAACACAAATAAATATGCGTGGACGCAAATCCTGAAGAAGCAGTCCTATGCCGAGGCTGATGGTTCGTGGAAAGAAGTGACGGCCGCGGAGATGATGAAATTCATTGGCCTGCTGATCTATATGGGCATCGTCGAGCTGCCACGGCTACATCTCTACTGGAGCAGAGGCTCCTTGTTTCCGGGTTTCGTTCCTCCCAAAATAATGTCGAGAACGCGTTTTTTTGCTCTTCTGGGTATGATCCATGTCTCGGACCCTGACGAAGAAAGCGGACGAAAGTTGGATAAAATTTCTTGGCTGCTTGAGCACATGAATGAGCATTCAGCGAAATTTTTCCAGCCACGGAAAAGCCTTTCGGTGGATGAAAGGATGGTAAAGTCGAAAGCACGATCGGGAATTCGCCAATATATCAAGGACAAAGTTGTGAAGTGGGGTTATAAGTTGTGGGTGCTTGCTGACCCTCAGACAGGCTACACCATACAATTTTATGTGTACACGGGCAAGCGAGAGAAAGCAAGCGCCAATGGCCTAGCTTTTGACGTCGTTACAAAGCTGTGCGAGCCATATCTGGACCAGGGCTACCATATCTATATGGACAATTTTTACACATCCACAGCTCTGTTCCTGCATTTGCTGAAAAGGTGTACGCTGGCTTGCGGCACAACAAGGAAGGATCGCCGTGGATTTCCGCAACAGATGAAAGACAGCAGCTGGGAGAAGAAGGCTGAAAGAGGAAACATTCGTTGGTTGAGAGAAAGTGGCGTTTTGTACCTGCAGTGGAAGGATCGGCGAGTAGTGAACATGATGAGCACCATCCATACAGCCAACAACCATGTGATTGCAAAGCGTCGGGTGAAAAAAGATGGGAAGTGGCAGGAAATATCTGTGCAAAAGCCAAAGCTCGTTGATGAATACAATGCTGGTATGCTTGGCGTCGACAAGTCCGACCAAATGATTGCGTCGTATAACGTGCTCATCAAATGCGTCCGATGGTGGAAAACTCTGTTTTTCCACTCAGTTGACATTGCTTGTGTCAACAGCTATGTCATTTTTCAAGCTCATCGCCAGCAGCATGCCGGAGCATCTGAGCTGCTAAGACCATCAAACTTTGACCAGCTGGCTTTCCGAATGGAGCTCGCCCAGCAACTTCTCGATCTTGAGGAGAGGCCACAGGTTCCCACACCTCCTCAAACCAGGTCCACCCAGCACAAGCCATATAGATTGGAGAAGCGGAGAAGATGCAAGAAGTGCTATGAGGACAACAAACTAGACCATAAAACAAATGTCATCTGCAAAACCTGCAATGTTTGCTTGTGCTTCACTACAGCCAGAAACTGTTTTGCCCAGTACCACGCCAACCTTAGGAATTGAATTTTTTCACAACTTAGAGCTTTGAGATAGGTTCTAGAGCTTGTGGCTACTATTAGACATTGTAATGTGAAGCTATATTTGTTGATTACACATTTACAACTTTTTTTTATGGTAAAGGCATACCTTACGCTGTTTTGGTGCAGTGTTCAGAGTTATGTTTCGTGTTTGAGATTTTTTTCCCGAGTTCCTATTCAGCACAATTTTTTAAAATGCCCATGGTTCAACAGCTCATTTATCTATTTATTTAGTAACATTCATTGCATTGTTCTGTTTGAAAAATTTGTAGAGGAAAAAAATATAATTGTGGCACTAGATGGAACAAGGCAGTTTCCACTCGGCAGAAAAAAAAATTTGTAACTCATATGATTTATGACCTAGGCAGCTCAAACTTTCTTCTTTTATAGACCATTGATTTGAAAGCATTTTGTATATTTCAGATTACTTTTCTTTTTTTCTGATTTTGTGTTATAAGCACCGAATTAGAAATGTTCTATGCAATTTTCAATAAATCTTGTTTTTCAAGAATATTATTACTTGTTACCCCTAAATATTTCTTTTTAAAAGTAATATCATTAGAAAGTACGTTTATTTAGCTTTCTATTGATATATAGCATGGCACTGTAACAATGATAATGTCTACTACAAAAAATAATTACACAAACCTACAAAAAGTGGCACATTTTCCCACGGTAACGAAAGAGTTAAGGGTTGTAATGGCACCCTTTGTTACTTGAATGACATTTTGGTGTGGGGACATACTCGCGAAGAGCACGATGCTAACTTGCATACTGTTCTCAACCGCATCAGTGATTGTGGCATGAAACTTAATAACAAGTGCATTTTTTCTGCGAATGAGGTACAATTTCCAGGACATAATGTCAGTTCCCGCGGCTTGACACCTGTTGAATCTAAAGTTCAGGCCATTTTCAATGCCCCACGGCCTACTGATGCCAAAACCTTGCAATCTTTTTTAGGTCTTGGTGGTTATTATACCAAGTTTGTCCCTCACTATGCTGATGTTGTTGAACCACTGCAAACTCTACTTCGACAAGCACAGCCTTCTAACTGGTCAGCTGAAGCTGAGCAGAGCATCATTCGAGTTAAGTCAATACTGGCCTCAAAGCCAGCTGTTAGCATTTTAATTAAGAAGCTTCCCATCGTCATCACGACGGATGCGTCCGATGTTGAACTGGCAGCAGTGTTTCAACAACTCAGAGGTGATCAGCTGATCACTATCGCTTTTGCATCTCGTACATTGACCCCTGCTGAACGCAGATATTCAGTAGGAGAGCGTGAAGCTCTCGCGTGTCTTTTTGCCTGTGAGAAATGGCATGTTTACTTGTGGGGCCGGCACTTCACATTACGTACAGACCACCAAGCACTAGTTGCTCTTCTTTCTGCAGGATTCGAAGGCCGCCCCCCCCCATTCGCATTTCCCGTTGGTGTGCCAAACTCATGTATTATAATTTCAGTGTTCAATATTGTAAGGGTTCTAATAACGTGGTTGCTGATGCACTGTCGCACCTTCCTCTTCAGATACCGGTTACTGAAGAGCGGGATGAGGAAGTTGTTTCATCTGTTACTTCCTGCATTACGAAAGCTGAGCTTCAGGCAGCTACAGCTGCAGATTCCACTTTGTCTCAAGTTCTCAGATATTTACGTGAAGGATGGTCTTCCAAATGTGCTCTTGCTTCTGAATTCTTGCGTTACTTCGCAGTCCGACAGGAACTGTCTTGTGTCGAGTACTTGCTTTTTCGCGATGAACGCGTGATTCCCCCTGCTTCTTTCCGTAACAAGCTAATACAGCTTGCCCATGAGGCCCATCCAGGCATTGTCCGCACTAAACAGAATCTCCAAGACAGGTACTGGTGGCCAGCCTTAGACAAGCACGTCGAGCATGCAGTTTACAACTGCCATATATGTCAGGCAGCTGACAAGTCTCCCGAACCTGCATTTTCTCCGTTGCAGCCAGTCCAGTGGCCTGATCAGCCTTGGCAGAAACTCGGCATGAACATCATCGGTCCTTTGCATAATGTTCCCCAAAATGCCCGGTTCATTGTTTCTCTCATCGACTACCATTCCGAATGACCAGAGCTTTGTTTCACACATACGGTTACTTCTGAGGTCATCATAGAGTTTCTGTCTTTAATCTTCAGCCGGGAAGGTTTTCCTGATGCCATAGTTACGGACAATGGTCCACAGTTTCAGTCCCAACATTTCGAGGCTTTTCTTTCACAACGCGAAATCCAGCACTTGAGGTCATCAGTTTTCTATCCCCAATCAAAGGGGCGAATTGAGCGCTTTAATCGCGTTCTGAAGGAACATATCCAGATCGCCCAATTAGAGCACCGTCCCCTCAAGCAAGTCTTGACTGAATGTTTAGCTTCATAAAGGTTCACACCACAAGGCACCACTGGAGTGTCTCCTGCTCAGCTTCTCCACGGTAGGCAACCGCGAGTTGCTCTCGACATAGTCTCTTTGACTCGTAACATAGCAGTGTCTTCTCCTAATCAAATCCGCACCAGGATTTTTTCTCGTCAACAAGCAATGAAAAAGTATGTCGACACCCGTCGAGGTGCAAAGCAGTCCAAAGTTCGCACTGGCGATCTAGTCAAGGTTCGTGTACCAGGCAAGCACCCCAAGTATTCGGGTCCTTACAATGACTTGGGCCAGGTTAGCCTCACTTTTTTTCGCTTAAGTGATGGTAACATCTGGAATGCTTCGCCCCTTGTTATTTTCCATACGGATTCACCTTCAACACCTAAAGGTCTTCCCCATCACGTTCCGTCCACGCCTTTCAACTATGCATCAGACTGTTATATGTGACCTCCATGTACAGGCATTTCTTCTTCAAAGGGGGAGGAGTTACCAGTGGGTGTCGCTGGTTCAAGTACACCAAGTCTTACGGTTCACTTCGAACCTTCAAATACTGCTGAGACCGTTGAACCGGACTCCGGTCCACAAAGTTCTTTCGAAGCTCATGCTGCGAGCTCGGATGAGACCGCGAATTTTAACGCTCGTTCAGAGCCTTCACAATCTTCTACTGCTCTTGATGTGTCACATCAGAGCACAAGTGACCAAGGTGCAGAGACACTTGATTCTACACCCAGAAGGGCCCGCCCTAAGCGGAAGCGGCAGAAGCCGCGTCGGTTCCAAGACTACGTGATGTAGAGCTTTTGTTCATTACTGTTCGTGAACATTATTGTTCTGTGAAAAGGTCCAATGCGTCCAAATGAATATTGTACTGAGTTGTGTACATTTTTTTTTCAGTGCATTTTCAGGACTTCAACTGTACATTTTTTCAGTGCATTTTCAGGACTCGTAATGTGTGCGTTCGGTATGCCGTGCTCTGAATTTTCATGTGTTCTAACGTACATACCTTGTTTATTACGTTGGTACCGATCATGTATAAATATAAACAGTGTATAGGTGAACTTCTTTCGAGGAGGGGACGATTGTTGTGTTCTGGGTTGTCAGTTTCTGTTTCGAAATGACGTGAGGATGCCAGGGGGCACATTTCGAAATGACGTGAGGATGCCAGGGGGCACCGCTCTGGCATCCAGCATTTCAAGGCGACTGTAAAATAAAATGAGTGTGCGTTGGGTAACCGTGGATTGCGGTTGCTGTTCTTCTCTTCGGTGCTTCGCGCCAACCCGCGTGTTCGGGCTGGTCGGCGTCCCCGCCGGCCGCGTTCGTCTCCGTCGGCCGTCTTCTTCTTCTGCTTCGTCGGGACCAGCCAGCCCCAACACAGCACTTCTGTACCCTACCAGCGAATATCTTTACCAGCAGTATGTTGTAACGTGAAGCAAAATGGTGATTGTATACTAGGGTGTGTCCTGCAGGACCACAACGAAGTTGTTTCACTTGATCGGTTGGTGTGCTGTAAGCAGAATGTTTCTAATAAAACTCTTATAGTTTGGAGGAGGACTTAAGCAAGGAAAGGTGTAGATAAAACACTGGATTCACTGGCATTATCCTCACCAAGTCTAACATTGTTTTTCTGGTGAAGCTTTGTGTCTGAACAACAAGCAGGATAAGCTAGTAAAAACAAATGCAAAATGGGAAGTCTAGCCCAGCAATCTGTACAGTACTGCTCATTTCATGGAGCATTACTTTCACAGGCTTTGCTCATTGTTATCGTTAAGACTATATTATGTCCACTGCAGGGTGGAAGCCCAACCAATGTTCCCTGTCCTGTATGAGCCAATTTCATATTATGGCTGATAATTTCTCGATCTCATCGGAACTAATCACCTGCCACGCTCTGCTACATTTCGTGTGTCCTCATATAAATTAACATGAATTAAATGACATTACTGACCTGTCATCCTCCTTTTTTTCTCATTTGCAACTAATACATTCATTTTTTGATAAACTGCTTTCTTCCCATGTCTTAATATTATGCTAATCTATTTTCATTTTTCTGAAACATTAACTTTTAGCTTCTGAGCAAAGATAATCAGGCAATGATAATGGGGAAGTGGTCACTCTCAAAGGGGTTCTTGAGAACAGACTACTCCACATACGTAATTAGTGTACTCAAGACAATACTTAGGTCCATAGAAGAGTATGTGTTGTGTGTAGTGCTATATTTTAAGGCTATTTATGTGTAGGCTATTTTTTTAGTGATATGGTAATGTTACACATCACCTGTTGAGTGCCAAAGAATGCAGCTTAAAGGCACCAACAATAGATTTCATGGCATCTGTCCTTTTTAAGTCCATAGTGCCTAATCCCGCCACCACAATGCGAGAAACAGTGTGAAACATTTCCTGTAAATGCTTCTCGATCAGCAACTCTAAACTCGTGCTTGAAACAGTGGTAGGGGAATGTAACATTGTTTATACACTTATGAATAATTGAGGCCCTGCCAATGAAGCTTGTGTACAGCACTTCGTGTTCATGTGCTGCAGCATGGTGTGTGCATGTGCCATGGCTCGGTATCTTTTTCTGGTTCTATTAACTGTCGTGAAATCACCGCCCTTACTCTGCACCGACTCCTTTAGCTCGTAGTAAGCTCGGAATAAAGCAGGGATGCTGAATAATAACAGATGATAATTTAAAGCACAAATTATGGCAAGCCTAAACAATAGCACACTATGTCCAGAAATCCAAACGAATCTTTTGTGCAATTCCAAAGCTTTTGTACCAACAAAGCAGCATAACAATTTTGTCTCAAATGCAGTTCATAAATTGATATCATATTCAAGTTGTGGAAAGAATGCTTAACTTTGTCTTTCTATTTTCACTAGTTCATTGCACATTCTGGCAGGTTGTCTGTCTCTTTAAATTAGGTGGTGTGACCTTTAGTAAATCACGCAAGAAGTCATATTTGAATCTCGTGATTGTGACAGCTAAGGTTTAATGCAGTCAAGCCTCTAAATAAAATATGGTGTTTGTTTAAATCATATTATTCACTTGTGAAGAAAAGATAAGCATTGCTTCATGCATACATGCTCTCAAGTATACAAGCATGAGAGCATGTACAAATATGTGGTAATGCTGCGATTGTGCTCCTAGAGTATCAGATCAGATGAAAACATTTTTAATAATGTTGCCGGCCTTCCAAGTGTAGCGATGCTTTCAGCAGCATGCTGATAACACTTACGACATGTTTGTTTTCAAACAGTCCAAGCACTTTACAGCTACGATGCTTGAAATGTGTTTTCACAAAACAAAAATTAACATCTAACCTGACAAGTGTAATGAAACATCCAACCTGTCAAGCAGTTACCTGCACTTTAATAATTATTTGTGCTCTATAAGTTATCATGCTTGCTTGCACGGTCTTAGTACTGTTGTATGAGATGAAATGCATTAGGCAATTAAAAAGGCATTTGGGCAGTAGTTTTTACTTCAACAGGTGTTTACTGAAGTAGAAACTAGATCGTTTTGCACACACAACCTTTTTGTTTTGCAGTGCGCCAGCCCCCTAGAGGAGGTGATCAATCAGCCTGTCTATACCAGCCAAGCAGCTGCATTGAGCAGCGATGCTGTTCATCCCACGTAAGGAGTAACATGTCTTTACAATAGTATTCCAATGTTGCATATTGAAACATCAAGAAACTTATAATGCCATGGTTTTCATTTATGTGTCTTGGTTTCAGTACTGGTACTTCAAACCTTGTGGTGATTGAGACACCTGTGCCCGTGGAAGACCGGGGGGACTATTTAAACTTTGCCCTTCCGTCCTTTGGATGTTACGAAGAGGTACTGTCAAGGGGCACACCCATCAGCGGGCCAGTTCGACGCGCCATCGTCGATAAACTTTTTCAAGAATGCTTCAAGCTAGCTTGGTATGTGTTTTATATGCAGGCCTGACAATGTGTTTCTCCCCTGCTGCGATTGTTATCGGGTGATAAATTTTTTAATGGAATGCTGAACAAAAATTGTAAAATGTTAAAAAAAAAGCTTTGAAATCGAAAGTCTACTCGGAAGATGCAACTGTTCCCAAAAGCATAATCTATTTCATCTATTTTTAAACTGGTTGCTGTACTTTTGGTGGATTGTCAGCACGCGGGGGCTGAATGCCAGCGCGAGTTGTGACATCAGATTGACCACAGTGCCTGCAGTGTGTGCATGCTCCTGTCCTACTTCATCTCTTGACCTCTACTTCACATTTCACTTTTCCCTTTCCACAAAGACAATGAGACATGCTCCATTATTTAGGGGCTTAACCCCAGCCATGAGCATTGTTCTCTCTTCGTGTTGTTTGTAGTGGCTGAGAACCGTAATGGGAGCTGAGTGAATCGACAAATGCGGGCGACGGCTGGCATTGTTGGCTGGCTTGTTTTCGGTGCATAAAACGTTGCCAAATGGCACCTCCTCTATTTCTTGGTTCAGCCACTAGACTCTACATTATCATTATTGCCCTCTAGTTTCTTTGTGAAAGGAGGGTGGTGTCTTTATTACAGCACCCTATTTTTCAATTAGGCTCAACATCTTGGTGGCAGGAATTTTGTTCAGTATTCTTTACTTTGGGATAATTTTCAAAAGTATTATTGCCAGGCAGCATTAGCTCTGCATCAAAATATGAACAATTTACTCACAGGTACCCATCACGGGAACATTATAGAACGGCAGCCGAAAGGCTGGTGCAGACATACCCGCACCTGGCCGACAAACTTGGTGCCAAGACAAGTGGCTTGGTAAGCATCAATATTCTTTTTCTAATGATTGTCACTGTATAACTGCTTTATATATTAAACTGGATGGTGCAGTGTTATGCTCTCATGTGTTTGTTTTAAAGGGAAACTAAAGACAAATGTGACTTTATGTCGAACTGAAAATGAAAGGTCAGTGCTTGAGAACATCTGTAATGTCAATTTTATGCACAGCAGTGCTTTGTGCAAAAGAAATGAAGGGAAATGTATAGAAATATTTGTAGACATTATGGTAGCGTCCAGGCAGCCTTCATTGAACAGCACATTGACGAGTTATGCAGGCTTTGTGTGAATGGACCTTTTACAAAAATACGCTTTTTACTTTAGTAGATGTGGGATCTGCTTTTTTTTGTGAAAGAGCTTTGCTGGTAGAAAGATACTCCTTAGTTGTGTGTCACACGCATGAGCGCCTCACCGAAAATATCCTCATACATAGAGAGTGCCTGTGTGTCGAGGTATGAGCATGAAAACTTGAACCTCAGTACATGTATACAGGCATGTGTACTAGTTGGTTGAATATTTAGGCCTTGGATTCATGACTTCTTGCCCCTGAAGGTCTGATGAGCACAAGGTTGCAGGGAAGCATTTCCTTAAAGACCATTAATGATTCATTGTACAAAATTAGTTCCTCTGACTGAAAATAAAAATGCTAAATGTTCCCAACTGAAAATTGAGGGTCTAGCATTAAGGCATTCAGTATTTCCTATGGTAGCCTCCATTATTTATTCAGCTTGCTACACTTCTTGAGGTCTTGGAAACAAAAGAGGTTTTCATTGGCAGCTTTATTGGCTTTGTTGCTGCTTTGTTGCTGCTTTGTTGCTGATGGTTGAGACGTTTGGTTTTTCTTCTGCATTGATTATTGCCTATTCCTAAAGCAATCAACCTCGGCACCTAAGCTTTGTCTAGACTAATGGCCATTGATTCGTCAGGATTTGCTTTTACTTACTTCAAACTCCAAAATTTAAAAACGCATTGTGAAAGTTAAAAGAAGGCTGTGAATTGCGAAGTTAAAGCTTTTAAATAAACTTAGTAGGTCGAGGGTGCTCAACTCTTTCTGGAAAACATTTTAGCGTGTATTTGCAAAGTAGCAGGAACATTGGGAGCACCCTATTGCTGTAAAGCAGCTATATTGAAGGCAATAGCTTTTTTTAGATGCACAAATTACTTCAAAACTGAACCAGTCTCCAAACATCTTGATTACACATTGTATGAGTAATCTTGGCCACATAGCTTACTCGCCTTTTCATTATGCAGTGTTTAATTTGTTAATTCGTATAACTTGCAGGAGTCATGGGTCCTGAGTCTCAGGAACAAATTCAAAAATATGAGGAAGAAAGTGGAGAATTGCCCTCCAGAGATGGCTGAAAAGCGGGCCCAGAGCCTACATAAAAGGCTGCGGCAGCCTCAAGGAGACGTTTTGAACAAGAAGTTGTGCCGCCTCTTTGTGAGTCTTACGTCTATGACTCTTCATACCCAAAGACAATTTGTTTTCACTTACTGTATTTACTCGTGTAATAGAGGCACTCGCTTAAAAAATTCACCCCCAACTTCAGTTGTCAAAATTTGGATTTTTTTTCTCCCGCATCATAAACGCGCCCCCTGCATCCTTCCACTGCAGTCTTGCAAACAGACACCTGGCACCCCTTTGCCCGTTGGATATCTTTCATTTTTTATTATTATGCTGACCCCACTGCTACCGTGGCTCGCTACCCTCCCCCCTTCACCTGCTGCTGTGCGCTGTATTGTTTCTATCTGCACGCGGCACATCCCATTTCTTATATCTGTGCGTCACAGCACGTTCATGAACCTTTCAAGTGTAGAGACATCGCAGCTCATAAGCACACAGTGAAGAAGGCCACGAAACTGCCTGCGCCAACTACCGGTTGCTTTCTGCGAATCAAACTTTAAGGCCCACCCAACTGCCCGTGATTTTCGAGCGACGAGGACAGGGTTTGCTATTGCCAGTGCTGTCGCCAAGGGCCATTCAGTCGCGTCGCACGTTTGTGGAAAATGAAAAAAATGTCGCTTGTCGCCCAGAAAAAAATTGAGACGATTTCTGAAACATGGTAGCACCCCCGATTCTCGTATCGGTTGCAATTTGCTCTTCATGCTTGTTATCCACGCGTGCTTCAAGGTTACCTTTTCTACTTGTGTAACTTGTGTGCACAGCAAGACTGGAGCCATATTTTGTTAATATTATCGACGGTTTGTTTTAGATGCTTTGGTGGTAGCTTGATGCAATGTCAACAACATCGTCACTGTTGTCGTGCGAGGTTGCCACGAAGTTGGCAAAGTGCATCGTAGTGTCGTTGCGCATGCTTCTCAACGCCCCTCGAGATCACAGCAGATACCACTATTGCGGTTAAACGATTGTGAGAAAAGAAAGCTGCGAAATGCTTTCATGAAGTGTGCGGGGGGCGCAGGGACAGTTAGCAAAAGATAGCGCCTTCAACCAACCGAAGATGAGTGACCGAAGATGAGTGAAGTGGAACAAATAAGCTGCTTCCAAACAGCGTATGCGAATGTCACTTGCGAAAGGCTAAGCGACCTAACTTTTTTTTCCTTAAATTACATTTTTATGTCATCCCGAAAAAGTTTTCATATAGTTTGTCCTGCATAATAAACGCAACCCCAACTTTGCTCCGATTTAAAAAAAAAAGTGTGTTTATCACAAGAGAAATTACGATAATTATTTGTATATTATTACAAGTAATAGTCATTATTACTCACAGTTCTTCATGCTTGTATTCACGCTCCATGCTTGTATGAGGCTGCTTATCAAACAGTATTTTGTTAATTTGCTTTTTCTCTGACTTTCTTCGTTTCGTGCCTGTTCATTTCTCCATAAAATGCACACCTGGCCTCATAATAGACTAACCTCCCCAAGAACCACTTGGCTTTCTTTACCACGTAACGCAGTGATTTTTTTGCTGGCCTAATATTCTGGCATAGCACAGCGCATTGCTTGTTCCTCTCAGACCGAGTAGAGCTTATCGAAATAAGTTTGAGGTTTCCCAAGTTGTTTCATTAGGCTGGAATAACACCCATGCTTTTAACACCTTGGCCTAAAATTCTTGTTCATACATAGCAGCACTCCAGCCATCTGATTGTTCATGGGGAAACAGTCGAATCAATTGAGCGGCACAACGATTGGCTGCACAATCATGCAGAATTTGCCCACCAGGAGAACATTAGGCCACGCCTTTTTGCCACAGCTCAAGAGCAGCATGAGCGCCTTCAAAGCCTAAATATTTCCGAGGCGTTGGTGCTATTTCCTTTTTTGGCATCAGAGGCTTCGGTATGCCCTTATAGTGTGTTCTTTGGGGGAACTTGTAGTAACGCTATTGCATTTTATTTTCAGCTGCTGCTTGAGTTCGACATTCTTTATAAAAAGAATGTTGTGAATGAATTCACCCAAAGGTGTCAAAAGCTGTGCGATTTGGCGCTCAGAAATTGAGACGAAGAAATTGAGCTGCAAGAGGTAAAACATGCAAGTGCCATTCCATTTATATGTATGGAGAAGCAGGTAAAGATGTTTAATGAGTACTTTTGTATGCTTATATCGATCTGATATATGTACTAGAATTTCGAAAACATGCAGTTGCACAAGGATCAACACCACTACAGACAGTGATAACCAACTGTTTCATAGCTCCTTTGATTGCTTTGTTTCATAATATAAAAATGATAAAAATGCACTGCAAGTGAGAATCAAACTTGAATCTCTGTACTGCACATATAGAATCCTAATGATTGAGATACGGTGACCGGCCTGTTTTGAAGTGGTTTGTATGCAAGAATTGCCCTAAGATTAGACTGCGATCATGTTGGTATGTGTGCATAGGGGCAAGGCAGCAAAGGACACGTGCCAATGTCCGCATAGTTTAGCCCACCGTTGACCTCTTCTTTATTATGTTGAGCCAGTTGAATAACATATCCATGCTATAATTACAACACTCTGATCTAATATAATCATGACAATGTCACTCGTCGTCTTCTGCACAATATTCACCACCAACACCAGTGAAGTGTCTAACCCTTTTTCTACTCACCTCATATGACATTTTGTCTTGAGATGGTGTCATGACCTCTCATTTGGATTTACCTTCTTTGTAGGTATATTGGAACCCATATTAATAAGACTTTGAGGGAAGCGTGCAATACTGTTGCACAATCTGGGTGCCATATATCCGAAGAATGTAGGCAATTATGCAATGCCTAGACCCCCCTAAAGCATGTACAGACCACCTGAATAACGCTGCAGCACTAACCTGCTTTTATGCAAGCTAGATTAAATTATTAAAAAGTGCACCAACCATTTAATGTACAAATGACTATGTACGTTTTTTCTAAGAACTCATTCAACGGCCACGATACAGTGTTTCATGGCTCCTTTAACAAAATCTAAAGATCAGAGAACTGAACTCCACCTACTGTTTTCAGATAACCCTATACTCTCAGCACTGGAATTTGCAGCGGCTCGCTGCAATGAAGCGCTTCATGCTATTTTGCTGGAGGTGAGTACTTCAGAATTAAATGCATGTCAACATGTTCACGTGATTTGCACTAATGATTTGATATATGCTGCAGAACATTGTCTATACTTTATTTTTAAGCGATGCAAGAAAAAAGTGTAAAAGTGTGCAACTCAGTACATATCATCATCATCAGCCTGACTACGTCCACTGCAGGACAAAGGCCTCTCCCATGTTCCGCCAGTTAACCCGGTCCTGTGCTTGCTGCTGTCAATTTATACCTGCAAACTTCTTAATCTCATCTGCCCACCTAACCTTCTCTCTTCCCCTAACCCACTTGCCTTCTCTGGGAGTCCAGTTAGTTACCCTTTACGACCAGCAGTTATCCTGTCTACGCGCTACATGCCCAGCCCATGTCCATTTCTTCTTCTTGATTTCAGCTATGATATCCTTAACCCCCGTTTGTTCCCTAATCCACTCTGCTCTCTTCTTGTCTCTTAAGTTTACACCTACCAATTTTCTTTCTGTTGCTCGCTGCGTCGTCCTCAATTTAAGCTGAACCCTCTTTGTAAGTCTCCAGGTTTCTGCTCCGTAGCTAAGTACCGGCAAGATACAGCTGTTATATACCTTTCTCTTGAGGAATAGTGGCAATTTACCTGTCATAATTTGAGAGTGCTTGCCAAATGTGCTCCACCCCATTCTTAATCTTCTAGTTACTTCAATCTCGTGGTTCGGCTCTGCGGTTATGACCTGCCCTAAGTAGACATAGTCTTTTACTACTTGAAGTACACTATTACCTATCTCGAAGCGGTGCTCTTTTCCTACGTACATTACTTTCGTTTTCTGCAGATTCGTTTTAAGACCCACCTTTCTGCTCTCCTTGTCTAACTCCGTAATCATGAGTTGCAATTCGTCCCCTGAGTTACTACGCAATACAATGTCATCGGACAAGCGCAAGTTACTAAGGTATTCTTCATTACCTCTTATCCCTAACTGTTCCCATTCTAGGCTTCTGAAAACCTCCTGTAAGCACGCGGTAAACAGCATTGGGGAGATTGTGTCCCCCTGCCTTACACCCTTCTTAATTGGTATTCTGTTGCTTTCTTTATGAAGCACTATGGTAGCAGTTGATCCGCTGTAGATTTCTTCCAGAACGTTTATATATACTTCATCTACGCCCCGATTCCGCAGTGTCTGCATAACGGCTAATATTTTTACTGAATCAAATGCCTTCTCGTAATCTATGAAAGCTATGTATAGTGGTTGGTTATATTTTGAGCATTTCTCTATTACCTGATTGATAGTATAAATGTGGTCGATTGTTGAGTAGCCTGTACGAAATCCTGCTTGTTCCTTTGGTTGATTGAATTCTAATGTTTTCTTTACTCTGTTGGCAATTACCTTTGTAAATAGCTTGTATACTACAGAGAGCAAGCTAATCGGCCTGTAATTCTTCAAGTCCTTGTCATCTCCTTTCTTATGTATTAAGATGATGTTAGCGTTCTTCCGAGACTCTCGTACTCTTTCCGTCAGGAGACACCTCGTAAACAGGGTGGCTAGTTTTTCTAACACAATCTGTCTTCCATCTTTCAGCAGATCTGATGTTACCTGATCCTCACCAGCAGCTTTGCCTCTTTGCATGCTCTCCAAAGCTTTTCTGACTTCTTCTATCATTACTGGTGGGGTGTCATCTGGGTTACTGCTAGTTCTTATAGTATTAAGGTCGTGGTTGTCTCGGCTACTGTACAGATCTCTGTAAAACTCCTCCGCTATTTTAACTATCCTATCCATATTGGTAGTTATTTTGCCCTCTTTGTCCCTTGGTGCATACATCCGGCTTTTGCCTATCCCAAGTTTCCTCTTCACTGCTTTGACGCTTCCTCCGTTTTTCAGAGCGTGTTCAATTCTCTCCATGTTATACCTTCTTACATCGCATACTTTACGCCTATTAATCAACTTTGAAAGCTCTGCCAGTTCTATTTTGTCTGTTGTACTTTACACTTTCATGCTTTGACGCTTCTAAATTAGGTTCTTCGTTTCCTGGGAAAGCTTGCCAGTGTCCTGTCTAACTACCCTGCCTCCAACTTCCACTGCACACTCCGTAATGATACTCGTTAGATTATCATTCATTGTATCTACGCTAAGGTTGGTTTCCTCACTAAGAGCCGAGTACCTGTTCTGCAGCGACACTCTGAATTCCTGTACTTTCCCTCTCAGTGATAGCTCATTGATTGGCTTCTTGCGTATTAGTTTCTGTCATTCCTTTCTCAAGTCTAGGCGAATTCGAGACCGTACCATTCTATGGTCACTGCATCGTACCTTGCCAACCACTTCCACATCCTGCACGATGCCTGGGTGTGCATTCATTATAAAGTCTATTTCGTTCTTATTTTCGCCATTAGGGCTCCTCCATGTCCACTTGCAGTTTCCTCGTTTTAGGTAGAAAGTATTTAAAATCCGTAAATTATAGCTTTCTGCGAATTCTACCAGTAGCTCACCTCTGGCGTTTCTAGTACCGATGCCATAATCTCCTACTGCCTGGTCTCCAGCCTGCTTCTTCCCTACCTTTGCATTAAAGTCTCCCATCAGTATTGTATAGTGTGTTTTTACCTTACTCATTGCCGATTCCACATCTTCATAGAAGCTTTCAACTGAAGCGTCATCATGGCTGGATGTAGGCGCGTAGGCCTGTACCACCTTCATCTTGTATCTCTTATTCAGTTTAATTACGATACCTACCACCCTCTCATTAATGCTATAGTATTCCTCTATGTTGCCAGCTATGTTTCTGTGAATTAGGAACCCCACTCCCAGTTCTCTTCTGTCAGCCAAGCCCCGATAGCAAAGGACGTGCCCATTCTGTAGCACCGTATAGGCCTCATCTGTCCTCCTAACCTCACTGAGCCCTATTACATCCCATTTAACACCCTCTAGCTCCTCGAATAGTACAGCTAGACTTCTTTCACTAGATAAGGTTCTAGCGTTAAACGTTGCCAAGTTCAGGTTCCAATGGCGGCCTGTCCGGATCCACAGATTCTTAGCACCCTCGGCTGCGTTGCAGATCTGACCGCGGCCGTGGTCAGTTGCTTCCCAGCTGCTGGGGACTGAGGGCCGTGAGTTATTTGACGTTTGCATGTGGGAGGTGGCAGCCAGTTACTGCACCAGGGTGGCCAATCCTTCTCTGGTGAGAGAGTGCGTTCCCGGCGGTGGTTACCGGTGAGGCCGCACCCCAGGCCTCGTAATGCAGTTCCATCACCATGCGGATTTTTTTTTTTATCCGGTTGGGAACTGCGCGGCACCGGGATTTGAACCACGGACTTTTTGCATGCGAGGCGGATGCTCTAATCACTATGCCATCGCTGCTGATTTAGCACTATCATTGCATAGTGCTAAAACAGACGAGGTTTTTTTAATGTACACAGGTGCTTGTTACAATAGTTGTTTACAAAAATAATTAGCTAATAACCGAAAATAAGCAGCTCACTCATATATATTACTACATTATATATTAGGTACACATATATTCACTTTGTGCTGTGGGCGAGAGCTATTCGAAAACATACAGTGTGCTTCAGTGAGCCATGGCACAGCCTAGAATGGACACTTGCTTAATTTTTACATGACAGTAAATAGTAAATAGTCTGCAATAAGAATTGGGTAGTTGTGGTATTTCTCACTTCATTTTCAATTTTCAGTGAAAATGCTGTCATCCCTCATTAGAGTGCATAAGTTTTTGGCATGTACAGAATTAGTTGTGTGCTTCTCGGATAACACACACTTTCATCCTAGAGGTAGGATCCCTGCTTTAGCTGTCTTGTCCATAAACCCTGGTCCAATTTTTATATTTGGTCATCAAATCACAACCTGTAGTTATTTTAACCTGGATCTATTGGCTGTGTTGAAATGCTCACTTCGGCTCAAAAAAGAAATAGCAAAATATTAATCGAGTCCCTTTGCCGACTCACGGTAACGAGGACCTGGCCGAATGCGTATGCCATCATGAATCACTGCTTACTAGAGACCAGATTTTAGGCAAACGCCTGTTTGTTCTCTGCGGTCATATAGCCCTTCTTTGATGGATGGGCATGGATTGGAGCTTAGGAAGGGCTGCGAGTTTTTTATAGTGCCTATATGTGGCTGTTCTTGGCGTTTGTGGCTTCATTCATGAAGTCCGTCAGGTGGCTAAGGCCAGTGCAGCCCTGGACATAGGACCCCATATATATAGATATATACTTGTTTTGATAATCGGCAGTCGCATTAGCATTATTTATTTCTAAATTTCCCTATCAAGTACAGCCTGCCATTTATGTTACCGAGCAACACTGACTCTCGGAATTCTTTTTATTTTCATATTTTAGCGCTTATTTATATTGCCTCTTTTTTCTTCCTTTCCTATGTCACGCCTGTTCTGGTGGCACCAAACAACACCAATCTATCCGATCTATCAAAACGGGCAATACCACCGACGTCATGAACAATAGCAGCGCCCAGGGAACCTTTCTGAAAAGGTTTATAGACTATTTTACAAGAGAAATTTTGCCGCCACCATCTTGGACTGTAAATTGATGTTCTCTAAGTTTTGCAGACTTCAATTCACAATAATAAGGTCTTCAAAACATCGTATGCACCAACTAAACCAGTTTCACGCGTGTGCGTTACCTGTAACACTGTTCGTTCAATCGTGGAATGAGCGAAACGCATAAGTTTGTAGCCCAACAGGGCGTCGTTGAACACACTCCGCAAAGTAGAATCAGCGGAATGGGACGCCGTGGTGGTCGTATCTCACCGCCCTGAGAAGGCGCATCCGCTTGGCGAATGCAGACCACTGTAGAGCCGTCGGGAAAAGAATGAACGCCAAAAGAAAGAAAAATGCGACATGCACGCGGTTTGCTTTGTACGTATAAGTAATTTGCTCACTGATGGTGCCGAAATCGACTTCAGGCAATGAGACGCTGCTAATGCGATGCATGCCTGCCGTCAGGTCTTTTCGCGATCCGGCTAACTGATTCAGTGCCGCCAAAAGTGTGACCTGCTTGTGTGTTGATCCGAGAGAGGGCACTTTACTCACTACACTAGAGAACAAGAGAGACTTTATTCTGCAAAACGTGCGGAAATAAAAGGTCAAATGTGTGGTAATGTAAAAGTGTAGGCCCCCTTTTACGATGGTAAGCAATAACATATGTCACTTACAGGTCGCGCTCATTTTTTGTCTTTGTTTTAATAATATTATACTCGTTCGCCCAAACACTTCTCGTGCGTTCAATTACGGCATTCTAGGCCTCAAACGCACCTCCCTTTCAAACCTTGGCGCATGATATCCATTCTTAAGTCTGTTAAAATAACGGCTTCTGCAGATTATATATCTTTGATTTACCTTTGAGAACTATAAGCGGATACTATAGTAGCTGGAACTTGATCGCCGCGCTGCAAGGTCCAATTTTATTCCCTCTATTAGGCCTGATTATTTATTTTCTATAGTATCTTATGACATTATTTTAGGATTAATTCACCTGCATTACCTTGATGCAATAGCTTACTTATATTTGCATTTGATTGACATTTAATACACAATCAAGCAATCAAGAATCGCTAGGAGAGTGGCCAGTCAAACGTGAATGCGGTTCTACAATGTGCCTAACTAAGTTGCTTTGGCTAATGCAAGACTTGATTATAATCCAATGCATTTCGGTCTGACCTTTGTCAGCTGGTATGAGCACCTCTTTTTAAAGTTTATTCTGACGGTAGACGAAATCACTGAGAGCCCTATAGCGTACTCACGTGTCACATCGTCTGCGGTTCATGAATTGAGCCACACGTGCCACATAGCCCCTGTTCCTGCGTGCTGTATTCGCTACGACGAACCAGAGGCTTCTGGAGTCGTGGTCTTCATATGGAACGAACCCGCAGGCGCTGCACAGTGAGTAGTTCTGGGAGATGTCGGCGCTCATGCCTCGAAGAAAGATGGTTGCCGCGTCTTTAAAAATCGCCAGCAGACATAGCTTCCGGATCGTCTTGCTTTGTGCTACAGCGCCGCCGACACATTCAAGGCCTTTCAAGGATATACTGTTCTTGTCGAAGTGAATCCACAGGGTGAAGTGATGCTTCTGTTGTGTAGCAAGGACTGCGAAAGTGCTAGCCACCAATCGTCCAGTTTGGTCTCCCCTCTCCCGGTGAGTATCAAATCCAGCTTTTTCATCGTGACCATCTTCGAGATGAATTCAACCAAAAGCCAGCCAAGCTCCTTGTCCCACTCCATTTGTAGTCTCAAAAATGTCAACGGGGGATATGTGCTGAGCTCTTCATAAACTGCCCTTGCTGTGCATTTGTCCTGGGCCAGTCGACACGCCCGCCGTTCGGAGTAATTCATCCAGTCCGCTAGAGAAAACCTATTGTCGCCATAGGAGTCCATGAAAGAAACCTTGTCTTGACACCCGATTTCGCTTATTTCATTCACGACGTCAGACAGAAGAGCACGTTCGTGTTCGGCCACATTGACAGTGACCATCTTCAAGCTGTCGTGACGAGACAAAAAGCGAAAGAAGTGTCCCCAGTGCTCATTGGACCAGATGCTCACACTCAAGGTCATAAGCTCGAGGGTGTTGTTCTTTGACAGTGCCCCTATCTAGGATGCGTTGATGCTATCCCTGGCAGCCGTTATTTCTTCTCTGCTCATGTTAAAAGACACATACGAGCAGTGCAACAGACTGGAGCTCCGCAACACCTTGTTTTGTGCCAGCATCTTAGCTCCTAGCTTCACGTTCGCTTTATGGACACACAGCTCATGTGCTTCCAAGCTGCTCACCGTCAAATTCTTCAGCATGCCCTGGAAAATCCTTTTCAGCATATCGTACTCAACGGCACAACGATTTCCAACAACTTTCAAGCACTTCAGCGTGACTGTACTGCTCATAAATGCGACGAACAATTCTGGCTCTACCGCAACATCTGAGGAACTTAGCGTCAAATCTCGCAATGTGGAGTTGGCCCCAAGTGCTCTCACCAGGAGCCTCGAGTGCGCGTTCTCTATGCGCGGTGCGATCACATTGAAAACGGTCAACGTCGCAGAATCACGGAGAAGTGCCAAAATGGTGGTCGAAAATACCTTATCCCATGACGAGACTTCACAATGCAGTTCCTCTAGACCCTTCATTGACAAGAGAACATAGAAAACGCATTCTATTTGCAGCGAACCCGATGAAACTTCCAAGGTCACTGATTTCATGGCATGATTTCCGTCCAGCACGTTGCAGAGGACGGCCCTGCACAAATTGGCTATTTCTGAATCATCCGTGCAAAGGACGGAACTGCACAAGTCGGCTATTACTGAACGGTCCGTGCGAGGGTAGGTGTTCCACAAGTGGACTATTTCTGAATCATCTGAGTAGTTTGGAATCTGAATGGACGTCGCACAGCTATGCGTTCGCAGGAGCACGTACAAGATGGCGGCGGCCTGACGCACTTCGCTTTGTGTTGGTCGCGGACAACATATTTTACGGACGTGCGCGAGTGCGAGTTTCCCGCCAGACAACTCGCGCAGCTCCAGCTCAAGCCAGCAGAGAAACTCGTTCCATAGTGGAATGCTGGCAACAATCTGGCATCGTGAGTTCTCTGAGGCCGTGCAGGGGATGCTGTAGTTGATCAGAGTTCCAGAGAAACGGCCTCTGGCGCCTTCCAGGTGAACCAACAGGTTGCCGATTTCGTCATGTGCCGGAGCTGCCGCTGCTACACTCGCCGGAGTGTCCATATCGCCGCAAGTTCGACCGGCCATTTCATCGCAGCTTCGCAAGCTTCCGTTGCAACCGAACAACACTTCCAAACACGAAGTCCAGGCGGCGCAGGTTTGAGCTCGGTGGGTGGCTGCCGACTCCGCTGCGAACTGGTGAACACGCCCCCCACCCCCCCACCCCTGTAGAGGGTAAAAAAACAGTTCTAGATAAACTTCCCTGTTCCTTCCTTTTGTTTATTTTTTTCTCTCGCTTATTTAGCGTCCTATCGCGGTAAATGAATGGCGTTTTCAGGTTTGGAAGAGTAAATGTTACTATATAGTACATGTTATTGTATATGTTACTATAAGTATATGTTGAATTGTTTTCCTCTTTAGTGTACCTTTAATGTTATGCACGAGCCAAGCTTGTCATTCACAAACTATGTCCAAACTGTTTTATTTTATTCGCCATTGCACATTTTTTTTGCGACCTTCATTGTCACATAGCTCTACAGTCGTTATTTATTCACCTACCAAAGTTTACCTAGACAACTTGACGCGTTATACTCGCCGTTTTTCTACGATATGATTTTGCGAATCTTGGAGAACACCAATAACAACAATAATAATAGTGTACACATTCGTACAAAGTACAAAACAATGGGGCTGTAAGTCTCCGAGGACTTTTGCGACTAGGCCAGACAGAACTGGTGACAACGATGTGTTGCATAGTCAAAAATTATTTTTTTTTTGCCAACGAACACACACACAATAAACAGAATTGCTTGCTTACACACAGTGAATAAAAGGATAACAAAAAAGAACCAATAGAATCCATTACATACAAGCACACCATACCCAATGAAGTTACACAGGTCAGAGAACTTCAACTTTTTTTTTAACTAGCCGAGAACAACTTCTCAGGCAGTTCTTTTGAAATGTTAGGCATATATACCCTTCTGCAGGGTTCTCCATGCCTGCTAGAGAGCCACGGTACAGTGAAACCTTTTTTTTTTTTCTCGCAGTGGTCAACGTGCAACTTATAGCCTTTGAAGTCTTCACACCGGTTGTACATCAGAAATACTGTTATGGTAATGAAATCCTGGACCTTGCTAAATCCTAAATCATGTAAAATATTTTGAACTTCTAGCGTACTATCGTATAATGATATGTGGGGTATTACGTCCCAAGACAGTCATACGTTTATGGGAGACGCTGTAATGGAGGGCTCCGAAAATTTAGACAATCTGCTATTTTTTAACGTGCACTGACATCGCACAGTACACGGGCCTCTAGCGTAAAATGCTACCGCCATGGTCGAAATCGAACCCTCGACCTTCAGGTCAGCAGCCAAGCACCCTAGCCACTGATATGTCCGGGCGGACAGAGACACTAACAGGCCATGAGGGTTTTATTTTTATTATGTTTTTGTCGCTTTATTAGCGCCTCATTTATTGCGTCTCTCAAAAGAGCATGTTCAAGTAAAATTGAACACAACGTCCGGGTTCCTATTTCTGATTTTTATGAAAATTTGCTGTGTCTGTCTCCGTTTTATGCTACTTACCTTGTTCCAAATGTTACCCTCACGTGAATTTATATTGATGATGTTTGCAAAGTTCACCGCTGTAGGAAATTCCCGGATCAATCCACATATTTTATTACGTTTCTTGTGCACAATTCGGCATTCATTGTTCCACCATGGGACATGTCGTACGTGGCCAGTCCAGACGTTTGTGGGATGCGTTGAGCTGCAGCGTCTGTTAGAAAGGCCGTAAAGTACTGCACAGTCGCATCTATATGCTCAAACACGATATGTCAGTCCAACTTAAGCAGGCAACCTTGTGAAACTGTCCCCAATTGATTTGATGTGATAGCAGCGATTTGATAGTGGCTTGATTGATAGCGGTGATTTGATAGCGCTGACGTTAGCACGACAGGAAACAGGCCGCTTCTGATGGGATGATAGATAACTTCCCACTGGAAGCAAGGACAGGAGTGATGAAGATACCATGCGGAGGTATGTGAACAAGTACGTCTTGTTGCCGAGTTGTGTGTTCTTTCCGGTTCAATACACTTGCACAGAAGGAGAACAGGAACCGTTCAATTAGGTGGCCTCATGCGTCACAGCGAGAATCCCTCCACAGACAGCCATGTGCATTCAAGTTCCCAAGGACCACACAAGATTTTGGCAGTTCATCTGTCAAGGACGGGGATTCATGTTCTCCAAATGATACTGTGGAGGTAAGTGAAGAGGGGAGATGCTGAAAAATTTATTCACAAGAACTGCTTCAACAGCCACTGCATAAAGATGTGTTCATAGTGGTATATGTGTACATGCTACACCTTGATGAACTATAATAGCCACGCCCCCAGATGACCCCAAAACTTTAACACGGTCCTTTTTAAGTGTAATATAATGGCCCGACCAGAATGTAGTAAGGTCCAGAAAGTAATTATACGACGATACAATAAGGAAATACTCAACCAACACATATTTATCACCTTCGGTATCAGGGACTTACACCAATCAATTGAAACCGGCTACTGTAAGCTCCGTGTCACGCCCAATGTGCCGAATCCTCGTCGATGTTTCAAATGCCAGTGCTTTGGACGTGGATCGCTAATCTGCAGAGGGCGCCCTACTTGTGAAAAGTGTGCATGTACCGAGCACTCATCGGACACTTGAAGTTCAACAATCTGTTGTGTGAACTGCGAAGCAGACCATCCTGCCTACTGGCGATGGTGCCCAACTTTAAAAAAAAAAAAAAACAAACTAATTGTCAAGTAGAAAGTCTAATTCACTTTGTCCTTCCAAAATGCACGTAAACGGTTCGCACTCCATCAGTCCACTTCCTCCTGCTCAGATGTTAAGCGCTGGAGCGCCGCGCCACGTCTTATTGCGCCCGCCAACATTGCACACACTGTGACCGCGACCACACCATCAGCGGTCCCAGCTTGTAGAGTAGCCTCTACTGCTCCGTCTCTCACTAAAAAGGGCCAGCAGAGTTAACAGTCTGTGGGACCCCGGACCAATGAAAGTGCAGTTAACTGTAATTGCAGTTAGATTCAAAACTTGTGTGAACGTTCCTGCTGGGCAGGCACCATCCGCCATCTCACAAGAGGTGATAAACACAAGTCTCACTCCTCCGGCGTCTCGAATGCCCAAGGATAGGCACAACTCTTTCGAGCGCATAAAAAAAAAAAAACACCGAACTACATTGCTTCCGAAAGGCCCTGTAACCTAAGGCATAGACTTCGAGTTCGTAAATTCCTGTATTCCCGAAACAACCTATGCTATAATGAGGTTCCAAATTGAGAACTCCTTGCTCCAGGGGAAGGAGGGGAATATGGTGTGTTTTCTACACAGGGAAACGCTTCGCTATTCTGACAATGCAACTTTCGAGCAAGTATTCGGCGCATCAAGAAATTATGGAGCTATTTGCATAACTTTCCGCCACCTGGCTGGCCTCGGCGAATAATTTCTGCATATTACTTAGATTTATTTATTCACGTCCACAGTGCCGTATATTAGTCTCTTTGATTATCTCAGCTGATAAATTGAATGGTTTGATATGGCCCTGGTTCCAAGTATTGGTAGGCCAAAAATGTGGAAATGCGAAATTCTACAAGCGTACGATGTCATCAAGTGTCAGAGAATTATTATAAATACTGTGGTTTAAAGCCGACTATTCATTACAAAAGGCCCAGACCTTACTGCGCGTGTTCACTTACCCCACGTAGTGGGTGCATAACAAGCTTGAAAACTTTTTACAAGCACGATTGGTCACAATAGGCCTGCTTAGCATTACACAGAATGCAGTAACTTGCTAAAACTTACCTAAAACGAACAATTTTAAACTGCTCAATTACATTGTAGATGTCCAGAATAAAAATATATCGAGTAACTTTATACACTAAAAACTACGCTACATATGTGGTCAAAGTAATTGATTGATATGTGGGGTTTAACGTCCCAAAACCACTCTATGATTATGAGAGACGCCGTAGTGGAGGGCTCCGGAAATTTAGACCACCTGGGGTTCTTTAACGTGCACCCAAATCTGAGCACACGGGCCTACAACATTTCCGCCTCCATCGGAATTGCAGCCGCCGCAGCCGGGATTCGAACCCGCGCCCTGCGGGTCAGCAGGCGAGTGCCTTAGCCACTAGACCACCGCGGCGGGGCAATATGTGGTCAAAGTACGCACTATAGTGACCAGACATCACTAACGCGTTAAACCCTTAAAGGCAAAGCTTGTGGCAAACCAGTTTTCATAGCGAAAAATGTTATGAGGTTAAAAAGAATGGTCACGTGCACCGTAGTTGTCCGCCGCCGCCACCCGTGTGGGTAACCACTATAACGCAAAAAAAGGTAAAAAAATGACTAAATAAAAATTGACAAATCCCGGGTAAAGTGGGAATCAATGATATGCGATGCACGAATTAGGAAGGTCGACATGTCACATCAAAACCAGCACAACGCTACGTGGCGAATGCAAACTATGCTGTACCCGGCTTCCATATCACGACCATCATGCTTGCGCCTGGCATTTGTGTTTGTCGTCCATTCACGCCACGCAACGCCAAATTCTGCATATGTGGAGCTATATAAACGGTCGCATTGCAAGCACGATATGAGCGTAGCACCTAGTCATGTTTTACATGACACACGTATGATTATTATGTTTGGACGTGTTATCTGCCTTCGTCGTCCATGGCGCCAGCTGTCGGAATCCTTCTGTGACGTATAAAACTACATCACGTGGTATCAGCTGTGTGAAGTGTTCGTTCACTCTTGTGATTCAGGCTGCTCTGCCGCGGCTATTCTCGCTTCGCATGTGTCGGTTGCGTTTGTATAATCTGCGGAGCGATTTAGGGCATTCTATAAAAAAACAAAAACAAATTCAGCGAGGCAACGTACGATCATTGCCACGCTGTGCGCTTTCAACGGAGCGCGTGCACATGGCGTCATAGACGCATAATGTGAAGAGGCACTCTGGTAAAAGGTGAGCTGTTGTGAAAATCTTCTGGTGATCAGTGAATCGAAGCATTCTCACATTGCGAACGTTTGTGTTTACAGAGGCAAGCCATATGGCGTGTACCTGTCTCTTCCTTTTGCGCGGAAAGTGCACGGACGCTAGGTAACATTTTGACTGTTGTTGACTGCCGCGCAGGATTCACGGCAACACCTACCTCTACTTAGTTTTCAGAGCGAGATCAAGTGGGCGAAGGGGTACGGACGCATCGGCATTGGTCAAGTTCGCTTTACCTTTTTCATAAGGGTGTCTATTACTGTTTTGCCGCAATAACATAACTCGTCACAACCATGTTTCATGTGGTCTGCTTGTTTCATCAGAGTTATTAGTGAACGGTTAGTTGTGACATATTTCAATAAGCGGAAGTTCACCCGCATATGTTTTGTCTCCCTAATCCTCGCCTTCACTGCGCACGCTTCTCTGCGCGGGGTGCATTAACTGATGTGATGCGATGCACAAGCCTTGCAATAATACCTGCTCGCATCGTTTGCTCGACTAATAATTACAATTATTGTACCTTGTTTTCAGTGGCTCGTCTGGTCTCTGGCATAAACCGATTTGTTTAACAGCAGCTCAGTACTCCCGAATGTACAAGAAACGTCCGAATATGCTAAGAAAAAATGATGCATCTAGACCAAACATTCTTCCCCTCCCGCCCCCCCTGAGCTGCAGACAACTGGGAAACGCCTGTCGGCCTGGCATCAATGAACTTCGCAGATTCTTATGTGTACATTCCCGGAAAGTTCCACGTCATACTCACCAAATATCAACATCAACGAAGTACACAACATATTTTCGCGAAAGTACTTCCCGCAGACGCGATCATCAGTTTTAGTTGTTTCCAAGGAGGTATAAAAAAAATTGCTGAACTGAAAGCACCCGCAAAGTTTTGCCAGCCGTAGTGAAGCGAAACTTTGCCCTTCAGATAAGTCGGAAACATGATATTTTCTGGGGGTGCCCACCTAGACGTCAAGTGGCTTTCTATTGTTAGACTAAAAACTACTTTAATTATAAATTAAAACATAATTGTGTCCGAAAGAGTAATGAGCAGAGACTAGTATCAGTGACAAAATCTCGAATAAAATTTGCCTTGGGTTCGATGCTTACTAAAGAAAACCAGTAAGACAAGGACGCATTTTGAGCCCCATGTGACCCGAAGAGGTTGCCACGCTAAACTCGTTGGGCGTGCCATGAACACGCCCCCCCCCCCCCGAACGGCAATAGCAAATCATGCCCCTAGAAAAATCCGCCATCTTACGATTGGCACGGCCTAACTAGTGGACAAGAATTTACACTCGGGCAATTGTTTTAAGCCTCCTTGGTTGTTTCCCCATTCTCGGCTTTATCGAACCTACAGCCCGCTGCTTCTTTTTTTAGCGTACGCAAGAAAATTCAAACCAGGGCGAGACGTCATTATACGTTCATCATTATACGTTCATTTAACAATACCAGGGCCGAATGAATCGTCGCTGAGAATCGGCACTTTGAGAATCGTTTTTTTTCTGCCTGGGACAAATAAAGGCAACAAATTCCTATGCCTACAAATCCGTGAAGTACACCGTTATACATACGGAACATTGAATCTTCAATTTTAGACGCGACATCTTTGCGGATACATGGATGCCCAAAGAAAAATGGCTGCTCAGTGAGCTGCACAGCAAAGGACAAATGTTGTGTTATTTTGCCAACTTCAATTTTATCAGTCAAGTGTATTGTCGCCGCAACGTTTTGCAAGGGCTCATTCACAATAAGGCTCACTCAATTGCACCCGGTACTGCGGCAGCCAGCCCACAAAAAACCTGGAGGTTAGAAAATGAACCGACTCGGGGTTGAAGCAAGCGCGCTTCACTGACGATGGCATATGTCAGTCACGTCATGTTTACCACGTCACAGCGACAGCAGCGCTGGCCTCTCCAGCGGTCGCCCTCACTGCCAATATGTGATGCCAGCGAAACGGCCGCAAGCGCATGATGACCCTGACATATAGCCATGTTCTTACTTGACGCGCATGCAAAAATTATCATGTTGGCACCTGGCATTTGTGTTTGTCGTCAATTCACGCCACGTAACACCAAACTTGAAATATGTGAAATCAGCGAAATGAACGCGAGCGCATCCGAAGCGCGGCACGCAGTCATGTTCCCACATTACACGCAGGTCATGATTATGTCCGCAACAGCCACACACTCCCGTCACCCATCCACGCCCCACAATACCGAATTCGATACATGTGAAGCCAGCCAAACGACCGCGAGCGCACCATGAGCGCGGCCCGCAGCCACGTTTTCACATGACACGCATGTCATGATTATCATGTTTGCATGAGGCACACCTTCGTCATCCATTCAGGACGCGTAATATAAAATTTAGTATTATATGCGAAGCTATAGCGTAACGAGCGCAAGCGCACCAACAGCGCGGCGTGTAGTCATGACTTACACGACATACATGTCATGACTTCCACGTGAGGGCCTGTCACATTTTTGCCATGCAATTTTGTCATACCATACCAGTTTCGCAATATATCATGTGAACGAAACCACCGCAAGAGAAGCAAGACCATGACAAACTCAAGACACCCATGACATACATACGACCTCCATGTCGTGAATAGTGTATTTCCCTTGCAGTATAGTCAAATTATGTCATGCCAATTGTCGTACAAATCCCTCCGTCCAACTGGCAAGAAGAGCAAAACGTTGCAAGCGGCTAGATACACAGATACGGTCAATGTACCCGAAGTTTCCTGAGAAATGCTTCGCATGAAACCACCATTGGCTCAATATAAAGATCCGGGTCCCTTGCGTGCCACCCCAGTATTCTACAACTGAGTCATGCCATTTCTGGAAACGCTGTTGTAAACCGTCTTAGACAGCCTTGTTGGCGGGAAACGAATCATGGTTATGTAATAAAGTGTCTTAGAAAAGCAGAAAACAACAAGGCGTCACACAAAGTGAATTGTTTTACGATTGAGCAATCAGAAGCTCCAGCCCCAGTCAAAAATAGTTAATGGGTCCAACTGGATGTTCCAGTTAGGAGCAATGGGTGGCAAAGGGGGCTAAGTGGGGTTCAAATGGTGTCTAACTGGTGCCCAATTGGAAGTGCATGCTGCAATGGGACTGTCCAATTGGACTTCCCATGTAGTGGCTTCTAACATTTTAACCAACTCTGCATATTTGAAGTTCTAACAGGATGACCTGCTGTCATGATAGGTGGTTCCAGTTGGTTGCAATGGGACTCAAATGGACGTCAATGGGACCCAAGCTGCAATGGGAGAGTCCAATAGGACACCCCAATTGCAGTACATGCATAACTTTGAAGTTTATTTTTTACAATTCTCTACCTGAGCAGTATTGAAAGTCATAAATGGAAATCTACGGTGATGCATCCAACCCTCCATATAAAGCAATTCATTTATGTGTGTTACCCAAACAGAATTCGAGCTAGTGCTTCAGCTTGGAATCCCTGAGCTCGGTCACTTACTTAAACCTTGGATTAAATTAAGCTTGTTTACAACACTTGCCTGGTTTACAAACAACCACTGTATCAGGGCATCTGATTAAGCTTTCCATATATGCATCATGAAAATGCAGCAGTTAAAGTACTAGTACACATTGGAACCGCACCTTCTACTGTTTGCAGCATCACAATGTACCAACGATGTCTTATTCCCAAACTAGGGAATATGGCTAACTACCAGTGAGCACCTGATGTCACGTGTTTATGGGCTACCTGTCACTGCATATAATGCTGCTGCAGGATATGACTGAATTTTTTTAATATTCATACGATAGAAAAGGTTATGCAACTAAGAGAAAACAATTAGATGTTCTCACTAACAAGATATCCGAAAGAAGGTATGAAAGGCAACAATAACATTGAAAAAAAAAGAATTTTATTTCAAGGCAAACAGGATTTAAATAGCACAGAACATATTTTGGTGTAAAAAAATTTCTTGGCCAGTGCTGCAACACAAGGCGTACAAGATACTTCAAATATTACAAATACTTATAACAGTAAATTGAATCACAATAAAAGGAATTTTAGTTCCAAAGGAGGAAAAAGGCATTGCCATACAACTGGCATTTCAGTAAAGCACTGAGAAACAGGTTTCATACAGGTTAACAGTTTACACGTGAACAGCATGTCTTTACTTATTTAAGGATGCTTAAAGGTCAACTCCGGTGGTTTTTCGAGGTCAACGAATCTCAATCAAATTCGCTGGGTACACTCTTACGCACATTCCTGTCATTTATGCCAATTACAGGCTTGAGAGATGCGCAGATTATTTGCAAATGAATTTTAAAGATTGCCTCGAAAAACTCGCCTCGCTTGCCAGAATTATTGGCAACACTGTCAGTGCGATGTCAAGTTTGTCATGTCAACGAAAGTGACGCAGGCGATGGCATCGCTACTTTGGCCCCTACATTGTTTATTGTGCTGGCCCCAAGACGACAGCGGTGGTGTTTGGCACGACCATAGCACGGGAGAGCTTTCTTCCTTCCTCTGTGGTGTTTTGCCGGTGCTTCGCTGGTCTGGCTTTCACAGTTTTCATACTACGTGCCGGCAGAACCAGTATACGGCCTCCAGTTCTTAACAAATAGTACATCATATGCAGACCGGGCGCCCGGTCGGGTTTCGGTTTTGCACCTTTTTGCTTATTAAAAATTGTTTTCGAATTTCCTGAGCATTTCAGCTATTGGGCTCGTGACAAGAGTGTCTCAGGAACACAGAAACACCATTACCTTGACATGGTCGAAAAATCGCTGGAGTTGGCCTTTAAGGATGCTCACAGTGGCACAATGAATTATGTATGAATGACAAGCACACATTCTATGCATAGTGTACAAGACTGAACTTGTATGAAAAAGAATAAAAAGCGTCATGTAATATTGCAGTACCCCGACACACACACTAAAATAAAGAATACAATAGCAGTAAGAATAAAAAAAATACAGCACCCACTGAATAAATATAGGAAAACATTCAGTACACAATGCAAATATAAAACATTAATACACACAAAAAGAGACATAATAAATTTAAAGAAATTCAGACCCACCGATCTCTTTTCGGTAATATTCAGATACCTAATACAATATGCAAAACACTAGACTTTAACGAAAAAAAAATATTTCCAAAAACAATCAAACCTAGAGAGCAAGCTGGCTTACAGACAGATATTTCACAATTTGTCACAGCCATGTGGTCAATCAATTTAATCTGCACAGCACGATAAATCCCTCTATATCAGTGGTCTCAAATATGCAGCCGGGGAGGCTCTCATGTGCGGGCCCACACATAACCATTTTCACTGCACATTTAAAAACATTTTCTTGGTATGTTCATGAGCTACACAGGCATGACTGCTCTAAAGAACAATTTTTATGAGGTACACCATGTTGTCACCATGCATTGAAACATAATCGTGAAACAAAAAATCATCACCATATCCAGAAAGTGAATGATGTTAGGTGAGCTTGCTTGGAGATGATCAGGTCACCCGCGAATCCTCCGTACAAATCTTCTATTACCATATATAGACGTGGCAATGTTATATATACATAACATACTCAATGTTTATTAATTTACATTTGGATTCACTATATACTTTTTGATGAACTATATACATTATATATACTCAAACGGAATTGTTTCAATGGTATGAGTCATCATGACAAACATCTTGCCTACTAGAAGAGCTAACTAGTCACGGGTGGCGATTTCACGTCGATCGCCTCAAGGCATTTCAAGGGCCACTCACATAAAAAAACGCTCATGTTTTGAGGCATAGTGTGCACTAAACAGGGTTCCTTTAAAACTTACACAGCATAGGTTCTTCACTTCAAATACATTACAATGTAAAGGAACTTGGAGGGAAGCATACATAGGAAGCTCTTTCGAGTTCCACAAACACAACCACCTTTCTGATTTCAGAGCATTCGACCAGTGATGTATTCGCTGCCTTGTGATTTACTTTCAGCACATGTGACATGGCCACCAAGTTGTACATCACTGGACTGCAGCTTAATTTCCTTGCAGATATATATGCTTTGTTGTCGCTGCCATGGTATATTTCTTCAACAATAACAAAATGCCCATTTTGAAGTTCAACAACAGAGCTATTGGTCCTCTTGTTAGATGCATACATGCTATCAGTGATAATTGATCCCTTCGCCAACATTCTTCTGTATTTGGTGAACTCAAGGGTAGTGTCATGTAAAGATGGCTGCAAACCTGCTGATGCACGTCGGGAACCGTGTCCGAAAAAACGGTAGCCACCACTACTAAGTACGCTTTTTTGCGTTTTTGTGCCATCAAAAGACGAGCAGTACTCTGCTACACTTGGACTGATAGCCTGCCGTTGAAGTTCTACTACCATGCTTTCCATCTGTAGGACTCGGCAGACTTGATGGGGAATTCCGTTAGCTGCTTTTACAGCTTTTTTTAGGCTGCCGTTCCCAGCTTCAAATGGGAACGCACTGTGTGCCCAAAGTGGTCCCCAGTGGCGCACACTCTTTGCTATATGAGTCAGTTGGTGCATGTTGAATGTCATGACTGACTTGCCAAACAGCAGTTCTGCACGCACATGAAACTCCAACAATAGCCCCTCGGCAATGGTGAGCTCAGTTGGGCTGATTGCACGCTGCAACATTATGTGCAAGGCTTCAACTAGGCAAGCCCAGTGTTGCATGTATGGCTTCTCAAGAATGCCATGCAAAACAGGGACACTGTAACAAAGTAGCCAGCTCTCAAGTTCCTTGGCCTTCCACCATTTCCGCTCTTTTGTCGGCCTCGGCAATCGCTTCACATCCATTGGTGGCTTAATAGACATAAGCCTGCGGTCCACTATGTGCTGATGTCGGCTTATTGAACAGGCACTATCAGAATTGAACCACAATTCTAGGAACTGGCGCGCTACCCCCAGCAAGACACAGTGCATATAGTCTGGCACAAAGCTCCACACTATGTTAAAATGGGGCAGGTTTATCAACGGTGACACTGTTTTGACTCCTTGCACAGGCACCCCCCCTTTCAAAGCAATCTCCATGTCATTTAGCATTTGGAGCTCACTTCTTTCTGTGGGTTCAACTTCCTCAACTGGGTATTTAGTTGCCCCGCCAGCTCTCTCACCTCTTTGGAGACACCAATTACATCCAAAATACCCATTAAATTGGGTTACACCTTGCATCGGTGCCCTAGCAACAGAATCTACACTTGAACAGATACAATAGACCTTATATTTTTCAACCCTTCCTTGACGTTGTAATTCAACGCCATTTTCACACAGCTCGTTCATTTTCTCAACAAAAGTACCTTGGAAAAGTGCCATGTTTGGCTTTTCTTTCCAGAACCACAATGCGGCCAGGACCAATTTGGACATTCTTTGCTGTGGAGGGAGCTCATTAACAATTAGCTGGATGGGCCAAATTGATGTCCCACTTGATTTGAAAAGCGGGGTCCCATCTGCATTCAACGAGAAACTGATTCTTGGTCCACAGTGTTGAGATTCGGCTACAAAAGTACGATACATTGTACCATCCCAGATGTCTGAAAATGTCCCATTCGTCGGAAGGGGCTTTGTTAAATCAAGAAGATCACAGTCCTTAAGTAGCCTTTGAAGTTGCGACTCCACATCGAGAGTGACAAAAAAGGGGGCATCCGAAAGGGAAGACACAAAAGTTGTGTGACTGCACTTCGAGCATTTCAAGTAAGAATTTGTCTCAAGACTGCCAATATGCGAAAAGCATCTCGGACAAAAAAAGAAAAAAGTCATAGTGGTGCCAGTTTCGCTAAAAAGTTTATGTAGGTGATACTGTGAGTGAGGTAATATAGGTTTATCAAAAATTCTGTTAATTAAATCTATTAAGCTAGTTAAACCCAAAAGAGTCAAATTATTCTTCACAGCATGCTTTAGTGCCATTAGGAGAATATCTCCCTTCGAAAGAACCACTTTCTCAGTGACAAGTTGTGTAAAAAGGTCTCCAAAGCGTGCCTTGCAAGATGGATCAGGCTCTGTCACTGGATCTGCAGCAGGCTGCTGAAAGTAAAAAAAAAAAAAGCTTTCGTCAATGAAGCTATCACAGAATTCAGTTATAGTGAACCGTGATAAGCCCAATGAATATGAGCAAACAACTCTGTTATTGATCAGTACAAAATATCATGCCTGCTAGGCTGATAACTTTTTACAGACCAACTGGTGAGATATTCTTTAAAATGAAAGAGCCAGTGATCTTGAAATGAATCATTCACCAAATCACCGCTACGTGTCCCTCTTAACAGTGCCCAATTTACACAGACATTTTCCAGTACATAAAAGAGCCTGTGAAAGTAGTGCCCTTAAAACCTGACCATAAATCTAGTTATTTCCAGTGAAAACAAACACACCATGTCATCATCTAATGTGAGAAAATCTCCAGGGAAACCTTGCTGTGAAGCATGGTCACTTGAAAAAGCTTCCTGTGAAGAAAAAAAAAAAAGAAGCATTTAGTGCCACAGTAACCCAATCTGCCTATTCTAGTTAGCTGTGCTAGTTCACTCATAGCACGTAAATTACATGACAACAGACAGTGTTAAGAACATGGTCTGAAAACCTGTTGCAGGTTGTTCCCAGAGTTTATTGTCCCAAGTGATAACTCGTCTTGAACTGATTATGCAAGAGAAAACCACAGTGCCAATGCACTTGCTCAAGGCTATTCTAGTGGATGTGAATCTTCCAGCTGCACATATTTGTAGAGTGCAACTAGTGTGTAAAAGTTACCTCTTCATCCTTATCAAACAGTGACGAATCATCTGCGTCAGAAAGGCTTGCAATGCCGTCTTGAAGTGGAGAGTCCTAAAAAAAACCAACCAAAATTTATAATTTCCCATCGTAATACATAAGCATAAAATAGCATGTGTATGCTTACTAATTAACTGATAAGCCTTAGTAAAATAACTTCATCTGCTGGGGCGTGAGGCTCGCGTGCAGGAAATTTCTGTGACGGATCAGCGCTGTTCCTCTGCTCTTGTGCTTCAGGGGCTGCAGCAGGAGCTTCCATAGCACTGCCAGCTGACGAGCCTAACCGGCCTCCACTTGACGTTACCTGTGATAGAACAAGTGCGCCGATATAGTAAACGGTTTATCGTATAGAAACAATAGTTCTCGTAGCATTCTACTACCAGCTCAATTTACCGGCTCATTATCGGACTCGGGGAAATCTTCTTCACTTTCCGGACGTTCGGAGCCCGGACTAGCTATGTGACTATTCCGGCTCTTCAGTGATGTTGTTCGACTTGGTGGATCTGCCCTTTCAGTGTCGCTGTCTGCCTCATCACTCGAAGAAGGCATGCTAGGGCTGGCACCCTAGAAGAAAATAATGAGATTTGGACTTAAATTGCTGCGCTAAATTAATGAAAAAGAAAATGCACTGATAAAAAATAGCAATTTAACACGGCCGAGCACATTCGATCATTCGCGGGCAGAACTTTAAAGGGTGGTAAAAAGGAAGACCGTAAAACACGGCGCAACGATCGAAGTCGTTGAGCAACATGCAGATTAATGTTGTGGACAACCGCTGATCTGATACCAGCAGGGCCCGGATCAAGCTAAAACCCCGATCGAAAGTGCCCATCCATGTTGAAAATGATCAGAACTTACGGTCGGCGGGCAAGCGCGTGCGGTGCTCCTTGGTAGCTGGAACTGAGACTTGGGATTTAAATAAGTCTTGTAGGGTCCTCTCTTTCTTTTCTTCGGACCGCGCTCCATCGCGAGGTCTTGAAGCAACAAGACGGCTTATTTCACTCCGGGACACGAAGTACAGAAACGGCGATGTAAGCGATAGGACAATGTGCACCGGCTGCCTGCGGCCACAGCGGCTGCCATATTGCATAGACACCCTGCAGCCAGCAGTCTGCATGTGAATTGATTGAAACAGCGTAGCGTTAAACAAACATTATAAAAGTAAAAAAATACTTTTAAAATTATTCTGATTTTTTGTTTACTTATAATGAAGAATAACATTTTCATTGACAAACTATCAGATCCGCAGCTGCGGTCGACCCTTGTTGCTTGCTGTGTGCGACCAGCGTTTGACCAGCTGTAGCGCACGTGTGTAGATGTTTTCTTCAGCATTGCAAGATGATTACCCACGTTCGAGTCCGGTACGAAGATGATAAAAAAATTGGAACGGTGCCAATAGAAGACGTTAAAGATTTCTTCCCCCGTCACCAGCAAGACTTCAAGTCCAAATCCCTCTATTTAGTCAAATGGACGGACGACAGTGGAGACAGCGATTACTATAGGGCCCGGATTCTGGCACTGGGAGGTAAGCCTGCTTTTGTTTGATATGTTGCCGGCGAAATGCATTCTCTTTGGCCTGGCTGACTGCTAAGCACTGTTCACCGTTAGTAACTACAAAGTATTTTATCGATAATCTCCACTAGCATAGTTCATTTTGTTAATTTACCGCGTGCAATCGCAAATAAGTATGGTGTCATTATTAATTTATGCATATACCTGAAAACTCTACGGAGATGACGCTGGTATTTACCTGGCCGCAGAGAGATACCAACAGCGTCGGGTATATCAGCCTGGAGTATATAAGGCCCTTTTGCGGTAGGACGCGCCTTTGTTTGTGGCACTGCAGCTTTTATACCTAATGACAAGGTCTATACGCTACTATTTCGCTCGCGGCATATGACGTTGTGTTACAACGGTACTTAAGCATTCACACGAGGTTCGATGGTTAATTTACAATGCAATAAAACTAATAAAAGTGCATGCTAGAGATCGTGAAATGTGCACGCGTCAGAGGATGATGTGACACTAACTCAGTAAATGTTAATGTTGCAATCCGCCCTCACGTTTTCCAGAATCGGAGGACTTCGCGGAGACAGAGGCCAGAGAGAGAACGCGTATTCCGAAGAGGGTTTATTCGCCGGCGTCTTCGGACTACGAGAATGAAGCGGAGGTAAATTATTATCTAAACCTCCTACAAAAGGTCCTGTCAACACTTGTGTAAACAGTGTGTAACAAGTTATTTTCTATTTTCGCCCAGAGCCCTATCAAAGAAAAAACGAAAAACAAAACAACAAGTGGTGCAGAGGCACGCCTGCTTCAGCTTTTAAAAAGCAAGAAAGAAAATATGAAGAGGCAGGCGAAAAATCAAGATGGGCCACATTCTAAAAAGCACCACAAAGAAGCAATGGACAGTGGGCGCCTTCAGAGGGCTCATGAAACCATTGATAACCTTGAAGAGCAGGTAGAGAAAAAATCTACCATCATTCGCCAACTGCGAAAACAAAATGAAGAAAAAGACAGGGAGATGGCTCAACTCAGAAGACTGAACATGGAGCTTCAGGACAAGGTTATTTCTGCACTGGAAGACATGAAAGGTATGAAGCAGAAAATGTCTTCATTGTACTGATTTTGTGCTGTGAAAGCATTAATGCCATTCTTCTGACATTTAGCAGTGTGTACAGCTTGTTACCATAAAACGTTCGGCAGTCTTTAAGTGAAGATATTTCGAGTTTAGACTGCAAATGGCTATTGTTTACAGCTGTTTGATGAAATTTAATGAAAATATTTTGTCAGCTCTTTTTCCTCTCTGGGCAATGCAAACAGCACGGCACCTCATGTATAAATGCAGGCTGCAGAATTATGAAAAGGATCATGGATGGCAGCCAGTCGAGCCCCTCCGTGTCTGAGGATCTACAAGACACCTTGACAGAGCGAGCCCTTCGCCCAGGTTCATCCAATCCGCAACCGAATGACAGTGAAACAATGGTATTCTATCTGGAATGTCAATAATGTGCAGCTGTCCAAATTACAAACAACTGTTCTTTTGAAAGCATGTTAAAATAATATAAAGCAAGATTGAGCATTATAGATTACTTGTCATAGAAGTTTGTCTCTGCACAGCTGAGCAAGACATTCCAAAAAGAGTTCAGTGATCATTATAGATATGTGTAAATTTTAAGCAGAACTTATGAACAACCAAAAAAAATGAATTTCGTTGTCAGCAACACAACTTACTAAAACAACTTCACTAACGTACTTGTTGGACAGAAATATTAAGGAATACACTTGGCCTTGTCTGCTGCTGTTTTAGCCATCTCGTGCTGCGCGGATTCAGCACAACCTCACTGAGAAGGTGCAGGCACTTTGTAAACTGGTCTTGCACAAAGGCTGCACTTTCTCTCAATGAATACTGTGGTGCTGACACCACCATGTGCAGTTCATAGAAAGAATGCTAGAGTGCAGCACCACAAAACTGGCTGACAAAGTGCTGGTGAAATGAATAGACCTTTGTTGTTTATGATATGCAATACAGGTTGCACTGCACATGGATGCCTTCAGAATGCATATGTTCCGTGCAGGTGGACATTGGACGAGGGCTTAGGGTCAAGAAAGGTGCATGGGAACATGTGCAGTCCCATCATAAGGATTCCTTATTTGTCAAGGACCTGCTAGTCACCATCTGGTCGAAAGACAACCTTAAGGAGCGCTCCCTGCATGGTTGGTTATAATACAAAAGCATAGTGTGTGTCAGTTGGTAACGGGGGAATTCGTTGTTGTGGATATCTGTTATGCAGGAAAACATTGTCCACGGTACCCTAACCGTCCACGCAAGGCTCCCCTAACACCGTGGAAGTTGGACGTAATGCGTGGTAAGTGTGCAGACAGTCTCTTGGAATGCATATTGAACCAATCTTATTCTTAGTACATGAAATCACAGCAAAGCTCGGTTGCAATTGAGTCTATTTTGAAGCCACTACAAACTTTACTGTCTGCTTTGACTTCAGTTATGAACACAATTTTACATAAACTATGTAGTTGTAAAAATGTGACCCAACACCTTGCCTCTTACTTACTATTAAATTCATTTGTTTTAGTCAGGAGTGCAGGCAGGTGAAAGTCTTAAGTCTCTTAAATGCACTGGTAGTTCAAAAAGATAGTCGAAAAAAAGAAAAGCCAACAATAGAGCTAGTGTGTAGACTGCCAGCATTTTTTTCATCATAACTTATATCTCTTTCATAAAAAATGACAAAAAAAGAAATAGTGTTCTCTGCTTTCTTCCTGCACTATATAAATCCACACAGTTACATGGTGCGAGTGGAGAGCTGTGAAATGTTACTTTTTTAGATTATTTTTGTGCATGTGCACGCTAAGTTCGCAGTTTCCTTTTTCTAATAAATGCTGGAACGGAACACTTTTGCTAACTGGAGAATGCTTTCTGTATTGTTCAAGCCTGTGCTGCTAAGGCATATTCTAGGCCATTCAGCATATAACACTTCATTGCATCAAGAAATATGACTAAAAGTTCAATTTTGAACTTTTGTGTTCTTAAAGTAATATCGATGCTATTAGTTCTTTAAGCAGCTGGTTTCTTCAAGGCTATTTATTGATAATTTTTGTTGTTTCAGACTGCTACAGAGCACGTCTGGAGCATCAAGGCGTGCCTGCAGGAGTACTGCCGTTGGCAGTCAAACAGATGAACCACTTCATTGTTGAGAAGCTTTCAGATATTGAGAAGCTTGCCAAGCGGTAAGATAAGTGTGTTCTTTGTGTCAAAGGACTCCCCCCCCCCCTTTTTTTAAGAGAAACTTGGCCATATTCATCTGCTTGCAACATGCATGTACAGAAAGAGAAGACTGCATTGGATGGCATTAGTTAAGGTGTTTCACAACGTCAGGGGTGCAACAACCGAAATAACATTTGGAGCAGTAGAAGCTTACTTTCGGAACACTTAAATGCAAATTTAGGGCTGGTTGTAAGAAATAACATTTATTTTTTATCACAAAAGACCAAATTTGGAGGAAAGAAGACTTACATTCAGAAAAAAAAAGTATGTTCAAGTTTTTCAACTTCACCTAAATCCTGCAGAGTAAGCGTGAGCCCTGCCATTTCAATAAAACTAGCATTTCGATCTACCCCACTGGGCAAACAATGATAAAGTCTGCATTAGCACTTGCTGCATCTGCCTAATCCTTTGACAGAAACCGTAAATGAAAATGTAGATCTGCGAATTGGGGGACCTTGAAATTCAAGGGATTTGTGAAACTGAGGAGTTGAGGTGGCGAAAAAAAAAAACCTTGCGCAGTTTTTTTTAGGGTGACAGAAGTGTCATACGCTGCTCCAAATAATTGCCAGTAACTTTTTCAGGCATCAGCGATTATACTAGTGCTCACAATTATGCTGTAGTATTCACGCATGAGTAATTGAACAAAATTTGCTGTCCCGTGAGTTGCTAATAGCCCCTTCCAAATCGTAATACGCATTTTCGCAGGGCACCGGTGTATAGCAAAGAAGGTAGTTCAAGTAGCGTTCTGCACAGATTAGAACAAGACAAAAAAATTTTTTTCGAACACCGCCATGCCCCTCCCCCTTTTTTTTATGGGTGTTAGGTTTAGGGCACAACATCTCGGCTTGTCCCAAGGCACATTCTACCTGATCAAGTAACAACGGCGCATGCTCGTTGGTCCCACAACAGCACCAAATATTGCCGAGATGACAAAATGCTTTATGTGCCGTTGCTATGGCGACCAACATGGTCACCAGCAATGCTGGTGTTCGCAGCACGTTGACTGTTCGGGCACGGAAAACGCGGTATGTGCTCCCTGCTCTAGTTGCTAACATGCCATAGCTGCTTTTGCTGACTAGGAAGTTCATATTTCCCGCTAAGCATTCATGGCTACGGCAATGCATTTTTGTCTTGAAGTTGCGTCGTCCAGCGGATAGGTATTTGTTGCAGTCAGCGGATCGATGCGCACGGTTTTGTTACTTTATCTGGTCGATCGCGTCTCGCGAGTGCCCTGCCCTAATGGGATTAAGGTTAGCGTGGTTAGGTTACCATGGTTTAAGGTTAGAGTCTGTGCTCTTGGATTGATTGATGACTGAAACTGCAGGAGGGCAACGTACGCGGCCTCCATTTCTCGCTGAAATTAGCACAACTGAGAAAATTTGGAGGCTCGTCTGGCATTTTGGCGCAGCGTGGCGCAATATGGTTTTGGCAGCTCGGCGCAAAAGCGGGGAATTGTATCAAATTCGCGTAATTGGCACAGCTGTTGTACCCCTTCAACATGCATAGCTATTTTTATGTTAATGTTTTTATGTTAAATCACATCTAGACTTGGAAGAATGTAAGCCATTGTGTGGCTGACTAAATGTATAAATTCTGCAAAACATTTGCAGGGCGAAGGACAACCAGGGCGTTGCGGAAGTTTAACGGAGGAGGACCATTGGTGCATTTTCTAAATAGTGTAAATATTATGGAATGTGTGAATAAATTTTCATTCTTTCATATTTTTTTTTTCTCTACCATTGTTTTTATCTTGTATGTGCATGCATTTGAGTGTGCATTAATGTCACATTCACACTAGGTAATCCAGCCTGTGCTGTTTCCACTGTGTTGTGAAATTGCAATTAATGAAGTGCAGTGTGATGACAGCCAGCCTTCTACAGGATTGTCATTTTCTACTTGCATCCGCAGAAATGTGATAATCATGTTTATAGGTCAGCCAAGAGACTGCAATTACTACACTACTACTTAGCTTCAGTTGGCTCTCTCTGTATACCAACCACTGGCTGGCTGAAATGCAGTTAGCAATTTAGCGTCAACCAAGTGCTTACCAGAAACTAATGGCCAGCCATATTAAATTGGCTTACCAGGTAGAATGGTGACTGGCTAAACACCAGCTTTTGTCACTGGGCCAATCATCTGGATACATGCAGTGCAGCTTGGTCGAAGACCAGAGAGTCACAACGCAGACGAGCGCTTGTCTGTGTTCTTTGTCTAAGTTCGCGCTGCATGTATCCAAGTATGTATCAACTAGCCCAACTCAACCTTTTATTGAAACATATGGAATCATTGGAGTCTCAATTACCATCAAAGTGCTGACCATTTGCAACAATGTGGGAAGTCATGTGGTTACCAGCCACATTGAATTTGCTTACCAACTAGAATGAATTGGGGGCTGTTTGGAATGCCAGTTACGATCAGTGGGCCAAACATCTGGAACCACAGGATTACCAGTTAGCTTCAACGGGTTAGTCTACTGAGACCTGCCGGGCAACCACGTGCCTACCATTAATTTTCAATGGGTTGACCATTTCAGGTCAACGGGTTTTCTATTCACCACCAGTTGGCTTCAACAGGTCAGCCTATTCACACCAAGTGGACAACCACCAGTATACCATTTAGTATAAATGGGTTGACCATTTTAGGTCAATGGGGTTTCCTATTGACCACCAGTTAGCTTCAACAGGTCAGCCAATTCACACCAGGTGGACAACCACCTGCATACCATTTAGTATTAATGGGTTGACCATTTGAGGTCAATGGGGTTTCCAATTGACCACCAGTTAGCTTCAACAGGTCAGCCAATTCACACCAGGTGGACAACCACCTGCGTACCATTTAGTCTTAATGGGTTGACCATTTGAAATCAACGGGATATTTAATTGACCACCAGTTAGATTCAACGGGTTAGCCAATTCACACCAATTGGACAACCACCAGCGTACCATTTCGTTTTCATGGGCTGGCCATGTGAGGCCAAAGGGGCTACCAGTTTGTCACCAACCAATTTCAAATGGTGCGCACCATTGCAACTAACTGGCAATTGCTCAGCACCAGCCACACTTAACTGGTAGCCAATGGGGTCCCCTGTTGAACCAGTTGCATTGAAGTGGTGAGCCACTTGGATCCCCCTTTGGAATATAAGGGTTTACCCATTGATTCGAACGGGATAATGTTCAATGGGTGGCGAAAATCCTACTGGTCCAACACCCATTGATTTTAAATGGAAATTTTCCAGTTGGACCCATTGAATATTTTTGACTGGGGCCTGCCATTACGAAAGCTTCAGGCATAATTCTTCTTCTTCGCCGTCAGCCAGGGCATCAAAAAATTGCACATACTGCATACTGTCTTCCAAGTGGGCAACACGTAGACACCACAATTTTCCGAAGACCAACGAAGGATATCATAGTAAATACCTCTCTACTACACAAAAAATGATGTATAATGGCCTAGCGGGTACCCTGCCGGTGTGCTTGTAACAGTCGCTCAAAGTGTTTAAAACAGGGTCTGGAAGGCCAGTCTCAGTTTAGTGTTCCCTTCGCCGCCGTCAGAGATTGAACGACGTAGTGAATCGTGTACGGGTGGGCTTGATAGACGGGGAGCCACTGTTCACAGCATTTTTGTCGAATTAGGCCTAGCACCTTTCGTTGCGGCTGTAGCTTATTGACAACCTTACTTTTGGTACTACCATCAGCAAGAGAAAAGGAGCGACTTGCCATCAGCTGACAAGCATTAAGTTTAACCCCTACCTTCACAGCAAGCCTTTTATAGTTTTGAGAGATTGCTACGCCTTGAGTTAGTTAGCTAACTTGAATGCCCTTCATGTCACCTCACACGGGTGAGCCTAAGAATTCAAGCATTCGACATTACCGTCATGTACCAGTCCGGACTGAAGCACTTCGATGCCAAGTGCCTAAATAGTGGTCTCGCGGCCCAGTGCTGCTGGGCGACGAAGATCACGACTCTTTTTGGGGTACTGCTGACTGGCCGAGTTGGTGCACGATAAAATTGATATGTGGGGTTTAACGTCCCAAAACCACCATATGATTATGGGAGACGCCGTGGTGGAGGGCTTCGGAAATTCGGGCCACCTGGGGTTCTTTAACGTGCACAAATCTGAGCACACGGGCCTACAGCACTTTCGCCTCCATTGGAAATGCAGCCGCCGCAGCCGGAATTTGATCCTGCGACCTGCGGGTCAGCAGCCCTTAGCCACTACCTTACCTTAGTAAGGTAGTGGCTAAGCCACTAGACCACCGCGGCGGGGCACATGATAAATTGATATGGCTTTAGCGTAGCCCAGTTTGAGCGGGAAGAAAAGGTACTATACAGTCAAGAAGAGAACATAAGCGCCACCGACTTCACTGAGCGACATCGAGCCAACCCGGTATTGATGAAGCTAGTGAAACATATGGAGGGCAGAAACCACCGTCCACTCAAATGCACGCAGGCGAGAAATGGAGTCAATTTTTTTAAATGAAATGTGCTGTGTAAAGAACATCTCTCCCGCCCGAGCTAGCTACTTATCGTTGCGTACGACAAAACGAACAATTATGAAGGCCCTGCACAACAAACCAACGTCTGGTCATGCCGGCTTTTCCCGCACAATCGTACAAATACAAGGAAAGTACTACACTTGCCATGCGTCACCGCCGATGACTATCGTTACGCGATATGCCGCAACTGTCAGCGAAGCAAGACACCGCAAACAAGGCCAGCGAGATTTATGCAGCACATCGAACCAACTTGGTGGTAGTTCTATCAAATGGGTATGAACTTACCATGGCCATCGCGGACGTCGACTTTAGGACAGAAATACATCATCGCTGCTACCGAGTATACCTCACCCGCGGCGCCGATAAAAGGGGTTTGCTCAAAGACAGCGTCGCCAAAGTAGCAATGTTTTTCGTTGAGGACATTGTTCTTCACGTCGCCCCTCAGGTTCTCTTTATGCAGGCAGAGGCGCGGCTTTGAGTGAGATTACCTCGGGCGATATTGAGGTGAGCCGAAAAAGCCACCACTGGATCACCGCCTACCACCCACAAATCTATGGCTTCGTCGAGCACCTGGACAAGACAATCGCCGGCATGCTCACAATGTAAGTTGACGTCGAGCAAAAGACGTGCGATACAATACCTCCATGCGCGATTTCACATACAACTTGACCGTTCGATGAAAAACGCAAAAACGCCACGTCTGTCTGCTGGAGGAAGCTGGTCATGACGCTCGACTCCATGTAACCCAACGTCACTGACAAAGAAAACCCCGACGTGACTGTAGCGCTTCAGTCTGCTACAGAAGCACGACAACTCACCCGCCTACGCATCAAGATTCAGCAGAAGACAGGCAGCCACCATTAAAACTTTCCACGATGTTTCGAGGAATACCAGCCTGGCACCCGATTTAAAGGGTGTAGACGTTTATATACCAGCATGGTCTTAGAGAAAAACTTCAGTGGTACTTTCGTTCATACATGTTGTTTTGACTTCACAGCGCTCTTAAAGGAGATGTGTTCCTGGGCGGCATCAAGAACACTCATAATCTTTCCTGGTCACTCATTTGATTCCTGGTCACTCATTCAATAAACTAAGAGCTACTATACTGGAATCAGGTTTCTCTTCACACTATGACAGAAAAATGCGCGAGTCATTTCTGATACAAAAGTTCAACGCGATCTCATCCGGTATAAATGAAAACCCAGGCAAACTGACGTTTCTTTCGGCGCAGAACTAAGTTCTAGTTTCATCACAGTCTGTTCATAATCACTGTACTTGCAGATTTTCACTACATCTTTTCCATGCAGTGAATTTCTTAACTGTGTTATCGATTCTGTTTGCGCCCCCTGAAATTCTTAGTAATGCATTTTGTTCCATGCGAACGTTTTCTGCTATACTTTTTTGTCTTTTTGTGCGTGTGATTTGCTGTATGGGTTTGATAGCTTTATTTTTGTTTGTAGATATTACTGTACTTTTCAAACTGCTATTCATGTGATCTACTTGGTGTAAACACCATTCATGCATTCACATAATCTTTCTTTGACATTGCTTTGACATTCTCTGCTCACCGTTCATTACTCACCACGTCACAGTAGATAGTGCATGATAGTGATGTTTCACGAGTCAGGGGCCCTTGATATACCATTCCTACTTCAGAAAAGCGCATTTTTGTATCGTGTTTTCCCTGATGAAGGCTGGTCCCCGGCTGAAACGTAGGAAAAATAAAAAGTTTTCGTTCCCACTGGATCCAAGGGCACCTTTTTCATACTATACGCCTAAGGATCCCGAACGGACGGCAACGAAAACTACACTGTGAAAGTTCCCAAAGACGGCGGTTTCAACTGTCGTTGTAGGGGACTCCCAAACAAAGTACCTTTACCAGCACTTCGACCCTGCTCGAGAAGGCAGTCCCGCCTTCGTCACACAGTGTGGCGCCAGCATCGAGGACGTGCGTGCGTTACGGGACTTCGTGCCACCGTCAACAACGACCCTTATCCTCAGCGTCGGGAATAATGACCTCACCCGCAACACCGGTCGTGTGGCGTTTGACAAATACAGAGACCTGCTGATCTTCATTGCTTCGCAACGCCCTGAAATACACCGGATACATGCAAGCTTGGTCCTTCCCCGATGTACCAATCGTCGCCGTGGCAACCGCAACACAGCGACTATACAACAGTGCAACCGAGAGGCATGTGAATTTAACCACCGCCTGAGAGATGTTTTGTGCCACTCTCGTGTTGTATTTTTTCTACAGTACATTTATTTTTTCTAAAGTACATTTACAATATTTTTTCTCAGTACATTTAACTGCTTTTTACGTCAGTATGTTGGGAAGTATCTTGCAAGTTTTTGTGGCTTGAAAAGCAACACAAGTCAAGGTGGTGGGGCCTTATCAGTGAAAGCAGGGTGTACTAAAACAGAGGGAGCACCGAGAACGGTCGCAGCACCAACAAAGTGAAGCTCCAATACGGTCAATCGGCTTGTCGCACTGTGGTCAGTAGTCTGCAGTGTGTTGTCGCTTCAACAGTTGCTCTGCTGAAGTGGTTCGGGAGTAGAATGCCCGCTTCCTACTCAAATGGCTCGGGCTCGAATCGAAGTTGTAGATTGTGAATTGTAGATGGTGAGGGTTGTAACAACATACGCAGTGCTCGCCCTCCTTTCTATGTTGGGGCTTTCCGATAAGATTGCCCTGCTTAATGCTCTATCTCGTTTTCTTTCCTTCCCACCTCCAATTGAAAAAAGTACCGAGTTGAACGTTTAGATTTGGTTCACAGTGATAGCTGGGCATCAACAAGACCAAAAGCAAAATACTGAATGACTGCCCCGCCGCGGTAATCTAGTGGCTAAGGTACTGGGCTGCTGAACCGCAGGTCGCAAGATAGAATCCCGGCTGCGACGGCTGCATTTCCGGTGGAGGCAGAAATGCTGTAGGCCTGTGTGCTCAGGTTTGGTTGCACGTAGTTTTGGGACGTTAAACCCCACATATCAATCAAATATACAAAGGGGGATACAGTTCTGGCTTGCTTGCCACTTATCTCAGTATGTATGACATGAAAATGAGGGAAGTTTTCATTTGATCGGTTGAAAAAGCCTAAGTCTTCGGTGCGTGCGCTTTAAGGCGGTACGATCAATTAATAAGGGAAAAGCTCTATGCATGCCAGTTTAATTTTCTTCAGAAGCGTTGGCGGCCACCCACCACGGAGCCCAACGAGGGGACGCTACAAGTTTGCAGATGCTGAAAGCTGCAGACGCCAGCCGTACAACGCTACTATAACCCAATGCGCCTAGACCAAGGTAGGCTATTTGCACATGGTTAACCCTAGCCGCCAGGGAGTTTGGAAGTAAACAGGAGAGAGTATAAGACAGGATAGATAAAAAGTGAGAGATAAAGACGAAGATATAGGGAGAAAGAGAGATAGGAAAAGGCGACTGCCGATTTCCCATGTTTCATTGGTGTTTCTTTTTTGTTTCGTCGTATCACTATTCTTTGGACCTTCACTACATTCTGGTCTTGCCAGCCTTCTAATAGTTCACTCTCCAGATAATCCAAGAAGGTCGTCATCGGAAATGACACCCTCAACTGTGTTCAAGGATCTGTGGGAGCCTATGGAAACTGGGACATCCCCAAATGCTACTAGTATAGATAAGTTGTCGTATTGGAGCTTGTCGCGAACCTCCAAAAGGAGGTCGCCACTTCCCAACTTGATTACATGATACAGTCAAATCTTGTTACTACGAACACCAAATTAACGATTTTTTCAGATTTACGAATATTTTGAACATCCCCGCCAGATTGCCTATATATTTTCAATGTAAAAATATTTCAGAACAACGAATTTCAGTACAATGTATATTTCAGAATAACGTGCATAATTTATTTGCTCGCCTATACGCAAGGAACATCAGTATTACGAATTTAGTTAAAAGTAGCAGCACCGCAACTCTCACGTAGCACAGTATCCGCTGTTTTTTTCCATGCACGGAAGCTATCATCATCACCGTGTTGAGAGCCGACTGCTAGCGCCACCACACAGGTATGGTTTGATGTGTGGCAGCTTAGCAGGCCTAGCCTCGTTGCCTCGTCCTTCGTCGTGCGTCCTTCGTGCCACGCACGTGTGAAGTCTGCTGCGTTTTGCTGTCGTTCTTTTTTTCTTAGCTTTCTGCAAAGTGTTTGGAGACCCGACGATGAATGCACCAGGTGACAGCGCTAAGAAGAGGTAAAAGCAGTTTTCCCTGCAAGAAAAGGTGGATTTGTTGAGGGAACTTGACTCGGGCAAAAAGCAAATCGACCTCTGCAGGGAGCGTGGCACTGCCCCGTCGACTGTCGCGACCATTTGGAAAGACAGAGAAAAGATTCTGAAGCTTCACCGAGAGTCACAACTTGCACCTACGAGGAAACGGTTGCGCCTGGGAAATTTTCAAGATGTCGACCAAGCTGTGCTGACCTGGTTTAAAGATGCCCGGCTGCAAAACATCCCAGTGTCTGGCCCAATGCTTCAAGAAAAAGCCCGCGAGTTCGCCGACGCACTTGAAGTAACTGGGTTTGATGCAAGTGCGGGTTGGCTTCTTCGTTTTCGCCAGAGAAACGGCATAACCTGGCAGGTAGTCTCAGGTGAAGAAAAGGCTGCGGATCAAGAGGGTGCAGATTCCTGGTGGAACGATCGTTTCCGAAAGGTGGCAGAGTCGTACTCCGAAGACGACATTTTCAACACGGACGAGACCGCGTGCTTCTACCAGCTCTTGCCAGATCGGACGATGCACTTCAAAGGTCAGCAGTGTAAAGGAGGCAAGAAGTCGCATCTCCGCGTGACGGTCTTGCTCTGCTGCAATGCGTCGGGCACGAAGAAAATCAAGCCGCTTGTCATTGGAAAATACGCAAAGCCTCGTTGCATGAAGAACGTCGTATCCCTACCGTGCGACTATTGTGCGAACAAGCGTGCCTGGATGACAAGAGAATTGTTTTCGCAGTGGCTCATCAAACTCGACGAACAAATGAGAAAAAAAAAATAGAAAAATTCTTTTGATCGTCGACAACTGTTCAGCCCACATTGTGAATGTACGCTTGACGCACGTTCGCCTGGAGTTTCTGCCACCGAACAACACGTCGTTGCTGCAACCACTAGATCAAGGCATCATAAAGAGTGTTAAGGCGGAATTTCGCAAGCGCCTTGTGCAGCGTTTTATTATAAATCTCCGCTTAAAGCAGCCGACATCAGTCAACGTTCGTCAAGCGGCGGAAATGCTGACGGGAGCTTGGTGGAACGTGAAGACGTCAACAATCCGTAACTGCTGGCGAAAAGCAGGCCTAATCAAGGCGCCTGCCCAAGTTGAAGACAACCTGGAAGAGGACCACAGCAACCCAGGAGACCTGTGGACTGAGGTTGAGGAACTGTTGCCCGACGTCTCTTCCTTCGACGACTACGTGGAGAGCGACAGCGCAGCACTAACGTCGGCGGACATGACAACCGAGGAGATCGTCAACAGCGTTCGCGACGTCTCCAGTGACGACGACGACGACGACGACCCGAAGGATGAGGACTCTGTATCACCAAACACTGAAGAGGATGAGACCATATCGCACTCGGATGTTTTAGTGCACATGAACAAAGTCCGCACCTACATTGGTCAGTGCAGTGATGCGCCCGATGAGGTGCTTTGTAAGGTGGAAGGTGTTGAGGCGTACTTAATCAGCCGTTTGTGCTCCACGCGTCAGAAGAAAATCACAGATTTCTTCAAATAAAGAACGTTTGAAGTGTGTGTAATTTTTTTTTTGTTTGCTTGTCGGCGCACACGGCAACTGCCAAGGTACGTCATGTTCGCTCCTAGGTTTGACCTCTTGCTTACAATCGAAGTTTTTCATTACAACGATATTTCAAAATAACGTACGAGTTGCGGCGGTCCCACTTAATTCGTTATGTCGAGATTTGACTGTACTCTGGGCCGATTGCTTCAGTGAGTGTTTTTGAGACAAGAAAAAGTGAGATTGCTCGGACTGTTTTGTTTTTTTTCTGGCTATGCACAACATGAACCTTGGGGAAAGACTGCTTTGGTTTTGATGAAAAGAACTGTTGTTCGGTGCGCCACCTTTTGAGGCGGCGATCAGGGAGAGGAGGGACAAGACAGATTGTGTAAAGTTCGGTGGCGATGATGGCCACCCACCACCGAGCTGAACAATGATGATGACGATGTTTGATGTTTTGTGGCGCAAGGGCCATTTCACAACCAAAGAGCGCCAGTTCATCTTATTAAGATATGGACAATGATTGTGATTAGCGGCTGTATAAGGGCCATAAAACTCCTCGCGGTAAGGCGGGTAAAAACATACAAGTAATAAAATCATGACCATGCCGTGAAAGGTGTGTGTGGTGTGAATACATGACAAAAGTCGGTGATAATAAAAAACGATGGTGGACATGTATGGCATTAGCACAAGTGCCTCACTCGTTGATACCCTTGCGTCCAAGGGCTGTGAGGCAAGTGCTTTGTTGAGTGTAGCCACCGCAGTAAAAACCTCTCTGGAGAGGTCGTGCTACGGAATGCCCGGTATATGATATGAAAACTATGAATTTCTTTTAAAAACGCTAACAATGATTATTGACTAAAAAGGGGTTCCCTACCGATGAACACTGCAGGGTGTAAAGGTATCTGTTGTCGGTAGGGTAATGGAAAGTGTTGTTTTCTTAGAGTTTGTAACTGTTTGCACTGAATTAAAATGTGAAGAACTGTTAGTGCTTCATCACATCAGTCACACAATGGTGGATCACCACAGGACAAAAGATATGTGTGTGTAGTGTATGTGTGTCCTATCCTGAGCCTCGTTAGTATTACCTCTGTATGACGTGATTTCGATACTGGCGGCCAATGGCTACGGTGTGGCTTAATAATGTGTAGTTTGTTTTCTATCCCACTTGCTCTGCCAGTAGTTCCTGAGCATTCGCTTGAGAGACGACTTCAGATCAAGGGCCGGAATTGATATAGGTGTAGTGGCAGTGCTTTCGTGGACGGATGCAGCGAGCTGATCCGCACTCACGTTGCCTTGGATCTCACGGTGCCCTGGCACCCAGCACACTACAACATGTTGTTTGAGTGTGTAGAGTGTGCATTAAATATAGTAAAGTGAGACGAGGACCGGGTTTTTTTGTTTTTAAGACTGTGCAGAGCCGTTACCACTCTGAGGGAGTCCGTATAAATTACTGCTTTTTGTATTTGTTATTGTTTGATGTGTTTAGCTGCCACAAGTATCGCGAAAGCTTCCGCTGTGAAGATACCTGTGCCTGGATATAGAGGGCCAGCATCTTAAAAGGATGGGCCGACAGCAGCGTAGGACACAGAGGAGTTAGACTTGGAGGCATCTGTAAAGAACTCAGGACGTGTGTATTTGTGTTGAAGTTCCAGGAAGTATGTTCGGATATGGTCAGTAGGCGCATGCTTTGTAACTTCTAGGAAAGACACATCGCAGTCTATACTCTGCCACTGCCACGGTGGCGGGTATGCTGCAGGAGCCATTAAACTGTGTTCGAGTGACACTCCAGTGTCCTCAGCTAGATCCTTCAGGCGAACTGAGAAGGGCTGCCTCATCGAAGGCTTGTTTTGAAACAGAATGGAGCTCGACAACTCATTAATAGTAGAGTATGAGGGGCGCTTCTTGTCTGCTTTCACCTTAAGAAAATATACAAAAGACATGCAAGTTCTCTGCAGATGAAGCGACCACTCATTTGACTTAAAGTAAAGGCTTTCTACAGGGCTGGTGCCAAAAGCGCCCATAGAAAGGTAGCGAAAAGCACCCAAAACTGCGTTCGTAACTCCTGACAGCTTGTACGAGTTCAACGTGATGCCGTTCGGCCTTTCCAATGCCTCGGCCACATTCAAGCGTCTTACGGACAACATACTTCGAGGTCTCAAGTGACATACGTGCCTTTGCTATCTGGACGACGTCATGGTTTTTTCAAAAGACTGATACCCATCTCCAGCTCCTCGCAAGTGTTCTGGAATGCCTCACACAGCCTGGGCTACAACTAAATTTGAAGAAATGTCACTTCGCCGCACGGAAGTCCGCAATCTTAGGGCATGTTGTCAGCAAGGACGGCGTTCTACCAGACCCAGACAAGCTCCACGCCCTCACCGAGTTTCCTAAGCCGTCCACACTCAAAAAACTCCGGAGCTTTATAGAGCTATGCTCGTATTTTCGACGATTTATTCGTAATTTCGCATCTATAATGATCCCTTTAACACGTCTATTTGCTGACAGCCAAGGTATCTCGGCAAGGTCGTCCACCTGTGACGACGCATTTGCGAAATTACGTCATCTTCTGACATCGCCACCAATTCTCCGTCAATTCGACCCAGACGCCCCTACCGAAATCCACACGGACGCTAGTGGAGTCGGCCTTGGGGCTATCCTTGCGCAGGGGAAGTCTGGTTTCGATGAGTGCGTCGTTTCTTACGCGAGTCACACTCTGACCAGAGCTGAAGTAATTATTCAGTCACGGAGAAAGGATGTCTAGCCATCGTTTGGGCAATCGCTAAATTTAGACCTTACATATATGGTCGGACATTTGATGTCCTGACTGACCATCACGCCCTCTGCTGGTTGTCGTTTCTAAAAGACCCATCTGGTCGCCTGGCTCGTTGGACATTACGACTCCAAGACTACGACATCCGCGTCATCTACAGGTCAGGACGCAGACATTGAGATGCCGATGCTCTCTCTCTATCTCCGCTTCCCTATGACTGTGCAAATGCATCTGTTTTTACCTACAATTCTGCCTCCCTCACCACAGGCTGGCAGCGTCAAGACCATTGGATAGTGCATTTAATGAAGTTCCTATCGAAGCCATCACCGAGTACCGCCAGTCGCTCGCTGCGGCGCACAGCTCGCCATTTCACCATGCACGATGGACTACTTTACCGCCACAATTACCTCAGTGAAGGTCACAAGTGGTTGTTGATGATTCCTCGCCATCTACGTGCAGATATTTGCACCTCGTTTCATGCGGACCCCCAATGCGGCCACGATGATGTAATAAAGACGTCCCGCTGCGGTACTACTGGCGTGGAATGTACCAATTTTTCGGCCAATACGTGCATTCATGCTCAAAATGTCGACGCCGGAAAAGTTCACCACATGCCGTCACTAGACCGCTCCAGCCGTTGCCCTGCCCATTCCGACCTTTTGATCGCATCGGAATTGACTTATACGGCCCACTTCCATACACACCTGACGGGAATCGCTGGCTGGTTGTCGCTATTGATCATTTGACACGGTATGCTGAGACTGCCGCGCTGCAAGAGGCTACATCACGTGAAGTCGGCTTATTTATTCTTCCCAAACTTGTTCTTCACCACGGCGCTCCTCGCGAGTTACTCAGCGACCGTGGACGCACGTTCCTCTCAGAAGCCGTACACTAGCGACCGTGGACGCACGTTCCTCTCAGAAGCCGTACAAGACCTCCTGCGTGAATGCAATGTTGTTCATCGAACGACCAGTGCGTACCATCCCCAAACCAATGGCATAACTGAACGCTTCAATCGCACATTAGGCGACATGCTGTCCATGTATGTATCTGCTGACTACACCTACTGGGACCGCATACTACCATTTGTCACCTATGTGTACAACAGCGCCATTCAGTCCAAGACTGGATTTTCTCCCTTCTTTCTTCTATAGGCCGTGAACCCTCCTCATTTATGGATACTATTCTGTTGTAACGCCCGTATACTTCAGAGTCTGCAACTCTCACAGAAGTCGCCACCTATGCGGAAGAATGTAGGCAGCTAGCACGTTCGTTAACTACTCAAGACCAAGCACACCAAAAGGACCGCCATGACGCCAACCTGCATCCCCAGTCATATTCGCCTGGAACATTGGTGTGGCTTCGCGTTGCCTCCTCAGCTACAGGCCTTTCTTCAAAGCTGCTGCCTAAGTATGAAGGCGCCTATCGCATCCTGCGTCAAGCATCCCCGGTAAACTATATTGTCGAGCCCTACAGTCATCCACAGACCGCCACCGTCACGGCCGTGAGACTGTTCACGTCGACCGACTGAAGCCGCACTATGACCCACCAGTTGTACCTGTGCCTTAGGTCGCCAGGATGGCTCCTTTTCCGCGGGGGAGTAATTTGTAGAATGAATAGGGTGGATTTAGCAGTGCCTGCAAAAGCCGAGGAAGAGGACCGTGGTTCGTGCTCATGACAGCTCCGATTTGGATCGCTGAGCGCTTGACCTGTGTTCGTTTTTAATAAACGCGTCGAGGACTCAATGCTCAACGCGTATTATCAGTTTTTTTCTTGTATGTGTAATGCTTTGCTCGATGATACCTTAGCACATGCACAAACATTTTCTTGCTTTGCATGTAGCAGTTACAGTGCTTGCAACACTCACTGTTAGTGTGAGCGAAATCAAGTAAGCTGGCAGGATTCTTGAATAATTTGTTCATTCATTCATTAGAGCACATGAGAAGGAGTATGTGTTCCATGATGTCCATGGCCTCTGCTATCTTGCAAGTGACATCAAACATCTTGGACCTCTGAATTCATGGAGTGCATTCTGTTTTAAAAATTTCATGTCGGTATTGAAAAAGCTGGTAAGAAAGCGAGGAAACCCTCTTAAGCAGCTGTGTAACAGGCTCTCCGAGCAGGAACACGATGTAAAGGTCTGGGATAGTTCTGAAAGCAACCACTTCTTCAAAACAGGGCATGACACTGGACTGCTAATTGCCACATGCAGAGGCCCACAGTGTAAGAAAACCATATTGGCTAATGGGATAATATTGTCCTTGCTGCGGATTGCAGAAAGAGCTGCTGCAGACTTAGTGATGGTTCTATTGTTATTGTACAGAACTTTGCCCATTATAGGCCTGGTGCATTAGGTATCATTGGGAGGAAGTACCTGCACCTGAGTGAGCTATATTGGATGCCATGTTCATCGGCAATGCTTGGAATTTTCGTGGCATCACAGCTACTTATTAGCTAGCAGTCGTGGCCATTTTAGAGTATAAGGCAGAAATGTATGGGAACTGCCTTGAAAAAACAGACTGTTGTTTTCCCTCTATTACAGGCATTAGCACAGACCCGGCTTACAAGGCCTTTTTTGTATTTCTCAGCAGTTGCAAATATACAATTTAATAAATTGCTTTCTTTCCCTATGGTGTAGCATACATAATTGTTGAATTTTCTAATCAAGGCGGAGCTATGGACATTATTCATAAAAACTGGCTGAGTGGTGACAGCCAGTGCATGTGGCCACCCGAAATTAGCCATTTAAGCAGTTTCTAAAATCAGGGCGCTGGATCCCTCACCTGTCCAGTTGTGGAGCTTGGTGGGTTCCACATAAAACTACACACCTTTCAGATGAATCATGTCACTGGACGACAAGAAGATAGACGAAAACCAGTCCCTACCTCTACAGATTGCCCAAGCTTACTGGGATCAGAGTGTGCCACAGGCTATGGATATGAATTGCGGAGATCCGCCATGTCTGGACCAGATAGTGAGCCAGACAATCGCTAAAATACCCAGCGATATCACACCATGGAGTTGAGTGGACCCGCTCTCACCTTTTCTTTTGACATGGACAACGGGAGAGAAACAACGGGCCAAAAAACACACATCTTGGCTTGGAGCATGCCCGATACACAATGTGCGGATCGACCACCATGTTAGAGCTGGAGTGGTCGATGTGGATGTGACAGAAAGATACCGAGCGATAGCCGAGGTATTGAGCAAGCCAATTGGCGACTTCCAGGCCAACAGATTTTTCAAGTTTCTGGCCATGCTGGACACCAAGGCTATTTCGCAGCTTGTCGAAGCGGTCAGAACATCGGCCAACTCCCAACATGACGAAGCTGCGTACCTTAGATGCATGTTGTTCAGTGAGGTCATGGTCGATGGAGCCAAAATGATGAGGATGACACACGTGGCCTCACGGTTTGCACTCGACACATACATAACAAAAGTGGAAAGTCATATGGGTGCGTATGGCGACCAGGCGGCCAACGGGTCAGTCACGGCTGTCGACCTGTCATACTTCGCAGCGCTGATGAGAAGGAAAGCAACGTACCCGGGGAGGTGCAGATTCGGCATAGACACCTGGGGCAGCCAGACGGCTGTGGTCCCTGTCCAGATGAAGTACAGCGGCTCTCGTGCAGTGTTACCTTACATGCTGAGTTTTGTCACCACAACATACTGGACCCAGAGAGTAGGTTACAACGTAACCGTGAAGGAGATGGGGGTTGCTAGCCCCCGTGTTTTCCAAGTTGACTGCTTGTCCAGAGCTGGGCAGGCACTCGTCGGTGGGCCAGAGGATGTGTTACTGGTGGTGATAGAAGACGTTGAGGTGCACCCGGGCGACAGTGTCAAGACATGACCTGACCCATAGACAAGAGCTTGGGTAAATGATGCTTCACCATCAAACATAGCACCTCCAGAGACATTGCCGCACCGCCATTAAAGAGGCGTGTCAGCAAGAGATCTCACATCTCAGTCGCACAGGATTCGGTCATAGAGAGCTCCAAAGCGCTCAGCTACCTACTCCAGTATCCCCACACAAAAACAGTGCGGGTAATGGCACTAACCATCTTGTGCCAAACTGGATTTGCGTCTAGCCCCACATGATTCAACCCCTACCGCATTAGCCAGACGATCAGCAATACATGTGACAACATTGAAAGTGCTTATGGCGAACGTCCAGAACACGCCCGGGCTAGAGAGACTCAGATCCAAACCAGTGACGATCTCTTCAGCACTGACTACCACCTTGAAGCTCCGGCCGCTACTGGTATTGTAGCGCACGCCTTCTGGTCCATATACGGGAGGAGTGTCAACACCCTCGATGACGCAGGCCTTGTTGACCTCAGGTGGGAGAGGCAGTCCTGCCAAGACATGATCTGTCTTATGGTCTCGAGAGCAAAAAGCGGCACAGGCAATACTGTGTCTGCTGATATGGAGCGCGCCACCATCGATAAGCGCTTTAGCAACAACTCGTGTAACTCCAGCAACCAGCTGTTGTGCACCGTTATGCACCTGAAATACAGATGCAAACAATTTGGTGTTGCTGCGCTGCCATTCCCACACTCTGACCATGTTAGCCATACCAGCGCAAGCTAGCACGATACTTCAATATAAGAAGCTCCACAGACCCTCCTCCCACAGGCGACCACCAACGCCATAGATGACTTCGCTCAACGAGTTGCCGGCATGGTGCGTGCAGCTCTGGCATATACCATCAAGACAATGAACAACATCCTGTCTTGGCTTAGCCAGACACCAAATGCTTCTCTCCGAGACAATAGTTCCGGAGATGGCGATGACTTGGGCTCTTGCATTGAATGAGCACGAGGAGACAGAAAGGCTGGATCACGCCGTAAGAGGGGACGAGAGGGGCATGCTGATCACACAGCACGAACTGCCGAACCCATCTGGTTGGGTGGTGACTGGTCGCTCTACGATGCAGCCAAAGCCGCCATAGGTGACTTTATCGACACACTAGGTGGGGCGACACGCCATGTTGATGACCAAGCGACCAAGATTAAGCTGTAAGACACCATCAAGGCCGCAGCCCGCAGTGCTAAAAGCAGAGTCGTTCAATGGCTCAACTCCGGAGCAGGCCTTGCAACAGAGGAGCAAAAGTGCGACGAAGAAGAAGGCGTTTTCACTGAGACATGTGCCGCCGTCGCGACCACCACGCTCTTTGTCGTCACCCTCTTCGCTTTCATCCTGGGTAGAAGGATTACCGGCAGAGTAACACACCTGAATACCCGTCTAGAATGATGGTGACTGGCTGGCACAGCTTTCTATGGCAATACCGCTTATGCCCATCGGCGTAAAAAACTAAAAAAAGGTACAGGACAGAGCTTACTACCTAGAAGTTGGCTTAATCCAGACAGTACGTTCTTAGATACTTGCACCAAAGCCAGGACATCAGATGTTATTCACATGCCGCCACCACTCAACGGGAATAAAATGGCGGCACGTCTACCGCGGGGTGCGGCAAGGGCATTGAAACCCCCAAAAGGCAGGTAGGTCTAGGTTGTGCTAATGACAGCTTGAGCAGTTTTTGAGTACAATGAAATTGTTTAGTTTAACTTTTAATGCAATCCGCAGGCTGCGTATTTCATTGTTTTTGTTTTGTGGGCTGCCACGAACACGACAGAAAAGTTTCCTTGGAAATGACAACTTGCTTCGCCCCATTCACTGCAACTAAAGTGACATACTCCATGAGAGCCGCGATAATTAGGTGGAAGCAGCAACTGCTGATAAAAACGCTTATGAAGAAAGTAGTTTGACGGAGTCTGAGGTCAGAAAAGTCAAAGGTTACATACGCGAAGAAGCGTCATATGTGGAAGAAAGCATAATTTCAGTAGCCAGGCAGTGGCTTCTAAAATGACTTGCTTTTGCTTCCCTACGAGCCTCACACAGCAAAGCAGCTGGCAGACTTATTTGTGTCAAGAACGATGCTGACACAAGTCATTGAAAAAACAAACAAGTACTACCTGCAAAAAAATGCAACTGCACTGGGCAGGACAATTGAAGAATAAACTTCTGTGCTTGGAATGTCTTTCCGCATGAGCCTCGTGGATATGCACAGTGCGCATGTGTACTAAAAGCAGGAAAGAAGGTTAGAGCTTGCAGCATTAAGTTATGTCTTGGAACTGATTCGAGAGAATAACTAGCCGCTTGCACTTTGTCGACAACAATGCTGCAACAGAGGAAACGATAGAATAAAAATGCTGCAAGGTCTGCCCGTGGCTCTCAAAACTGTACGAAAACACGTTGAAAATTCTACTGGAAACGAAGTTTTGTATTGAAGAGATTCTGATTCCTTTCCACAAAAAGGTCACTAATCCAGAAGTACCTTCCGAACAAGCCTAAATGCAAGTGCTGTCTCAAACTTTGGGTCCGGGCAGAAGAGCCAGGGCTTTGCTACAACTTCGACGTGTATCCAGCCTCTAGCAATAGTTTCTACAAATATCAAGGCGGATATGAGCTTTATCGGCGAGAGTAGTCATCAAGCTCTGCTCAAGCCTCCCTGACCGACATAAAAATCTGAGCACTGGTGAGAACTCTTTCCGAGTCCTCTGGTAAGCGAGCTGATACACAGGATAATCTTGTACATTGCCACTGTGTGAGAGAATGGATTACAATGAGCAAGAAAGACACGAAAAAAAAAAAAGCTTGTAGCCCACTGGACCACTCTGTGCCATGTGGTCAGAAAAACATGAATGCCGTGAAATGGTTTGACAATAGGCCAGGGACATTCATCTTCAATTGTCTGGGCGTTGACCCAATATTACAACTGTGAAAAATACGACAAAGAAAATTCATTCATCTTCATGAAATGAATGATGAGGAGCGGGCAAAGCTAGACCTTAAAGCCTATAATGTCTATGCTTAAGCTGCCGACTAGTATAAAGGGCGGACAGATGGATGAACAGATGCATGGACAGGTGCACAGACGGATGGATATCATATATTGTGCTGTCATATACTTGATTGATGTACTTATAAAGTCAGTTTTTCATAGATTTTTTCGTTTTTTTCTTGTGCAGGTATTTGGCTTCAGTTTTGTGGAGTGTGAGGAATGCAGACATCATCAAGGCTAGGCCTTAAGGAGCTTCGCACTAAAAGCCATGTGTGCCCTGCTACTGCTCCAATACACAATATGTCAATGGGTGGTGCTGACCTCTGAGACAAGATGTGCTAAAGCTATCACTTTTCAATGTAGGTAACATGATGGTAAAAGTAAATATTCTCGCACACCATCAAAATGGCCACAGCAAATGCACAGTTTCTGTTTAAACGTCATCCACAATGGCAAGGTGATAGTACAACTCCTCTGTGTAGCTTTCTGTTAGACGGTAGCCATAGTGCGAGAACAGAACGAGGACAAAGGGACAAGAAGGAGACGAGTGTCTCTTTCTTGTCCCTTTGTCGTCGTTCTGTTCTCGTGCTATAACTACTGTCAAGTCATACCAACTAGCCCAAACCACCACACATTTAAGTTATGTTTCTGTTAGAGCCTGTGGCGGCATTGGTGCTTTACAGAAAGTGCGCACCTGGATGACCATCCAAGAAAGATTTCGTAAAGGTCACGGTGGTCCTCAGTGCAGTACCACGACATGTCCAAAAGGATGGAACACAGCAAGAGCCATTTTGTAATGAGTGCAGAACAAGATGCAACTATCAACATTCTTCAAGTGATGGAAATATCAACGTGCAATTGGAAACTGTTGGCGAAAATGAAGCTTAATCGAAGTGCCTGTGCAATTGCAGACAACTCGAAGGTGAACGACAGCAATCCAGGAGACCCGAGGACTGAGGAATTGCTGCCCGCCGTCTCTTTCTTCGATAACAATGCAGATAGTGACAGTGCAGCACTAACGTCTGTGAACTGCACTAACGTCTGTGAACTGCACAAACAAGGAGATCTTAAATAGTGCTCATGACGTCTCCAAGACACAAAGAATGAGAACTCGATGTCATGGAACACCGAAGAAAATGAGTTCATATCGCACACAGATGTTTTAATGCACATGAATCAGCTCTGCCCTTTTATTGGTCAGTGCAACGATGTGCCCGATGAAGTATTGCATGAAGTGGAAGGAGCCAAGACGTACCTAACCGGCCATTTGTGCTGCTAGCGTCAGAAGAAATCCAGAGTTTTTCAAATGAACTTTTCAGGTCACTATAAAGTTTTAGTTTTTTGTGAGTGTGTTTCCTTGTCTGCACACATAGCAACTTACAAGGTGTATCATGTTATGAAGTTTGACCACTAGCTTAAAATAGCAAATTTTTCATTACGGTATTTCAATATAATAATCAAATCATGGCGGTCTCACTGAACTCATTAAATTGAGACTAGACTATCTCCTGCAAGTTCCAGCTTTACAAGGAAAAGAAAACAAAAGCCAGATGATGTAACCTTAAGTGAACCCGTTGTCCTGACACTGACAAGATAGCATCGTGCCTCTTGGTCAGCAGGTATTTCTTGCTCATTTTTTCAGCTCCACAAAATTATTGTCAAGCACTTCGGGGAAAAAAACCTTCATTGTGAAAGCTTTTCCTTCATCAAAGGGAATCAACGTCAAGCAGTCGAAGAAAGTAACAAGCTGGAGAGAGGCTCCCACATTTAGAAGAGAAAGGCAGAGGCGGTCACCTATCTATGGACACACTCAAATGTACACATCATATTGCACTATTACGACCCAGAACACCGCGTGCAGGTGCAGTAAACACAACAAAATGGCAAGAAAGAAGCTATTTCAGTGCCCCTCTGATGTGAAAGACAACAACAAATGGACGGAAGGAGTCAATAATTTTGACCAGAAAAGGAATACCTATCCCGCAGCAACCATCAGAGTGCGCATGGAGCCATGTATTTTACTTTACATTGGATGGTGTGATAGTGAATGATTTTATTTAAATGAATTTCATAGAGCCTGTGGTGTATCTGCGGTACTGCGCGATACTCGGTCGCCAACTGCTCGCACAGAGCACTCGCTGAATATTAAACGTTAAAGCTCACTGAAAAAAAAAAAGAGAAAGGGGGGGGAATAGTCTAGCCATGAGTAAGGTGTTCGACGAGCTCAGCTTAGCCGGAAATGGCTGCCATCTAAAGTTCATTGGCAAATGACTGAGGTGCCGGTGGTGCTCCAAACATATTAACGAAGTTCACAGCAAATACATTTGCATAATGTGCAATGTGTCTCTTTGTGTAGCGTGTTTCGACCTGTTTCACTGTCCACCATGTCATGCTGAAAGTGGATGGTGGGATGCAACCTGTGCCACTCATTTGTTTTTATAAATGGCGATTTTTAAATGGTTTTACTTTTCACTTTCATGATCCACAGAAATTCATTCATTAAAATATTGCCTAAAGTTTTCTCGTGTCCAACAAGGGTTAAGACAATTGGGTGGGCAGTGAAAACAGAAGTTCATGAGCATCAAACAAGGCCCTGGATTGTCCCATCCTAGATTGGATATATGTGGCCATGTTTCAACCCTCATGAAGGAGAAGAAAAGTGGGAAAGCACACGAATGTATATATATGATATGTAGGGTTTAACGTCCCAAAACCACTATATGATTATGAGAGACGCCGTAGTAGAGGGCTCCGGAAATTTCGACCACCTGGGGTTCTTTAACGTGCACCCAAATCTGAGCACACGGGCCTACAACATTTCCGCCTCCATCGGAAATGCAGCCGCCGCAGCCGGGATTTGAACCCGCGAACTGCGGGTCAGCAGCCGAGTACCTTAGCCACTAGACCACCGCAAGCACACGAATGTAGAATATTCTCACACCTTTAAGGGGGGACGCGGCACTTCGGGACCGAAAATCAGCCAAAAAATCGAGTTTTCGCGGACCTTCTTTTCGCGTTCCCGACATCATTGCGCACCTATTTACAAAATTTCATAGCCGAATACCATCAACTTTTATCGTTATTCAACTTTAAAAAACCGAAAACGGGCGTCCTGCCCTTTAAATTGAGGGCGAATAGCGCAGGTTTCGGCTCTACGATACGCGGGAACTACGCGCTCGATCGGCGCCATTTTGGTCTTGTTTGAAAGAACGCGTTTTCAGCGTTTTTTTTTATTCAGTAAGCAACATTGAGCGTTTCCCCGGCTCGAAAAACGGGGCCTCAAAGACGAAGAGCCGCGCTCACTGCCATTGGCTAAACGGCGCACGTGACTGAAATGGCGCTTTCCGGTTGGCTGGAAGCTCGCGGCTTGCGCCTGCATACGCGACCCGACGCCATTTTGAAAGGGTTACCGCTGTGACGCCTCGAAATCGGCAGAGCACTCTGAAGCTTCTGATCGTATCGCCATGCCTGGAAACGCAAAAAAGTATCGGACCGTGCACGCATTTGGTCGCAGGAAACGCAAAGGTCGTGGGAGAAAGTCTACGAAGTCATCAGAGCCCTTGGTTGACTCCGACGAACGATGTGTCGACGCTCCGCGGCCGTTCAGCGATGGTGCGACCGAGCGCGTTGCCTCCGACGACGATGACGGTGAAGCGAACTCCGGACGACTACGAATCGACGCCAAGGTGGTGACAATCGCCGAAGTTGAAGAAAATCATGCCCGGGAGAAAGCGACGCTCGACCGGCTTTCATCGGCGCCAGCAACTGCACGGAAAATTGACTTTTTCACCGCGAGTTGTAGCGAGGCAACCGCACAGGACTCGGACCACGCTGCTCCTTATCTGCTTATGCATCTAGATATCCTAAACGCGATAATGGGTGCCTTGTGTTGCAAAGCCTGCCACGGACCGGCTACGATCGTCAGAGGGGATCGGGACTACGGACTTGCCGTGAAAGTGCTAGTGCAGTGTGAAAGGTGCGGCGAGATCGCGAATGAATGGACTTCGCCCCGCGCGAACGGCACGAAAACGTGCAATCCGTTTGAAGAAAATCTCGCTTCGAGGGCGATGGTGGCTACCGGCCAAACGAAAATGAACGATATTTTCGCAACAATGGGCATCTCACACCGCGGTATGCACCACAAGACGTTTCAGCGGTATTTGAAGAACACGCTGGCACCCGCTGCAACGCGAGCGGCTGAGTCCGCTATGAGCGAATGTGCGGAAAAGGTTAGAACAATTTATGATGACTTGTGCTTCGGCCACCGGGGCAATATTGCCGTTAGCTACGACGGCACGTGGAAGACGCGAGGCCATTCTTCCCACATCGGCGTGGGCACAGTTATCGAATTATTTAGTGGCTACGTGTTGGACTACGTCGTTCTTTCCAACTTTTGCCTAGGCTGCGAGGTGGGCCCAAAGCCTAGTAGTGAGGGCTATCAAGAATGGAAGGCTAACCACAAATGCCAAAAAAATACGAACAGCAAAGCGGGGCAAATGAAAGTGGAGGCGGCTCTAATTCTATTTCAGAGGTCGCTTGAACACCATGGCCTGCGCTACACAACTATGCTGTCTGATGGAGACTCTAGGACATTTTGCGCCATACAAGACGCCAAGGTGTATGGTTACATTGACGTGCAGAAGGAAGACTGTATTAATCATGTACAGAAACGGATGGGCACCGCATTGAGAAACCTGGTGCAGAAACAAAAGTGCGATGGGAAAAGAGGCCTTGGTGGGAAAGGCAGGCTCACAGGTGAGCTGATCACCAGGCTGAGCACATATTATGGCCGGGCTCTGAAATCGCATGAAGGTGACGTGGGCGAGATGCAAAAGGCTGTGATGGCCACATACCGCCACGTCACCTCCACTGATGAATGCTCGGACCACAGTCTGTGCCCAGCTGGTGAAACTTCATGGTGTCGGCACAATGCCGCAAAAGCAAAGGGTGAGCCCGACCCCAGGCATGCCTACAATCTACCGAAAGACGTGGCAGAGGCATTACTTCCGGTTTATACCCGGCTTTCGGAAAGAGCCCTGCTTCAGAGGTGCGAACGCGGCAAAACGCAGAACTCCAACGAGAGCCTACATTCGGTAATCTGGAGTTTGGCCCCCAAGGAGCACCATGCGTCCCTGTTCGCTGTTGAAGCAGCTGTTGCAGAAGCAGTGCTGCGCTTCAACACGGGCAATTTGAATTCTGCAACGGCAATCTTAGGTGAAATGGACATGAATGCGACAAGTACTGGTGCCAGGAGAGCGAGAGAAAAAGACCACCGTCGCAGCATTGTCTCCAACAAGAAAAGAACAGCCTCATTGGAACTCCGGAAGCAAGTGAAGAGGAGGCATGAGCACAGAATGCATTCAGACTATGCTTCTGGTGCGTCTTGAGGTTGTCTTGTTGCATCTTTTGCAATAAAAATGTGTGCCCACGTTTTTTCTCGATTTCTCAAAACGACAATTTTCATGTGCTTCCCATTATGCCGGAGCAATATCTCTTGTTCTATCTGGGTTATCATTACGATTTCTTTTTTGTTTCGAAGATAAATGCAGGGGATGTGTCGTAAAGTAAGTTTTATTGTAATAATTTTTGGAGAAAATTCTCTAAATGGATCTTTTGTTTCAAGTGTAGATGGGGAAATTTTTCATGTCATATTCAACATCCCACAACTTTGCTTCGAAATAGCCCAGAACAATGATTTATACTTTATTGCACACTGTGAACATACCGAATTGGTTCTATAGGTTGCACATCAATATCCAAGTTACAGTTAATTAGCTAATTAGGCCTTAATTGAAAAAGTCGCAGTTCATTATATCTTTAAAACTAATTGTCACAGCAAAAAAAGAATTAGATTTTTGAAATAAGCAGTAAAATCTACATAGGCTCTCCAAATTTGACTGAGGTACTCGCAAAAATAAAAGAGTTTTTGGAAGGTGTAGAACCCCCTTAAGAAGGAAGTGCAAAAAAAAAAGAAGGAAGAGTAAGTAGGTTTTCGGCGTGAGGACATACCAAGGCATCACCATGCGGAGGCACCCCTGCGACGTGCAACCTTGAACGTATTCTCATTGGTTGGATTGCTATGCCAACCCCCTCGTACCGAGCCCATAGCTGCTTTCATGCGTCCTTTTTTTTTTAAGATTTTTGTTAAGCTTCACTTCGACGAAATCGGCAAAATACAGCTGTGTCTTCTACACTGACTGTACGAAATGCTAAAACTGCTAAAAAAAATGTTACACTTCTCATAATGCCCAACTGCCAGTGCCATCTCCTATGGCCACCTACATAAAAACCACGGGGGCCTGGCGTGCTGCTTTTGTTAAAGGTAAGTCATTCTGCGTCGACTTGAAGCATCCAACGAGCATCAACGCATGCTTGCGACAAAGAAACATATTTTTGCTGCTAGAAATACAGACAGTCATGCCACTTCAGTCGTTGGTCCACAGCTGAAAAAAAGCCCTGGTTGACACGACGACAAGACTGCATAAATTTATGTTCCTATTTAGCACATATGGCCTTGCGAACCACACCGCAAGTGGATTCCCCACTTTGTGGGAAGCAACCCAGCCCTTAACGGCTTTCCTGCAGCATGAACTTAATATTTATCTGTTGCCCTTTATTGCATAAATTTTCTACGGTTGTCAGATTGAGCCTTTGTATGATTTGATGCAACTTTGTATAATTGGCTCTGTTCTGCCGATTGTACAGAGGGGTCAATCATCGAAAAATGCGCTCTTGACGGGGCTATATCACGATGACAAATGCACCCTGAGCCAGCTGGTTTTATTTACTTTGAGCCCTTGAATAATCATGCCACAAGGTCTTGCTCACTATAATCTAAATGGCAATTTCATGTTTACATGAAAATACCAGCGTCCAGCATTTGCAGCTTCATAAGCTGTATGGCATTTAAAGGCACTTGTCGCCGACACAAAGACCCCCTCCATTCTGGCTGTCGCGGTCCATGTCATTCGGAGTGAGTCATCTGCTGCTGAAGGTCAAGAGGAAAAGTGATATGGCTTCCGACCAAGAAGTCAGGTGAGAACCGAAAGACCAGCGACTCGTGCCAGCTCGAGAGGGAGTCTTTGTAAGTGGATGCAGAGTTTCTTCTGCATCTTCCAGGGGGGCCAGTGTTGACCGAGGCCAGTCAGCCAAGAGAGGGAGGAGAAAGCGGGAAGCTGCCATGGCCAGAGTAGAGGGCAAGGTGCCAACTGAAGGGTTGGAAGGGGCAGAGAACATGGAAGAAGAGACACATGGGCCAACGCAGCAGGTCCCAATTTAGAGGCTATCAAACGTGCCCACTCAGCAAGAAACCGTGCCTGTTGTCACGGGTGCCCCCTCAGGGAGTGAAGGCAATGAGGGAGGAGGTGGAGGGCTGCCGCCTAACCCAACACCACCAGATGGTTGACCGGCACCTGAGTCACCGGAGGGCGCATCGATGAAGGCCTACATTGACCGGGCCACTTTTATGATGACCAATGGTGTGTGCCAAGTCTCAAAGAAGCAGATTCGGCGCTTTATGCGGAATGTGGACAAGGTGGAGATGTCGGAGGCTGACTTGGAAGCCTTGACGACCAAATTTCAACATCAGGGCTTTGACCCTGTCGGGACTGCTGCCAAGGTCCCAGAGCAGAAGGCCATCAAGAAAGTGCCACCAAGGTCAATGAGCTGATGCAAATGTAAAACCTAAAGAAGGGCTATGTAGCTCCTGATGAGCTCACTCTGTCCCGAGTGGTGCTAATGTTTCACACTGTCACTGTCATGACAGCAAAGACGATGGCCCACCACCTGCCAGTCAAACCAGCCGTGATGCATGCCATCAGACCAGACTACTACCCGGCCTCATGACACAAACCTTCGCCACCGCCATCCCGATCAACAAGTCTTGCACCGTCAATCTCGTGTACACACACTGCCTCTATCTTGTGGAGTTTGTAAAAATCATCAACCCCAAGATGTGCCACCAGGGTGAATCTGTCATCCTAGAGTCCTGCCTACCTGCACTGAAGGCAGCTCTTAGCAAGAGGGACTCAGTCTCACAACAGAAATGTGGCCTTGCTGATTGACGTTGGTGCACTGTGGAGGTCAGAGCCGTTCGGACATGAGAAAAACGTGACTGTTGAGTTTACCGTGGGAAAACGTTAGCGGGAAACACTATGCTTCGCACCAGGCGCGCGAAGAAGCAAGGAAAGGGCAGGGCTGCACGTGAGCACGCAATAAAAAGAGAAGGGAGGGTTCTACCAGGGATATGTGGGTGTTTTAAATGTGGGTGCCGACATCTTTCGCAACGATACGCTCTTTGAATGAACAGGTCACGCAAACACTAAGGCATCCTTCGCAGTGCCATGACTTCTGTTCGAGGCCACCCAAGTCCTCTTGCAAGACACTGTACAGTCTTCCGCTGACATCCAGGAACTCATCGACAGGCTTCTCAACAAGGACTCTGCTCTCGCCGCACTAAACAAAGAGATCCCCGACGCCCTCGACAGTGAGGAGTTTGACGATGAAGTTGTGGGCGCTCCGGATTACCATGACAAGATCACGATAAAAGCCATCAGAAGGTTAGGATCCCTGATAAACGCACGCACACTAGATGGCTTTATCGTCCTCGAAACCCACCACCCAATGCATGCGGGTGCGAGTGGTGGATCCAGCAACTCCATGGGAACTCCATGGGAGCTACCCGCTTGGACACAACCTGCCACAACTTCACCGAATGCAGTGAACCACGAGCACCTGGCGTGCTAGACATCGTGCCGAAGCTTCAAGCACTCGCCTCTAGTAGACAGAATCGCGAGTTGCTGGGTTCGCGGGAGTACTGCGGTGCGACCATTTACACGTACCCTAGTCTCACGAACGTAGAAACGCTGAAGGCCTGGATATGAAGCTACGCACTGATGAAACACACCTGACTGGAAGGAGATACAACGCCGTCATCAAGGTGGCCATGGCTACGTTTGGCGCAAAGATCTCGACGATCAACAAACCACCAGTCTACTTCCTACGAGTCATCGTAACAAATGCCAAGGCAACAGGATGAATACGAGAATATCCTGTTCAAGCCTGGTTGTAGCCTCGGCATGCCATCTGCAGAGAAACAGACCATTCCACACTGCGAGCTTTTGTGCACATCACTAGAGAACATGGCGATACAGTACCAAAAACACACCAAGAGCAACACAGACACCGCGCATTCTGCAGTTCAATCAAAAGAAAAGCACAATCCCAAAGTTCATTGAAGATAAAATAAAAAAACCAGGAGAAGAACCCAATGTCACACGAAGAAACGACTACAGTGAGAGCGTCTGAAACCCACAAGGCAACGAACATAGTGACGCAAGGTGATCTACTGTGCGCCCTAGCACCAACACCGTGGTCTAAATCGCCACCTCCCACTTCAAGGCCTAGAGAGACTACGTGTTTTCTCTGTGGCATCTCAAGACACCTGTCGCGTGATGGCAGACTTACGATATCAGACGAGGAGGGACACAAGACGTCTATGGAGGCAAGACATCTACTGCGATGAACCTCTTCCACCTGCTGTCGAGAACTTGTGAAAGAAGATGACATTACAACTTGCCACTGTTCTTGTCTTCTGCATTAGACATTACTTCTTATTGACGTATCAAGATCATCAAGGCATGACATAATTATCGCCCTCTGTTGCAACCCTGCGAAAACATCAAAAATGCACGGGCACTGACAGGATCATACCTCCTAACCAACAAACGCATCCAGGTGTACCAGGAAGATCTCACAGCTGTTGGCCTTTTTCCAACGAGCATGAATTGCGAAGTCGGGTGATGTGTGAAAGGGAGCTGCTTCTCCGACTGTGAAAATGAAGGAAGAAAAACTACTGGCTTCCACAGCAGTCTGCTCATCTTCATCGGACCTGCGCTTCGGTGGCAAGGACAACAACGTTCCAGCGTTACAAGCAAAGCCTGGCAGCATGGTCGGGGCGTTTCCAGGCAGCATTTCGGCAGTTTCTAGGCAGCATCGACCAGAATTTTGAACTCGCCTACCCAGATGGAATAAAATCCGGCACACAGCAAATCTGCACTGGCTCTACTTACTAGACACAAACGTCCACACCGCAGCCCCGAGAAGATGTTCAGTTTACTGTGGGAAAACATTGGTGGAAAACGCTATGCTGCGCATCAGACGCGCGAAAATGGCAGGGCGGGGCTGCACGTGAGCACGCAATAAAAAGAGAAGAAAAGGAAGAGTTCTACCAGGGCAACGCCCTAGTAGAACCCTCAGTCTCAATTCACAATAGTGATACAGAGTGACACGGAGGCCAGAGTGCAGAAAATAGCGCCACTTATTCTTCGTCCCCTCCCCCCCTGTCACAAACGAGCACTCCGAAAAAGCGCGCGCCACCGAATTATAGCGATAGTAACGATACCAAGCGCAGAGAGGCACCTCAAGGTCAACGATAAAGAAGAAAACAAACATCCAAAGACTCCCTGGGCGCGCAGTTTCTCCTCCCCTCGGAAGCGTAGTTCGCCGACTAACCTCCTCACATCGGCAGTCAAGCAAGCCCTGGAAGGTTCTCGAGGGAAAGGGATGTGGTGATGCAAAGTTGCGTCATGTGTCGCGGACGGCCCTCGAAACATCTCGCGCTTTCCCCCAGCCTTCGCTGCTCAACGTGCCGACGGAAACAATGAGAATTTTCTGGAATCTAGCGCGAAGGGTATTTAACCGAGCAGCAGAGATGGGAGATCAGGAGAAGAAGAAATTTCGCGCCAGAGTGCGTAGGGTGTTTTGCCGTGCCTGTCGGTGAAGGTTTTGTCCTTAGTAACAAAGCAGAAGAAGGAATGTTGCGCTGGTGTGCGTAGGGTCTTTTCGCCGTGTGGGCGAAGCCTTTTGTCATCAGTGACAAAGGAGATAATGAAGAGCATTTTTCGCCTGAGGGGTGAAGACTCGTGCTACAAGCAGAAGAGTGTGTCTACTGCCAGAAAGCGAAGACGCGTCCTGCAATCACAATGCATGGGAAGCTGACGTGTTACCGGCAAAGAAGTTTGGTGCTCGGAGAGCGGCCAATTGAAAACGCGAGGTTTCCTGGAAGAGAAACTTCGGGGGCAGCGACACGACAACAACGCTGGACTTTGAGTGAGTGATTCTCGGAAGAGTATTATTCAGTCTTTTGTTCCAAGGACTTTGGACTGAATAAGTTTTCGAACTCTTTAGTCTTTAAGTGTCTTGGTTGTTCGATGCATGCGATTGCATTGTAGTGCGAATCGTTTGTGCCCGTTGTCTCGAGTGTGGCTGATTGTACTGTGTAGTACGTTGTTTGATTGGTGACATATCGTATTTCAACTATTGTTGAGTGTGCATATTTGTGCATCGTTTTGATCTGCCATAATTGAGAATATAATTTTGTTTTATTTATCAACTCTCCGCTCTGACTTGTTCTTTGGGCCACAGCCGGCGTCCGCTGGCGCGCCAAATAGGACCACATCTAAATTGTCCACGCTTTCGTGGTGCAGTTCGGGGGGCCGATACATCGGCCCTTGGAATTAGCCCGGCGATCGCCTCCCTAATTAACGGGACCTGTGACACCCCCACATCTCTCTCTCTCTCAGCGGCTGCCTGCTCTCCGTCCTACGTAACCTGCAAGATTTGTTTTGTTTTTTTTAAGCGCCAATCTCTGAGCCTTTGAAAATCCTGTGCAGTTGTCGCTGTTTGACGACAGATGGCATGACGAGCACACAGGTGCGTCGTAGCTTCACCCAGCCTTCTCTGCAGTCTCTGTCTCGGGTGTGCGTCGTACACCTCGGTTGTTGGTGCTGGGAGTAGCTTCCGACTGTCGAGATTCTTTGTGTTCGTGTTAGGCCTTGGCTAACGTTTGTTGGTGTAGCGCCGGTAGTAGCTTCCCATTTGTCACGATTCTGCTGCTCCGATTTGATGATGTGTGCCCGCAGCAAAACCATGCCAAAACACTTCAGGAGAAAGCTGATATTCTGTGGGAAGTGGACGCCGGAATCTTGTCTAAGCAAGACGCTATCTACTTATATGAAAAATAGGAAGACTATTGAAGACGCCTTAGAGACAGAAGTTGCGGGCAAAAGGAGGAGGTTGCGGCCCGCTAAGTATCCTGACCTCGAGAAAGCGCTTCTCATTTGGATAAAGGAAATGCGTTAGCAGGACATGCCACTGAGTGGCCCAGTCATACTGGCAAAGGCAGCGGACTTCGCCCTAAAGCTACACTACGACGACTTCGCTGCTTCAGATGGGTGGTTGCACCAATTTCGCGAGCGCTACGACCTCGTTTTCCTTGCTGTGTCGGGTGAAATGAATGCCGTCAACATGAAAACGTGTGAAGGTTGGCGCTCCGAAGTAATTCAAGGCTACATGAAGGAGTATTCTCCGCAGGACATATTTATTGCGGATGAAAGTGCCTTAATTTTCAAGTCGCTGCCCGTCAAAACTATCTCGTATAAAGGCGACAAGTGCACGAGAGGGAAGAAAAGTAAAGAACGGATAACTGTGATGGTTGCTGCGAACATGACCGGGACAGAGAGGTTGCCTCTGTTTGTGATAGGCAAATCGAGAAGTCCTCACTGCTTCAAGTCCCTTCATCGGACTACGCGGCCAAAAAAAGGGCCTGGATGATGGGGGAACTGTTCGCGCACTGGCTGGGGAAGCTTGACAATAAGTTCGAATGCTGTGGCCGCAAAGTCCTGCTTCTTGTGGACAACTGTTCGGCTCATAAAGTCAACGTTGAGATGAAGGCCATTGAGCTGGCCTTCCTTTCAGCAAACACGACAGAATGCGGCAACACTCACAATCTTGCTAAAGACAAAATAACAAAATAATGCATTTTCTAGCTAGTTTTGCTGTCAAAATATGGCACTACAATCTGCTCAATTTGGCCATTTTTGCCAATGCCATGTTCAGATTTTGATACATGGAGCCTATGGGAAGTTTCGCAACTCGTATGATTGAATAACTCTGATGAGTTTATGTACGATGCTACAGAGGCTAGAATAGGTAAGTGTGATGAACAGGCCGCCTAGCGCTTAGTGCCTTGAGAGGCGTTACGCGCTAGGCGGCACGCCTCCTTGGGATGCTATCTATTAAGTACCATGCGTTACGTGCTAGGCGGCACGCCTTCTTGGGATGCTATGTGTTAAGTACCATGCATACTGTCATCGCACAAAGCCCAAATATAAGCCAAGCAAAGCCGCAAGTAGCAAGTACATGTTTCGGCCTCAGCGTGTTAGTGCTAGTCCGTGCAACGTTTGCTACGTCGTTCTACGCGACGGGGTGGTACGGAAGCTACCTGGCAGCCTTCATGTTGAGGGTGATTGACCATGCACTAGAACACAGCAACAAAGCCGCTGCCAGGCACTTTGGAGATAATTTTGTGTCGGGTACTAGCAACGGCAGCATGCACTGCTGAAGGCCACCAACAAGACGCGTGAGGCCTTCCGTGGGCCTAAGACAGGAAAATGTCCGCAAGTACAGACTGCACTTCTCGACTACGTCAATGGTCTCCATGCACGAGTGTGCCATATTGATAGAGTTTATCGAAAACAAGGTGTGCATATTTTTCAGGCAGGAGAGTCGGCGCAAGATTTCTGCGTGAGCAATGGATGGGCCACACGCTTTATGAGCCAAGTCTACTGTCTTGCAGAAGAGATACGACTTTGTGACAGCGGCTACCCACGGCATATGAAGATAAGAGATTTTCATCACTTTGTAATCCGGATCCAGCTGGAAAAGAACTTTCTGCTCTCACAAATTGCAAATGTCAATGAAATGTTGCTAAACTTCGATATACCGCATAGCACAACAGTCAAACAAAGGTGTGCGGAGTGTGCACATTAGAACAACATGCGCAGAAAAGCAGTGGTGCACAGTCATGCTTGCTGTTACAGCGGACGGATGGAAGCTGCCACCTTTTGTAATTTTTAAGGGGAGACACTGGTTTTAAAATGGCAATAAACAGCAAAAAAAAATTATTTTCGGGAAAGTGCGTTTTCGCAATGTTTAATCATTCAAGAATCCTTCTGCAAAATGTAGAAGTTCAATTTTATCGACAAAGAATAAAAAACTTCAGTTATGTGGACCAAGGTGGATGCAAAATTCGTGAAAATCAAACAAAAATGTTCGAAATTTGCGCCTTTACCACGTGTGGACGGTGGCCGACAGTCGCCATCTTGGGCTTGTTTTAAAGCTGTTTTCTTTGTGCGCATTTTTTGCTCTTTCAAAATGGCATCAGGTTGCAGGAACCGAAGCTATCACGTCATTTCTGAAGCATCCGTTCACGCCTGTGATTGGCTGAAGCTTGCGCACCTTCGCTTGTTTCACTCTTGTTGGTCTAGCAGCGAGCGTGCCGGGCGTGTTGGATCTCCCGCCCTCTGCCTCTGAGCTCTCGTGTTTCACTGTCTGTGTTTATCTTTTATTTCTGATTTTATCGCGCCGCTTGTTCAACCGTTCAACAGCATTACCCTGCCCGAATCGCTAAAGAAGATCGTCCTCTCAAGGTTACTATGCGAGAGGCATTCGGGAAGAGACAAAAGTGGCCGTGGAATGCGCGACCGAAGGTGGCGAGGCCCGTCACGCTGCCCGAGTTGACGGCTGCTGCTCTGCCGGATCGAGTTTTAAGATTTTTTTATTCGAGATTTGGTTTATTTCACCATAATCAATACATAATAATACAGCTTGAACAAAGAGGTCGAATAGGAAAGAGGAAAAGTATCATACATAGTGAGGATAGCAAGGTAAAACCTGCAATACCTGCAGATTCACATGCCCCGCCACCCCAACACGCAATAGCAGCAATGTGCGGCACAGAGAGAAGTTTACTTAAGAGGAGATGCGGGTCGAAAAACGAGAATTTTCTAAAAAATTATCGATTTTTTGTTTTCACCTGTTTAGTTAAGATTAGTACCTCTACTATTCTAAAAAAAAACTATGTCGAGAATCGACTGGAAATGCTTTAAAATTGCGTCTGAAGAGCACAAGGTGGCTGTCAAAAGGCCGAAAGTGTGTCATCTTCGAGCACCTTGCCGCTGATAATGCGCCGCTGCTCGCCATTGTCGACCGCATGAGGCGAAGAACAGAGCCTCACTCTTCAAATAGCGACGGTTTCCCGCGCTGCTACAACGCAAGAAATAATAAAGAGAAGCGCACTTTTGCCGCCTTTTTCTAGCGCCGCGACTGGCTTTTAAGTCACGTGGTACAGATCGGGAGTCGCCATTGGCCGCTGCGCGCCTGTGTGTGCTGTGAAGCCTACTTGCAGGATCCGTGTCTCGTCGAGCAGCACAGCTTAACAACGCTTTTCTCGAGTGCTTATTCGTTATGGATGAAGAAAGCCGTAGGTAGCGCGGTCACCGGCCTGTGAAGTTTCACGCGGCGCACAAATTTCGAGGACGCCGGCGCAAATCAAAGCCGAACACTCAAACCACGAAAAGATTGTCTGCTGCCGCAAAACGTAATGGCAATGACGCCGATGCGCCCGACGAGTTTGCCGCGGCATTTGAATATGTGAGTGCCTCCCAAAAAAAGATCGTACTCTTCGAAGACGAAGAAAAATCACAGGACGACGAGTGTTCGTTGATTGCTGATGTGACAGCACTGAACATGCTTGTGCGCGGTGCAATGTGTCCGACGTGTCGCCATTTGGGATTACGTGTCCGGGAACCGGCCGACAAGCGGAAAGGACTTTCGTTGTTCGTCGAACTCCACTGCCCAAACAGTGAGTGCCCCGAGACTATTCTTTCGGCGACATATACTTCGCGGCGAGTAGCTTCAGGCGGGGAGGCCAGCGTGAGCGTGGCGGGTGACGGACTGACCGCGAGGAGAACATACGACAGCAGGAGCTCGTGCGATAGCTACGCTGTCAACGTGAAAGAGCCGTGAGGGCCAAACCTATGGTGCTGGCGCATTTTAATGGCAGTGACCACTACAAGGAGGATTTTTCTTTCTTGTGTACAAATTTCGTCGCATTCAATGACATCTTTAATAAATAAACATGCAATTTTGACTTTAAAACTTCTTTTTCTCAAAACACAAATTTTGCCATTTTTGTCAATGTGCCCCTCCTTTTTCGGGTACTTCTGGTGCTCAGATCTGCATGAAATTTTTTCCAAATTTTTTCCAAAGTACGAGAAATGCAATTATCTTGTTTAAGTTTCAATATTCTTTTTATATAATAAAAAAAAAGTTATGTAAACTTTTACTAGGGTAGGAGAAATATGAAATTCCCACGTTAAAATTTTTCACGTCTAGTACATATTTTGTATGGACTTCCAAATTAGTTGTTTGCATTCCACACTTAATTTGAAACATTATGAACTATCAATTGTAAAAAATTAATGAAGTTTAGGTATGAAAAGAGGGGGGGCAAAGGGCTTAAGTTTTTCACTTTGTCATGTTGCAAAACTAAAAGTATGCAACTTGCAAGACAACTCATTATATATTCGAAATCAGCATGAAAAGTTCTATAAGCACCTCAAGTTTCATTGCTCTCGAATGAATATTAAAAAAAAAGTGTCTTCGACCCGCATCTCCCCTTAAGGCAAAACATTTCAACTTGCACTGCAAAAATCACTACAAACACTCAAGAAACATTTTTTATTTGAAAGCTAAACATTTAAGGGGGGACGCGGCACTTAAATGTCCAAAATCAGCCGAAAAATCGCATTTTCACTCATCATTTTCGCGTTCCCGAGGCCCTTCTGCATCTATAAGCAAATTTCGGCTTCGAAATTCTATTTATTTCCAGAGTTCCAAGAGATTTAAAAAAGCAACTACGCGCAAGCGGACCTTTAAATTCGTCTAAACTAGCCTTACTTCAACCGCTGACAGCACGCGAACTACGCGCTCCACCAACGCCATTTTGGTCTTGTTTGAAAGGTCGTGTTTCCAGCTTTTCTCTTGTTTTCAGAAAGCAACCATGTGCCCCACACGGAAGCAAGAAAAAGCAAAGCGAAACCACGCGCTGCACGCGACTCCATTGGTTGCCTGACGCACGTGACCAAAATGGCGTTTCTCGATTGGCCAGGAAAATTTGATCGCAGTGTCAGCCGCCATTTTGAAAAGGTATCGCTCTTGCGATGGTGTCTTATCGCTAACGTGTTCGTGCGGTCAGTGTGCTAGAATATTTTGGTGCGGTTCGCTATGCCCGGCCGTGCGGAAAAGTTCCGGTCGAAGCATCATTTTGGCCGTTCATGGAAGAAAGGCAGGAGTAGAAAGCCCAATGGTGCTGCTACTGCATCGCGGGAGCAAGCTCAGACATCGTCTGATAATGTCAACGTGGCCGTAGACGATTCCTCGTGCATGCGTGGCGTTAGTTTTATCATTATAATTAGAATTATATATATTTAGTTTTAAATTTTCATAAAGCGAAGTGTTTGATATGTCCTGTAAGAAATCTAATTTCTTTATTAAAAACTTTGTATCTTTTGTTATAATGCATGTATACAAAACGTAACTGCATATTTGGAATCAGCAGAAAAACTGAACACCACTGATAAAAATCATTCAGTTCGCTCCAAAATAAACAACCTTCATTTTAGAACCCACGTTTCCCCTTAAGAGAAAGACCATCTTTGGCCTTAAGGGGAGATGTGGGTCAAAAAATCGAATTTTTTGCAAAAATTTCCACTTTCGAGATATTGTTTTTAAAATCACTTTTGATCATTCATTCAACTATCATTTCCCCAAATGTCATAGCTGAATTCGAACGAGAAAGTAGTAAAAAATCGTTCTGCACTAGCGAAAGTAGCTCCCAAAGTCGTGAATTCTCGACTTTTGGCGACTCCCACCGGTGGCTGAGTGGGGTGCAGTCGGTCGGTCCTTAGGGCAAGTTTTTTTTTTTCCTATTGAAAGCTTAATCTTGATCTCACAGTGACAACACTAGCTGTGGTATGTGTCAGAGATCATCTTGTTTGTGTGGTAAAGTGCGTGATGAAATATTTGCCACGCTGGCAGGCTGTTTATGTCGGAGAAATGAACACACGTGGCGCCCTGTGAGGGGAACAGCGGCATCGTCTTCGAAAGTGTGCCGTGTTAATTGTGGCGTGTAGTGTGCGTTTACGGACGGTGAAACTGGGGATATGTGCCTGGTGTGTGCAGTGTGAATGACGTGATGCGTCTTGTTTGCGACAACACTGGTATTCGTCCTGAGCTGGTTACAGTAACCGGTTGTCGATGGAACTTCACGATCTGGCCTTTTAGTCAAGGCGTCCAGCTATGGCAGAAAACGAACAAGCATCCACTTCTGATCAAGTCGCCGCTGGTCCAAGTGTTGTGAAAAAAAGAGAGGGTCTGCCGCTTTGACAGAACGCGACAAGGTCCCTGGCAAGGCCAGAGTGTGCAACGCAGAAAAAGATGGCAAGGATGCGACCAACAACTCCTCGCAGTGTGGCTTGTGTGAGAAAGTTTTTGAAACAAACTCGGAGCTTCGAGGACACTTGTTGACTCACACACGTGTAAAAAGCTGAGCTTGTAACGTGCACGCTGGCTGGCTGTTTATGTCGGAGAAGTGAACACACGTGGCGCCCTGTGAGGGGAACAGCGGCATCGTCTTCGAAAATGTGCCGTGTTAATTGTGGCGTGTAGTGTGCGTTTACGGACGGTGAAACTGGGGATATGTGCCTGGTGTGTGCAGTGTGAATGACGTGATGCGTCTTGTTTGCGACAACACTTGTATTCGTCGTGAGCTGGTTACAGTAACCGGTTGTCGATGGAACTTCACGATCTGGCCTTTTAGTCAAGGCGTCCAGCTATGGCAGAAAACAAACAAGCATCCACTTCTGATCAAGTCGCCGCTGGTCCAAGTGTTGTGAAAAAGAAGAGAGAGTCTGCCGCTTTGACACAACGCGACAAGGTCCCTGGCAAGGCCAGAGTGTGCAACGCAGAAAAAGATGGCAAGGATGCGACCAACAACTCGTCGCAGTGTGGCTTGTGTGAGAAAGTTTTTGAAACAAGCTCGGAGCTTCGAGGACACTTGTTGACTCACACACGTGTAAAAAACTGGGCTTGTAACGTCTGTCAGAAAAAATTCGCTCAGAAAGCTAACCTCAATGTCCACAGGCGCACGCACTCTGGCGAAAAGCCCTACGAATGCTCGTCGTGCCCTGCAACCTTCGCGATCAGGGGAAATCTGAATGCACACTTGTTGACCCACACTGGCAAACGTCCGCATCAGTGCAAGGAGTGCGGCAAGAAGTTCGGCCTAAAAAGAGCACTCACACGCCACACGCTGACTCACTCGGGAAAGAGAAAGTATGGTTGTGATGAGTGTGGTCAGAAGTTTACCCAGAAGTGTCATCTCCAGTTGCACATTCGTAGGCACACCGGTGAGAGGCTGTATGCGTGCCAACTATGTCCTGCTACTTTCACATCCTTGACGGCGTTAGAAGAGCACACTATCACCCACACTGGCGAACGGCCGCACAAATGCGATTTATGCGGGACGAGTTTAACCTCAAGAGGGGCCATTGCTCAGCACAAGCACATTCATGCGGGTATGAAGAAGTTCGCTTGTAACCTCTGCAGCTTCAAGAGTGTTACTAGCTCAGAACTAACTCGACACACCCGCACTCATACAGGCAAGAAGCCGTACGTGTGCCGCATATGTCCTGCAGCATTCGCCCTCTATGGAACGCTGAAAACGCACACTTTAACCCACACTGGTGTGCGGCCGTTCAAGTGTGATGTATGCGAGAAGGCCTTCACCCAAAAATCCAGCCTCGTGTACCATAAGCGTGCTTGTAACTAGAAAATTATTTAAGCTTCAAGGTCGATTCTGTACCAGCACATATTGTTTCTAGAAGCTGTCACCCACAAGCATGTGCACACTTGAGTAGCCGCGCTATTTTTGAAAATTCACCACTCTGCAACACAATGACGTCTGCCATCACGGTTTGTTCGGTGATGTAGATCAAGACTCCTTCTAGTGTACAGGCGTCTTCCTAGTTTCGTATTTTGGCGAGAAATTTCACAAAACAGTCGTTTTCAAGTCGGTTTTTAGCCAAGCTGCAGCCGCTTCGGGCATCTCAACTGGTCACATGGTAGGCTATCGAGGCTGCCATTGGCTACATCTGATCGGCCTCACTCGCTGAGCTCTTGAGACAATCGGCACTTGCCCTGCGTTTCTACGTTTTTCTGAATCCGCCATGGATCACTTGAAGAAGCGAGACTTTCGAGCATGGAAGTTTGCAAGGAAGAACAAGTACCGAAGGGTCGACGTAAGCCGAAGCGCAAAGCAGCGCTGGAAGAAAGCGAGCCGCCGGCCACTAGGCTTGAGAGGGGGCGCGGCAAGTAAAGTGCCGAATTTGGTCAAAATATGCGATTTTCTGATTTATTTTTTTTTTCGTAATCTTCAGACCTTCAACTTCCTTGTCCTGAATTTTACAGCGAAACGTGCGCTACAAATCCCGCAAATAGTGTTTCTGCCGAGGCTAGTTGCCAAAAAGTGCGAAAAAAAAAAGCCCCTGAAACGGTGTTGTTCACGCCGCGCAAACGCGCCAAGTTGTTGACCGTGAGCCGCCATTTTGGCAGCTTTGGAAAGAGGAGAAAGCCGGCTTCCCGATGGTCGCAGTAGCGCACGATGGTGGTGGCATGCAAATACGGTCACAATGGAAGAAAAAGAGAACTCCGCAAGAAGAGATGGTTTCGACACTACAACACAAGGGAAAATGGTGTCGGAGGCGCTGAGTGGAGAAGAAAGAAGACGCCGACGTTCGGTGACACTGCGATCGCCCCCACTAGTTGATGATGATGGCGATGCCACTCAGGTTTCAGTTTCACTCCAGTGGTGCCAGCGCTGCTTTATCACACTTTTGTGTAGCAGCAGCCGTCAGCATTTGTCCGAATTAAGCGGTGCAGAGCCGAATTCCGACGAAGTAACGAAGGTTTGGTCCCATAGATCAACATGCACTTTGGCCGGGACCAATAGAGCCGTCCGAATTATCTGAATTTCCGAATTAACGGGTGTCGAATTATCGAGCTTTTACTGTATATGTATGTATGTATCAAGGAGGTTATACTAAAACTTCTGGAGTGGCGGAGACGCTCCGCGGCTGACGCCGACGCACCGCCATACTGTCCAGGGCAGAAAGCGGACGGGCGCATTGTGGCGTGTGTGGCTTTTGCGTTCTTTTTCTGCAAGTGATGTTGCGTGTGGTGCCTTTAATCGGACAAGAAGGCTCTGGGAGACGGCTGTGATCACTTCTCGAGACAATGGTGGGCTCTTGCGCGGCATTTGGCTGCACGAATCGCGTGAACAAACACTGGGCATAACTTTCCATATGTAAGTATACGCGTGCTTCGCTCGCTCGCTTTCCCTCATATATGTTTGCGATTACAAATGCATTTGCTTGTACAAATATTTCACTTTCAAGTCCGGGCACCGAAGAAACACTGTGAAACATATTTCTATGTTTCAGGTTTCCCAAAGACGTCCGATTGCGCAGTGCATGTGAGCGCGCCGTGAGACGAGAAGGTTGGACGCCGAAGAAGAATGACGTCTTATGTTCCGAGCACTTTGAAGCAGACTGCTTCGATAGGACAGGGCAAACAACGCGACTATGAGCTGGTAGCATTCCTACCGTGTTTGCAGCTTTTCCGGCGCACCTGCCAAAAACAGTGAGTAAGCTTCGTACAAGTGAGCGCTTAGTTTCTCGAAAGTAGCAAATGTAGCACCAGCTTCGCATTTCTGGGATTTTCAGTTTCTCATTGCTGCATGCGCACGGCGCTCCAAATACCAAAATTTCTGACGCATTTGCAATATGCCTCTCCTTACGTAGGAAAAAAGAAAACGAGCTCCTCCGAAAAATCGGGAAACGCCTTCGCCTGAAGCACCCATCACTGATGAAGCTGCCGAGGTCTCCACCGTGCAATCTTCGACCACGAAGGAGTGGTACAGGCAGAAAGTGCGTGTATCGGCGAACAAGGTACAACAGATGAAAAAGAAGATCAAGAAACTGTAGCAGAACAAACGAAGACTTTCGAAACGCATTGATACTTCTAAGAATTTCATCTACCAACTGAAGGAACAGAACCTTTTATCGGAGAAAGGGTTGGAAGTATTCCAAGCATAATTTTCTCCCGATATTCAGCAGCTTATCAAACGAGCCAACAAAGAGACGAACAAATATTCCCCAGAATTAAGAGCGTTTGTGCTGACGCTGCACTACTATTCTCCAAGGGCTTATGATTATGTGCAAGCGAAGTTCAACAACGCTCTGCCAAACCAGTGCCCTCTTCGCGAATGGTACAAAGCAGTGAATGGTGATCCCGGCTTCACCTCTGAATTAGTTGAGTCTATCAAGAACATAGTACAAGAGAGAGATGAGCCACTGATTGCTGCCATAATGGTTGACATGTCTATTAAAGAACATGTTCGATTTGTGGGCAATAAAGTTTTTGGATATGTTGACCTTGGCATGGATATGCCAGATGACAGCCTTCCCGAAGCAACGAATGCTTGTGTTTTTATGCTGGTGGCACTGAATATCAGGTTGAAGGTGCCCCTTGGGTATTTTTTCGTTGATTCTCTCTCTGGTTCCGAAAGAGCACAGCTGACGAAAGAGTGTATTTCGCGTGTGACTTCAATAGGCGTCGTAGCAGCATCACTTACTTTTGATGGAGCGGTCTCAAACTTTTCTACGGCCAGTTTTCTTGCGGCTGATCTCCGCTGCCGTTCACCGGGATTCCAGTGCTCAGAAGATTGCCCAAACAAAATATTCCTGATTCTGGATGCTTGCCACATGATAAAGCTTCTACGTAACTGCTTCTGATCAGTAAGCCATCTCATTGATAATCAAGGGCCCAAAGTCAAGTGGTCGTAGATTGAAGCTCTTGAGGCCTTGCAACAAAAAGAGGGGTTGCACCTCGAAAACAAGCTGACGAAAGTCCATCTGGAATGGGTAAAACAAAAAATGAAAGGTCTGACTGTTCAGACCCTCAGTTCATCTGTTGCTGATGCACTCGATTTTTGCGAGTCTAAACTAGAGCTCTCCCAGTTTCAAGGTGCCCATGCCACAGCGGAGTTCATTCGAATCCTTGATCGCCTTTTCGACATACTAAACTCGAGGAACCCTATGGCGCGATCATTCGAAGCCCCACTGCGGCAACAGAATGCAGCTTCTTGGAAATCATTCTTCCAAAAAACCGAAGAGTACATTAGGGGGCTGACGGATGTAAGTGGACGACCAGTCATAGATAGACTAAAGAAAACGGGGTTCGTTGGCCTTATCACTTGCATGCAAAGTGTCAATGCCCTTTTCAATGCATTTGTGGCCACGAAGAAAATGACGCACCTCTTGACACACAAGATGTCACAAGATCATTTAGAAACCTTTTTTGGTTGTATGAGAGGAAAGGGGGGATACAACAACAACACACAGCCTGCCAGTTCAGAGCCGCTTATAAGCACCTACTCATACACACTGATGTAATGTCGTCTAACGCTGGAAACTGCAGCCGAGGTGTGGCGACTGTGCTAAACATGTCAACTGCTGTCAGCCTTGTCGAGTCGCCAACAGCAGTTACATCACACAGGAGGTCATCACTTCTGGAACCCTGGGATGACGAGCACGATTACACTCATTGTGTAGATCTCCCTCAGACCCTTTCAGCGGTTTCTAGTTCTGTTGTACCATACATAGCGGGATTTGTGGCTCGTAAGGTGCATGCTGTCACCAGTTGTGAAGAGTGTTGTGCTGTGCTAGAATCAAGTGAACTCCCAGACCTCATAACAGCAAAGAACCGAGTGGGACTTGTCGCTCCATCGAAGGATGTTTTAGAGATCTGCTGTATTGCAGAAAAGGAACTTAGAATTCTGCAGCATGAGTGCAAGAACCTTAAATCCCTAATGCAAGATCAGAAAGCATTTTGGTCGATGTCGTAACAGCGGTGTTTGAAAAAGCATTGTTTGTTCAGCTGGAACCTCACCTGCTCGACTGTGACCCACTTGACAATCATATTTATAGCCTATCAAAGAAAATTGTTAGCCTCTACATCAGAACAAGAATTCACCACATTTCGAAGGGAATGAATCAGGCGAATTACAACAAAAGCGTGCGCACATTGCTAACTGGAGAGATCATTTTCAAAAATCTTTGAAGTGGAAAACATTGTTTGACGTGTTTCAGTTTGATGTAACTCGATCGTTGTTAGTGTTACTGTATTTTTGTTGCGAAATTCAACATTTCGTTTAGTCTTTATCAGGTATCTGGCGCAGTATGCGCGACAAGTGAATAAAAACATAGTTATTCCCTGCACATTCCGTTTGCACTAATGCCGTTGTCAACATCTGTTTTGTTGCATTTATTGTATTATATGTTACATATTATTTTTGTCACCAGCTAGCGTTGTGTACAACTTTTTACTCCCTCAAAATTGATTTCCGCTGTATCTGCTCCCGCGGCACTTCTGTAGTGAGGCAACTGTGTAAACAAACAGTGCGAACTCGTATATACCAGTGTACCATTTTCCAATACTCTTCAAAAGGCAAGAATGAAGAAATAAATAGTCTTGTCACTACAATGTTTTCTTACCCCCCTTCTCCACGAAAGACAGGTGCTTTCATTGCTATAATGGAACGCACGGCTGCAAGCGCACAGGGACACTACAGCGGCACAAGGCAAACGCCGCCTCCTTGTGCCCTGAGCGATATGGCCACCGCCGGGTTTCTGCGGCTTCACTCAATACATGGGCGCGTAAGCAAGACCGCCACTCCAGAAGTTTTAGTATAACCTCCTTGATATGTATGTACGTGACCACCTATAGTTTCGCCTTAGCCAAGTGCCCACTACTTCATCCTTGCAAACATCCCACTACGCCCCATCACCAATCCACCAGTTCACCGACCATACAGCAAGTACTGTTGAGAAGTAGCCAATATGAAATGCAAGATGGTTGTGTACATGTATCCAGGTGCGCGTTAAGGAACCATAGATTGTCCCACTGTGTTCATTCCTTGATTATATGTGACCGCCTATAGTTCCACCTTTGCAAACTGCCCACTACTCCTCATTACCGATCCACCACTTCGTGGTCCATAAAGCCGTTATAATGAAGAGAGAACGGAAAGGATGTATAGCTACCACTTACGAAAAATAAAATTTCTTGTATAAATATATACAGTGTTTGTCAAGTCTTTGATGATGTAGTGGGTGATATTCACGGATGGTTCACGGTTTAGTGATGAAACCCTCCAGCGCTTCGCCCCACTCATCATCATTCACTCCGTGGATATGCATTGATTTTTTTGTGTCACTTTTGATCTTTTGTGTCTACTCCTCGCTTCCAGTTACTTCAAACATTTTTGGTGGCATGGGTAACCTTGTTTAGCATATCCAGCCTTGGGTATATATATTTGGTTATAGTGGCGGTGTATAGCTGACGCCTGCAGGCTCTTAAACCTACAGCGTCCCCATGTTGGACTTGGTGGTGGGTGGTGGCTACCACTGCCGCTGAATTTTGAAACCATGTTATGGCAGTATCCTTGCCCCACTTCCAGATCGGCCTCCCAAGAGAGGTCGCACCGAAGCACCGTTTCATTTTACCCTCTGGTCCGACTTGGAACACTTTCCTCATTATCACGTACTACATAGTGAAGAAACTTCAAGCATGCGCAAACTTTCCCCTTTCATTGTGTCCAAATTCTCTAGCTGTAGGGATTGGGAAAGACTGCAAAGTCTCAAAAATGACAAGCGGAGACCTCCTCATTGAATTAACGAACACAGTCCAACAAGAAAAGTTATATGACTTTGTCACCATCGGCAACACTAAAATCACGATCACTGTACACCGCTCACTGAACACATGTAGCGGCATCATCTCAAAAGACGACTTCCTCAGCTTCAGTGATGGAGAGCTCCTCAAGGGCTTCCAAGACCAAAATGTAGTCGAAGTACAATGCATCACCTTCAGAAGAAACAACGAACAGCTCCAACTGAGCAGATCATTCTCACTTTTGGAAACAGCGATCTCCCCAGCCCACTAGACGCAGGATATCTGAAGATCAATGTCAGACCTTACATACCGAACCCGAGGCGCTGCTGTAAGTGCCAAAGGTTTGGTCACACATCACAGTCACGCAGAGGTAAAGCCACATGTTTCAAGTGCAGCCCGAATGACCACCTGTCTGAGAACTGTAAAGCATCCTTGTGTTGTGTCAGCTGCCAAGGCGATCACCCGGCCTACTCTCGTTCCTGCCTTTTCTGGAGTAAGGAGAAGGAGGTGATTGCGCTCATCACCATAAAGGAGAAAATTTCATGTTTTGAAGAGAGGAAGACGCTTGGACTCTTACCTCGGAGAAGCTTTGCTAGCATGGTGCAGCATAGGGCAGCACCACGACGACCTCTGGAGCCTACAGGTTCCAAGGTCAGTGGTCCTGTAGTACCTTCACCTGCCCCCTTGGCGGTAGCAGCGACTGCTACTCCATGAACATCAATCCAAGCGGGCTTGCAGACTTCATCTGTGCAGCGTCCACGACTCAATCGAACACCAAGGTGCGAGACAAGCGTCTCGGTGCCTAGCTCTCAATCCTCCGGCATGGCTATGGAGGTCGATCAAAAACCTATGGCGTCACTGTAGCCAAAAGAGCAGCGCTCACTGGAGCGTGCTAAAGAAAAAAAATCCCCCTGAACCAAAAAAAGAGACTTGTAACCTGAATGGTTACAGCTCTCGCTAACGATATGTATCTGTCCCCAACAAACACACGTCACCAACATTTTTCACAGTCACTTACTTAACCACACCTCTTTTTTTTTCCTCTAGCTTTATCACCATGGCTTTCATTATACAATGGAATTGTAGAGGCCTTATTCACAATCTAGGTGACCTGAAAAACATTATCAATACATTCGCGCTTGTCGCTTTCTGTCTCCAGGAAACTAATCTGGGTCCAAAAAGCACAAACTTCCTGAGAGGGTCAAACGTTTTTCGAAAGGATCGTGAACATGCCAACCGACTGTACTGAGGAGTCGACGTCGTTGTAAAAGCGGTCATTCCCACTCGAGCCATCGCAGTAAACACCTCTCTTGAGGCGGTAGCAGTTAGTATCATAGTGCACAAAACCATCTCCATCTGCCCTGTTTACGTTGCCTTTCATGAACGTGTAACTTTACAAAAACTTGAGGCCTTAACGGCGCAATTCCCAGAACCATTTGTTTTAGCATGGGATTTTAACGCCCATGGTACACTATGGGGCTGTGAAACAGTTGTATTCCTCAATAATTTCGTATAGTTATTTGAAAGAGTGCAAAATGGCAGTGCAACGAGTGCAAGGAAAGGTGCTTGGAAACCTGTGGAGACCAGACTGGTGTTAAAAAAGAGAGTGCGAAGGAGAGGAGACCGAGGAGGAATGAGAGCGGAGGAGGAGAGTGTCGCTACTTTACGAAGTTCTAGGGGCTTTAGCGCCTTGTACAGCAAACCGCCATCTCTCGAGTGCAGGAGAAACCTCTTTGCTTAGGTCTATTCGAATCAGCCTAGGTTCTCTGCACCTTCTGCACTTTTTCACGGTGCGCTGCACCTAGGTCATCGATTCCCGAAGGTGCAGCAGAGCCCCCTGCACCAACGTCCTCGATTGTGGCGGGTGCAGGTAAGGTGCTGCCGCGGTGCCGCGAACCCTTGAACCTCCCATCGCGAGGGTGCAGCCACACAACCTGCTCCCCGCACATGCTTGGCAGACAGCAGACGACAACGCGACCAGCAGATGACAAATATGCCGGTGGTCGCGGACATCGACGGTGTCCAGACCGAAATTTTTCCCATCGTGGACGAGTTTGGAGTTATCGTCTTTGACGGCGACGCCGAACTCTACACTACCGCAGGTAATTTTGGAAAAGCATGCTGGACCATTTGTCCGCTCATTGGCCCGACGGGGACATTTCTTCATTACCCTTTGTTTTTTTTTTGTGGTTGTTGTTTTGCCTTTTTCAGATGGGAGACAAGTGCGGGTAGTTTGTGCGTCGGGTCGTCTTGCCAATGCTGACCCGACAAACGAGCATGCCATGCCGGCTATGCCTACAACGCAGCCAACACCGCCAAACAATGCTGAGTCGACGACACAGGCGTCCGATGCTGCCGCTGCTGCGCTTTCCACGGGTCGTGCGCGTCGCGACGACTCGGAAGAAGCTCTATGGAGCGGTCGGAGGACCAGATTTTTTATTGAAAAATATAAGGAAATTTCAGAAACATCGGCAAGAAGGGAGGACTGAGGTGAGGCAGTGATGAGCACGTTGGCGATAAGCACGTGTGCATTACTTTGTTACTTTTTTTTTTTTTGCTCACAGGAACAGAAAGCCGTTGTTCCTATACATGACGGATGCCCTGAATGAGGAATTCGAGTGCTCCCTGAGTGTGCTCCAAGTGACGAATAAGTGGAAATCACTCGAAAGAGCCTACAAAAGAGCCCGAGAAAACAATCGGAAGTACGGCAGCGGAACTGTGGAGTGTAGGTTTGAAGAGTAAGTTTTCAGTGCTTATTATATCTTCCTTCTGAGTGCGTAATTCTGTCTATAACCAACTTCTATTTCATGCGTAGAAAAAGAAAAAAAACTTGCACAGTGGCACGCAATTAAGTGGTTTTTCTTTTCACTCGAACCAGCTCATTGAAGCAGCCTTCTCCCTCACTGAATTTTTTTTCTGCAGAACAAATATGCCCTACAGTAAACCCCAATGTGCCCCCAAAAATGTTATCATGCAAAACAACCTACATGCTACAAAAAAGCTGTTAGGAGTTTCAAAAATGTTTTTGAAAACCCCAATTTTTTGTTTTTAAAGTGGCAGGGCTTGTGCAAAATAAATTTAGTTAGCAATCTTGCATCTCTTTCTCTCATTTCTTTGGACTACATGCAACCAGTCGCCCAAAGTCACATTACGCTAAAGCATTAGGAAAGCCTGAGTCTCTAGCAAGCCTGGAGCTTCAGCTATTTTTGTCATCCTTGTTATGGGAACTGTAGACAGGCGATTGCACCACTATAGGGTGCACTTATGGTTCCTACAAGTCGTGTGGTACGGCCATAATTTGTTTGTATTCCATTATGCACTAGTAGCACTACTTTGTTTGCACACGTCAGCCTAGAGATCCTCTGTTGCACTATTTGCCGGTTATGGATGCAATAATAAACCGAACTGGCTGATTTCCCATTGTCTTTCTCCTGCCTTAACATGAAAGATAATTGAAAGAGAATGATGTTGAAGCTAAAGTTTAAGAGGGCTTGGCTTGTCTTTCCTCTTGTGATAACTTTGGCTCAAGCGACATTTCCTGTTCAACAAATCACATCATTGCAAGCCTCTATCTTCTCCTAAACTTCTTTATAGTGCGAGTGGAAGTGGTGACGGAAGGCATGTTGCCATGTACATACTAATGCTTTGATGCAAATTGCATTCAATTTTCAGAGAGATGACAGACATCATGGATAAGCAACACCATGTCAGCCCAGTCGTGACTTATACACAGGGGTGCAAAATGGTCCGAGAGGACAAGGAAACGGAAGTTTGGTCATCAAAGAGAGGCAAAAGCACCACTACTATACAATATATTTTTTCACAGAGAACCAGAGGCTCGAGTGCAAGCTGCAGCCCCAGCCAGCCAGGAGTCTAGTGCTGAGGAAACAGCAGAAGTGCAGAAGCGTAAGGCGAAAGATCCGCCTTTGGTGCAGCTGCTGCAGGAGCTTGAAGAGATTGAAAAAAACAGGGCTGCTCGACACACAGAAAAAATGGCCCTGCTGGAACGTTTTGTGACAGCGTATGAAGCAAAAAAATAAACTTCTTGTTCTCATCAAGTCTCGTTTTATGGCATTGGTACAAATCACATAGGAAGGTGAAAATCGGAGGAGCAAAGCGTGTGAAACACACGATTTCAAGTCTTGTCGGCAATGTTCTTGCGTAGCAGTTCACACAAGTATGCAAAACATTTAAAAGTCTCAGCACTGTGTGTCAGCAATGTTCTTGCAAAGTAGTTCACACAAGCATGTAAAACACTGAACCTGAAATCTCAGCACTGCGTTTCGGCAGTGTTCTTGCGTCGGCGTTTACACATCTCTCTAACAGCTGCAGTGCTTGTGATGGCCCCATCGTTGTCATTTTCAATGTCGTCTTCCCTCGGTAAATCCTCGAAGTTGCTCAATGTGTCGCGACTTCTGCTACATAGATTGTGTAGCACACATGCTGCTGTGACAATGAGGCAACACTGATCAATGGTGTCTGCATCCACAAGATATAACTGCCTGAAGCGCTGCTTCAAAATGCCAAAGGCATGTTCTATAGCTACGCGTTGCTGGCTGAGCCTCTTATTAAACTTTCGCTTGTAGCGCTCAAACGTGGCCCTGTTCTTCTTGTATGAAGGCATTAGCCATGGAAGGAGCGGGTACGCTGCGTCCCCTAGTAAATAATCGCCGGCGCACTTAGATTCTGCAGTGCCGTAGAAGGGGCTCTCTCTCAGCACACGTGCGTCGTGTACGCTGCCAGGGTAACCAACAAAAATGTCAGTGAAACGGCTGTTTGCATCGCAGATTCCTTGAAGAATGATTGAAGGAAATTTTTTTCTATTGTAGTAGGATGCCGGTGATTCATTCTGGTGCGGAATCTCTATGTGGCAACCATCAATACACCCAATAGTGTTCCTCGGACCTTTACCGTCGCTCCTAGCAGCAAAGCCTGCTTTGATATTCGCCTGCTCTTGATCGCTGGGCCAAGCAATCACTTCATCACTGATGCTAAAAAGAAAGTCAAGAACCCGTTTCAAGCACAAAGACACGGATGACTCGGAGACATCAAAGGTATCGGTGATCCAATACATACTATTCTGCGTGCCCAAGTAGCTGAGAGAAATCAGGCAAGTTTTCTCCGCTGGGATTTGGGGGCGTCCTCCCCGCGGCCTAGGAAAAAAGGGCGACGACTTGAAGCACCCCACGAGTGTTTCGAACGTCTCTCTTGACAGCCGAAACAGGCGCTTGAATTCGTAGTCAAAATAACGGGCCACAACTTCCTCATAGTATCTAGGTGTGCGGTTACGATCGCTGCGGACCAATTGGGCACCAATTTGACACAACACTGCGTCGAGTTCCTCATCTTCACTGTCAGATTCAACCAATTCCATGGCGATGTGGAGTTCCTCCATGTTAATAAATCACGTGCAAATCCTCGGACACACAACTGACACAACTGACAACTGCTTGCCGGTGCGTGCTAAGCCTCACTAGCCCCGTACTGCCCGTACCGTAGCAGACGAAAGGCTTGCACTGCACCTCAACATTCGATTGACATTTTAGCGGTGGCGCTGCTGATGCATTGCATTTGCACCCCGAAACGGGTGCCGAGAAACCTGCGACACTGCTGCACCAGGTGTCGGCACCGGCTGCACCTTTTTGTATACGGTTCCGTGCACTTTTCCTGAATCAAATAGACATCTTATAATGCCACGCAAACACAGCAGCACAAAAACAAAGCCCGTGGCGTCCAAATTGGCGCTCTTGCTGCGTCATGGAACACGCCCCGTGCTCACCATCTCAGACCTATGCAAAGCGCAACGGCACCCACCGCGCTGACAGCACGTTGTGCACCCACAACATCTAATACAACGTTTGTGCGCTAACATTCGACGCTGCGATTGTGTTGTTGGGTTTGTCGTGAAATTAGTTGGGACACTTACTGCGCAAGGTGCGTTCAGGTGGTACGCTAGCTACACGGCTGCTTACTAACAGCATGCGCTGGAGCATAGAAACCGAGCGGCTGGACGACACTTTGGTGTCGATCTGTGCACTTTCATTACAGAACGAAATAAAAAGTTTCGGGCTACAAAAAAAAATTTGTCTCACATTTCACGGGTCAAAACACGCAATGTCGTCACGCGAAATTTTCGCTTTTATAACTCCCGTGACTTTTTTTTCTCCCACGTAATGAACCCGCCCCCTAAATTGGCAGTAACTTTTATGAAAAAAAAAAAGGAGAGCTCATTATGCGAGTAAATATGGTATTTCAGTGATTGCATGCATAGGAGAATATGTCCTCATTTGAGTACACAAGGGCTCAGCGGTTGCCGCATTTCACAGGTGATGCAGGGCTCAGTGGCTGCGCGTTTCGCAGGTCTGGTGGCCGTACACCTAGTTTTGCTTATTTTTCCGTAGCCGGAATTAAACCTCAATTATTCTACTCAGCAACGAGAGTCCATAGGTCCCGATTCGTGACGCTCAAAGACGCGAATGAAATGTTCGCTCAGTTGGACAATAGCAACCTATCAGATGTTGGCGATACTGAAGGTGAGGAAGATGGTGACTGTTTTTGAAGAGACTGGGAGCAATGACGGCGGCCTTGAAACGCGGGAAGCGACAGATGAGTCGGACGAGTCAGACATGTCAAGAAACATCATAGTGCCGGAAAGTTTTTCAGAAGCCGTCAACCAATTTGAGCGGAGTTCACGATGAAAATGAATCTCTTCGGGGTAAGCTGGCAACACTATGCGAATATTTTTCCCATTACATGCCCGAGAGCATTTTCGCTGAACTGGCTAACAAAACGAACATATATTCTGTATCGAAAGAAGGCAAATCGGTTCAGACAAATGAAGAAATAAGAAAACTTACCTCTCTGAATTGCGAAAAAAGCGTAGGAAACCGTCTTCTTCCCCAATACAGCCATTGAAAAAGTTTCAGTGTGGCAATCCAAGGCCAGTTGATGATGTCAGGTATGACCAAACTGGTCGCTGGCCTATAGAGAAAGGACAGCAATGCATGCTTGAAGGCTGCAAGGCCAAGCCAAGAATCAAGTGTGAGAAGTACAATGTCCCCCTCTGCCTCATAAATGAAAAAAAAAGAAAGACTGGTTCAAAGAATTTCATGTTCATCACTGAAGATTACATGTGCTGCTTGAAACTATTTTATTGCACCCAAGTATGTGTATAAAATGCCAAATAAACCATTGCACTAACGTTCACTTTTGCCTCCACTGTACCCATTGGGCCCCGATGTCCTCATCTGAGGATATGGTTCTAAACTTTATGTTAAGCTAACCACGCATATATTTTTTAGAAATACCACTGTTTTATGGTGTTAAGAAGCAGAATATTACAGTGAAAAATTGCTGGTGTGATGACAAATTTCAGAGCCAAAAGAGTGAAAGCCTCGAATGGCTGGTTGAATGGCCTTAAAAAAAATGCAATGTAGCTGTGTACAGCTGCTGCTGTGGGGACAGCTTGTCTGTCAGCTTCTCCACTGTTTAAAAGTTGACTTTGCTGCTGAAACTGAGATGGCAGTACAAACCCTCAGACCTTTTCAACGTGGATGAAACCTATTTTATAACATGCAGCCAGAGCAAATATTAGCATTCAAAGGAGAGAGCTGTCAAAGGGGTAAGCAAGCACAGAGCATCTTACTGTATTGCTTTGCACTAATCAAGACAGCTCAGGAACGCTTACTGCCCTTGTTACGGGCAAGTCTGAAAAGCAGCGATGCTCTATAAATTTGGAAAGGCTGCCGTGTCAGTGCATGTTCAACCATAAGGCCTAGATGACAGCAGTTGTGTTTTTTCGCATACCTGCAGCAGCTGGACTCTAGAAGGAGGGCGAAAGGCCTGACCACAGGTATCCCTTTTCGCGAGTCAGCACGAGGCTTTTTGATGTGGCGCCGTGCCCTCTCACCAGGAAGAGAGAGGGCACGTGGCTATGTGAATCTGTGCTCTCTCTCTCTCTCTCCATATGAAAGAGGGCTCGGTGCAGCGACAAAAAGCCCCGCGCTGACGCGCCCGCGCTGCAACAGATACATGGGGTCAGGCCTTAGGAACGGAAGAACGGGTTGATAATGTGCCATGCAATCCACCAGACACGTCGCATTTGAGAAATGTGAAAGTTTTATTTCTGCCTCCCAATAGCATTAGCCAGCTGCAGCCTCTTGATGCTGGTGTTATCGAGAGCCTGAAAGAGAAATATCGAAAGTTTCTATCTAGTGCAGCATCAACTAGCAGGCATGGAATGCAAAAAGCTGGATAAAATGCTCTCTGAGCTCATGCAATGCACTACATAGTGCATGCGATGTGGTCTTGCCAGATACAATCACCAACTCCTTCATGTGCAGTGGTTTTAAGAGAACTGTGGCGTGAACTGCGACTCTAGGCTGCTGAACCAGGGTTCAGCAGCCTACAGCTTTCTGGATCTTTCGCGAACTATGCTGAGGCCGACGACGGTGTTGTGCTGCGGCATGCAGTGTCGCTGGATGACATAATTGAAACAGTGGATCCTGATTCTGCGGAAACTTCCGACGAGCAAGAGATGGGCGATGCTGCAGAAACTACCATGCTCGTTCCGACTTAAACGAACATGCTGTGATATGCGGACAACATTCGGTGGTTTGCTTACGCAAACGATGAGATCCATGAATTGCTACCAGACGGCGCAGCTCATGAAAAGATGATGCACTGTGGCTGGGCCAACTCTCACAAAAAAAAGAAAGCCCAGACTTTCACAATTTCAAAAAATGCATGGCTGTCATTTTTTCAAGTTATTTATTCTACCTACCTTGGAGCAGCGTAACTTCGTGCTATAGACTTTTTCAGGCATTATGTACTTAATGCGGTGGGGCAGTGATGACCGTCACTGCCCCACAGCAGTATGGCCAAGTCTACCGTCCAGAAAAAGACAAAAGACAGCCAGTTGAAAGGGAAGTGGTGGCACTTGTAGTCGATAGGCTTCCAGGATTGGTGAGAGACGTGCTCAATAAGAAACCTATGTTCGCCCCGAAACCTATGTTGTCTACTGCAGAAAAGGTACCTCTTGCAAGGTTAGTCACAGAGTTGTACCTGATGATGTTAAAAGTCGTTTCACTGATGAATGTGTTGATGTAGTGAAACTCAAGTAAGGTCCATAAAAAACGTGTTAACACGAAACAGGTCATTGACTATCTGGTCAACCACGGCTTTAGTGGCCAACAAGGAGGGCTTTTTCATTGCCCTTCTTGAACAGATGTTTTTGGAAAAAGCGTTGGCAGCCTTCAACAAAAACTTGAAAACTGTAGCTCTCAAATTAAAGAAGGTTAAAAGATAAACTGTTAAACTTTTGAAGAAAAGTGATCTAGAAAAATTAGCCTCTAGTGTGAAGAAAGAAAAAAACCTGGTGTTAGAAGTGTTTTTAACAGTAAAGACCCACAAGGAAAGGATGCCGTTTCAGACCATTGTTTCTGAGAAGGATCTATGGCAGCTGCTTATTTTAAAATACCTTCAGAATTGCCTAAGAAACCTGATAGTCCCAGATCTTTCCTTTTATATCAAATTCGGAAGGTGTAATCGATCACCTAAGAAACTGTGAACCAGGCCGATACACCGCGTTTAATGTGGACATGCAAGATTTGTATTATTTGATACCACAGGAGCGATTGATCGCATGTGTAAAAAGATGCATTCAATGGCATGATGATGAATTTCAATTTGTTAGCGATTTCGGCATTTCTATGGCATCTTTCTTGGCAATTTTAATATACTATTTGAACTCTAATATTGTCACGAGGTTGTAACACACGCAGCACTTGAGAGGAAGCACGCAGGAGTCAGGGCGGTGTCAGGCGAACTGTTTATTGGGCGAACTTGTGCCCAGCAAAACAAGGCCAAACAGCAACAATGGCGTGAACAGTCGTCGGCCGACGGAAAAAAAGACCCCCAGTGGCGCACTGCGCCGGCTTTTATACACGCGTCGTAACGCGTTCCAGAGTGGCATACAAGATAAACGCGGCCTGCGTTGCGCTTAACAGATACACGTGTCATAACGCGTTCCAGAGTGGCATACAAGATAAACGCGGCCTGCGTTGCGCTTAACAGATACACGCGTCATAACGCGTTCCAGAGTGGCATACAAGATGAACGCGACCTGCGTTGCGCTTAACAGAAAGTGATAGCGGCTTTCTTTGTAAACCAAAAGAACCGCACGTGTCACTACCCCCCTCTGAAAAAGCATCGTCCCGATGCTAAAGACAGAACATAAGAAGAGAGAGTACATGCAATAAATTACATTAACAATGCGTCACAGCTAATCAGCGCGCGTAATAAGGTTTAAGTCGCACCACGTGTACGACTTCGGGTCGTGCACGGCGTCGTTGGGATGACGTTAAGCCATCGGGCACGACCTCATAGTCCAGTTCACCACGACGTCGGACTACCTTGTAGGGTCCAAAGTAGCGTCGCAGGAGCTTCTCAGACAATCCCCGTCGTCGTATCGGCGTCCAGACCCAGACAAGGTCGCCGGGTTGGTATTCGGTGTGGTGTCGTCGAAGGTTGTAGTGGCGCCTGTCGACCGTCTGTTGGCTCTTGATTCGCAGGCGGGCTAGCTGTCGAGCTTCTTCAGCGCGATCCAGGTAGCTGGCGACGTCGAGGTCTTCTTCGTCGGTGCCGACCGGTAGCATGGCGTCAAGCGTCGTTGTTGGGCTCCGTCCGTAGACGAGCTTGTATGGAGCAAACTGCGTCGTTTCCTGCACGGCCGTGTTGTACGCGAAGGTTACATACGGGAGTATGGCGTCCCACGTCTTGTGTTCGACGTCCACGTACATGGCCAGCATGTCGGCGATGGTCTTATTTAGACGCTCGGTGAGGCCATTCGTCTGTGGGTGGTACGCGGTGGTTCGGCGGTGGCTTGTCTGACTGTACCTCAAGATCGCCTGCGTTAGGTCAGCCGTAAAGGCCGTACCTCTGTCGGTGATGAGGACCTCGGGGGCTCCGTGGCGGAGGACGATGTTCTCAATGAAGAACTTGGCGACCTCGGCGGCAGTGCCCTTGAGCAAGGCCCTTGTTTCGGCATAGCGGGTGAGGTAGTCAGTCGCTACGACAATCCATTTGTTGCCAGAAGTTGACGTCGGGAAGGGCCCCAGTAAGTCCATGCCGATTTGTTGGAATGGCCGTCGAGGTGGTTCGATGGGTTGCAGAAGTCCGGCTGGCCTAGTTGTCGGCGTCTTGCGTCGCTGACAGTCTCTGCATGTCTTTACGTAGTGGGCGACGTCGGCAGTGAGGCGAGGCCAATAGTACTTCTCCTGTATTCGTGACAGTGTGCGGGAAACACCAAGATGTCCGGCTGTCGGGTCGTCGTGTAATGCTTCCAGAACCTCTGGACGTAACGCTGAAGGCACCACGAGGAGGTGGTCGGCGCGGAGCGGCGAGAAGTTCTTCTTCAGGAGGACGTTGTTTCGCAGGAAAAACGAAGCCAGTCCTCGGCGGAATACTTTCGGCACATCGGCGGTCTTGCCTTGCAGGTAGTTCATGAGGATCTTGAGCTCTGGGTCAGCTCGTTGGCGTTCCGCGAAGTCGTCGGTACTTATGGGTCCCAGGAAAGAGTCGTCGTCCTGGTCATCCTGGGGCGGCGGATCGACAGAGGCGCGAGACAAGCAGTCGGCGTCGGAGTGCTTTCGTCCGCTCTTGTAGACGACGGTGATGTCAAATTCTTGTAGTCTGAGACTCCACCGTGCGAGGCGCCCTGATGGATCCTTCAAGTTAGCTAGCCAACACAAGGCGTGGTGGTCACTCACGACTTTGAAAGGCCTGCCGTACAGGTAGGGGCGGAACTTTGATGTAGCCCAGATGATGGCAAGGCATTCCTTTTCTGTCGTGGAATAATTGGCTTCTGCCTTCGAAAGTGACCGGCTAGCGTAACTGATGACCCTTTCAAGTCCGTCGGTCTTCTGCACGATCACGGCGCCGAGCCCTGTGCTGCTTGCGTCCGTGTGGATTTCGGTGTCAGCTTCTTCGTCGAAGTGCGCCAGTATTGGCGGCGTTTGCAGGCGTCGCTTTAATTCTTGAAATGCCTCGACTTGCGGCGTTTCCCATTTGAAGTCGACGTCGGCCTTCGTGAGGTACGCCAGTGGCTCGGCGATCCGCGAAAAGTTCTTCACGAAGCGTCTGTAATAAGCGCAGAGGCCAAGAAATCGGCGTACTGCTTTCTTGTCGGTGGGTGCAGGGAAGTCGGCGATCGCAGCTGTTTTCTGTGGATCAGGGAGCACTCCCGACTTGCTGATAACGTGGCCAAGGAACAATAGTTCCTCGTAGGCGAAGCGGCACTTTTCTGGCTTCAGGGTAAGTCCCGAGGCTTTGATTACCCGAAGAACAGCTTCAAGGCGCCGGAGGTGCTCGTCGAAGTTGGAAGAAAATACGACTACGTCGTCCAAGTAGACGAGGCAAGTCTGCCACTTCAAGCCTGCGAGTACTGTGTCCATAACCCGTTGGAACGTCGCAGGCGCCGAGCAAAGACCAAAGGGCATGACCTTAAACTCGAATAGGCCGTCTGGTGTTATGAAGGCAGTCTTCTCTCGGTCTCTCTCGTCTACTTCGATTTGCCAGTAGCCGGTTTTGAGATCCATCGACGAAAAATACTTGGCGTTGTAGAGTCTGTCCAGAGCATCGTCTATCCGTGGGAGGGGATACACGTCTTTCTTCGTGATCTTGTTAACGTAGGGTTCCGTCCTTCTTCTTCACCAACACCACGGGTGATGCCCACGGACTCGTAGACGGCTGAATGATGTCGTCACGCAGCATTTCGTCGACTTGTTGCTTGATGGCCTCGCGTTCCCGTGCAGAAACTCGGTAGGGGCTCTGACGGAGCGGATGGGCATATTCGTCGGTTACGATGCGATGTTTCGCGAGAGGGGTCTGACGAAGCCTCGATGACGACGAGAAGCAGTCCTTGTATTGGTGGAGTAAGGCTTTGAGCTCCTTTTGTTGCTGCCTGGAAAGGCTTTGATTGACGTCGAAGGCGGGCGCGGACACTGCTGTCGACGTTGCGGCTCCCTGAGAATCGGTGAGGGCGAAGGCATTGCTCGCTTCCACAAATTCGCTTAGATGTGCTACCGTCGTGCCCCTATTCAAGTGCCTATATTCGTTGCTGAAGTTCGTCACCATTACCTTGGCTTCGCCGTTGTGAAGCTTGGCTATGCCTCTTGCGACGCACATCTGACGGTCTAGGAGCAGGTGCTGGTCGCCTTCGATGATACCTTGTAAGTTGGTAGACGCTTTGGTGCCGACGGAAATGATGACGCTCGACAGTGGCGGGATGGTTACCTGCTCTTCTGTCACATTCAAGGCGTTGTGAGCGACGTTGCAGTCTGACGCCGTTGCATTATCCGTGGACAGCGTGATTGACCCGGATCTTAGGTCGATGACTGCGCCTTGCTGGTCCAGGAAATCCATGCCTAAAATGACGTCTCGCGAGCATTGCTGCAGGACCACAAAATTCACAGAATACGTCTGGCTGTGAATCGTGACTCTTGCCGTGCAGGTTCCAGTCGGTGTTATAAGGTGGCCCCCTGCTGTTCGGATATCCGGTCCTTCCCATGCAGTCTTTACCTTCTTGAGCTTAGCGGCGAAGAGACCACTGATGATAGAGTAGTCGGCGCCGGTATCTACTAGGGCGGTGACGCTGTGGCCGTCGATGATCACGTCGAGGTCGGTGGTTCGTCGTCTGGCGTTCCGGTTAGGTCGGGGCGTCGGATCACGGCTGCGTCGGCTTGGTCCGGTGCTGCTATGTCGCGTCGGCGGCGAGGCTTTGTCGTAAAGACTCTGCTCAGGCGGCGTACTGCGACTACGTCGGGAAAGTTCGTGCGTCGTGGTCGTCGTCATCGGCAGCGGCGGCGGCGGCGGAGGAGGATCTTCGGCATTGCGTCGTGCAGCAACCGCACCTCCATCGGTTGCTGCCTTTAGTTTCCCGGGTAGGGGCTTGGGGATCGGCCCCGGTTAGGGCCGGTGTACTGGCGGCGATCCGGGGAGACGTAGCGGCCAGGCGAAGGTGAACGGGATGGTCGTCGTTGTTGCCACTGCGATCCGGCGATGTAGTCGGCGATGTCGCGAGGTCGCTCACCTGGGCGCGGACGCGGCGCGTTCACGTCGAAGCCACGCAGTCCCATCTCACGGTACTGGCAGTAGCGGTAGGTGTGCCCGGCTTCGCCGCAGTGGTAGCATAGTGGGCGGTGGTTCGGGGTGCGCCAAACGTCAGTTTTCCTCGGCGAGCGCTGGATTACTGGCGAGCGGGAATGCGTCGGGGGTGGCGGCGGTGGCTGGCGACGAAACTGCGGAGACGTTGGGTCCTGGTGTTGGCGAGGAGCGGCGACAGGTCGTCGTGCAGTAGCGGCGTAGGTCATCGCCTCCGGTTGGGGCTGTGGCCATTCAGGAACGCTCAGTGAGCGCTGTAGTTCCTCGCGGACTACGTCTTCGAGAGAGGCGATTTGGGGCTGAGACGATGGCAACATGCGGCGCAGTTCTTCACGAACAATAGCGCGTATGGTCTCGCGCAGGTCGTCGGGGCAGGGTCCTCGGACTTCTGCGACGTCTGGTGACATGCGCCGATCGTATTGGCGGGTCCGCATTTCAAGAGTCTTCTCGATGGTGGTAGCCTCAGAGAGGAACTCTTGTACCGTCTTTGGCGGGTTTCTGATCAGTCCGGCGAAGAGCTCCTGCTTCACTCCTCGCATAAGCAGGCGAACCTTCTTGTCCTCAGACATGTCGGCGTCGGCGTGGCGGAAAAGTCGCGTCATCTCCTCCGTGAAGATCGTTACGTTTTCGTTGGGGAGCTGCACCCGAGTTTCAAGCAGTGATGTGGCTCTTTCCTTCCGCACGACGCTTGCAAAGGTGCGCAGGAAAGCAACGCGGAAGTCGTCCCAGGTTCGAAGCGTTGACTCGCGGTTCTCGAACCAAGTCCTTGCGGCGTCTTCCAGGTAAAAATACACATGACGCAGCTTGTCGTCCGGGTCCCACTTATTGAGGGCTGCGACGCGGTCGTAAATGTCAAGCCAGTTTTCCGGGTCTTCGTAGGTCGATCCGCGGAAGGTAGGCGGCTCTTTGGGCTCACTCAAGCACGTGTCAATATTATTGGTTTCGAAGACAACTGGTATATACAAAAAGAAGGTGTTTGTATAGGGTATAAAATCACCCCTATCCTTAGCAATGTTTTTCTAGGATGTGTAGACGAGGGTATTGAGCGGTGTATTGAAGGTCAGAACATTAGGATCTCCCGGTACTTAGATGATTATTTGGTCATTATGGATGACAGTCCTGGTCCAGTTTCAATGAATGCAACTTCAGAGCTGCTCAAGCAGGATGGTAGGGGCCTCAAGTTCACACACGAGGTTCCGGAGCAGCAAAAAACAAGATTACTGCATCTGTTGATTTTTGTAAAGCCCGCACATCTTTGTAAAAATTCTTGGCCCCGATCCAAAATAGGCATTCTAAACTACTCATCAGCCAACTCTAAAATAGAGGATGGAAGAGCCACTTTATGCATGAGGGCGGCTTTCCAGAAGACATGCCATCATAAGATTAAGGAAAGCGTTTTCAGACAAGTAGGTCAGCTGGTGCGCGCTGGCTTCCCGGAACGTGTAGTAACTAGAGTGTGTGAAAAGTTTATCAAATGACTAAATTATGAAGGGAACAGAGACAACAACTTGAAAAATAGCAAGAAAATAGCTGTAGTATCGGATGTGCATAGGATGTCACATGGACTGAAAAACGTGTCGAGCCAATTTGGTGAGAGGGCACTTTTTTTTCAGTGCCTAACAAGCTGCAACGAATATGCACACGTGTAAGCAAAAAAATGAAAGAAAGAAATGAGAAGAAGACTGTAGGATGCGGCGTCAGCCACCGTTCCAAGGTTGTTGACTGCGCCACAAGGGTTGTGTATGGGCTTCCTTTTTCTTGTGACGCTATATACATAGGACAAACCGGTAGGTGCGTCAATCTGAGATTGAGGGAACCCGAGGCTAATTGTTGCACCAACGCCCTTCCACATGTAGTTGCGCATTGCAAGGAGTGTGGGTGCGTCCCTCAGTTTGAAAAAACTAGCATAATCACCAGGAGTAATGATCAGACAACTCTGGAGATAATCGAGGCCTTGCACAATTATAGCAATAACTAATGTACCAGTGTTTCTCATCTATTGCCCTGAAACAAAAAAAAAATATATCTTATTTGAACAGGATTTCATGACAAAATCTTGCGTGTTGTATCACCTGTTTTTTGGGACCACGTGCCTGTATATATGTGCGAGTCAAATTAAATAAAAATTAGTTGTGAGCCCGGTGCCCGTCCTTATGTTTCCTTCATTTTGTGAGTCCTGTGTTTTTTTTTTTGTACCCTTCATAACATTGAACCCATGCTAACTCGCCCAACTGTCGGGGCCACATACCAGAGCTCGCATATCTCAAATCCAGGTGCCCAGGCTCACGGCCGAATACTCTCGCACCTTGTTGCCACATTGTTCTGAACTACCAAGGTTAGCCGAAGCCCGCGAAGTTAGCAACGGCAAGCAGCTGCTCTGGGACTCCGGAAGAAGTAGTTTAGGTACCCTGCGGCGGCTTCGGATACGAGAACAACCAGCACAAGGGGAAGTGTTGAGAAGTGTCTGTTAAGATGACGAAACAATGAGGGAATTGTGACGGTGTGGTGTTTTCAGACTGCATAGATCTCCATTTCCAACAGCAAACTATGAGCTCCATTGCCAGTAGATAATTCCAATCAAAAGGAAAAACTACAAGCCCAGCAAAAGTGTACGAGCAAGTACATGTACTGCACGTATTCAACATGATGCTAGCTGTTTCGCTTCACAGCAGTGATCCAGATCTAGTACGCCTGTAGTATGAGGCACCAAATCATTGCCGCAATCTTTCACGGGCAGCATGCCAATAAAATAAAAAGGGATCTTACAACTAACACGTGCATGCACACACTGCGGACGTTTAAGGCTACTTGTACACTTAATTTCTTCACTTTCGTAGTAATGAAGTCCTGTCTTTTTTTTTTTTTTTTCGGACACTAGCTGCTTTGGCTTCTACAGATGTCAGCGACTTATTTTCCTAAGCATGCACAATAAGTGCCAATGATTCCTCTACGTGCCATAGATCGATTGTTGCAGATACAGGAATATTGTAACATTCGCGTACAATTCTTCCAGACACGACACCGCTGGGTTCTCTCCTTTTTTTCTGTTGTTCGGCCGTGACCCTGCGCTACCTTTCGACACCCTCCTGCCGGCCGGACTAAATGACAAGTCTCAGTACGCTCGTGATGCAATAATGAAGGCCCAAGCGGCACGCCAAGTTGCTCGACGACGCTTACTGGACTCCCAGGACAATCAGAAGAGCGTATACGACGCCCGCCATCGTGACGTCCACTTCACACCCGGAGATCTCGTTCTGTTATGGTTCCCCTCGCGCCGCGTTGGACTTTCGGAGAAGTTACTCCCACGCTATTCAGGCCCCTACCGTATCTTACGCCAAGTAACTGACGTCACATACGAAATCACCCCTACGGACCCCGCCATCATTCACCCTCACACTGACGTAGTGCATGTTACGCGACTCAAACCGTATTACTCCAGTGCCTCCTGATTAGCACCGGGTCGGTGCTCCAGCCGCCGGGGAAATCATGTAACGGTAGGATGAGAACGACGAAGAAGACAAAAGAGGAGGAGGACGATGTTGTCAGATCTGTGAGCCAACTGGGCGCCATCTTGTCCACCACCGAGTTTATTCCTCGTTTTATAAAGTAAAGTTATTCTCCCGTAACAATATTACTCACACATGCTGGCCACGAGATGTCAAGCTCTTTAAAAGACGTTGAAATACTGCAACTTAATGTCACCAAGTCTGTAAGCTACAAAAGCCGTTTCAACAGTAAAAGCATACATCATGCATACCAAATTCACTTTTATGGCAAAAGCACTTAAGGTGACTTCAAGTGCTAGCCTTAATGTGCTTAGCCAATCAGGTAAGCAGTTGTAAACGGGCCTAGCAACACTTTTTGAGAATTGTCAGAAAATGGTGCCGATTGGTAGCCAAAGCACCCGAGAACCTGTCAACCGAACAATATAGCACAGCACACAAGCCAGAATTTACAATTAATCTTCAAAGGCAACAAGAAATTTCTCACTTTTCCTTTGAGGATGATGTTATAATCCAAGATGATGATGTAACAAACACGCAGCCCACAATCATTGGCTGATTTGATCGCCGTGAGCTGCATAGTTACAATGGCCACCGAGACATGCCCACGCTGCATGCTTGTGATTACAATGAAAGTAAGGCATGTGTTCAAAGAAAGAAGAGAAAAAGGTACTGAAGGTCATGATGTGCACTAACAAACTCACACAGGTTCTTGGCCCCCTGTCATAAACCTTTACATATCTGCTTAAAACATTTACACAGTTGAAAAACAATGGCAGATGTCATCATGAAACAGGCAAAATCGTCCTGTAATTTCAAGACAGCTAACAATAATAAGACTGACTTCATACGCACAACATCATGTTGTCTAGCGGAAAACAAAGCACCCTCACCACGGGCTGGTTGGTCACACAGGCCATGCGCATTTTTTTAAAGCCGCCATGCATAGGTTTTCCGACTCACTTTGTTGCTAGTGGCTGTAGCGTAGTGAACGGCATGGCATTCGAGGTTGGCGTATGATTCACTTGTTTTAGCCATTTTAATCACGCCTTTAGAGAATTCCAGCAGCAAAACGTTAACCTCCTCATAGTAAAAGCAACAAAAAAGTAGATGTCAAGTCATGGCTAATTATATCACTGTAACGCTCGCAAAAGAAGCTCAAGTACACAAACACTACGTATTTCTGTAAAAACACGATGCGGAACAAAGGTGCACTGCTACTGGCACACAACCACAGTAAAGGTGAGCTGCAATCCATCTGTGCTCTCTTAATTTGTGCAGCTGAAAAACAGCTAACCTTGTAGGTTACGTTAGCTGAACTTACGCACAGAAAAAAATTTGCGCAGTCGCGGGACATTGTCATCACAGGATGCCATACCAGCCAGATGTTAGAAATAACAGAGGTTGACTGCATTCCCATAGCACAGAAACTTTCCAGATGTACTCAGAAAAGCACCCACTTTTGACGAAAAGTGATATGTCTATCTCCTGTATGCCCTCGAGGCTGAGAATAAACAGTTGAGAAGGGATTTGGCAGAACTCAAGAAGGCTTTTGAATCGTACAAGGAAAGGCCACAGGGCGATCGTGAAGAAGGTGGGCCCCCTTTGCCGTAAAGCCAAGCACAGGGCCCTGGCCTCTGCTTAGGAGCAATCAGAAAGTATGGCTGCGGTCGCGGCAGTTGAGTTGGAAGCCGTCTTATGTGACGGGTAGCATAGACTCTATGTACAAATTTAGACTTTCGTTTCAGCTGGCAAGCTCTGCAGATACTATCAAGGCAAGCTACATGCTCAGCTACCACGTGGCCAAACAGATGAAGCCCCACGCCATCTGCGAGACTCTGCTTATGCCCTGCATGAAGGCCGTCGTCGGTGCTGTCATAGAGAAAGAGCATACGAAAAAACTGGACAAAATACTGTGCTCGAACGACACCGTGGCACGGAGTATCAGAGAAATGGCATCTGATGTGCAGGACCAAGTAATTGATGAATTGAAATCCACTGGCAAGCCTTCCCTCCCCATCGATGAAAGCTCCAACGTATTCAGGAGCCCACAGCTAATATTGTTTGTGCGCTTAAGCTGAAAATTAGCTGATGGAGTTTCAGGAAAACACAGTCATGAAGGCAATGTTTGCCACTGTGAGCCTTGAGGCATTTTAGTTGGGGACTGCCGAAATGTTCCCCCTTCTCCATCAGACGGCTGTAAAGCTTCTATTACAGATTCCTACGAAATATGCGAGCATGCTTTTTACAGACTTGCATACTTAAATGTAAATACCGAAACAGGCTGAATGTGGCTGCAGATATGCAACTCTGTTTAAGCGCGACTGTGCCACGTATTGATGAACTGTGTGAAATAAAGTGATGTGGCATGTTTGTTTGATGTTTTGGTAGCAATAAAAGGTACCTGTTTCATGCTCCAGTTGTGGCAATTTACTTACGAACCCCCTCTCTCTCCGCTTCGCTGCATGGGATCCCCCATCACTTTCACCAGTGCACAAGGGGTCCCCGACACATCCATGGCTCAGAACCACTGGCGTAGAGGATAGGTTGACACATATGGAGACAACGTTAGATCATATGATAGATGTTCTGTCCTCTTTGGAGGGTAGAATCACGATGTTGGAGCGTCCAAAGGCTCTTCCTAAGGGTAGACATGAGGTGGTGGCTGAATTGCAGTTGTGGGGTCCAAGTCCTAGCAGGGAGATCAGCGCAACTGTTGATATGACAATGTGTGCTCCGTAAACATTGCAGGGACGCTGGGGAGATTTAGGTTCTGGTAGCGGAACTGTGCCAGTTTCAGCAAGCGTAGGGCTGCACTGGTGCAGCTGGTTCGATCGGCAGAACACAGGCCAGAGGTCATTCTCTTACAGGAACCATCGATGGGGGAAGATTTGATCGTTCTCGGGTACCAAGCTGTCGCCAGCCGTGGAGACACGGGACGAGGAATAGCAATCCTGGTTGCAAAGGTGTTTTTCCTCTCGTATGATATACCTCAATACAAGTCTGGGCTTAAATCCCAGTTGGTGGAGGTTATTCGGCGTCGGAAATGTCGGGCCTGTATTTTTGTTCTGAATATATACACTTGTCCCTCAAATAGGCAAAGATACTTTGGGACTTTGCTCGGCTGCGATTCGGAAAGCTGGGGTTAAGGCCTTGGTTGTTGCAGGAGAATTAACACTCTCAATATGGAATGGGAACACGTCCGCAGTACTGTTAAGGGTGCGCGTTTAGCTAATCGGGCTTGGGGTTGACGCTTATCACTGATCCTAGATTTCCGAAGAGAAGGGAAGATTCGGTTAAGGGAGATATCACTCCTGACCTGGTATTTCTTGAATTGAGTTTTATTGACATAAAAATAGTGTACAGTATACAACAGTGTAAAAAAATGCATCTGAATCCCTTGCCAAAGGCTAGTTGGGATTCATTAAAGAAGTAATTTAGAAAAGGGCTTGTCATTTACACACAAAAGAAAGTTTACAAATGCAAGTATTTTACACATGGAGAACTGAACATAACGTAATGAATTTAGAGTGCTTGGCGAATGGTCACGATCCTGGATGCAGGCAGAAAAAAAAAGAGAAAAATAAAGGTATGTAAGGCATCGTTTGAGAACATATCAAACTTCACAACAAATAATTGAGTGCATTGTGATATATGAAAACTAATCATGACATGTATCTGTATAGCATAACAATATTGATTAAGGACTGAAAGAAAGTAGATTCTAATGCATACATACATATTACATAATTGCAGATAGGCATGTATGTAAGTATTGTAATAGTGCACTACATAACTTTTTTTGAAAATGTATTTGATATAACTATTTCTAGCATTGTATTATTGGGCGTCAATATTTTATTTAATAAATATTTTTTTAGTGCAAGAGAGAAATTCTTATTCTGTTTTATTTCTTGTGTAAGGTTATTCCACACGGCGACTCTATTAGCAGTAAGTTTTCTTTTACCGTATACGCTCTTTGTTTGCTGAGTCAGGTATTTTCCTTTTACTTTGTTACGGCTTTCATAATTGGAACATGAAAAATTTGTTGAGGAAACTGGATAGTTAGTGTTTATACTTGAATGGACCATGAGAGCTGTTTTATAATCTATTAGTGTGTTGAACGGCATGATGTTTAGATTTTGGAAGAGTGGTAGTGTGTGTGCCATATAGTCCGAATTCGTTATAAATCGTATTGCTCTTTTCTGAGTTTTATTATCAGTTCTAGGTACGTGCGGTATGTGTGACCCCAGGTGACAACACAGTAGTTTAAATGACTATGAAATATACTAAAGTAAATTACACGTAAAGTCGGCAAATCAACAAGGTCTCGACATTCATATAGAAGAAAACAAGCTTTACTCAATTTTTTGCAGACTTCGGCAATGTGAGGTTTCCAGTTAAAATTTTCATCAAGGGTAACACCTAGGTATTTTATCATATGTACTCTTTGCAGCAATGAATTATTTAGTGTGAGTGTGTATGTGTGTTCCTCAAGGGTTTTGCGAGGTAAAGTAAACACAATGTACTTGGTTTTCTGTGTATTTAATGTTAGTCCATTTGAAGAGAACCACTGGTGGATATCAACAAGCTCCAAGTTCGCAGATGCTATGGTTTGGTTAAAAGAATCTTGAGCGCATATAAGAGCTGTATCATAAGCATACATAAATATCGAGAAGTTTTGTACCACGCTAGGCAAGTCGTTAATAAACAGTGAGAAAAATATTGGTCCAAGAACAGAACTTTGGGGTACTCCTATAGTTGTATTAAGAAACTCTGATTGGGTGTTAGCTAATTGCACTGTTTGTTTATGGTTTTCCAGATAGCTTTTTAAAGAACTCAAAACATACTCCACGAAAGCCATAGCATTCTAGTTTATTTAATAATATAATGTGATTGACAGTACCAAAGGCTTTTTTTATATCTAGAAATATACCTAACGCTGTTCTGCTATTATCTAGGTGAAAATTGATAAGTTCGGAAAGTGATAAAACAGCTGTGTCGGTTGGCCTGCCCTTTCTAAACCCATGTTGACAGGTTATAAGAATACTTTCGTGTTCTAGGAAACACATAATTCGTTTAACTATTAATTTTTCAAACACAATACTTGTGATACTTAAAATGGAAATAGGACGGTAGTTTTCTGGTATGTTTTTGTCACCTGCCTTGTAAATCGGGATAATCTTTGACAATTTAAGAAGTTCGGAATAGGTTGACGTATAAAATGATAAAGATTTTTTCTAAAAGACACACAAAGGATGTCGATGCATTCCTTCAGCGCTAAAGAAGGTATAATATCGCATCCGACTGAGAATTTAACTGGCATACCACAAACTACACCTGTAATTTCACTAGACGTTATATAAGTAAACTTAAATGTGTTAGGGTTACGAGGAGGGTATTTAATGTATTCATCGCTGATCACCGCGGCCGCCAGTCGAGAACTGAAGGTGCAAAAGAAGGTGTTAAACGTTAAAACTAGGGTACTTAATGATATTCCCAGAACCTCAATGTCTGGCATGGTGATGTAGCTTGCAGATGGTTTAAGAACCGAATTTATAATATGCCACGTTACTTGTGAATCACCTGAATATTTCGTTATCAAGGTCGTGTAATATTCTATTTTTTTCTTTTTCGAATCATCGCTGTTACTTTATTACGGGCATCTCTAAATTACTGTAAGTAATAATCATTGTTCCTGTGCATTTTTACCTTTGAATGCCAAAAATTTTTCTTTATTTGTTCTAAAATGGGCCGATTCATCCATGGGCAAATTGGTGTTCTATAATACTTTTTGTCCTTAGCGGTTGTTGATTGCATTAAGGCCTCTCTTAAGCATTTACTTAGCTTTGAATAGGAAGCATTCACGTCTGGAGTAGATAGTTCGTCCGACAGCAAAGAATCTGATGAATAAATGCATTCAGTGCTTTGTAGGCATGCACGAAGGGCTGGAAAACAAATATGGCTTAGAGATGTGGACGGGGAGTGGGGCAACTTGCAGGAGGATTTAGGCAGTGATCACTAAATTCTAGAAACACTTATCGGGATACGGCCACCGCCAACTTTCAAGCACAGCTATGTAAACTGGTATCTCTTCAGTTCAGGCGAATTAGGTGGGAGGATGCCTCAGATGACGATTTTGTAGGGCTTCTCTCTCGGCTGCAACGGGCACTAGAAAGGGCTATGAAGTAGACTGAAACGCAGCTTTAAGTTCCGAAAAGGAATTCAGAATTGGCACAATTGCTGGAAGCTAAAAATGGCCTGTTTAGCCAGTGGCGTACCCAGAGGCTTAAAAAGAGCCTAAGGGCGAGGATAACCTTGCCCAATAATGAAATTGAGACTTACGCCAAAGAGATTTGCGGGCAACAATGGATAGAGATAATAAGTTGGATAATCAAATGCACAGCGGTAGCAGGTGGGAGCTGCTCAAGTCTCCTTAATGACAAGGCATCGAAGGGGGCGGCTTGTCAGGCAACGGATTGGAAGCAGTTGCATTTAGAAATGACGGAGGCACACCGAGTCCGTGACCTTATCACCCAGTACCTGCCTCTTAGGAAAAAAAAAATTTCACTTAGAATCAGGTGTTGAGCGATTATGGGGTTGTGGACAGGCCAGAGCCTGATGCTCCTTTTACCGTCTCAGAAATTAGGCATGTTCTGTTCAAAAACAATAAATCGACTGCAAGTCTGAATTGGATCACAAATAGGCTCCTATGTTACCATGATGATAAGGTGATTGAGATTTTTACAAAAGAGATTAATAACGTATGGGCCACTGAACAGGTGTCTATTGAGTAGCGTAATACCACGGTCGTACTTATTCCTAAGCCAAATAAACCTCCGCATGTAGACAGCCTGCGTCAAATTTCACTCACATTGTGTCTGGGCAACGTTGCAGAACATGCGATTCATGGAATAAACATAGTTTCATTCGTTCATTCATTCATTCATTTATCGGGTCACGGAGTATGTAGAGCAACATGAATTCTTCAGACACAATCTGGTCGGGTTTCGGCGAGCGCTGTCCACACAGGATGCTCTTCTCATTCAACGGGCTGTTCTGGATAATCATACGCGTGATGTCAAGGGTATCTTGGCGTTGGATCTTGCTAAGGAGTTTGATACAGTTGCTCATGAGCACATCCTAAGAGAAATCTCGTGCATAAATTTCAGAAGTAATTTTTGTCTGTTCACGCAATCTTTTCTTAGGTTTGGCTCAGGTTGAGTGAGGAGTATTAGCTGGGAGAGAAGGGCACGCCGCATGGGTCGGTCTTGTCCCCTTTACTCTTATATATTGCTCTGCACAGGCTGTAAGAACTGCTAGCAAGAGCGCCTGGCATTGGGAATGCTATTTATGCTGCTGATATTATCGCGCCTTGTAAGGGTGGCTCTCTGGCAACGCTTGAAGGGTCCCTGGAGGAGGCGCAGAACGTCACGGGGTGTTTTCTCGAGGGTACGAGCCTTGCCCTCTCTACGAAGAAGTCTGAGCTCTTACTTTTTCGGAAGGTGCGCCAGGGCACGAAGAACCTTGAGCCTATAGATTTATTCCCAGGCAAGGCTGCAGTCTTGATAGGGGTCGGCAGCTCAGAGAGTGACTTCTATGATGATCCCGAGTCTGTGGATTGACACGCGAGGCTGTAAAAGAGGCGCCATTGAGCGACTGGGGGGCCAGGCAAGCAACATCTTGCACCTTATCTCTCGGATTACATGGTTTCAGAGGGGATCTGCTTTTACGGATTTTTTATGCATTCTTTATTATCGTAAAATACCAATCAAACGCCCCCACTCGTGTAAGTGCCCCCTCATATACTGTGAATATTTCCTATTTTCGATCTCTAACGAGCAAGTGCCCACCCTCCCCCCCCCCCCCCCCCCCCCATCAACCCGCCACTCTCTGCTGACTCGCACCAAAACGCTAAAACCGAAACTGTGCCAACGGCTACGCTCTTGAATAATCCAAAATCCAATCCAAAAATTGGTATGTGACCACATTGACTACATTTGCTGGCATTGGCACGACACCTGCCATTTCGTTATTGTCGTTTGTAGGTTCCAAACATGACAGCGGCGACTTCGGACACGCATTTTTATACAGTTCAAAAAAAAAGTTGAAGTTGTACAATGGCATCGCCAGGCCGGAAGGAATGTGCACGTGACAGCTTGCCATTTCAGTATTGACAGAAAGAGGGTCCACGAGTGGGACAGGAAATTCGAGAGCTTGGTGCAACAAAACATTGGCACAGCCAAGCTTCGGCGTAAGTTGAGCAACGGAGCGCCAATGTTGAGTGAGGAAGTAGACAACGCTCTTTTTGAGTTCCTCGAGCAGGAAAGGAGGGCTGGACGTGCTGTTAGTAACAGACTGCTCTCAGAAGAAGCTGTCAAAATAGCCCAGAGCTTGCAGCTAGGAAATTTTGCTGCATCAAGCCAGTATATCAAGAGGTGGAAGCAGCGGTTTGGCGTGACAATGCACCAATCCACAAACGAGAGCCAGAAGACACCTGACGATTACTCGGAGGCAGCAAAGGCATTTTGCTCCGCTGCGAATAGCCTGCGAGCATGCCACGACTACACACCACACATTTGTAATATGGACCAGACGATGGTCCTAATGGACTCGCCGGTGAGCAGGGCGAACAATGTGATTGAGGCGAACACCGCGCACATTGACAATACTGGCTGCGCCCGCAGGGGCTTCACGGTTGCATTGGCAGCATGCCCAAGCGGCCACAAACTACCAGCTTTTATCTTTTTTAAGGAACCAAGTGGAAAGATACCAACCAGGTGAGTATACCAGGTGAGTGACGAAGTGTCTGCATTAGGATTTTTTCTTTTTGTTTTCACGAGGAAAAGTAACAAATAGTAAGGAATTGTGCTCGATTACAGAGGCCTCAGTTGACTGGATTTTTCTTTTTTCTTTTTTTGTAGTTAATGTTCCAGTCAAAGCATCGAAAAATGGTTGGATGACGTCTGATAAACTGCAGGAGTGCCTTGCAAGGGTGTGGGGGCCGAACAACGATGATGTCCAGTGGTTACTTGTGCTGGATCAGGCACCTATTCACAAGACTGAGGCAGCAAAAGATGCAATAGCGGAACATGACACAGACGCTGTGTATGTGCCTACACGCTCCACAAGCCTACTGGAGCCAGCCAACGTCTTTTGGAACAGGCCATTCAAGGAGAACCTACGGCGTTCTTGGGAAATGTTCATGATAAAAGAAGAAAGAACACGAAAGGCAATATGCGAAAGCCATCGCAGCAGGAAGCCCTCAACTTTGTGTCCGAGGCTTGGGCCGCTGTGATCTTAGAGACAGTGCTGCGCTCGTTCAAGTGGTGCGGAATTTCGAACGCATTCGACGGTTCCAAAGATGGCAAGCTGTATGACTGCCTGTCAGTCATCGGCGCCGTGGCACCCGAGCATCCTGAAGACTTGCAATTAAATGCCTAGACTTAGTTTTCAGCTCTGGCTCCGAAGAATCATTCGATGGTTTTGAGAGTAATTAAATGAGAATTATTGCCATTGATAAAAGCTTTTTTGTTTCAATGTGTTGCATTTCCTTCCTGTGGGGGGAAGGGGGTGGCCGCCATCTTCAATTTTAGGGCAGTTACGAGCAAGAGCCTCCTTCCTAACATTACCAGATTATCTTTACGCTGGGGGGGGGGGACCTGATCGGTACTTTACTATAGTCGTGTTAATTATACAGTTCCATATTTGCAATGAACTGGGATAGAGAAGTAGACTGATATGCTCGTAAGGGTCGGGCTCAAGAGGATTCTGGAAATTCCACAGACTGCTAGCACTGAGCGACTTATAAAGCTTGGTTAGCACAACACGGTTGATGAGCTGATTGAAGCGCACTTTATGGCACAGGTAGCACGTCTGTCCAGCACCAAAGCTGGTTTGAGGATCCTGGACCAGGCTGGCATTGCAGCTCCTAGGGTAGCGGTGTCTCAAGAAGTTCAGCTCACACGTGATGAGCGGGAGGATATCACGGCGGATCCTATTCCGCGCAAGGTTAATCCAGTGCACCATGCAGGCCGCCATGAAGCTCGAGCTCGGGCTATTTTTTTAAAAGTAGGTAGTGGAACTGAAACAGTGCTTTTCGTGGATGCTGCGCAGTGCAGTACGCGGCGGGCCTTTGGGGTGTCAGTCATTGACGGTAAAGGGCAGCTGGTATCTCATGCTTCAGTCTGTACAGATCAAGTGACAATTGCGGAAGTCGCCACTGCATTAGCTCTTCAGGCAGCAAAGGTGCCTTGTGTGATTTACTCAAATCCAAGATCGACCGTTCGGTCCTTCTCAGGAGGTTTAATTTCACAGCAGGGGGCCAGGCTCATTCGAAGTGGTCACAGACAGGCGAGATGCATTGGTGGTCAAAATATTTCTTGGTTTCCAGGGCACGTTGAGGGGGTCAATCCTAATGCCAGCACTCGCACCCTTCACGTGAATGCACAAACTGTGGGGGATGGTGAAGTGTCTGGGTGGAGAGGGACATTGACTTCTAAAGGATGATTTGACAACGTTCCATGAGATTACATCCAGAGTCAAGCTGAGTCGAAGGCTGCGTCCAGCTACAAGCTTAGTTGGAGGCATTTTCCCCTTCCTAATGCTAGGCTCAACAGAGCCCAGAGAATCAGTTTTAGACTCTTACAGGCGAGTACATATCTCTGCCCATGAACGTATCATAGGATAGAGCTGAACTTTCAAGAGTGTCTGTTGTGGCCTCGAGAGTTGCTCGCTAACCCACAAGCTTTGGCAGTGCCCTGTGTATGTGGGCGCTGATTTATGTGATGAAAATGCGTGGCAGCGGAGCTTACACGACCCGCACTTGGGTCAACAACTACTGGCTGTCTGGAGGGTCCGGCCGGGGTCATGTGGAGGTTCTTCACCTTCCTGTGCCGACCTGGGTGGAGCCGCCGACTGGTTGAGGGGGGTCTTAGGACTTCGATCAACTAGTCCCTCAGGTGTTTAAATAGAGTTTTTTTTTTTTTAACGAATGCATATATGTTTGTTTCACAATCTATTTACATATAACAAACACTTAATAGACCTATAGCTAAAGGCTAGTTCTTTGTATGCATGTATGTGCACCTCTTGCTTGACCTAACAGGTTGCCCACTGTCATAGCTGGGCAGCAGCACGCATAAAATACTGGCTCCCACAAGCTTTTTTTTTATTGTGAGAGCAGTTATGTAGACAGTCTCGGCTGAATTTCGGCATCACCATCATCTCCAGTATATGTATATCTACTTAAACGTGTAAAAAAGGCATTAAATCGGAAGAGAAAAATTCAAAAGCAACATATAACGGTGAGCTATTCATATGCACCACTTAGCGCTCGCGGTACACAGACCTCAGAACAGCTTGAGTGTATGTTCTATCCCAAATGCTTCTACATTTCTTGTTTACGAATTGAAAACTGCCGTTGAGACGTGCACAAAAAGTGGCCCCCTTCTGTACCACTCATGATACAAAAAAAAAAAATGGGGCACACTTGGTGTCACACGCCACTGCATGGCACGAGACGCAGAAAGGTCAATCCACGTGCCGCAGTTTATGAGAAACAGAAAAATCAAACAGCGGGAAATTTGACATTGTGGATATTCGCAGCGTGTTTCTAAAGTATAAGCATGTTATAACTACGACTGTTGTTAGTTCACACTTGTCCTGTGAATACATATGCGTTCTTTTCCAGCGTACTTCCTTGTGCTGCAGTGTTGTGCTCAAAGTATCGAACTGCTTGTCATTCTTCGTGGGATGTCCTAATTTATTGCTCTCGCATTCATTTCTCTACCCAAGTAGCAAAAATGTAACTTTTTTTTTCTTTTTGCGGTGTATTTTTTGCCTTAATGATTGCATGTCTTTCTTTCAGGCTGCTCAATTGGGACTTGGACATTTTTTTTTCCCGATTCAGACATGCATGTCCTTTTTTCCTGCTTTTACCAACAGGAAAGGTGGTACACACAGGATCTATACAATGTCATGCAAAATAATCACAGCCATGACAAAGCCGAACGAAATAGACTAGTCTTGTTAATAGCTTGACGCAAAAATATACCAATCACCGATGAGAAGGAATAGCTGCAAATTGTGATTGTTCAAAAATGTCGCACATGCGGCAAGCATATAAGTCCTTCCCAAAAGTGCCGTTGTTTGACATATAGAACAAACAGGTTGGATATGCCCATTTTTGTATTTTTCCTGCAAGACGGGTGTGGATAAAGTCAAGTGATTGTTTCTGCTTTTTTTCTTGCTTCTGAGCAGTGTCAACACATCACCAAAATGCTCGACCTCCATGTGAAGGAAAATTCTTGTTATGAATATACAGGTGACGTAGTCGTGAACAAGGACTATCGCGAAATAAGCGCAATACACAATGCTTTCGCGTCTGCTCCATCAATACAGTTGTGCCAGTTTAATGCGATAAAAGCGTTCAGAACAAAAGTGAGCCACTTAGCACAGTCCAATGAAGATCACAATAAAACCAATAAAACATTCAATGAAATGCATGCTCTTAGTGCAAGCAAATTTGAAGACGCACACTCAGAGTTTACATGGCTCACAAGCAAAGACTCAACAGCATACCTAGAGAAGAATCGCCTATCGATTAAAAAAATGTAGCTGCACTACATCTGTGATCAAGAGTTCACGAGTGGAGCCAACAAGACTGGAAGAGTTGAAGCAAACAACCGCTTTATAAAGACGGCATTGCAATCATCAGCAAAGCTTCATGATGCTATATGCTATAAGAAAATTGCTAGATTTCTCTAGCCATATTGAAAGAAAACCAGCACACTCAGTGACTCTGCTGAAGACATGTGTCTTACACAACCATTCCAGAAATAATAAAGTTGAAGAGGCATGTGCTAAAGTGGCGATCCCATTCGCTTGTGAAGTAAATAGAAAACAGCTATGCAAACTTACAGAAAATGATATCAAGGTAATAAGAACAGCGAATCTATACCACAATGCAATTTCAAATGGAGAAATGTGGCCTAATATTGTTGCAGAGAAGCAATATATCCCCTGAAAGCCACTCAAACAGCTGCACCATCTTTTCTAAAAAAGTGTTCCTTGCCGGCACTGTTTGGCCGTGTACGTTAAATACAACATTGAGCGCGACTTGAAGACAGCAGTGTGCAGAAAGCATTTTCCACTGCATGAACTAACCACCTGCCAGAACACCACACTGGTTTCTCCAAACCATCCTAGTGCACTAAACAATATGCACACACCTCCACCCTATTGAAAACTGCTGCTCTATGCGTGCGTGACTACGTCCAGAGCAATATGGTGACCAAGGTGCCGCATAAGCTTTCACTTGCATTAAAACATTGTACTGACCAAAGCAGCAGGAAGCATTACTTTGACCACAACCATTAAACAGTTGTTATACATAAGTAGACGCTGAACCGACACACAAAGGCGATTCGGTAGTCTATCAGGATGTTTTCTGCAACTGCAGTGTGGCGCGTCACGGCACTTGAGTAGTGTCATGTTTATACTTGCTTCAGCCATACCATACAATGTGCATATACTTGGCCCTAGAATAATGTGTTTAAACTTACTTTGCACAAGAAGTAAGAGCTTTTATATGCATCTCATGTACTGTGTCAATGATGCAGAAGGCATACAAATTTGGAAATATGCCCGCTGTGGAAACTTGACCCGTAACGTGTCGCGCTGCTGAGCTTCACGATGAGGGTTTCCCAAGGCAGCCACGTATTGTTATGGGTGAAATGTAGGACTGCTCTCCATTTCAGGAGAATGTTGAAGAAGGACAGCTGCTCAGATTTATTCTGAAGTACCTCATAATGGCATGGCCAATGTTGATATATATCATGGTCAAGCATGTAAAATACCAGAAACTAACTAAATTTAGAGACCGAAAACAAACACTATTTCCCATTCAGGTAACCCAGCTGATTTCCGCTACTTTCATGAATTAGAATCATATAGGAGGTTAAAATGGATATCATAAAGAAACATCGGCCACGTGAGGTGGAGAAAGAGCAAGGTACAAGTTGGTAGCGCCAAGTGGGCAGGTGGGACAAGGGGCTTATTGCACATAATTGCACAAAAGGCCATAGTAAATAGCTTAACACATTTGTAGCGACGAGCCCTCTACTGAGTACAGCTGCTAATTTGTTGAGTTAGGTGACTGGCCCGTTATACTAACAGACAGTTATAAAATAGGGTACAGGCACTCTCAGAATGATTCTGAGTACCGAACACGTAGCCACGCGCATGTGCGGTGTACCTAGCGAGGAAACTTATTTCCCTAGCACATCTAGATTGGCATTGTCTTGCTCCCCAAAGCTAGCGCTAGGGACTTTTTGTTGATATGACGGGTGCTGGTTGGACAGGTGTCCTTATCATGCCGCACTCCATAATTCATAAATATAAAAACTGTCGATTCCTAGCGATATGCTCTTACAATTATCTGCATTCATTTTGGGAGACTGCTTGAAGTAGCGTGGCATAACTACAATAGCATAGCTGCCTTCTTTAAACTGCATTAGTCTGTTTTGTGAAGTATTAGTTGGTTCTTCATTTAATTATCTTGCGATCCTCTGTTTTACTAGCTTGGTTTTACAGGATGTGGACGCTTTGGCAACAAGTACTTTTACATTTCGATTGCATCTCATGGCTTGTTGCCATAGGGATTCATTGTCTTTTGCTCAAGGTGGCATACGGTGCTAGTCAACGATAGTCTGTTTCAGCTAAAAGCAAAATAAAAGCATCATAGTAGATATACACTTACAACATGAACCACGTTTTTTTTTCCCCATAAAATTAGAAACAAAGAATCGAGACGTAGCGCGGCACAACTGTTTGGTCGTTATGCTCATGGTTGCATCAAAACACCGCCCTTTGCCAGTGATAGCCACAGTCATCTCCCATAAATACTCTGACGAAATGATGAATACGATCCAACGTAACAGAACAAGAAAAAAGAAATACTGAAGCACTCGAGCATGCACGCACTATGACTTGTACTCTAATGCGATGCATGTGCACCCACAGCTAGTCACAGCCACCAAGCAGCCAGCCTCCCTTATAAAAGAGCTAAAGGGCACCTAGGGCTACTGTTCTGTAGCAACGCAGCACAAGTCTACGAGCACTAGGAGAGCACTGCATAGAGAAACATACTATATAAAGAGTGGCCACTCTAGCCTCTCCACAACCCAGCAAGATAGGCTCTGACCAACCGCTAGATGCTGCGCCCATGCTCGCTCCCACTCTTTTGTCACAGCATATAATAGCCGCCTGAGGAAGTCAATGAAAACATAAACTTGGCATCAAATTTTTGCAAAAAAGAAACTTTATCGATTAGTGCAATTTTCCACATCCACTTTACAATGTGTCCCAGTGAGGACGTTTAATGCTTTACCACAAAAATCAATAAAATTTGACTAGAAAGTGTTGTTTTTCGGCATTTATTTTGCCCAAAGAGTATAAATTCATGTGGTTTAGATGTGCTGTAGATGTATCCCATAGGTGTACGAATGGGTATGTAGCCTAGTGGTAAAGGCACTCTATTTTCGTAGCATGAGGGTACGGGCCAGCTCAAATCCCAACATAGGGGGGGGGGGAGGAATTTGTTATTTAATTTATGCAAAAGACATGATCAGGTCTGACCAGCCACTCGTGGCGCTGAAAGCAGCGCAGTAGCTGGGCCGCAGGGCCCTACGGGAGTGTACGCTTTTTATGTAAATATGTGTCTCTATGGGCACCGCTTGCTTCCTAAGCAGACCGCGCACGCGCAGAGCATCGTACTACTTTTCTGCCAGTGCCTCCTCTATTTTTAAATGCCTGCTGCGTGGCCCCCGGCGAGCCCGCCAAACCCTCTCCCGTTTTCACGCACTTGGCTCCCGCAGGGTGGCGCAACCTTCTGGCACTACCTAAGGTCCCTATACCAACACTATTGGCCAGCCGCCAATGCGCCGGCGCCAGTGCTAGTAACGTACAGGTGTTCTGTGGTAGTGCGTTGCTGCTCTCTCGGCCTGTCTGTCCGTGTACAAGTTCTGGTGTGCTGCTTTGTGTTTTACTGCACGCCGCGTGGTTACGAAACATACGTTATTGCTGCGTGCCCTTTTGTACATTGAGCAAACGTAAGAAACAGCCTGAGATCCCTGCGAAGACAACGCTGAGGAAACAATGGCTCAAAGTGATATAGAGGAAAAACTGGCAGCCAAATTCAACGTACAACTATTCTGCTGTCTGCAGTCTCCACTTCCGCGAAAGCGACTTCCGAGGAGACACTAAGAGGCGCATGTTGAAGCAAGGTAGCGTGCCCAGCGTTTTTCTATCCTATCCATCGTACCTCCTGCCAATACCACCTAGGCCGCGGAGTGACACGAGCATCGCTAAAGGCAAGTGCGAACCATCGCCGGTAAAGACAGCTTCACCTAGAGCGTATACTCGCGCTGCTGATGTAGACCTCCGTACAGGACCAAGTGTTGTGGACAATACGACTATGAATTGCTTGGATGCCACTGCATCTGAACAACAGCAGCAGCAGATGCAGTGACTGCGCGATGCGGCATTTCCGGCGTCAGAAGCGAGTTCTTGGAGGATCAGTGAGTTCTTGGAGGATCATCAACGAGCGAAGTGCCCTTTGTGGGGTAGAGAAGATGCTGAAGACAGGAATCGTTACAGCATCACAGAAAAGTAATGTGAACAGTTCTGCATCATTCTGCTCTTCACGAGCAGTAACTATCGCTCAAGTGGATGGCAGCACAGTCGCGGTATCTGTAAATGTGAAGCTTGCTCAGCAAGCACTTCGAGAACTGTGCATGTTGACAAGCAGCTTCCTACCTACTCCACACATGGCTGCCATTGCACTTGTCGCTGGATACATATCTCGTGTAGTGAGCAAAAAACTGTGTGTGACAGTTGCATATCTTTAGTCCAGAAGCAGAAAGGGGACTTTGGTACAGATGGGCTGATCGCGCACCAAGACAGAGGTGGTCTGTTCTATCCTACACAGCAGCATATCAGAGTATTGCATGCTCGTAAGCGGTATGTAGACATTATGCTGTCTGACCACAAATCCTTGTGAAAGCCTTTTGAGGAGTGCATGAAGCACAGCATCAATATTGAGACAAATTTACCTGTGTTACGATCTGAGCAATGTTATGAAAGCTGCAGGAGAAGTTTCGCGGAATTGATATGCAAAAAAATTTATCAAATCATTGCTTTCTAACCCCGCATCGGACATCACTGACCGAAATGCAGTGGCCAAATTATATCAAAGAAAGCCACTGTGGTGTAAAGTACATAAACTTTCAACAGTTTGTATGGAGTGATGCATCTGGTTTCTCTAATTTTTTTTATGCGTGCATATGTCCATCATCAACAGTGACTTTCCTACAAGCTGATATGTTTCTTTTATTTCCAGTGCTCATTGTATGAATGTGATGCTTCTGCTTTTTTAACTATTTTTATGAATGGATTTTAATTTTGTTTCCTACAAGACCATGTCTTTCAGTAGGAAGCATTTTCTTGCCAACTGAGATGAGTTTCGTGTGTTTCTTATTTTATTCCTTTTTTTATTGATGCTAAGCCATTGTCTGTTTAATTTGAAGAATGTTGAAATAACGTAGCTTGCCCGTTTGTTTTGTTCTTTTAAAGTCATGTGCAAACACATTGTTTTCCCTTGTTATTTTTCTGTTTTATGCACTTATATGTATGTATAGTACCACGCTGCCAAGATCTTGTAGAAGATTGCAGTATTTATAAAGAAATGAATTGAATATTCATCATACTGGCTCTTTTCAGCCGTCATCCTGATGTTTTTGTTTGTTGCATTCTTGAATCTTCTGCTTTATGCATCTTCAAGCCGACAATGAACTTTAGTTATGCAGGTGACCTCGCAGTTACATTTAAAAAAAAGAAAGCTGTCAAGTACGGGCTTTCCGCGCTTTCTATTCTGCCACGAAAGTGTACCCTGACTGAACAGATGGAGACATAACCCCGTGCCACCTTGTGGTGGACCCAAGAAGCGGTCGCGGCGAAGCAAGGACAATGGGAGAGTGGGCGACGCAGCGGGCATTTAAAAATAGAGGCGCTGTTTCTACGGGCACGATCCGCAGGCGAGCGGTTGCGTGTCCGGCGTTCCCAATTAATTCTGAAAGCGCCTGTAGTACACAAGTATTTGCGTACGCTATCACTTTGGGCTGTCGCCAAGGCGCATGTGTCAAGCGCATACGTAGAACGGCCTACGCATACGTAGCGCTACGTATGCGCATACAAGCGCATACGTAGCCCGGCCTACGTAGAACGTAAGGCCGGGCTACCGCATTCAACTCCATTCTTTGCCGCGGAAGAGTTCTGTAGCGCACTGCATTGTTGCACACTTGACAATGAACTGAAAATTTTATCATCTACGATACCTGACGAATGGCCGTCCATGCACCGTGGTCGTGGAAGTGCGAGGTCTTCAGCCCATTCCGAAGGTTAATGGTCCCACTCCTAGGGGAGGCATCCATAGTTGGCGGCCGCACGAATTGCCGCTGTAACAGCCCTCGTGCACTTTTCACGCATGTGCATGTTACTGCGGCATGACTACGCAGAAACAAATTGATGTTCCGGCGCTCCAAACGGCTTTGTTCAGGCCAGCGCCTCCTCTATAAAGATACCTGGGGAATGGCTCGCGCTCCCAGTAGAGTTGGCCTGCCTTCAGTTTTAAACAAGCTCCGCGCGGTGGCGCTCGCGACCGACATTATCATGAAGGTGGCTCCAGAAGTCTGAGTAGTGATCACAAACGTATCAAGCTAAGTTTTGGAAGAGCAGTGAAAGCGGGAGGGAAACAAGATGAGCAACTACATGAAAATTTATTATCCAGAAAGGCAAATTGAAATAGCCACTAAACAAATTGAGAAAGTAATCACGGAGGATAATAAAACAGTGTGGACATACACGAATCTAATTAGACTGTTTGAGCTAGAGCTTGCTAAGATGCGTGACAACTCACCCCGGGAAAGAAGACACAAACCCAAAAGTTGGTGAGATGAGGAAGTTAAGAGAGCCATAGCAAAACGTCAGGAAGCCTCTAGGGAACACAGACATGCTAAGCAGTGGGGTGAACCGACATATGATGTTGAAAATAAATGAAAATCTTTCTAAGCTGTAGAAGGGACGCATTCCTTCTTATCAATGAAAAGATTAGAAGAAAGGGAGCTCATTGGCTGGCAGAAGTACATAAAAAAGATAGAAAGGCAGCTGCAAAATTTTGGAACCATCTAAACAGCCTAAGAAATAAGACGAGCCTAGAGCAGAGGTCTATAACTACAGCTCAAGGTGCTAGGCTAAAAGAGGACGAAGCTATAATAGATAAGAACAAGGGTGACACAAAAATTTCAACAAAGAAGTGCTTTACGCACCACAATAGACAAGGACGAATCAAGTGGCGCAATGGCTCCATTTTCACAACGAGAGTGAGAAAGGGCTGTGAAGAGGGTTCCTAGTAGTACATCAACAGGCCCAGATGACATTCCAATTATGCTGATGAAGACATTACGTCCGAAGTCTAAGCAGGCTTTGAGAGAGGCAGTAGGCAAAAAACTAATCGATGGTGAAGTCCCCGATGGATGGAAACTTATGAGGGTGAGCATGATTCATAAAGGAAAAGGGGACAAAGCTGACATAAACAACTAGCATCTTATAACAGTGACATCAGCGGTCTAAAGGCTGACGATGAAGATTATAAAGGAAAGACTGCAGGCATGGATAGAGAATGAGGGGGTGCTGGGGGAACTGCAGAATGGGTTTCGGAAACACAGGAGGTTGGAAGACAATCTGTTCTCACTCACGCAGTGCATAGAAATATCAGAAAAGAAACACAAGCCCCTTTGGCTAGCATTTTTGGATATCAAGGGAGCGTACGATAGCGTGGTTCAAGAGGAATTGTGGGGAATACTGGACACACTAGGCGTGGAACATGTAGTCACTAATCTTTTAAAGGATATCTATAAAGGTAACAAGGTAGCTATAAAGTGGGAAATCAGGTATCCAAGCCTGCAGAGGTCAAACCGGGGCTCAGGCAGGGGTGTCCCCTGTCACCCTTATTATTCGTGATGTACCTACAAGGATTAGAGGCAAAATTAGAGGGAAGTGCACTGGGCTTCAACCTTTCTTTTGACAAACAAGGAAAACTCATTGAACAGGCAAAACCAGCATTGATGTACGCAGATGATGTAGTGCTAAAGGCCGACAACAAGGAAGATTTGCAGAGATTGATGGACATCTGCAGTAATGAGGGAGATAAGTTAGATTTCAGATTCAGTAAGGAAAAATCAGCAGTCATGATTTTTAGTGACAATGAAGGTAGTGAGCTTAGAATACAGGAGGTCACGCTAGAGATAACAGATAAATACAAATATCTGGGAGTATGGATAAGCAATGGGGCCGAGTACCTAAGGGAACACGAAATATACGTGACGACCAAAGGTAACAGGAATATGCAGCGGTAATGAAAAACAGGGCACTGTAAAATCACAATAGGTATGATGTTGTCAGAGGAATATGGAAAGGGGTCGTGGTTCCTGGTCTGACCTTCGGCAATCCGGTCTTGTGCATGAGATCAGAAGTTCAAGCAAGATTAGAAACTAAGCAACTTGAAATAGGTAGGCTTGCCTTAGGAGCTCACGGGAATACACCAAATCAGGGAGTACAAGGTGATATGGGATGGACATCATTTGAGGGCAGGGACGCTAGCAGCAAGATAAAATTTGAGAAGCGATTGAGAGAAATGGGGGAGGAGCGTTGGGCTAGGAAGGTGTTCAGCTACTTGTACACGAAGAACGTCGATACAAAATGGAGGAAGCGAACCAGAAAATTGACTGGTAAATACTTGAAAGCAGCAGGGGCCAAACCAAAAAGGATTATCGGTTAAGAAGAAGGTGAAGGAAGCTAAGACCGATATGTGGAGAATCAGCATGATTAAAAAGTCCGCACTAGAGATCTATCGAACTTTTAAGCAGGAAATTGCCAAGGAAAGGATCTATGATAATACTTGGGGTGGTTCTCTACTGTTTGAGGTCAGTACGAGAATATTGCGAACCAAGACATATCAGGCCAAATACGAAGGGGTAGACACGGTATGCAGTACGTGTGGAGAGGAAGAAGAAACTGCCGAACACTTTATAATGTTCTGTAAAGGACTTCACCCTATAATTCAGGATGATGGCGCAGAGTTTTTCAAAGAACTTGGGTTTAGGGACAGGGAGGGCATAATAGACTTCAAGCGGGTAGAATAAACTAAAAGGAGGTTATCTAATTGGTGGCTAAAGTCAAGGCACGTGTGAAAATTAAACGCTTCACTGCAAAGTACGAATCCTCACCCTCACTTTTAAAAGGCAAAAATAATTCTAATTTTTGGTTCATTAAGTATTACGGCTTGGCGGCGCCAGCCACCACCCGATCTAAAGGTTACAGCCATACCCACCCATCCATTCATCCTCATCACGGCGACGGGCGGTACCCACACACCTCCGTGGGCGGTACCAGATGGTGGCTAGCCACCATAACCAGACTACCAGCCAAGCCTTTTTCATTTGCGGCCCATAGGGGCACGTCAGTCGAGAGTTGTTCGAGACCTGCAACTGTGCACTACTGTTTCGGAGGCTATGCAAAGTGTTGCGTTGTTTTATCGTCCGCCACAGGTTACGCTAGCTACCGAGAACATTTTCAAAATAAAGGAGGAAAAAGGTGTGGCAGTTGTTTTTTTTCTCATGCAGCAGGCATCTTCCTCGAGGAGGCGTTGTTGAGGCATAGCCTCCCATATTTCTCTTGCCTTCCGGATTATCGGCGGTCACTTGGAAAACGGCTGTCGTCGGAACTATGGTGGTAGCGCCACCTATGTAGAAATGTTTTCAAATAAACTCTTACGTTTTTGGAGTTTATGTACAACAAAATTACCGCAAAAAATTTTAAAAAGACGTAAACGTAATGATATTCAGTTATACGTAAGTGAAGCCGTCATTCAGCAGGCAACTCCTTCTATACAAGAAGAAGTAGCCTCTAAATTTAGTAAGAAACGCAAAATTGCCGATCTCTAAGGCCCAGTACAAAGACCTTTACGTCTTACTTCTATAGAAAAATAAAAAAAAGGTTAAGAGTGGACACTCCCGTAGACTCCAGCGGCCCAATCGACCCTAGCACACCTTGTGGTTGGTGAGAGCAAATAACGTGCGCTTTCTGTTTCGGTTACACTGGCGCAAATTTTGAATTACTTTGCGTACTATGACGAAAGTTCATGATTTCAGACCACTTCGCATCGCCCAAATGGATAGTTTTTGTAGGTCGTTTTGATTTAGCGATTCCCTGTTTTGTTTTGTTCAGTGGTTCGTGCGAATTGGTCGTGACGTAATTTTTATTTCGATTAAGTTATAATAAAAAGAGATGCAGGTAATGATAATCCACTACGGTTTTATTCATCGCGCTTGTGTTTTTCTTTGGAACAAGTGATCAATGTATATATCAGTCAAAGAGACAGAGTATCCGCAATGTTTTATTCAAAGGCAAGGTAGAGTCGGAGAATATAAAAAGCACAATATGACAAAGGTAGACAACAAATGCATCTCGCCTTACAAATAAATTGTAACAAATACAGAGAGAACACAGACAATGCACACATCGCTAGAGTTGGCAGAAGCCGAGAAGCTGGTGAAGTATGACGCACCGGGCCAGTGGGTAAGTAAGGATCTATGGCAAAAACACAGCGCACAATGCTGATGAAGAAGGAAGAAGTGACATATACACAGCAATGAAGTCGCGAATCACGCCTGGGGTTAACCGAAATAATGCATAGGAAAAAAGAGCGCACAGAAACAACACGACACAATATAGCAGAAAGGCAAAGGTGCAGTGTGCTGGCTGTGCTTAAGAACAGCTAGTCCAAAATGAAAAAAAAGCAGGCTTGATGCCTGCTTGTCCTCAGAAAGGTAGGGCTTTGCAGCTTGCTCACTACGTGAAAAACAAACTTTATGCTACAACACTGGCAGGTCTTGTGGCTCTTCTTATGCGTCGCCTTCATCAAAAACTTAAGATCCCAAGTGATTTGCGTCTGGGTGTTGCTGTGACGCTTGCGAGCTAAAATAGATTGTAGTCATCACTTATCCGGAATTGTGTACCTTAATTGGTGCTACGAGTGCGGTATTACATGGCTAATAAATAGCAGAAGGAAACCACTTTGGCTCATTATTTTTCACAAAGGTTCTACATCGTACGTTATCACTCACAAGCTATATAAAAATAAAATGGCAGTGTCCGCAGCCCCATCAAACGCTACAAGTTTGGGTATTCTTTTGAAAATTTTGATGGGCGAGGTGAGGAGGTTGATGAGAAGCTAAAATACGAAAAGCATGATAACATGAACCGTGCCCACTTCATACTGTGTTCCTTATCCGCTCGAAGACATTTCAACAAGCGAGTTTGTTATCGATATATTACTTGAGCTGGAGAGATAAAGCATACACAGTGACCAAGCGACCCACAGTAAAGTGTACAGTTCGCCCGCATTTGCTACAAAAATACAGACAGGATACCCAACATTCTCTTTAAGGTTATGCAAATCACTTCGAGCGAATACACAGTGTCCCTACTCCTCATAGCGGGTAACCTAAACAATGTATGCAACGAAGGAGTGGTTAGTCCAGTTGAACTGAATATAAGCATATAAGACCATAATGAAGTGTACTGTAACGAAGTAATAACATAACAAAGCTATTGCAGGATTCGGCTCAACTCGAATACTTTGTTGTAAACCCGCCGCTAATTGCTAACCATTGAACTTGTCAAGCTATATGCCTAAGATTGAAGACTGGAACCTAACCCTATCTAAGTTTCGGTTATATGGCAGCATATCCACAGAGTGAATGATAGAAAGTGGGGCGAAGCATTCGTCCGTCCATGCGTCCGTCTGTGTGACCGTCCGTGCATCCATCCGCCCGTCCGTCCCTGCGTTCGTCCATGCATTCGACCTTGCGCCCGTTCATGCATCTGTGTGTCCGTTCGTCCATCTATTCAACACTCCAAGTACCACCATCTTGCATCTTTTCATCCCTTTCTTGTCAGATAGTGCTCAATGTACATGCCAATGGCTGCTAATGGGGAATGAGAGACAGGAGCATTCAGCTTTTAGTTAACGCGCACGCCACGAACTTTTTATTGTCCAACAAAGCACCGGAGAAATCTCCCACCGGTATTACGTTGCAGGTCAAAATGTAACACCTGTTACGTACTATGACTACGAGGGACGAACGGGTGCCGCTTCAAGGAGCTTCGCCCCTAAAAGCTAATTGATTTTTCCTGTGCGTGCCGAGCACCTGACTTCTTTTTTTTTCAGAACCAGCTCTTGCTCTAAGGCTGACAGAAAAATCAACAATGCATAGCTGACTGATATGGCACTGATTGCTTGACAAAGTCATCGGTGTATTTATGGAGATGTCTTAAACTAAGATATTTTGATTATTGTCACGTATATTCAACACTTTCGCGTTTTCTCAGCCGGAATCCTTGACAATTAATTTTTGGACACTTTACAATAGGCGTTAATAGTTTTTTTACAATCTCAAAGTGTATCAGAGAAACATAATTTCAATATTGTTCATGTTATTTGGTACACGCGGTAGTATGGCGGAAAGAAATTAAGCTTCAAACGCTAGGTAAAAGTGGTATAAAGTATTGGCGAGGAGTGGCTTATCTAGAGCAATGACGCTGACAACAATAGGCTTCAACTCCTGAAACAAAATCATGAGACTGCAGGGATAAACTCAAGCTATATTTGCGTATGCGAAACACACACACACACACACACACACACACACACACACACACACACACACACACACACACACACACACACACACACACACACACACACACACACACACACACACACACACACACACACACACACACACACACACACACACACACACATCCTGCACTGCAAGTACGCAAATTTGCTGGAGATTACGGCAATCGAAGATTTGTATACATCGCGGATTCCACCAAACTGTCTCTTATAATTTCTTTACAAGCCCAGAAAGAATGAGTAAAATCATGATGCACTGACGTTGCAAGAAACATGCAATATGCTGCCTGCGCGTCACTGCTGTGCTGTAGTGAAGCATACCATGTTTTCCGCAAGCGCACATTTCTGTTGACCACCATTCCATTATTCTTTATTTCTATTTTTTTAGCTGGAAGTAGCGAAGCTGGGGTGCTTCAGCTGACATTTATTTGTATCGCTACGTTGCATTTCATTGTCGCTCTTGAGGGCCATCCTTTTTGGGAATTTGCGGCGAAATCGGGATCGGGAATCGGCCTATGACACCCAAAGTTTTCAAATTAACCAGACTGGTACTGATTGCCGTTTCAAATTTATCAGTTCTGTTTTATATTGAGAATTACGGAACTGCGAAGTGTTTCGAAATAAGCGGGATTTTAAAATAACTGAGTTCCAAAATATGAGGTTTTACTGTAATATAGGTGAACTACAGGAATGCCGACACACTTTGTGCCTTGTTATGGCTTTATTGCCATTTATCTACCGCTGCAATATTGCCCACCTTTAGAGCTGCATACGCTGTCAATCACGTCGATAGCTACTGTAGTTTGATACTCAGTAGTTGCAGCAAATGTGTGCTCTAAACATACACGTGCATTAAAAACATTGTGTTGCTATCTGTGATCACGTCTATCACATTTTTATCAGCAGCTATTGCCGCAAGCACCACCAATTAGATTCAGTAATTGCATTTAATTCTACCAGGCTTTCATCTGCAGCACTTTTGGCAAACAATAAGCACAGTTTTGACTGTGTGTGTGCTGGCCATGTGAGTACTGAGCTTTACTGTTGTCAGCCATTGCTCTACAGTCTTGGTACTCAAGCTCAGTTCACACGTTATGACACAGAAAAGTGTTGGGTACATCCAAGTTTTGATATACTGGGCACAAGAAAAATTCGGCCTGGGAATTTTAAGAACTTATATGAGCGAGATATTGTATATTTTTTCATACATGGTTGAAAATTCTTTAGCTTTGCAGTGCTTTCACAAGCCCTGTAGAGTCGGCGCATAACAACTGTGCCTCTCACGTGCCGAGAAGACCTTCCAACCGATGGTCTTGTAAAATATGTTGCCAACAGAAAAGCCAATGTGGGCTTGACAACTCAGAGAGACGTTTATTAGCGTCTGCATGAGCCCAGTATGTAAAAGATGGCTGCTTGGTTCTTGGTATAGTGGTCTCATGCGCTCGCTGGCTGGAACGGCTTCTTTTCCTAGTGAGACAAAATCAGGAAATTTAACACATTCTTGGCGGTGAAGTGGTCTGTATGGTCAGGTGCTTGCTGTGTCGCACACTCCAAAAGACCTCCGTACACGTTCATTCTTCAGTTTCCGTCATGCAGAGAATTAAAAAAAATCTTTGTCAGCCTTTTACCTTTCGATCTCATTCATCAGTTCGTGAACCTTCTCACGCCGCTTAGTATGAACACTACCATATTTTTTTTCTTGCCAGCTTGCAGATGTTTATCAGGTGAACAGGCCACTCTGCACACGCTGCTTCTACGATTTCAGCAGCAGGTGCCTCTTGCCAAACCGACCCTGTGATGTCCTCACGAATACAGCAAAACCTTGTTAATTCGAAGTCACTGGGACAGTGAGAAATCTTCAAATTAAGTGGGTTTTCTAATTAACAGAACATATAGAATGTGGAATGCAAGGAACTTGAAATTATTAAATTTAATCAGGGCTGGTCATTTGCTGGGTCGGCAAGTTTGTGGCTCTAAGGTTTGTGTTTTCCAGCAATACCTTGTCACAGTTTTGTCGCAAACAAGGGGGGATTTCGGACCTAACTGCTGTTACCACACACAAAAAAAAAAACATGACCAACTGAAATTCGCGCTTGCGAAAAACGACATCTTCACTGCGACACAGTAGTTACACACGGGCAGCATGTTGTTTGCTCCTCGCTGCGTCAGCACGTCATGATGCGACCATTCGCCCATTTTTTTTTCGCAAAATAAAGAATTTAATAATGGACAGCGACAAAATTCGCCATGTGTTCTGTCTGAAAACATCACCATTTAAGCTTTTGGCTCTACTTTTCAAAGTAGGTGTTGCAGGCAAGAACTCCGTCAGCTGTGCAAGTGCGCGAATTGCTGGAGCAAGCAGAACTCAGAGGTTAACATACATTGCGGATTTCTCCAGACTGTCCTTTATTAATTTCTTTAAATTCCCACAAGAAATGGATAAATCATGACGCGCTGACGTTGCCAGAAGCATGCAACATGCTGCCTGCACACCACTGATATGATGCAGTGAAGAACGCCTTGTTTTTCACTGGCACATATTTTCATAGTATTTTACTGTAATAGGTTTTTTTGCTGCTCGAAGGCAGTTCTCTAGTCTTAGCTCTGGCACCCTTGCAAAAGTACTGACACAAATTATAAACTTTTGGGATTGTTGCACTAAATGAGAACACACGTTTCGAGAACACTATAGAGAACTATTGTGTCTGAGAATAGATTGAATATATCTTTAGTACCGCTACCTTAAATCTGACATTTCTAGTTTGAATAGCAAAGGAATGGCTGCTCAGTAATGTTGCTTTTAGACAGCGATTCGCGATGTACCAGCAGCAGATCTGCCATCTGCTAGTGGTACACATAAACAACTATTTGTGTGGTCTTTGTGTGATTCTTAAAGAGAAAAGAAAAGTGAGCCCCGTAGCTGTCTGCATCAAAGTGCAACACCTCAACAGTAGCTCGCGAGGGATGGGGGTAAGCAGATATTAAAAGGATAGGAATAAAGGTAGAGAGAGAGAGAGATGCGCAAGGACAGCGAGCGACGACATAAGAGAGATAGGAAAGATGAAACACGGTCACAGGAGTCCGAGGACGGGGCACCACTTGCGAGAGCTCTTGTCGGCGACAGGAGATGGCGTAGGGCTAATTCAGTCGGCCAGAGTTGCACTGTCGTCGTCGTAGGGTACCGGCGGAAGGAGGTGGCGTAGGACCAACCCATTAGGCCAGAGCTGCGCTGTCGTCGGAGATCGCGAGATCACAAACATTTGGCACGGAATCCAGCGAGTGAGTGTCCAGCAAAACAGTCAGTGATTTTTGTGATTAAGGCTGCATTTAGGATGCCGAATTCATAAACTTGGTGAAACTGCGTTGACTTGTCGAAATAACGTCCATTGCATAAGGGGCTGGCTTTCTGGTGGTCAGCAACAAAAACTAAAAGAAAATCAAAAAGAAAAAATTATATCTGTTAGCTGACTGCAGTGTGTGGAGGGTGTTGGTATGTACCACGAAACGAAAAAGTTGTCTATTTTGCTAAGTCACAAAACTGTGTCAGTACTTCTTCAATACGTACTTGCTAAGGATCTCTTGCTTGGGCATGTTGAGATACACGCTCTAGCAGCCTCTATATGGTTGCACAAGCTTGCATGAGCAAGCAATCTGATGTTTTAACTCCTAGGAACTTTAGACAATACTTCAGGCTACTCAGTTGAGTGCCCTTTTATTGTCTGCGGAAGCGACTGCATAATATATGTCCTTACAGATTTTTTGCTTCTTTCAATTATACCTGGTGCTTTTTCTTGACCAACAGCTGTATTGTATACAGTTGTAGCTGCACGTAGGCAGCCGTTTACACGTCTCGTCCAACTCTCGAGTCAGTCGCTTTACTTTCTACTTTTGGATTCTTATTCTTTAGCCAAGTGTGTGTGCACAGCTTTCTTTGTTGCACCCTAAAGTTAGCATTTGAAGTTCTCGGGGTACGTTAAGTGCATCAATGAGCATAAGTTGAAGTTCTCTAAGTATTGTGTGGTCTCTATACTCCTTTCACAACTTTGATTGCTGCTCAATACTCTTGGTTCCCACCAAACTGACTAACTCATTCACAGTTCACTCGAGTGAGGCTTTCTGGTGAGTGAGGCTTTCTGGCAACATGGGAGGATGGCTGCAGGCTCTTGTATTTTTGCATGTACATACATTATCGTGTCCAAAGCGCCGCGCCAATAGATGGGTAGAGGTGTGCGCTGAGACGTCGGCGTGCCTCTGCCGGCAGTTTTCGCTGCGCCGCCACCACCGACATGTTTTCTGGGCGCGCCATTTATCTACGATTAATTTTTTTTGCTAAACCTGGCTTTCTTTGACAGTTTATTACGTCACACGTAAATTAACGATGCTCTCTTGATTTTTCCATCTAACAAATGCATCGCCATCGATTCGTCTGCCGGTTACAGTGAAGTAAGGGTACGAACACACTGGCATATTGTAAGTGATTCAGAAAAGAGAGAAAAGAAGATAAAGTGAACCCCGTAACTGTTTGCATCCTAGTGCGACACCTCAACAGTGGCTCACGAAGGGTGGTTAAGGAGGGATTCAAAAGGAATAGGGAGGATCAAAAGAGACAGGAATAAATAGGGGTAGGGACAAAGAGACCCACATACAGAATTAAGAAGAAGATAGGAAAGATGGGCATGGTCGCAGCAGTCCGAGGACGGAGCATTACTCAGCGTGAGCTTCACGGCATCAGGAGATGGCGGAGTGCCAGCCGGTCGGCCAGAGCTGCGCTGTCATCCGAGATCGCGGGGGCACGACCGGTCGGCACGAAATGCAGCGAGTGAGTCCAGCAACAGCATCATACTAGCGGCGCGCGGCACCGCTCATTGCTTGCGAGAAGCTGCTTTTCTCTTCAGCGCCTCTTTCCGTTTGTCCGCACGCAGACGAAAAATGTTGCGTAGAGAGATGCAATAGGTTTCTCGTTGATGGATAGAGCAGCGCCTCGCTTGTGCGTTGATGATGAAGATAATGATAGTGAAGACGTGATGGGAGCGTTCATTATGGAAGAATTTCATTTTCCCTTTGAGGAAACTAAAACTGTGGTGCAAATTATGAGGTGTATGTATGGATGAAAAACATTTATTTATGGAGAGTTTGCAGGCCTATAAGAACCTGATAGAGAGGTACTAACCAGAGTATTCAACTCTGGTCCTAACCACCGTTTTGTTCAATCTGGAGGGGGTTGCACTCCTTGCAAGTGTTCCCACTGTGCACTAACTCTGAAATCAGAAGCCCTTTCTAAGAGCAGACACAATAAGGCTCCATGGGCAGGGATGCTTGTAAAGTAATTGTAGAATAAAGATATCGAAATACATTACTTGGAAGCCTAAAATATAAATATTTAGATACATTTGCCTTGACGTATCGTGATATCTGAGAGATACTTTTGCAAACATATGAAAAAAGTGTCTCCGAAATAGATATTACAGGATCCTGGAATATTTTTTTTACTTCACGCATGCATTCATTAAGTCCAGCGTAATATAATAAAGGTTTCAGTGCATTTAAACCAGGTGTTTATTCATTCACTTCTCTCAGTACCCACTTGAGGTATCAGAAGTTGGTTGATACCAATTATTTATATGTATCTGAATTCTGTTCTTTTGAAACTGTCTGACCCTTTCTTTGTAGCGTCAGAAAGCCACGCGCTTCGACGGGTACGTATGGTCAGATTTTTATGGATGAATTATGCATCGAAAAAATATAATAATTACCGGAGAGGCCACCCACATGCGGCCTCCTTTTCTTGCGGCAGGAGCGTCGGCCTCCACGTCATCACTTGTCTCCCTTGTTCCCAACACCAGGTCTGTTCGATTCGCCTGCACCAATCGGATTCGGTTTACAGCTGTGCATGTGAAGTTCAGAAATGGTGCAGCGCGAATTCAGTGGTGCAGGCGCAGTGCGACACCCGAAACGAATGACGATGTGCCGAGGTGCAGGCCTTATTTCTGTTCGCTTATTTTACATCGTTCAGCTAACACTGACCGATGGAAAACCGCACATGCGTGCATTTCATGGGGCGCAAACATCTTGGCAAAACACGTCGCGTCAGTGGAGGGGGTACGGCGCTTACGCCAAAGTGCTGCGTCGTCTGCTCAGCTCCACGCGCGCCTGCACCAAGCTGGCACCGTCAGCGTAGTAGGTGCAGGAAAATCATGAACCAGTGCTGCACCTCTTCTGCACCTTTCGAAACGAATGGCAGGGTTCAGAGGTTGCCTGTGCAGCACCTCGTGAACTGGTTCATGTGCACGTGAATCGAACGGACCTACCAACGAGCTGGTCCACGCCCTAGCGCGCGAACTTACCCATCGTGCCGGGCAAGCGGTGCTCGCAGGTGGTGGTGGTGGTGGTTGTAGTGGTTAGAGGAGGAAAATACGCCTAATTTCTGCAGCCCCTGAGGGAGCACAGGTGTGCTCCCTCAGGGGCTACATAACTACATACAATTTTATTGTATGTAGTTGGCGGATCCTTGTTTACGAAATCTCTAGTTTAGGGATGGTAAAGTCGATTACGATTAATCGAATAAAGGTCTGCAGTTAATCGATTAATTGTAATCAATTTTCGCCTTTTGATTATTTGAAATGATTGATTAAGCGTATTCGATTAATGACTACAGCACCCCACACTCTCGCCCCCAACCTCGGTTCTTGGCCGCAGAGCATGACTGCGAGGCACGCTATCCTGAAACAAAGATGCCATGCACGTTGCCTTTCTTTCACTGCTTTCACTACAACGCATATTTCTGCGCTAGAAAAACGAGCCCGGAGATGGCGGTGGCCATACGCCATAGAGAAAGATATGAACTCGCCCATAGCCTCCTATATTTTCTGTGCCCGCTCGAAGGAGGCAGAGCCTCCGTCCGCGCTATCCCACCGGCTGACGCCGTTCTCCAAGAGATGGCGCCACCAGCCCTGGGGAGCGTGAAGGCAGTTTGTCTTGGATCGCCGCAGGCCGCAGTCGACGTGCGCGTTGTGTTCCCGCGATTGAAGAACTTGTGCGTGTTCTCGTGATTCCATGGCCTACTGCTGTGTTCCAAAGGGCAAATCTGATGCGAAACGTAAGGTACCGTGGATTTCGTTTCATGAAATTCCTAGTGACAGTGAAGCGAGGGCAGCCTGGTTGAAAGCCATCGCTAGGAAAGACTGGATGCCGAACACGACATCACGCTACTCCGTTGTGTGCAGCCGACATTTTCTCCTGACGGACTACAAAGAAGGATGTAAAACTCGAAAACTCAAGAGAAGTGCAACTCCCAGCGTGTTCGATGACTACCCGGAGTACATGCAGCCGAAGCCGAAGAAACCGCGGAGTGATGCGGCTGCGAGGAAACGAGCGCTTGCTACTGACAACGCTGCTGCGCGGCCTCTCGAGACAAGGACTGCAACAGGCCTTTTTGTTGCAGCCGATGAAGACACCGTGCCTGCAGATGGACTTACTTCAAGTTTTAGCTATCCGGGTCTCGCAGAAGTTCCGTGCTTCACCGTACCACTACAAGTTTAGGTGGATGCTCCTTCTGAACCTACCTCAAAGCACGAAGCCACCCAGGTAGATGTTCGCAGTAGTATTTCTGTTTTAGAACGTCAGAAATTCAGACGAAAGGAGCGCGATTTAAAGACGCAAATACAACGGCTTCATCAAGCCATTGACAAATATAAAGAAGAACTGAAGCAATTAAAAGAAGATTGCAATTTGACTGCTTTTGCCAAGGTAGTTGATGCTGCGCAAGAAAAGCACGTAGGAGCCTGCATCCTCGTTGACCAGGTGAACAATTTCGCCAAAATCAGACCTACTTACTCCGAGGTTACTGTTCGTAATTGCATTGTGTTGAGAAATTTGTCAACAAAGGCCTATGAATTTATAAGAAGGGAAAATCTCTTGAAGCTTCCAAGCAGGGCCACGTTACAGAGGTTTCTGGGCGTGACTAATGGCGAAGTGGGATTTACAAGTCTTGTGAAAGAGCGTCTGAAAGCGGAACTAGAAAATCTGAGCCCCCAGCGAGCGAAAGTGTGTTCTCTAGTTGTTGACGAAATGAGAATACGGCAACGCCTGCAATACAACAAGCAGAGAGATGCCTTCGTTGGAGAGGTGGACTTGGGTAAGGATTGTGGAACACCAACAAAAGGGGAACCAGTCCCAGCAAATTCACTGTTGTGTTTTATTTTGTCAGGGCTCTCTGTGCGCATTCGAATACCCGTGGGGTATTTCTTCACCAAGAACTGCACTGGACAGAAACTGTTCATGCTGATGAAATATGTGCTAAAAGAAGTGGAGACAGCTGGTTTCATTGTAATGCGCATTGTGACGGACAATCACAAAATTAATGTCCTTGCTTTGGAAATGCTTTGCAGTGGGAAACTGCAGCATTCTATAAAGCATCCCCAAGATCCCGACCGAAAGTTGTTCATCGCCTTTGATCAATGCCATCTGATAAAGAATATCAGGTCGCAGTTCCTGGCCCGAGACATGGGAAAAAACGGTGAAGTTACATCCTCTCATGTGAAGAGCCTGTACAAGATGCAACAGGGGAGTGTAATCAAACCTGTACGATTCCTCACACGGAAGCATGTATTTCCATCAAGTATTGAAGCCATGAACGTCCACAAAGCTGTTCAGCTTTTCTCTCCTGCAGTTACAGCAGCGTTGAAACTGTTGCAGGAGCAAGCTGGACACACGTCTGACATCACCTTTGCTGATGCAGGCCCAACAATTGAGTTCATGAACACAGTGCATCGATGGTTTGTCTTAATGGACGTGAGTAACTGTGTCCAACACATACACAAGAATATGCCAGACTGCAAGCAATACGAGTCTGCTTCTGATGAGCGCCTTGTGTGGCTCATGTCATCTTTCCTCGAATACCTTGAAGATTTGAGACGTGACTGCCAGCCAAAGCAGTTCCTCACTAAAGAAACGTATCATGCACTTATGCTGACTACGATGTCTAATGTTGAGTGCACCAAATACCTACTTAGATGTAGTCTCCTTCAAGTTTGTGCTGACGAGGAAATTCTCGTCTGACCCGATTGAATCCTTTTTCGGATGGATAAGAAGGTCAGCAGGAAGTAATGATCAGACTGACGTTCGGTCTGTTTTGTCTGGTGTTGAAAAGGCCTTAAAAACTGGCATAACTTCTGCTTCAAAGACCAGTAACGTAGTGGATTCATCAAGCCATGGCTCAGATGCACTTAAAGTTACAAGCAAACAGAAAGAAGTTCAAGCAAGTCAGTTTCCAGTAGAAGCTAGGAAGCTTCTTGAAGACCTCCTAAGAAGTCCCGCAAGCTTGCTTCCGACTGTGGACACAGCAGCACTTGCTATGGTGGGAGGCTTCGTGGCCCGTGTCATACAAGAAAAGATTGCTTGCAGCTCCTGCATTTCAGTTGTCACAAAGCCAGCGTCCTCAGCCCCCATTGACAGTCTGATTAGGCACCATGACAGAGGTGGGCTACTGTACCCCTCAAATGAGCTTGTTCATGTTTTGTACGCGCTAAAAAAGTACACTGAACTCATCTTAAGCAAGCGCAGAGCAATACCAAGGTCTCTGCAGGAAACAGTCAGCAATGCTGTTTCTGCTACGGCAAACAGTGAAGTTTTTAAGCATGTTTGCATTGAGCACCGCTTGCAGTTTCTGGAGCTTGTTTGCATGAAATTTTGCAAACCTGTGTTCACGAACTACGCCCTGGGCGTGACTGACAAACACGATGTGAGGAAGGCACTTCACCACAAGCCCTTGTCGAGAAAAGTTCTAAAACTGTGAATTGTGTTTTTGCGGCTGCTTGACTGACTGTACTATTTTTCTTTCATTGATGTTAGGAATTTCCTATGCACCATATGCATCTTCTCAGAATACCAACAAAATAAAAGTTGATGTCCAGAACAAAGTAACAAGCGTTGTCACTTGAGTTTCGGGTTTTACTGCAAAACCGCAATGAAGATGCGAGGCATGCCGTAATATAGGACTATGGATTAATTTTGATCAGATGCGACTCTTCACCGTGGCCGTCAAGACTGCGCGCTGGCAGGAAGCCTGCCGGCGAGAAAAATGTTTTAACGCACACGTACGCAGCATATTTGCATTTCATATTCGTCAAAATGCGACTTTGAGGCTGCGAAACCAACCCGCAGCGTTGTGCTTCGCAACGTAATGCCGCTAAAATAAGGAGCCGTCATGTGGTGCTGTCATGTCGCTTTCTTATATCTTTTTAAAGCGGCGAGGCAGCGACAAGTATTGTGGATTCACCTATGAAGCTCGAAGGTACCGGGGACTTAATATACTTGGGGACAAGTATGAGTTTAGCGCATCAGTTTATCGTGAACACGACGCAGTGCGTGCACAGACAACGCGATACGCAATCCGCATTCATACGCTTATGTTTACTTGTATGATGCATTTCTACTCACGGTAATGCTTGCTGACGATGGTAAAGTTGTCCAGGATGAATATAATAGTGCGTTTTTACATTTGCGTCGAAGATATTTATGCTTTCTGGGATGCTCACTGAGTAAGCAGAAAAACTACGCGTCGTCTGCACTCCCCAGGGCTGCCGGCGCCCCCTGTCGGCTTGTCTCGAACTAGACACGACGGTGCAATAGAATGGAAAGCGCGGGGATCGAGCGGGCACAGAAAGTATATAGGAGGCTATGACTCGCCTCGATCTCCGTCGCGTACGACCGGAAAGGCGTCCAACTCCGAGCACTCCCCAATGCTTCAAGCCCCGGCAGGTGGCGGCTCCATCCCATCGAGGCAGAAATGAACTTGCCCGCTTCTCTCTGGCTGGTAGTGGTTAGAAGATGAGAAAAGGCACCTAATTTCTGCAACCCGGTTGGGAGCACGGCGCAGTGCCTATGCCTCACACTCTACTATTGCTACTTTTGCTAGTGCCGTCACCTCCTCTCCCTTAAGCTAGTTGAGCATCGCCTGAGTATACGTGAGGCTTGCGTTGTTTGCGTGTTATATTGTATAATTATTACACTTTGGTAGTTGTACTGCTACCTTTGGAATGTTGTACTGGTTGTGCAGCTACCTTTGGGATACCACAATGCATGTTTCAGCTGTGACTTTCCAACCAGTGTCGTCCCCGAACGCGCCTCCGGTTTCAATGAGCTCGAGTACGCAGGCTGCTTCGAGAAAATACGACCTGCTGCCGAATAGTGCAAGGATGATGGCCACAGGGGCTGGAATCCGCGACATCAACCAACGAGGTCAGGCCCCTTGTGTCCAATGTGCGAAAGTGGTAATTTTCGCACACTGACACAAGGCACCCGTCGTCGACACTTTCTAAAGTTGGAATTTTTGATCGTCAGCGCGTCTGATAAAAAGATTTGGGTCCATATGAAACATAAACGATGCCTCTCAAACAAATTGATATCGGTTTTAAATCACGCACACAAGATGTCGATTAATTGATTAAACCATTCCACCGAAATCAAATAATCAATTAAAGGCTAAATCAAATAACGGTTAACATTTATTCGACTAAAAATTTTAATCGACCAGTCCAGCTCGACCCAAATGTCCTCCATGGCCACGGACAGCTAACCCTCGCGCCCTGGAGAGGGCCAACTCATTGAGATCGATAATCCCAGCATCCGTGTTTTCCATATGAGCCGGGAACCTTGCAAGGGTATGGGTTGCGAGTTAGCGATATGCCAGCATGGTGTCTCAAGTAATGACAAGCGTGTCAAAGCACAGCCCGTGTTGCAAGCTACAGCATAGCCCTACGAATGCTTCATTTAGAAGCCGTTGCCGCAAACGTCCTACAATGACTTTCTGCTGGACCCATGCGGTGAGTGCACTCATGCGAGAAATACAAGGGAGGAGCATGCCGAAAACACGCAACTAAATAAGTTCCCGATCCATGGTGGTTTCAGGCGGGAAAACTTCTTAGAAAAGAAGACCGCTAATTTTTCCAGTATCGTGAAGAGTGCCCTCGTATGCAACTCACACAAGCATCTACGCGAAGAAAGCATCACACTGAAGGTCGGCGGGAAGCTCATGTATGATCGGCGAAACGACGGCGACGCTCTGAAGTATACGTCCGGCGTACGAGGAAGCGTGAACTCGAAGCAGCGGACATTGTCACCAACATGCTGCGCGTTAACTCGACGTCTTCCGTTACATGCAGCAAGGCAGATCGCCACCGAAAGGAAAGACCGGTACGCGTGGCAGTCGTGTGAAAGGTGGTGGGGGCTCCGGTTGCTAAGGGCGAGGATAAGGGCGTGCACTCGCAGCTGTTGCTGACAGCTGCTGACGCCGAAGCGTGGAATGCTGGGGGCCCGGTTGCCAGGGACGCGCCTGCCCGCAGCAGTTCCAATCGGAGAGGGTGGTGGACGGATCCCGACAGACGCTTGACATAGCCCAACTAAGAAATGCCTTTGCATTTCAAGTTTCCTAAAATGGCTTCTCTTCGCAATCCAGGACGTATCGCACTGCTATCTAAAAAAGATTTTTAAATAAACGAAACAAACAAAAAAAAAACGCCAGGCCTGCGCGGAACGCACAGCACAGTCACGGTAAAGCTGGAAGAGTGGCCTTTCAGAGCCTTTTCTTGATGCAACTGCTGCCAGGTGCTGGGTGCCCAGGACCCCATAAATACGGTAATTATGTTTCTGTGTCCATTGGCCAGCATTCATTATGCTGTCCTTCGTCATTATTCGGAGATGCGCGGCATCCACTACCCATATGCTGGGAATTTTGTGCTTTTTTCAAAGGCAGTAGCTGATGACAATGATGTAACTGCTGCCAGTTGCTGCATGCCCACAACGCCATAAGTAATTATGATTTCTGTGTCCGTTGGCCAGCATTCACTATGCTGTCCTTCGTCATTATTCGTAGATTCGCGGTATCCACTACACATATGCTAAGAATTTTGTACATTTTTGAAATCTAGTGGCAGGCGACGATGATAAATGCCTGAAATGGGTATGGGCTACAACTAATAGGTGATCAACAACACGTTTTATAATGGGTCGGAGCGTCGGACGACCCACTCAATACGCCATTCACATTGTACGACGCCTGGTTGGTCTTTTGATGTTCCCAAACGCTTCATTACTCGTATTAACGCGATTCCCTTCCCAAAATCAAGCCTGCCTAAGGCCAGTTTAGAAAGGAGATCCAGGCACCGGTGTGGCTCAGCGGTAGAATGCTGTGCTGGGTGCTGGCACCCAGTGGACCCGTGTTTGAATCACATGGCGTCTTTGGCGTTTTCTATTTATTGCGATACTGCTACGGGCACTTGCGCCGGCGGCTGCGGACAACAACGGTGCCGCACGCGACCCGTGTTCTAATAACGACTTTCGCTGTAAAATATGTAAAACAAAGCATACAATTTCTCGGCGTCTACTTCCAGACGTCTTGTCTGAAACCGTGAGTGCCCAATGAGTACCGCAATCATTATTCAAATGTTTTGTCGATGAGAGCCAAAGTGCCAGAACAACATTTCAAAAGAGCTGTGACTGTCGGTTTCCCTTTGCCGATTGACGCAGACAAACAAACCCCTCGATATATTTTGATGCACGCTCGTGTTACCAGTTCATACATTACTATCAAAAGTCGGGCAAGTGCATTCTTAGCAAGCCAAGTCACTCATACACGGGATAGAGATGCCCCAGCATAGACGTCCCGTGTTACAAATATTTCATCTCTTCAAAATTTTCCTTCACCAGAAATTTTGTGTACTTTGCTTTCATATAGACATATTTGTCGGAAAGAGTTAATGAAAAAGAGATGGTGGCTGCATGCATTAGGATGCAGGCCAAAATGCGGCTGCCATCTTCAAGTTAAAATTCTTAGGTATATTACAAAAAAAGAACGCCGAATCAAGTAGGTTTGCAAGGTTGAAATGGCCGAGATACAAGATGAAGAACAAATTATGCTATAGAAGCTGTGCAGAGCAGCACGAATAAAAAGAGGTGTCTTGTTCTTGACTCTGGCAGGAGAACGTTCCAAGCAAATGCACCACGATTTGAGCTAGCCCAACTTCTAAGCATTTCTATTTTTTTCGCAGTTGTATTAACAATGTGGAGTTCCTCACACAGATATCCGTATCACGTTTACGTTCATATCAGTGGGTCACGTTGAATGCGTTGCCCATTATCAATAGGTCATTTAGCGGATGTGTCATTTATCATTTGAAGAAGGTGCACTTCTTCTTGGGGTTCATCCTTGATCCTGGGGGACACTGGAAAGCCCGCGCGAATGCCTCCGAGTTGCTGACGGCCTTGTTGCAGTCAACCGTGTGGGGACCCACGGCTCCGGGTAGGCTGCACGTCATGTAACACAGGGTCATGAAGAACACCTGATCGCCCGATAAATGCCGCAGCATTGCCTGCGGTCTCCCGTCATCGTCAACGCTGATAGACTGTCTGTACGCAGCGTAGGCGACCTCGAGCGCGGGAATCTCGGGAAACACGCTCGTCCTGGAGCCATTCCGGGTCGGGTAGCTTTGCGGCCGGTCGATGGGGTACTTCTCCGCAGCCTCCAGACAGCCGTCTCGGTCTTCGAAGGCACGTTCAGCGGTGCTGTGTGTAAGACGAATACTGTAGGAGAACCGTTTTTTTGAATAGTGAAATTAACAGTAGCGTAAGCCACTGTATGTTCGCACAGTGTGCTCTGTTACAAGCATAACATGTTACCACAGTGTGCATATCGGTGCGTACTTTTGATGCTTTGTGCTTGAGCAGCGCACTGCACGTTTTCATCGAGTTTCCGTTGTTCGCACATCCCAGTTTGTTTCTATTGCATGCATTGATTGCATCATCATAGCGGGTGAAAAGCTTGCAAATTATCAGTTGCTATTAAGCATTCATGGAGACACCTTTCTGTCTCTAATTACTCGTTGTTAACCCTATTTTAGAATTTACTTCAGACTTCTCCAACCATCTATTTTAATTACCTCAATGTATCGCGTATAGTCAACATACGAAATCAGTTTTTCGAGCCATGTAGAATTTGAACGATATCTGCCAACTTCTGGGTACCGTTTGCACGAATTCGTGATCATTCCTTTCTGAACTGCTGTAGCCTCTGGCAGTAATAAAAAATAGTGAGACTCTAAGCAGAGGGAAAATGGACGATAATGGTTCTACGTTACACGGTGACGAAAGCCAGTCGTGACTATGAGAGTGAGTTGCTTCTAGCTTACACCCTCTTTAGCGAAGAGCTAGAAAAACCCTGACAATCGAAATTGCAAACATAGGATGCTTGTGTTGTTTGACTGCACTCCAGATTAGTGGGGAACGCTGTGTTCAGGATGTACTAATTTAGCAATAAAGTAAGCGTGAGTGATCATATGGGTTCGCAGCACCTTGCGACATTGCCATGAAGTGGAAACAAGTAATGCGAGCGTTGCTGAAGTCACGCAACTGCGACAAGTTCACAGCACATACGCAGGCCCACGTGCGGTGCCTAACGGGGGTATGGTGGCTTATAGTCGGGGGCTACTGTCCTCACCTTCTAGCTCGATCCCTGCTTGGCGGACTACTTTGAAGGCGATTCTGACTTCTTGCGGTTTGAATATCACATGGAAAAAAATTGAGGGACATTTTTGTTCTTCAGCTAGGGTCTCAAACACGTGGCCTGCGGGCCGCAAGCGATACACCGACCTTTTTTTTTGGAGCCCTTACAGCTCGCGGTTCGCATATAACAGTGTTCATCCCATGTTATATTTTTTCTACAACTGGTAAGTGTTCGTGATATTACTAAATGTTACTCGTCATATTCTTTCACCTATAGTTATTGATAGCGCTTTGTTTTGATACGCTACAGAGACGCGACAAACATTTTTTTTCTTCGTGAGGCAAGCTATGCGGTCACCGTGTGCTGAAACATAACGACGGAGCAAACCCTGTATGTTTCAGGATATGCGTAAATTTTACTTATTGTGGAGATCAGTATCGATGTTTCCCGGATCCCAGCCCAAAATATCCTTAAGAGATGACGCATATACGAGATTCTGGAAAGGCCACTTTTCAAATGACAACGTTCGTTATCCTCCCTTTCCCAGAACTTGCACCTCTTCTTTAACCAGTACCCTGCTCTAGAGAGTATCTTTAATGGGGTGTGTAGCGCATAGTTTCACTAAAGAAATCCCGCAGGGAGAACGCACTTGGCGGGCCGAACCGCAAGTGATATCCCACGTGCCTCAGCTCAAGACCGTTTTATTCCCGCACGTGGAGCCCAGCTTCGGAAAGTGCGCTCTTAAAGTCTCCATAGCTGGACCACTCACAAGACCAACTATCCCACCGAAAAGCACTAAATAAGTGTCAGTTTTATTTTTCACACTCTTCTACAACTTTTTTAGCGCTTCATCTCAAATGTGAAACGCCAATATTTCAAGTTACAAAAGCCATAAAGAGCTACAGTCTTGGCGCTCCACATGCTTTATTGCCATCGTAGTAAGCGTTGAACTAAGTCCAAGCAACTTAAAATAAGGCTTACTTGGACAGGAAGGAGTCCCCAAATGTGCCGTCGGGGTGCCAACGTAGTCCTTGCCTGTCCAATGACGCGACCAGCTGCACCGCCATTGAGAAACCTAGTCCTCCATATAACATGGCCTTGTTTCCGTCAGAGTAATAAAGGGGCGGAGAAACAGCACCCACCGCCACCTTTACTGAGCCGCTTGCAGCATCATATTGCAGGTACGGCAGTGCGTAGTTGACCGCGTAGCTCAGTATGTCGATGTCGGTGAGTGAACGGTAGGTCTCGGCAGCACGGCGACTCGACTGGACCCAGTATTCTGCGAACGGCAGCTCGGCGCTAGGGAAGGCCGCATACACGCTTTCCAGTTCCTCGTTCCGCAATAAAATATTCGGAGGCCACAGCTGCAGGCGCGTCGAAGACAGCTTTTCGGCGGCCAGTTGCCGACTTGTGGTGTCCAACCAGTTCGTGGCGTTGACCAAACCGGTGGCGGCAGTAACCAGGTGGTCGAACTTCGCAGAGACGAAGGCGCGCTCGGGTCTGGAAAAGCGGGACACAGAGGCCAGCGCAATCACCAGGAGACGGTAACCGGTCTCGACGAAGCGTTCGCAGAAATATGGACGATAAAGTATGACGCCTTGGTCGTAGCGCGTCCTCAGTAATCGCAAATCTACAGCTGGTGCCAGTAACTGCACGCAAGACCAGGCAATTAAGGATAGTAGCTGCGTCTCCTTGTACGATGACATCAAGACAGCCATCGCCTGGAAGAAGTTTTCGTCACCTATAAGAAGCGTGTCATTGTAACTCACTTCAGGCTGAAGCTGCATCTGCTGTAAAGCGTGCAGCCACTGTTCTGACTCTAGCGGCCGTGTGTATAATCCAATCTTTGCGATCGGCACCAGTACTGGGCGTACTACAGGTGGATGCATAGCCACTAGCAGTTTTCTGAAGACGTCTCCCTCCAGGGCCATCACTGCGTCTATGAGAGAGTGGTTTATTGCATTCCCGTCGTAGTTTTCTTTCAGGATGTAGAAGAACGAAGCCCAGTACTTGGCATACGCACCGGTACTTTTGATCGTGACATGGTGCTGATACATCAGTGGTATAAGCGAGCCTGGTTCTAACAATAAACGCCACTTTCTTCTGGACGCCGAGTGCTGCACCCTTACTTGAAAGAACAGTGGAACCTGCCACTTTAGTGCGAGTGTCATCAGTACCTCGAGAGCGCTGGTGTCATTAGTCTGTGGCTCGTCTGGCCAGAACAGGCGGCATTCATTGAGAAACTTCCAGAAAACATCGATGTTCGAGCCGTACTGTGTACTGACGCCCATGCAAGTAGCGTACATGATGAGGGCTTTGTGGCCGACTCGAAGAGTCTTGGAGCCTTCTTTGAGAATCTGCTCGAACACGGGGAACCAAGACTTTCGCACGTCATCCATGGCTGAGTTTGAGTGCTCGAGGTAGCCCTCTGGCGGTGACCAAGCGGAACAGACGTAAGCACCGAAATCTTGGCAGGGATCGAGGCTGGTGTTCAGCTTATCGGTAAGACGCCAGGCGTGGGCGAGACAGCCTCTGGTCTTGCAGTAAGGCCTCGCCAGGACGGACTCTTCGTCTCGTGTGAGCAGAATGATGGCGGCTATGATGGCTGTCACTACCACCATTAGAATGGCTGTCAGGAGGACGTGCTTCCTCTTGACAGATATGCCAGCTACTGTGACCACAGTCCGTGAAAAAGGGTGCTCCTGCGTCGTGAGACAAGAAAAAAAAAAGACATCTATCTATTCATGATGTCCAAATTCTATTAAAAAAGGGTAAGCAATTTGGCATGTTAGCAGGATCAAGGCTTCAACTATTTTTGATGATAAAGTACTATTGTGAAGAGGTACATACTTTTTCACTCAGCAACGAGTAATCGTGTTTTTAAAACGAATGTATTCCGTAAGGCAGTGTATGCATAAGACACTGTTCTTTAGGAACAAAGCAAAATAGTACAAATTTTCTGTAGGATACTACTCGGCATTATTTTTGCTGCGTTAAGGCCGTTTCACATGACACAAAAAGTTGCGACTATCAGGCAGCGAATTCACTCGCAAAAAGGGCAGTTCGCTTCCGCCACAGCAGTGCGCGGCGAGCTTCCAACGTGTTGGAAATTTTCGCTCTGGTCGCAGCGGCGGGAGCGACTTTTGGTCGGGACCCGTCGAAATAGGACTGGTCTGGCCAAGCCGTCGAAATAGAGTCGGTGTGTTTGTTTTGGTAATGGCCAATGCTGTACATTTTAAAATGGATTCAGACTAGAAAGTGTTCTTAAATGACGAAACAAGCGGGCCCTTTGTTACCATTCACGGTAACTTCATGATATCACAATGCACATATTATTACATTAATTTCGTGTCTGTCACAATGAGAGGTGGCAAGAACTCGCCGCTCCAGTCGTAAAGCGAAAATCGCGGACCGTTCGCGGTCCATGTGAAACGAAACCGCCATTAGCGATGGTTGCAAACAGAGCGATGGGAGCGAAGAGAACAATTTTTTTCGCTGCAATCGTGGCATGTGAAGGCTGTTTCACATGACACAAAATGTAGCAATTTTCAGGCTGCGAATTCGCTCACAGCAAAAAAAAAAGGTAGTTCACTCTGGCTGCAGCGGTCCGCGGCGAGCTTCCAACACGTTGGAAATTTACGCTCTGATCGCAGTGGTGGGAGCGATTTTTGGTCGTGACCCGTCGAACTAGGGCTGGTCCAGCCGAGCCGTCGAAATAGAGTCGACGTGTTTGTTTTGGTAATGGTCGACGCTGTGCATTTTAAGATGAATTCAGACTGGAATGACGAAACAAGCAAGCCCTTCGTTACCGTTCACGGTAACTTCATGATACCATAATGCACATATTATACCATTACATTCGTGTCTGTCACAATAAGCGGTGGCAAAAACTCGCCGCTCTAGTTGTAGAGCGAAAATCCCGGCCCGTTCACGGTCAATGTGAAACGAAACCGCCATTAGCAGTGGTTGCGAACAGCGTGAATGGAGCAAACGGAACGATTTTTTTCGCTGCAATCGCGGCATGTGAAACAGCCTTAAGGTGTTATGATCTCAAAATTGCATGCAGGGATTATTGGCGAAGTTGTCTGCTGCTATCGGTGCGTAGCTCACGGCCCAACGGTTATTCAGAATTTTGACGAAAAGCACAGTGTCACAGAACACTGTGCTTTTCGTTATATATATATATATATATATATATATATATATATATATATATATATATATTGTAATGACGAAAACCGAAACTGGAACTCTCTCTGGCACAGACTCGCATGCTAGGGAGAAGACGAGGAGGAGAAAGCAGAATAAGAACAGCCGGCCTGCAGAAAAGGCGTTGTGTCTTATTTCTCGTCGTTACAATGGCGCAGTCGACAGGATGAAGACGTCTTACGTCCCGGCTTCGTCACCCAGGATACCCGCCGACGTGTAGCCGCGGTAAGCGTCGCTTGAGGACGGCGTCAAGGCCTCCTCGGCGGCTCCAGCACCCGTTCCCGGTACCAGTTCACGATAAGGAACGCCGTCACGCTTCTTCGCTGATGGAACCCGCAAGGCGTCCGTCGCGGCCAGCATCGATCCCAGCACCGACGGATGGCGTCCAGGCCTCCGTTGTGGTTTCGGGGAACTTGCCCAGGGGCGCGACGCGTCACGGCAACCATGCGCACGGGCCTCTCTCACCTAGGGATGGCGTACATGCCTCCTCCATACCTGGCAACCTGTCGGCGCTTCAAGCACCCACCGTGTACGGCGTCGAGGCCTACCCGGCGGCGCAACACCGCTTCATCTACGCCACAGTACCAGGTCACAACTCATCACACGGGTTCCGCTTGTCTGGGAACGTCGTTGACGCTTCCAGCGCCCTGGAACCCATGTCCACGAATCCGACCACAGCTGGATTTCCAAGGGACGCCGTCCACGCGTCCTTGGTCAGGAATTGTACCACCTCGAGTACCGCAGTCACTGTATCCTCCGCAGAGGCGGGCCTTGGCTCTTCGTGCGGATCACACGACAGCGCAGCGGAGCTGCAGCATACCATCGCGCAACTCCGCGTCACGACCAACGCCCTCATAGCGTCGAGCTCCAAGCTATGTCCTGCCATCTTGCCAACATTGTGCGCACTCAATGCCATGTTGGCTGCGGCCGCCGCGCAAAACTTCGAGGTAAGCTCGCCCGAGAACCGTCGCAATCTCCGGCGTTCTCTCGCGGAGGTATCGGAGCAAGTGAACTGCTTGGCGGGGGCACATTTCGGAGTTCTGCCCGCCGTCCCGCCATCGCCGATTTCCTTCGCGCTACCGGAATTTCGCGGTTTCCAGGACGACGCCGAGGAATGGGTGGCAACCGTCAACGCTCTCGGAACGACTGAAGAGCAGAAGTGGGACATGGCCATAGATCGCCTGCGGGATGCTGCCGCAGCATGGCACAGGTACGAAGGCGTCGGGCAGCAGTCCTGGGCAGAATGGAGTGCAGCCCTGATTGCCGCTTTCGGACGGATTTCCTGTGACTCCAGCAAGTCCAGCTCGATCTTTCCCGAGGCCGAGGATGGAGCCCAGGCAGCGCCCCGCCTCGAAGCTGCAATCGTTCGTTGCAGCTCGTCAACGGAATGCTGCCAGGAGTTCCCTGCTGCTAACCCTGACCGAAGTGGCTGGAATCCTACACTACAGGTCCCGGACTCTGCATCGGTATTCGACCTGAAAATACCGCCACCAGACCTTCGTCCGGAGATACGGCCCTCGCGCTCGTCGTCTGAGGACATCGAGGCACTCAATCCTATTGCATTAGACACAACTGAACCCTACCAGACCACGATCATGCTCAGCCACGCAGACACTCGGCTACCAAGGAACGTTTCCTTCGAGAAAGCCCAGATACCTAGCTACGCTGAGGCCACTGCCATCGAGAACTTGCCGAGGACCAGCCCTCCTGCTGTTTCCTCCCAGCATACGATGTTTGCACATGACAGTTCGCCAGAAGCCACCGGCTCGACTACGTCTGGGAGTTCTGCTGTGGTATTTATGCCCAACCATGAGCTGCGTCCCATCTCATTTCAAGAAATGGCCCAAACGTCATCATGGCTGCCTCGCAGAGCATCCCGCTGCAGTTCAGTCCACCAGCGACGGTGGGACAAGCACCAGCGTTTCCAGGTTACTCTGCGACCTTGCCGGAACAGTCAGGGCCGTCCACCTGAACTGCATTCTACGAGTTGTCAGGAAACGTTGCACCATGGTCGAGACCGACCACGACGATGTAGCCAACCTCGCCCACCTGAAGCACTGTAAACTGCTGCAGCTAGCCTTACCTACCAGAACATTGTCGTTTGGCCCAACGACAATGCTAGCAGTCATGGCCGAGTGTAATGACGAAAACCGAAACTGGAACTCTCTCTGGCACAGACTCGCATGCTAGGGAGAAGACGAGGAGGAGAAAGCAGAATAAGAACAGCCGGCCTGCAGAAAAGGCGTTGTGTCTTATTTCTCGTCGTTACAATATATATATATATATGGCTGCTGGCCTGCTGATCTCATCTCAGCCTATTGTTCTTTCTCTCTCGCTAGCTCTCCGCGTACTGGAGCCTCAATCTCGACGTCACTTTTAGCCATCACATTCGGCCTTTACTGCGTGCGCGCGGAGCCATTGACAGTACTTTTGGTACGTAGGGTTAGCTGCTTTGTTGTGGTAGGTCTTGACCACACAGGAACGCGGACTGGGTATCTCCGAGAAGCGATCTGGTGGGCGGATCTGGTGGGACGGGATATTTTCGAGAAGCGATCTGGTGGGAAGCGATCGGAGTGGGCGGTCCTGGAGACCTGCCTGAAGTGCATCCAGTGGGCAATTTCGGCTGCCTTGCAGCGATTGGTACTAGCGATTGTTTGACTTGGCTGGTGCATATGCGATAAGTGGGTCTGATGGGCGGGTCTGACCAAATCGCCGTGGTCATCCTCGGCCTCACTGCAACGTCGTATTACCCGTAAGACATGCTTCTGGCCTGCTTTTGCCTTGGCCGGGGGGAGGATGCCGGCAGAGCTCCCGAGGAAGCACCATGTCCGGCAAGCTCTCTTGGTTGTTTTCAGTTAAACCTGTATAATTGCCAGCCCCGAAAAGATGGTCAGGACATTCACCGGGTACATTCTTCGGACTCGTGGAAACTGAAAAATCTTTTTCTACAGCCGAGTGCTCTTCAGGAATGGGGCACTCACACTCTATATTTTTGCCGACGCCCGATAGTTCTGCAAGCTTTCTCACAGACTCTTTGGGAGCCGGTGTTGGAAAGTCTAGCATAGGTTTCTTCGGGATCACTATTCTGTCCCCAGGCAGTTGAAATGATGGCAGGACACTTTAATTGTGCTTGTCCTCGTCCAAGGAAGCATTTTTGCTGAACTCCCGCGTGTTGGACACACGAAAGTCCATCCCGTCCATCCATTCATCTGTAGAGCGTCGATGGTCAGCACTCAAGTACTGCAATTCTCATACGCAAGCGTGTCCCGACATCTTTCAGATAGTTGTCACCACTAAATGTGGTCTTAGCTTCGTCCGGCTTCTGAAGAGATGGCATGCCGAGTAGAAGGGAGACCAGCGCGTCCACCTCAGCAAGGCAACATGAGTTTCGGGCACGTGGTAGCAACTCCTGTGGAGGAAATAAAGCCCCAGATTCTTGTCTTCTTGCTCCTGCGTCGGACGCCAGCACAGTGTCAGAGCACTGCTTGAGGCCATCGTTTGCAGGATTGCATGAAAAAAAGGTTTTAGTCAATAGGCCGCACTGTACAGCAACAGGCTCTTGCTGGTGCTTCTTTAGAGCCCCGTTCTCAGTAGCGGTGAGGTTGGATTGATTTGATTCGACTTATTTGATAAGTCACAGTACAGTGTAACATGAGGCGGAGGAAAAAGCCCTAATAACGGCTTGAGGGATACCTCGCCACCTTTGAGAGCAATGGCAGCAGCTGAAGGACATCACATTATCACACTATCATATACATCGTACAGGGCATCCCAATATGATATACCTTTTTTCCTCTAAAACTGTCACATTGTTTTGCGTAAAGATCCTGTCGTGAAAAAAAAGAAAACTGAAAGACGTGTTTTATACATAACTTACACAAGAGGCCTGATGCGATCTTGAGCACCTTTAAATAACTACATGGCTTGCACATAAAAAAGAGTCGCTAATTATTCGGCACCTAAAGAGACACATCTATACCTTTGGTAATATAATTATTCGGAATTCTTTGAAGAGTCATTGAAGTATTTGAAAGCCATAATTAGTACAAAAGTAAGGAACGTTCCATATTTCCGTGAGGATGAGTGGTGGCAGTGAAGTCTTAGTCAATTCGTTTGAAGGCGGCAATGAACTTAATGCTCCAGTCTGCCCAGGTCTGCTGCCTCACTCCTTCACACCTGTGCCATACCGCGGAACTATCTCGAAGGTGTTCGATGACGACCCACAATTTCTGCTGGTCCAACCAGGCCTTGGAAATACAACAGCGTTGATTGTCGCATCCCTGTGTTCGGCGTGGTCGTAAAAACCGCGGAACTCCGGCATTGCGCTGGTGGCCTGCGATGATGAAACCGCAAGTGTGAACACAAAGCCTTCCAGCTGGAACTCGAGCTGCATGAGAATACCAGAGAGCTCACTGCGTTGCTCGGGTACCCTCGCCTCCAGGTCGTGTGAGGTGGCTACGTCCAGCGTAGCCTCAGTGGCGGTCAATGCCGGAAAAATGTCGGGGAAGACGGCGGTGCTCGTCGCTGTCACCGCGTTAACCGTGACGCGGAGTCACGTTATCGTATGCCACAGGACCTGTGGCGCTGTCTGGTAATTAGCACGCGGAGGCCATGGTGATGTCCGAGGAGTGGGAGAAGATTCTTATACTCACTTGAATGGGATCCTTGTCAGGTGGAGCTATGGTAGCACTCTTCAGCTCAGGTGTCGAAAATGCCCTGAGCGGGACGTTGTCACCGCGGAAAGCATTAACAGCGTCCCCAGGCAACACGAGGTTGTGCACCGTCTTCACGGCGCCGTGGTACGCCAAGGAAGCCTAGACGGCGTCCCTTGCTTGCGCACGAGTTTCTGTCAAGTCATACCTTGAAACCACCCTAGAGGCATTGACGCCGTCTGTGGTTGATGCAGTGGGTAGCTGCCGCAGAGATCGGGTGGTGAAGCCCATGGTCCAGGAATTGTAGTTGGCGTTCCTATGATGGAGGGGCCCGCGCTGCCGACAGCTCACGAGGCTACAGACAGGTAGCTTGAGCCGCAAAGTTTAACGGTTGAGCTGCGCCATTGTACCACCAGAGTGCCACTGTCGATCTTCGTCATCCCACTCGGTCATGACTGAAAGCATTTTCGATGAATCACACAACAATGTTTCTGGTGGGCGATGCTGGCTGCATTGCAGCGGTCTGTACCGGCCACGCTGCGACAGTGCCCGGGAATTTGCCTGGGTATTCTCTGTTGGCTGGAATATGCCCTGTCGCTTGGGTTGGTCTATTCCATGTGGGAAATAGCAAAGAATTGCCAATGATGTCTCCGGTGGGCGGTGTTGGCTGCACCAGGGAGGCCTGTCCAGACGACGCTTCAGCACGGCTCAGTGGTCTGCCCGAAGTGTCTGTGGTAGGCAGCACTGCATGGCACCATCGTGGTTGTTGGTCCTGAGAACATTGCGACTTGGCTCGAGAACCCTCAGCGTACTCTGGTGGGTGAAATTCACTCAGTTATTGTGGTCGAAGTTCTGTACAGTGACGTCGTTTGGCGTCAAATTTCCTTGGCGATGGTTCTGGCGCGTGGCCTTGACTTAGATGGAGTGGTCGTTGCACAAAAAGCAGACCATTAAGCTTGTCAGTCTGGTCTTGATTCGCGTTTGTGTGTCCCTTTGGTGAACACTTTCGCAACGCACAATGTGTGTAAGCTCGGATAGGCGGCTGGACGTGATCACCGGGATTCGACATGACAGTCTCGCCCTCGTTGTTATTGCTTTCTTTTTCTCTGTGGCGACTAGGACGGAATACGGTGTCCGGTTAAGTTGCATCATGTTTCTGCATTTGACCGGAACCGCTTGCGACGAGACCAGCTGCATAGTTGGCTGCGTTGCTTTCCATGGACACCAATACCTATAAAATAAAATGCTTGGCGTCAGCGGGCTCGTATGTCATTTTCGGAATCACAGATAGCTGCTCCATCTGCTTGGGGCGCATCAAGAGGCCTAGCTACGCTAGCGCCAGGCCTTGAAGGTGCAGGCAGACGTTCAAAGAATATGGCCTCGGTTGTCTTGGCTTGTGTGAGTGGCTCAATCACAAACTCGGCCTATTATAGCTGTATTGTGTCTGCAAAGAACTTTTGGGAAATGGCTCCGACGCAGAAGGCACGATATGAACCATGTCAAAGTGGCGCCCTTCCAGAGACCCTGTGACCCACTGTAGTGGGTGGCTGTGTCGCGCTTGAGTCGGGCACTGACGAGTCGGATAGCTCAAATGATTAATGGCCACGGTCGACAGCAGCCTTTAGGTGGAACCCTTCCTTAGCTCCATCCTCAAAGGTGGTCAGGTTAGAGTGGGGGGCGGTGATCAAGCGATGGGGGTGTCCAGCGAAAGGCAGCTGCGAGCTTGGAGCTCCAATCCACCCAGGATTGATGCTTGACACCTTATTACTGGTGCCACGTCACTGCACCTTCAAGAAGGTGGTCTATTGCCATGGACCACTTCTGATGCTCCATCAAAGCCCAAACGAACTGCGACAGCGTTAACGGTCGCCACCCAGCTTTCGGGGTCGTTCTAAAAACCGTAGAATTTCGGTAGTTTGCAGACGGCTGGTCGTGGCGGGATGGTACAAGAAAATGAAGAGATCACCAGCGCGAAACACCAACGTGAAACAGCGTGGCTGCTCTGAAAGCTGCATGAGGACAGACCTAAGCTCTCTGCACCGCTCGGGTGAACAGGCCTCAAGGTTTTGTGAGGCGGCGAGTCCAACGTGGTGTTGCTGGTGGTCAGCGCTGGCAGGATGGTAGGATACAGAAACAGCGCAGAGGTCGTCACTGTAATGGTGTTCACTGTGACGCGGAGTCGTGTGCTGGTGCGCCGCAGCTGCTCTGCACTGTCTGATGATCTGCCGGCGGGGCCAGTGACAAGGTGGGTAAAGCGGTATATGTAGGTTGCGCTCACGGTATCAGGTTTGTCAGAGGGAGCTCGAACTGCCCCCCTCGGCAGCCCTAGAGCTGACGAAGTCCTCAGCGAGAGGTGGCCGCCACGGGAACCGTGAGAAGCGTTGCTGGGAAACCGAAAGCCGCTCGCTGTCGTGGCGTCGCTGGGATACGCCAAGGAAGCCTGAACGACGTCCCTTGGATGCGCGCGAGTTCCTGTCAAGTCATACCCTAGAACCACCGAAGAGGCAATGACGCCATCCGCGGTTGATTCGGTGGGTAGTAGCAGCAGGGGTCGGGTCGTGAAGTCCATGGTCGAGGAAGCATGGACAGCGTTCCTATGATGGAGAGACCCACGCTGCCGACGACCCACAAGGCGACGGATAGGTGGCTTTAGTCGCAAGGTTCAATTGTCGAGGGGCGCCATTGTTAGGAAGCAGACAGAGACATCACCCGATCCTGGGCTTGCTGTTGTATTGTGTACATCGTCTTCCTCTACCTCACTAGCTTAGCATGCACACCTGGGCCAGAGTGCCAGTGTCGGTCTTCGTCATCACAACATATATACTCGATTCAAAGGGACCATAGATAAGCTATAAGTAAAGTAGTTTGCAGGGTACGCATATTAGTTAATGGGTCGATAATGTCACCGGAATTGAATATGAGGAGTGCTTAGCTATAATTCCAGCCTTGAAGCGCGACACAGAAAGTGACTGGAAATGTCAGTGGTGTTCTTCAGTACTTTAGAGTTAATAGAGAATTTTTGTTTAGTGTACGCAACGAGCTGCGCGCTGTGAACGCTACGTTCAAGGCTGCGTCCTACAGCATTAGTTTACCATGCGCAACATCGGAAACGTGTACTGAACCTGTTCATCAACAGGTCTGCCTTTGATTGTTGCTTCATGCCATCTCGTGATGAAGCAAGAACCTGTAATAACCGATATTTGTCGACGCAACACCCAAGTCAGGGCGTGAGACAAGGCGATCTTTTCCGAGGATGACTAGTGATTTGAGGTGTTGAGGCTAGATGAACTAGCAGCATGAACAGAGATGGCGAATACAATCGCTTACTGACAAATTAACAATTATTGTTTGCTAAAACATTTTCTAAGGTCACGAGACAAAAGAAAATAAAAGAACCGAACTGGAATTGCTCAACACTGAACACAAAAATGCCCTCATTGGCAGCGGCGTCTTCGCGCACTATTCTTCACGTCATGATAGCTGCTTTTACAAGGATGAGGGCATGCTGTGCGAGAAAACTCACCTTAGCTTCGTAGAACACAGACGTGCTTCCACGTGCAAGCAAAATGCATTAACTCAACTAATATTTACTTTCTAACCTTTGGAATTCTTTCGGAGGCGATCATCCAGACATTTTACGGTTAGACACACGCAGCGGCTACCACAGTTCAAGGGATCGCACACACGATGCCCCGTACACAACCAACAAATCTGTTGCGGCGCTTCACGTCACCTTGTGGGTCCTGGTTCTTCGTAAATGACGTTGTGCAGTCGTTCAGCGTTGCGCTCAAGCTTAGCAGTGATCCAAATCGACTGCACCTGTTTACTTATTGTGCTTCAGGTTACTTATGTAGGTTCCAAATGCACCAAAATCCACACGGACTTCATTCGCTACAACGAACACTGTAGTATTTTCGACCGCAGCCATCTTGCCTGTTTTGGTCTCGAGTGTTACAGATCTCGCGAGTAAGGTACGCAACGGCCGTAGCGGGCGCAACGTAAGCGCCGAGATCTAGTATACGCATCCTCTGCGTGCGCAAACGCACGCATGTGTCTTAGTTTCAGCGCATGCGCAGCTGCCTCTCGATCGCTGTGTACACAAGGCCATTGTGTGCGCTAAACTAAAACTCCCTAACGTTATGGATGCCTGATGAAGTAGAGACACAAGATTCATGATGAGGTTCATGACACCTTCTGCAGTGACGCTCATGGGAGCCATGAAAGATAAGGGCTGATCAGAGACAAATTGCGCATGAACTCCTCACTTCGCAAGCCATCCGCTGCTCGGCCAAGATGGTATGCGCTGACAACCACTGCTTATCCATTCCATGCCCTAAGTTTCTGTAAAACTGATGTCTATGCTCTAATGTGAATGCCGAGAAGCTACCCTCACTAAGAGTAACAATGCTCAGCTATGCTTTCATTTTAAATTGAGCACGTTAGTATATAGTATATATTAGTCGTTAAAATATTGGCCGCGCCTACAGTGCCGGCCACCGACATATTATCCCGCGAAACAGGTTGCCGGCAGTTTTTACTTATTGGCTGCCCATAACCATGTGACCTATTTGCCGGCACATTTCTGGTGAGCCTATGTTGCCGGCTTGCCGTATTTTTAGCTTTAGGCCGACTTTAGCTATTTTTGCTCTCCGACATTTCGCAACATTGGTCACTATTGTCAAGGACCTGAGCTTCCCTAACCTAACCTAACCTAACCTAGCGTAACCTAACCTAACACGTACCACAGGCATTGTCCAGGCAGTGTGCAGCTAGGTCGCAGGGCCGCGACGTAGGCGTGATATTGTCCACCTCAGAGCTAGCTCGCAGATGAGCGTCTCTGAGGTGGACAATATCACACATAGGTCACGGTATTCCTCTAGCATGGGCAACTCCTCGCCGTTCGGCAGCACCAAACCAGCCTCGGCACATTGCCCAGAGAACGTCACTTGAAACCCTCCCATATGAAAGAACTGCTGGCACCCGGTCGGTCAATATACTTTAGCGGCTGCCGGCAATATAGACACTACCTACAATATTAGACGTGAAAAATACGCGATAACTCTGAAACTTAGCAACCAACCCGTCTAATCAGAAGTCCTTGTTCTTTAGGGTATATAAAGCCAATGGTTGTGAAAAGGAGCTCAGTTGGGAGCCGCAGTGTACTCATTAGAAAAGAGTGTTGTGTCACTCACGTATTGAGAGTCCGATATCCAAGATTTGCTGGAACGTAACCTCTTCTTCTGGTCTTCATGGCGTTCTGTGCTCAGCGTTCTCAGCCCTTGTATGAACGACTTGAAGGAAGGTTCGCGCTGAGTGCCCGAGTCCTGCGTCGACGACTTTACAGAGGAGCCGCGTCTCGAGAGACTGGCTCTAGGCACGGACAACGTCACCAAAGAGCCCCGGCGTGTCCTTGTCTTAATCATGTCGGGCTGTAACCATTCGCCGCTAACTTCGGCCGTCAACGGGGCTTTCTCTGTTGCCTTCTTCAAAGCCATTGACAAGGTATAGCCTGTGGATACATGAGCAGTCACGGACTTCGCAGGCTGCTTCGACTGGGAGGTGCTCTGTTCGCTTAGAAAGGGCCCACCACTATCCTCAGCGGCCGTTCGCTCTCTCGCTAGGCATTCATCAGTGACTGTAATTTTCTGAGAAGAACATGCTTCGGCCGAAGGATCGACGACCACTTCACACTTTCCATGTTCAGCTCTGTCATCTCGCTGCCTTTGAGAAGCCGTGTCATCGCGTGCACTGTGCTTGGCGCCGCCGTAGAATGAATGTCGTCGCCTGCTCTTCGGAGCTTCTATTTCACGAGGCTCGGCGACTGGTCCTGTGGCGGAGGTCTTGCCTGTTGGCAGAGCCGATTGCAGCGGGGTGCTCGCGGTGGCTTCCAGACCAGAATCGGAGTAGCGCTTGCGCGTCCGTTCGCGTTCACCGGAAGACGAAGACCTCCGTGAAGACTCTCGTCCACTCGAGCTCGTAGAGCTCGTTCGGGAGCGACGTCGAGTACTGCTCCTGTCGTCTCGGGACTCGGAGCCTCGACGCATCTCCTCTTTGTTCGATCGAATAGCGAGTCACAGAGAAAGACGTGTGCTATGTTGTTGTTGTTGTTGCCCCTTCGCACTGGCACATACCCACTATGGGGGATTGGCCATGAAATCTAGAAAGTGTGCTTATGTGGGAACGCTCTTCTTCTTCTGGGCCTATAGCTCGTGGCATGAACAGCGTAGTCACGAACTGGCCCGATTATGATGATGACTTTATGCTTCTATGGTACGCAGCCAGAAATCAACACTGGCCGAGAATTGCCCAACGGAAAAGGAAAAACAGCTATTAAACATATACTTCATGTATACACGAGTGAAACGACGCAAATGCGTAGCCTAACTGAACCAACATGCGGTATTGTATTTATGACAGTTACCAAGATATTTAGAGATCACCGTGATCATGATGGTGATAATTACAAAAAGGTTCATTTAAATTAAGCACAGAAGGAATGATCGTGGCTAAAAAGGCAGTGAAGCCTTGTACGCGGCCGCCTCGGTGATCTCCACTTCCTAACAAAGCTGCCTCTGTATAGCTCTTACAACTCGGTTGACTGGCTGTTTTTTGGGGGGGGGTGGCAGTGGGGCTGTTTTGTTCGGCGTGTGTGTGCGCATGTCAAAGAGAGGGGAAGTATATTTTATTTTAGGACCAGGGGCGGACTTATTTTTGCCCATAGGTATGAATACCTTAATTATTACCGGTAGCCATAGCTTCGAGACAGGTTGATAGTATTTAGGGGCAAAACTCCTTATGGTGTAGGCTTGTCCACCGTTTTCCGTCGTAGGCACCCCTAGTACTCAGAGTGCCCATTAGATGGCGCTGCGGCCCTCGCTCCCATTACCAGCTTGTTACCTCGGGAAGGACTCTAGAGTGGTGGGCTGGAGTTCCAATAGTACTCGGAGTGCCCACTACTTGATGATGCTACGGCACTAGGTTTCACCTCTATCTCGTTCACGCAGGAGCAACTCGAGAGCAGTGGGCCCCATAATTCTTTGCCATGATTCGGCAGCTGGTGAAACCACATGCATTACTCACGCTTTCTGCCGCAGAAGTACACTGGGACAGGCTCCTCGAAACTCTGGAGTGGCTGCCAGTGTAATACACGGTTTCCCTATGTGCCTTCGGAGCTTGTTCACTGATCATACATTCTGTTCAGGAATACGCTGTGATTTTTCGCTGAATTACACGTATTCAGTTAAATGATGTGTCGATTACAAAACTTCTGATGGTCACAAACTTTTATTACTTCAAAACTGACAATAACTTTTAAAAAGTAGAAAAGTTTCAAGGGCATATCGTACACACAAAAGAAACTTTTTGAACAAATATCTTGAATTAAGTAAGAGGGTTTGGTGTGGCTGGGCCTGCGAATCAAAATTTTATGACTCATCTGTGACGCGTGCAAAGCTGCTTGGTCGGTTATCCACCTTCACAGAGAGGAATGATTCCTCGAATTTTCGGTGGAGTTAAGATGAGCACTAACATAGGAGATGCATGCATGAAACAAATGGCAAGGAGGGTATCGCTGCTCATCCAGATCGACTACTGTTTATCCTACGTGGCATTGCTACTGTGCACGGCGGCTTAGATGTTAAAAATTTATACGCACATTTCAGCTGGTTTATAGCAGTGTACTGGGCATTTAAAAACCCGAATGAATCTCTTTATTGCTTCTATTCTAAAGAAAGTATACTTTTCGCCGGTCCACTTTGAATGGCGTTTTTTACAAGTGTTGAGGGAAAACGCTAAAGGCCTCTTTTCAAGGCTACTTATGCAAAAGTGTAGAGTTTGATACAGCACCTGTATATCTCCAAAAGCACACAAACAAAACTTGGGGGACGCTTGAGTTTCGCCTTCAATAGTAGGACGTGAAAGCGTTGTCAGGTTCCGTGCACACCGCCTTCTCAATCGGTGACCTAACTTCGTATCTCTGTAGGACACTTACTGAAAATAAGGGCATGTTTGTGTGCGTCACGACTTTACAACGTTATGATTGTTACGACTTTTACTTCCTCTAAATGATCAAGTTTGGTCATCTTTTCAACAGACCAGCGCAACCGAAAGGCCACGCCGGACATCGGTCTGAAGACCTCACTAAATCATTCAATCGATAGTAGCGACGGGCGGTGTGTACAAAGTGTACAAAGGGCAGGGACGTAATCAACGTGAGCTTACGACTCGCGCTTACTGGGAATTCCTCGTTGAAGGGGAACAATTGACAGCCCCTATCCCAATCATGAAATACGTTCCACGGGTTTCCCAGTCTTTTCAGACAGGGATGAAGACACACTGCTTCCTTCAGTGTAGCACGCGTGCATACCCTGTAGAGGTCGCCACCCTTCAGTCATTTAGTTCGGCTGCCACTAGCAGGTGGCGCCCCTGAGATTGTATATATTCTGCCCCGAATAAAGGGGGAGGCCCCTTTTTCGTTAGCTGAGCAGCTGTCGTGCGTATCGCCTCTCTCCGCTCGTGCTCTGCCACGCTGGCGCGGCACCAGCCACAAGACATGGTGTCAGAAGTGGCTGCGTAACGCCCCCTCATCGCGAACTCGCCCGTACCGCACGACGATGGCGCCGAAAAAGCTCAGCCTCAACCTCCAGCCACCCGCACCGTTCAACTTTGTGCACCCGGGAACCTGGCCAGCATGGCTCAGCCGCTACGAGGACTACGCCGTCGTTTCCGGCCTGACTCAAGCATCCGGCGACATGCAGGTACGCTCGTTGTTGTACTGCATGGGGCCGGAGGCCCGCCCACTTCTTGAGACGTTCTCGCTCGACACCGCATCACTCGCCTCATTTCAAGCGGTTGCCGCCAGCTTCACCGACCACTTCGTGCATCCGGCGAATGAACTGTACGAGTCGTCGCGTTTTCACCGGCGTGTTCAGTTACCCGACGAGAGCGTCGACGCCTACTACGCCGAACTGTGTAGAATGGTGAAGCGGTGCAACTATCCGTCAGCTGAGGTGGAGCAAAGGCTTGTACGCGATAGATTCGTCGTCGGCCTCCGCGACTCGCGCCTTTTGAACCAGCTTTGCCGGAACGCGAAGTTGACGCTCAAAGAAGCATGGATGCAGGCCCTTCAATCAGAGGACGCCGACAAAGAAAAAACGTTGCCTCAAAACTGCGCAGAGCACTCCCGCGAGCTACACCTCGACGCCGTACGAGATAAGAAGTTCGCCTCTCGCCGCCGCAACGATAAGCGGCCTTCGCCCCCGCGGAAAGCAGAGCGCTGCTGCCAGCCGTCAACATGTGAATTCTGCGGCCGCGCGCCACATCCACGTTCTAACTGCCCTGCTCGAAACTCCGTCTGCAACTTCTGCAAAAAGAAAGGACACTTTGCGGAAGTGTGCCGCGCGCGGCAGGCGAAACAGAAGCTCGGCTCCATTCAGATACATGCTGTCGGGACGCCCGCCGCGGCAAAGTTCGTCGACATCACCGTTGACAACTACACAGCGCAGTTCAAGGTCGATTCTGGAGCCGAGGTGTCCACCGTTCCGAGCGACTTCCCTGCATTGCCGGCCAAGCTCGACCCCGTCAACAGCCTGCTCACCGGACCTGGCGGTCAGCCGCTGCGCGTGCTGGGTTCGTACATGGCGAGACTTCGGTGGCACGGGAAAATGAGCTCTCAGCATTTGTACGTGATCCAGTCTCTTACCGTACCTCTTCTTGGACTACCGGCGCTTCAAGCTTTGGAAGTTGTAAAGTTTCTCGACGAACTTCAGACTCCGAAAGCAACATTGCGTGCTGAGCTCTTCCAGGGATTGGGCACCCTCAAGGACGAGTACACTATCCTTCTGAGACCTGACGCCGTACCCTTCTCCCTAAGTGTGCCTCGCAGGATTCCCATCCCGCTACGCGAGGTCGTCCGTCACGAGCTTGACAAACTGGAGGAAGGAGGCGTGATCCGCAGGGTCGACAACCCAACCCCGTGGTGCTCTGGTCTCGTAGTACGGAAAGCCGATGGTTCCTACCGGCTGTGCGTTGACTTGACTCAGCTGAACAAGGTTGTCCTTCGGGAACGTCACATCCTACCAACTGTAGAGCAAGTCCTTGGCCTCCTTGGCGACGCAACAGTTTTCTCCAAGCTGGATGCAACAGCCAGTTTTTCATCAGGTTAAACTATCTGCAGACTCCCAAGAGCTCACAACGTTCATCACCCCATTTGGCCGATACTGCTTCTGCCGGCTCAACTTTGGCATCACCTCCGCGCCGGAGTACTTCCAAAAACAGATGGCCAGGATCCTGGAGGGCCAGGAAGGAGTCGCCAATATGATAGACGACATTCTGGTCTTTGGGCGCACCCGCGAGGAGCACGATGCCAGACTGAGCCAGGTGCTGTCTCGCCTTTCAAAAGCAGGCCTCACGTTGAACCAAGACAAGTGTCCTTTTGGTGTCTCCGAAGTCTCCTTCCTAGGAGTCATCGTTTCAGCACAAGGCATCAGGCCAAGTCCAGACAAGGTCGAAGCAATCAAAGCCATGGAGGCTCCAACAGACATCGCAGGTGTCTGGCGACTGCTCGGAATGGGGAACCATCTTGCCCGGTTCTTGCCTTGCATCTCAGAGGTCACAGCTCCCATCAGAGCAATTCTAAACAAGTCTGCGACTTGGGTGTGGCAGCATGAACAAATTGCTGCATTCGAGAAAATCAAGGAACTCCTGACATCAGACCGTTGCATGGCCAAGTACCATCCATCATACGCCACCACAGTTTCGGCTGACGCAAGCTCATTCGGACTGGGCGCAGTCTTGCTGCAGACACAGCCCTCTGGAGAGCGCCGCCCAGTTGCGTTTGCTTCGAGATCAATGACCGAGACAGAGCAGCGTTACAGCCAGGCAGAAAAGGAAGCGTTGGCAACAACATGGGCTATCCAACGGTTTGACGAATTCGTCCGCGGCATCACCTTCGTTGTTGAGACAGATCACCTACCACTCGTTTCTCCCTTCGGCAAGATGGAGCTGGACATGCTGCCGCCTCGCATACAGAGGCTCAGGTTAAAGACCATGCGATACCAGTTCCGAATGCTCCACGTGCCAGGAAAGCTGTTAGCTACGGCAGATACCTTGTCACGCATCACCCAGAAGTTGTCCCTTCCCCTGGACACCGTGGAATTGTTTGCAGCTCAAGTGGTCAGCGGCATGTCAGAAGCCTCGCCACTACGCCCAGAGGACGTGCGACAAGCACAAGAGTCCGATGGCGAATGCAGAGCCCTCACCTCCTTCTGCCAGAATGGTTGGCCACAGAAGTCCAAACTGCCACTGCACCTCTCCCAGTATGCCTCAGCAGCAGATGAGCTCTCTGTCTGCGACGGTGTTCTACTGAAAGGCGCCAGGATGGTCATCCCGCATTCTCTTCGGCCGGCTGTTTTGACGCTGTTGCACGAAGGACACCAAGGCATCAACAGGACGAAAGCTCTCGCTCGAGAGTCCATTTGGTGGCCTGGCATTTCGGCAGACATTACCTCTCTGGTAACTAACTGCGAGCAATGTGCTTCCACTCGGGTGAACCTTGCAGAGCCCCTGGTCTCCACGGTCCTACCTGGACGTCCCTGGGAACTTGTCGGCGTGGACCTGTTCCACCTCCGCAGCCAGACATTCATCTTGGTGGTGGACTACCACCAAGATGAAGTTGTAACCTTGAGGAGCACAACGGCTCAGGCAGTCATTGACGTGCTCAAAAGCATCTTTGCCCGGCATGGGATTCCGCGAGAAGTCAGATCAGACAACGGTCCACCGTTCTCTTCACGCGAGTTTGCAGCATTGGCGGCATCTTACGGCTTTGACCACGTCACCAGCAGCCCGCACTATGCGCAATCGAACGGAGAGGCGGAGAGAATGGTCAGGACAATCAAGGAGTTGTTTCGCAAAGCAACAGACCCTCATCTGGCCTTGCTCAGCTACCGGGACACCCCCGGAGTCGATGGCTTCAGCCCGGCCGAGCTCTTGATGGGACGACAACTCCGAACCAAAGTGCCGAAACAGGACTCCCAGTTATGTCCTCACTGGCCGTCGAGGAAAGACGTGAGGAGAAAAGATGCAGCCTACAAGCAGAAACAGGCCACTGACTTTAACAGGCATCACAGAGCTCAAGATCTGTCGTCGCTCCGAACAGGCCAGTGTGTCTGGGTACGACCTGATCAGGTCAAAGCTACAGTGCTTAGCCCAGCACGCCGACCACGAAGTTATGTCGTGGAAACGGAGCAGGGTGGCGTCCTACAGCGCAACCGGCGTCACCTTGTGGCTTTTGTACCTCCTGCGCCGAGGGTGGAACCACCGCCATCCGAGGAGCAGGAGCCACAGCGAACACTGCCCCCTCTGGAACCCCAGCGAACTACTATAGTGCAATCACCCGATTCCCTTGGACTGCCCCCTGCAGACAGTGACCGCAGTGATGGTGTGACACAAACACGTAGTGGCCGCCGTGTTGTGCCTCCGAACCGCCTGAACTTGTGATGTGCAGTGTCTGGCGTCCTCCGTCTTCCGTCTGGTCTTCAAGGGGGGAGATGTAGAGGTCGCCACCCTTCAGTCATTTAGTTCGGCTGCCACTAGCAGGTGGCGCCTCTGAGATTGTATATATTCTGCCCCGAATAAAGGGGGAGGCCCCTTTTTCGTTAGCTGAGCAGCTGTCGTGCGTATCGTCTCTCTCCGCTCGTGCTCTGCCACGCTGGCGTGGCACCAGCCACAAGACATCCCCGGACATTTAGGGCATTGCAGACCTGTTATTACTCTGTTTCATGCAGCTAGAAGCCACTTGTTCCTCTAAGAAGGTTTTTAGTGCAGCGGACAATATATAATTGTCAAGCAACCTTGAACTGCGTCCCATACTAGTGGTCTAACCAAGGAGGATAAGAATTTTTTATTTTATTTCTTCATGGGTCTACCAAAACCGGAACTTGCTTATGAGACGCTAAAGGTGCCGCGGCACCATTTGGTTTTTCGAGTCCGGTGAGTCTGTTATTATAGCGTGACTCAGGACTAGCATCGGTTAAATTAAGGTGCTGGGAAACCCGCACCTATTTAATAGGCTAGAGTCTCGCTCGTTATCGGAATTAACCGGAAAAATCACTCCACGAACTAAGAATGGCTATGCTCCACCACCCACCTGTTTCAAAGCGTCCTGGAATGCCGACAGGGCAACCACAGTTGCCAAGTTCCAAGCATGCCATGATTCTCTTTCTTGAAAATGTAAGCTGTTCTCGATACCCGTCCGTAAGGCAACGAGGCGCAGTTGCGTGTACAGTTTATTGATGCTGTTGCTGATAATGATTAATAAACGCGAATCATTTCTTTGCGTACTGCAAGTACTTTCGGCCTCTATCTACGTATCTGTCTGTCTATTGCCAGCGAGATCGAGCAGAGTCGCCACCTGGCGGCTACTGGCCGAAATGGTGAAATGTGGATTGCTCCTTGCGTTGTCTGCCTGCCACGTCGTGTTTCAATCTGCGCGTATATCATGCACGTTCTCAAAGTGTAATTTGTTCGGTCATGTCAGCGCGAGTGTTACTGTTTTTACGTTTGCCTGAAACGACGCATGAAAGCATTTGGTCTTTCTCGGCTAATGCTTATTAATAAGATCGGGGAGGGCAACTTTCCAGAGTACTGTTTATGCTCTTTGTACCTTTCATTCACCTGAATAATTTCAGAGTGTGTGCCGCTTTCTTTTTCTAGCACATCGCGAATTGCACTTGGCATCCTCTCAAACAGGAGGACGATTAAGTTCGGGGTGAATACAGCGTTTTATAGCGACTCGGTTGTTAAAAGAAAAAAACAAAACAGGCTCTAGGCCATGCACTTGCGCGCGGTTGGTAGGTGTACAACTACGGCACTGTAGTTTAACGATCATGCGAGGAGCCTTAGTTGTCTTTATCTGGCCATTGTACCACTACATAGAAATGTTAGCATCACATGAACTTCGAGACTTCGGTACTTACACTGTACTTAAAACGGAGTTATCATGCGCAACCATGTGCTTAGATTGAAGAACGCTTTAAAGAGCCCAGGCGTTGAAAATTAATTCATACGGCATGCCCTAGCTGTATATGATGTCGTGCATTTTGACTGAAAATTTCACCTTTTTCACGTTTTTTAAGCGTTTGTGTGGAATAAGTGACCGACGGAAAAGAGTTGTAAGTTTTGTCTGAAAAAAAACAACAAAAAACATGCTTGCCGCATTAACCAGGCCTTTGCTGTAGCATTGTCATGCACGTAATCTCTCGATGAAAGCTTTCTGCTGAACTCTTATATAAGATTTTTACTGGTGCAAGAACATGTGCATTCACGTGGTAAGCGCAGTGTAGTGCAAAGCGCCGTCAGCCACTGAGCTTTCCTAACTAAACTCATCGACTGTCCTACATTTCATGGTGAACAGAATGAGAAAAAAAAACCCATGCGTATAAGGTGCGAACGGTGGTACTGAATGAATCGCACAGATATGTGGGCTTTCTACGATCTTTATTTTTCTCTTTTTGTAGTATGCAGATGACAAAGATGCAAATAAGTAGTTCAGTCCCACTACAGCAGTGCGTATCAATCGCAGAACACAAGTTAACCACGTACAAACAACACGGCAAAAGGGTGATTCAGTGCGAAAGCGTGAAGAGAGCCACCCAGGGCGAGCATCTCTATATGAAAGACAGAATGCGCCTAACTCGAGGGTAATGTTAATGTTGCATAGGAGTCATGCACCGATTCAGTGAAAAAGAGCGTAGATATTAAAAGTAAACTGATTTAAACGTAATTTATCTCCCGATAATTGGCTCAGACCACACGCAACGAAGCGCTGCTGCGTGTGTCTGTATACGCGCCGCCTACCACCTATACACACTTTCACAAGAGTTACTCTATAGCTACTTTTAGGTAAAGGTAACATATACAGAAACTCGAACTTTGACGAGGAAGCACTGCCACCTACAGCCCGATCTCGCCACGAATACAGTCGCCTACGTCTGGGTGCTCTCGTAATCACCTTCTTAACTTGGAGTCAACCAAAATTAGTATGGGAGGGTACGATGGTTTGACAAATACGACTCGCTGATCGTGAAGCGAATAATGTCACATTCCCGTCGCGGACGTCATCAAACACTTTCCGCTAGACAGTGCCACATACCCGCGGGCGGGTATGTGCCACTGGTATGCGGGTATGTGCCACAGGTGATGGACACTTCATATCTACTCTGGAACTGCTAGAACGCACATGGATAATTTTAACGCGTAGATAAAAGGAGACATTGGCTGCGTTTTCCCGACGAACGTAAAGAAAAAAGTATTATGGTCCGAGCATGAATCGAACCACGTGATTCTACCTGGCAACCACGTATTCTACCACAGAGCCACGCCAGGTCTCGCCTGCTTTTCAAATATACCGTAAGGTTCGTAAAGTGTCAATTGGGGATGCAATGATAGCTATCCAATTTTATAAGCATCACATATGTTTGTGACACAGCCATTATGCCGGGTTAAGACCAACTATTTATAGTTAAGCGCAAGGCATTGAAGGGGATCGACAATTTATATCAACCGAGGAACGGTGCTAACAGGCACTAGTAATTTTATTTCGACAGCGTTTGGAAAACTCACTGCATCTCCACAAAATGAATGACGTAAGCACGTACGAATGGACAGGTGGACGGATGCGTGGACGATATGACTCAAGGAGGGACAGGCAGACGAACGAATGAACAAATGAATGAATGGATTGATGAGCGGGTCTGATTGATGAATTAGCATGAATAGACGGATACACCGTCGGTACGTCTTATCCTGTATTGTGCTCGTTTACACATAAAATCGATTGTTTACACATGTAATGTTGTATTTGTTGTGCAGGTGTCCAGTATTTGTTGGGGTTTTTGAGGTGCGTAATGAACGCCAACTAGGTTGGCCCTAAGGAGCTTAACCTATATATAAAAGCAGACATCGACATGTTGACCCAACTAAAGTATAGAATAGATATCGTGGTCTCAGCAGGAATGGAACTCCGGTATGTTTCGCTCGACAGGAAGTGATTCACTCAGTTTCACAAACATTGAATGATATCTCAGCTTTACAAGTCACCGGTAGTTAGATATGTGGCACACAGCCCGTGCCAATTCATTGTGTCCAGCAGAAGAAAGGTTGAGATAAACTATTTTGCTCAGCTCCGATTAGCATGAAGCACGTTGTAGCACAGGCAGACGAAGCTCACAGCCCACATGAGGTTCTGTGACGTACGCAGATTAGGCATATCTAGTCAGATTAGTCGCAGACTCAACAAGGACAGGAACAAATCAACTTGCAAAAAGCGCGAGTTGTTGAGAACCCGTTCGTCTGAGCCGATATGCAGTGATTCACACGTTTGAGGCCTTGTAGTAAAAGAGAGAATAAACACAGAGAGATTAAATCTGTCTTCAATGATTCTTATGACTGCCTTTTAGAGCTTAGTGTGCTTATGTAATATCGTAAAAACCGTTTCAGGATCAATTTAAAACAAAGTCTAACTCTCTGTCCCTGTCTTGTCGTCCTACTTGTAGCAACTATTTAGGGTAGTAAGCAGCTCGAAAAATAGGACGATGCGCACCGGAAGAAATGTCAACAAGCATTTGCTCTTGTCAATTCTTTCTGTGCGCGTCATGGTGTTCTTTACGCGACTTACTACCAAGGATCCATACCAATGGGAAAGAGACGCGGAGGCAGGGAGTGTAGCCAATTGGAGAGCTCAGAGGCGACCATGCCCAAAGCGGCCTAGTCACAAATGTTGTCCTAAAGGTTGACCCTCAGTGGTGCGAAACACCACGAAATTGACGAGGATACAGAAAGAATCATGGTGTTTTCCATGTTGGTTGGTTGGTCGGTTGTTCCATAGTGTCCTAAGGATCGACAGTGTCTTCATTGTTTTCACGTTGTTTCCCACCAATGAAGCGTCACGAACATTCGAACATATTTTATGTCAGTGCCCTCAGTACAACTGTCAGCGACAGTCGCCGTGAGCAGTGTTTGCACACCTCGACGACCAGCCGCTTTCCGAAAAATTAATTTTGGAATACCGGAAAGATCGAGCTTCATGCCAAAAAGCGACGAAAGCGCTCCTGAAGTTTCAGCGATCGACCCGTTTGTCGAAAGCTTGTGACGTTTTAGTTTGTTTGTGTGTTCTCGCTTCCGTCCCACTATCTTTCTCTCGTTATCTTTTCCTTACTTTTCTGTCTCACACTTCCCCTTCCCCAGTGCCGGGCAGCAAACCAGACACTTGGTTACTGGTTAACCGGCCTACCCTTCTTCATATCACACATCTCTCTCTTTCTCTTGATATCTGTCTAAACACAGTATTCGCACATTGGTTTAGTTAGGTTGCACAGTTGCATATTTTCACTAGTTGCCTTAAACAAATACTTATTAGCTGCGTAGCTTTAGCTTCTTCCAATCAGGCCGATTCACGGATAGTATTAGTTTCTGCGCACCTGCTCTAGAAGCGCAAGATCATCATCATAATTACGCCAGTCGGTCGCGCACTGCGCATGCCACGAGCAATGAGCCCAGAAGAAGAAAAGCGTTTCCGAGTATGTGCCAGTGCGAAGGGGCAACAACAACAACAACAAGTAGCGCACGTCTTGTTCTACGATTAGTGACCCGATCCAACAGAGAAGAGATGCGTCGAGGCTCCGAGTCCCGAGACGACAAGAACAGGATTCGACGTCGCTCTCGAGCGAGCTCGACGAGCTCTAGTGAACGGCACTCTTCACGGAGATCTTCGTCCTCCGGCGAACGTGGAGAGACATGCAAGCGCCACTCTGATGCTGGTCTGGAAGCCACCGCGAGTGTCCCGCTGCAATCGACTCTACCGACAGGCATGTCCTCCGTCGCCGGGTTAGTCACCGAGCCTCGCGGTATCGGAGCTTCAAAAAAGAAGCGAAGACGTTCGTTTTACGCTGACTCCCATCGCAGTGCACTCGATGTCCCGGTACCTGAAAGACTGTGGCATGGTAGTGCCGAACATCGTAAGTACAAGGCGCCCGTTGATCCTTCGACCGAAGCATGTTCTTCTCTGAAGACTGCGGTCACTGACGAGCGCACAACGCGAGAAGAAGCAGTCCATGACGAAGGCGGCAAGCTCCCTCCTGGCGAACATAGCACCTCCCAGTCGAAGCAGCCTGCGAAGTCCGTGACTGCTCACGTATCCACAGGCCATACCTCGTCTGTGGCTTCGAAGAAGGAAACAGAGGACGCTCCGTTGACACCCGAATTCAGTGGCGAATCGTTACCGCCAGATATGATTAAGACAAGGACACGCCGGGGCTCTATGGTGACGCTGTCTGTGCCTAAAGCCAGTCTCTCGAGACGTGGCTCCTCTGTGAAGTCGTCGACGCAGGACTCAGTAACTCAGGGCGAACCCTCTTTCAAGTCCTTCATACAAGGGCTCAAGACGCTCAGCGCCGAACGCCAGGAAGAGCAGCAGAAGAGGTCACGTAGCAACAAGTCTTGGATATCGGACTCTTACCTCGTGAGTGACACCACACTACTTTCCAAATGGTACTTCACTGTTGCTAGCTGCTTAAGCTCTTGTTATTACAGCTATTTGCTTTATGACCCTATGAAACTGAAGCTTCCCATTAGGTGGCTCTGTTGCTTGGTTGCAACGTTTAAAGGGCCAGTAAACAGGCTCCGAAACGCGCAACAAAAACTCGAGCATTTTTCCTACGCCTCACTAACCTCCTTCCACGCGCAGTGACGTCAACTCGGCGATCGGCGACGTGACGCAGCACGCAGCTCATCGATTGGTCTAAGCCAGGTCTCAACAAACAGTAATTAAGTCAACGTCGCTGATCGCCGAGTTGTCACTGCGCGTGCAAGGAGGTTGGCCACGCGCGGGAAGAATGCTCAAGCTTTTCCTGCGTGTTCCGGCGCCTGTTCACTGATCCTTTAACACATTGTGTTTTTTCACTATCCGAAAACAGCGGTCTCAAATTTACTTCAAATTGTGGGCCATTACGTGGTCCCGTTAGTGTGGAAGCAGTAAAGATGGTGCTAGTGATGAGGTAGGGGGTAGTGTGAAATTTTATAAAAGGTCATCCGGTGGTCTCACTTGCCATTCGAAAGAACGCTTT